>NC_057873.1:11159127-12427699 GCF_019740435.1 Gambusia affinis
GATGAAGAGGAAGAGCACACGAAGAAGGAGGAGGAAGAAGGAGACAGTAATCCTGTCTAATTCACTTAGTGTTGCGCTGAGGGAGCAGGACACTAAGAGGATTTGGGACATTCTCCAAATTAGATCAGCAAGAATGACAAACTGCAAGGAGAGCTGGAAGAGAGGAACTCTGGGGCAAACTGGGAGAGGTGGCCGCATGAGGGCAACCAGCAGGACAGAAGGACCGAGGGAAAAAAAACAACAAGAAGGTTTTAATAGTTTGAATCGTTCCTCAGGAACTCCCAGACATCAAAACCTCACCTGTCTGCTAAAGAATCTGATTGCAGTATGTGTTCAATACTCTTTGCTGCGCCAAACACCAACTACTCCCATAATCCCGACAACTGTTTCAGTCAAACATATTAATCTGCGGCTCTGAATGCTGACTTTTACTATTAGAGATATTAGCTAGGTGTTAAGTTGTAATCTGCAGTAAAGCCCTAAGCAGAAGTGTATACTGAGGTTGACAGTGCTGGGTGATCCATTCATAGTGTAATACTGATCCTGTTACCACTACCAGCTGCAAATCACTCAAACCCTACTTACGCTGCAGGGCTATGTGATTCAGCTGCCACACAAATCGTATTTAATGATTAATGCAATCTATCACACACACAATCTACATGGTGCTAATTTATCTCCTGATGAAACTTATTAAGCACCTCTGACACATAACTAACAGTGAAACTATGTTGTGGTTACATGGATTGAAGTTAGTAAGGAAATTGTGAACTACACTTCCTGAGGCCTGAAGAAAAGAATGTCAAAAATACAAATAGCATTTCAGATAATATTAATGCATAATCATTTGTCATGTTCAGTACTTGACTTAAATTTGACCAAGACATAGTAGTTTTTCAGTAAAAGTAAGTTGGCAAACTACGACCTTTAGGACCTCCGACAGTTTATGGATCACTGTGGAGCAGAAGATGCCATCTTGAACCTACTTCAACAAATTTACTGTCGTCTGGACAAAGAAAGCAGCACTGTGAGGGTTATTTTCTTTTATTTCTCCAGTGCATTTAACACAATTCAGCCTGATTTGCTTCATCAGAAAGTCAAGAAGGCTTATTTGGAGGCCTCAACAATCACCTGGATCAATGACTACCTGACAAACAAGTCGCAGTTTGACTGTGTGTCTAATCAGGTAGTTATTAGCACAGGAACACCACAGGGAACTAAACTCTCACCATTTCTTTTCACTCTGTACACTTCAGACTCTGACATATCGATATGATAAGATAGAAAAGAACATAACAGCAGCTTTTAGTTTTGAACTTGAGATTTTGTTGTACTACAGAAGTAAGATTTTTCAGCAATCTGATTCTTCTCCTCTGGAAGCACCACACAGTTTTTCTCATTCTCTACTGTCATTTAACGTCCCAAATCTTCCATTTTTGATAAGGCTTTCTGTTCGAATGTGTCAGTTGAAGTCTATTCATTTGGATCTGAATCTGGCTCTTTGACTGGAGCTCACAGAAATAAAAATTCAATTCAGTTCATTTATATAGTGCCAATTCACAACAAATATGGTCTCCAGGCACAATTTAAGAAAAAAAATTCATTTGAATTCAATCATATGTGCATTCCAATTGATATAAGTGGTCAAATAATTCAGTAAGCTCAATTCATTATTCAAAGTAGTTTAAATTGCAAACTGAATTCTTTTATATAAAGCATGCAGGTCTTTCAAATTGTTTCTTTTGGTTTTTCTTTTTTGTCACATTTAAATGTTTCAGACCATCAAACAAAAATTTAGTTAACCTGAGTAAAAGCAAAACATAGTTTTTGAATAATGAATATATTTATTTAAGAAAAACAGCTATTCCAAACAAATGTATTTAATGTTTAATACTTCCCCAAATCCACAAACAAGAGGAAGACCTAAAAGAACAAAAAGGCTTAAAAATAAAACTACAAAACATTTCAGAAACAGGAAATTGTGTGATGGTCGTGACATGACCATGTAGGTTGTGCATATCCAAAAACCCTGCAGGTTGGCTGAAAATAAACACTTTTGCTAAGAAGAAGGAGAAAATTCCTCAACAGGGATGTAAAACATGCTTGATAGTAGTTATGCTTTGATTTGCTTCCCCTCTCTGATCTCTTTGCACATATTGCAAAGAGTTTGGACACCACTGCTTTAAGAATACTGCAGACTCCTTTGAGGATACAGGAGGTCTGCAGGTCTCGGGGAATTGATTTTATGGACTACACAAGGTGACATAGTGTAAGAAAATTAAACTAAACTGCAAATATAAGTTCATCGTCGCTTAATTGTGGGACACAAACAGCTGTTTATGAAGGCTTACATTCAGCCTGATGGCATAAAGCTGAGCTCAGCATACTTCCACGAACGAACGGACAGACGGATGGATGGACAAATGAATAGATGAATGGATGGACAGACAGACGAAGACAGTGTCCTCCTGTAATCCCCAGCAGCAGCAGCAGCAGCAGCATATGGACTGTAAAGCGCAGAGACACGGAGTCAGGACTTAGAAATATGATTCATTTCTTTCCCCTCTCTAATCTCCGACAAACAAGCTGGTGGCCGGCCTGCTCTGGAGGCGCAGCGTAATCATGCCACAGGCTGCTGCTGCTGTTGCTGCTGCAGCTGCCTGGCTTTCCCTCCACCCCTTCCTGTCTTTGCCCCCCACCCCTCGTTCTCCCAGCCTCCAGTCCAATTTCCTCTTAATCGATTCCTAA
Source organism: Gambusia affinis (assembly GCF_019740435.1). NCBI lineage: Eukaryota > Metazoa > Chordata > Actinopteri > Cyprinodontiformes > Poeciliidae > Gambusia > Gambusia affinis. The sequence goes on from NC_057873.1 coordinate 11,161,876, forward strand.
TCCCAACGCCACCAAAACGCACTCACACCAAACACTCGGTCAGACACAAACACACAAGTGGAGCCTCTGAAGCATCAAGCACATCATAAAAACATTTAAAAATGCATATTTTTACACATATGCCTGATGAACGTGTGCAAAATGATGAAAGTTAGTAAAAAAACAGAATCACATGATGCAGTTTTTTTAAGATGAAGAGAATAAAAACCATAAACAACTTTTTTCTCTTTAGATTGCAAGAAAAGTCCAGAAAACATGCTGTGCATGCATGGAAGCCTCATTATTTCTTATTTAATGTATTTCAATATTTATAGCAGATATTTTTGTACAGTTCTGTAGAAAGTATTTGGCCTCAACTTTAAAACAGTTTTCATTTGACTCTCTCAAAGTTTAATTTGAGACAGTCAGTACAACAGTAAAGTATTTGAACTTTGATTTTCCCAAAGTTGAAAATCACGTTGCAATTCCAACTTAAAACGCAAAAGAATTTTGTTGTGAATTGTTTCAACAATAAAATAATCATGTGACATTTCAATGAAACAAAGTGGCAATATTTTGTACTAATAAAAGGCAAACAGTTTCCTAAATCTTTGGGAACATTTTCTTCCGTTTATTTGCTCTAAATTCCCAGAAACAAAAATGAGAACTTTCTTAAAATGATCCTTCTTCTATTAACCAGATTGAATAGATTTAATTTTGCTCAGGTTTTGTTTTATTTTTGTTTTGTTTTTTAAAAGTTGGTGGATTTTTACAGCCATGCTTACTATAAAGTTAGATGAAAACATTTCAATTTAAAGAAAAATGATACAAGTCATCACTGGAAGGCCAAAGTTGTACCATTCATTCACTACAATCAGAGGGCCACAAAAAAATATTCTAAGGGCCACAAATGGCCCCCTGGCCTCACTTTGGATACCATTGTCTTAAAGATTAATTCCATGCAAGTCACACTTGGAAAGCTAGTGTGGGCATGTAAAAAAATATAAGTGCAAATGTATGTATAAAATAAAATACCTATTAATTAAACTGTTCTTTTATCTTTAATCAATAAGTATTTATTACTGAAAGATGAGGAAACAACGCATTTCAAGCACAGAAGAGAGCTACAGTTCAAGGTTTAGTTGTTATATTTATACATGTAAAAAGAGCTGGAAAGTGTGTGCTGTGTTACACTCTGATATGAAAGGGCAAGTATTGAAAGAGGGTGTTCACTTTACAATGACTGTAACCATGAACAACACAAAGCAGCTATACTGAAGGCCCCCAGCCATTTTAAGTAAAGTAATATATTAATTCACTCACTCTAGGTATGTTTTTGATCATGGAATAACATTATAACATGATGTAAATTTCAAAAAAGTTGATTTTGCATTGTACCTCCCCTTTAAAAATTCAGTCCCATTGTGACAAGCTCAGTATATTGTTCTACCGTCCGCGTTTTACATTCACTCAGACACAGAGGTCAGAGGTAAACCTTTCAACATTATTGTAATACAGCTTAGATACGTTCCTCTGCTAAGAGCATTGTGTTGCGATACAAGACCCGCTGCGTCGGTGCAAGATATCATCTGAACACGCATGAGCTAATAGCACGCTTAAAACCGTTCATGCAGTCCACTTCTCATAACCCCGGTAGAGCTGACCGCCCCGACCTTACAGTGGCATGAAAACACAGCCAGAAAGCCAAAGTAATCTGCCTGTCCCTCGAACTTTAGTTTGGGCCCGGCAGAGTGATGGGACTCGGTTTAATGGCCACTTCTAATCTTTATTCTGTCCACTCTGCTCCGTTTCCTCCCATTTCTGCCTTATACCCACTGAAACTCTTCTGTGGATTAAAAAAGCTGCTCTCACAGCGTCACAACAAATATCAGAGAAATCACAAGAAAATGTTGCCTTGCAAAAGTAGACTAATTAGGTGTATGACATTTTTGTTGGAAAGCATACAGAACTGTTAAAAAATTTAAACAAAGAAATGAACAAACTGAAGATGTGGCTTGATGGTAACAAGTTCTTGCTGAATTTGATTAAAATTAAAATAATGTTATTTGGGAATTGCAAACCAAGTTCTGAAACAAAAAAGAGATAAATGGTGTAACTATTGAACGAGTTCAGGAACACAAATTTCTTGGCGTGATTATCGATGACAAGGTTAATTGGAAACCGCATATTCAATATAAATGAAAGAAAATATCAAAGAGTATTTTTTTATAATGAACAAAGCCAAGCAATTGTTTGAACAGAAAGCATTATATATTATCTACTGTTCCCTAGTTTTACCCTACCTCAGGTACTGTGCAGAGACACGGTGCAATAATTATGCAAATTCATTACAACCACTAATTAGCTGCAAAAAAGAGCAATAAGGATTATTAATAAGGTTGGTTACCTGGATCACACAAATCCATTATTTATGTATTCTAGATTACTAAAACTTTCTGACTTGGTGAATTTACAAACAGCGCGTGTCTTATTTAAACACAAAATGAACAGTTACAAGAAAATATTCAAGAATTGTTTTCAAAAGAAGAAGGATTTTATAATCTCAGAAGAAAATACAAATTCAAAGTTTGTGAGATCAGAACCGCAAGAAGAAGCTTTTGCATTTCAATCTGTGGTGTGAAACAGTTTGACAAAACATTAAACAATTCAAACGTTTGCATAAGGAAATTGTTTACACTAAATATGAGAAACTGTCTTGATGTATTATGTTGTTACATCATTCTTGGCATCAATATTAACAATATTTTGTAGTTAATACTGTTAGGGCTATTATTAATATATCATTGAGTATACTGCACTAATCAAGAATCAGGAAGTAGAACGAAGGAATACTTAAATAATATATATAAACAAGATGAGATCATTTTATGATGTTGCTGGAGAAGGGCTGGGTTTTAATAAGCTTATATTTATTAAAACCCACTCCTTTGAACATTTATTGTTTTTGCATTGTTGTAATTTTGTTATAACTTGGCACATTCAATAAAGTAAAATAAAAAGTAACAATAAAAAAAGTTTTGCTTTGTTCATCCAACACAACTTCAATGCCAATCAGCTAGAGAAGAACTGAACCAGAACCAAGACTCTTAGACTCTTTTCTTTTCCAAACTCTCACTTTTACACTAATGAAAATAGTTCTAATTATTGAATTAATTGGTAGAAGAACTTAGAAATGATGAACTTCTTTAATCTCATGAGAGAGCAGAAATCTTCAGATAAAATCTGTTGATATTCAGGATCCAGTCATTCAGTTTCTCATTCAAAAAACTTTACTTCTTAGCTCTGGCAGTACGGTAGTCTCTGGCATTAGTGTCTTTGCTTTATCTTGTTTTTGTTTCTTTTTATTTTATTAAGTCATTAGAAATTAGATCACAGGTTGATCGATGATGACCAGAAGCGTTAATTACATTTAAATCATTGCATCAATAGTGAATAAATCTTAATCCAACAAACCTATACTGCTTTTTCTGTTAGACGCTGCAAACTGGGGCCTAGCCTCACCTGACAGAACGAACAACTAGAGCTGCAATGGCGCGGTTTAAATCGAAGTATATTTGTATATCTCTACTGTCCAGTCAAAGTCCAGGCCAAAGTCCAACACCAATTGATCATTGAAGCTCAGAGGTGTTCTCCATCCAATCTGACTTTTTTTGCAAGAACAAAATTTGTCATCTAGATGTTGAATCTTTATAGAGACAAACTCCAAAATATGTAGTTCTACAAATCACAACTTCTTAACTATGCACAACTTTTGTTGGTCTATTGGAAAAACTTATTAACGACGCTGAGGCTTGTGCTTGGTTCCATCCAACATCTGCCTGAACTACAATTATGCTGCTTCGTCTAGTGACTTAGAGACAACAGTGAGCCGAGAGCTTTAATTAAGTCATTTAATGTCTCATCTGAAACATCAGCACTATCTAGGTCATGGTGAAAACGCTCACACACAGGAGACATATGCAAGGTACAAAATAATCCATGGCAGAAAAATATAGGCAGAGAAGACTACAATGCAAAAGAAAAGAATACAGAAAATTATAAGAAGCGTGAATAACATTGTGTGTCATCAGTGCTACTTTTATTGGATGAACCCCTGAGTTTGAAAAGAAAAAAAGAAGTATAAACAAGAGAAACATGAACAGTAAAAAGTTGGCATTTTTCTAGATTTTAAGGATGACGAAGAGAGAAACAGAGCCTGTTGAGTGACACCAGACGAGATTGCATTTTCAAGTTTTAATATTTACAAAACAGCAACAGAAAATTACCTTTATTAGCAACATCCATGTCGGCTGAAGACATAGTAGCGATGATGATAGTATTAATACTGATAATACTGAACATAATTACCATTTTTTTTTAGTTTTTTTTTTTTTTACTTCAACAAGTTCACAATTTATTTTATTTTTTTTAAAGAAACATAGTATTGTTAAAGTCTAACACAAAGAAATAATCAAACAAAAAAAATTTAACACACACAAAAAAAGTGGTGTCACTTCTTTACAAGATGGAGTGGAGCGAGGCACCAGACGCTCTGTGCAAAAGGGACAGGCTGCCCCTTCCTTTTTCTCTGGTGCGGTTTTCTCTCCAGCCAAGCTGTCCACCAGAGCAGCAAATTCAAGAACTGCTTCTCTCAGGCAGCTGAAGTGAGGGGAGTGGGCATCACAGTGAGACTGTAGCTGCTCACCCTGCGTGGAAGTGATCCTGTTGAACAAACAATGTCCAATGTCCAGGTTTGTACTGCAGTCTCTGGAAAAGCCAACTCTTCCCAAAAGGCTGTTTGGAAACATTTAGGTCCCCTCTTGTTTCTGGACTAGTGGCTATCCTGTTAGCCATCGTAACTATGACAACCCCACAGTTCTTTTCTTGACCAAGTCCCATTTCTTAGATTGTTAATCAGGCAGATAAATTAAAAAATGGAGGTACAGATTTGTGTAGGTTAAAAATAAAAATAAAATCTAGATCTGCTTCGGGTTTGTTTCCATTAGAGGTGCTGATTTCAGATTACATCAACAACCAGTTGAAATGATTGCTTCTTCTTTTTTTTATTACTGTTATTTATTATTATTTCTAATCAACGCCTGTTTTTAACACTCTGGTGTAACTAATTAGATTTTATTGTAGCTATACAACATAAGTCTTGTATTCCTTACATGTGGCCTCAGTTGAAGGCTGACATTTATGTTTCTTAAAAACACACATAGAAACCCGATAGTCCAAGAAAGAAAAAACTCAAGCATTAACAGATCAACTTCCATACTTCTTTTATTCTCCTTTTCTGTAACATTAGCTGATTTGTCCCTCAGCTAATGTCTCTATGTCCCCAGCTCTCTGTCCTCTACTCAAACACCAACAGTAATATGGGGGTTATTCACACTACTTCTTTTTTTTTGTTTGTTTGATTCCCCACCTCTTTTTATTCTCCCCCCGCTGTTTGAACCCGCTGTTATTTACAAGACCTGGAACTTCCAGGAGTTCTGGTCTTTGTAGTCCAGACAGTCAGCGGCATTGAAATTGAGCTTCCAGGCAGCTTGGTCTTTGTAGTCGAGACAGTCGACGGCTCCGAAGCCCAGCGAGGCTGCTGTGTACCCCTGGGAGGAGAGCGAGGCGGGGGACTGGCTGAGGGGCCCTCCCATCGAGGAGGCCGTGATGGGGCTCAGCGCCCCTCCGGTGCCCGACAGCTGCGGGTGCATGGGGGACAGGTAGGAGCTGCAGTCCAGGCCGGTGAAGTAAGAGGAGGAGCCGGCGTAGCTCTGGCTGTAGGCCGGCGCCTGGGTGTAGGTCATGGGGTAGGTGGTGCGCTGCATGCAGGGGGTGGTGGAGGCTGACAGAGGGTCCGGCAACGGGGAGATGGAGGCCGGGCTCCAGATGGAGACGGTGGCACTGGCGGAGCTGGAGCTGGGAGTGATGGCTGTGCCTGGAGGAGGGGGCGGAGGGCTGTAGGGTCCATTGGTTGGGTTGGCACTGGCCTCTGTGGGCGCTTCTCTGGCCGGGGAAGCCTTCTTCTTAGGAGGCCTGGGTTTGGATTGGCCGGTGCTCTGCTGCTGCTGCTGGCGGCATTTGGCACGGCGGTTTTTAAACCAGACCTGCAGAGCACCAAAGTGAATCAGAGTGATCAAAAAATAAATAAATAAAATAAAAGGAGAGGATTCACAAAAATATGAGAAACGTTCCACATGTTGGCCTTAATTGTCCAGTGACAATACCTGAACTCTAGACTCAGGCAGGTTGATCTTGAGAGCCACCTCCTCCCTCATGAAGATGTCTGGGTATCGGGTTTTGGCAAACAGAGCCTCCAGGATGTCCAGCTGCGCACGCGTAAAGGTGGTGCGTTCCCGACGCTGCTTTCTTGGCGTACCTTGAAAAAAGACAATAATAAGAACAATAATAATTGTTATTATTATTATGTTGCTGTTGTTGCTGTTTTTGGTTTAGTGATTTTACTTTAATTTTGTAGAAAAGATGCATTATATTTCATCACTCTACGAAACATAACATGTCATATATACCTGGAAAAAAAGCGTTTCAATGAAATCGTCACGAATCCAGTGCAAGTAAAAATCGATCCAGCTGTTTTTGGGGAATTCCTTTTTCTTTTCCTTATTTTTTGAAATTATTATTTGTGTTTTTTATTTGTGGTTTTCGCGTTTAATGAGATTTCATGTAATTGTCCAGAATGCTTTAATAGTTTAAATTTTAAGAGGGAGAAGATTTATTATTATTATTATTATTATTATTATTATTATTATTATTATTATTATTATTATTATTATTATTATTATTATTATTATTATTATTATTATTATTATTTCTCTGTATTGTATTTTTTTAATCTTCTCGGGGAAAAAGGTCGTTTGAATAAAGACCCCCTTTACACAGAATAGGCTATATACTTATCGTCCAAATTGCTCGATTTTCTTCTTTCTGATCTTTGTTGGAAAGCTTGTCTAATCGGCGCCGGAAATCCCTGTTTTATTTGAATTATTGTGTGAAGATGACAGATGTTCGCAGCGCATTGAAAAACAATAAGCGCGTTAACCCACTGAGTTAAAAGGGAAAAAAAATGGATAACTAAAAATACACGATGAGAGTGTTTTCAGGAAGTAGGTTAGATGATTAGCGCAGCAGATTGGAGTTTGTTTTAATTCGGCGTGAGAACAGGCTGCATTTTCATTCACACACAGTTTCATTGTTTTGTTTTGGGGTTGTTGTTTTTTTTTTATTCTGTAATCCTCTGAACTGACAGGTCAAGTGAGCACATGTCCTGATGCCGGAGGAATCAGGCACATAAAACGAAGTATGAAAACTGAAGGAAAGATTTACGCACAATTGATTTGCAAATTCATTTCACAGGCTTGCACGTGTGTATCAACCGAGAGAGTAAATTACAGGGATGAAATAGACACTAAGAAAACATTCAGTTAATAGAAAAAAAAGAAAACAAACCCAACTTTTTACTTACTGGGGTATCCCACGGCTGCGGTGTGTAGCAGATCCATGCCCGGGCCGGACAGCGTTAACCCGTTCACGGCGTAATGGGGCTGCTTAATGTAGGACATCATGCCTCCTGCCGGCTTTAAAACACTCCCTCACTCCCTCACTCTCTCTCTCCTTCTCTCGGGCCGGGGGCCGGCTCTCTGAACTATTTCTCCAGGGGGTGTTTCTCTCTTTCTCTCTCTCTCTCTCTCTCTCTCCTTTTCTCTCTAACCTGTTTTCCTCCCTCTCTGTTTTTCTTTTTCTCCTGTTTATCAGATGTATTTTTTTAAACTATTTTCTGCCCTTGCCTTTTGCGTTCCTATCTTTCGGCAGCAGTGCACCTGTTCTCCTCCTGATGCGTAAAAGCGCAGCGGACCGGAATCGCTCTCTGACCCTTTTGCTCTGATTTAAAAAAAATAAACGACAACGATAAAAACAAAACAAAACAAACAAAAAAAACAGATTAAATCAACAAATGACCAAATTGTCTGAAACAAACCCGCGCATCTATTTTTCTCCCTAAAACGTCGTGCGTAAAGGCAGTGCGCATCAGGAAAAGAAGTTGCTCTGAAAATGTTTGCCAGACGCGGCTCCCGGTTCCTGACAGGAGTAGGAGGATGCGCTGCAGGGTGGACAAGTGAGGCGAGCAAGAAGAGACTGGCTAATTAGAAGAAACTTCTTAACCAAGTAGACGCACAGAGCCCTCCCCCCTTCCCTCTCTCTATCTCTCTTTCTCTCTCTCTCTCTTACGCAAACTCATTCGCTCACGTTGCGGGTTCAGTTTGGTTATCCTTTGTTTTACTTTATGAAAAGTTGCACATCATTTCTCATTATAAGCTATGTTTATTTGACATATTAAATTTACATTTAAAATAAAATTGTATTTTAATCCACACACACTCACACTTGTTGATATGCTCAACAATTTACACAAAAAGCAAACGGAAAAGAGTGACCAGTTAAAACCGAATAATGACATTTGAAAGAATAAGGTTTGAAGAAAACTTGCGTATCTATTTGAGCTGTTTTTTGGGAGTTTTACTGTTGTTGTTGTTGTTGTTGTTGTTGTTGTTGTTGTTGTTGTTGTTGTTGTTTGGTATTTTTTAAATAACGGCCATTTTTAAATTGACCTCCTGAAATAATTGGGCAACCATGGCCAGAGAGCCAGGGTAGAGTTATCAAGAGGCGGAGAAGTGGGTACAGGCCGGATTAAAAGCAGCACAAAGACCCCGTTGTTCTGCGCTTAAATCCCTTCCTGATCCCCAACATGCTTCTTTTGGCCCCTTCATTCATACATTTACCCCAAGCTTTATAATAATAATAATAATAATAATAATAATAATAATAATAATAATAATAATAATAATAATAATAATAATAATAATAAGGCACAAATAAACTAGGCAGCTGTCGCCTTCTTTACAGGTTTTGAATAAACCAGGTTTTCGTGAATTTCTTGTTACGCTCCTGGTTTGGAGCCCAGTGCTCCCGACAGTAAATCATGCAGCTTCTCCTTAAATCTGTGGCCTCTCCCTACAACAGGCAGTCTTGGTATTTGGTTTGGCTTAGCCTTTTGCTCTGGCTGGGCTTCGGCTTGTATGTTTCAAACCAGGGATGAGCAAGGGCACACAATGGAGCAAATTTGATCTGCAAGCAGATCACAGATGGTCACCCTTTTTTTTTTTATCTTTTAGGGCAACACTTCCACAGGCAAATAAAGTCTTCTTAAAATAATTTTTAAAAGCTGCTTTTGTTTCTCATCACTAAACAATAATCCTGTCATTCTCTTCATCTCTCTTTAGTAAATATCGCGAAAAATCTAGATATCAGTACCAGTGAGGTTCATTTGTCAGATTAAAGGTGCTATTTAAAAGTTTAAAATCTTTTAAATGGTATTAAACATACTTATCATTACGGCTGCTGTAAAAAAAAAAAAATAAACTGAGGTATATTCTAATTCATTACACATAAGTTAAACATCGTCATAAGAAACACAATTACGTGTCTCACCTAGTGCAATAACACTAAAATTAATGCACTTTTCAACGAAATTATATACTTCTAATTCAATAAAAATAATGAAGGGATTAATTTAAAACGAATGAATCTCAGGCAGTTTAGAAAGTTGATCAGGTTAAAGCATCACACTGAGATGAGTTGGGGGTTTTTTTTCGTCGCTTTATTTGCGTTCAGGCTCCATGTTCACTGGTTACTCCTCCTCTCCTCGGTGTAGGGCCTTTATGGTTTTGCTTGTATCATCCTCTGCGGCGAGACAATTTTCCCAGTGTCCAAATCCGATTCTGCGCGCTTGTTAATTGAATCGGATTTCTTATAGTTTAAAATCCACACACACTCACACACACCCATAGGCCCATGCAGCTAGTGCCCAAACTGTATAAGGGGTTTATCTAGCTGGGTAAAGCCAAAGCGGAGATATAAAGACACACCGAGAGCTGCGGGGAGATTCTACAGGCGTGTTTGAACGTTCCCAATGCTGGAAGAAAATGTCTTGAGTTGATGCTGAAGGGTGTGTTGGTGTTTGTGAGTGGGTATGTGGGTGGGTGACTCTGGAGGCCTGCATCCTCCTGATGCTGGGAAACATCCAGTGGAAGCTCCATTTCGTTCACAGGTAGGCTACGCTTTGTCTGATTATTTCCCCCCCTTGTGCTGCTTCGACACAGCAGCAGGTTGGACTAAGCTAACTGTCTGGAAAAATCTGAACGAGAAGAAGAAAAGAAACTTTGGGAACTGAGAGACCTCAAGGGAGCGCGCGGACCACGGCAGTGCATGCGCACTGCCGTGGTCCGCGCGCATTGCACTCTTTAAGTGTCCTCTGACGTAGTTTCTGTTACACTCTGTCTGACCGGAAGCACGGGTCATAAGTCGCCCGTCCAAGATCAAACATAACAGTAAATTAATTGCTAATACAATAAATTTGCTGTTAGATATAAAAAATCAGCAAGATTACAATTACTCTTATGCGTGATTTTACGGCTTGTTCTGTCATTAGGCCCAGTCAGCCCAAGGCATCGCAAAGTAAGCCTACAAGTGTCAGACAGAAAAGTTCTCATAGTTCTCATATTTGTCTATAAAAATTAACAATCTTTCAATTTACTCTGATTGTTTTTAAATGGCGAAAGATATCAAATAAGTTTCAAGATTAAAACTTGAAACATTTATAATAAAATGTTCATATTTAAATGAGCTTGCGATGTATTTGCTGTACAATTCATATCAATCAATGCTGCTGCTCAAATCTGCCCTTTAACATCTGGCAAAAGCTCCCATAACAATTCCCAGTTTATTGCAAATGCTTGTAACCAGTGCTTAATAAGCACAACTAATTAAATTTGACCAAACTCTTCCTACTAATTATACCAAGGTTTTTGTTTAAATTACCTAATTAAGATACTAAAGAGCAATGATTCACTTTTGAAAGTATGAATCATGTCTCATTTTGCTGCATCAGTAAAACAGAATTCAATACATTATTTTACAAACATAGCATTCTTTTTAAGTTATTTACAAAATAACTGTAAAACAAGCTGGGATCGATGTGTAATGCTTAATGTTTCACACATAAACAACATTATTTTTATTTAAAAGAAAAACAGAAGTGCTGCTGTGATGGTCAGTGAACTTAACCCAATTTTAGGTAGTGCTGGCTCAGATTGGATCTGTGGCTTATTAGCAATGTTTTAAGACTTTGTGGCTTTATATTTCTGACACTAATTTGGCCGCTGAATCATCTATTGAGTGACTTAAAATTATGCTTGAGGAAGTAAAGAAACATGCTGGATTTTATATAGTTTCATAAGGACATCTTATAAAGTTAGTTAGGTTAGTGTTTCTGTTATTTCTTTTCTTTTTTAAAATTTATTTTGCTTATTTTACTTTAATCCTGTGTGGAGTTTGGCATAAGACCAATGCTAAATATCAATGCTCTTTGATCAAGATGGTGTATTTGAGGCGGCTGCTGCATGACAAGTGTTTCTGGGTTGTTTGAAGGAAATTGCTCCGAGATGAAGATCTGCTGGGCAGTTCAGACGCGCTAGGACCCAGAGCAGAAGCAAATTAAGGACAAGCATCACATAAGAGGCTTAGTGCATTTAATCTATATTGCTACACACAGAGACACACACACACAGAGACTCGCACACACAGACTCACACACGCAGGATTTCATAAACATCCCATTTTGCAACAAGCACGCATTCATGTCCCCAAAGGCGAGTGTTGCCATTGTGTTTTCATTTAGTTTTTCATTTTCTCCAAACTCTTTTATTCCCCCTTGCTGACCTAAGCTTCCATCTCGTATTGTTGGAAAACTTTTGCCCAGATGCTGTCCTGCTCCTCTCATCCTATTTCATTAGCAGACGGCCTTCGATGAACTAAGAAGCCAAGAGCAAACTCATTTGTTGCAGACAATTATAGTCAGAAAAGCAAGCAAAAAAAAAAAAAAAAAAATACTCAGGAAAGCTTCCTTATCCTTCCGATGAGCGTCTGAGTGATTCATCTGCCCGTTTCACTGTTAAATCTGAACAATCACTGCGGCGGGTCGACAAATGAAAAAAAGGATTTCAAGCTGAAATGAAAATGAAGTTTGACTAAGTCATAGCTTCTGAACAATCATGCTAATGAAATTATCTTTCCATCCAGCCTGAACAGAAAATGCAATTTTCTTTGTTTTCCAGTGTCCCTGGAGAACATTTATCCAGAATTTCCCTTGCCAACAAGGCTAGACACTTGGTATTCATTCTGATACCTGAGTCTGATCCTGACTGTAAGAACAACAGAAGAGCAGCCGCCATGAGGCGTGCCGGTATGGATCAGAAACGCCTTCTGAATCTGAATCCTAAAACAGCCATTCCCAGCTGTTCGATAGAGTGTTTGCTTTTTTGTATGTCTGTGTGCGAACTGTGTGCTTATGTTGCATGTGGGAGTGTGTGAGACATTTACGCGCTCACGCACACAAACACACCCATACACACACACACACACTCGTGCACTGAGTTCAGCCGATTTATCATAATATGCTTTATCTGAAAAGTAAGTATCTTACCTCGGGATAAAGGGAGGAAAGAGGGGTTTGTGGCCAGATTGACAGAGGAAGGGTGAACGGATAGAGCCGAGCAGAGCGCTCGCTGCTCTGGAGCGAAGAGCTGGACTTTTAGTTCGGTGGCTGGATTGATCAGAACTGAGAAGGTAACTGGGCTTGGTGGGATGGGAGGGAAAGGAGCGGGCCGCAGTGGTGTGTATGTATGTGTGTGTGTGTGTGTGTGTGTGTGTGTGTGTGAGAGAAAGAGAGTAGACAGGAGACTGATGCTTGGATGAGAAGGAAGCAGTGTGGTCTCAGAGAGGGGGACTGGTGGATGTTGAAGTACCTGGAGGAAGTTGATTTATATAGGGTGGGGTAGAAGGACAAGTGGAGATGTGTGATGATGATAAATCAGGAGAAGTCAGTGGGAGAGGGACAGATGGGTGAAGGGGGGAGCATGGGAGGGGCATCGGGACTGGACCACGAGCTCTCTGAGGGTCTCTACCTTCACATAGAGAATATTCTCACAGAAGCTCATTTAAATTGATATGATTTATGTTTCCTAATGTCATCCTGTCGTTGCGCTTGTGCCGAGTTATAAAAGCTGTAGTGCTTGTGTGCATGTGGGGGTGTGCTTGTGTATGTGTGTGTGTGTGTGTGTGTGGGTGTGTGTGTGTGTGGTTTGGAGTGTATATTGAGGTCAGTGTGTGTTAACTCCTCATTTAGGAGATGTGAGGATTACCCAGCATGAGTTCAGGCCGCGCCATGTGTCTCTGCACCCGGACCGCTTACGTCTCCTATACCCACAGAAACACAACCACATGAAATGGAGGTTCTCACGCTGCCTATAGGTTATACTGCTGTGTTAGTGCACAGTGCATGCCTGTGGAGTATAGACTTTCATATGCATGGGCTTTTGTTTACGTGCACGTCCATCTGGAGGGATTTAGGGTATGAGCAGTCTGGCATGAGTCTGGGCTAAAGATAAACTGCAGGTTGTTTATATAATGAGGAACTAACTGACTGTATACAGTTTGGTGTCTATATGAAGCCTGGAGGATCACTGAGAATTGAGTTTTGTCTCCATTTCACCAGCAGAACTGTTATACAGTGAAACCCACCATCACACCAGAAAGTCTGGAAATTAGCTGAAAGAACATCAAGTCAGAATCTGTATATTTTAGGAATCTGATATTTTAAATAATAAGTAGGAATATTAAAGAAGTAAAATTTCCTACAGCAATGATGACGCATGGACACATGTTCATGCTTTATCACATTACAGTCTCAAAATAAAATTTATTTTATGTGATAGACTAATAAATACAGAGTAGCACATGGAAGTGATGCTTGAGTTTCAAAACGTGCTGTGAACAAAAATCTGAAAAGTTTGCTATGCATTTATATTAATTTCACTTTATTCTGACACCCCTAGACAAAATCTAGTTACTTTTCAGGAGCTCCAGAGACGCATTTCTTATCTGGGCAAAAACTATTAGTTTCACCTTCCACAAATATTATCTTCATGAAAAAATAGCAAGGCAGAAGTCATTCAAGTCCAATTACCACTTGCTAAAAGTCTTGGAAAGTCAAGAAATTGCTCTGTTCTTGAGGACAACAATTGAACCTTTTGGCTTACATGCAAAATGCTATGTATGCAGGAAAACTATCACCCTAAACGCATTCAACCTGGTGAAACATGGTGGTAGTAGTGTCATGCTGTGGGGATGAATTCTTTCAGACAGAGAAGCGGGTTAGAGTTGATGGGAAGTCGGATGTAGATGCAGTTCCTGGTGGATAACCTGAAGCTGAATAAGACTTGAAACTGGGGCGGAGGCTCGTCTTCCAGCAGGTCAGCCTCCTTAAACCTGAAACAGGGAGCTCCAGAGAGCTACAATGGAATCACTTTTAGTTAAAGATTATTCATGTGTTGGAAGGACACAGTCAAAGTACACTCCTAAATCAAATGTTTGTCTTCATCTAATCTGACTGAGGTTGAGCTGTTTTGCAAGAAATTAGTAACAATTTCAGTCTCGTGAGCGAACCTCAGAGCACACCTTTTAGATTTATATTTTCCACACAAAGTAAAAAATTTTTCTATCACTTCAAAGTTGGTCGCTACAGAGGACTCCAATTTATTGCTGGAGAATCAGCGTTTTCACAGATTTTTTCATAGAACATAAAATATTTGCAAGAAAATGCAGCTTGGGAATATTAAAAAACCCTTAGAATTCTTGTCTGCACTCTATTGGTTTGCAAAGCAGCCAATCCAGGAGCACCAGGAGTTTTCCTGGGTGCTGATTGGCTGGAAGCCCAAGGAGAAATGGAAGACTGTAGGTGTTGACTTCTGTTGTAGTGCTAACACAGTTTCACACAAACATATATTTGGTGTCTAAATTCTTAAAACAGAGAATTTACGTGAGAGTTTTCACTTCTCTGCAGTTCCTGACCCCATCTTTGGCTACTTTATGTTGCTCTATTGCATAAAATCAAACAAAGTACAATGAAGTTTGTGGTTGTAATGTGACACAATGTAAAAACCCAAAAAGTCACGGTGTGCTATTATCTTTGGAAGGCACTTTGTTATTCATTCAATTATTATTATGGAAATTAGTTGAAAGAATCTTTCTATAGCAAAGACATGTATATTTAGGAGGCTAAAAGTACAAATAATCTGCTAAAGTACAAAATCAATCATGTTTCACATATTTATAAAGTTTAAGCATATGCACTTTACTCATAATGCCAGAACACAATGGAAAAGAAATATACTAATGATATAATTAAAGCATAATTTTTGTTTAATGTAATGTAATGGGATGGGATGTATTTATTAATTTTTAAAAATATTTTTTAAATCTTTATGACATTTGTGAAATAAACTAATCTAGTCCTGAACTTTATTAAAGTTAAACCCCAATGATGTAATGTCTCTTTTTGAAGGTTTTGTTAGAATACATCACCAGAAAAAAAAAATGTTCTGGTTTGTTTCTTGAAAAGAAAATCAGATCATTTATTTTTGTAAATTTCAAGCATTCTGCAACATTTCTCTTCAACAGTTCCTAGACTAATTTAACACAGCCTTGCCTCTACATGTCACCTATTTGCTGAAAGCTGTTAATGTGAACTTCTGTGAGACTTTCTAAAGAGGACAGGCCATCTTTCCACACATTTTCTTCAAGTTTTTCCAGAGGATGTATTGGACAGAGGACAGGGCTGGGGATCAATACCAGTAGGGCTTCATCTTTAAGTAATGTCTGGCAAGCATCTTGATCAATTTCACAGACTTCAGGCCCCCCGATGTGTGCATGTGTGTGTCCTGCTGTCTTCTAAGAGTAGACAGATTTCTAATCCGCTGGAGACAACAGCAGGTTGGGTCTGCAGGCTGTGTGTGTTTGTGTGTGTGTTTGTTAACTGACATCATTTTACCCCCTCCTGATCAGTGTCTGGGGTTTTAGCTTGTTAACACCTGTTCATGCCATCATACTCATATGATGGCATACACTGCAATATAGGAGTTAAAGAAATTGTTTCTGCATCTGTAGAACCAGACAGTTTATATAAAACCTTTGTTTATATAAAAATGTCACATTGGATAAAAGCATGTGATTCATACATTCCGGCAGCAAAACTTTATCTTTGGCAATTAAATTTATTTTCAATGAACTATTCATTGAGGCCAAAGGTCATGCAGGCACTAATGCATCATGAAAATCTCGATATGTGTGCCCAAGAGAGAGCTAGGTCTGAGGAGCATGTGTGTGTGTGTTATCTCTCAGAGAACAGGAATGTTGCTGTAGGTGAGATGATGTCCGATAGTTTGAACCCCATCAGCACCAGCAGTCCCCTTCCCCCAACCTGCACCCTCATCACCCCATATGGCAGGAGGCAGCAGTAGTAATCATGGAAGTGGAGCAACAGGCCCTGAGCCTCACTAATCCCTGGCCACACTTCGACACGTGCCACACTGATGCATACGCTCGCCCTGCTCACACTCACAAATGGCTATTGAATTGAGGGACCTGATTTTAATACTCACTCACACATCTAAACAATAGATTTGGCAAGCACATTGCAGATGACTCATAAGCAGAGCAGAGTGATAATGACTGCAGTGTTTTACTGTAACACCAGGTTTAATTGCAGCTAGTTGATGGAGAGGATCAGCTTCAAGTTGCCTCATTAAGAGCACTGCGCCAAATACATTTTGTTTGATCTGCAGCCACAATTCGCCAAGCTGTCCCCAAATGGCACTTTTCTCTTTTTGCTGTTTGTTTTGAACCCAACTTGTCTTTAATGAATAAAAGCTAGCACACCCATCAATGCAAAAACCACACTGAGTCCTAATTGACCACTGGAGAGCACCTTGCCTTATTGCGCACACAAAGGCGCTTGCACCCATGCACTGACTGCGTCACACAAACACACACACACACACACACGCACACACACACATACAACCTTTTAACTGTGACGCATAAGGAGACAGGGCCACAATGGCTCTCTTATTGTTAATTGGCTGCTTAATCCTGAGGAATGCTTGTGATTAGAACCTGGTGGTGGGTCAGGATCTTGCTCAACACTCTCGTCCACAATAGGCGAGCTGTAACAGAGATCTGTGATGGAGCACACACACCAGCGGACGCAGTCACATGCAGAGAAGTAAGAGCCAACATTAATATTTGCATAAAGAAATGCAGAGTCGAGTATAAATGTTGGTGCTTGTAGACCTGAAAGTGGCAAGAGAGTTCTAATCAAATCCTCAAAAAAGTGAATACACACAGAAATCTTCCCCATAAAACCAACTCAACTATACAGAAACCCTAAAGAGGATAACAATGACAATGGTGCACTTGTTTATGATTTAGAAGTCAGGTTTTCTAGGTTTTATTATCAATCCTAACCTCAAATTCCAAAATGGCTGCCTGGCATCAGTGTAAAAGTTGTTACTAGGTGCAGGTTAATAGCAGTTTGATTAAATAAACATTAGATATATGAAAATGGTGGGAAAAGAGTAAGTTTCAAGGGTTGCTGGACATTCTAAAAAGAAGTCTTTATAAGTAGACTCATTCTACACAACAATGGAACCACAATAATCTACTTCCTTTCTTACTTCAAAATAAGAGTTTCAAACACATCGACCATGTCATCAGACTTTCACATCCTTGTAACAGCTGGATTACAAAGTGCACAACAGATTTCATTTAGTTTAGAAATATGGTGTAATATTGTTTTATTTACGCAAGATCTTTTGCTGTGAGACACTGAGACAGAAACAGAGCCCTCTGGTTTTCTGCTTTGCAACATGCTTCAAACTGGGATGATGTTCCAAGTAAACCAAGATTGGACTTCTTTAGATATTCTCCAAATAAACTTCATCTTGTTGCAGAAGAACTTAGTGGTAAATAACTGTCAGAAAATGGAATAACTTTTCAACTCTGAGCACACCAGTCACTTTGAAATATTGGTCACATTGTTTGATTAGCAACATGCATTTTAACTACTTCGAATGTGAAATAATCCAAAATGGATTCTAGAGTGAACTGACAATAAAACCCAGTACTTTTTAGGGATGTAACTAGATACAATGAAATCTCAAAATGCATCAGTATGCCTCTTTAAATTGAATATTGTCTTGCGAAGTGCTATCTATCGATCTAAACTGTTATGAGCCCTGAATGTGAAGAGCAACATATATTTATGTTGGACAGTGAAGGAAGTACTTCTTGGGATGTTGCATTGAGAGAGACGACTCATGCTACTACTTAGTATCTCAGTTTTTGAAGAAATCTCTGCTGCACTTAATCGTCTGTACTCTACACTAAACAGTGAGTCAGTGAAACACTAATTTACTCACAAAGCCTTAATTAAATTTGTATGGATAAATGAAATAAATGTATCACCTCTAAGCTTGTGTCATGTTCATTAGTAACATTCATGACATATTGCATAATGTCATCTTGTGTGTCGTTTATCATATGTACATTCATATGATAAACGACACACATGTACAAATTGTAATTCATGTATTTATCCTATAGTTCATCATTTCAGTAGTATCATAGTATTACATTGTATATTATCAAACTGCACCATATGATGTTGCATTATATCATAACACAACGTAACTTTGTATAACATAACAAAATATGACATGACATAACAGTAGCATGACATAGCATAATATAGCAGAGCATAACATAACATAACAGGATAACATAATAAAACAGTGATCAAAGGTTTGTTGATCACGTCAAAACAACGTAACAGTAGCCTGGATGAGAGAAAATAAAAGCATAAATGCCTACTTTAAGTTCATGTTTTGTCGTCATTTATTGGTCAAAAACAAATTTCTTAAGTTTAGATTGACAGCAGAATGTAAAAGTCAAACTCTTGTTTGATCACATGAATTATGGTTTTCTCAGAGATCAGCTGAAAGGAAATTATTTAGTATTTTTTTAGGGACTCAAGAAATTCTAAAGTTTGAAGAATTAAGAATTTATGAAGAAGCACTATAGCTGAATGTCATCTGCTTAAAAAAGATGTGATGTATAATGAGATATGTTAATGATCTGTCCAAAATGGGGTTATAGAATAAAACAAGGAGTTGGTCTAAAACAGAACCAGGGTGTAGTCCACATACTACATCAGTAGAATAATGTGACTTATGCAGACACTGAGGCTTCTGTTTGAAGGGTAAAAACTCAACAACTTCAAATAATTGAACAAGAAGAAAAGATGTTTTGCAGTTGGAAAGTTGTGGGATTCAATTGCAGTTCCACCTCTGAGCCAGGTGCAGGTTAAAGTGTTAAACTCTAAGATAAAATTGTCATTCTCTAAATGAAAACCCTTCAGTCATTGGCTGTTTAGTCTAACTCTGTTACTTCCTAATTTTCAACCAATCGGTAACGTAACACGTATAACAGAGGTTACAAGTGCATTTGTGGATTTTAAGGGAGTTCACTGTAATTATGTTGAAGATTCTAAAACTTTTATTGCTCTAAAAGACTTCTGGGGTTTGTTTTGGAGTCAGTATGTAGTCGGCATGCAGTGCTGCCCGCTATCCCCTCTGCCTCTTCATGTTCTCTGTAAACTAACCCGCAGAAACATGAGACAATGTGACAGGACGACGGTTTAACTGTCCCACCAGTGCAGACAAAGAACAAACACACAAAAGAGAAAAGAATTACAAGACAGACTGGTTACAGGTAGATGGATAGTTAGGGTCTCTGTGTAGGTGTGTGTGTGTGTGTGTGTGTTCTGGAGGAGGTCTAGCCAGGCTGCATCACTGCTGACACACTGCTGCTGGTAAATCCAGCTTAGTGTGTCTAAAACAGGCCTTCAAAATCTGCCACAGGGCACCTAATGCAAGGGCCGCTGTCACCCGCAATCACTCACACACACCTAATCCCCACGCTGTGACCCAACACATACACACATGCAGACACACACTCACACATGGCCAATGCTCTGGGTCCCACTCAGCTTGGCGAGCTTGTCCCAGTACCAGGAGACACCAGCCACAGGGTCAACATTTCATGCACACGGGGTGGGAGGGAGAGGGCAGAAAGGCTGGGTTGTGCTGTGTGGCCGGGTATTAGGACGAGGAGAGGTTCAAGCAAAGGGTTAAGAGACGTGTGGAGGCAGTAATGGAGGTGGAAGCAGGCAGAGGAACGGAGAGTCTGTGAGTTGAGGTTTTAAGGCGTAACTAGGTCTGTGGTCCGAGGAGGTGGCCCAACAGTGAGAGCTGAAGCAGGAGAACACCTCTGAGTTAAAAAGCTAAAGCAAAGGAAACAAGCTTGGAAGAAGTTTATAAAAATTAGCGACTTTAACAGCATAATTTGAAACAGTGTCATGCAACAGATATGTTGAATTAATGACAAAATCAGACATTCGACTTGCTGTAGTTTTACTAGGGCCAATAATCCGTTAATTAATTACGTAGCTTGTAATAAAAAAATTTTAAGATGCAAAGATTCTGCCTGGAACCCTACGTACTCGTGCCGTTCTGGTACGACGTGAGAGCAACAGCAATGGATGACGAAGCTGTTCTCTGTCCGCCTGGGGATAATTTTGGCTTCTGAATACAATCTGATTGAACGCTGGAAAAGACTATTGTTGTGTGCAAGTTGTGCAAAAAGGAGTTAGCCTATCACTGCAGCTAATTATTAAGCCTGAAATACCATCTTAACGTAAAACATGTTTTGGCAAGCAAAGACGTCCCGAAGACTAATGTCAGCGTCCGGAGTCCACATTTCTAAGGAAATATTTTTTACAAAGAAGATACATGAATGAGTAGGGATTCCTGAAACACTTTGCACCAAACTGATGGTTTAAAAACCTAAACAACAGATTAAAACAATAAATATGTCTGTATTGATTTCATACGTATACTTATTGAACACTTTAACTGCAAAAGGGACTTTTTCATTGAAAATGTTGCTTAGTTTGTGCTTATATAGTTTTAAATTAACATATTTATAAAGGAAGAATGAATGTATGGATGGATGGTCTAATCAGGATTTGTAAAAGATGTTGTAATTTTCATTTTCCCATAACATGTAAGTTGTTTTTCATAAATTCACTGAAAAATGCAGAAATGTTTCTGATTTTTAATAAGTCTTATTGTAAGTCCCCAAAAACTATTTTTAATTGAAATCATCAAATATGAAACTGAATTAAAAACCACCTGAAGTGGCAAGGATTTTGAATGGGCTTCAGCATTTCAGAGAAAAAACATTAAGCAGGAAATTTAAATGAAAAATTAATTAAATTAAACTCCTAAGCAGAAAGAATTATTTTATTTCTTGGGTTCTTTCTTTGTATTTTTCTATGCTGCTGCACGTGTTGAAATACGTCTAAAAGCTTCTCGTGTGTATTTTTTCTTCAGGTTTTGGTTAACACAGTGAGGATAAAGAGTTCAGCATGGCAATAACTTCAACATGAACCTCATTTTTGGCTAATAGTAGGAAAACCAAAGGTGTAAGATCACTGTATTGTTTTATTTGAAACTGTGCAGCCAAGTTGGACGCATAGGATTAAAGTAGGGCATTTTCACGACAGACTTGTTTTATTTTTCCAGATTTCTTTTTAACATAAATAAACAAGAAAGTAAGGTGAGACACTAAATCCAATTATAAAGTTTTGAATGTTCAGTGAGGCCAGCAGGTCTTCTGACTGCTGTCCGATGCTCTCATACTAAGCGCCACCTGTGTTTGCAAACAAAATCATGATCCATTTTTGAAATACACCTCCTCTTATCCCTACTGCAGGTTCCAACAAGGGATGCAGTGTCTGTGTCAACTCTAAGTTTATAACAAGGTTAAAAATGATGTTTTACTCAATTGTTGCCATTTATTAATTGCAGAAAGTGTGAAATTTAACACAGTGAATAAGGAGATCCTTCGCTGTGACCTTTCACATGAAACTCAAGATTCCTCAACAAAACAAATATGATTTTCTTCATTTGCTGATTGGACAATAATTGTCTACATGCTGAATACTAGCTATCAATGAGAATTCACTTCATCCCTCCTTGTGCCTAGTTTTTTCAGTTTATATTATTAGACAATATAATTAGTTTGACATCTTGTTTTGAAATGGAAGAATCATTCTCTTGCAATCCCTACCTTCAGTTTGCCAAAGACCTTTTAAAGGTAAGATATAAAAGCATAATAAAGATGTTTAACTTGCAACTTAGACTGTTTTTAAATCCTGTTTTTAAAGGTTGTGTAAAACTAAACATGTATGACACTAATCAAAGTTGTTGACATGTATCTTTAGCTAAATAAAAGCTTTCCAACATTTCTGTTTTGTCACCGGATTTTGTTCATGTATAAGATGATTGTTTTTTTTTTTTTCCTTATTATTTAAATCAAACTTAACTCTGATACTTGCCCTGAACCTAACAATTACCTGTACACCTAACCCCAGCCTATTCCTAAACTCATTTCAATGCAAACACTAAAAATGGTGGTCCACCACACTAAGAACGGGCTTTGGTCGCAACAAGATTACACCAGAAAAGGTACTGAAGGGGCAACATAAACAAGCACACACACTTTTAGAAGGATAAGAAGTTTAAATGTTGACCTGAGTCCAAGTAGAGGTCTGTAAATAGGCAAGTAAACAGGAATTATGAAACAGTGTCATGAAGGTGACTTTATGCACAACACTGCCACCCGGTGGTCGCATAAAGTAGTTCAGCACCTGCTGAAATATCCAAACGATGCTGTCCTGTCTCGAACTAATTGGAATTAATGTGTATTTATTGCTTATAAACATCAGTTATCTTTTTAATTCATAAGAAAAGTTTTTCTACTTTCATAATGAACCTTCCTATTAAATGATCTAAAATAAAAGAACGACAGGACACTGATTATTCTGTTTTCCAGCCTGTTTTATTATGAAGTGTTGCTACGAAGGTGGAATAAGTCCCCTGGTTGATGAATTTAGAAGGGTCTAAAGAAACAGTATCAAATAAGCTGTTGGATTGTTGCTGTGGATTTTATCATTAAAACCTCACAGGAGTTGTCACCTGAATTGAACCTGCATCCATCAACCCTTTCCAACATCGATTCATTATCAGATGCACATGATCCATCCTCCTGACACAGAGAAAAGCATGCTGTTTGCTGTTTTCCGACTGCGATCG
Organism: Gambusia affinis; assembly: GCF_019740435.1. Taxonomy (NCBI): domain Eukaryota; kingdom Metazoa; phylum Chordata; class Actinopteri; order Cyprinodontiformes; family Poeciliidae; genus Gambusia; species Gambusia affinis. The sequence goes on from NC_057873.1 coordinate 11,185,041, forward strand.
GCGGCGCAGCTACGCTGAACATGAAATGCCATAAAGCACAGGTGTCAAACTCAAGGTTCGTAAGCCAAATCCGGCTCACTGCAGCTATCTCTAGACTCTATAAGGTCAAGTAAATTGAAGTTTAAGATAACAGTTGTGTGTTTAAATATTATATTGTCAGTGAAGTCAAATATGATTTCATTTGTATAGGATCAAATTACATCAATGTGAGAAAAATGTTAAAAAAGTTGTTACATTTTAAGAAGTGAATTGCGAATTTTAACAATTTGCTAATGGGTAGTTTTATTAATACATTCTGCCTCAATCGGCCCTTTGAGGACATTCATGATCTTGATGCGGCTCGAAATGAAAATGAGTTTGACACCCCTGCTAAAGAATCGTTGACTGCTGCCAGTGAGGACGCCTCTACTCTCGCTCTGCTATGGCAACCAGGTGGGTTTCGATCTCAGCCTCCGACAAGGTCCTACAGAAAGGTGAGGATTAAACAGTTTAATAAGATGCACAGGGCCTTTCTTAAGCATTTTTATACCACAAACGTTTTTACATTAAAACTATAGTATTGTGTATCTTATTAGGACTTTATTTGCCAGCAGATAGTAGAATCTAATTAGAAAGTGAGCAGTGCATCTAGAATAATTAGAGTACGGTGAAACAATTCCATAATTTCAGAAAGTGAAGCTCAGACATTATATAGATCCATCACACACAGACTGAAACATTCCAAGCCATTTTTACTATTTTTGTTTTTGTAATACCATGTGACACTATTTATTAAGCTTAGCCTGTTTGAACATTTTATAAAGTTGGTCATTGAAAATAGTTTTGTGCCACTTTTGTGATTTTGTTAACCTTTTGTGACAAAAAAAGGCTTAGAAATCAAAACAGGTCAGTACAGTTTTTGAAGAAATTGTACTTTATAGAAAAAGAATCAGTCATAATCATAGAGTCGTTACCTGAACTTAGGCTTGTCTTTGGTCACTACACCGATCTCCAGCTCAGTGGACTTGAAGTCCATCGACAGCACAGAAGCCAGACAAGATATGGCCATCTGCAACAAGAACAGAAACTTAATAAAACAAATTAATCAGGAGAAAACCAAACTAAGAAAATGAATAAATAACATATTAATCAACCATCTCTTCACACTGTTCTCAACATTTTAATATTATTCCAGGGACAGATTTCTGGTCTCATTTTTTTGTGCCGATGCATTTTAATGACCAAACTGAATCCTTAACAGACTCCTCCATCCGTTTTTGACCAATTTTCAAAGTTTAAATGAAAAGTTCTAACTTTCATAATGATCAATGTGTTTTTGCTGATGGTATTTTTTTACAGAAAGAATGAAGACCATGGTGGTCTTATGATGGACCAGCGAAATGTCCAGGTTTTCCCAGTCGTACCTGTACTGCCCTGTCATGGCTCAACTCTGGCTTCTTCTTGAGTTTCTTCTCTAAGTAGCTGTTGGCCTCCGTCTGTTTGGCCCCGACCGCCGTGGCTCTGAAGCCGCAGTAGTATCCTGCTGGGTCACATTTATACAAGACGGGGCCGTGCTGGGGGTCCATCGCCACCAGGATCATACCTACAGGTATTGACAGGACAGATTTTAGAAACAGAAAACACAATAATGAGACTTTAAATAAACCCACTGTCCCTGTAAATGTTAATCATCCAGTTTGTTTTTACCTTTTTATTCAAAAATCAATCATAATCAAGAAAATGTGACTTTTTTGACAACAACAAAAAAAACACACCTCTTTAAAGTCAAGGTGACAACTGATTTCTACTAATTCTACAACATTATCCATTTTATTTATGCTTTCTTATACTTTTTACTGTATTTCTGAAACACTTTATATTGATAACACAGCTAAGGAGAAATAAAAGCCTTCACTCACAGCAGCCTAGTGGTCTCATCTCTGCATTCTGTGTGTACACCTGGGAAATATCCGCCAGTCTGCGACACAACACGTCCGCTGTGATGTCATAGCCAAACTTATATTTCCATTCTCCGGCCTCCACTCGGGCCCGGTGAACCTGTGAGCGGCTGTCCGCTACAAAAAAAAAAAAAAAAAGTGAGCAAGTTTGAAACCCTGCATCGTAAAAATAAAAATCAGTGGCAAAGACAATCACAGGAACATGTAACAGATGGTACGAGGGCTGCAACTAATGATTATTTTAATAATTGATTATTCTGACAATTAATCGGCTAAAAAATTCTACACATTCTGCAGATTTTTTTTAACCCCCTATTCCTATTTTTATACAATATTAGAAATACATTCGAATATGCAATAAACAAATTATACAGTTGCTTTTTACATAAGAAAACAAACATTTTATTGACTGAAATGCAATAGCAGCATTCCTTTAGCAAATTATACATCTGTGGCTAAAAAAAATAAAAAATACTTCCAAAATCAACATGTGAAAAATCTGGGACTGATCTGTAGACTATTTTTGAATTAACTAATTAATAATTGGTGCTTATAATAATAATTTGAGGGTTTTTTTTAACAGCATGTGAAACAGGTGGAGCTAAAATTATGGTGATAGAGGAGGTTTGGGTAGAACATATTTACAGACAAAGTTTTTTTTTAAATCTTAAATGTAAAATCTTTTCATACAGTTTCGGTGTAATCAGTGCTCTGAATATGTTGTTCTTTCAGAAAATGGCCTTTTTTGAGTCTGTATGCTCAAGTTAGTCGACAATTATTTCAGTAATAGATTCATCACGATTAATTCGATTAATTTCACCATCCCTCGTTGGTACGCACCGTTGTGACCCGTCATCACACAGCCGATGCGAGGCGTTAGATGGAACATGTTGGTCACAGTGGAGGAGTCCAGCAGCTTGTCCTACAGTCAAAGGAAAGCAGGAAAAATCCACTTTAATCAGGTAATTCTCTGTAGATGTGACTTAAATACATCAGATTGATTCAAAAATATGAAAGTATGCTGGATAATCTACATAAGTTCTACCGTAATACCTGACCAAATGAGCTACAAATGGTTCTGTGGCGTTGTAATGTGAGTGACACCCTGTTGACGGAAGGATCAGCTTCATAAACTAGTATTGTGTTCCAGCTTTTTACTGACTTGAGCAGTTTCTAGCTTCACTGGCTGCAGCTCATCCACACAGGCTGTGTGTGTGTTTGTGTCAGATATCCTACCGGTACTTTCTTTTGCGTCACCACCACCACACTGTCCGACCCTCGGATTCCGACAGATGTCAGCCCACTCTGAGAGATGGCTTTGAAGGCATACTCTGCATGGGAGCACACCAGTACACACAATGAGGAAAGAAGGCAGGGTGTGTAAACATTTCCCATTTTAAAATGTAAAACTTTATCAGTTTCACATTTTACATTTTGTGAATTTCCACGTTTTTCAGTGAATATTTGGGATATTTTGATGTCAAGGACAAATATTTGAAATAAATTGATCCCATCACCACAAATAAAACACGGATGCTGCTCAAATTATGGAAACCAAGAGTCAGATCTTGGTTTTGACTAGGCCACTCGACCATTATCATGGCTTGATTTGTTCTATAAAAACAAAAAACTTTTAACTAAAATATTCTGTTGTTAGTTAAGAAATATTCATATATAGAGTATTGTTCTGAAAATTAATATTAGAAAACTTTGAGACAGAATCAGAGACAAATGTTTGTTTCAAGGATTTTTACTAACACATTTTTCCACAAGTATCTATTCTAACTTTTCTCTCTGAATAAAAAGTTATTTATTTGCACTTAAAACTATAAAACTCAACCTTTTCTTTACATTAGATTCCAACTTTGAGATGTCTAAATGACATCAAGATCTGGTCTTTGACTCCAGTTCTGCTTCAGCTTTAATTTCTTTACAGATTGTTTCACTTTTTTCTCCAATATAAAGTGAAATTTCTGCTCAGGATCTGCTGCAGTAAATCCCCCCCCAAACCATCACGGGTCCAGCTCCATGCTTTGCAGTTGGTAGGATTTTCTTTTCTTTTTTCCTGAAATGCTGTTTTTGGTTTATATCTCAAATATGTCTTCTGATCTTGGTGTCCAAATAATTAAAATGCAGAGTCACCCTACACAGGTTTACACACCTCATATGAAAATTAAATATATATAGTCTCATTATTTTTTATCTGTTGCAGTTTGTAGCAGGTTTTCTTTCATTATTACCCTGTATTTTGCACCATTTATGTCCCAATAAACTCTGTCCGACTTTCCTGCAGTTGCGCCCTATTTTCACTGACAGATGAATTAAACGTTGCTCTGTGAGAAGCTCAAAGCTTGCCATTTTGTTTAATGAGTTAAATCAGCTTTTAACTTTCTTCCTGACATATCTTCATAATGCTGTTTGTTCACTAATGGTCTCAAACAACCTCTGAGGCCTTCAGATAACAGCTAAGTTTATGCTGAAAATATATTAAACACACATGAATCTCATATGTAGTAGGTGGGTTCTGAAGGCAGTTGATGGTACTTGATTTAATTTAAGGGGAACAAAATGAAGAATTCAGAATACAAATGCACACCACACTTTTCAGTAAAAGTTAAAATTAAAACCATGTATCATTTTCAAGCGGTTTGAATATTTTCCAGAGGACTGGGTGTAATATAAAATTGCTGTAATTCATGATCATGGGTAATAACATTAAATTCCCTGAATTTCCCAGAATTCCCAGAATTAAAAATACTGTGTGTCACCTAATTCTAACTGAATAATGTATCTAGTTGCCATATTTTAGCAGGTAAAGTTGCGTGTATTCACATGAACTCATTGTCAGGAGGCAGCGTTTGGCACACAGCCTCTTGTTCTTGGGCTGACTGAAGCCTCCGTGCCTCACACCGTGATGTCAGGCGGCCAAACCTGGCAACCTGCATGCTTCTATAATGTTTTAAAGCTGCTGTTTACGGTTATATGTGCCTACAATAACATCAAGTGTTAAAAATAAACTTAAAAATCCAAATTCTGCGTGTAGTTTAGATGAAACAAGTAAAAGTTTGATGCTAACAGCATTCAGACACAAACCAGCTAACCAAACTGCCAACACCGTGTTTATGCCTTACTAAAGGTTAACAGTGACTTTATTACGAAGTGCAGCCGCAGCAGTTTTCTTCTGACAGACAGCAATCATACACAGGTGTGTTAGTGTCGGCTGAAATACCAGAAACAGGTCCTTACCGACTTGGTAGAGTCGGCCCTCTGGTGAAAAAATGGTGATGTGTCGGTCAAAACCAGCGTTGGAGCCGCGGGACATTTTCCTCCTCAGGTCTCACCTCAGATGAACTCGGCGGGGTGCTGATTTGACCTGCGTCGGGTCGGATAATCGATAAATGTAAAACTTTTAGGAACTAACAGTCAGGAAACAGCATGGCTGCGCAGTCGCTGAATGATAAAGCAGGATAATGGAGTGACTTCCCTGAGTTTTTTCTTTTTTACTTTCTCTTTCAGTTACATTTCAGAGCCGCTCCGTTCCTCTCTGTCATTGGACGGCAACAACAAGGAAACAAGGAAGTTAATCACTCTGCTTTTCACCTGACTAAAAGGTGGCCATTTTAGGAGGGTCAAACACGAAAGATGCACTTAAAGGTGGGAAATGTGACTGTCGTTCCTCCTGAGACCTCCAACCACTCTTTCTGGAGGGCTGCTGAGCCCGCAGGTTTTTCCGCCAGGGGCGGATCTACGAAGTTTTCCAAGGGGGACCATTTTCTGTTTAAGTTCCGGACAAACAAAAGTTCAAATAAATAGGTCACATAGAATGGTTTGATACATGGTTTATTGATTGACAGATAGCATAGAGAAGGATACAGCAGGCACAAAATACAGCACTGTGATTGACCAGTAATATTGCAAATCATATTTATGGTATTATCGGTTTCTGTTTACTTCATCCATTCAGATTATTCTCTGTATACTCCCTCATTCCCCAACTTAAAAAAAGTGAATTTTTTGCTTTCTTGCTGGCTTTTAGGGTTACATTTTGTGGAAAAAATGTTTCATTTCTATATAAAAAAGATAAATATAGTACATTCATTGCACATTTGGAAACAGGTTTCTTTGGAGTAGACTATATTAGTATTATTAGCTTATTATTTAAAAGATCATACAACCTGGCCTACTATTTTACCAGTGTTTAAACACATACATGTGCTATAATCTTGGCTTTATAAAGACAGCGGGAGTATATTTGCTAAAGGAATACCTAATGATGCATTTTGATTACATATTAAATACACTTGGCTAGTTATTGCATTCGCATGTGCTATAATCTACTTTTCATTATTGCAGCAAGTGGGCCTCCATTGCTAACTCTGTTAATCCCTGCTCTTTGTGCATGTCTACCTAGCGTCCTCCCGGGGGGGCTGTTGCTCCACATCTCATATAATGTCGGCTGAAGGCGCACACGTAATATTAACACAAACGAGGTGAAAACTACGGACCCTTAAATGTTATTGTTGCTGTTACTAGAAGACAACACATGGCTTTAAAGTGTCCCTCCATCTTTCTTCGACAGCTCCTTGGCGTGTTGAGAGTGCAAAGCTGGATTAGAACCCCAAGTGACACTTTTAGACCTTTTAAGCTCTGAGTGCATCACTATTCTGTCACCACACCACCAATCACACTAAAGACAAATCTGCCTCGGGTGTGCAACATTATAGTTGACGCCGAATTTGGCTCGTGCCACTGAGGTTCGTCACAAACAGTCTGGTTTTAACAGTGTGTGAGCCAAATTAATCCGTGCTTCTACAGGACCATCAAAGAAATGAAGAGGAAGTAATTACTTATTCCTAACAAGAGCATTGTTGCTGATAACAGTCAGACAGCATGAACTTAGTCATCAGTTATTGCACTAAATATCTACAAATGACCAACAGGGACGCTGGTCGGTCACCCCAGAAAAACACAATTCAAACAAAGATTATAAGAGCAGGGATTTCTAGTATTGTGCATTCAAAATAACATTTGAATGAAAGTGCATGAGCTTGTGAAAGTGCAACTAAGTGAAAAATACCCTGTCTTTGTTACAAACAGCATTTACAAGCACACAGACAGGGAAACCAGAGATGGACGTGAACCTGCAGAATCTCCAGAAGGCCACCTCATTCAGCTGAGGAAACTGAGACGGATCCATCCTGGCAATCTAACACGATAAAGCAGAACGCACACTTTCTACTGACATCCACATTTAAAAACGTTTCTCTGAGTGCCGTGATGACTGTGTGATTGTAATATACGACTGGAACAGGGAGTGGAAGGGGAAGGGAAGGGGATTGCCAGTCGGTCTGCTCCCTGGCTGAGCTTCTCATCCTCTGCGAAGCTCCCTCAGCTCTGCTGCCACTTTACGCAGCTCTTCTTCAATCTCCAGGAGCTCCTGGTGGTAGGAAGGAAAACATATGAATCATCCCTGCAGGAGATTAAATGAACCGAGATCAAAATGTTCTTTTTAAAACTCCAAATAGTGTAGATCAGGGGTCTACAACCTTTACAACATACAGAGTTATTTCTGCTTTAAAGTCAGAACAAATAAAACCTATTTAGAGCCCCGTCATATGAATTTTTTTTATTTGGATTAAAAAAAAAAAAAAACAGTTTATAATTTTAGATAAATATCTACTCCAGTAAATTTGGAGTCATTTTTAAAGAACCACCAGAGTACTGTTAAATATTACAATGTGTTTTCATATTTATACTGCACTGGTGAATGAAAATAAAACACATTTTAATTTAAAGTATCATTTAACAGTCAACCTGATCGTGTGTAGCTAAGTAGCTCATCATGTGGAGATTATTTTTGAGGAAAAAGAAGTCCTGATATCATGGACATATCCAGGTCATTCTTTTTATTCCTTGTTGTGGTAATTCATTGTTAAAATAGGTCAAGATTTATTTGTCAAGTAAACCTCTAAAGATGTGTAAAAAGTTAATTTTTAGAGCAAATATCTTTTGGACCTAAAATAAGGAACTTGATACATACCACTGCTTAGGAGGTGGGATTAATGACTGCAAAGTCGAGCTCAAACCTGTCTAAATGATTGGGAACATGTGTTTGCAAATTTCTGCCTCAACAATACATTTGTTATGAATATAAAATGAAAATACCTAGAGATCTATGAAGCATTAAGACCTTTAGATGCATTTTCAACAATTTTTGAGTGTTTTCAGAGTGAAGTTGCTGCTGTGATAAGAAATTAATTTATCTTAAGGCTTTTTGCACATTTTTCCTGGGATGTAAATATGTTTGCTTGTGTGTGTAACAGAGTAAACATGGTTTATATTTATTTTATATTTTATTTTAGTTTTCTGGGTACATTGGACATTTTGCCTTTGGGATTAGCTGAAAAAGAAAAAACGTAAAACTCCATCATAGTTTCAAAGTGTAACTGATACTGTTTGCTCTAACTCACCTCCCCTTCATCTTCTTCATGATCCCCTTCATCCTCATCTTCTTCATCCTCATCCTCTCTAACAAACTCTTCCTCCTCATCACCATCCTCTCCATTTTCTTCCTCCTCCTCTTCCTCGTACCTCTCCCTCTCAAATTGCCGTGTGGCCTCATCGCTGGCTTTCTCCATCACTCTCTTCTGCAGTGGCTCCTTCAGCTCTGCTGCTTCGTTCATCTTCTTGAATTTCCCATCTAATTTTTCCACCTCTCCACCCTCCTTGTCTTCGCTCTTTTCATCTGTACTGTCCTCTCTCTTCCCGCCTTGCGACTCCTGCTTTTCCTCCTCCTGCACCCGTTTCATCTTTCGGACAAGCTCCTCCAGCTCCTCCTGCTTCTCCTTCCTCTCCCTCTCCTGCTCTGGTTTGCTGCCGTTGCTTTGCTCCCTGAGTAGCTCCTTCAGCTCCTTCTCCACCTTCTCTTTCTCCACCATCAACTCCACTTCATTCTTCTTCCTTTCTTCCATCTTTTGCTTCTCTAAGTCCTCTGCTCTTTCATCCTCTCCCTCGTTGCTCTGCTTCATCTTCTCCATTTCTTTTCTTAGCTCTGTTTCTGAACCTTTCTGGTTCTCCTTTGCAGCCTTGTATCGCTTCGTTTTGAGCTCCTTCAGCAGCTGCTCTAGCTCTTCATCATTCTTCTCCTCTTCACTTTTCTTGGGGATCTCTTCGGCAAGCAACTCCTCAAGGTTTTTGGATGTCTCCTCTTCATTATCGTCAGTCTGTGGCTTCCTCTTGTTGTCTTCATCCTCTGTCTTTTCTCCATCACTTCTCATATCTTTCTCATCCTCCTCATCCCTCTGCTCAAACTCGATCTCGTCATCAGCCAGATTGTATCCGTCCCTCTCCTCCTTCTCCCGCTCTGCAAAAATTGGGAGACAGTGTCAGTTCCATTTTGACTTTAATAAAATCAATGAGAAATAAAATTAGCACTTCTATGTTTTGCTACATTTATGAGCAGCTGTCAGTGGGAGCCTGTGCGTACCATCATCAGCTAGCTTCTGCAGCTCCCTGAGAAGACCCTGGTGTCTCTGCACCTCGTTAAGTTCCTCTGCAACAACAATGGAGCACATGAAGAAGAAGCAACAGTGCCTTGCAAAGATATTCAGACTGCATGAGCCTTTTCATAATTTGTTACATGTTAGGTACAAGGCATTGTACTTGAGATATTTTTCTAATAAACACAAAGTATTACATAGTTGGGAAGCGGAACAACAAGGCTACATGGTTTTCAGAAGATTTTATAACTAAAAACCTGAAAAGTGTGGTATGCATTTATGTTCAGCCCTCTTTACTCTGACTCGACCCAACATGAAATCCAGTGTTGCAAATTCCTTTCACTATCTGCTGAATTAGATTTAATCTAAGGATGTCAAAGAAGATTTTTGTGAAGCCCAGAACCATTGGTTCTGGGCTTTTAAAAAAAAAAAAAAAAAAATCACAAGAAGAAAGTTATTGATGAAAGAAAACCATTTGAAGTTTGCTTCAATCAATGTGGGAGAAACATAAACATGTGGGAGAAAGTGTTCAAATTAGATTAGACAAAAAAAATAAATTATTATTATTTATCTTCCGCTTTAGATGTATTCACTATTTTGAATTGCTATAACAAAATCAAAGTAAAACACACCAAAGTTCATGGTTGTAGCAGGCATGTATGGAACAAAGACTGTTATTGTGTGATACATTTAGATGACACAAATATAACTTGACTTCAGGTTTTTTTTCCCCCACTCTACCCAGCTCTTCAACTGATACTGTGGATATTGAAGAAAATACAACATGTATCTTCTACCTGCAAGCTGGGATCCACACTCATGGTGCGAACCGTCGTCATTCAGTGTCTCCTGAATTATACATTCAACCTGTTGGAGAAAACAGCACAGTTAATACCTGAAGGAGAAAAGTTGAACAACAATGTAAGGCTTCTTTCTGACCTTTGCATCATTAAGGGGTGAGGTAACTGGTCGGCTTCCCACTGCGAAACCAGAACAAACAAAGCAGGAACAGAGACTTGAATGTTAAATACAAGAAATATCAACAATCATTTAGTAATCACAACACCTAACAGCGCCGCAGCCGAGCGACTGCATGTCTTTAATCCTGGATGGGCGTGGGCGGAGCTGTTCCCTCATTAAGGTGAGTGCAGTTACCCCAGTGAAGCAACACTGCAAAGGAGCTTAACTTTGATTAACTCTCGCTCCGAGATGAAGGGGGTTTAGCTCACAGGTTCCCACCAGAACTAAATCAGTGACCAACTACCCATACCATTAAGGAGAAACTAAGCAGCTCCTTCTGTGCCTTTTCTCAAAGGAAGACAATTTATCCAAAACATGAACTTTAATACAAGGTGAAAAGACTCAATCTAGTAACAAAGTGCCTAATCATTAAATTTCAAACTCGTACTTTATCTCTAACAGATCACAGTTTAAAATTCAATGTTTAGGCACTTTGTTGCTAGTTTTATTCAAACATTTTACTGAGTGAAATGGCTTCACAGGAAAGGTGGCGTCAAGATGGCGGTCGACCATGGGGATCATTTAGAAGCGTGGCAAATTTGTTGGCCACTTTCTTCCTCAGTCCTGCTGGTAATTTTCAAAGTTCTTCTATTATTAATTGTGTTACTTATGTAATATAAACATTTAGAAAGATTAAAAAGAATCAATGCTTACCCGTGATTCTCAATATTGATTTAGTTGTGTCAAACCAGGAATATGAAAATGAATGTTTTAGGTAAATAATAATAAAAATGATAATATGAGAAGAGCCTCAATAGGAGTCATTTCTAAAGTAAACACTTGCATTGAAATTTTGAGCCTCTCTCAGTCTTTTCTCAGGTTTTACAATAAAAGATTGTGGAGTCAATATTTTTGGTCTAAAGTAACTAATCATTCTGCAACAGATTTTTCCAGAAATATTGTTAAAGTATTTTATTCTTGTGAAACCAGTATCATCACACTATTACCTACTGCTTCCTTAACCTTCGATGCTTAGCCGGCCCATGGCATAGGCAAACTAGGCCTCTGCGAAGATTCTCAAAGCCAGAAGATGGCCCTCAAGAATGCTAAACATCTCAACAAGTCTACAGATGTCAAAAGTTACAATTTATAGTTATGAAGCAGGAGTTTGCATTTAAATCGGATTTAAGGTACATGAAGAGCAGAGTTGAATAATTTAGCATTTAGGATTTTAACATAAACCTACAGAGGAAAGTATTTACTGTATTGATAGATTTGTTTGCCTTCCTTATTTCATCTGGTAGTTCATGTTTACTGCTTGTTTCTGTGCTGGATGTACATCTAATGTACATTTTTACTGAAAATGAATCAATCAATACATGTTTACCAGTAACCTCTCTCACCCTCTCAAAACAAATAAATCCTGAAAAGTTCCAAAGGGATATAAGTGTTGGTGCGGTGACTAATGAGTTTAACTGGAAATGGGGCCCCAAATCTGCTTGGGTCCAATAAGATCTCACGGTGTTCGTATTTGTTTTAATCACAAATAAATTAAATAGATTAATCGCATTTTAATATGTTTAGGTGTTTTTATTCTTTTTTTCTTTATAAAATCCCGTCATTTTGAATAAAATATCAAATAAACTCCATGTAAATGAACGTAAGCTCGCTTCAGGCTCATTTTGTTGGTTATATTTTAACATGTTGTTTAATTAGCCCACTTAAAAGGTGGACGGCTAAGGCGCTGGCACGTGTTGCTACAGCACGCGCACCTGCGTGGCTTTAATTGGCTCTTTAAATGTGCGGGTGAGCTTAGGTGACCGCGTTTTATCTATTTAACGTTACCGTCCCAGCAGCCGGTGGTCGTTCAGTGACACACACTGAAACAGAAGGTTAGATGTGTTCATACCGGGTTATGTAACGTCGCTCGTTAAGCGCATTAACTCTAAACCTTCAAAGGTTTTCGTCAATAGGTGAGCGAACCTGGTTTCTTCTCGTTCAATAAACAACATGTCTCTGTTTCTAGCTCTGTCGGCAACAGCTGAGCTGATGCAGCACTGCAGCAGAGTGAGAAACAGGAGGTTGTCATCCAGAGATATCAGCCTATACCCGCCTCCTCACGCAGAGATATACATAAACACGGAGCAGCTTGTAAATGTGATGGTCGCCTACCTCCGACAGCAGCCCAGAGAAAAATCGCGGTTATCAGAATTCCCATAGGATCCGTGAGAGGAGTATTCTGCAGGAGATAACCTTGAAAATGAAGGGCTGGCTCTTCCTCCCACACCCGCTGAGTGTGAGGTGGAGCCGAGCAGCGGTGTGTGTGCGTGCGTGTGTGTGTGTGTGTGTGTGTCAGGTGACCGAGCCCAGCCAGATCTGAGCCCAGCACTGTTGCCAGGAGGTCAAGTGTTGCTCTGCTGTCAGGGTCTTAACAGACCTACACACCATACTGTAAAAAATAAAATAAAAATCTCATACAGTTCAATGCCCAAAATAGGACATCTTCATCCTGTTGGCCCCTCTTATATTCTGCAAAACTATAAAATAAAGCACTACAGTACTGATCTGGAAATATGATCAATTACTCTATCGTTATTTAGACTAGCTCATCTCTGGAAAAGATTTGTAAAAAGTCTTTTACACAAAATTACTGTACTTTTTTTTTTAGACAACTAAAATGTCTTACAACAATGTTATTGAAGCATTTTTTAAGTTTGGTCAAAAAAAAAAGAAGCCAACTAAACTTCGACTCTTCAAAAAGAAATATAAACAACTCACGATACAAGTACGATTTAATTTTATTATAAAGGACATACGGCATTTCCACTTTTAATATTCAGCAGCACTGCTCTGTTTCACGAGAAAGAAGATGAGTTCTAGTTTTTCTCTCGGTTTCTGTGGAGAAGCGTCCTCTGGTTGGGTTTTCATCTGGCATTAGGACCAGGCCTGGGTGGCCGACTGTGCTGGTTGGGTCCAATGTATTTCAGAGGAGTGTACTTTGGCTGCTCTATCACTTCCAGACCCAGATAAGGCTGCAGGGCTTGAGGAACACACACGGTTCCATCCTGAGGACATACAGTCACCAAGTGAGTTACTAAAAAACTGAAGATACAGGAAAAGATTTGCATGCATAGGACAAAAGAGAAGAGTTTATACAGAAGACTATTTTCATAAGCCGTAAACATACTGCACAAAAAAAGTATTCACATGATTTGAACATTGTTGCATTCCGTTACAACTATAAAATGTATTTCATTAGGAATATATGTGATAAACCAACACAAATTTGTGCAGAATTATGAGAGAGCAAAATGATGCATGGATTTCCAAATTATTATTAAAAAAAATTAAAATAGTGTAGTGTGCGCCTTTTTATTTAGTAATATTTTTCCTGTATGGAGAAGCAGATCTCATTTAAAGTTTTTCACATCACTGATGCACAGTGGCGCAGTGGCCCATTTTTATCCTGTAAGCAGTTTGTGCCTTACTTTGGTCTGATGAGTCTCCAGGATGGAAATAATCATTCGAGGAATTGCACACGCTGTAGCGTTCACCTGGGTTGAAGAGAAATAATAGACAGTAGATTTATGGTGTAATGTGGAGCAACAGGAGCATACAGCAGAGGTCTGCAGCCTTACTGTGTGGGCATACTGCAGACTGCCGCCCTCCCTCTCATACAGGATGTTGAGGCGTCTGCTCTGATAATCCGTACAGTTGGAAGCGCTGGAAACCTGATACACAGGAGGGAGCTCTTCAGAAATCAATCTGATTAGTCGTTCAAAGCAACAGCTGCTTGTTCTTAACTCAGCAGATCTGATTAAAGATGTCTGGCGTATCTGGACTGCTTAGGGAAAGTAACGAGGCTGACCTCTCCATAGCTGTTCCTCCCTGGCATCCACACTTCGATGTCATATTTCCTGTAGGCGGGAAGGCCCAGCTCCTCAGTGGGCATGTCCAGCACTCTGAAATCAAACCAATGACAGCAATATTAACGAAAGTACTCATGACTCAAATAGATGTCTCCAACAACACTGAGCTGAATTATCAACTAGTCAAATCAAAGTAGAGCGTAAACATGCAAACATTGGCCTAGCGCTAGCAAAAATGCTCTGCATTAAAATATCACCAGTAGGAGCAAAATGTGAGATTAATGTCTCATCCACTCAATTACATCTTTAAAAACGTATGAAAAATCTATGTTAGCTTTAGTCACATTATTAGACACTGACATAATGTTTGGATAACAGGAAACATGTAGGAAAGACTGGAAGATCTAATGCAGTGGTTCCCAAAGTGTGGGGCACTTTGGGAACCACTGCATCTCTCACCCTCTCTATCTGTTATTTATTAATCCAGTTAATGGCAGTGTAGCTAGAATGGATCTAGTATGTTTTATAACATATTTAGATTATTTTTTTCAGGTAAGGTTCCAAAGGAAATAATTTTGTCAAATTCAAAAATGTTGGTGCATCGTATTTGCGGTCTCAGATCATCTCTGATGCTGCACAGTTGTTTGTTTCCTCACCTGTAGTGAAGCTCCAACGCAGAAAACATCTCCTTCTGCAAGGAGACAAACTCCTCCAGCAGCTGTGAGCTCTCCTGTCCTGTCTCATTAGCCGTCACTCCAAACATCTCAACCTGAAGCAAAACACGAGGGAACAATAACAGAGCTTTTAAGCTTAATAAGATGAATCTGTTTCAATAGGATTTTTTCCTCTTGCCATCATTTAAACTCTTCCCCCAGGTAAGACCTTCTTTGTGTTTGACCTTATTGAAGTGATGAACTCTGTAAAGTCCCCACGTCTCTCTGCCGGTATCCGTCTCGGCCCTATAGCAGGTGCTGCTGCACACAGTCCTGCATTGAGAGACGACACGCTGCCATGGTTACAGATAGGAGTCGCTCCATCTCAAGGATGAAGGAGTGAGGAGAGCTTCTAACCTGACTGGCAGGTCCTTCCAATTTATTGCATGATCCATGAAATAACCTGTGGAAATACAAATAAAAATCAAGCACACAACACTGATTTATGCACAAACCTTCTTCTAGCAGCAAGGGGAAGGCAAATATTCAGTATTTATTAACGGCTTTTCATTAAAAAGCTATAATGTTTATTCAATAGCATGAGGAACAGAGGTGTGTGTAGTGACAATGTAAAGGTGAGCAAAGCCTCACCTGCCACCCCGACCTCGCCTGTCCCAGCCAGGTTGAGGTCTGGGAAACGTGCCGGGTCCAAAGAGTAGACCTGAGAGAGGTGGGCGTTCGGCTGCATCCCACAACCCTCCTGGGGACAATGACAGGAGAGGATAGGAGACATTACTGAAATCCTGGACAGAAAACCAAACCAGGCTGGACAAAAAAAAAAAAAAAAAAACATTTTACAAACAACAAAGTTTTAAACATTCTGTTTTTGATTACAGAAACAAGATGGCAGGATGGACTAATCAACATGTCTTGAACATTAACATGTAAAAAGCTCAGCCCTTTCTGATTGACTGGGTTTTTCAATTAATCAATTGATAATTGATTAGTTTCTTTTGTTTACAAACTTTGAACCAGGTGAAACTAAAACTAGGTCACTTGAAAAGTTCTGAGTCGAACACACTTAACTTCTTAATATAGAAATTCTGCAGATGTAAAATATGTAAATGTAAAATTTAATGGCTTGTTTTCAGCTGCTCTCTATACAGACTAATCCAAAGTTTGTGTATAAATCAAAATAAAGCACTAGCTGACAAGAAATCTTTCAAGTAAAAAGCAAGATTATAAAAGTATTTTGAGTGATTTGTAATTGATATAAATTATATGAAGAAATAATAAAACAGTTTGCAGAACAAGTAACATGACAGACAGGTAGAAAGTTGCTGCAGCCAAGACAGTCTCTCTTTTGCTGCAAACATTCTTGAAAAACTGGTAGAAAAGACCCAGATTCGTTAAGTTCACAAAATGAAATGTTCGGCCCATGAAACTGTTTTCAAATCCTGCAAACAAAACTAGGTTATGAATTTAAAAAATGGCTTCGTACGACTAGCTGGAGCTCAATCCGACAAGCATTAAATCTTACAAGCATTTAATTTACCTTGTATTCCGGACTATAGAGCGCACCTCACTATAAGCCGCTCCCACAACGTACATATATAAGCCGCACCGGGCGATAAGCCACTGGTATCTCCAACGCTCTCGGTTTTCCACAAGGACGCAGATAAATTTGCTATTAAGGACGCAGCACTGTGTCTCCAACGCCTAACTATGGATTCGTTCACGCCGAGCTTACATGCAGAGACTCTATTTCCCTCCTGTACTACCAGATCGAAGCCCTCAACTTCAAAGCTGCATCATGATGAGCTTCTTCGTGTGGTTTCCATGATGAGGGTGTATGAGTTTGAAAGCATTTCTCCGTCATGCCTACTGCTAGCATGTGCTTGTTCTAAATGAAAATCAGCACTTTCTTCTTTGCTTTACAATTTTGACTTCCAATGGTTCACTTCCTGTTAAAGAGCTCCCTGGAGGTTGAAGAAAAATCCACAGAAAAGCCGCACCAAAGTAGCGGCTTATGGTCCGAAAAATACGGTAAGCCCATACTGTGGGCATTCAGTAAGATTTTACTACTGTAGCTGACAGATATGATACTCACAAACACCACCGCCTTCAGCATGTCCGGCACAACCATGGGAACGAAGCCCTGCAGCAGAGGAAGAAAAGTCAGTTGTCACCGTTTTTCTGTCTGAGGACAATGACTTTACTCGTTTTGCATTCACTGCAGAAGATTTTTCCAAACCACAATTTTACCCGTCGCTGCAACGTGTCGAGAGCAAAGTTCTGGAGTGCAATTTGAAGTTTGGCTCCCGCTCCTCTCAAATAGTAGGACCGATGGCCGGAGACGTGAGACAAATGCCTGCAGCAGATGACAGACAGACTATGAACACTCTCTCTTGTGCTACACAAGTATTGAGCACTTTGGGTGAATTTCAGCCTACCTCTGCCTGATGAGGCCCAACGCCTCACCGAGCTCCACGTGGCCTCTAGGCTTAAAGTCAAATTCTGCAAACAAAGCAAGACCGTTTTCTTTGGTAAGCAGGACAATAAATACTTTGAAGTCGTTTTTAATTTACTATTAACATCACTCACCTGCTTTCTTTCCAACCAACTCCACCACCCTAGCCTGGCTCTCATCTCCAACTGGCTTAAAAAAAAAAAAAAAAAAAAACAAGGCAAAAAGGGAAACTTCACTTCCACAACTTCTGCTGCACACCAAAACCTCATTAGAAACGCTTGGGATTAGTTCGTTAAGTTCTCACCACATCAGGGTGTGTGTTGTTGGGCAGTCGGAGCGCGTGGCTGTAATGCTCCTGTTCCAGTTCGGTGTCTCTAAGGTAGAGCTGGTTCAGTCTGTTGCGGATGTCGCGGCCCTTCTGCAGGGCCTGGGTGTACTCTGGAAGCTGCAGCAAAAACAACTTAGTCAGACACAAAAGATGCCACATATTCAACCTCACCCGGTCATTTGGAGCAAATAAAAGAGAAATTGGGTCCTGAGGCTGCACTTACATTAGCGAGGACCTTCTTGTCTTTTTGGTTCTGTGGAAATAATTATAAGAACATTTAGAAACAGCTTTACAATATGGATTCCATTAAAGATTGTTTTAAAAATTGATTATTCTGGTGATTGTTGTGTCTTTTAAATGGATAAAGATGGCAGACACATTTTGCTGATTTTTCATCTAACTACTTAACCATATTTTGTACAATATTAGCAATACATAAGAAAATGCAAATAGCAATTTTTGTTTGACTTAACATCAGTAAAGTATAGGGTTAATCTTTTGATGATTTTTTTTATGATTACCAATTAAAGACTGGATAGTAAAAACTACATAATAGGAGATTTATTATTATTATTATTATTATTATTATTATTATTAAACCAGGTGAAGCTAAAATTATGCCACTTAAGGAGTTCTGCACAGAGCATATTTACACAGAAAAGGTTTTTCATTTTAATGTGTATTCTTGGTGACCTTTTGGCTTAGTTGTTGCTCTTACAGAGTTGTTCTTTTAGCAAATTGTATATTTTAGATTATATATAATAAAGTTAGCGATTAATCAATTGCTTAATTAGTTGAAGATTATTTTAACCAGTTCATCACCATTAATCCGATTGAATGTTTTAGGCATAAACTTGTAATTCCTTGGCTTTATCTTGTCGCATTAAGTCATACTGAATCAGATCAGATTTGTGGATTCAATTTTTAACTGGTGCAAAATAAATCTCACCACAAGAGTTCTGACTGTCTCACTGATGCATCTTTTCTCCTCTTCCAACTCAAGGATTTCTGTTCTCACAGCTTGGAGCGCCTGCCACACTGTCACCTGAAGCAATACAAGTACGAGGAGAAAGGTCAGTCAGTGTCATCTAAACAAAGCTACTTTCTGCATAAGAAGACATTATGACAGTTTAAACGCCATACAATTTTCCTGACATCGTCCCCTCGTAGATTGCCCTTCCTGTTCTCCACATTAGTAATGACTTTGTCGGTCTCCTCACACACTGCTCCCATGTCCAGCTCGGGCTTGTCGCTGTAGCCTTCACGGACATGCTCGTACAGACTGCTGCGGACTCCATGCCGGAGGCGACGCGGGACAACACCGCAGCCCCTCCGCCTTGAAAACAACTGCCTGCCTATCGGTTGTAATACTGTCAGAGCGACGCCTCTAACTCTTGAAACCAAACTGATGCAGGTCGCCATGTTTCTCATGTAGACGATGCTGCATTCAAGGAACCCCGGAATATTTAGCTTCATTCACATCAGTTGAGAATCCCGCTGAACGTTTTAGCACTTATGTTATTGAGTTCGTATAAGGATGAAGTAAAACAGAATAAATTAAAATTCAAAATTTACATTCCTTTCTTTATTTTATTTCTATATTAGAGAGCATTGAGGTTGCGTATTAATTGACGTTCAAAAACCCATACAAATTAGCTAGATAAATAACTTAATAATAAAAGACAAAAAATTAAAATACAAAGCAGGAGCCAAGGGTTTTCACATGGAAAATTTCTGATCACACATAAGTTGGACATGATAGCTTACCCCTGGTTTATACAGGTCTAAGAAATCTGCTTTTATGCAAAAGGATCAAATATATATATATTTCTACTTCTTTAAGTTTAGGTGAGGAAATTAATATTTTTTAATTGTCGCAATTTTAATGCATGTGAGTTAAGTATTTAAAATTTTCTATCCTGCTACTTTTAGCTGTGACATCATGGGATGAATAAAAGCATCTAATCTTACTTTATCTTGGAGTGCAGCCGGTGAAACAATGTGAGAAATCTGCATGCTTCACTTTTCCAGTGATTTTATGTTTGTTTGTTTTTTCTTATGTTTTGGTTTATTAAATAAATATATGAACATTTAAATGTTCACTCATTTGTTGTTGTTTTTATCATGAAAAAGATAGACAGTGTATTTTTATGGAATTGGGCTTCAAACCAAAAATCAAATAACAACAGGATTTTATGTTTATTTCATTTCTGGTTTCTTATGGAAAACCTTCCCAGAGCATTCATAGACCAGAATGGATCTGCCGCTATTGATTTTTTTTTTTTTCTGTTTAATTGACCTGACTGGAAATGTTCGGTATCTACCTTGAATGCACCACGGATGCGGAAATCATATGGGAAACGAATATAATGGGGGGGGAAAAAATAAAAACAAGAAAAGTGTTTTTAAAATTTTTTTTTTATTTCTCATCAACCACAGTATGAGCTAAACAAGCAAAAAATTAAAATACAATAATTTTTACAATTTATTAAGCATAGCTTGATGCATTGGTACACTTTCTTTCATATGCAAGCAAGCGAAATTTTCATAAACAATTTAAGATATTCAGCTGTACTTCAATCGCCTTTACCTTGTTCCCTTATTGACTGAAGCTAAATTTATGCTGCTTTTATGCATTTTTCTGCCTTGCTGTTAGCCATTTCCTTCATTGCTGTTAACCTTCTCAAGTTCTGTTGCCATAGCTACCGTTACCAAAATAAACAAACAAAAATAAATGCACTCGGTTGCCTTTTACAAAACATTATACATAAATATATTTTTATAACTTTTTCTATTCGACAGGAAACGGATCATCAGCAAACAATTGTCACGAGGCAAACTCGGCCAATCAGAGTGAGCGACAATCGAACGTTGCGGTAATCCGGTTCAGACATGACAAGAGCGGCCGACGGAAGCTCAAGTCCGGGCTCGGTTTCTGGTCACAACAACTCCACTTTTTACCGCTGCACCCTCCAGCTGAGCGTGTTGGTGGCTCTCTGTTTCAGTAAACAGATATGCGTTGCAAATATGCATATTTAGATAAGACTCCAATAGTTTCCTTGTGAGGTTACCCTGTCGGTCTGTAGGTAGGGATGGTGTTTCACCGGGCTCCATGAGCAGAAACTAGCCTAACGAGGCTGCATTACAGGCCGGGGGACGAGCAATTCGGTTGAGCCCGGAGGACGGAGGAAATTCAAATGCTCCCAGGTTTCCATTAACAACCCGGTTGCTTTTTCACAGTTTGTCTGCTCCAAACGGACTTCTTATTTTTTCTGCTGAGAGAGGCCCAGCCAGCTTTCACGGTGGAAACAAGAAGGAGAGCAAAGGTACATAAAGCAGTAGTAAACCGTTGCTACCTTTGGAGCTTGGTTTTCAACTCTTTCACACCCAGAATTTAATAAAAAATAAACATAGAAGCTGGAAAAATCAATATGAACCTACCTGTACATGAATGTAAAAAAATCAGTCATTAATTTTATCCCAGAAAAAATATTTAAAGTGATCATTTTTTTCCCCGTTCTTTTTAGCAGAAGGCCACGTTTTCATTTCATGTATCTGTTCCTTAGATGAACGCTGTGCGGGGGGGCACAGTCACCTGGCGTCCCCAGCCATGGCAGGACGGGGACGGGGGAGGAGGGGAGCCTCTCTCAGACAGCGACTCAGAGGAGGAGGACTTCCCAGATGACAGCACCACCCCACTGGGGGACTACATTACCCATGGTGAGGAGGTCTCTGTCTTTGCCTGTCTGTCTCTCCTCCCATTCCTGCCTATGTTCTAATTTTAGTCTCTTTCTGTGTTTTAGGGTTAAAACAGCTCCTGGATGCTCAGCAGCTGTGTGATGTTACATTGCTTGTTGAAGGAAAAAAGTTCATGTGTCACAGGTGCAGTTGGGTAATTGCTTTATAGTGCTGTGGGTCACTATTGCAACTAGGCATGGGTCAGTTACTAGTATCAAGGTATCTTAAAAGCTGTGCTTTGTGTACTTGTTGCTGCTGCACACTGTCTGTCAGCTGGCTCAAAGAAGACTTTCACTTGGTTGTATGAAATAGAAGCTCAGTAATGGAATACATTATTGAAATATTTACAATTCTGAAAATCATGCAGTCATGGTGTAGATACTAATGTCTGGTTCACGTCACAAAATTTTAATAATGATATAACAGTCAAAAGCACACCACATTGTGATGGCATTAAACATAACCTCAGGAGATGTTGCTTCTGTGTGTGGTGTGTTAAGAGTAATCTAGTCCACATGATTGGGACCACTCCAACTTCAAATTGAGGATATTCAACATGTTGAATTGTCTTGGTATCACAGCATGCAGCCAGTTTAATTTGATTTGTAGCCAATCAGAAAAATGTCTATGCATTTTTCACAGACATAAAAATGCATAGCAATAATTCCATTATGACTAATAACATTATTAATTCAAATCACAATACAAATTTAGAAAATTATTGAAATAGCAAATTTCCAAGTGTAAAAATCAATGTTTTATTGTGTTCAGCAACAATAGAAAATATTGTTGCTTTTGTGATGCAAAACACATGAAATAATCAAAAGCTTATGGTTTATCATACCTTAGAAATCATAATAATCACCCACACCTGGTGGTAAATTGATGTAATAAGAAATAATAATTACTAAGTCCAACCAAAGCATATTGTTTGTGACGAGTATGGACATGTCCTCTGTCCCTCTGCGTCTCAGAGTCCTGTTAGCAGCTGTGAGTCCATACTTCCGGGCAATGTTCACCAGCCCTCTGGTGGAGTCCCGCCTCAACGAGATCCGTCTGGAGGAAGTGACGCCGTCTGTCATGGAGACTGTCATCCAGTTTGTTTACACCGGTGAGGCGGGTCTCTCTCTGGAGACGGCCGAGGACTTGTTTGTGGCTGCCAACCGGCTTCAGGTCATGCCCCTCCAGGACCTGTGCTCCAGGTAGGGTTGAACCTCTATGGTTCAGGTTTTTATGCTTTAGCTTTTGAAAGGGGTGCAGTATTATGTGAAATAGACTTTTTTTTAAAGCTTTCTATCATGTCATAATGTTATTTCCACAAACACCTGGTGCAACGGCATGTCTGCTGGTTCATCATACAAACTAGTTGTTAGTCCAATGCTCGTAAGAACAGTTGTAAATAGCATAATTAGAAGCATTTTTGTGATGACGTGCTGAATCGGAGTGTCAGAAAGAGCAGAGGCTTCTTAAAGACACAGAGGCCAAATTTCAAATTATCATATTTCTTTTATGTCATATTTGATGCAGCATTTTTATAACAACTGAAGGTAACATTTACTTGATTGTGTTATAAAATGTCACTGTGTTTCTGAAAAATACAAAATACCACCCCTTTTAATAAAATAATAATAATAATAATAATAATAAAATGGAGTATTTCACATCTGTATTTTATTGAGATTTTTGTTGGAGAATCACTAAAAATTCCAGTAAAATATAAAAGGTGTGACCCTGATAAATAAGATTAAATAAAATTGTTGATGTTTTGAAATGTGATTGGTTTCTGTTGTACCTGTCTTACTGGACCTAAATGTTTGGATCATTTATTTATTCATTTACAAATATGCATGTGTAATTGGAGTCCATACAATCTTGGGCTGCATAAGTGTGCCTTGCATTTCCACTATTATTAAGGGCATAATAAATGTATGAATGGTATCAATGAAAAGAAAAAAAAGTTTTTAAAAAAAAATCTGTCGAATGTTGAAGGCATTGTGTGTTGGTGTCATCCAGTGGTTTCACCATCCTCCTTTTAATCTCTCCAGGTTTCTGTTCGAGCACCTCTCAGTGGAGAACTGCCTCGGCATGTATTCGCTGGCTCGCTCGCATCACGACCAGCTGCTGCTGCGCGCCTCCCTGCGACTGGTCGCACAGCACTTCCCCCGGGTTGCGCGGCAGAAGGACTTCCTGCTGCTCGACCACGGCACCCTGGGCAGCCTGCTGAGCTCCGACCGCCTCGGAGTGGACTCCGAGGCCGAGGTTTACGACGCGGCTCGCCGCTGGGCGGAGCATCAGCCTTTGGATCGCTACGCCCACATGCCGGCTCTGCTGCACCACCTGCGCCCGGGACTGCTGTCCCAGGAGGAGAGCCGACGGCTGAGCCAGGAGCTGGGGCCCGCTGCTGCTGGAGAGGGCCTGGGGGGCCCTCTGAGACCAAGGGAAGGCATGTTTGAGAAAAAAATCGTCTGTGTGGATCTGACACCTCGTGAAGATGAGAACGTGGCTCTGAAGGAGTATACTGTGGACTGCTTCGACCCTCGGACAGGGAAGTGGGAGAAGTTAGCGGCTCTGTGTTCTCTGGTGAGCCCGGGGTGCACGGCGGTGGGGGACAGGTTGTTTGTAGCCGGGGGGATCCTCCGGACCGGCTCTGTCTCTGCCGCCGTGCACGAGTATGACGCCATATTGGACAGATGGATAGAAAGGCCTGCGATGGGCCAACCCCGCGCCATGCTTGGCCTGCTGGGCTGCGGCGAGTCGCTCTATGCCTTGGGTGGCTGTAACCGCTCCGCCCTATTGGACTCCAGTGAAGCACTGGATCTGACTTCGCTGCAGTGGGGTCCTGGGCCGCGACTCCCGCTCCCTCTGCGAGCATTCGCCTGCGCGGCTCTGCGTGGACGCCTTTACCTCCTAGGCGGGACCACGCTTGAACAGAACAGGGCGGTGGTGCACTCAGGTGTTCTCATTTATCACACCTTGACCGACTGCTGGACACGGGTAGCGCTGGACTCCGGCACCACATGCCTCGCTGGTGGTGTGGCGGTGAGAGGAGGAGTCTGCGCTATCGGAGGATACATGAGGGATACCACCAAGTTCCTGGATGGGAATTACACCAACCTGGAGACTTTAGATGCAACTGGTCGCGTCCTGTTCTTCAGAGAAGGGAGGGGGACGGGGGTAGAAAGGGAGGTGACAGGGGGAGGGGTGATGGTCAGCGCAGAGCAACGGGGGGTCGCCTGCGGTGGAAGTGACCGGGCTCCGAGTCCTGTCGTCTTCCCCGGTTTGCCACGGCGGATAGCCGCAGGGGGCGTTGCTCGGTGGAAGAGGAGGATTTATGTGCTGGGGGGAGAAAACGGCTCGCGTTTCTACGACAGCGTGTACTGCTGGAAGCCTGGCTGGCGCAGCTGGGTGCAGAGGCGGGAAAAACTTCCCGGAGAGACTGGAGGGGTCAGCCAGTTTGGGTGTACCACTCTTAAATTCCCCAAAAAGCACATCCTGTCCAGACTGAGACTAGCCAAAGAAAACTGCAAGAAGCCCAACGACTAACTCAACAGAAAACCCCTGCAGAGGCAGCCTTTCTTTGGCTGCTTAATGATCTCATGCAATGTTGTTGTTTTAATTAATTTAAAGCAGAATATCTACTTTTCTACACGTGTGCAGCCACCATGCAGGCCTATAACAGATTAGATCCTATAAAAGGGATTATCTCTCATAGTCAAAGAGGAGAGTTGGGTACCTGAATGTTTCCTAGTTCACCATTTATCAAAGGAATAAATTCCTTTCAAAGAAGAAAATGTGACATTTTTGGCTTTTTGCTCTTGTTATATTTTTTGAAGCTATTTAAAAATCACTAATGCTGTGAATTTTCTGTATCTCATTGCGTTGTTTAGAAACTGAAATGTTTTATGATGTTTTAAAACTGATCTTATGTCCTATCTGGGCCTGTGATGTGTGGTGACACTGCAGTTAAGGGCTACACAAATAAACTTCATAGGAAAATATGACATTCAGCACATTTTCTTGCCCTTTGTTAATTCAGATGACAACATTCAATTCAAATGAATATTTGCATTAGTAGAGTTTGGGTGTGTATGATGTAGAACAGCTACATTTGGGCTTGCAATGAGTTTAGCATCCTTTAAAGCTGCAGTATGTATTTTTTCTAAACAATATTTATTTAAAACATTTGTTAAAATTGTCACTGTGTTCTGACAGTATAAAATGGGGCAAATAATTTGTGAAAAATTGAGCTTCTCTGCACCCTCCCTGTAGTCCTTCTGGCATTTTCAGAAATACAATGCTCTGTCAGAAACAACCAATCAGAGCCAGAAGGAGGGTCTTAGTGCTGTCAATCAGGCTCATGAACACTCTTTTGCTGTCTGCTACACTACAGCTCCAATGTCCAAACTAGTTAGCATGACCACTGATGAAGGTGGATAAACAGTTTTTTCTCTGGCATTAGCACATTGAGTAGCACGTACACGAGATTCATTCACAGCACTAAGACCTTCCTAGTTCTTGATTTAACAAGGGCTGCAATTGTAACTTTTCAAACCAGGTGGGTTTGAAATCATCCTTTGGAAACAGCAGTTTGTTTCCTCTGATAAGCTACTGAATATGTTTTTTCCTCATGTGAAATATTTAAGTGCGACAACAGAGCAAATAGCGAAGACATCAAGAAGGGGGCAAATGCAGTCATGCATTTTAAAAGCATAAAACAAATATAACATCCATGGTCACAAGTATGGAAACTTTTTTCCCCAGCACTCTGTGTTCTTAGTAAGCATCTGGTCTACATAGTATTTATGATCCAAACAGCTTCTTAGTAGCTTTCATTTAGAAGGAGTGGCATTATCCAATTAAAGGACCAGCCTACTTTTTGTAAAAACAAACAGAATTTCTTGATGACTAGAAGAGGAAATAGGTATTGAGGCAAGTCAATGTTGGTAAAATTGCTTTCAAAGCACAAAAAAAAAAAAACATCCACCTTTCACCTTTATTTTCTACCAATGGGCAACGGTAAGGAGCTGATGTGACATAAAATGTTAAGAGGGCTATAAAAAGTATTCAAAAACAACAGATTGCCTGTTGACTTTTTTTCATGGTTTGGTGTTAATAATTACTCTAATAAACAAACTGCTGAATCTGCATATTACCCCATCTGATCAAAGTTCCCAGTTTAACTGACCAACCTGAACCGTTCTACCCAGCTTTTTCATTACATCAACGTGCCTGAAACCCAGCAGGCTTCACTTGAAGCTGCAGATGTTGTGAGAACTGAGAAAAGTTTCAGGTTTGACTAAAAGGAGCGATGGCGGAACCCTCATCAGAAAACGTGACCATCAACAACCCTGCCGACATTGCTGTCATCGCTGGATACTTCCTGATGGTCATCGGCGTTGGCGTTTGGGTGGGTTTTTCAGACAATGTGCCTGATGATTATGAAGTTAGGGAAGAAATGGATAAAGTGGGTATAAGCATGAAAACTTTTGACCTCTCTGTGTGCTGTAGTCCATGCTTCGGACCAATCGTGGGACGGTGGGAGGATATTTCCTGGCAGGACGGTCAATGGCTTGGTGGTCGGTGAGTCTAGAAGGCAACGGTACCTTGACCTTTGATCAAAAGTAATATGAGCTGGTTTGTTAGAAAAATAAGGAAGAATTGCAGCACAGAGGTGCTGAGGGATGATTTTAGTGTAAGGTGTCCAATCTTGTGATTCTAAAGAACATCTCAAGGTTTCTTTATGAATGCCAATTGTTGTTTTTACCAAGTTGCACAAACTGATTTCCATTTTTAGATGTTGCCTTTTGTGTGAAGTTTCTGGGGTTTTTTATTGTTTTGTTTTTTTAACCGCAGAAACTTCTTTGTATTTTGTTCAGGATAAGTTCTGTGAAAACAAAATTTGTGGTATTTTACACTGTTCATGAACACAGAATTATTTGAAG
The DNA here is from genome assembly GCF_019740435.1 of Gambusia affinis. NCBI lineage: Eukaryota > Metazoa > Chordata > Actinopteri > Cyprinodontiformes > Poeciliidae > Gambusia > Gambusia affinis. The sequence continues at coordinate 11,212,437 of NC_057873.1, forward strand.
TATATCTTTGAATTATTTTCCTAAAAGAAAAGATTTTGTTCCTACTGTTGTCTTATTGCATTCCCATGAATCCTAGCGGTGCTGGGTGCGTTTGTGTTGCAGGTTGGTGCGTCCCTGTTTGCCAGTAATATTGGGAGCGGCCATTTTGTGGGCCTGGCAGGAACCGGGGCAGCGGGGGGCATCGCTGTGGGAGGCTTCGAGTGGAACGTAAGCAGTGTAGCTGAAAACATGCGGACGCTGCACAACATGCAGATTAAAAAAGTCTTCACACCTCTGAAATGTTTTTACATTTTGTCAATAAAACACTTTGGAGTACTGTAATCTTTTTTTTATTGGGATTTTGTGTGATTTACCAACACAAAATAGTGTAGAACTGTTAATTGAAAAGGCAACCCCCACCCAAAAAAAAACATATAATGTTGGTTTAAACCATCATCATGCGTGTATGTGTGGATTTGGTTGCTTTCACCTTTGACAGGGATCTTTTATTTACAGAAAATATAGAAAGTCACGAGTCATTTTCTTTTCATTTATTGATACCCTACTTAGTTTTGATCTATCACATAAAATCCTAATAATCATCAGGGTTTCTTTGCTTGGTGAAGCCAGTACAGCAGAGTCATGTGAGTTGGGGCTACATATTATTTTGTGCTTTATTTTATCAGGCTCTGTTCATCGTGTTGCTGCTGGGCTGGTTGTTCGTACCCGTCTACCTCACAGCCGGGGTAAGACATTCAGTCTGTGCTCTCATTTGCTCAGAATGACCCCGCCGTTCAATGCTGTGATGGACTGAAATTCCCCCAAAGGTGATCACGATGCCTCAGTACCTGAAGAAGAGGTTCGGCGGGGCCAGGATCAGCCTCTACCTGTCTGTTATCTCTCTCTTCCTTTACATTTTCACCAAGATCTCAGTGAGTCAAGCTGTCCGGTGAGTAAAACTCCACATATTGTGTTGCTTACTCTGATCCGTCTGTTTCTTCCCTCCAGGTGGATATGTTTTCTGGAGCTGTGTTTATCCAGCAGGCGTTAGGCTGGAATATTTATGTGTCTGTCATCGCGCTTCTGTTAATCACAGCCTTGTACACTGTCACAGGTAATATAGCAGTGTGGTTTTCAATTTATTCTTCCCCTAGAAGAGATGTGTGAAATCTTTCAGCAACATTATCTCACACTGCGAATTGTAGAAAAAAAAACAAAGGGACAGGTATTATGCAAAATTCGTATTATAATACTATTCCTTCATCACAAACATACCTGGAGTGTTGCTTTGATTCTTTCATGCATGTTTGAGGAATCCCTGATTCTCCAGTGGCAGCGATTCACCTGGTGGAGTTACATCTGAGCTCATCTTACACTGCATAATGACGGAAAGAGCAGGAGCTTCTTAAAGAGACAGAGACCATTTTCCAGGCGTCAAATTGCAAAATCAACTTCCTTTTAAGTTATGTTTGATCTATGCAGCTTTTTTTTTTATAACATATGAAGATAACATAACTACTTGATTTTGCTATAAAAAAATTAACAGTGGGATTCATTCATTTTACTAAATATGATAAGAATTGTCCATACTTCTTGCATTTTGTTGAGCGTCTGATAACAAACGGCTTCAACGTTTTATCGTCTATCTTCAAGTCTCTGTAATTTTCTTCTTTTTTTCTCCGAAGAGTTTTTGTGGCGCTGGTGGCTCGTATTTTTGTGACAGTAGGCAGACAGGAGGGAGGGCAGAAGACATGCGGCAAGGGTCGTCGGGACCGGGAGTCGAACCCGCGACATCTGCGTCGAGGGCTGGGGCCTCCAAGCATGGGGCGTGCTAACTAACCCCCTGCGCCACCACAGCACACCCCAATTCTCTATAATTTTCTAAATTGTTTCATTATGCATGGTTCCCAGGTGGCCTCGCAGCCCTAATGTACACAGACACTTTTCAGACGTTTGTCATCATCGCTGGGGCTTTCGTCCTTACTGGCTTCTGTGAGTAAAAACATTCATGGGTCTCATCTGTGTTCTTTCTGGTTTCTGCAAATAAGAAGGTGAACACATTGTTCATAGCGTAGAAAATGCATCCTGGTTCAGAATGAAGACAAACACAGAAATGTTTGCAAAGTGGCTATCAACAGTTTGTTCTGATTAAACAGATGATTCACACTTTCAGTTAGGACAGCCTGACACTGTGAGAGAGCAACAACCACTATCAAATCTGTAATCAAACTGACGCCAAGATGGCTTTTCTGGGATTCTCTTCCCCCACCTGTCATCTTCAGCCTTTGCTAAAATCGGCGGCTACGGCGCCCTGCTTACCAAATACTACTCTGCCATTCCGAGTAACTTCTCCTCCCTGGACACGCAGCGCTATAACATCTCCTCCCAGTGCTACACCCCGAGACGGGACGCCTTCAGCCTCCTTAGGGACGCGACTGTGGGGGACCTTCCCTGGCCTGGTGTGGTGTTCGGGATGACGATAGGGGGGATCTGGTACTGGTGCTCTGATCAGGTGAGCAACACCATGTGAGCTGAACTGAAACAAACCAAGTCTCTTCAAACTCTATGTGCAGAACCAGAGATGGAAGGGAAAGGCAGCAATGATGCATCCTCGGGGTTTTAATGCACTGCAGCACATTCTGCTGTTAAACATTTGTTGGATTTAAGATTTGGGCAAAGGGCAGTGGAATGTATTAGTTCAGGGATGAGCACTTAAGGGTAATTAATCATGTGGGGGGAAAAAAAAACACTACATCCTCTGTTAGATCTTAGGTTTTACAGATCAGAGTGGTTAAACTTTAAAGTAATCTGATCCTGAACAGACTGTAAAATATAACCACAGAAAACTGTGGCAGCAAAAAAGCCTGAAAAAAAAAGAATCTACTTTCCATCTTGGGAGGTTTGCCGTGATGTTTGGTTTTTAGCAGAGGTAACAGTCCCAAGGTTTCCCCCAGTGTATTTTAAGCCTGGCCGGACATCAGGCTTTCCTTGGGCCCCCACCAGGTTAAGCTTTGCTTATTTATTTTAGGTTTTTAAAATGTTTGCATTTTTCAAGACTTATTAGTCTGTATTCAAGCATTAATCTTCCAACAACACATAATTATCAAGCGGCATTTTCAAATCTCCTGTCAACTGTAAACATTTTTTAACTCAAAAACACAGCAGGCCGCTGAATGAATGATTGCCCTAGTGGCCCAACCACCGGGCAAGTTTTTTTGGGGGAAACCGTGAGGAAAGTCTTGAAAATTTATGTTCAGCATCTGATATTAATGAATGTTTATTCATAAATACATTTTGGAAATTGTTTACCCCCTATTCTCTCACTTCCCAGTAACAAAGCCATCGGTGGAATCCATGTTTGTCCATGCTTGTTCTCATCTCCAGGTGATTGTCCAGAGGTGCCTGGCAGCTCGTAGTCTCAGCCATGTGAAGGCTGGCTGCATTGTGTGTGGATACCTCAAACTGCTTCCCATGTTCCTCATGGTGTTCCCCGGCATGATCAGCAGGATCCTCTACCCAAGTAAGTCGCCAAAGCAACTGATCACAAGACCCCTAAAAACCTGTCTGAATGGATTCAGTCTATAAAATCAGACTCTAAAGTAGTCCGTAAGGCCAGACTTTACTTTTTGAAGGGATGAGAAAATAAAAATACTCCCAGTTAGGAGTTTTATTTTATTTTATCTGTACAGTTAGTCATAAAATTTTATTATGGGGGGGTTCACACAATTGGCTTGTCTGAACAAACTCTTCAGTGGTTTGACCAACAGGTCTCCATGTACATGATGGAGTTCCTCAGGGCTCAGTCTGTACACAGTCTTAATATAAATGTGCTTTGTCTTCTTGGAAGCAGTTCCAGAAAAACATGAAGCTGAAGGTGCTGTTGGCACTCCTGGGGTTTAAGGCTGCTCTGGGTGATTTTAAGAAGTTATCATTTGTCTGTAAATGTTTTACTTGAGGAATCTTTTTTACTAACTTACATTACATTACTTGCCAGTCTCTACCAGGATTCTCCTTTAAAGGAGATTTTTAATCTCAGGGGGATTTGCTTGGTGAAATAAAGGTTTACAACCAGTGTCCCAGAAAACATCTGAAGTTTGCTGATGAAACACATGACTTCATCTCAGCTATAGACATAAAGCATAAATCTAATCATGTTTCTGTCTCTTTGTAGATGAGGTTGGCTGTGTGGTCCCAGAAATTTGTAAGGAGGTCTGTGGAACCGAAGTGGGCTGCTCTAACATAGCTTATCCTAAACTGGTGATTACAGTCATGCCCAGTGGTAAGAATGAATACAGATTGGAAGAGTACATACACTATTCTTTTATAAGGATGTTACAGTGAGGAAAATGAGTATTTGAACACCCTGCGACTTTGCAAGTTCTCCCACTTAGAAGTCGTGGAGGGGTCTGAAATGTTCATAATCTAATAAAGAATCAGAAAATCACAATGTATGATTTTATTTGTGTGCTACTACTGCAATTAAGTATGTGAACACCTGTGAAAATCAATGTTAATATTTGGTACAGTAACCTTTGTTTGTAATTACAGAGGTCAATCATTTCCTGTAGTTTTTCACCAGGTTTGCACACACTTCCACACAAATCTTCTCTTGAACAGCCGGGTTTCTGGGATGTTTGAGTAGTTTCCCACACATCTACTGTCCAATTCAATTCATTATCTGACCCAGACTGTCACATGTAAAGCAATTAGTGAGGATGTTCTAGAACAATCCAGAAACCAGGAAGGCTTCAGCCTGAAGTGGAAACTACTGGAACTCCAGCGTCACTGTCCACAGTGATACAGGTTTAAGACAATCCACAATAAAATTCGAGTGCAGCGCTTGTTTTTATAAAGTTGCACATGTTGAACATTCTTTAACGCATCAGAAATGACCAGGACCTTTATGCTCCAATGACTGTGTTCATACTTCAGGTCGTAAATTCTCACCAGGTTTTCGTTTTTAAGTTTCACCCTGAGTGTTCGTCTGTCTCTGTCCAGGACTGCGAGGGCTGATGCTGGCTGTCATGCTGGCAGCTCTCATGTCTTCTTTGGCATCCATCTTTAACAGCAGCAGCACCCTGTTCACCATGGACATCTGGACCCGCATCAGACCACAGGCCACCGAGCCGGAGCTCATCGTTGTAGGCCGGTAAATGGATCATATATGAACAACAGCAGCCCAGTTACAGTGCCTTGCAAAGTTGTGCCTTTAAGTTTTCCACTTAGGGAACACATACTGCTCTCTTTTGCTTAAGATTTGAGGTCATAGACTAACCAATTGGAGCATAATTGTGAACTTAAAAGTCAAGTCAATTTTATTTGTACACCATATGGTGCCATATAACATAATACAGTAAGCAAATATGAAGCAGTAATACACATTAGATTTTGTCAAATTTCTTCATCAAAGTCATCAAGAAAATATACAGCAAATATATTGATCAATGCTCCAGTTGTTATGAATCAAAGGCAACTCTTAACAGGTGTGTTTTGAGTCTTGATTTAAAAGTGCTTTGTCTGTTATGCAGTTATCTCGAAGTTTGTTTCGGATGAGTGGAGAATAAAAATTGAATGCTGCTTCTAAATGTTTCATTGTGGGAATGCAGAGTAGACTAGAAACAGAAGACCTGAGTGATCTGGAAGGTAAAACGATGCCTGGCTTTCAATGATGATAACAAAACTGAAATTTTTTAATGCAAAATGCTCACTGTGATGAAAACTCTCCGCATGATGTGCAAGATGAAACATGGTGGTGGCAGCATCATGGGACAGGGAAACTGGCCAGAGTTAATGAAAAGGATCCAGATTCCTTGCAGCTGTAACTCCATGGCTCTACAGAGCATTGACTTGAGGATGTGGTGTAACATTAAGGAACACAGACGCATGAATGTACAAATTGTGAAAAAAACAAACAAAAAAAACACCTCATGGTTATAAATACTGCCCTGCGACAGACTGGCGACCTGTCCAGGGTGAACCCCACCTCTCGCCCTGGACGCAGCTGGAGATGGGCACCAGCAACCCTCCCGACCCCATTAGGGACCAGAGTGTTTAGAAAATGGATAGATGGATGGATATAAATACTATAGCAGGGTCCTACATCTATACAACTGTATGCTGTTCCTCTGCTCTTCAGTGTCTGGGTTCTGTGTATTGTGGCCATCAGCATCTGCTGGATCCCCATTGTTCAGGCAGCGCAGAGCGGTCAGCTGTTTGACTACATCCAGTCAGTCTCCAGCTATCTGTCTCCACCCATTGCCTCCGTCTTCCTGCTGGCTGTTTTTGTCAAACGGGTCAATGAAACAGTAAGAAAGGATACTCTGATATTAGTTTATTTCAAGTCATACTCTTTAAACATAAACACAATGTTGTTTTTTTTCTCTCCCCTGAATCTGCAGGGAGCTTTCTGGGGCCTGGTTGGTGGTCTGGCGATGGGTTTGTGTCGGATGTTGCCTGAATTCTGGTTTGGTACCGGCAGCTGCATTTTCCCCTCTCAATGCCCTTTCCTGGTGTGTGGCATCCACTACTTACACTTTGCCATCATCCTGTTTACCTGCACATCAGTGCTGGTGCTTCTGGTCAGCTTCTGCACAGAGCCCATTGAGGATAAACATGTAAGTGAGAAATTTAAAGGATGGGTCAGGCTGCAGAAAATGACAAAATCTTTTGTTTCTCTCAGCTTCATCGTCTGGTATTCAGTCTACGTCACTCTAAAGAGAAGAGGGAGGATCTGGACTGGGAGCAAGAAGAAAGAGCCAGAAGAGCCCGCAAGGAGGCGAAGGAGAGGATGAGAGAGAAGGCTAATGTAGTTACAGGTGGGCAATAAGTAAGTAACACAAAGACAGACAAAAAAAAAATCAATTACAAACATACATTATTTCTTTTAGAAACCGAGCATGATAAAAAGTCTGGACTCTGTCGCCTGGTTGGTCGATTCTGTGGACTTAATGGAGACCAACAAGTTCAAGATGAGGAAGCAGCCGAGGATCTAGAGCCTCAGATGCCCGACATCAGTGAGAAAGCAGTGTGGAAGCACACCGTGGACTCCAACGCTCTGGTCATGATGGCTGTTGCAGTTTTTATGTGGGGATACTTTGCTTGACTGAATCATTTTGTTCCGAGCTGAAGGTGGTGTAGCTGCGGTGTGATCGCATCTGCTGCAGATTACAGAACTGGAGTAAATCTTCAAATAAAACCTTGTCGCCATCTGCTGGCAGTGTTTTGTTATTGCACCAGAGTGAGCTCTGAAACTCTTGGAAGCAAGGTCAGATGTTAACAAAAAATATACTTTACAACAAATATATATAAATTATCTTTTAATGTATAATTTCACAATAAATAAGGCATTTAAGGTTTTCTTGCTTTAAAGTAACTTGCTCTGGCTTTAACACCAGCATGTTACGTCTACTACTATGGAAACTATCATTTTTAATGTTTGTACTAAAACTTTATGGTAACATCAATACATATATAAGAGTAATGAGAAAAATGTGCTTATGAATTAAAGTGAAGGATGATCATTTAGTCACGTGCATGTCCAAATACTTTGGATTGTGTACTACTTCTTTAGAAATGGATTGTGAACAGAAAACTGAAGCCCATTTCAAATATCCGGTCGATAATTTAATTGTAAAGAGTAAAAAAATAAATAAATCCTTCAAGGTTTGTTTTTTATTTAAAAAGTAATCAGAAAATTGGGACGTACATATTTGTAGGTGATAGTCGTTACTCTGATACCTATAATACCTTATGCCAGGGGTGCCCAAAATTGGTCCTCGAGGGCCGGCAACCTACATGTTTTATTTCTCTCCCTGGTGGTAGTAACAACCTTTTCAGCAAGTCAGTGTGCTTCTTAGGCCTCTAATGAGCCATCATTTGATCCAGGTGCGTTAAACCAGGGAGAGAACTAAAACATGCAGGATGCCGGCCCTCGAGGACCGACTTTGGGCACCCCTGCCTTATGCAAACAAAGGAGATTAATCAGGTAAAAAGCCTTACTGGTGCCTCTGAGGAATGAAATGTAATGAAAGAAAACTTGGCAAATTCTGTAGGGACTGAAGGTCAAAAGGGTTCCAGACCTGGTTTAAATCAAATTTTACTTAAGGGTTAAACTGGCCCAGTCAAAGTCCAGACCTAATCTGATAGTCTCAGATGCTACATCCAATTGCACTAAACATGAACCATTTCATAAAGCACAATGAAACATTTGTCTACATAAAAGTGGTAGAGATGTACCTCAAAAAGACTGGTTCTACAATGTAATGGTTTGTGAGACCTGAATATAAACACTTCAGATTACTTATACAACTTTGTGCTGCTATTATATGTAAAATCTTTGAAACAGCACAGGCTCACAAGCTTACTACAGCTTCAGAGGTCCAGAAATTTCATCCCTGCAGCTTTAATGATCAGATTTAACAGAACCCCTGTTATCAGATACAAATGCCATTACAGCATCTGGTTACACTCTGATGCAATCAGTCATTCCTAAAGGTGTGAAGGAGAGAAAGTTTAAGTAGCTCATAAATGCATTAATAAAGTTTATCCCACACTTTAAAACTTTGGTTTACAAGAAATCAATGCGAGCTGTAAGTGGCTTGAAACCACCTAGCTGCACCCACCCATCGCAATTTAGAAAACGAGCAATGTGGATCAGCGTATAAAAAGCAGACATACCAGGTAGTGGTTCGGATTTCCAGTTTTAATCATCACTTCTGTTTTATTTAAGCAGATATTTCCCATTAGCATTGTACACATCTGCAACCTACAGAATTCTCCCATGACTACCCAACCATCTTCCCATCTCCATGCAGAGTTTCAGCATCATTCACCACATCACTTCTTCAATGTCCAGTCTGTCAGCTTGGGATGGGGAGGGAAATTAAAAGCAAAGGAGGAGAAGGCAAAGATAAATAGATTCCATTTTTTAATTGCCCCCTCCCCCAATATTGAAAAGTCAGAGCCACCACCAGGCACTGTTCTTGTACGCGCAATAATTTAAGTGGACCCAGTGGAGCTGGATGGAGTGTGTGAAGCATTGGAAAACTGTGCAACTTTTGTTGTGTTCTGATCATCCGTGAGGTATCTGATGCCTCGGTCTCCAGAAGGGTGGGGTAAGAGGTAGGGGGGCTTTTAAGGCTGGAAGCTGGTATAGAGAGTTTCTGGTGTTTGTGGTGGATAGTTGAACACACTTCAAAATATGAATGATGGCTCTGTTGAGGTGGAGGGAAGGATAAAAGAAGGGCATATTTAAAATAAAGATGGCATATTAAAAAAAAAAAAAAAAAAAGAGAAAACTTCAGTAGGATGACAGACTGATACACAAAGAACACAGTCCTCATGAATAAAAGCAAATACAACAGCAAACATTCAGACACAAAAACCCAATAAAAACAACCAAACAAAAAAAAAATGGCAAAACAAGCAAAAACAATCAATCAAACCGTACAAAGTGACATCAGGCCTTTCCAAAGTGACATCTAGTTTCTCTTTTTAAATCCCATTCAAGTCTGTCTCCCATAATTCTCTGTAAACCAGACAGTGGATCCCATTTATGGCTGGTCAGCAAGGTCAGGGTCCGCTCCGTAACAATAACCGGGCGGCTCTCTGAGACCTGGGCTGGGGGGGTGCCCATCCAGAACCGGACTCAGAATGAGCATCAGTGACAAGCAGTAAGTTCAGCAGCATCAGCAGGGGACTGATCAACTTAATACATCATTACAGCACATTCAGAACAGAGAAATGCATGGTGCAGGACAGCTACAAATGGCATCTTGTACAACCGGAAACAAAAGAATCAAGTTTGCTTTATACAATCACATTTCTGTAATAACTCGAAACATTCTGCACTTAAAGGTTTTACATGTCCCTTGAAGCCCGTCTGTACAGCTAAACATGGATGCTTGGGGCAAAACAACGTGGGAAATGTGTTGGGAGCTGAAAGCACGCTGGTGGGCATTACATTTCTATACGTCACTTTATGAGTGCTAATCTCAATCCAAAACACTGCAACGTTTTCACATAAAATCGCCTACTGCAACATCCATGTGCATATTTAAACAGAACCCCCTCAGAGACGGGACTGACAGCAGCAGGAGAGGACCCCAACCCTGGTGTACAAACTTTTATTAGCCACTCTAGAGGGGAGAGAAGGATTCTGGAGTAGTTGGAAAGAGAAAAAAAGGCAAGGAGTGTGATGCTTCTCTTCCTTCTTCAGACCTCAACCTCTCTCTATTGACAGAAAGAAGGAGAAAGAAGGAGACGAGCAAACAGTCTTGGAGTGCTGATTCCTCCCCCGTTGCCCTCTCTGTACCCCAGTTCTCAGAACAGTGATGGAGAGACGGGAGGAGGTATGCAATGAGATGAGACTTTGTTTGCACCCTCTACCTGGCCTCCTCCCTCCGTTCTTCCCTCTTGGTGCGGATGGGCTGGGAGCCATCGGCAGGCTGCTGCACCCAGTTGTTGTCGTGGAGCCCAACCCGGCAACCCGGAGTGTCCTTGTCTGTACGCCGGCAGCACATCCAGTAGGAACGTCCGTAAGGCAGGTCATGGTGGTAAGGTTTGGGGTGCCAGCGGCACAAAGAAACGTCCCCGCGTTCATACTGACGCTTGCACTGTTTGCAGGGGTCGTCTCTGTAGAGGGGGTCCTGGTTCCAGCGAGAGTCCACTGCACGCACCCCGTAGGTTTCGATCAGCGCCTTAAAGTAGTGGCAGGTGCACTTAAGGGCCGCCAGAGAGCGAGTGGGTAGGTAGCTAAAGATGTTCACCATGATGTGGTCGGGGAGGAGCAACATGTACTGTCTCGGCTCGAGGAGCCGCTGGATCTGAAACCGGATCTCCAGGAAGTCGTGGGACACATGGCGGTAAAGGCGACACAGCGAAGGGTCAGAGCAGTCCTCCCCAACACCAGGGGAGTCTGGGCGTGTCGTCCGCTCCACTGAGCCCACTGTCACCCCTGTGCCAGGACTGTTGTTGTTGGCGCAGTCCAAAGAGCACATTCCTGCCCCGCTGCCAGATGTCTTTGCAGTAACATCGTCCTCTGGTCCCCTAGGGGACTGAAGGAAAAAGAGCTGTCCAGGAGGGGGATCGTCTGATGATGGGTCAGTTGAGCTGCTAACACCACCACCACCTCCTACCGCTGTAGGCATTGCAAAGCACACCGTTTCCTCCTGCACATTCTCTGTGCTGTCCTTGCCGTAGAAGACGCACTGGTCCACAGCACCCGTCACCACAACCTCCACATGGAACCCGGTCACTCGTTCCCTCCCGACGCTCCCTTTCTTCTCCCCCGTGGAGAGCTCCTGGTTGGGATCCGGGGTGCCGCAGGACAGATTGTCTTGATGGAGATCTCCATCTGGTTTGGGGGTGGAAGCTGTAGCGGCAAGCAGCAGACTACTGGGATCTCTTGAAGACGGACTGACGAGCTGGTACAAGTCACAGGTGATTTTCTCTTTGGCCCTGGCAGCTGCCTGGTTACTCCCCCCACCACAGCTCATAAACATACAGCGGGACCGGCCAGCTGGCTCCAGTTGTGAGCGCGGGTCCATATTTGACACTCTGAAAGCTATCCTCACCTCCCCATGGGTGTGGTTGGGTGGTGGAGGTGGTGTTACAGTGTCCCCTCTTCTGAGCTCCCCATCTCCGCTTTGATTATTTGAGGGTACTCCAGATCCAGAACCCAGATGGAGGCGATTCTCAAGGGTCTGAGATTCAAAGTGTGCGATGGCCTGAGCCACCCTGCACGACTCCTGCTCCTCCTCGAATTCCTGATCCGTCTGGATTGGAGATGATGGCTTTTGGGATTCGCTAGGGGCTTGACTGTCTGAGCTGTTTGATTCAAACAGCATGGGAGAAGGGTCAGAGACTGTACCTCGGAGCAGAGTATCTTGGTTGTGGGGGAAGCCCTGACTATGAGTGGTGGTAAGCGACTGGTGGTGGAGCTGGTTTCCATGAACTGCCACAATGCCATGAAGGGCCATGGCGGTCCTCTGTTCCACCAAGGCAACCATCTCAGCCACAGAAAGCAGATCTGTCTCATTCACACCTAATGGTAGCTCATCGGGGCTTGGAGGTCCTATGGAGGGGTCAGGAGTCGGCGCTTGGGAGCGCGTTGGAGGGTCGTAGGATGAGCACCGCCTTCGTCTTTTGGCTTTACTGCAATCTGTTGCCCAGTTACCTTTAACCTTTGGAAACAGAAAATTATTTAATTAGAGGCCACACACAATTTTATAGCTACACATCATTCTGATGACGCTTGACAGTGTGATGGTGATGATTAGTTACAGTACCGTCTATATACATCGTAATGACATTGAACGACAACTTAGTCAATCATACATCAAAGGATCGTGGAAAGCCATCCAGATATAGTCAAATGTATTTGAATGCGTGTAGTCCGTGAAATACAAGCAGTCCTGTGTGATTTCAAGACTAAATTTGCACATTAATGTTTTATTTTATGTTTTTCTCTCCATAGAAGCTACTCCTGATCTGGCATTCTATTTGACTTTGGTACCTTCCTGGAGGACGGCACAAGCTGAAATAATGCTGTCATCAACTAATCATTGTCCCTTTTCTCCTATTAACCATTTACTTTCATTAACATAGAACATAATCCTACAACAGTTCTGTTTTTTTTAGTGCACTCTGCTCTGTCTTTCAGCTGTGGCAAATGTACGCTAGTACTGATCCTGGATCTGCTGGAGGTTTCTTCCCGATAAACAGTTTTTCCTCTTCAATGTTACTCCCATTAGCACTACATACAAATGTTTGTTTTGGATGCCTTTACCCAGAATGCCTTGCACTAGAATCCACATCCTGCTTATGAAGCAGCCTCTGGTTCTCTTGGCATTCACATGTACAGTCAAACTACACCAGGGTTCAAAACCGAGACCTAGGTTTTTAGGAGGACCAGAGTTAACTTTTTTGGTCCATATAAGAGTTGCATATTCACAACTCCCCAGACAAATCAAACTTTCTAGCAAACAAACCAGAGCTCAATTAAAGCAACCTTAGATATAAACATTTCAAAACACTCCGATATTGTACCTGAACTAAAAGAATACTGAAATTGTAAAAGAGAGACATATATCCCTCTGTTAGGTTCTCACCTTCATGGCACTCGGTCTGGGCTGGCCTGCTCCGCTGAACTGGTGTGCAACAAAAAAGGCAATCTTCTCCTTTGTGTTCCCTGGTTTGATAACATACCAGGTGTCCAACAGCACACGCCCATCTTGCATCTGAGACCCTGTAGTTGGTGGCGAGGGTGGAGCAGGAGGAGGCTGAGAAGCCTGGGTTTGTGTAATGGCGCCAGATTCAATCTCAGGTTCAGGTGGCGTGTTCTCTGACCCCACATCCTCCTCCTCCTCCTTTCCCTCCTTACTCCCAACTATCATCCCTACATCTTCACTTTCTTCTGGCGTCCTCCTGGCACCTTGCGAGAGCTCAGCCTTGCAGACTGAGGGGGAACCTGCCCCACTGGCTCCTCCACTGTTGCCCCCCGAGCCTGGACTCCGAGCTTTGTTCTGGGAGTAGGTGCCAAAGGGGCGAGGGCACCACAGCCGGATGTGGGAGAAGGTGTCTCGATCCATCAGGATGAGGACCACCTTGGCATATCTGCATCTATGCTGGCCAGCAAACACCAGGAGCGCTCATTGTCAGTCTCGGTTCCTGTAGCCACCAAACTGGCACCAAGACCAACACCGGGCATAAAACCTGCATCAAGAAAACAGAGGAAAGGTTAAAAATCACAGTTTCTGCAGGTTCCATCAACTCAAATTAAAGACTTCAGATCATTTTAAAAGCATTATGCATGAAATTTAAGACCTGTATGGAATAAAAATTGAGCAGTAAGAAATACAAAAAATACAATTAAAAATAAACTACAAAATATTAAATATTGATATAGTGCATCTACAAATTAGGGTGTTTTTTAAGACTTTATAAGGATGCAGACACCCTTAAATACATGAAGGGATGGAGTGACAGAAATGACAGAGATAAAACTACAGATCTACTTAAAAGTGCAGATTAACAAAGCTCATCCGCAGAGGGATTAAATTAGATGATCAATAACTAATCGGCGCTCTACTGAATAGTTGCCAGGAAGTAATCAAACAGTCTGAAAGCATTGCAAGCCCCAGTACAACCACTAGTGTTTAGAAGAGACAGCATCACACTCTTACAGACACCAGTCACAAATCCTCTGCTTCAGACTTTGGCCAAATTTAATCAGTAGTTGCATTCACTTCTGTGCAACAAGACCATCTCCCCCACTCCAAGGCCTCCAGATTAAATTAAAGGGATTGCATTTCGGGTTTCAAGATGAAAGGGATGAACGATAACGCACAAAAGCACCAAATGGATCCTCCTCACCCTCTCTCTGCATCTCAGCATTTCAAGCAGGACTTGACTTAATAAGAGGCAACACAAGGAGGAGCATCCAGGCATATGCAGGACCTATTTTTAGAAAGCAGTGGCAGGGGGGGGACATAGGAGTGAAACTGTTGTTGCTATCCTCACCTCTTCCTCGCTGGCTATTCTACAGAACAACGAGGGGGAGCTTTTCTGTTCACCCAGCATCATTTGCTTCTGTAATAAGGGAGGCTGCAGGGTATACCAGGGACGGGCCAGCATACTTGGGGACAGACGAAGCAACGCGCCTGACCCGCTGGTAAAGTGTTTGCGTTTACACTATTTGCTCCAAGATGCTCCACAACTCTTAAAAATAAAAACAAATACAGTTCAAAGTTACCATTTATGTAATTAAAGCCAAATCTGGTTCAACTTCACTTAAAAAAAAACATTTGACACATTAACAAATATTAGATTTTTTAAAAATCTAGTTTGCTTTTTAAGGCTTTTAATTTTTCCAAATGAGGTTAAGTTATTGTTGGTGGGCTCCATTATCTTTGGCAAAAGGAGGTCATATTACTGCGAGTTCACTGGAAAAGTAAATGAGGTTAACTAGTTAACTCCTGTTTCTCTGTGGAGACTCATCTGATCCACATTCTACCACTGTAGTTTTCAAACCATCTGTACAAATGTTGTAAAATCAAAACATTTACTCCGTTCATGACAGTGAACTGACAAGTTATAGCATGACAATATGGCCTTGAATCCCACTGATATGAATATTTTTAGTTTGAGCTGCTTTAAAATGCTGAAGAGGGCGATCAGAGACATGAGGGAGGGAGTAAACTTTTGACACTGCCAGATACCTTTTAAATGATCAGGAGCTGTAAAGAGCCTGTTTAGATTGTTGGCTGCAGTCAAAGCCCAGGAAATACACACACACAGCTCTTAAGAAAAATAAATTTAAAAAAATCAAAATGGGGTTCTTCAGGACATCAGTTATATAAACAATTGGCATTTTCATCTTTAAAAAATGCCAACGTTTTTAAAGATGCACCTGAATTTAATCATTTTCACAGATTTATTGAAGCTCTTTTGTAATCAACAGTGGAGAAATAGAAAAGGTGACTCTGCAGCTGGCAATACCGTCAGTTTTGGGGGTTTTAGACATTCTGAATTTTTTTTTTGTCATTATGATAAAAAATATTTTTCATAACAAGATATAACCCCATCTCTACCCGTTAGTCTCACTGTATTGAACACCCAGTTCTGACAGATTTTAGTGCCCAATATGCCTAATATACAGAGTTGGAAGTGTAATGGGAGAGAGAGATTTCCTAATATAGTGCAAACCTGGAACTAATGAGATCAATTAATTTTATTAGCTCTGTTGGATCTGAAACGTTCCTTTTGTATTAACTGCTCCCTCTGAACAAGGGTTCATTATTCATGGGAAACAATTACAATTTAGTCTTAAGGTAAACAGAGAGAAAAAAAGTTTTATTCTTCAACACTGACTCAATACAAGGCTGTGAAGAGTCTCAAAATGAGAAAAACATTCAGACAGTCTTGCTCTAAATGAAATGTTGATCAGCTGGGCTACTTAATCAACGATTCCCTTATTCAGGAGGAAACTTGAGCCGCCTGTTTGGCCCATTTTAGAGCTCATTTGACACGTATCCGAAAGGGTCGCTTGTTCTTTTCTGTGTAACACACTGCATGGGTGGTGCGTTATACAGTTGGACTAATGGATTGGCTCAGAAAGGCGCAAAAACAAACACCTCCCACACAGTTTGGTGTAGCAGTATAAATGCTTCCTCTATAATCACACAGCAACAACTCATCTAAGAGCAGACAGATTATACCGTAGCGAAGAGGCTGAAGAGGCTTTTTTACTGCATTTTCTTCAGGGATTGGACTAGTCATAACTAGTTTCATTCTTTAACTCTTTCTTCTCCACCATGATAACCACAGATTCATGCAATATGTTGCTCCTATCATGGAAGAGATCCGGAAGAGAAGCATTGGCTTTTGCTTTTCTGGGAACTTGGCAGTTTTGGGAGATGAGACATCATCTCGATGACAACATGAAAATTAAAGGAATCTGGCAGGGAATCAAACCATATTCTGTTTAAACGTTGGCACTTCCTCTTAAATTAAATAATGTGCTTTTCAATGAGAAATAGGTTCAAAACCTTCTCTCTGGTGTAAGAGAAACATGACTAAATAGGGGTGCAACAGTCTAAAAGCCAACATTTCTAAAAGATTTAGGATTACAGAATACTTTAGTTTCAACAATTAAATGTCACCTGGCAACTTAAACGTTTCAGAATGAAAGGCAACACTTTGACTGCAAGCACAATATAAGAAACCACAGAAATTGAAATGCCTGCCAACAGCATAGAATATTAATTCTCATCATTAGAAATAAGAATGGGCAGTTCTAATGGTTTAAAGTTTGTTTTAATTAACGACAGTCAAAGCAGCCATTTTGCTCCAGACAGCAGGAAGAATTGTGTTCCTACATACTGCTGGTCAGTCGGCTGATTAGATCCAGTTGCTCTCTGAACTTGGAAATGACATTGCTAGTTGGAAAAATCAACTGGAACGCCCTCCAAAGTCAGATTTCCCACTATAAAACAGGGAGCAACTCTGACTACCTCCTTTACGACTCGTAAGGTCAAATTTTTATGTCATTATGGCCGCTCCTCGATTAAAAAGCAATAAGATGTGGTGGATACTTGTTTATTTTACACATGTAAGAATGCATCTAAAAATCAATGTTGCAGGATTTTTGTAACATTGTGGTTCTAGAAAGTAAAATGATGATTGTAAGAGGTACAATAACCCTCTTACAGAGAGTTCCCCTTTTGGAATTCCAACTTAAATAGAACGATGTTACCTCAGGTCTGATCAAACCTAAATCCAAGTTAGATGAAATGCAGCATAAACTAATATGGCTGCTTAGAAATACTTCCAGTTGGGGAAAACAAGCGCTAAAAGTGCAACACCTATCATTTATATTATGGTACCGCAGCCAACTGCAGGATTGCTCAGATGAATTATTACCAGCCAATATCAGGTGTAGGTGTCAATTAAGTCAATGTTTATTCTATAATATTTTCTTAAAATCTAAGTGCTAAAATGTTAAAATGTGATAATGAATATGCTATTAATTTGACACAGTAGGAAAAAGTAATTAGACCAAATGTTGCACATACATATGTGCAACATTTGTAAAACATACTGTGATATTTTTAACCCAGGAAATTTCTACTATAGGTTGTAGTGTGAAAATATAGTACTATCCCAAGTCTGACATATAGACTTTATTAAATGAGGAAAGTTTCTTCTAAATGTGTCCAAGTTCTGAAAAGGGATTGTGACATCTTATGCCTTGTGCCCCAAACCCAGACAGCTGAAAGGATATTTATCTTTTGTCTTCAATATTTCACACAATTTAAAGTTAAATCCAAGTAACAGATGAGGCACATTTACACATGTACTTTATGCATCGTTTACTCCTCAAACGAATCTCTGGAAATAAGACTCTGGGTTTGAATTAAGCAATCTGCAACAACCTAATCCATCAAATCCTGTCCAAGCTCAGCAGCAGCCAGTGGCACCACAGCGACTCTGCAGACTTAATCGTTAGAAACCCAACCTGTCTGACAGACTGTCAAGATTTTTCTGTACAATTCCAGCAATTAACTCGTTCTATACACAGACACATGGAAGCATGCAGTCTGCCAACTTTGCAGACTTGTTAACCAGGAAAGCCCAAAATGCAGAGGCGTGTTATTCAGTAAGGTTTGGGGCTGGTTTACGGGTAGAGATCCATAAAAGGTTCAATCAAACTTAACGGTGTGTATTCACCTCAAACGGGATGTGTTAATTGGATCAGAGAGAAGATATTTGTTATCTAACCTATGTCAATAAAGGTAATCAATAATACAGAGTACAACATTCCTCTACTGTCCTGAAGACAGGGAAGGAGATCCTGATTGCAAAACAGCCACGACACACAAATGAGCTTCCTTCTAACAATCAGAAACCTTCAGATGACACAAAAACACAAATATTAAAATAACAGGTTCTACTGTCTGAACAGTGAAAACCCACTTTTTGTTAAACTTTCATCTTTGATATTAAGTTTCTAGAAATTTTCCCAGCAATACAAAAAACAATTCAGAAACGATCAATTGTAACAGCTTTGCAGAATATTAATTTACATCAAGTTTCCAGTGTTTAGATCCTAAAATAACGTATTTTTCCAAACTCAAAATTGATTATTCAGTCAATCTGAGATTGGTGGTCCGGATCTACATACAGTTTCAGTCAGACAAAGATTAGAAGAAAGAGAATCAGTTTTCACCTATTCAAAAACAAACATTAGAAACGCCCAACAGGCCACTTGTTTAGCACACCGGTGACAGAACAATAGAGTGGAGCGCGTCACTCAAGCAGTCAGATCAGGATCGTGCGACGACACCTGGGAAGACTGGCCACCAGCCTGCATGGCCATCTCTGACTGGGTGTGTGTGTGTGAGTGAATGCCAGCATGTTCATTCAGAAACATCGTCACAAACCTCGATAAGACCTCCACCAACACTTCTGTGTCAGCACAGTGATTTGTTGTATTGACCACCCGAGAGGAGCTTCAGTCATGCACCGTCTGAATAAACAACATCAAACCACTCAGAGGGCTGAATCCAAACATACCTACACTAATAAAGCAATAAGGTGAAATACTGGGACAGAAACGGATTTTCTTGACAATATACATTCATTTATGTAGGTAAACATTTGGGTAGAAAACAATCTCTTAGTACAAGTATAATTTATCATGAAACACAGCTCAGTATTAGTCTGTTTCCCAGAATAGGCTGATCATCAGTGTTCAACATTGTTTTACAACAACATATATTCATTTATTAAAAGATACATTCTATATGTGATTTTATTTCTCTGTTGAATGAAACTTCTGCACTTGAACAACAGCATAAATCGAAAATCCATAGAATATTTTTGGAGATAATTTTACGACTTCCTTCTTTTGGCAGTTTGTCAACATTTTCTAATTTTTAAGAATATAAAATCACCACATCTGCCACGTCCATTCTGAAATATGCAAGTAGCATGGACACAATTTCTGACTGATGAACCCAAAGTCATGATGGACAAAGAGGCAAAGAGACTTTGCATCTATAATTGATGCAAAGTCCTTTGTATTGTGTCAAGAATTATATCGTCCAATTGTTTTCCATGTATATTTGCCATTCAGAAAGTGAGTAAATGTCAAACTGAGATTATTTCATATTAAATCACAATATGGTTTGCCAGCACAGTTGAACTGCATGCAGTCTGAAATCATAATACTTTTTCTTAAACAACTTGTTTTGTTACTGTGGAGTAATGGGATTTTTATCCTCTACCATCTTCATTCTGCTATCTAATGAAATGACTACCACTCTGATGACAAGCAGTCACGTTCCCTTAACATCAGCTGAGTCAGAAGTTCTGACCAACCCTTTACTGTCAGTGTCAATAATTTCAGGCTAATTAATAAACTATTTTCATGTCTTTTTATTGCCAAATTTAGGCATACAACAACTGTACAGAATGTAAACAAACACCATGAATATATTATGTGTACAAAAGAAAAAAAACATGAACAGACTAACAAGAGCCTTGGCAATAATGTGATGTCACTTGAGGCATGTGGGCTTGGAAGATTGGGAGGACAGGTTTTTATCTCTATTAGACGATTATTCACAGCAAAAAAGAGAAAGAACTGACCAGATGGGCGTTGTTCTATGAATGATCTATTCAGAATCTAAGTTTTACAGAATGTCTAGTAAGCAGTTTTAACTTGCAGTAAAAATAATCTGAATAGCTGTTTGATTACAGAAGACCTCTTCAAGATCTTAACCAACATGTACAACACTAAAGATTGGATCGCAGTTGTTTTCTTTGAGAAAACCACACATCGTGACAGGAGCACGTTAAAAAGGTCAGTGCACAAAAAATGTCAGATTGTTGTCCTCACTGTTACTAAAGTTTCCTAGTCAAAAATGAAGGCCCGCAACTCACTAAAAGCATTTCTTTGGGTAAATGTGTTAACTTTCCAAATTATATTGAAAACAAGTTGAAACAACGTCTACATCTGACGTGACAATTATAAGGAGAGATGGGACAATACCAAACACGAGCAAAAACAAAGTCGAAGAAGATTATTTTTACCCAACATTAAATTTAAATATCTTTAACCAACTACCAGCTATTTAAGCAGTGAGCTAGCAGAGCGTCACTGAGACATAAATACCCAACAGACCAGAAGTCAAACAAAAACTAGAGAACTACAGTATTTAACGAACACACATCTGTTCAAGTCAGTTTTTTAAAAACGATTATTTACTTCGGTGTAGACTAAGACGAAGTTATAGAAAAACAAACCACTCATGAGCTAACGAGCTAGCTAACTGGACAACACAACTTACCTGCAGAATATTATAACAGAGCTTTGCTCTGCTAGCAAGCAACGACTAAAAAATACTTTAATTTATGCTGTGGGAGTAGAAATACCTGTTAGGTTGTTCTCCACGGAAACCCCACAATGAGCAGAAGGTCGATGACAAGTCCTTGTTAGCCGTGTTTTCTTCCAACCAAACTAGTCTAATACAGGTGACACGAGTTGACTATCCGAGTCCACGTAGCTAGGCTAACCAGCTAGCAGGCTAACGTCGACATTAGCCCACAGCTACTTTCTGTTTTATCAACCTTGCTTAATACTAGCCTCTATCGCAGCATTTCAGGCTGTCAGTTCCCTGAAGAGAATCCACTTCACCGTACGTCCAACCAGGTCTCCCAGCAATCTCCCTCCCGCTGTCTATCTAGAAGTGTCACAGGCTTTCACAGTATGTTCTCGGGGATACCAAAATAATCTGTGTTAAAACGGCGAGAGGAGGAAGGCCATCTTGTTGACAAGCAGCTGCACAAGTCCATCAGCCAATAGGAGTGGAGAGTCGGTGGTGTGCCCATATATGGTGTGTGCTCAGCGCCCTCCCTCTCCACTGCCCCACGGACTCCACACCGGCCACACAGTGACACCCCAGCATCTAAAGGTCACTGTGTCAAAAACAGGTGGGAAAACTGAAAGCCACACTAACATGACGTATGTTCATCCTCCATAAAATTCACACGTTATTAGACTGACAAACATGTTTATTAGACTTCTTTTTATTGTTTCATCAACAATACGTTAAAAATACAGGTTTGTGTGACTAAAAACTTTTCAACCATTAATAAATCCTGCACAATTTAACTGAAAAATAAACAAATCTATTAGGGTAAATTTAAAAAAGCTGCAGTGACTTGCATTAAGTCTCCACAGTTATTTACTTGACACTTTATTGGAGCAATTTAAAAAAAAAAATCACCTTTCCTTCTTCTGTAATAGTAACTCAGTCTATCTTATTAAAGTATGGTGGACATCATTTGTGCACAAAACTCTTAAGATCCACAAACTTTATGTCAGAGTTTATTCCAAACCCTTACTTTTTTTTTTTTCCTGATGAAAAGGCCCTGTTGTTGTTGATGGTTTCTTTAATTTTACTGCAAAGCTGAGAAATGAAAATCATCCTACTCACTAGCTTTGTAGCAAACACCCGATTGTTTTGGATCCAAACTGATTCTGAAGCAATCCATAACTTTATTTGATAATAATAATGTTCCATCTGATGCAGTTACCTCACTACATGATGCTGCCACTACCATGGTTCACAGTATTTTTTGTGATACTCAGTGCAGTTGCTTCTCTGCCAAGAAAAGCATTTTAGAGCTATGGTGCTAAAATTTAAATTATGACTACATGAGACTGTATAGCATTACCTCACTAGGTTCTGGGAGATTTTAGCCAGGCCTGGATGTTTTACTGCTTAGTTCAGACATTTGAAGAATACAGGAGAATGATGTCATGTTGAACAGAGCCACCATTGGCCAGAAGTTTCTGCAGTTCCTCCAGTGTTGCTGTGATCTTGGGCCTCCTGGTACTTTCCTAATTAGTTTATGTCATTTCTTCATCAATTTTGAAAGAAAAACATCCTGTTTCTTCTCTATTGGCCCTCAATTTACTGCAATTATTGATTATTACCTACACTTATTATTACAGCCCATATTTCACCTTTATATTTTAAAATACCCCATCCCCAACGTATCTGTTTTTCAGCTGAATTGAACAGGGTATGTGCTACATCAAAGGTGAAAAAAGCTTTAAAATGATTAATCGTGGTCCTGATTTAGATGCACTGTATTTGTTTTTTTGAAAAGTAATATGAATTTTTTCTTTATCATTTGCCTTTTCCAACCTGTTCCTTCACTGAGTTGAAACATGATGCGTCTCCTTTATTTCTTATTGGCACTGAACCTAACATTGTAGAGCCAAGTTTCTCCTGTTTCACTTCTTTACACATTGTGTCCCACAACAATCAAACAGACAACAAACGTCATTAATGTTTCACCAAATTTCCCCACGAAACATTTGACACCAGCTCCTGCTTTTAACCTTAAGTCCAGTCTTTCAGCAGTACTGACAGAATCCAAAGTCTTAATGTCTGTCCAGCAGAGGGCCACATACCACCTTATTATGTGCTTTTATTGTATGCCATTCCATGCTGCAAACAGAATTTTACAATTTCCAGAGCCTTGCAAAACTATGCAGATTCTTTGACATTTTGTCATATTTTATCAAGCTCAATGTATTTTATTAAGATTTAATGTGACACACGACAGTTTTACAAATAAGTTCTGAAAAGTGTGGTGTGCATTTCAGCCCCACTGAGCCAGTGCTTTTTTTAAAACTAGGTATAGCTGCGAGTAATTTAGAGATGTATGCATCTAAACATTGAATAATTTGTCAATTATTTTTTTCAATATTGCCCAAGCTCAGTCAGTTTCCCTGGAGAGCATCTCTGACATCAATTTCCATCGTTCACAGTCCATGATATACGTTTTATACAAGGAAATTGCAGTTTTGAAATAATTTTGGAATGCACCTTGTATTTCACATGATGATGTGTGACACACGTTTATATTCCTATTGCTGTAGGCATGATAGTTAACATGCTAATCCACAAAAAAACTAGTCTTTTCAATTTACTGCAAAAAAGTGTCTAAAAAAATATAATTACTATTGCAAATAAGAAAGAATCGCAGACGTTATGCTTACATCAGGAACCTTGAGAAAAATAATCAAAAGTTTGGTAACGGTAGCTCATAGCACGTGTATTTAATAACCCACCTCCATGGGAGCACCTCTTAACCCTCATTGGAGGTTTTTTTTCTGCTTTGACCCGCCTTTGGTTAAACACGATTGGTCAATTTATTCCAGTTGCCGTTTCGTCATCCACTATTTAGTTCCACGGTTGGTCAAAAGAACATACCCGTCGTTTTGCAATCAAAACCCCGCCCATCTACAGCTATCATTGGACGTTAGTTCAATCTGTTGAGTTTTAACTTCCGGGTGTTGTGTGCCGTTGTGAAACAGATCATAGAGAGCTGCTGAAAGGGCAACCGTTGAACAATCACTGGAGGACGATTTTATTCAATAAGAGTAAGTTTAACCTAGGCCGGTGTTGCTGTAGAACCGTGGGTTCAAGTTTGCAGTCGCTAGCTTGTCGTTTTTTAGCATCTTTCAGCTGCAGTTCCGTATGTTTACTTGAGTACATCCAGGAGCTAAACACAGAGCTTGTTATTATGCTTCTAAATGCTTGCTATGATTTCGAGAATATTTTTTTCCTGCACTGATATGAGATAACATGTGTTTCTGGTGGATGTCTGGTAACTTTCCTACCCAGACAAATCCAAGTTTTAAACCTCCAACCTTTTTGAATTTGTGAATACGGTATTGTACTCACAACAATACCGTTGTGACGATGTATGTATTGTGAAAAGGTATTCACAACGGTATTTGTATTCACAACGGCTGATTTGTTTGGTCATTTCAGACCACCCTATTTAATTTGTTCCCTTCTTTGTGTCTGAAGTGATGCTGTCAGAGGTCCTGAAGATGCTGCGTGGGGCTGGTAAAGTGGGTTCTGCTTTGGTCACCACCCAGGGAGAGCAGCTCAGATTAATGGCCTGCAACTCATCTGTGGGTGCAGGAGTCAAAGCTGCTCAGGATGTGGCTGAAGGCCTGCTGGCCACTTTTATGGGCAGCACCAATGAGGTGAGTGTAATAAGCTGTCTGTGACTGTGGGACACAACAAAGGTTTCACTCGAATGCTCCTATCTTTGTCTAAATGCTTTCTGTTATGTTTGTGTGTGTGTGTGCTCCACAGTCTATAAAGGAAGATGTGTTTCCGGATGCAGAAGGCTGGGAGAATATGGACCCAGATGAAGCAGCCAAATGGGCGGTGGGATCCGAGTTTCCCCCTGGAACTGCAGAGCAAAGCCAAGAAGGAGTAGGACCGACTTCAGGGATACACACAGGTATTAACATCCCAAACTTGTGGCACCAAGGGAATCTAAAAAAATGCCTGCAAGCCATTTAAACCTCATATTTAAAAGAAACAGAGAAAACTCAAGCAGAAACTGAGAAATCTTTGAACTTGGTCTAAATATCTTTCAAAGCGGATAAAGTTATGTTTTATTATAACTGAACAAAAGTGTACCAAATAAGTTGTCCCTGTGTTATCCATTAAATACAAACTGACTAACCTGCTCCTCTTTAGTGGAGATTTGACTCTGGAAGTCAAGAAATCACAGGGCAACTTTCCTTTTCACAGCTCTCACAATGTTTTAGATGTATTTCAGGATACAGTGACTATTATTTCCACTGGCTGTGGTTTTAAACAAAATTTCTTTGAATATTATTTTCTCACTTCAGAACATAAACAGACCAGTTTACACTTTTCAATGGTTTGATAAAAAATACCCTTATGTAAATTTTTACATACGGTATATTTTAGTGATTGTAGCTAGCACAGATGTTCCTAGTGCTAATGCCAGGTTTGATAGTCTGCATTTCTAAAGAAGTATTTTTACATAAATAATCAAGGATTCCTGAAACACTTGAAAGCTGAATGGGTAAAATAGCATGAGCAAAAAGGGTTTTTGAATTGAAAATGTTACTTATGTTGTCGATATATAGTTTTCAATTAAAATGTGATTAATTAATTACTAGTTCAGTAATTAACTCGATTCACAAAGTTTAAGCAAGTCCCACCACAAATATTTAGCTTTGTCTGCTCTACAAAGTGTAATGTTTGCATTTAATTACCAAAACTTTATTTCTTTAGTCTGATAGTGGGCGTTCTTGCTGAAACGCTACCTCTCCAGTGGTTTTACGCTCATGTTTCCAGGATGTCTTTGTCTTGACGTTTTACCCAAGCTTTGTTTTTGTGGTGCAAAAGTTTTGAAATACATTTCTGACATCAAATACTCAATAAACATGGACTCTCTGTTGCTCCTTTCTATCAGCCTTTAAATGTTATGTTACAGAAGAACAAGCATCAATGTTTAGTTCAGCGTATTCCTTCTCGGTCAATATGCCACCAGTGTCCCTCATTCAGTCTCTGCGCTACACAACCAAAACACAGGTGTTACACTCTAAACCAGCAGAGTGATTGAAGTTATCACCTTCATGTCTTTATGTTGTAGAACATTCCTGTATCCTCTTAATCTTGGAACTCTTTCTGATCCAGGCACAGCTCCAGGTGGAACGGGCTGGCCAAGACAGAACTCTCGCTTCCTGCACACCGTCCACAGCCATCAGCGCTTCTACTGCCAGAGCAGATCTGTCCATGACACGGTGGTGGCCAAGCTCACGCCTGAGGACATAAAGAAAGCCAGAGAGGCAAAACAGGGCCAGGCAAAACCAGTCAGACAGAAGGTTGGTTTGAAATGGCTGCGCTGTATATCACTGCACATTATGCAATATTTACTGTGTATACATAAAAATCTTGATCTGAGCTTGTTTGTATTTAAAATGAGGTGTGGAGACGAATACTTCATGGTGTTTTAGTACATTTAATTTGTAATGTGGAAGTACTGATGTGTCAATTGGAGCAGAGAAATGCTGTATTAGATGAAATGCAAGCAAAGTCAGAACTCTGCTTGTATTTCTTAAACCTTCTCAGTCACATTTTTTTCCTTTACTCATACTGTTATGAATTACTTGTGATAACAGTTTTTTTCACCTTCTTCAGCTGAGTGAGCGAGCCAAGGAGAGGAAGGTTCCTTCCACAAGAATCAGCCGGCTCGTTAATTTTGGTGGTGAGAATAACATGTTTTGTTTCTGTTTTGGCTCATGGACAGATATTTTTTTCTTTCTGAATATTCATTACAAAGTTAAAATTCTGGTTAACAACGGCAGTATTATGTATTTTCCAGGCACAGTGCCATTTTATACCACAGCCAAATACTATAAATCAAATGCTATGATATAAAACTCAGAAGTCAAAATTACATAATATATTCCCCTTTAAAATGTAAATAATATCAGATTTCTTTAGTGTCTTCCAAAAGTAATCATACCCCTTGATGCTTCTCCTATTTTGTGACATTAAAACCACCAATTTTAATGTAACACTAAAATTATTAATCATGGTGGCTTTAATGTCACTTGCAAGTATGTACAGTGTATTGCTATATATTGTAAATTCTTACAGTCAAAAGTGCTACTAATGCTGGGAATGGTAACCAAATGCTAAAAGACCTTATTGCCAGAATTTAAAAAGGAACATTTGAAAAATGCTTGAACTCTTCTGACAGAAACCTCAGCATTAAATGTTTCTGTGTGTCCGCTGCAGGACTGGCTGTTGGACTGGGCATCGGTGCCATCGCAGAGGTGGCCAAGCAGTCGCTAGGAGGGAAACAAAAAGGAGGTGAAGACCTTCTCACTTCTCTGTTTAGTGTTCTCGCTGTAGTGAGAAATTTCACAAACTCAACAGATTAATGGAAAGCTGTTGAGACTCTGAGAAGTAGCTTTGGATCAAGCAGTGTAACAAGCCTTTGAAAGGTTTAGGAGTTGCACTCTGTGGGAATCGCAGCTTGCTGTAATTTTTTCAGAAATAATCTGTAAATCATGTGCTCAATATGCATTTTCTAACATGTTTGTTTTTATGTGGTGTTTCCAGAGATGAATGCCCTTATGGACTCGCCCTTCCTGTCGGAGGCCAACGCTGAAAGAATCGTCAACACGCTATGTAAGGTTCGAGGAGCAGCTCTGAAAATAGGCCAGATGCTCAGCATACAAGGTACCCACTATCACGGCTTCATGTGAAAATCTGCTCACAGTCAGTTGTCTTCCAACCTTGGCATGTTTTCCCTTTTCTCAGACAACTCCTTCATCAACCCTCAGCTGCAGAAGATCTTTGAGAGAGTCCGACAGAGCGCAGACTTCATGCCCACATGGCAGATGACCGTAAGCACGATCTGTCCATGACAGATGCAAAGTGACTGACTGAATCACAGAAAAGTGTGTGTTTCTGTCTGAGTAGAAAGTCCTGGAGGAGGAGCTCGGGCCAGGATGGAGGGAGAAGCTCTCATCGTTTGAGGATAAACCGTTTGCCGCGGCTTCTATCGGACAGGTGCATCATGGGGTGTTGAAGGATGGAAGAGAGATTGCCATGAAGATTCAGGTATAAAACAGTTCACACAAACAGACATATCGTCTTTCCCTCAATGTTTGTCTTAATTTTAATCTTTTTATTTTTATTTCCATCCCAGTACCCTGGAGTAGCAGAGAGCATCCAAAGTGACATAGACAACCTGATGTCAGTACTGAAGATGAGTGTGGTTCTGCCAGAAGGTAATGCTGTAAATAATATCTTACCACTATTTATAACTGCAGCATTTTCTTATAACATTTCTGGCTGCAATGCTTATTATTCCAACAGCTATGTTGTTTTACTAATCAAGTTTGCTAATGAGAAGAACCAAGTTAAAACATAAGTTAGTGAGACTTACAGATTCTCCACAGATTACACACTAAAACACTGTTATCTTTGAGCTGAAACTACATTTCTGAAAATGATCAGCCTCCTTACAACCACAGTTTCTTCAGAAACTTGAACACCCTGAAATGTGCAACTGATGAAATTAAAAACCTACATAGGTTTCCAATCAAATGTTCTCTAATCACATTCTCCATTAAAAATGACTAGACTGTAGTCCATAACTCCTCTGAAATACGGCATCCTTCTTCCATTTCCATCTATTGTTTATGGTACAAACTGTTTTATTTTCCTGGAGATTATTACAAACTGCGGACATTACTTTAAATCCTGTATTTGTATTTTATACAGTATGAACACTTCCAAATGTGTTTTTTTACTATTGTTATTTAACTAACTGCAGTAAAATAATCTCTTAATCATATTTGTTTTTTATTGTCTGTTAATTGCACAAAGTCCCAGGAATTAAAAAGTAGAAAATGCTGTTTAGCTTTTTAAGTGTATTAGACATGAGCTCATATGGGCACTGACTGTCAGTCGCATACTTGGGAGGCTCTGAATTAAGTTGCCCCTCTGCCAGTTTATACAATGATTTTCTACCCTGTTCTTTCCATTTATCCCTTCCCACTTCTATTTTACACCGTTTCTAAAATTATTTTTGATTTGAGTTATTTTATAATTTAAAAAAAAAAGTATTCCCCTAGGTCATACTTTGTACACATCTGCATTACAGTGAAATGTGACTAAATTATAAAAAAAATACTTAAAATGTTATCAGTTTGCAAAGTATGTATGAGAAGAACCAGAAAAAAGTTCCTTCTTGCACCAGAAATATAAATAACAAGACCAAAGCTGCAGATTCAGAGTGGTGAACAGCATGCTGTGTAAGAACACAGAGCATCGCACTATGTGAAGAAAAGCTTCATAGAGCAGCTTCCTTCTGTTGGCTTTATTTTATCAACTAAAGGGAAATGCAAAACTAATAAAGTAACCAAATGGAAAAGAATTTTAAAATGATTGCATTTTATAATTTTTTTTAACCTGTAACGATACTTCAAGTGTACCAGAGGATGTGACGTAAACTTGAGTTAATGCTGTTTAGTTTTATGTCCAGAAGTTATATTAACTAATTTAATTTAGCTGATTATGTGAAACATTTCAATTTGAATCTTTTTCTTTCATCCAGTGTCATCACTGCAATTGACCATGAGGTGGTGCTATAGTTGTACCAGCTGTTCTTTTGGGTTTTATCAACTTTAACATTTTTGTTAAACAGAACCAAGAAATCCAAATAGAAAGAATCAAACTGCAGGAGATGCAGGAAACCAAATCTTAGGATAATTTTTCAGGTGGCTAGTTATGCTTTAATTAATAATATACAAGTTTAATTTAGAAATGTTGTCTAGCCTGAAACATTATTGTAGCATCAGGTGTCGATAAAGGTCAAAGACAAAATCTTCTGCACAAAGTCTTTATTCAACTCCTTGTTTTTTCCCACACACGTCATCTGAAACGCCACGTTCAACAATGAAGTGAACGGTTATGCATTGGTTGTTTTTACATGATGAGTTTTGCTCCATTTGTCCACAGGTCTGTTTGCTGACAGCAGCTTGGAGGTTCTCCAGAGAGAGCTGGGGTGGGAATGTGACTATAAGAGGGAAGCGGAGAGCGCCAAGAAGTTTAGGTAACTTTATACGTCTTAGCCACAAAGCAGTTCGTCAGTGCACTGACTTGCATCATGTCAAATTAAAACCACTTTTTCCAACCTCTTGTTCAAGTTTTTTTTTTATTATTTTTCCTGTTGTTGGACAACACATGCCTGGCCTGCAGGTCACTGCTGGAGGGTGACCCATATTTCCAGGTCCCAGAGGTAATCGACGAGTTGTCCGCACGCAGGGTGATATCCATGGAGCTGGTGCAAGGAGTTCCCCTGGATTGCTGCATTGACCTGAATCAGGAAACAAGGAATCAGGTACAGTTTGACTCAAGAAGCAAACTGTGTTTTAGGCGTTGGAGTTGAAAATTTGTATATCTATTTGCAAAAATTGTTTTTGCAAGGATGCAGTGATCACAAGCTTCTCTATACCTGCTTCTTGCATATAAATAAAAGTAATCTGATTATCTTGTCATCTAATCACTGAGGTAAGTTTACATAAGTGGAAAGCAAAGACCTTCAGGATCTACACACACATGAAAGCTCTGGAATCAAAACTTCTACACTTTATGAATACAATCCATGTTTTAAATTGACATTACAAACTTTGCTGGTGGTTAGAAAACCAGTGAGTAATGTTGGATCTGTTTCTTCAGTAAAACTTGGCACAGGGTTTAAGAAAATAAATACTGTTGTTTTGTTTATATAAGTATTTGTTTTTCCAAGGATAACCCACTTTGTTGCAAAGCTTTATGACATGACCATCAGATGCATATAGGAATAAAATCATTGTCTTGTTTCCTTTGCAGATCTGTTACAACATTCTGCACTTATGTCTGAGGGAGCTGTTTGAGTTCAGGTTCATGCAGACTGATCCAAACTGGTCCAACTTCTTTTACAACTCTGAAACCAACAAGGTGAGGAATCTACATTTGTAAAATATGTTTAACACATTGGAACCTTTTAAACTCGTCTTCCTCTGATATGCAGCACGAATCCTAACCCTGATCCTTGTCTCCAGGTTGTCCTCTTAGACTTTGGAGCTTGCAGAGGCTACCCAGAAACTTTCACAGATGACTACATCCAGGTATGCTGACTGTTGTGAATCTCAATACATGATTTATGAAGGAAGATTTTCTCTGAATAATTGAACACTGAGGATCTGACTACCAAGGAAACTCATCCATGTAGACATTTTGCAGCCTCTAATGGCACTAGTGGAGTTTCTGCAGCTACATGGTGGTTTTGTCTGAGCTCTTACGTCATGCGTTCAGGTGGTTTATGCAGCGTCTGTTGGTGATCGGGACACCGTCCTGTCCAAATCCAAAGACCTGAAGTTCCTAACAGGCTTTGAGACCAAGGTGGGCTATTTTAATTAAATCTTCTGCTTCTGCTTTGCTCATGTATTTTTAATGTAGGGTTTCCTTCCACCTAATCTGACTGTTGTTATTTGCATTCTGTCCTTGATGTCATTTCATACCTCCCATCCTCTTTTCCAACTACCTTCACCAATATCTTACTGATCAGAACAGTTTAGACCAAAATTGAACTCAATATTAAACCCAATGTGGTGCAAATGTACCACTTCAGTACATACTAACCTCATCACACCATGTGAATGATTTGCAGTCATGGAGAAAAACCAGCTGCTGGCTGGTGTGGAGGTTCACATTTTCGCAAGACAACAACTCTGACCATACAGCTTTGGCTACAGTAGATTGATTTTTGATCAAAGGACAATCATGTGCTTGGATGGCCCAGTCAATGTCCAGACTTAAATCCAACATATTGTCTTGAGACCAAAATTGCAACATTTGTTTCATTTTCAGCTGGTACAGTTCGTTTTCATACTGGATTGTCAAACAAACTAAACCCTTTGAAAAACCATTTCACCCCCTCGCCTTCAGTGGTTCTTGGCTATGCACCAAGAACCACAGAAGGAAATGACGCAAAAACCTCTGAAGAAGGCACTGAGCCCAACAAAAACGAAGTGATATCAGATTTGAACTGTTGTAGGATTTCTCTTTTGTCTCTGGTTAAAAAAAGCAACAACATAAAAACAGTCCATTTCTTCTGCTATCTCTAGACTCACACTTTTGTTTTGGTTGTATTTACCCAGAATGCATGCGCTGTAGTCTGGTTCTTGCTTTTGGAATGATATCCAGTCCACTTGGCATTCACATATACATTGAAACTGCACCAGAGTGCACTTCAACCAAACCAAGATCTGGGTTTGTAAACAGACCAAAGTTCACTGTTTTTGGTCCACATCAGAGTAAGATTACACATTCACATCTCCTCAAATGAACCAAACTTTATAGGCAAATGGACTAGAGTTCGATTTAAGGCAGAGTAAACAGAGATCTTAAGGGTCTGTGGCAAACTTGACAACTGGTGTTCACACATGCTGTCAATCCATTCTGACTGAGGTTAAACTAACTTGCAAAGATTTTCTTCAGAACTACAAAAACGTAGAATCAATGCAGAAGACTTGCGGCTGTGCTTGCACCTCACTTTAAGATGTCCTCTTTTGTTGTTGGTCTTGCACTTAAAATTCACTAAATTGCATTGAGGTTTGTAGCTGTAAGGTGGTAAAATGTGAAAAAAAATCAACAGGCATTAAAGCTTTTGCAAGGCACCATAAATTAGGGAATGAAGAAGATACAACTTTAACGTAGGTTCTTATTTGCCATCAGGCCTTTAAGGATGCCCACATTGAGGCCGTGATGATCCTCGGCGAAGCCTTTGCGTCCACCGAGCCCTTTGACTTCAGCACACAGAGCACCACGCAGCGCATCCAGAACCTCGTCCCCATCATGCTGCGCCATCGCCTCACTCCTCCCCCTGAGGAGACTTACTCTCTCCACCGCAAGATGGCCGGCTCCTTCCTGATCTGCTCCAAACTGAAAGCCAACATACCCTGCAGGGACATGTTCCTGGACGTGTTCAACGCCTACATGCAGAGGAGGCAGGCTGAGAAGATGGTGCCAGCCAGTGCCTAGACAAACTGAGGGACAATTTTTCCTGCCCTAAATATGCAGGGATCGCTGTGCTAAAAGAATTAGCCTGAGGTGGAGACTCTGGACTGGACTATGTCATCTGGATCTTCAACATTGTGAAGATGCAACATGAGCCGTTTGAGGCGCATCTGAGATCCTTTATAGACAATAATGTAAAAATGTCATAATATTCTGCTGAATTACTGTAAAAAAAATGAAGAGAATGATTTATTTTACTGGTGAAACAGTTTTTAATTTTATTTAACACAACACACAACAAACACATCTCCTCAAGTGTTTGCCATGATTTAAAAACAAAAAGAATCCAACTTAAAATCTCTTGACAGCAAGGCCAGTCATATTCCTGAAAAGAAAATGTCTGCCCTTCAAATAATAGTCCCTGCAGAGGAGGATATTTGATGCTGCCGAAGGCTTTCCTTTGTTGGAGAATGAGTCTGTGAACAAAGCTTTCACCTAAATGTGATGCCCGCCAGACTGGATGAGCAGATTATCAGAGGAATTAGACGCTCTAATGGAGCCCTGCAGAATAATGGCCTATCGTTATAAAGTCTACTTGCCATAAAACTCCAATGCGCTTATTTTAAACACATTAGCAACAGTGTGTCCGGAGAATATGCTATATCCTTGTGTGTTTTCTTTTTGTATAACTAAAAGACAAGACTTATTGAGGTGTCTATTTAAGGGTTGCCTTTTTTTTGTTGTTGACCTTAAACGGCCGAAAATCGAAGTTTTTCTTGATCACAGATTGATCTTTCCATTTCAGCTTTAAGAACCCATCTGTGGAAACGTCACTAACTGGAGGCCATATTTGACCCCACGGTTTCCTGCAATTCTCTTGCATCGATATGCAAGCATAATTACAGGCTTGGATACTTAAGCCTTGAGATAATGGAGGCATTGATGGGTCTATATTCAGGGAAGCTAACCGCCAACCCCCCCAAGGTAATCTTGCCAGTTTACTGTCCAATCTGGCCATTAGAAACTATTAAAAAGGGAGGGCTTGAGCATGTTATTGATGTGTTTGATTTGTATTGGAAACCAGATCTTGGATCTGGGAAGAATCTTGTGTTAGTACTACATATGTAAACTGTGGGTAAAATAAGGATTGAATGCATCAGAAATGTGCTAAATGAATATATTTTAAGTGCAACTGAGACAAAATTATCACCAGATGTCAGTAACAACCCATCCAGTCTAGACATACCTAAAAACAAAAAATCAATGCTGATGCTAAAGTCCAACATGCTAGCAAGCGGAGCTTCAGCGCTCTGAGGCAGCTGTTGCAAAAGAATCAGACATCTTAGCTCTCTGATGTCAGGAAAACTTCTTACAGTTCAATCCAGAAGTTTACACTAAATGAAAAGACATCTTTTTTCTTTTGTCTGAAGTTAAATGAGACCAAAACTCTCTTGTTTTATGTCAAGAATATCAAAATTTGTATTTGCTAACTGCCACAATAATAAAAGAATAGGTCAGAAATGTATTTGTTAATGTCTTCAAATGTAAAAGTTTAAATGCATTACTTCAGTATTTGGTATTATTTGACTTGGATCAAACATTTTGGGTTTTCTTTCACAAGCTTCTCATTATAGCTTGCAGAACTTCTGGCCCATTCCTCATGATAGAACTGGTATAACTGAGTCAGGTTTGTAGGCTGTCTCACTTGTACATATCTGGGGAAAACGGGATATGGAAAGATCAATTATCCGAATCATGTTTTTGGACTTTGAGGGGAAGCAGGAGGACCCAGAGAGAACCAGTCTATTTACAGGGAGAACGTCCAAAATGTCTGTGGAGAAAAATTTCAGGCGTGCTGCAAGGCAACAGCATTACACTGAACTACTGTCCAGCCCTGAGGAAATAACAAATATTCTTCATAGTTAGCATTTAAATGTTGTCAAATCAGTTAATTTGACAGATTAGTTGGATTTCATAAATCATCATTTTACAATATTTCCACTTACATTGTGTTCCAAATTATTATTCAAGTGATATTTGAAATGCGGCCGCTTAAGTCTCTACTATAATCGTATACAGCCCTGATTCAAGTGATTTTGCTACTGAAGGTACGGCTCTTCTTTTTGAACCATGAAAGAAAGTGATCAGTCAGAAAGTCCACATACTTTGCTGAGGTCATTTTCACACCTTCAGGGATGCTGAAGGGTCCGACCAATGATTCTCTCCCCATGATTTCGGCCCAAACAATGACTATCCACCACCTTTTGCTGACGACACAGCCATGTTGGGATGTGGTGGCCGTCCACCACCAATCCACTATTGCATCCATCTGGACCATCCAGGGTTGCACAGCAGTCATCAGTGAACAAGCCTATTTGAAAATTAATCTTTATGTACGGCTGAGCCCACTGCGAACATTTCTGCTTGTGAGCACTGATTAAGGGCGGCTGAATAGTACGTTCATGCACCACAAGCCTCTGGAGGATCCTCCACCTTGAGGTTCCAGAGGCACCAGTGGCTTCAAATAACCGTTTGCTGCTTTGTAAGGGCATTTTAACAGCTGCTCTCTTAATCCGATGAATTTGTCTAACAGAAACCTTCCTCATTAGGCCTTTATCTGCACAAACCCATCTTTGTTCTGAATCAGCCACAAATCTCTTCGCGGTACAGTAGCGCTTCAGTTTTCATTGAATATCTAATGTTTTCATACCTTGTCATATGGCACTACACTATCTGATGATTTTTGTCAGCAGAGAGATCATTTGTTCTCTTTCCCATACTGAAACCTGGGAAAGTTGTTTCAAGCAATTTGAAACAACTTGACCTGCTTAATAATGTGGAACATCCTTCTTAAGTAGATTTCCTTTAATTGAGCTCACCAGAAAAACTAATCAACCCAGCTCTCTGAAATTAATTATAGTGATTCAAAGAACCCTGACACACAATACCATCTATAAATTTAATAGCACAACAAAAAATGAAATCTTTATGACACTTAAATCCAATTTGCACAATAGTTTGGAACACGGTGTAGACATATTGATTCAAATCCATCCAGTTTAAATGTCTGAAAGTTTATTGATTCAACTGTAACAGTTTGTTTTTTTTCCAGTTTATGCATTCCTTAACTGCATCTCATTAGTTGCTAGCTGCAAGCCTCGCTCCACTGAGGTAACATCTGCTGAGCTGTTCTGACAGTGTGTCAGGCTCTTACACAGCAACAAAATCACTGGTTTATTTTTTCAAGTTCTGGGAATCAGCCACGGTTAATGAGTGCAGCACATGTTGAGGAGGGGGAAGAAAAAGCACGTTCTTTTCGTGTAGTTTCCTTCAATGGAAAGTTGGAGTGTTCCTTTGCGTGTGAGAGGCAGCTGGCCACGCTTCATTGGAGCAGAAACAGCTCTTTTTTGTTTAATTTTGTCTCTGAGCTTTTTATTGGTGCTTTAACTGGACCGCTTTGAAGACTGGTCTACTAAATACCAACGTATTGATGAACATTGACATTGTGCAAAGAAGATCATTGGGGAATGAAAAAAATTCAGATTGGGAACTGAAAGGTAACATTTTCTATGGACTACAACAGGTAGGCCTAACCAAAGCATCTTCTCTCACTTGTGTGTTGTATCCTCTGTCTGGCTTGTTCCTATCTTTGAATATGACTTCTTGCAGATGTCTAAAAATAGGACATGCCATTTCTTATATTTATTTGAAAACAAAAAACAAAACCAACCAAAATACTTGCTTTCTGGATGTCAGTCACTGTAGGAATTTCTGTTATGTCATATTTTCACTTTTAGATGTTGCATTGAGCAATGCTGCCAAAAGTGATGTTTTATAACCTAATTTTATTTTTTGCATCTCCACACCTTTATTCCTGACCTGCCTGCTCTGTTTCTTGGTCTTCGTTATCCTGTTGTTGGACGAATGTTCTCTATCAAACCTCTGAGGCCTTCACAGAACGGCTGCTTCAATTAAATGCTTAGATTAAGTTACACAAGGGTAGTTTTTTTCTTTAATTTGGTGACTTTTAAAGGCAATTCGTTGCACTAGGTTTGTTTGGGTCTGTCACAGTAATTGGAGCTGAATCTGTGTGCATGCACACCATCAGATTTTTGTTTTAAAAATTATGTTAAAAAAGTACATTATTTCTTAGTTTTTACTTTCCCTTAGTCTATAACATAATATATATTATAATCAACAGCATATTAAGCACTCTATCTGGGACCCTTGTACACTTTAACAGTATTTATTTGAAGGAAGGTGAACTTTCCAGCAGTAAGTCGTATTACGCCACACGATGGCGCAGTAGAGAAGCTGAAAGCGAACCCATTCCCTTCTTTCTTTTTTTCTTCTTCAATTTTTTTTTTTTTTTTTTTTTTTTTTTGGAAAACATCAATGGGAAGCTTGGATTTGCATGTCCGGTTGCCTGTGCCAATGGGCGCACTGGGAAGGTTGGGTTAGCGGGTGGAGCCGGGGAAAGCGGCCCAGTAAGTGCACAGTCAACAACCAAAGCATCCGAGATTACTACAACCCCACCAAATTTACCCTCCGAAAACACACATTCTGGTTTATTTCTTCTAAGAATTTCGCTTTGGTTGCATCAGTTGGAGAGAATTGATGATTTGAACCCTATAAAAAAAAATCATTACTATTATTATTATTCTAAGGAGTGCTTGCATCGATCAGGACGGGTTTGCGGCTTCACGTCGCTTCCACACGTCGCTTTCCTAGTGTGGATGAAAACGATTTCGCGAAATTTCCTATCCCAGATTCCTCGATTGAATTAGTATTTTACCGTCCGGGGTCCTGGATTTACTCAGAGGAGGAGCAGAGGGGAGCCGATCATCCGCCGATCTCTTGGGTGAGTTCATGGGTTTCAGTGTGGCACTCATCCCTGATATTTTCTGTGTTAAAACCCGCTGATGTCTTTACAATCAAGAAATAACGATGCAAGCAAGATTTCTACCAGCGTGTTGTTTAATTATTGAGTGTAGAGGTCATTATGCATTTCAGACAGTGCTGCAACGCGATTCGCATCTCTCCATATGGCGTAAAATGAATGAAATGCGGCCGCTTAAGTCTCTACTATAATCGTATACAGCCCTGATTCAAAATCAGGGAGCAAACCTGCTTTCTGAAGAGACTCTGATCTGCCCTTACACACAGCTACCGGCAGGCTTTGGACATCCTACAGCAGCAGCAGCAGCCTGCAAAGGATGGACAGTCAAACGCTGCAACTTTACAGCGCTGTTAAAGAAATACACGGTTTCATTAATGAGCAGTCCTGCCGTGATACTGGGTTTTATTGCGTCATTATTGTCGCGAGGATGACATCATTAAATATCGATTTAGCTGTTAAGTGTGCGTGGCTTTCTTTTCTAGTAAATGCAAGGAGGCACTTTGGGGTTGAAACATCATCAGCAAGCTACAGCTCTCTCCGTGATTTCTCCTTAAAACATCATGCTGTTTTGGCCTAAGTGAATCGCATTCAGTGCTGATTTTCTGATGTGGCCCCGAACCGACCTCCAGTAGCCTATGATTTCCTGAATTTGGGGGGTATGCTTTAAGAATGCACACACACACACACACATAGACATGCACACGCTTAGACAATTGGCACATGCCTTGCTATACAGGGCGTTGTAAACCCATGCAGCTCCATTGTCTGAGGGTCTCCATCTGTTCCATGACAAGGCATTCCTCAGACAGCTAGTCATGCCGCTAAAGGGGGGTGGTCTGTTCTTCTGACCAAGGGGCACAGAGCGAGGTCAGAGTCACCTGAGGTGTGTTAACAGAGAAGGGTCCCAGCCTCTCAGGGTTTGACTACTTGAATTAGATGGAAGGTTTTTAGTTGATGTCTAGCCTCATGTTGGTATGGAAGACAGAAAGTTTGGCGTGTGTTTGGAGTTTGCTCTCAAGCTCTGAGTGAGAGAACGGTTTTGGCAGGAGGATAAGCTCAGTCTTAAATGAGATCAAGTTCTTGTTTGTGTCCATTTTTTTTTTTAGTCTGAGTACTTGAATGTCTGGGTAGTGTACCTAGATTTTCTCCACAGCTGTCCAAAGGCAAACTATCACTACTGACGTTTCTCTGGAGCGGTGCCAAGAAAAGCACACAACTAAAGACATGATATGGCTACGCTCTGGGCTGTTTATTGCAGATTGAAAAAGATACTTGACTTATTTCCATTCATTACAAGGGAGGGGTTGCTGTTTCTTGCAAGAAGTGTAGAGGAGGAGTTGGTAACTGCAGTTGATTTCTTACATGCATCCATAACTGAACACATCTGGAAAATCACAGATTTATTGGACTGAAAGAAGTTGGATTTGGTGAAATGTTTGGGTAGGATACACCTACTGTACAGTACCATGCAGTGCTTAATAGGAGTCTAAGCTTGTGTTCATTCAAAGGTTTGAATGGAGGGAAGACAAGATGTTGTTTTCCACAGTGGGATCTAACACCTTTGTGTTTGTTTGAGTCTTACTTCCAGCTCTTTTCCCAGTTTGCACTGTTGTACTTGTATTCATTTCTTACATTTAAACAAACCATGTTGTACCCATGTATTGAGCAATTGCATTTCCATTTAGTTTTCTCAGTGGCTAAATATTGGTAGCTAAAAGCTGCTTCACAAACTCTAGTCAATAGCATGTCTTGCAGCATTCTAGCTAGGTATTCCATCGTCCCAAGTGGCAGCTTCTTTCAAAAATGAGATATTCTCTACAAAAAAAAAAAAGGGAAATAAGTGGCTTTTCTACAAATAATTTGAAGGTACATTAAAGAAAAAAAATTGCAAATAGGTGAATTATTGGAGTTCTCCACGACAGGTGTAGATTTACAGATTGGTTGGTAAACATCCTGCAGATCTGAAAAATCTGGGTAGAAAATAACTCCAGGGAAGAAGGAAAGCTCTCCAGTAGGCATTGTCACTGATTTATGAAACTTATCACCGGTAGATTAAGACATGAAATGTAAGGCAATTTGGAGAAACCACTTATAGATCTAAATTTGGAGGATATGTGACTCCCATTTTAATGTAATAATTTTTGATTAAAACCTTCATTATCAGATGATTTTCTCAGTCAAACTCAGCTCCTTCTCAATGTTTAGATTTGATATTGATTTTTAACGTAGTTTTGCAGGAGAATGTTGCAACAAACTGCAGCCATGTTGAGTCTCTCCATTGCCATCTTTGGTCTCTACTCTTCAAAGTGTTAAGTGTTTTTGCAAACTCATAGCTAGAGTCACAGGTTACGTGATTCTGGTGGAACCAACACTGTGAAGGAGACACTCTTTGTTTTCTGACGGTCAGACTTCGGATCCAGACTGACTATATCTGGTCAGCTGGAGACCAGGAGATACAGGTAGATGATGAGTGACATAAATTAGCATCTGTGCAAGTAATCACCACTGGAACTCAGTCATCAAAAGCAAAATATAATTACACCTCCCACATTCACACACACAAGAGCACGCACATAGTCAGCTCTACAAACTCTCCATTTCCCCTTTGACCATTTCCCTTCTACCACTGCTCTGATTGCTACATTAGGACTTGACTGTCGTTCATTGCACACACACACGCCCATGCCCACACACATACACACTAGGGGGAGGGTCGGTAATGCTGAAACCACAATACAACGAGTATCAAAGGTCATCCAGCTGGCCAATCAAGGAGCCGTCTGGTGGAAAGGGAGTCCCCCCCCCCTCGGTGTTGGGCAGGGTGGGTCTACTAAACACTCAGCTCCGTTTCCAGCCCCGGCTGCTGCTACCGTCTCCATAATGCTTTTCTGTGGATTACAAACACCGTCCTCTGGAGTCTTATAATAAACCGGAGGTCAAGTTCTGTCCCAGTTTGCAGACAGTGCTTTACTGCTTTATGACTTGTTTGCAATGGTTTTGAAACTACTGGGTGCTTTAAAGCTTGAACTGTGGAGACTTGAAGGTGAAGAACTGCAGGCATAAAAAAAAATGACAGAAACTATAAGATATGTCGGCCCTGAGCTGTTTTTTCTAAATAATGGCAGTGCTTCACAGTGACTGATCTTGTTTTTGAGGATTTACAGCTTGTTGTTACCACTGGGCTCTGTGCAGGCTTCATCTTTAAAGGCACTTCTCAGTCAATTAGAATTTCAGCAGAAATTTATTACTGTAATTTAAGTGCAATTCTATAGATTCATTACACACCGATGATTCCTTCAGTTACCAACTTTTATGTTTTATAACATTATAGCTCATATAATGAAACACTAAAATTCAGTTTCTTAGAAAATCTAGATAATAATAAGCCATCCATTTTCCATACCCGCTTGTCCTTGAAGGGTCAGAGGAGAGCTGGTGCCTTTGTCCAGCGGTCACCCTGGACAGGCTGCCTGTCATCACAGACACACACAGCCATTAAGGCACACACACTGATATCTATGGCCAATTTAGAGAAACCAGTTAACCTAATAGTAATATTTTTAGACTTTGAGAGAAGTCACGCATCAAAGAGTAGAACATGAAATCTCCATGCAGAAAGACCCCAGTTTGGGATTTGAACCCAGGACCTTTGTGCCACAAACTGCACCATCTTACAGCCCCATACATAAGCCCAAAAAGCAAAAATACTGTTAAATCTAGAAGTGTCATCCATATTAACGGAAATAAATAAATTAACTAAATGCACTAAGTGAGTTATTAAAAGTAGTTTGGTCTTCTAATCCATTGAGAATTACCCAGTGGATGTGTGGTTGTTAAAGCATAATAAAAGAACACTCAAAGCCTAAAGCTGGATGCACAATTCTGCCAGTAGAGACTTATTAAAACTATGAAGAAGATGAAAATTCCATAAAAGATGTTCAGTTGGATGGAAAGAGATGTGTTGAGGAAGAGAAGGTGAAGACAAATTGATATGGGTATCGGTTATCCATACGAAGGTATGCCGAGGTTAAACAAAAAACACTGTATTGATTTCCAATAGTATTTGGATTGTTTACGGTCAACTTAATAAGATGCCAGAGGAAGTACAGGAGTAAATTTTTGAAAATGCTACGATGCCTCTTCCCCACATGTACTGCACAGTGGCAGTTCAGTCTTTCTGACAAGAAAGAGAAATTCAGCTGTTTTGAAATATCTCCGGTCGGTCGGTATACCAACACATAAACTACAAGCAGAATGTCTGCTAACTAGCAAACGGCAGGCTTTACCTGAGCAGGTAGCCTTACTAACCAGCATACACCAGGCAACAAAATCATTTAATAAATGTTAGAAATAACAGCATTAAAATGGTTCCTGATAGGAATACTTGTTTATAATAAAACAAAAAACAATCATATATTTTTGTTTCATATTTTTGCTTTAATAGAGTGGAAATTTTGTATTTTTACTCAAGTTTACTACATTGTGATGATTGCATACCAGCTAGCAAGGACCAGAGAAACTAGGAGAACACATGAAAAAGGAGGAAAAATGAACAGAAAGACAGAAACATGTGAACCACCAAACAAAGTCTCTCTTTTTTCTCGTTCTTCTGCACAGAACTTTTGACCCTGGTGATGCATGTTTTCTGGGTTTTAGATCCGTCCGCCATCCTAATTCCCTCTCAGTCAAACACACTCACACACATTTTCACACACTCTACTGCCTGAGTGCCTCCAGTATGTGCTGAGTAGAGATATCTGATTTTTGCAGGCTAGTTAAATGCAACCACTCTTTGCTCCCATAAACTTCCATTAGTGCACACATTACTGGTATGGTCCCAGTATGAAGACAGATGTGTTGTTTTGCTACTTCTGCACTTACAGCCTTACAGGCCCCCATGTCAGCCTGGAAAATGATTGAAGCGATGGACTTGAATGGCTGTCTGGTGAACAGCGGTGTGTGAAGGCAACAATTTGTGTTGGCTTCGTGTGACAGAGCGTGCAGGTGTGCAGGGAGCAGGGCGGGCAGGCTGGATGTGTGAGGGTGTATTTGCAATGCATTTTACCCAGGCGATCAGCAGTTTCTCTC
The DNA here is from genome assembly GCF_019740435.1 of Gambusia affinis. Taxonomy (NCBI): domain Eukaryota; kingdom Metazoa; phylum Chordata; class Actinopteri; order Cyprinodontiformes; family Poeciliidae; genus Gambusia; species Gambusia affinis. The sequence continues at coordinate 11,255,343 of NC_057873.1, forward strand.
TTTGCTTCACTGGATATAACAAGGAAAGTGGAAATTGGTTGCATTTTTCTGCTCTCTGTGTGTATTGATTGATTTATTTATTTCATCATGACCTGTTGTAGCCTGTCTAACTGACAAAATAGAAACACAGCTGCAGCACTATGATGAACAACTTCTTCTTACTGGTCAAACTAAAATGCAAAAGAAAGTAATTATTGCCCCTATGGAGCAACGGATGTCTTCCTGTTGTACACACTTATAAAATTGTCTGCTTATAGGTACAAAATGAAGGCAGGAAGGGGTGAAATAGCAATGTGGGAAGAGCTATGTTTATGATATGCTTACAATATGTCCCCTTTAATAACAATCATGCCTCTTTAAACAGTAGGGATGTAAACAAATCAGCTGCTATAGAAGGTAGCACAGGTTAACTTGTAAGTTTGTAGTGGTGGCAATATTAGTGAACTCATCAAATCTCATAATGTAAGGATTTGTTTTTTTCTGTGTGTTTATTTAGATTTCTATGTTCTGTTGAGTCTCTGTGTTGTCCTGTCTACCCCTTGATTAGGTACACCTGTTCCTTGTTTCCCCTGATTGTCTCCCTGTGTATTTAAACCCACTTGTGTTCCTTGTTCTTTGCCAGGTCCTTATCTGGTCGTCTTGTCAAGTCTGCTGTCAGTTATTTTGTTATCAGTTGTTACCAGTTTTGAGCTTTTATTCTTTGCTCATTCTGTGCTGCCTGGACTTCTGTATCTCTGTCATCTTCATTAAATTCATCATTCATTCTCAACAACCTGGGGCGACCGCGTGTCCCTCATCACCTCCAACCGCAAATCATGACACAGAAATCAAATGCTGACCCACAAATCTCTTAGTTTTTTATTACGTTCTGCATGTCGCTGCAAAAAAACAAAACAATTTTATTACGCAGAATCAAATATTTGAAGTGAATGCTGCAGAGAATCTGCCGCTGAGGACTGAGAACAACAGATTGCTTTTTTTATTGGCATGGAGCCACAGTCTCCTGTGTTTTGGCAAAAGGCCTTGATGTCTTTGGAATAATGAACACTTTCCATCTATCTCTTTCGGTGGCAGGTCAAGTTAACAGGCTTTTTGTTTCTGCTCCTGAACAGGCCTCTTCCAGCTTACTTTCTGTCTGCTGATGGCATGCACAGCTCAGACAGCGCTGAGCTGAAACCCAGACAATGTTGAGTTCTTTATCCTACTTATTCAGCATGAATGTATTTTGTCTCTAGGTGCAAAATCTTTAAACTGGCCATACAGTCTTAAAGGGAAAATATTAGGACATAAATGTGCTGTAATTAAACTAATTTAACATTTTCTACTTAAGGAAATAATTGTCTTTATCAAACCCAATGTTTACACAATAAGTGACACATTTAACTGTTCCTATTAAATATAGCTAAAAGACTTTTTAAATAGATGTCTTTTTTACATTAGCATTTTAAAGGACTTTTAACAAGTAGTCCATGACTTCCTTTTTCCTAAGTTGTGAAAAACAATGCGACATCTGACAATGATCCATTCTTCCTCGCTACTCTTTAAAAAGACAACAAAGAGAAATGTTTCCAAAGCTTCAAAAGTTTGGGAATGGTTGCAAATACATTGCAGCCATTCAGTGGATGGATAATTAGGTTATTAGTTTGATATTGGCAAACTAATAACCTCAGTCAGAGCAAAAACGAATAAGCTCAAAACAACTGCTAAAACTGCTACTCTTGGCCCACTGGGGGTTAATTTTTGCTTTAAAATGATCTGATGAGATGCTTGAAAAGACTAGTATTATTTGCAAGTTGTGCTAAAAGGAGTTAGCCTGTCATCGAAGCTATTCAAGCCTAAAATAGCATCTCAGTGCAAAACATGTTGCAGCAAGCACAGACATCCCCAGTGCTAATGTCCACATCCACAGTCCACATTTCTAAAGAAATATAAACTGGACAGCTGAATGCATAAAATAGCACTTTGTTATTATATAAAACATAGGCTATGCAAAATTAATTTGTTGTATAGCTCATATATCTGTTTATTCAATAATTATGCAGTAAGAATGGTTTTTGAACTGAAATGCTCATTTTGTCTGTATGTGATTTCCTATTAAAATGGGATTAATTGCAATTAAGGCCCTTAATATGATGAAACATTTGTTCGAGTCCCACCACTTATTCTGTAAACCCTTCCAGGTTTGTAAAAACATATTTAGGATGGTGGCTGTTTCTATGACAGAGGCAATAAAATTAACATGAAAAGACTGTTTGGACTATTTTACATCAGGGGAACAAGTGTGTAGCTTCACTAGAAGATTCACTGCCCATTACTGCCACACTATTGTGTGTGTGTGTGTGTGTTGGTTGGGGGGGGGGGTGTTGTGGGTGTGTGCACCCACAACATCCCCCCCTTGGACTTTCCGAAGAAAGAACGAGGTCTGATACGATGATTGCTCAATATCAGAGTGATTCAGAGGAAGATATTGTTAGCAGCAGACAGAAGTCGAGCTAAATCTTCCACAGCACAGAGGACAACTCACTGAGTTGTGTGAGGAGTTAAAAAGAGGGTGAACGTTGTGCGTGTCCTAGTGGTGTGATGGAAGGGCACTGTGCATGCATGCAGTGTATCCGGTAACCCTCGTACAGAAAGCCTGTCTCATATGGTGGAGCGACATCAGCTGATTCATCTGATGGAGGACACATAAGGGAAAAAGGAGGTTTCTGTGAGTGTCTGCATTTTGTGAGAGTGCAAAAGTTCAACCTTGATAAAAAGAATGAGTCACAGTAAATATCACAACTATGTCTGTCCAGTAATGGAGTAAGATTCAGCTTAAAAAACCCCCCCAAAACCTGACAAAATTATGAAACAGACAACTGTGGATGGAAATATTGAAAAATTTATACAGCCTGACGTAATTGTGTGAGCCCAGGGATTATATGAATTCATTATTTTGATTAAACACTTCCCTTAAAAGGGCCAGACTATGAGGCCTACAACTCACTTTCTCTACAGAAAGTTTATCTTAGATGTGAAATGAGTTTGTAAGCATTTTGGGATTGATTTTAGGTCATTAATGCTTGAATATAAAGCATCTGATGGACTCAGGCCTGGCAATTACTCCCACTTATCAGAGCTACATTTGTCCTCTTGGTCTCAGATTGATCGGATATTTACTTTTAGTTGTGCAGGTCGGTGCTGGATGATGGAGGAGTCTGGGTTTTTGCATCTACTCCTGTATAAAACTAACTGGCTCATCTGAGAATCAGACTTCAACACTTTAATTAACAACAGAGGTTCTTTAATAATACATTTCTGCTTAATGGCTTTTATTCTATTTTGATTCTTAGAGGAAAAAAATGGAATGACAATTAAGAAAAAATATTTGAAAAGCAACTTAAAAAGAAGGGATTTTTTAAAAACTAAATTGTGGGAATAAAATAGCAGCTATATAATTGACAATTATGTGAAAGAAAAGTGAATCAAACTTGGCAGTCTGCTTATAGATTAAGCTATCTGCCCTGATCAGTGATCAGCATGCAAAGCCATTAAAATTGGATTAATGTGTCAAAACTAAGAAGTCCTGCAATTTCTGATCTAATAACAAATCGTCCAACAGTATGTACTATCATGAATATTTTGAGTTCACCACTGCTCACTTTGATGGGGATGGAGACTTTGCTGCTTTGTTATTTTTTCATTTTCTTTTTGAATTTCTATCATATTACTACCACAAAGGTTAACATCCACAGTATTCCTCATCTCCACTCTATCGAGTTCAGCCAATCAGCGCCAAGGAAAATTAATAATGATTCTTGATTGGCTGCTTTGCAAAAGCAGCCAATAGTATGTCAAGTAGATTTCTCATATATTTTAATGTCGAAAGCTGCATTCCTTTTACAATACTTTAGATATTGACCATGAAAAAACCCACTAACAGGTGAACTTACGAATACTGAACCACAAATAGGTGGGAGTCCACTGCAGAAAAAGAAAAATCTACATCAGTAAAAATTGGAATCAAACTGGAAAGAAAACCTGAAATTGGTATCGACACAGAATATTATTAATTGAGTCTGTTAGGAGTCTATTTGAAGGACAGCATTCAACTAGATGTCTTTTTTAACACGTGTACAGACGACTGTCAGGGTTGTCGGCAACGTCCTCTCAGTGTGATCCAGTTTTTTTCTCATCTTGCCTCTACAGCATAGAGCGATCTCTTAAGAAATATGCCAGAGCTGCTTTCCGTTTATGAAACTGCTCACTGGTGCCATGAGTCACGGTTGCTATAGAGAGGAGCTCTGACAGCAGCACAGCTGATTAGGAGCATCTGACTCCACATGACTCCTCTACCTTCATCTCTTTCTCTATCTCTGCCCACATCAGTTCACCTCCTCCTCTGTGGCTGCCGTCTCTGTTTAAAATCACATTTTACTTTTTAAAACTGTTCCTTTCGTTTAATTTTGGCTGATCTTTCCTTACAGCAGCTTCACATCCCCACATTCTTCTCTCCTTTTATAGTTTTATATATCGTTACATATAGAGCCCATCTGCACACCAGATGTGACCAACAGCCTCAGATGTTATCATCTCTGTCATGAACAATACAAGACTAAGACGAACAGGATCCTTATAATAGATGTAAGACAGATGCAAGTTTGAAAATGCCTCAAGGACAAAATTGCTTGAGGAAAAATCTGGTTTTATGATGACAAAACGTTATATTCTGTCATATGGGATGAAATTTATGCAAATCTTTACATGCATGATTGGTGATGCTAAGGGTGAAAATTATTAAGAATTCATCCTTTTTTGATACATCATGATTAATCATCTGGATTAATCATGATGTATCAATGCTTTAAATAATCGTCAATTAATAAAGTAATCAATTAATTGTCAACTGGAGTAGACAGACTCAAACACAGCAATTTAGCGTCACCTATTTCACCAATATCTGAACAAAAAAATCTCCTATTAAGCACGTTTTGCTACCCTGAGCTTTTCACATTAAAGTTAGAAGCATTCGTATGATCAACTGTTACCAAAGGAATACTACATTATGAAATTCTAGGCAAACAAAATGCCTAAAATACAGAAATTTATTTCCTTATTTAAAAAAGGAATTCAATTATGTGCATTTTTTATATATATATTTCTAATTTGAGAAGAAAAAAATACACACACGCCTCTCTCTCTCTCTCTCTCTATATATATATATATATATATATATATATATATATATATATAGAGAGAGAGGCGTGTGTGTGCAAGAATGGGCTCTCAGCAGTGAAGTTCTCTGTAGGTTTGCATTAAAAACAAAGGAAGACGGTGATCTGGAAAATGAGGCCTGGAGAATCCAAGTCTTGCACACTGCTTTTCACATGACAGCAGCTATTTACAGGAGCAGATGGATGAGGCTGCAGGCCAAGAGGAAAGAGGTGAGGAGCCATTGTAAGTGCTGGTGAGATGAACAGGGGGATGAAAGGAGGGCAAGATGGAGGAGGAAGAGGTGTCTCGTTTCGCAGTCGAGTTGCGGTAAAATGCCCATGAGAATAAAAGCAATAAGCTTGCAGGAGATGGAGCTTGTTGACGGCGTTAGAATCTAGAGCTGACTATTTCAACTTTTAAAAGGAAGCTGAGAGGAACAATGTTAATGTCTCAACTCTGCTCATTGTCAGATACCAGAGATCTTTCTCTAAATCTGCTCCAAATCCTCTCATATTTTTCCTCTGTCACACAGCTCCATATAGTCACGTCTTCTTTTCTGCCTTCTATCTGTCTTCCTTAGGATTTTTAATCGTTCTCATTCCCACAACTCACATCCCCTACATTCCCTCTGCCTTCTACAGTCAGAGGAAGTGGTAGTCTCAGTCCCTGCCGGCTCCCAGAGGAACAGACGGGCCTTTGTCTGTCTGCACTGTAGGAAGATGAGTAGTCAGTCCTCCTGGTAAGCTCAAAAAGTCCGGTAGGAATTCAGGCATTCACTGTGGCAAGTTTGCCACCCAGAATGCCAGTAAATCAGCCAGCAGTTAAAGCCAGGCTTTTATGGTCCTAACAGCCTCTAATGTATTATGTTAGGCACTCAGGAGTCCTGGGAAGAATGGACTTGAAAGCTGAGAGCAGACGGAGACAAAGGAGCGACAGAACCAGGTTAAATACTATGCAGACATAATCAAAAATGTGCAATGACTTTGCAGTGTGAAAGCTGCTATTCACATTACTAAGAAGTGAAATGGCAAAACATCCATTTATTACCATAACATTACCGGTACTGAGGAGGTGAAGTTGTTGGGAAGAAAGTTACTTACTTCTAAAAGAAGTTAATAAAAAAATTCTTAATTTTTTCTTTAAATGAGTTAAAACATTTTGTTTTATCAATTTAACAGACTCCACCAATTACACTTGAGCTTTCACAAGACATGTCTCAGAAAGTTTAAATCGTCAGACATGATGAGTAGGACATAGTGTGACCCACGTTTGGAGGCGTAGAGTCCTCAACTTGGCCGTCGCGAGTTCGATTCCTGGACCCGACGACATTTACCGCATGTCTTCCCCCCCTCTTATTCCCCCTTTCCTGTCAGCATGCTTTCATATAAGGAACTCTAGAGCCCACAAAAAGACCCCCTGGAGGGGAGGGAAAAATAAAAGCGAAATGCATGCAGTTCATGGGAAATTTGTACAATCTTATATATTACATACTTTTTTTCAAGTGGCCTATTTTGGCATTTCTCACATATTACACAGAAAATCTGGTTGCTTACATATAGCAGGGCAGTTCTGTTGAACAAAACAGATCTGGGTCTGGTATCCTAGTTATATGGTTCACTTATATTAAATCAAGTGTGCATCGAGATAAGAACCTGAGTCTGTCCAATGTTCAGCCATTTGTAGCTATCGTTTGTGTGGGTGAGTTGGTGATTGAGTAGCACAGGCTTACAGTGTCACAGTATTAAAACATTAAGTTGTGCAAAGATTTAGTTACTCAGGTTTGGAACTGAATATATCTGAATATAGCAATAGCTTTCAAATGTAATGCAATCCACTTCATAGCTGTCCTTATCCTTATCTTGTATCTCTTTGAATGCAACAATCTGTTTTTTGTTGTCAAATTAGTCAGGCTATCTGCTGGGGTAGTCTTTATAAATGATATAAAAAATAACATAGCTTGCCATTGATTATTTTGTAGCCATTTTATGCAAATTTTTTGCAGTTTGACAATCCCTGTTTTCGTCCCAGAAAATAATTCTAAACAGCTGAATTTGTCTTTCTTGTGATCAAGGGAAATTTGTTGCAGACGTTTTTCAGCCAGCTGACTGGCAGTGTGCAGCAGCAGTTGGGTGAGAAGGAGCACTGCAGTCTCTCATATGTAATCACATGAAAAAGGCACAAAAAAATCTTAGCAGTTTCAAAATTATAACTTTTAAAATCATGATTTGAAAGTGGGTTGATGTCTGTATTTTGTGTAGAAACTCTGATTTTACAAGTTATCATATTTGGAATTTGCTGCATCCTGGAGGCTTCACATGGAAAAACATACAATTACATCTGTGTTTTTTCTGCACAAACACGCTGCCTTTTTTGGACAAATAATATTTGCTCCAGTGCACAAAGTCTTTTATCTTTCTTAAGCAACAAAAAACCTTATTTGGTGAAAAAAACAACATGTACTCAAGTAAATAGTTGAAAGTTTTGAGTATATTTAGCTTCAGCCTTTTTAAACGGTTGCAAGTAGGTTTTCTGATGTAGTTTGAAGACCTTTCTGGTGTTTGGTGTCTTAATTTCCTGACAGTAATAGTGCTGCAATGCTTTTTTCACAAACAAATATGCTGTTTTATGAATTGAATAAAAACTATATAGACACACAAATGTCCTTCTAGGCACTTTGAAGATTTACTCATCTATTTACAAGATGTTTTATGCATTTACGCCCCGACAAACTGATTGCCAAGATAATTAAGGGAAGGTGATATTTTATATCACTCAACAGAGAGACAGGCAGAGTCATGATTTTCTCATCAAACTCTTTTATGGTAACTGAACAGGACAGGAAATATGAATAGTTACGCAACAGAAATTCCACAGTCGGTGTGGGTTTAGCTGTTTAAAACTTCTTACACGGCTGAAAAAAATAGCAACAAAAAAGGCAAATACCACTGGGAGTAATCCCCATTATTCTGCATAAACCTTCCCTCTAGTCTTCTGCTAGAAGTTTCTCTCCCAAAAAATCCCATTTACAAAGGCAGATTAAACATACAGCATATGCTGATGCTGCTCATCGTTTATCAAAAGTGAACCTCTATCACTTGCACAGCAGGATTCCTCTGATATGATCATCTAAATGAAATGTACCAGCATGACATTAGTTTGTCTTGTTAGAGTTTAATATTGTTATATTTTATTGTTTTAGGCTCAGAGCTCTCGCCCCCAGCAAGCCTTAAAAATAAAATCAATATTTAGTATTATTTCCCATGGGCTGGATCTGCTCCAGCCTGGGATCCCAAAGAAATATTGTTGCAATGCGAACAGAACCCACTGCAGGTGTGGAAGCGATCTACTGTGATGGGAACACTTTGGTGTGATTAGTTCTTGTTTTCTTCCTGTATTCGTCACCCTGTGTGACTAAATATTTTGGAACAAGTGAGCATTTAGTGCATTGAAATGGTTCATTTACTGCTTAATAAACAGTAACAAAAAGTTACGGCCTTCCTTCCATCCTTGTCATTTGAAATCCCTTTAATCAGGTGCCAGAGACGTAGTGGAGTGATGAGAGGTGCTCTCTGGAAAAAGCAAAAGAGATTACTGTGGACTCACAAGTAGCTGAAAATATTTCCCCTGTCTAAAAATGCTCATAACTCCCTATTTTATTAGTACAAATGCCAAATATACAATAATATGCATTAATACACACAGTGGAAACTTTTTTCAGCACTACTGCGGAAGCTCATAATCTCGTCTGTTGGCAGAAAAAGCAGTGTAAAGAAAAAGGAGTGACGCTTTTGGATTGGCTGCTTTGCAAATGCCAGCCAGTAGCGTGTCAAATAGGATTGCGCCTAGATATTTCAGTGCAACATATTTCAGATATGCTTTACAAAAAAAAAAATCTGCATATAGGCGGATTTTCCGAGAATAATTTGGAGTTACGTTCCACAGAAAAATTTGTAAATACTGAACTGCAAATAACTGGGGCCACTATATAATACAAAGATAAAATAAGCAGTTAAAATCCATGACCAGGTTTTACAAGTATATTTTGTGTCATCAAAAGCAAATTAACCACAAATATTATAAGTGTAATTACCATCTGGTCACAAACCTTTCAGCAGCTGTAAGAAAAAGTTTGAGTTTTTGTGTTAAATAGAAAAAGTATTCAAATCTATATAGGTCTGTTTAAAATTATTGTGTAAATACTGCACTGTGTTTTACTCAAAGTTATCATAATGTGATCTTTACAGTGAGCTGTAACAGTGGAACAAATTGTTTAATAGATAATAAAACACAAATGGGTGAGATATAACTTGGGGACAATGGTAAAAAATGCACAGTCCTGACATCAGTGGAGCAGTTCATGCCAGGAAGTGATGTCGTTTATGCAAAAAGCTCCGCTTACTACTCTCTGCAGGGCCTTCTTGTCTGTCTTATTGCAGCTGGAGTTGGCCACTTATCTATTCTCTTTAAGACAGCATCCATTGGTTAATACCAGCCTTCTAGGATGACAGAGTTGCACTGCCTGCATGTTGTGAGAGGAAGACGGGAAGCTTGCTGTGGCCATTAGTGGTGTTTAGGAGAGAACCGATCTAAATGGCTGCAGGGCGGAACGACAGCCCAACTGGGTTGTTTCTGGACCGTCCACTTCTCCAGATGGCTGCTTGAGAGCGGGCCGAGACAGTGCACACTCTCAGCTCTGGTGTCTGTGTATTTATACCATCCATCCCAAGATGCTCACTGCGGTCCACATGGGGAGTGTATTATTGCTCAGGCCATAAATTCCTGAGAAATAGTGGAAAATCTCAGCACTTTTTAACCCCTTTACGCAGCTGCAGACCAGCTTTGAAGTGTTTTTTTTCTCTTTCTGCTTTCTGCGCTCTCCGCGCACAGAGTGGATGGAGGCTGTAGTAACTTTCATTCTGTGAATGTAGACTCTGCTGCAAGGTGCACAGCCTGCATTGTGCATCTCTCTTGGATGACGGCTGGTAGTGAGCACTGGTAGGAAAAACAGCTTGAGATGCGGCTTTCTTTTTCCTTGCCCATTATGTTCCCTGGAGACTGCTTTTGATGGACAGATCTCCAGCCCATAGAGCAGCTGCATGCACCTCGCCTGCCTGTGAAGTGCAGACCTGCTTATGCATGCTGTCTGTATAGCTGTGCCCCACAATAGCTCCTCAGCCACACTGTGTCCTCCTTCCTAATCCCCATGTTACCTTTTTTAAATTATGTAGCTGTGTGATGAAGATGTGTGCGCACCCATGTTTCGCGAAAACAGATGTTCAGAGGCCCAGTGAGAAAAAAAAGTTTAGCATGCATTATGTATACTCTTTCACAACCTTGCTATCGAGCACTCTGCAGGGCTTGGTGCTTCTTTCTTTCAAAAACTATGATTCAGTACAATGTCTGCTGTGCACAAGCCTGGTTTTCTGATGTGTTCCACCTGGAAAAAACAAAAAATTAGAAAAAAAAACCCCAGATGCATCATTGTTACCAGATACTGAGATTGGAAATGGATTGAGTCCTATTTTATTGGCTTCTGCCTCCATGCAAAATTTATTTACTTTTATCCAGATTGCTGAAGTTCTATAAAACAACGTTAATAATGAAGTGATGTTAGCTCCTACTATGAAAACAATGAAAACATTTACAGACCCCTGAAAAACCTGTTTACTCAGAAATTTTATTACAAAGTGAAGCACATTATTAATACAATACAAAGCCTTCCACTTACAGCAAATAAAAACCTGACATTTAAAATGAGAATATTACATCAGACCAATAAAATACAAACTTTAATGAAAAGTATGTTTATTACCTGGTTAAAGGTTGTTATTTTCAAAATGTACTTTCAATCTGACGAGCAGGCATCATATAAACACGCGTTTTAATTTATTGAATATGTTTGTAGTTTGTAGACAGACTTTAGTGTGTGAGGAAGTTGCAGAGGCACAGCCAAACGTCTAGACCTTGGCAAGACTTGAACATTTATGTTCTTTTTGTGTGTTTTTTTTTTTTGTTTGTTTGTTTTGTTTTTACCTGTCCTGTCCAGTATTGTTGTCTGAGGGTCAAGGTGAAACAGATTTACTTTCATAAATGGAGCATTACTGCTTTCACCATGATGCTCCACTTGTCTATATGACAAGTAGACATACAGTCTATATGAAACTTTATAAGAAATTGTTTTGGGTTTGTTTCAAATGTAATGGACATAGAGATGGCGAAAATGAGAAAGGAAAGGGAGGGAGGTGTGGACAGGAGTAGAGGAGAGAGAAATATAGAGGGAACACAAGTCAACACCTTACAAGTCTATTTCTACAGAAAAACAGAGTGAAACACACTGAAATTTGTAACGGGACAAAATCTATAAAAGGATCAAGGGGTTATAAATATTTAGACAGTGTGGAAGCTAAAATAATAATGAGAAGACAGAAATAGGGAAAAACAAATCATCTAAAGGCAGAAGATAAACTCAGTGAAGATGACATCAGAGCCTTCAGAGTCTAATTTTATTGAGTTTTCCTTTAAAATGCTGAGGACAAAAGCAGATTATAAATAAAGACGAATCAGTGGCACAACGTAGGCCATCTAAACACAAAGCATCCTGAAGCTGTGAAATGCATCACTCACCTCATTGCCATCTCTGCATCCATAAGTCACAAATCTTCCCGTTTGTGATTCTCTTGTTAGCCTCTATCTGGGTCTGTGTTATCTAATGCAATCTGTCCTCATCTAATATTAACTGTGTTAACTCTTCCAGTAGAAGGAAATAGATGATATTGGCTTTGCGTTAGTAACACAGTCTAAGTCTAAATGCAGGTGCTGTGAAGATGCCTCCAGGAACTAGAGCTCTAATATCCCCGTCCTTTTATCAGAATGCAGATACATCCCACCTGAACACAAATCTTAGTGAAGAGGCCTACGTTGCTTCAGAGACTTCCCCTCTCTTCTAATTGGCCTCCTCAGCTGGGCTTAGCTGGAGGGACATGATGTTGCATGACTGCAGTTGTGCAGTTGCATAGTTTTGTTTCTAGTTCTGAATATATGTTCAAAGACAGGTTTGCCTGTGTATGGTTTCATTAGATTGTTTTTGAGGGGGTTGTTTCTATTCCCTTTCTGCTGCCAGTTAGTGTCCATTCAAAAAGGCCAATTAAGTAACAGATTGTATAAAATAAGACACTAAAAATAACAAGAAGACTTCTCCCACTCCTCTGTTCCCTGAGCATGAATCTAATATGTTTTTTTTTTTGCTCTCCAAAACAAACATTTCTTTGGCCTCGGTCCTCTCTCTCTATTCTGCCTTCTTGTTCTCTTGAGTTCCAGTGGATTTGCTCCTGCCAGCTACAAACAACATTAAAACAAGAACAGAGCTTGAATCAATTACTCTGTGGATGCGCTTGATTCTGAATGAGCTCCTCTGAAGTGATGCTGCCTGCATTAGAGCCGAGGCAACTTTTTTGTTTTTGTATAAATCAGTGCTAATTGGTGCTGATCTGCTGTCAGGCAGGATGATCGTAATGAAGAAAGCAGCAGCGACAGGCAGGCAGCGAGATGCGTGACTCGGCCTCTTTAACAAAAGGCTTGATTTGGGAAATGTGAGACATACTGTCAGGGAAGCAGCTTTTTAAAGACGATGATGGGGACAATACTTTTCATAGAGCAGCCATTTTTAGCCAACAATATGACTTCAGCTGAACACAACCTCATGTCCCTGCTTATTTATGACAGTGCATAAAGTTTGGTTTTTATTAATTATCCATGGAATATTTTTCTCATGAAGGTTTATTAGTCATATTCTCCACAGCTTGATGGGGTTTCCTTGTTTGCTTTGAACAATCAGGGGGAAATGCTGGCAAGAAAAGTTAGTTTCTTCCACAAATAACAACTAGTGCCCAGGCGAAAGGTTCAGTTTTGGTCTCATCTGACCAGAAGATCATCTTTCATGATTGTTGTGTCCTTTGCGTGATTTGTGGCAAAGTGTGAACACATTTCTTGTGGCTTTTTGTGTATGGCTACCATTTTTCTTACCAGTTTTTCATAAAGGCACAATTGTGAAGGGCACTTGAAGTTTGTCATGTCAACAAATTATCCCATATAAACTGTGGATTAAGTTTAAAATGATTAATCAGATGAATCAATTATTGAAATAATTGTCCATTAATTTAACCGTCGATTAATCATTAAAAAGTATTCAGGTTAAAAAGAACCCACAGTGAAGCAATTTAACCAAAACTGTACAAAAAATATAATAATTCTTGTTTCAAGTAAAAAAAAACCCTGTATATAAATATGTTCATGACTTCTTAAGGCAATTGATTTTGCAGGATTTTATTTAATGTAAAGAGGGCTGGATTTAATTTTGCGCCACACTTATTGCCCTAATAAAATCCACAGAAAATTGTTGCAGTAGCTTGGTAAAATGTGGATAAATTTAAAGAGGTGTAAATACTAAATACCAAACCGTGTTAGTGATGGCTGCCTCTGATGTCAGAGGACACTTGTCCAGACGCGTGCTTGAGAATAGCGATGCATATCTCAGGGGTCTTTCCCCATGCAGACGCCCTGTTATGGAGCAATCAGGGAGACAACTGTCCCACTCCTGACAGATGGCCGCAAGTGTGTGTTTCTGCATGCATTTGGGGAGGAATCTGTCCTGCCGGGGGGGAAGGGAAGCAGAATTTGGGGAGGAAGAGGAGGTGGAGATCTGTGAGGAGAGGTCAGTGGAGGCACAGCTGGTAGGACCCCCAGTCTAACCAGCTGCTGCTTCAAAAGAGCCTGTCAACAGCCTGCCTGCCTGCCTGCGTGCCTGGATGTACGTGTCTGACCCTTTCTTATTTTTCCTCCCCCCACTCGAAGCTCTCCTGTCGGTGTGTCCCCCTGCAGACTTAGCCCAGCTGTTCCAAGCGTCCGTCCCTCCCCCCAATTCACAATGCACTCTGACCCCCACAAAATGGAGCTACGTTTACAAACAAGCACACATGATCTTATGAGCGTACACATAAACACGGGCACCTTGAGACACCCCTTCTGTCCGGGGCTTAATCCAATAAGCCACATCAAAGGTGTCCCAGGAGGTGTGATGCATCCGTTGGTCGCCCATTGGAGAAAATCGGCCCCTCGTGCTGCAGAACCAACAGCTGGGGCTGGGCCATTTGGTTTAATGTTTGCTCATGGGCATCAGCTTCATCATATGCCAAAGTATCTCCATCTGTATCAGGTGCAGCGTCAGCGAGCATCTTGTTCGACTCACCATCTGGGCTCCCATCAGGCTTGAATGATAAACTGATGGCATCTCTCACTACTTACAGATATTTAAACATTCCCACTGACTTTTACTAGGCCTTTTTAGCAAGCGTGAATAAAACCTGTCTGCTACATGTCAGAATAGCACCAATTTTACACCCAGTTTATAATTTTTTCACATTCAGAACTTGATGTGACCCTTCTGTGTTCATAGGTTCACTACACAACAGACGCACTCAGTCACTTATTCCAACAAGAGAGAAAAAAATCAAGTTGCTGATTAACATCAGCCCAGATATTTCTGTGTCACAGTTGCAGACGACAACAACCATAGCAACCAACAGTTATTGGTTGCTATGGTTACCATTAATTGTCAAGACCCACATAACATAACTTATATAGATAAAAATTACTGCAAAACCAAAAAGATTTAAAAAATATTGCAGTTTGCAAATGCAAACCTACACTGTAAAAACATTACTAAAACATATCACCTACCTGTAAATAAAAAAGATTGATTTTGCTATTCTGTTATATTTTACTGTAATCTCAGGGAGATAACAGTGTTTTTGAAATGAATTAGGATGGTCATTGCCTTGAAGTGACAGTTATACTGAAATTTTATATTCCAAAAAGTAGATGGCTGCAGGAATCTTCCTGACGTCACACAAGAGGCATAAAACACCAACACAAGATGACTCTGCATACTGTTATTGTTTCTCATTACATTAGAAGTGTGCAGTATAGGTGCTCATGTATCATGAACAATGCTCAGTTAATTGGTCGACAAATGAAACTTCTTGTATTACGTTCCAATCCTGAAATGGAAACTTTGAGGGATAATTTAGCTCCAAATAAAAAGTTAGATTAGAATCTTGAAATTTTAGCAGAACTCTCCTGTGCGTAATTTCCTACTCTAATTTCTGCTGTGTGGAAACGAGCGAAGCCCTTCAAGCTGGAACATGACCTCAGGGCCACCCAGGCTTCACCTCGCCCTCGGTGCTGGGGTGCCACGCCCTCCCTCTCCCAGCGCCATTGTTCCTTCGATGACAAGGCCCACGTGCCCCCCTATTCAGCATCCTGGTGGGGGGGGGTGGGCGGACTCATTGTCTGGCTGCCATTGTCCCAGACACACGCTTCCATTTGACGGACACACGTGCTGACAAAAGAGAAAGGCAGCGCAGGAGGAGGAGGAGGGGCCACCGCTGGGCATTATTCTCGGTCGTGGTGGCGGTGAAAAGACGAGACACGCTGGCCATCTGTGGTGCATGTCTGTAATCTGTATTGGCAGGAAAGGGGTGGGTGGGTGGGTGTTGACTGCGCACTCGTAGAGCGGTACTCCTCACTTTCTAGAAAAAAAAATCCCCCCCTTTTGTTGAGCCACGCTTCACCAGGGCACATGGTGCCAATTGAGGTGGCTTCCCTTTGCTCCTAATGAGATGCTGTATTGCTTTCAAGGAGGATTTGGACATGGAGAGAGTTTGGAATGGGGGGAGAACGTGACTGTAAGAATGTCCTAACTCATCTCTCTCTCTTCCTTTTCTCCTCTCATGTGCTCCTCGGCTCTGTGTCAAAGTGGCCATTGTTGAGGGTCTGTTTTCTAGCAACAGGCCTAAACACCAGTCCACTTGTCTTTGTCCTCTTCCTCCTTCTCCCGGCTGGTCTCTCTGCCACAGAGTCCTCACCTCGCCTCTGTTTACTCATTACAATCTCTCTTAACTTCCTTCTTTTCCGCAGGAGCTGAATGCTCCCACGTTTCTCTAGAAATCATAATAGGACGTTTTCACCAACAGGAAATCTTGTTTTGTCTTCCCCTGCTACGTCTGCACTATTTATTAATTTGCAATCGCCATTTTAAAATCTGTTTGTGGTGAATCAAAATCACAAAAACTGCATATTTGGTGGGCTGTTGCGTTTCCGCTGTCAGGCGTCCAAGTCTGCGAGTCTGAACCCAAGTTTAAGGCCTTAACGTCTCTCTGTGCAGAACGTATCGACATTAACATCAGTATCCTGATATTTTAACAAATCAGTCTGATAATTAAAATGTGGCTGATGTTGGCAGCCAATAGAGGTGTGCAATACTGCAAATTTTGGCATTGATCCGACACCAAGTAAACACTGAACTAGTGTTGCAGATGCCAATTCCGATGCATATTATTGAAATATGATGCATCACGAAACATCTAACCTTTAAGTGTTTTTATGGTTTTTCCTTTGAATTACTGTTAAAACCTAGAACTGAATTTAGATACTTTGCATGTGTCAACATAAACAGAAACAACAGAAAAACAAAACACATTTTTGTGCATTGCTTCCTAAATAAATAAAGGGAAACAAATTATCATTTGAGAGCAAATTAAAGGGAAATCGTTTTTTTATTGTAGAGAAAGTATTTTACAAAAATGTAATTTAATTTTAACATGGAATATAAAATTAATGTATCAATCTTTTCACGTTAATATTGATCTGAGACTGATGAAAACTTTGTACTGATATTATTGATATTTTGGATCTATCTACCTACCACTAACAACCACATTTTATTTCCATCTTGTTGCCGATTGTTTATGCTTCAAGAACGGAACAAGATACATATTTTCACAGCAACATTAATATTTTTATTCTTTCTTTTGTAAGAAAAGAACTGAAAAATAAGATTGAAAAGATTTCATACCAGGAAGTGTTTGCCTTGAGGTTCCTGGTAAGAAATCAAAATCAGCTCTTGCTCTTCTTCTTCTGCTCATCATCTAGCTTTCAGTTTTCTCCATCTGCTGGGTTTTTGGTACCGCAGTTTAATTGACTGATTGAAATACTGACCATAATATCATCGTTGAACGGTTTCTTATTATAGTGCAGCCCTGTTTTCTTCTATTTTTCCAACTTTCATTTAGCTATAGTAGCTTCTGTTTTCGTTTCCGTTCCTGCTTTTCAACTACATGTATACCGTACTTTGAAGATTTCCAAAAGTTATTTTTCAATTCTGAAACTTTTCTCTAGTTTTTCTAAATATAATCCATCCAATCCCTAATTTTTAAAAAATCATGTTTTGTTTAATTTAGTTGGCTGGACTCATCATTTCTCAGCTACTGCATGTGTGAGCCCATATTTTCTGGTCAGTAAGTGTATTGACCCCCTCTCAGCAGACCAGAGCGGGTGTGTGCTGCAGCGCCACCACAATCCATGGCTGGAATTTTAAAACCCTTTCCTCTTCCATGCGTTTGGCTTTTAGTGCTGGTCGATAAGACACGACCACCCTGTGAAGGTCATCCTGTCTCGCCTCTCCACAGAAACCAAAACTCCCAAACCACAACAAAGCAGGCCACAATCATGACCCACATCTGGGGTGATTTTCCTCTGAAGGGCTTTGTCCTACTGGGGATATTTTCTTCTCCCTTGAAACATGTTGCGTCGCAAGGTGTTGCTGTAAGGATTATTGTAATTTAAAGGAACTGGTGAAGATGCAACCATCTCTTCGTGACCCAGAAAAAAAATAAAATAAAAAAAATGCAAGATGGATTCTCAGACGACAAATTTGAGCACAGCCAGACAGATGGTTGGGGTCACTCATATGAAAAGAGAATGACATATGGATCAACCCAGCCTCTGACCTGTTGTAAGAACATTTCAAAAGATATGCAGTTATAAGAACATGGAGTTATCTTGTTTCAGGAATGCATCAAACAACGTAGAAGCTTGTCAGACAGGAAGCCTGCGAGTGTCGGAGTCAGTCGCTAAAAGCTTTAAAAGCTCTATTGATTGTATACTTTTTGGGCCTTGTAGGTTTATGCTTTACATGCAGGAGTATGCATTATGCATGATTGGATTGTGGTGACAGTCAGCTCGTGAATTTCAGGCCAAATATTTACAGCTCTTAAAGCACGTTTTAGAAAGTTGGTTTAAAAAAAAAAATGAAAAAGGGAGGAAGTAGCTCTCCCTGTCTGGATTGGAGGTCTGAGGTGAGATATTGGGTGATTTGACCTGGATCATGGAGATCAGCTACATGCACACAGACAGCTGCTCTGTTGCCATGACAGCAATACTCCTAATATCCAGCAGGGACGCTGCTACACAGGCAACAAAGCCTCTCACTTTCCCTGCTCTCTGTGAATTACTCTGAGAGCACCATCCACCAGTGTGTGTCCTATCTACAGAGAAACAGAACTGTAAGGCATCAGAGTAAAACCAGACGATAAGAGGTTATTTTCTCAGGAAGAAAACATTAGATAAGTAAAATTTTATAAGATAAATGCAACAAGGGTAAGTACCAGGTCATGTTTTTGGTGTGCTACTGCAGAGCCTTGCGAATATCCATACCACTTTCTACTTGTTTTACATTTTGTTGTTTTACTGCTTTAAGCTTCTGTGTATTTTAGTTATGATCGAACAATGCAGGGTTGTGCTTAACTGTAAGAAGTGAAAGGAAAATAATTCACACATTTCAAAATGTCTTACAGATAAAGATCTGATATGGACCAGTGTCCTGCACCCTTGGAGACAATACAATACTCATTTGCTGCAGTTACAGGTGCAGATTTGACGGGGTAGGTTTCTACCAGCCTTTCACTTACACAGACTGAAACTTTTGGCTAATTCTTTGTAAAGTAGTTCAACCTTGAACACGTTGATGGAGAGCACATGGCCTTCTGCCTTACAGCTTCAAAAGTTGCTTCTTTTTGTCACTTCTGCTTAAAGGCCAGATTTGTTGAGTGTCAAACTCGTTGTTACATCAGTAGATGCTTCCACCTGAGCTGTTGATCGCTTCAGCTCCCCCAGAGTTACCATAGGCCTCCTGGCTGCTTTGCTAACTAAACTCATCATTGCCTGCCCTCTTTAAGTGGACAATCATGTCTTAGTAGGTTTGCAGTTGTAACACTCTATTATAAATACTCTTGTCTAGTTTCTATATGATTGGAGAATTAAAAGTAATCTTGATTTTCTTACTTGGTTACTTCTGAAGACAACTAGTTGGGTTTAATGCTTCTTGTACTGTAAAAATGTGGTACGTTGAATTTGTTCGCAAAATGTTGTGACACGAACAAGTGTGAGGCAGTCTCTTCAACACAGTTTTTTATGGGAATGCATATAATGCAAGTTCTCCATTATTTTCATTTCCATGTTGTTTTTTAATAGCTCAGTCCCATAATGTTTGGAAATTAAGCCTGAAGGAGAGAGTGGTAGTATCGCAGCGGGCCGTGAAATGAAGCACTCATGTTTCCTTCTCTTCCAGTGTAATTAAAAGTAGCTTCTAGGGCCCTCTCATGTTTATAATACGCTATACATTAATATGTCAGCAGATGACTAGAAGAATGACTGCTTCTCTTTTGTTTCACCTGGTATTGATCAGTGAGAATACAGGTCTTCTTGCACTCGCTGTTTTCTACGTCTCATATGACCTCAGTCATGTCTGTTTACTCATGTTGCTTCTTCAGTCCTTTCTCTTCCTGTTTTTGTTTTCTTCCCCCAATTCTCCTTTTTAATCCTACAAAAAAAAAAAAAGAAAAAAGAACGTTGGTTGCTATGACATCTGGTTGCCATGCAGCAGCCGAGTCTTCACGTGGTCTGTGCAGGCGCGTGTGTGCGCGCTATGGCGTGATGGAGTTAGGCTGCCATGCTGACAAGGAACAGGATATGGGAACTGCTACTTCACATTTAGCCTCACATTATTTATGCGTAACAAAATCAACATGCATGTAGACCTTAAAGGTGTCAGTGGTTCTCTTCATGTAAAGTCTTGATCATGTTGTGTGCATCTCTGTTCTAGTCACACTACCTGTCTTTAACTACAGGCAGTGTGATAGTCTGTAGAGGGAGTTTAGTCAGGATAAAGGAGCTGTATGGTGATGGAGAGTCACAGAGGGAAGAGACAGAGAGAGAAGGAAAAGAGAGAGCAGTATTGACCAGAGGTAGGAGTGGACAGGTCAGCCTGTCAGGTTACAGCGGAGGAACTGGCTCTGCTTTTAGACAGCCTGCAGATTTTAACCTGCATGAAAAAGGCAAATTTTAGTCCGTCAAGATGAATCAGCTTTTGCTACAGTGCTCTGCAGAAGCATTGATGGGCCCTGAACTTGTTCACCTGTCATGAAGTTGAAACCACAAATATTAATGTTTCCTCATTGGGATTTTATGTGTTGGACCAGCACAAAGTGGTGCACAGATTGAAGTGGATGAGTGGTGTTACATGTTTCTTTTTTCACTGATAAATATCTGGGAAGTGCGGGATACATTTGGATTCTGCCCTTTTGAGTTAATACTTAGAGCATCTGAGTTTTTTTCCCCATTCTTCTTTGTGAAGAAGCTCAAAGTTTAGTCATATTGGATGGAAAATCTCTGTTAGCAGAACATTTCATCCCTTGCAACAAATTCCCAACTGGACTTGAGTTTTGGACTTTGACCAGGCCATCCTAAGACATGAACATGTTTTGATCCAAACCAACCACATCTTTTAAAGCCCATGAGGCCAAATTTATACGATTCTTGAACTCCAGTCAGGGTCACACAAAATCATCCCAAAGGTCGTGAAATGTTTGCACTTGGAACTTGATATAAAACATAAAATATTAATAAAAGCCACTGAAGTTTGTCCTGTGTGACGACAGAGTTATTGATAGTTTTTTGCAATCATGTCAATTTTCACTACAGACTACAATGCCCCAGCTTTTAGTCTTTATTCAAAGGAGACCGCCAGGAATTTTAAGCAGCTTTTATATCCTCAATGTGAATAACAGTCAGCCTTCTCTTACGGGGAGTTTGTTATTGTTGAACAAAATTATTCAAGCTTTATTCTCTCCAGAATCTCTGTTTATTGTCTCTGAATTACAGAGGAGTAAAATTATGTTGCCTGCCACATGCATAAACACATTTTGAGGTTTAGAAAGCATTCTTGGACCATTTGGTGTGTTGTAGGAAATGATGTTATAGTAAAGTGGTTGATTTTCAACATTCTGCCTTTGGCTTGGTTTCTGTAACAACAGGAAAACAAAGCAGTGTTTACTAATTGCTTAAAAGTGATCTTATGGTTTTGGCTCTAGCCCCGATAAGTGAAGTGGAAAAAGCAGTCTGCTTACAGCTGGAGGTAAAGATGTCTGGAAGCAGATCTTTCCATTGAGCTAATGACTCAGTCATTAGCATTTAATTCAATAAAGCCGGATAAAGTTTACAGATAGCTTAGAAATGTGTTCATAAGAGTGCAAACACCAGCAAAAACATTTTTTAATATTTAGGATGGTTTTAGTTACAGTGACCTAACTTAATTTTAAATTCAAAACGAGATGGGTGGTTGCTATTATTTTGAGTTTTTCATTACTTCATTCACCTTGACAAATATACCTGTACCATTAGAAGAAATATAGCTGCAGACCATAATACTTCCACTATTATGTTTTACTGTGACAATTGTGAACAATTGACTGTATTTTTGATTCTTTGTCACCTCTCTGTAAAGTATGGCTTTGGATGCAGATTAGCAAATCTAGCAGATATTTGTTTTTCAGATAAATTAATTACGATAAATGAGATGTTAAAAGTGATAAAACCGGAAACGTAACGAGGCTGTGCACACCTTGACACTTTCAACTCAATGTAGGCCAGGGACCATTTGTTGCCCTTGAAATTGCTTTCTTCATCTCCTAACAAGTCAAAAATGGTAAAAAAAATTTGGATATCAAAATAAAATTGCCAGAAAATTGATGACAATGTAAAAATAATATGTTTTTCTTTTAACAAGGCAACAGTTGGAAACATGAAATGTTTATTGTTGAATGGGTAAAGCTAAAAAATAACTCACAAACAATTTTTTTATTTAATTAATTTTGTGGCTCACCAGTTTTGTGAGTGTGCCGGTTTTGACAAAATATTTGGATACCACTGCTGTACCTAATATTTACTAGATTCCCAACAAGTTGCAGGTTGGTGATGAATTTACAACCCCTAAAAAAGTGGAAGTTTTCAGTTCTGAGAAGGAAAAGGGAAAATTGATTGAGATTGATTACTACGTCCTGATTCCTTATTTACACTGATTTCGATGATTGTTTGTTCCTGCACAGATAATTAACAGAGGCTGGGTGTTCTGTGAGAAGTGGCTGATTTACACTCAGATGTGGTGGGGTAAAAATAACAGGTTGTTAGGGAGTCGCCGAGCCAAGGTGGTAATAAGGGCACATAGTCAGATTTAACACGTTCACAAACACAGAGAATGTGTTTCTGCTGTAAGTGGAACCACATGGTAGAGTACTCCCCACGAACAAGTTGTGGGTCTATTACGACCTGACTGGTGACATCAGCATGTTTCATAGCCACACAGCAGTTTTAATAGGTTTATATTAGCATCTGTCCTGGGGAGAAACCTATTCATCAACAGGTTTGTTGATAAATATCAACCAACAGACTTAAACACTCAGGTTCAGGTTTTTGCCACCATTGAAAACCCGAACCTCTGCGAAGGTTCATGTGCTGCACCTTTCCCAACAGACTCCAACTGTCTTTGTCTTCTTCTGTGGTTTTGTCTTCCACCTATTTTTAGACTCCTTTCGCCCTCGCTCTCCTCCCTCCTCCATCTGTTCATCTCGCTGCTGAAAGAGTCCCTAAGAAAAGGGAATAGGCGGAGGAGGACAAAGTGTCGTGATCTGTGTTTTTTGGGTTTATTTTGAAGTTTCCTGTGTGTCTGAGTCTCCGTGTTGTCCTGTCTTCCCTTGATTAGTTCCCAGGTGTGTCTCGTTCCCTGATTACCCTCTTGTGTATTTAGTGTCACCTGTGTGTGTCTGTCTTCGTCGGGTCCTACGTCTTGCTACGTTCTGCTAACGTCTTCTAACGTCGAGTTACGTCTTGTCGCCCAGTCCGTCTTTCTGTGAGTGTTCCGGTTGCTACCGGTGACGAGCCCAGGCTTCCGCTCGGCCGTGCTGCCCGGCATCTAGGATTGTTTTTGGACTGTGTTTTTGCTTTATTTCCTTAATTAAATATAATTTTTTCACCATACCCTGGGTTCCCGTTGCTGCCTCACCACCTCACCAAACACGCTTTATGACACAAAGTCATTTTGATCAAGATCATTAGTCTATAGAGTAGGCAGTGGAAAGTGCTCAAAACCTTCCTAGCTGATCTTTTTGGAAGTCATATTTAACAGCATTGAAAGTTTTTGTTTTTGTTTTCAGCTGTCTCGCCTTCCATGTTTGTTTGATATTCATATTAGGATCAGGGGTGATGTCACACTGTGTGTGCATAAGAGCTGTTACTCTTAGACAGGGTTTTGCTTCCTTAAAATCAAAGATAAAAATTATGTGGAGTGCACAGTTTTAAGTCTCCTAAAGCATATAATTAATTACTGTAAACATTTTCTAAATCCAGCATGTTTCATGACAGATAGAGGAGGAAACTCTAAAGGATAAAACAGACTAACTTTGCTCTAATTCCTTTAACATTCCTTTTACTTTGCCAATTAGACGAAATGTCCCAAAGGCAGACTGTTTCTTTTCTATTTAATCGTCACCTCTAAATGCCGTCTTACATCTCGGTGCTTTTTCATATTTAATAAACACCTTACTAGCCTCTTTTACAAAGCAGTTCCATAAGCCTGCAGGTACAAGTCCAAAAATGGAGCTAACTATAGCAGCTATAACTATGTCCCCTCTTTTGTTTAGAACAACTTGTTTTTGTTCTTTCTCCGCTGGTCAAACTGAAAATCTGCCAGTTCTGGTTTCTGCTTGTAATTTTTATTACAAGCAGAAAAACACAGAAAAAGAGTCTCAGTCTCTTATTCTGTGAGACTGAATAAAAAAAGCTTCTTGAGCAGATTTGTTCATTTCTATGATTTTACCACCTAGACAGGCCACAGCAGTAATTTTCTGTAGCTGTGCCAATAACGGCATGCGCACACATAATAGGATTATATATGATTATTTTTGTCTTTCTACACACATTTTATTAGCTGCAGAGGATCTACAACAACTTAAATGTGGTCTGGTTTAACATGACGAGTAGTAAGACACATTTCCCTCATGGGGGGAGCATTTCAGTACAACGGAATCCCACCAGTGTTTGCCCTTTCAGCATTTATTGTCACTTCTTTAAGCAGATGTGACAATAAATTCTGAAAGGAAAGCGTCTGACAATACGAATATCGACAGACGGTTAGTTCTGCCAGTTAGTTACAAGCTGGAGTGCTGTGTCTTTAGCAAACCTCATGAACAGAATCAGAGTCCAACAAGGACGTTTTGATCCCTCTAGATCCCATCCCTCATTGATTCCTGGCTCTGGGTGTTGATGCGTAAACAGCTTAGGGGATGTGATGGAATCATGGTGGCTGAGGAGCTTGTGGAGCAAAGAGAGCCAACATGACTGCTGTTGTGTCTCCAGTCTCAGCACTTTCTTAGTCTCTTCATGTTGTCTTGGAGACAGGACAACCCTTCAGAACTGAGATGTATTATTTGTTTCCTGACTTTATGAATGTTGATGTAAAACCTGCAGTAGTAGATAGGCCAGCTGCTGGTTGTGCTTTTGGGTGGTCTGGCTGTTCTGAATAACTGAATGCACTGAAGCCTTCTCCATCTGCAGTGTGTAGCTCAATTGTAACCTATAAGATTCCTACTCTGGCTTTAGTTTAGTTCATTTTCCACTAACCCTCCTTCTTATCCCAAGTCTCTACATCCAAATTCTTCCTTTTCAAGTTAGTCCTTAGTGATGTAAGTTTTATCTGTCTGAACCTCTCTCTTTTTGATATCTACCTTTCTTAAAAGTGGGGAGGTATTATGTGAAATTTACTTTTTTAAGCTTTATATAATTTTATAATGTTATTCCCTCATCAAAAACATTGGAAAAGAACTATATAAGTTTAGCCCATTTACCATTTACCCCTGGAGTGTGGCTTTGATTATTTCACGCGAGTTTGAGGAATCTCTGTATATCCGATGGCAGCCATTCGGGTTGTTCACATCAGGCAACAAATCAGCTTATCAGCTGGCAGAACGTTATGCAAAACATTTTATGGAATAATGAAGAAGAGTGGGGGTCACTGAGAGGGAGTTGCTACAGTACAAATACATCACACTTTTCACATTTCGCCAACTTGCAAAGCCATATTTAATTTCTTCTACTACTCTGTGCTGGTCTATCACAAAAAATAATAAAGTTAACCATAATAGGTTTATAAATCATAGCCTAAACACTTGACCCACAAACCTCCTGGAACTGTAAGCAGAGGCATTTCACCTGAACAGGCTCTGACATTTTAAGATGTTCCATATGTTTCTCCAGTTCTCCCAGCAAATGTTTTCCTGGCTAGACAATCTGGAGCAAAAACCACTGCACCCCAAACATGACAGTCGCTCCTCGCTCAGCCATCTGTTTGTCTGGGTGTGGCCTGTTGGTTTCATTCTGCACAGCTTCATCTGTTTGGATCCCTGCCTGGCGCACAGCTGTGACCTGCCCTTAGCATCCGACACCAGAGGAGTACCATGTACCCCTGGTAATAAATTGCTATATTAGCTAACCGCGACTTCAGTTCTCACTCTAAGCATGTTTTGCATCTATTCCCCTGCTTCCATGCTCGGTTCTTGCCCTCTCCCCCAGTACACTCTTGACCAGTGTCGCTAAAGAGCAAAGAAAACTATGTCACCTCCCGCCATGACTCGTTTAATCACTCCTCCCCTCTCTCTCTCTCTGCTTTCTCAATCCTCCCACTCCCATCTTTTGTCGCTCTCAAGACTGAGATCGTCAAACAATTTATTTTTAGAGCAGCTGTGAGCATGTGTGCGTGCGTGTGTGTACAGTATCTGTGTGTGCCTGTAAAACAGACGCTCCTCCATGCCAACACGTGGGCAGTTTGACTGTGTTTGGGTGTGCGTCCTATTGTGTGTGTCTCTGCGTGTGTCAGGACTTTCTTTTTCACAAAGTTAATCCCTTAAGAAGAGGTGTGGTTCTCTCTCTCTCTCTCTCTCTCTCTCTCTCACACACGCACACACACACACACAATATCATCACATGTTCTCTTGCCGCTCTCTTCTTCTCTCTCATCCTTTCCCTGTGCTGTTATTGCTGTGGCCGCTAGTCCAAGGGAGTTCTTCCTCTCTTCTCTCGGTTGGCTCGTCATCTCTGCATCGTTCCTCATCCGCCTGTGGATCTTGTGCTTGATGAGTTTTCAGAGCGAGATGGGGGAGGCCATTGAACTCAGGTGAGTCGGCTTCAGAGCAGGAGGTGTGAACCCTGCGTGTGCGCATCTGCTGATGCCTTATGGCCAAACATGCATGTTTTCTGTGTATGCATGGATTTCTGTGTCAAACTTGATCAGCTGTTGCAGTTGCAGACAGCACTTGGAGCCTCATCTTGCTCTGAGTCTGTAACCTTGACCCTAATCCAGCAAAAGGGTGCAACCCGCAGCCTCTATCAAACGTAAAAGACTTGTAGCTTTTGCAAAAGTGATTTCTCTTTTTCTTTGTTTGTGTTGATGTTTTTCTCGGGGTACCAGGCTCTGTGACATTTCGAGTCTCTGCCAAACTGATAATAGGTCTAGCTGGTATCCACAGAGCTCATAGCAGCTTACAGCCTTGGCAGATGCATTAGACCCCATGCCCATATGGAAAAGATTAAACCTGCTAAATTGATACTAACACCCAACATGTTTTAATTTTTTGCTCAGAGGTAATGGCTGCACATTTTGGGCAAGCATCAGTGGACATTGAGTTCTCATATTTGTTTGTCACACGCTTTAGTACAAAGGTTTTGGTTGAAAATGTTAGTTGTTACGTGAGTAAAGGAGGATTCAATTTAATAAAGGATCAAAATTGTACATGCTAAAAGTAAGTTGATAAATAAAAGACTTGAGTTGTCTCGGCTTGGACAGGGATTTTGTATCCACAACCACTAACCTGCTGGTTACATGGGATCTTTAATTTATGCTGTTTTGGGCCACAGTGTCCAACTCGCTGAAGTTAGGGCTCTAATTTGTCAGCTGCTTGTCCTAAAGCTAATCAGAGAAAGGTTTAGAGTTGGAGTTTTATCACCAAACACAGAGGTGTTGTTGGTGCAGATGGTCACACTGTCATAAAACACTCAAGACCTGTTGAAGAATGGTGCTGATGATGCCTGGCATTGATTGGGCAGTAGAGCAGAACGTGGAACATGAATATTTTTTAATGCTCTCATTTCTCTCTGGATGCCATGTGTTGTTGTAGTCAAAATAGTGTATTCTGTGTTGTGACATGTAGCACAGAATGTATAGCTGTCATGTTGCCTTGTGTAATATAGACTGGGAAATTTGCAATATTTATAAAGGCGGTTTATGCCTTTATAAAGATGTTAGCCAGTGTGACAATTTTGTACTTGTCTTCTTAGCTGTGAGGCCATTGCTACACATCTGAGGCTCTCATAATTGGGTGTAAAGAGGAAGTCCATACTGAGTTCAGTGTGATTTATTCCAGAGGCAGCAATGAAACAAGCAACACCCTGTCATTGCACAAAAACATGTCAGCGTCTACAACAATGACAAGGACATTGTCCAGTGTGAACACCTCATATGTAAACGTTGGACGTGTGAGGTGTCCAACATTCAGAGTCAGTCTGACTCTGAAACACAAACTTGTGGCAGAAGCATTGATGATGAGAAAAAAAGATGACAGGGATAAAGTCCTGTGCCACTTCTTGCCTCGAGGAAGACATAATGTTTGGAAGGCCTGTCATGACATTGGATTAATCTATGTATCTATGCCTGCTGATTGTGAGGGTTGCACAGTGCTTTGGTGCTTATCTCACTGCACAAGAGTTGGAGCAACTTGAGTAGGTTTCCAATTCATTAAAAGCACGATCTTGTGTAACGTTATTTATGTGAGTTACATTTTCCAGAAAGTGTTGGTTGAGGTCAAACCACAAATATTAACATGACTTATAAATCCATGGGAACCTGCTGTTGGTGATGACTCTTTTAATGCTAGCAAAGTCGCATAGTTGAAACAGCAATGGTGTTAATGTCTGTTGTTTTAAACATATCTGTCGTATTGAATATTCTTGTAGTTGTAAAATATTAGAATCAAGGTGGGTATTTGTGGTTGCTGAGATCCAGGGTCCTGCATGTTCTAGATGCTCCAACATGGCTGATTTAAGTAGTTGAATGATCTCCTCAGCCTGTCAGCTGGCTTTTCAGGGACTTGTTAATAACAGAGTCATTTAACTCTGATGTGTTCAAGCAAGAAAACATCTAAAGAATGCAGGACACTGGCCAAATGAGAATGAGAGACGCCCACCCATCTGCAGACACTGCGGTGCTCACTTCTCCATTATAGCTGGTTTAAATAGTTGAACTATCTCCTCAAGGTGTTGAGTTCTGCAAAGGCCTGAGAATGAACCATTTATTGGATTATGATGTGTTGAACCAGGGAAACATGTAAATCATGGAGGATACAGACTACTGGGTTTATTGCCACTGGAAAAACTCTAAACCTTTAGCATGAATATTTCTCATATATTTCATTTTGCATATAAACTCAGTGTTATAGGTGCGGCCAAACATTACCAAGCTCCTCCTATATTCCATTCCTAAGTCTTTCATAGAGGAAAACAAACACTTTCTAATTGTTTGCATGAAACAAATTAAGCAGAATTTTGTGAAAAGGTTTTGAAACATTTGTGAAAGACCCTTTGAATTCTCTTGAACAAATGCAGTTGCACTCCCTCTCACATCTAGTGGTTCCTTTTGCTGATTTTCACTCCCTGCCCTCACGGTTGGATTGCTGAGGGGGCCAGATCCCAGGCGTGTTACAAAAAGGAAAGAGAACAGGCTTGAAGAGTGAGAGTAGTGCATGCAACAGAGATGGTGTGATGGGTGAAACGAGGACAAATGAAAACCAGCAAATCAGAGCCAGAGGATAAGACAAAGGGTACGACAGCAAAAGCCGCATCTTAGAAGCTTAAAAAGCATTATGGTTTTACACAAGTGCAATGCATTGTGGGTAAGAACAAAGTCAGTGTAAAGTGGAGTTATTATGGAGGAAATATCAATTTCCTTCTTTTGTCAACCAAGGAAGTAAGAGGCAATAATTAACCGAGGGATTTATTTGGTCTCCGAAATGTTTCGGGAATTTAGGGAAGACAAATAAAATCCTTTTTAAGTGTTAAACTGTTTGCTATTCACAGAACCTTCTCAAATCGAGTCATCAGAACCACACCAGGCCCCTTGGCAGTCTTCTCTGACAGGGGAGTGTGACGTAAATCCGTTCAAATAAGTCATAAGGGTGGGGTTGTCAAGAGTCTAATGTGTTGCAGCCGCAATAGAGGGTCCCTCATTTCAGGATGATCTCTTTGCCTAGAGCTGAAACGTTACAGTCTGCTTTGCTGTCTGCTTTGCCTGGTACCTCATGCACCAGGCTGGTGCATGTGATACACCAGCCTGGAGGGGTCCGGTTTATAATGATAGCGGGGGAATACAAAGTGGGAACACGACACGACGATATCATGCTGGAGCGTATCGACCGGGACGCTCCACTTCATGCCTCGCTACACTATGTTTAGATTAACTTGCTGGTGCACACATGGGCGCACAGTTTTCACAGCCCCAGACATGCTGGCATGCAGACATGTGTGTGTGTGTGTGTGAGTCCTCTAACGCTGACGCAGACAGGAATCTATTTATCTAAACGAACAAACAAGAATGCACACGGCGACAAAGGACACAATACATGCCTAGTCTGTAGCCTCTTTGCCTGCTGTCCAAGGGCAGAGGGGATTTGGATATTGTTACGTTAATCTCCCTCTATTTGGCTTCTTGGAGCACATTCAGATATACAGACTAGCACAGCCAGGCATACACAGGTATGAAGTCGTGTGTGTGTTTTAAGAGACAAAAATACAAATACAAATTGGAAACATTTTCCAACACACTTGTAATTAAGAATGTAAACTACCTTCATTTAGCTTCAGGTTTATTCCCAACCTTATTTATGTGTGTTGCCTAGCAACCAAGATGATGCAAAACACAAGATGGTAGAAATCAAGCTTTATATCTTGCTGAGCTTTTAATTACATATTTGATCAGTTTGATTAATTTAATCAATTGTTTAAAAAATGTGTACAAATGTTATATTACAAAATATGTCTATACAAAAGCAGAAACTCAATAACAGAATTGATTTAAGTCCAGTTTATTTTCAGCAACAAGGTAGTTCAAAGTACTTTTCATTATAAAAACATACAGTCATCAATTATGAAACAAGAAATATTATTTTTATATTTGGTCAAACATAAAAAAATATATAAAACGATTCAATTACTACTAATCAAATGAAACTTTAAACTGGTGGTTTTAAAGTTGCACTGAGTTACAGCAGGAACCAGAACCAAACAGCATTCAGCTGAATATTTCCTCTCCATGTTGGGTTCTGGTTCTGGGAATGCAGAGCAGACCAGAACCAGAAAACCTCAGTGGTCTGGAAAGTTGCTACAACAACAGCAGATCTTTAACGTGCTTTGTTGCCAAGCCTCTCAGTTATTGTTGTCATAACTCATGTCATTCTTAGAGTTGTGACTGATTGAAAAGTTATTTTGTGGTGTCCTGTTGACTGTGGCACCCTGGATCGTGAGCCATATTGCCTCCTGCCCTCATGCCTGTTTTGAATTGAAACACTGAAAGTAAAACAATATGGCCTCTAAACCAGTGACCTGGTGTGGTAGATGCAGAGCAAGCACCAGCACTCATATGATTGTTTGCTCTGCTCCTCTCTGCATCTTGCTGCATGTCTTCCATAATGCAATTTTAAATTTCCAGTTAAATCCTATTTGCAGGAGAAGTCAGGAAAGCAGATCATTTTAATTGCAGGATGTTTTTTCTGATTCCCAGATCGACCTCCTCACTCAGCTGCAGGACCTGGGGAATAGATCGCTCCAGTACATGTGGCTCTTTGCTTTAGCTGTTTTCTTGTCATCGCTTCTATTGACTCATATTTATTTTAAGACAAATAATAAAAAAAAAAAAAACACTGCGAAGAGAATATGTTTGAAGATGTGCATGTATGTGTTGGAGAAGTGTAGTGTGTTTGTTAACATATATTAGGGGATGGTGAAAGCGGATATTAGTAAATCCTATTTGACAGTGATGGAGTTGACTGGAAACCAGCAGTTTCCTGGATCCACCCAGGCCTGACTGATAATTAGTCTGACGCTATTTTTAGATGCAGTCCACATCTATTACCGTTCATTGTTACAAATAAAATAGTTTAAAAAATGGTGACCTTTTTTACCTGTAATGTAAAATTTTTTTATTAATTTTGCTCAGCACTTGACTTTAAAAACAAATTCCTCTGACATTGATAAATAGTAACTATCGCAGTTGACATTGAGCCAATAGTTGTTCTGCAGACAGGTAAAGTCCATCAATCAGGATTTTTGGTCCTTCCAGGCAGATGAAACGATAATGTTTGTGTAAAAAATCCTCCAAAAAAACCATATTCCATTGGGAAAACAAAGTGGGAAATACACAAAACAGTGCAATTTCCTTAATATTTGCACCTTTGTTCTGACAGATTTGAGCAATTTATATCAGCTTGCGGTTTTGTTTTCTTCAGGTCAAAACAACAGATGCAGTGGTGATCACAGAGAGAAAATTTGTATTTTATTTTATTAAGAGAAAATTTCTGATTTTTACCTGTAGTGGCACTTACTTGCTTTTATAGTGACATAATTTTAGTCATTATGTCTTTTTCCTTTTGCCCTAGCATGAACTTTTGAATCTGATTTAACATTTTATTGGTTTTGAAGGCTCTTGTCTGGCTCCCTTTCTCTCCACCTTTAGTAGTTTTATGTCATTCTGTTTATCATAACCTAATAATTTCCACACTGTTAATCTCCGGGAGCCGAATCTGTGACAGCTTTGCTAAACAGAAGTGCAGGTGTTCAGATACAGTCGCCAAGCACGCCATCAGTCAATCTCTAAATGAATAAACAACAATGATGATGGTTAAACACATGCCACAATTTCTAGGCTGAATACTAGATTATTCTATAAGAACTACTGGAGGCTTAAAAATTGTGGTGGTGAATTTTTAAAAGCAAAGCTGATCTGTTTAGCAAACATGCTGAGGATAAATGAATGCCTGCCTCTTAGTTTTTACTAAAAAAGTTCCTTAACTTGTCCAGGACTGCCGGTAATCCTAGATCAGCTGGATGAAGGTCGTCATGATGGATTCTTCTTTTTTCTTCTTTGATGAGGTGGTGCCCTGAATTGGACACAATGACTCAGACCGACAGAGTGGGGATTCAAACTCCTACTTTCTTCTGCCTTTTCTTTATTATGATATTATAAGTCATGTATTTTAAAGTACAAAAGAACTCTGACGGATGTGGACTTTGTGGCCATTAGAGGTATTGACTTGGAGTATAGTGACAGCAGTCACAGTGGGCGTCAACCGTAGAGCTATACACATAGATCTACTTCAGTTGCTGCCATTTATGGGTCTGCACAGCCGCAACAGAAGAACCATCACTGATGCAGCCTCCTCACTCCCAGATAAGTAGGATTCACAGGCCACCTACACACTGTACTGTTTACAGCTCTCTGCTGCATTGTGCTGACAGAAAGGCTTTGCTGTCAGCCTCATTGTATTTCATCTAAGATGGTTAGTGGAGCTTGCATGTTGATATTTACCCGGAAATGCTTTGCTCTTCAACCATTTTACCTGCTTCTTGCAGTCGCCCGCACTCCAACACTGCCTCATAAGCCTCTAGGATGAATAAGGCCGTCCTGTTCTGGGTCAGTCTATAGCCTAAACACAAGGCCGCTGTTTTATTTCTGCTATGTTATGCTCCTTTATTCGCTAATCACACACATGGACACACATATGTGCGGACCATTTGTGGTTTTCTGTGTGTGTGGGATGGTGGAAGAAAGGCAGTAAGTTTGGGATGACAAGTGTCGGTGTCCTTATGTGGGTCACGCAGTGTCAGCTGAAGTCTGCAGGGCCCAGAAACTGGGTCAGGCCTTGGCATGAGAGTACACATATTTATATACGCTACACTGAGGGTCACAAGTTGGCAAATTTGTTGACAGGGACATTGAGTTTGGAGTAAGCAAAGGCTGGTGAGCAGACATTGTTGAAAATTACTATTACCTTGGGATAAAAAATAATATTTTACTTATCAGCAACGACTATCTCGTCTGATTAAACTCTCTGTTTCAGATTGATATGATCAATGTAGATCATACTCTACATTGACTCTGTGTTGACCTTTTTCCTAATCTGCTGGTTTGGCAACCTTAGCATCAGGCCAACAAATTTACTAATCAGATGGATAAAAACAAGTAATAAGATTCAGAGAGTCTAACAGTTCACACTTACAGAGACTTCATAATATGAAGAGTAAAAGGTTCAAGCTCTCCATCGTCCCTACAGCTGCTTCCCTTTTTTAATTCAGGACAGTGTAGGAGGAGTTGTATCTGATTGGTTGAAATTGGTGTTGGCAGAAATGGATGGTGGCGCATTCCCTTCCTTGTTTGGACCACTACTGATGTACACTTTATCATCCCTCCCCTTTAAGATTTTTATGTATGTCTCCTATTTATATGTCTTTTCTTTTGTTTTACTTCTTATATATATGTAAAGAAGTGCCTGTTGGGGGCACAAACTAAGTTGAATCAGAATTTTTCTTCTAGACTAGACTAGAACATCTTCAGATTTTTAGGTCAGTTAGGAATACCAACATCATTCCTGTTTGCTAAATAGCAGAATTATGTTGTAGAGACATTAAGAGAAAGTTAGGAAATTAGCTATTCAAATTATTTTATTAAAATAAATAAGAACAGGTAAAAACAGTGAGGGTAGAAAATGTTTTTGTGCCCCATAATCATATGAACTTTCACAGCTTTAGGAGTTAGCTTCATGTTATTGAGCACCTGACAATTTTACCATAACTCCCACAATGAGACTTCATCATGAAACCCCCTGGACCCACAGGATCTCCTGGTAATATGGTAAAAAAATGTTAATTAAATGTTTTGAATATTAATATATGGTCTTGTTTATGAAAGCCATAGGGAAAATTAAGTGCACCCCTTGATCCAGCAGTTTGTCAAATGACATTTAACGGCAATAACTCTGTATTTGTGTTTTATGTGACATTATTAATCTCTCACATCATTGTTTTAAGAACTCTCTTCTTTACAATTTTGCTTGCAGGTTTTGGTAACAAGTTTGAAGAGATATGCTTGTGCCATCACTGCAAATTAGTCATTTCTGGACCTTGACTAGGCCATTGCAACACTTAATTATTTTCTGTTGTTCTGTTGTTTTTTGCTGTAGTGTCTGGAATTATTGTCCACTCGATGATTCAGTCTGGGCCAAGCTTTAGTTGATGGACAGGTTATCCTCTAGCATTGTCGGGTTCATTGTGGAGTTCATGGAGTCCAATGACAACATTGTACCCAGATCCTGTGGTTTCAGAAATCATCACCCTTCCACCATCAGACTTAATACTTGGTGCAGGTATATTGTTACCAGCAAGTCTCTGGCTTGCATTTTTGCTCCAATTGCTTGATTGGTGAATATAATTTATAATTTAGATAATAATTTTAGGACATTACTCTTAGGTTTTATTTAATGATCATCATTTTGGACAAAATATTCTGTAAACATTAACCTTCAGACCGAATAAAATAAGTATTACAAGTCAACCACCAGACTTTTATTGCGGCCATGAAAACAACCACCAATCTCATAAAATTGTTTGCAGAGTTTCAGCGTTTTATCGTGTTGTAGCTGTTATTTTTTTGTCTACATGCATAATTTTGATGTAATTTTAGGTACTTTAAAAAAAAATATACTAACACACATACTTTATATGAGATATTTCTTGTTCCAAATGCTGTGCATCATGACCAAACATCTCCACCCATCATCTCTCTAAAGAACATTACTTTTGGTTCAGATGCAATTTTGCAAGCCACATTTATTCGACTTTTTTTCTAACTGCGCTGTGATTGACTTTAACATTTAACAAGAACCTTGTAAAGACTGATAGGTTGCCATGCAACCTATTTGAATGCTGAGAGGTCCAACTTTGGATTGAATTAGCTGAAACATCAAATCCTGGTAAGATTGGAAACTATTTAAAATGTTTTCCACTTGTGAATAATTCATTCCACCTGTAGAACGCTTTATTTTGAACACTAACCTTCTCAGGAAGAATAAAATAAAACGTACCCTTCATTCTCTAGAGGTTACGGATTGTAACACTGATCTTTGGGGGTTTATTTTTCCTCAGTTGGGACTCTAATTCACCTTTTGGGAAATCACAGCTCCTCTGCTGAGACACAGAGAGAAACAAGTTGATTGGAAGCAGTGCGAGAGAGTGGAAACAGGTGGCTGCATGGAGCGCTGGGCTCGGCGATGACTCATCTCAAACCGTTACCACAGACTCCTGGATACTTGCTCAACCTCGTTCTGCTCTCTCCCCTCTTCCCTCTGGAGCCTCACAGACATGTGGTTTACCGTAATGTGAGGTGTCACTGACTCATTCAGTAGATTTGCAGGAAAATCACCCCTTATTCTCCGCCAGCTCCTTTTCCCTCCCTCTTTATGCTGAGTGTTTTCCAGTCGTGAGGATGTCTAAGGGAGGACTACATCCAATTTAAGTCTCTGAGCTAAACACGGAACATCTGGATTGGGGAGGGTTATTTTGAGTGCAGAGCAGAGGTGGAGAGCCAAAAATATCAAATCAAGCTCACATCTGGCAAGTACTGACTGCAGCCGGACACAGAGGCTGTTTAACCCAAGCTTATATGGTGTGAACACAGAGGTAACAGACAATAGGAATTCATGGCATTTGGAAATTTGGGAGAAATAAGCTTGCATAGATTTCTAAGATGGTATTTTCAAACTCACAAACATGCTAGCAACAATTTAGGTGTTCCAACAGTAAAAATACCAACTTTACAAGCTGGGACAAAATGTGCATTTTTTTTTCCTTTTCCATTTTATGCGTCTGTGTATGTGGGCGAGCTTCTCACACTGAATTCATTCTTGTGAAATCCATTTCCCTACATTTCCATCACAAGACATTCAACTTCAGACATCTTTGGATGTGACAGAGAAGAAAATCAAAAAAGAATATGAAGATGACCAACGACTTCAGGAAGAAGAGTGTGAACTCATTAGAATTTTTACCAAACAACATCATATGTATGGTGGCTGCTGCCATCTCCAGAGCAACAATAAAGCCCAGATGGCTACAAGTCAAACACTGGATGTGGAACAAGAATGTGCTTTTTGGCTCAGATCCTCCTGTTTGTGTAGTCTGCAGTAAAGCAGTTCGAATTTTTAGCGTGGGTTTGTGCAGCTCCAGTTCATTTGTGCTGCTGATTTATAGATTTATTTTGATGTTGTGTATCCTTGCCTGTCTGTCTGCCTGCCAGCCCATCCCATCTGTCTCACTCCAGTTTGTTTTTTACTTCTGCAGATGTTCTGCAAAGTGAGAAGGCCTTTGCACTCTCCCCTCTTCCACAATAAAGTATTTGGAACTAGACTCTAATGCATTTTAAACTTTGGTGCTCTACTGGTGGAAAAGATGAAATGGATGATTGAAAATGTACGTTGATTACAAACAAAATCATCATTGCAATATCCAATAATGAGATTTTTTGTATTTCTAAAATCATGCATCATGATTGCTGATGGATTTTTTTTCTTCAACATTCTTTGCAAAATAGGTCAAATTTTGTCACATAGGATCCAATCAAAAGCATATTGATGGTCAATGTGCTCTGATTTATAACTATTCTTTCTGCATGTTTAAGGCTTTTGTCTTCACCCGAATCTAATTTTGTCCACAGCCAAATAATTGTTTGCTAGAGGCTCCCAAGCAGAAAGTAGTTTACATGTAAGTCAAAAATTTAGTTTGTTGGTTTTACTGACCAGAGCACATTCGTCCAGGTTTTCTGCACCATTTACACGGTCTGTGGAAACTTTGAATTTCACTTCTTTTGGTTCTGCCAGTCTTCCATAAAACAAGGGTTTTGCACTGAACTTTAAAGGTTTTTAAAAGTTTAAATTATCTTATCTTAGGCCATAATCTGTTCATTCATTGCTTCTTTTAGAGACTTTTTATTTATTTATTTTTTTTTAATCAGGAATCTCCCAAAACACCAGAGCCATTTTTTTAAATTCTGTCTCATTTAGTTCTGATTCTGCTTGACTTAAGCTTCAAACATATGCTAACGATGTAAATGACTGAGAAGAACTGTAGCTTTCTGAGCAACAACCATTTCAGGAAACGTTTCGCTTTGCACTTCTTTGGCAACACTTAGGATCTTCGTCTGAGTTTTGGCAACGTTGAGTGTTACAAACACTTACATAATCACCACCTACAAATGCAACATGAGTGTTTTGATTGGAATCGCAGCAGCAGCAGCAGCGTGTTTGTATATATATATATATTTTTTTTTTTCTTCAAAATTTAGAAATGAACAAATCCAGTGTATTTATTAACTTATTGTGTATATACATGTATTACAAATGCCTGTCTTAACCCGAGGTATTTATCATTTTATTTGTACTTGTTCATCTTTTCCCAGTGGCCTGACAGCAGAGGCCATTCATGCCTTCTTGCTCCTCCTCCGCTTCCTGTCTCAATCCATATACAGGCGTTGTTGGGCATTGTGCTCTCCCTAACCAGCCCTTTCAACTTCTACCACCAAACATCTCTCTGACCCCCCATGTGGGGTTTAATGTGTCACTTTGCTTATACGTCCTGACACACACACACACCCATTCACACTCCTGCAGCAGTGCTGTTGTCGACCAGGTGCCAGTCAGATGGCTCTCTGCCCAGTGATGACTGGAACAAACCTCAACATGTGTGCATGGTGAGCCACAGAAGGGCTGTGCTTGTGTCTAAGCATGGATGTGTGTTTGCGCCTCCTCTTGGCAGAGGACTTATGCCCTACATGCCAGGAATGAGTAAAGCCACTTGAGCTGCTGAATTCAAATGCTTTACATTGCTCACACATCTGATCATGAACATAAGAAACATTACCAGCAGGATGGATGTGATTATGAGAAGTGATGAGCCTCGGTGTGTGTATATATTTGCATGTCAACCCTGCTGTGTGTATAGCTTAGCAGAGTACAGATCAAGAGTTTACAATGAGTCTGATTTTCCCTCACTGTATGATGGTTGTGCCGACACTGTCAACAAAGTACAGAATGCCGATTTATGGAGCAAGTAGACGGTAAGACAATAATATGATTGCTTAGAATGAGTTAATTAACCAAAGACATATTGTGAAGTACTGCGTGTGTCACAGAGGAACTCAACAGTTCTGTTTTGAATACCTAAAACGTGACATGACTTCCATCCTGTCTCGGTTTTTCTATGTACATTGGGTGGTTATGGCTAGTAGCTATTTTGTCAAGTTACCTTACTGTGATTCTTGTTGTACCTTACAAAACCCTATGCCTTTGAAGCGTTGCTTGAGGAGTCATGAGAGTTTTGTTGTCTGTTTGACATGTCTTTATGAGTTTGATTAAAGCTTATGCCTGTGTTCCCTTGAGCTCGTTGTAAGGACGACTGCTGGACCTTGGTGTGACTGCCCAGTCCTTGTATATCCAAAGTAAAAGCTTTGTTCACATTTTCGGCACAAAAACTTTGGTGGATTTAGACGAGCCCTGTTTAGTTCTGCTCTAGTTTGTTTGCCTAAAACGTCAGGTGCATTTGGGGAAGTGTGAATGCACAATCAAACTTTTCTGTTCGGTTGAACTGAACTCTGGTTCAATTTATGTAATTGCACCAAAATTACATAGATTTACAATTTATGTAAATACCTAGTGGACCAGAGACGCTCCAGAAGCAGGAAGCAGATGATAGCGCAGGGAATTCTGGGTAACTGCAACCAAAGCAAACATGTGAGTCTAACACTAGCAGTAGAAATTTGTTGTGATCTTTATCCTAAGATAAAAGAGAAATCCTACAAGCGCTAAAATCTGATGCTTCTCTATTTTTGTTTACATTTCACAAAGAAGGACGTCATGCTCAGTGTCTTCCTCAGAGGTTTTTGTGTCATTTCCTTTAGTGGTTCTTGGTGCAGTGCCACCACACGTGAGAGGAATAGATTTTTTAAGTTCATTTGACACAGTCCAAACAACTGAAAATGTAAATGTTGCAATTTAGTTCCCCGGTCAAACTGAGTCTGCTAGACTATTAGGTCTGAAAACATCCTTAATTTTATCATAGTCTTGTAAATTACAAAAAAAAGTCTAAATATTTTTGTTACACACAGGGAGAAAAGAGCACTGACTTTTGACCAACAACAAAGGAGATCCATTTGAGTCTCAATGAGAATAGCTGGTGTATGTAAAACAGATGTTGCTTTTGGACTCTAGATTTTCTAGCAGAGGGGGATGTGACTTTGGGGGAATGAAAACGGTAATTATTACTTTGAAACAGGTCATGTTTTGATGGTGTTGTTTCATTATGGAGGGAAATTAGCATAGCTGAGCAGGCCAGCGGGCTGAATGCTTTAATTAGGGAGAGGAAAAAGGATCGTTCAACTAGAGACCGAATCGTACGTTCACATGTGTGTGAGTGTGAGGGGTTTGATCTGCTCATCAGCGCTCTTGATGTTGTTTTTGTTTTTTTTTGCGGTAGATGAAAGCCAGCTCCTACGTCTATGTCACCCGTGGGACTTTTCCAGCCTGTCTCTGGATCTGAACAGAGCAACACGATGGAAAGTGTTTGTTGTTGATGTATTGATTGCATCGTTAGAGAAGGTTACACCCATAACGAGCTCAAGCTAATCAATGAAGCTCATCCCACTTTTTAATGTTTGTTTTAGTCATAAAACGAGTCAAATGACCATTTTCTTTACCAAAGTAGAGATAATCAATTGCCACCCAGCACTGTACTGTGCAGCTGATCCTGTGTGTGCTCTGTGTGTTTGCAGTTCCAGGGAGCACGTGACCCCGGAGATGAACAAGCTTCGTCAGAGTCTGAGGAGGAAGAAGCCCACCTATGTGCCAGAGGCCAGCAGACCCCATCAGTGGCAGGCTGACGAGGAGGCTGTACGCAAGGGCAAATGTAACTTTGCTGTTCGGGTAGGTTTTGTAGATATTTAATTTATTTCCATCTCTACAGTATGGAATATAACATATGATAGTTTGCCATTAACTTAAATGAGAAATAGGGTTCAGAGAGTATTAAACTAGTTTAAATATTGATAGATCAAGAACAGAATTGGTATCTAAACCCCAAAAAATAGATTAAAGTGTAAATTCTAAAACTATGTTAGAGTAGATAAAAAGAATTACCCTAAACCTGTATGAATAACCAAATCATAATTGGGATACCTCTTCCACTGTCCAAAGACATGATAATTAGGTTAATTGGTTGAATTAAATTCCCCTTATGTATGAGTGTGTGTTTGTATGATTGTTTGTACTGTACGTCTCTTTGTTGCCCTGTGATGGACTTGTTACCTGTCCAGGATTTACCCTATCAGCAGCCATAGGGTTTCTGGCTTTTTGACCTCTGATAGACACAAACTACCAGCAACCTCAAATATTATTAAACAGGTGTAGAAAGTGGATGTATTGCATTGAAAGACCCCTGTTTTAATAAGGGATCTTCCAGCTTTTCTGTTCTAATTGTGCTTTCAAGGGAAATCATCATAGTTTCAGGGCTGCAGGTGAAGCCTGCAGAAATCCAGATATTGATTTTTATTTAATGCAGATCATATTTTAAAAAGCTACTAAAAGCCCCAGTCATCAGCAGATGGATGTAATAGATCCAACACTTAGTTAGAGCATTTAAACCCAAAGTATAGGTTAAAGTGATCCATGGCAAACTTCATGGCTGGATGAATCACAAGTCATAATTGGTTTTAAAATGTATGATTAATTTATCTGCTGTACCGGCTTAGCCATTTTCTGCTAAACTTCAAATGTATGAATCCTGGAAAAGATGAATAAGGAGATTGTAAAGGTGTGTGTTCCGATAAAATGTAAAAAAATAAAACCATTAAAACGGTTTAAGTTTTTGTTACATTATAAATGTCACATATGTATTATATATGTGAATTTGAAAATGTCTAACATTGTGCTGGCTGAACCTTCACTGAAACTGCTTCTGTGTGAGGCTTACCGTTGTCACGCCCTCACATGGGATCAGCTTTTGCTTTCAACCATACTTACATGCATATTGTGTTATAACACACATCCTCATACTTCAGCTCTGCAGGTGAATACCTCAATAGGAGCAGAAAGAAACAGCAGCGTTATGAAAGGGCAGATTTTATGACTGACCTACCTCAGTGCGTGTGTGTCCTGTATGAGATCTGATTTGTAGACGGACTAAAGAGATAGTGACAGAAAAGATGGAGGGCAGAGCAGGAGCTCTGACAGCAAGGTGGCTTTACAGATTACAGAGACCACAGGAAATGACAGGGAGAATGAAATAGGCACACAGAGGGGACAAAGATACATCCTGGGAATGGAAATTGCAAACAGAGGGAGAGACTGGACAAGATAAGAGAGGAGAAATGAAAATACAAAGATGATAAAGAGCAAGGTTTGAGCTGAGCTTAATTTCCTGAATGGCTAATGATGGGATGTGGAGGGTTTGCAGCATGAAGCTGGTAGCACAATAATCTTTTATGTTTTGTCAGACATCTTTTTCTTTCTCTGATTCTAAATTTATTCTCAAGTCATGAACTATTAATGCCTCCCAAGGAGCTGCTGAACTTTACTAAAGGAGCGAAAATAGGTTTTCTGAGCCCAATGCTGATTAACCAGACTAGCAAGGAGAGCAAAATGTAGTTTTTTTTGTTCCCAAACCTCCCTCGCTTTGACAATCATTAACGTCCAGCTATTTACATAAAACTTACATTGGAGTTCTCATTCGCCATAAAACACTTTGTTAGCTCAGACAGTTTATGGTTTTTTTTATCATTGATTCAGAATCAGGGAAACACACTTTTAATACAACTTTGATTATTCTTCCTTAGTCTTGTTACAAATCATTTTCATTTATGTAAGATGTTGACAGAAATCAGGCAGGGAAGGAGTTAAAAAAACACACTGCTGCCAAAACCTAACCAACAGTTAATGAGGCAATGAACCGACAACTCTCGTTGGTTTTTCGGTTGTCTTTTATTTTCTTTTTTCTTTCTGAGTTTTGTATTTTCCTTTTCATTTTCCACTGCTGGGCGCTCAGTTACCAAACTGCAGCCAAAACATTCCAGTTTGGTTTCATTGGACCATAACATGATCTTCCAGCGAGCAGCTGGGAGTTTTAATAAGAGGCTGCTATCTTACAACTCTACTTCTTATTCCTGACAACAGCTTAATCTTTTTACTAAAATCTGTGAATTGGACTGGAGGGATTTTTCCAAAGGCAAATAATAAGTAGATAAACTAATTAAGGTATGAATGGGGGAATACATTTGTGACTATAATTATGTGACCTACATATAATCTTAGATTAACTTTTGCAAGTGGTTTGTGTGTAGCAACATCTATCATATATTGTTTGCTGTTGGACCAGAACTGCCTTATAGAGCTTTTATAAGATTCTGCAGAGGTCATTCCAACATGTACAACTTGGATGTACATTGACATTTGGTTTAATTAAAATTTATTTCAGTTGGAAAGGGTGAAAGTGCTGCTTGACTGCCTTTTCTGCATCGATTTGTGACTAAACTTTCTAATTTTCATCACTTGCTAAAATAAGACAGGAAGCAACCAAGACAACTAGAGCAGAAAAGTTGCTCAGAAGACTCCTCAACTTGGCTGCATGTTGTTCAGCACATACTTCAGTTCAGCAACCAGATTTCTTCAGACGCTGTCCTTAGATATTTTAAAACCCATCTTCCTCTTACACTTGGCTTCTGACTCCAGCAAAGCTGTGAGAACTTTAATTTTGCCCCCATGGGCGCTGCGTGTACCACAGAGCAGAGAACTGGAGAGACAACAAAAGAGGAATACATGCTATAACCGACTTCAGTTCTCCTCTCACTCTCTCTTCCTGCCCTCATTATCAGGACACTCATACAGCTGGAAACCCAACAGTGAATGCAGATTTGCTGCTCATGTGACAATTTCAGAGCAATTACCAAAATACTGATTGGAATTAATGAGGTTTTAGTAGCTGTTTTTTTTTTGTTTGGGCTCATTTTTATTTTGACATGTCTCTGTTATCCCAGCTCTTTCATGTGATGAAATGTCCTCAAGAACAGTAGACATCCTCTCAGGATGTTAATTTTCTGTCTGTTTGTGCTGCAGTACCTGGGGCTCGTCGAGGTGGAGGAGTCGAGAGGAATGCATGTTTGTGAGGAGGCTGTAAAAAAGCTGAAAGTTGTAAGTACGCTCTCACACTCAAAACACATCCTCGCACATGTATTCTGCAGCTCCAGTTTGTCGTGCAGACAAAGTGGCATGTTCACCCCTGAGGAATTTTCCGGTGCCCGTACACCTACATGGCCTTCCCAAAGTATTCCCACCCAGTCATCTTATCCAGATTTTTCTATAACAGCAAATTTTGATGTGTTTTATTGGGATTTATATTGATAGAAAGACACACAGCTGGGCAAATCATGTTTGTATGTCTGAATGGCAAGGTCAAAGTTCCAATGGAAATTCAATTAGGAATATGTTGTAAGATTTGAAAATAGTTCTCTGTAAATGCTATTCATACAATCTGACTAAACTAGAGCTATTTTTGCAAAGACAAATTTGTTGAAATGTGCAAAAAAAGGCTTGCAGCTGTAATTGCAGTGAAAGATGGTTTTACAAAGTATTGGCTCAGGGCTGCTGAATACAGATGCACACCACACATAAAGCTTGGAGAGTGGGACATACCCTGGCCCAGTATTTTCCCTTATTGTTGTTTACTTTACAACACTGTTTTCACTCTCCCCGGTGGGTCTGAGTCCACGTTTATTTGTGTTTGCTTTTATAAAGTCTGATGCTGAAAAAGACAACAGAAAGTGAACTGTAACACAACACACACACACACA
The DNA here is from genome assembly GCF_019740435.1 of Gambusia affinis. Lineage (NCBI taxonomy): Eukaryota > Metazoa > Chordata > Actinopteri > Cyprinodontiformes > Poeciliidae > Gambusia > Gambusia affinis. The sequence continues at coordinate 11,299,744 of NC_057873.1, forward strand.
AACACGGCGACACACACTGAGTTTACCCCCCTCCTGGGAGGCTGAACTCAAACAGGGAGCGTGTGAAAACGGTGACACAGAATGGTTGCTGTCAGACAGCAATAGTGGAAAGGCAGCATACAACAGGACTCACTTTGTTCAAAATCCATACGTGGTTTTTCTCTGTAACCAGAGAACTCAAAGGAAGACTTTGTAGAAAACAGAGTCACATATGTTCTGTTTTCAGTCATTCGGATTTTTCGTTTCCTTTTGATTGTCCGTTCCACCTCCACATTCGGTTCTCCTCCCATTTTCTGCTCTCTCATTGCTTGCCTATGTTCTCCTTTCCTAACCTCACTCACATCAATCTGATTGTGTTGAAATGGAGACTCAGAGTCGATTCCCTGCTGTTCTCTAGGTCACCATATCCCTCACTCACACAATTTCTCTCACTTCATCTCTTGCTTGCATTTTTCATGCTCTTATACATTGACTTGTGCTGTGTAAGCTTGTCTGGTTATGGAAAATAGAAGCTGGAACAGTCTTTACTCTGCTCAAACATTTGTACCACTTCACCTACACTAAGGATGTGGTGATAATTTGGTGTTTGTATGAAACATTTAGATTTGCTTACAAGCCTGTTAACAATTAGCTCATGAAGAAGGAATATTTTTTTGTTCCTTGTTATCACCGTCAAATAAATTTTTTCTTTATTCTCTTTCGCCTCCTCTTTGCTTTTGCAGAGTGGCAAGAAGACGGTAAAAGCAGTACTGTGGGTTTCAGCTGATGGACTCAGGGTGGTTGATGACAAAACTAAGGTAAGATAACATTTCTTTCTTTGGTCTCTGACCTGAATCTGCTAGTTCCATCCTTCTTGTGTCTTCCCGTTCTTTCTTTGCCTCTTTAAACTGCCAGATGAGATGAAAATTGAAGTGGTTGTCCTCCATGCTAAATGCAATGAGTTGGTGGAAAATTAACCCTGCACATCACCCGAAATGTGCATTCCTCATAGTTGATGTGTGTCTTCAGCTGGGACAGGGAATTAGGTCAGGTGGATGGATGGAGTTAATTCTTGCAGAAAACCTTGTAGAAGCTGTAGAAGACATAAAACTGGAGTGAAGGTTGACCTTTGACCCTAAGTCTGGCCAGAGCTACACTGAAATGTCATAAAATGAGTTTAGACCAGAATCCGTGGCAAAATTTGAAAATTGATGCTCACTAATGCAGTGCAGTATGACTCAGCTTAACCTGTTTTGCAAAGTAGAATGAACTGAAATTTACTTATTTTTTTTAGCAGTGCTGGTAGAGACATAGTTGGACATACTCTAGGTCAAATTATTGACTTAGGTGTCTTTAAGTACCACTGCAAACCTCCTTTTTCCAGATTTTTATATATAAAAACTTGAAATTGTTTAATTTTTCAGAAGGATCCTCCATCGATTTCCCAAAGATTGTTTGTGTAAAGGTTTGTGCCATAAAAGTCTGGTAGGAAGCACCCAGACACACAAGCACCTGTGTGGGGGGTGTTATTTAGCGAGGCAGGTCTCCAGCAGTGAGTACAGAGAGCTGTGGCTCTATTGAATGCTAAGTGGGATGAAGAGCAGCAGAGAAAGGAAAAACAAAGCCTGTTGAAGCCACTTCTGTTTCCTCACTTTACTATTTTTGTTTGGACACCACACACGTTGGCCTCACTTCCCCTACTCCCTCATCACACTTTTCTCCTTTGACTCCATCTCCCTCCTCCTTTATCTTTTTCAGCCATATAGCATATCACTTTTAAACTTAATCTGGCTCACAGTGTGTGTCTGCAGAGGCTATTAAATGTTGTGACACTAGATTTCAGCTCTTGTTTCCTCGAAGATGGGGACTATATTTCTTTTTACACTTTGCATTGTTTTCATAAGATCTCTCTTTCTATCCAGGCTAACTGTTGGAATAATGTTAATGTTCAACAGCTCAGTTGCTTGAGCCATTTAAAGGGACGGTATGTAAGAGTTACTGCTGGTCTAGTGCCCAAATTAGAGATCACAATCATTTCCAAATGGAGCTTATGATTATCTTGATTTAATGAAAACTGTCACTTTTTATTATAACAGGGAATCTGACATTTAACCTAAAGGTAGTTGGATTGAGTCATAATTAGTTTGAATTAGACTGTAGTGAACTGAATTAAACTGAAGTGGACTGAATCCTATAGACGACTTGGACTTGGACTGCATACCTGTGTAACTGTTTACGACTGTTGTTATGAAGTGTCATTCAATAAATAGACACTTTTAATGACTCTATAGGATTTAATGCAAATTTGCATTAAAAGTGCTTTAAAAGTGTCAACCTTGCATTATTCAGGAAAAAAATAATGCATTAAAAGTCCATTAATATTGTTCACTTCACATTAAAAGTGTCATTATTTACAGAAAGACACTTCGTGACAACAGCTGTAAACATTCTTGGAAACTCCTTCCTCGTTATGACAGGCGTTATGTCATGCTTATGACAGTCTCATATCAGTCTTATGCACACCCCTTCACATAAAATGTTACCAAAAGATTTTGATGCATAAATGTGAATAATGTTTGTCAATCAATATTAGATTAATGGAGTCTTTCAGCTCAAACAAAGTTTTTAACAGTGTAAATATTAGGAGATTCTCTTGTGCAAATGAAAATAGAAGTAGACAGTAATTCTTCACTCAGTGACGGTGATGGAGAGAAACCCAGATAAATTCTTACCAATTAATGTCTTATTAAAAACATGCAGTAGCAATCTCTACTCATGTTCTCCTCCTCTTCCTTTTGACATCTCTTCATCATTTTTTCTCATTCTGAACTATTTTTGAAACCAGCACCTAAACAAATCTAAAAGCACATTTATGCATGTGTGTAACATGCAACACTTCTGCAGCACCTTCCCAGTGAATCAATACAAAGAAACAGAAACATCATATTTTTTTTTTTTTAGCTTGCTCAGCAGCATTTTGGGCTTCAAGCACAAAGTTGTTTCTCGATGACACAGTCTGAGTCATGGACTGCAGTGCTGTTCCTAACGCCACATCAGTTTTTTGTTCTTCTAATATGAATTCTTAGAAAAAACATCATAAGATTGTTTTGGATGTGGGCTGAGAAAGAAAGACACACACACCCACCCGCACACGCACACACACACACACACACATTCTACCAAACAAACACTGGTCTTTCCCCAGCCTTTCACCTTGGTACCAGCATCCCCTTTGATTCACTAATTGGCCCATATTGAATGGACTCCTATTCTTCCACTTCTTTCTCTCCACATCCCTCCTTCCTTTTCTCATCTTTTCCAGTCTTCCTTCCCTCTCTCTCTCTACCCTTGTACTCTCTACCCTTCTTATTTTCTCGCCGACTCTGAAAGAGAGGAAGGAAGTGTGTGGATGAGTGTGTGAACCCTGCTCCCTTTCTTCTCCCCTTCGCCTCTTGTTTTCTTTCTCTTTCTGTGTTTGAGTGCGAGTCAAAGCTCTGAGCCGGGGGCCCCTTAATGTACACAGAGAAAGACAGGGGCCCCCTCTTAGTTTCATCTATAGTGACTGTAGACTGATAGCAGCTGAATAACCCTTTCAGTGAAAGAAGGGCAAGCAGTGGAGACGATCCAAAGATTCAAAGAGGGTCAGTGTCATTAGTTGGTGGTTAGTGGTCTTTTCTGTCAACAGCAGGTTTGCAAATATTCTGCAATGAGAGAGGATGGCACTTCATGGAGTTAAGCAAGGGTCTAAAGCAGTGTGTCAAGTAATTGGGATCAATCACTGGGGAAGTTAGGCCCAGGATTTTCTGTTTCTCTTTCTCCAGGCCTCACACAATCAAATGAAACGGTTCCTACTGACTGGGTTTAGCTGTTGAACGTCCTGTCTGATTCCTGCCGCCTCTCTCCTGTCTTTGTCTGACTTCCTCTGTCAGGACCTCATTGTGGACCAGACCATCGAGAAGGTTTCCTTCTGCGCTCCTGACCGGAACTATGACAAGGCCTTCTCCTACATCTGCAGAGATGGAACCACCAGACGGTGGATGTGCCACTGCTTCATGGCTCTGAAAGACTCGGTGAGGCTGCTCAGTGTCAAAAACCTGCAATTTTTCAACCTGTTTTACTTTAAATATAAATTCTACTGATTTTAGATTGCTGCTCCAGTGTATATCATATTTGTAACCACTGTTGAAAATTGATGGTAACACTCAGGATTTATTGATGCGTTAAGCTGACATGATGAGATGACAACATTGCGTTCACTAGATTAGATTTGTAGCAATACTTTTTGAAAACATATATTCATCTTTCATTTTACAAATCAAAGTTTTTGTAAATCACAAACTGGACTTTAGAGAATCGGTTGTCAGTATTGATTAATACAGCTATGGTTAAAAAACATATAACTAGGGTATAAATTCAGCCTAGAAAATAGCCCTGGTAGAAATGTAGAACTATTTTATTTACCAAGACCTTTTGGTTAATCTTTTACTGTATTATTTATTTTTCAGTATTTCAATCAAGTCGTATCAGTTTAAACCAGTCTAAGGCATATATTTCCTGCTACTTTAGTTGCAGATTTTAATATATTAATCTGTTTACATCAATTTGCGGTGAACAAGGGAGAAAGTCATTGATTCAAAGCATCATTTTAGATTTTTAAGACCTTTATGTTCCTGTGAATTATAGATTTTTCAAGAAAATAATTTCTGCTACGGATGTTAACAAAATGTTTGCATCAGTCAGTTTGTATTAGCATCTTTGAATTTAGGTGTTTAAAGCTCATATTAGAGGAATTTTAGGATGGATACTTTAATGTTGCTATAAAAAGTTGCCCAATTCATCTGTAACGCCGACATCTTAAAGTACAATTGTTTTTAAACTGAATGAAGCCAATGCTGACTTACGTAATTCAAATCTCTTGAGAATCTGTTTCTTTGTGGGGGTTTTTATGAGCTTTAAATTGTTTGCAGGATTAGTAATCTGCATAGAGAAGGACAGAGCACCGACCTGCGGGATTAGAGGAGGGGATTAACCAGAAGCCTTTGTGGTTATCTGTCTCTGTCTCTGGCGCTCCTTTCTGTAGGCGAAGCTGCTGAGCCGACAGACATCCGTCATTTTTGTGGAAAAAATGTTATAGAACTGGTTTCTTTGAAATGCCGTTAATTCATGTTTATGTTTGACAACATGAGGGATTTACAACCTAATCCTAATTACCTTAATTAGACACAAATGGGAATGCAATCCAGTCCTTTACATCTAAGCTAATTACAAAGAAATAAGTGCTACGTATTATCTGACGCCTGAAACTGTCAGGTTCTGGAAGCAAGACAGAAACATTTTACACTTCATTAGATAAAATAATCAGAAACAGTTTCAGTTTATGTACACCACAAAATATTGCAAAGTTAGCCGTGGAGGCTAGTTTTCACCTATAGTGTCTCAGGGTACAATCAATAATAAATAAATAATCAAGTTTGATGTCCTATTTTTTAAAATTTCAGATTTTTCTTGTAGACTTTTAAATAATGTGTCTTCTTTTTGCCCTTAACATATACACTTCTATTGAGAAAGTTGGGAAAAGAAACCTTTGGATACAGCTATTGTTCTTTCTAAAGGATGTATGTGGATATGTGAAGCAGTAGCCCAAGGTTTAGATGAGCAACACTGGTCTGCAGGATTAACCAATGACCTGAGAGAAGCAACTGTTTCTTCCTGTTAATCTCGGAGAAGCCCTAAAGAAATTTCTAAGTACGTCAACTGTGAGCTTCTTTACAAGTGAAAAACATTTTAGGCAGCTGCCAATGTTTACTGGAGGGAATGATGGAGCATAATAAACCTCAAATTCATGTTAAGAGAAATTTCCAAAACACAAACTATGCTGTAGCCCTTAAAAGTACGTAATTTTATTCCATCAAGAAAACATAACATGTATAGTTTATCTGCAAAGGGATGCTAGGAGGAAGCAGCTTCTTCTGAAAAAGACATAGAGTTAATTTGGTTTGCAGAGTTGACTCTGTATGAACCACAAAACTTCCATAAGAAGTTTTTTTCTGTAATGAACTATGTACTATGTTCCAAAACAGCAAAACATAGCACTATAGCTTCGTAACAACTCTCATTCGCTGTGGTAGAAAGCTGCTGAATTGGACTTATTTTGCTGCTGCAGGACCTGAGTGAGCACCTTGGCTGAACTCCTCTGTTTACCAAAGTATCTTTGAGTCAGAAATGAGGGTTCTCTTTCTGTCTACTTAAGCTTGGTTATAACTAGCAGAATATCTAAAACAGAGGGGCTGAAAAAATTAAGGTGTCGCAAGAAACAGGTCAACATTCTGATTTAAACCTGATTTAAATTTTGGGCCACATTTCTCCAAAACAGTGTGAAAGAATGATAAAGTCATCCAGAAAAAACAGTATGCAAATTGTGGTTGTACAAGCTGAGCATGAATGTTTTTTGTCTCATGAATGTAGAGGAGATTCTTCTGATTGGTGTGTTTAATAAATTACTTTTTTTTCTTCAAATGTTTCCTACCAGGGTGAGAGACTGAGCCATGCAGTCGGCTGTGCCTTCGCTGCCTGTCTGGAGAGAAAGCAGCGCAGAGAGAAGGAATGTGGCGTGACGGCTTCTTTCGATGCCAGTCGCACCTCCTTTGTGCGCGAGGGCTCTTTCCGCATCAATTCATCTTCCAGCCAGCAGGGCAGCAGCAGTGAGCGAGATGAGAAGATGCAGGATAAAAAGAAAGGTAGTAGACCACTCCAATTCCTCTCCACTCACCATAAATTCAAAGTTACTTCAAAATCCTGTCAAATGTACTTATTTAGAAAATCTTTCAGGGATGCATGTTTGAGTCTCATACGTCACTGAGCACAGGTTGTGGTTTCCTTCAGATCAGCCCTCTGTCGTCCCAGCTCTTCCTCCTGGCTCCGCCTCGCCACCCGAGGGGACGGCGTCCCAGATGGAGCGTCCAGAGCCAGGTGGGCCCCACGCCATCCCTCGCCGCCACGCACCCATCGAACAGCTGGTTCGCCAAGGCTCATTCAGGGGATTTCCAGCTCTCAGTCAGAAGAACTCTCCCTTTAAGAGACAGCTGTCGCTTCGCCTCAATGACCTGCCATCCACTCTGCAGCGCAAAACAGACTTTGAGGCCAAGAACCCTGGTGAGTTGAGACTTTTTTGTAGATTGGCTTACAAATGTTGACAAACGTAGACACCCACTGACATTCTACCCTCAATAACTTTGGAAACAGAAGATTTGTCACATAAAAACTGATTTTCTTTAGGTTAAGCTTTTAGATATCTAAAATGCTACATGATCTAGGCTTCTTGTATCATTATATTATTCCACTCACCCATGCATCAATTGTCTATAGCTGTCATTGGGTCAGAAATGAGGTACACCCTGGCCAGGTGGCCAGTCTATCATAGAGCAATATAGAGACACACAGGACAAACAAACATGGAGACAATTTAGGAAGAACAGCCATGTTTTTGGACTGTGGGAGGAAGCCAGGGAACCCATTTCAGCTCAGTAATATTTTAATGTTATTTAATAGAGAAGGGTTAGCAAAACAGATGGGTATGGTGAAAATATTTTACAAATGTGTTTTGTAGTAAATATAACTACCTACAAAATATTGGACCATGTGAAAGTTTGACCATTTATAATGCAGCTGTTTGTTTCAGTAGCAGAATTTGCTGTAGATTGAAACTTGATTGAAATGATATTTCACGGGGCACTAATTACATCTTACCAATAATCTAATTAAGATCACTCCATCTTCAATTAACTGAGGATTAGTTATATATATGAAGCCCCCATGGTGGTCGCATCAAACAGCAAGTTTCACTTTAAGTTGATTATTTAGCAATTTTTATGACAAAACCTAATTTTTTTCAACATTTGTGTTTCTTGTCCATTTAGGATACATTTCAGTATGTATATTATTGGGCACATAAGTAAGCTTTTTTTTGGTTTAATTGATGAGTATTTTTTTTATAAAACATCTCCATTATTGAGTCAGTGGAGTAGAGGTTTATTTGTTTGTTTGAAAATATCTTTAACCTTGTGTCATGCAGCATTCACAATACCTTAGAAATAGGAACTTTAAACTTTTGTTTTCATATTTATCTGCTTTTTATGTGCTAGTTGGAATCAAAACATATGAGTCTGACTCAGTTTCATAAAAACATTGAGGCAATAATGCTCTAGGGTCTCCTCCTAACCTTGACAATCAATAACACGGGACCTGCTGAATAGAAAGAAACTGACTTTAAAAAGAAAATGGTCTAAAAGAAAGGTTGTAAAAAATATAAAGTCACTGTAGCAGATTCCTGTAGCCTTTCAGTTTAATCTTATTTGGCTCTGAATTAATGACATTTGACATCTCCATTCATTTTTTTTTCCATTTATTTATGGTTTCAAATACGCACTACAATAGATAATTTGTTAGCAGGTTGATACAGAGAGACCCTCATCAGCAGTAGAAACCTTCAGTCTGTGGTTCACAGTATGTATGTGTACAGTGGGGGAGGCTCTGATCGTATATTACCTTCAAAGTGCTCCCACACACATCCATACTCACTTAAATGGTAGAAGGCAATTAAATGGCTTATTTGCTCCCTTGTGACGCTCCAAACATATCAAGTATTGATCTGTACAGTCAGTCAGCTAACCAAACTAGCCAGTCAGAAACCTCCTATTGCCAGGGGTATAACAAAACAAACATGCACATTTACTCTACACCAATACATTTGAAGACTAAAGGAGCCTCTGAACTCTGCAGACTTGATTATAAAATGTGACCACTCATATCCTCTGTCTATGCAAAACAAAGCAAAAAGAAAACCTGAAAGGTAGATATGATGCCAATACTCATTGGTATTCTCCAATATAATCCAGGCCATGCAGCTGTACAATTCTCACTGTTTAAACACATTCTGTAGGTGAGGAAAAAGACACCTGGAATGAAAGCACATTTAATATACAGTTTATGCAAATGCATGCATACCCATTATATCTTTCATGTGTCACATTACATCCTCTAAGTAATTCTGAAATCAAACTTGTTGGATGCTGTGAACAATTTTAAACTGGGGTTAGAATTTTCTTTTCAGCAGCAAAACAGTGTTTCTACAAAGTACAGACTAAGGTGGGCTGAATGCAAATTTCGTAAAAGATGAAATGTGCCGAAAACCGTATCCACACACACTTTGCCATGATGCACCATTATGTGCTGGTCTATCACACAAAATCTCAATAAAATTTGTGGTTGGGATGTGACAAAATAGGAAAAATGTTCAAGTGGTGTAATTACATTTGAAAATCATTATAGCTTTTATACACAATACACAATTGAATACCTTGTGCTATTAGTAACCAACAATTATTAAATCCTGAACATCCTTAATTGCTTAATTGGTATACATGCAAAATGAATCATTAACTCAAGTATTTGTTTCATTTCTCAAGCTTCTTCTTGTCTCATTTACATGTTTTTCCTTTTGTGCTCTCTGCTTTCTATGTATCCCTTTCCTGCTGGTACCAGAGATGGACATGGGGTTGCCTTGTGAGGGTGACAGTAGTATCAATGCACTGTGTTGCCAGATCAACACATCTTTCGCCAAGCCATCAGACGAGCTCTTCTCCAACCCATCTATGTCTGCAAATTGCCCTCCGACCTGCACTGTGCCCCCAATTTTGCCTCCTCCGCCTGCACCTGTCCAGGGTAAGAAGGAATGCAGAAGATCAATAGCTATAGATGGATTGTTCCCACTATCTGAAACTCTTTTGTGTTTGTGTTTCCAGCCACCTCATCCTGGGTGCAGCCCGAACCTTCTCTCCACTCCCCTCCTCCAGGTTCTGCTGCACTGCAGAGCGGTCACAAGCGCACCCCCTCAGAGGCTGAGAGATGGCTGGAGGAGGTCTCTAAGGCTGTCAAAGCCCAGCAGACGCCTCCCTCTGGTCCCATCATACCCACCATCCCTGGACCCCCTTCCATAACCAGTCATCATATATCCACACAGGTGACATTGTCCTCTGCCCCAGTATCTACCGTCCCGTTGCCCCTCGGTACTTTGCCCAAATCTCTTATTTCTGGCCCTTCTGCCCTTCCATGTCAAACCCAAATGCCTCTCCCACCGATGTCAATATCATCTGTCCCTCTAATACCAGGTCCTCCAGTGTCAGGCCCCCCAATGTCTCTCCCATCCATGTCCATCCCAACTATGTCTGGCCCGAGCATGTCTGGAGCCCCCATGATGCAGGGCTCTCTGCCTGGACCCCCTGGCTCCCTTCCAAGTGCAATGCAACCATTCCCCCTTGCTTTTGATGCCACTCCAGCCCCTGTTGGGATGTTTGCCAACCAGCCGGTCCAACCTGCCTTCATGCCCATGCAGACCTACATGCCTGGTCTGGCTAGCAGCATGACTTACCCCAACTCCAGTGTGCCAGTGGTAGGCATCACACCGTCACAAATGGTGGCCAATGCCTTTTGCACCGCCACAAGCTCATCAGGCACAGGTCCGACCTTGGGCTCGGCAGCTGGAGGGTCCAAAGTGGGGCCCTTGGGCACTGTTGGGCATCACCACTCCTATCCAGGAGCAGCCGGTGCAACTGGACACCCCTCAGGGTTTAACACAGCTACGTTTTCCCCCACTCCACCTCTGTCGTCAGCCATTAACGGCCTCCCATCCCACAGCAGTGCAGCCGCAATGAACCTTCAAAACGGGACTTCGGTCAGTGGTGGCAGTGGAGAGAGCTGGCCTCCAGAGGGCAGCCAACTAACTGCTCCAGGGGTTAGTGACTCCCAAGATGATGATCGTTTTGAAGCCAAGTGGGCGGCACTGGAGACAAAAGGAGCGACACAACCGACAGGGAACAAGGCACCGGCTGCCACAGCTAACCCATTCTCCAATAGTCTGCAAAAAACCTTTGAGATTGAGCTCTGAGTTGGACTCTGGCTCTTAAAGATGTAGATCTTGCTCTGGGGTGAAAGCCAGAGGAAGATGGGAACCTATTCCAGGAATTCTTGCTTAATTGGTATACAGGTCCTTTCAGATGGCCTTGCATCCAGCCTGTGGGAGCCTTGGAGTCAGTGCTACTAAGATCTTAATTTCTTTCTTTATGATCCCATGTGAGATAGAGACAAACTCAGGAGTTGGCTGGACTGCAGTCTGAGAGAATCAGGTTTCGAGCTGTCTGAACTTCACAAACTGAATCCATTCAGTCCAACTGTCAACATTCTCTCCTTCCTGCTATTGCTTCTCCACTCTGGCTTTATTTTCCCTGCTGCAAGTCCCTAGATTTACTGCATGTTCGTCCTACTGAAAGCACTGTGGGGAGGACACGGCTCAGTGGTTTCTTTTTTAAAAAGAGGACTCAACTTGGATGCATTCCAATCCAAAAAGATATTTTTGGACGTTTGCTTGTTATATTTTTTATTCTGCCGGTTTTATGGTGTCTGGCAACATCGTGGACGAAGGTGTAGAAGATTCAAGTAACACACCGATGCTGATCTCAGCCGAATGGGGCAGAAGTCTGGATGCCTGAAAGGAAGAGTCCAGACAACTTACTGACCATTAGTACAGACTTATGGCCAAAATTGCTTTATTTATTGTATTCTGAGTTTAACATGTTTTATGTACCTTGAAACCCTTAAGATGAAGCAGAATTTCAGAAGCATGTTTATGTTATTTATCCCAACATGTTTGATTTTTAACAGCAGAGAAAGGAAAGCACTGTGGGAATCCTAATCATATAACAGGAACCAAATAACCACAACTTCCACTACAGCTGCGTACTGGGACAAGTCAGACTGGTGTATATAGCCGCATGTTTCTTCCACCTCACTGCTGCTGAGGCCTGATAAATCAAAATGGTGTCACTTGGATGTGTAGCTTGTTACTTTTATAATCGCCTAACAACAAGGGCACTTCAGGATAACCAGCGCATACAGTAGAGCACACAGGCAGTCTGTCTTCACCAAACAAACCCAAGGAACTTCAACAACTCAGTGGAAAAAAATAAAATGCTCCTCCTCACTGTGCAACTATGGAGAAACAATGCACTACATTCCAGATTTCACAAATCCTCATATGTGTGCTGACACAGGGTATACGCTCCTCATGTACAACAATAATTGTGTACTCACCTCTGAGTATCATGGTAGTGCTACACTCACAGTGCGCTGCAAAAGTATTTCCACCCCCATGAGCGTTTTTGCCATGTTGCATGTGATGGGCCGAAACAAAGTAGTACACATTACTACTAGTAGGAAATTTCATCAAAATGTCCCACAGCAAGGAATTACAAAAAAGCAGTATTATGTAAAACTTGCTTTTTTGAGCTTTATATCATGTCATGATGTTACTTCCTAATCAGAAACATAGTTGGAGTGTTGCCTTAATTCTTCCATGCATGTTTAAGAAATCCTTGAATCTCCTGTGGCAGCCATTCTTGGTTCCCTAAAGGCCTAAAATTCCCATTCTACACTAATGGCAGCAGCAATTATCAACCACCTGGTGGAACTTATTGTCTGCTGAGCTCATCGTACAAACTACTTCTCAGTCCAACTCTCCTAAGAACAGTTAACGGTGAAATAGAGGAGCATTTTTTGGGACGACATCCTGAAAGGAAAGTGAAAGAGTAGGAGCCCAATTTCAAAGTGCCAAATTGTGAAGTCAAATTATTTTAAAGTTATTTTATTATATTTACAGCTCTGGAAAAAATTAAGAAACCTCTTAAAATAATCAGTTTCTCTGGTTTATTCTTTATAGGTTAATGTTTGAGTAAAATGAACATTGTTATTTTATTCTTTGAACTACTGACAACATGTCTCCCAAATTCCAAGCAGAAATTTAGTATTTATTTGCAGAAAATGAGAAAATTTTATATAATATATTTAGAAACAACAATACTAATGTTTTAACTCAGGAAGAGTTCAGAAATCCGTATTTGATGGAATAACCAGGAGGCTTTCAATGGGGTTCAGTTCAGTGGACTCTTAATTTTTTTCAGAGCTGTATGTCATTTTTCTAACAGAATTACTTGAATGTGCTATAAAATGGCACCATGTACCTGGAAAATACATAATATCACCTCTTTAAAAGAGTGCTTCTCATCCTTCTCAAGCGAATTTAGGTCTGAACTTTGACTAGGACATTCTAGCCCATAAATAGGCTTTGATCTAAACTATTATGTTGTAGCTCTGGCTGTATGGCCAGGGTTGTTGTGCTGCTGGAAGATGAACCATAAGATCCTTCCTCTTTAAAAATATGTACAGCTTTGTTTGGCATATCACATAAAATCCCAATAAAATACACTGATGTCTGTGGTTTGAATGGCACACAATGTGGAAAGGTTCAATGGGGTTTAAATACTTTTCCAAGGTATTGTTGAGCAGATGAACAGAGAACTTGGGACTTGGGAAATAATCATGCTGAATGAATGTAAAACAAAGTTTCAGTTGAGACATAAACAGGGACAATTTAAGGCAGAAGCACATGTTGCTACCATGGAGAACGAGCTGTATGTGAGAAACTGAGGGAGGGAAAACAGAGTCGCACTTTTAGGGAGTAAAGAAAAGGAAGTCTAATGGAAGAAACATAAATAAAACAGGTTGAATACGATGTAAAAGCAAGAGGCAGATTTGGTTTAGAGCTAAGACATATTCAGTATTACGTCCACAAAACAAGCAGTGTCTCTGGTGTCTTTACACTCTGCAGCTTCAAACACTGTGGAGCAACATCTCTGATCAGTTTAAAACAAAATGTCAGCAGTCTGACTGCATTGTCATAACTGTTTCTTTTTAATTTTTCAAACGTACAACTCGTGGTGCAATTCAAACTTCTACTAAGTAGGTAGCTCTTTGAGTGTCATAAGGTTGGGTCCCACTGAGAAGATCCAGAATTAAAAAAAAACTGAAATGTTTATAATCAAAGGGCTTTCTGCAGGCGTTTTCTCTCTACTACAAACTATGATCTGATCAGACATGCTCCTGCTTCACTCCATGAATATGGACTGCCACTTTTAACATTATCTGCTCCTTGTTTTAATTAACTTAACGACTCTCTTCCTGTGGCTGACGGCCTGACTTTTTCCATCATCCAAATTTATAGACAGCTGACCTAATTTGTACCATTTTATCTCCTCCCAGGCTTCAGCCAATTTGGTTTAAATCAATATTTTTTTTCCAATCTAAGCAAACCGCTTTCTCTACCTTCCTTTCTTTATTAATTGATTGGTTGATTGATTGATCCATAAAGTAGATGCTTTTAGTCCATTCAGAGACCATTTTTGCCCTTGACTCTTGTTTGCACACCCTCCAAATTATAAATGTAGGCTAATTGTGTTCTGCGTCAAAGCAAACTAAATGACCTCATCAACTTGATTGTAAAACCTTAGCTTAGTGATCCAAGCGAACCAGTGGAGTTTATTTTTAATCTTTATTTACAGAAGTTTTTGTATTTAAACCAACATATTTGTATTGTAATTACATTGTACAAAAGATAAATAAAGTAATATAATATTATCCCTGCTTGAATGATTGGGTCTATGACCCAAACATTACTTATTTTCATTTACCTTTTCATGCTATTTTCAAGCTTGCATCTGATCTAACTTGTTCCTGAATTATTTGTTTTTTAACTGGTGTAAAAATGACTACAGAATAAGCCACAGAAAATCTACTTAGTACGTAGTACGGTAAGTATTTATTTAATAAAAATATATGTGCTCACTTGAATCCCTGGGCACTCCCTCATGGGCAGCTAGCCAAAGCCAATCACAACTTGAACTACTATATTTTCCTGCAACAGTTATTTAATCAAGTATATTCATTCATCCATTCATTTACTCTCTAACTGTTCATTGGTTGGTCCATCCTTCCATCATCCTGTTTATGTTTGTAGGTGTGTAAAATATCATCTAATTGAAGGTGCTAAATATTTTTAATATACAACTCAAATATTGCTGCGACAGACTACTTCCTCCAGGAGCTGGAGATAGGCACCAGCCACCCTCCCGACCCCATTAGGGAAGAAGGGTGTAAGAAAATGGATGGATGGATGGAACTCAAATATTGACAGTCACAACCCTCAGCAGAACCCATTTTATAAAGCTGTTTCTTTAACATGAGCAAAACTGCTTTTAAAAGCGTTTCATGCACACTGCAAATGTATATTAATTGCTAAAGATACTACAAATAGGAAAGTCACACTTTTTAACAAAAACACACAGACTGCAGATAGAACAAGGATCAGAACTCTGTTTCTTTAGAGTTCTGATCCTTACAACAAACATTTGTTGTAAGAGCACTTACAACAAATGTTCTCATTTATTACGTTTTTTTTTTTGTTGTTGTTGTTGCAACAGATAGAGGAACTCTCATATTTTTCGAATGAAGGGCAATGAAAGAAAAATATCCCTGTGAAGAATTAAAAATGTTTTACGCAGCATATCTGCAAACGGTATTTAAAATAGCCTAGAAAAGCATGACCAGCAAATTATTTACATGACTCCATTAATAATCTGGTGCATTCTAGAAACTGCAAGTGATGACAGGTTGAATCTGTCATCAGCAACTCATTCAGCTCCTTCCTGTGTGCGTTTGGTCTGAACCAGCCCCAACAGTACCTGAATGCACCGCTGTCTTGTCAGGGCTCTCCTCCGGTCCGCTTCAGCTGAGTGGTTCTGCTGCAGCATCTCAGATCGCTAATGAAACCAGACAAGCACCCTTTTCTTCTTTTTCTACTGCACTAACTCTCAGCGGACCGCCGGCCTCTGATCTCAGGTCAGTGAAAGAGTGTGAGCTGCCAAAGTGTAACAAAGGGGCAGGCTATAGAGCACTGGATCTTATTTTTTCTTCACCTTAACTCATTCAACGAGTCTTTCAGTAAAAATTCATTTTAGTGTGTCATCATTTAAATGAGCTTTGATGGGACTTGCTTTACAACTGTACCTAACTAGCAGCAATCTGTGCCTCCTCTGGCTAGTTTTATTCCTGCATATTCATGCAATATGGTCTCAGTTTTAAGCAGAGACTACCAGGAATACACCAGAACGATGATTAATGTGCCAAAGCTAACGCCATTTATCTTCATGTTAATCTCATACTAGCTGTTAACACAATCTTATTGTGGGGCTTTAATCAGTAAATATTAAGTTGTTGGCTTAGTTATTTAGAACAACATATTGATTTGAATACTTACAAAGCATTTTAACCCAACTTTGAAAACTTGCATGTTAATACTAAGAAAGGGATTAGTTTGTTGTTCCTTAAAACAGAATGTGGCTAAAGTAAACAGACTCATCTCTGTATATTCACACACATCCGTTAACCCACTGACTGGTTCAACATAGAAGCACATAAAAACAAAACCATGAAGCCAAAAGAAATCCATTTTGGCAGAAATTATAGTACAGGCACAGAAAACACGTGGAAGAAGGATCTCTGGTCAGGTGAGACCCAAATTGAACATTTTATCCTACAAAACAAACCTATGTTTTTGTTGGAAAACCATTGCTATTCATTATCTGGAATACATTGTCTCCTTGATAAAACATGGTGGTAACAGCATCATGCTGTGGGGTTACATTTCTTCATAAGGGTCAGTGATGCTGGTCATAACTCTGGCTCTAGACGTAGATCAAAGTGAATTCATGTGTAAGAATGGTTCAGACCTAAATTCAATTAAAAATCTCTGTCTTGAAAATTGATGTTTAGAGTAGGGATGAGCAATTATCATATTATTGATTATATTGTATGAATTGTAATTTATTGGGATACCAGTAAACATGAGGCTGTGATTCAAACCCACAACCTTTTTGCAGTTTTGGCACCAACTGTTCCACCAACATTCAAGTTTGTGGCTGCAAACTGACGCAACATGCCAAAGTTCAGTAGGTATGAATGCTAATGCAAAGCACTCTGTGGGCCTTTTTGAAGGAGAAGAAAAGAACTGGTTGTCATGGTGACACAGTAAAAGATTTATGTCCTAGGAAAAAGTGCTATAATCAACAAAAACCACTACACGTTCACACACAATTCATTACAGCGATAACAGCTGAAAATACAAAAATCATCCCTGTGGATTTTCAAGGAAAACAGCGCTTTTGTTGTGTGTATGTGTGTGTGCTGGAGGACAGTGGAGGTTATTTTTGTTGCACAGTGTGCATAAACACTCTAAGCACATTGTTTCTAAAATGATCAGAACAGAAAGTGTGTGTAATTCTGTGCAGCATGGTTGTATTTTAAATGTCGTCCAACTCTCCAAGCTGCTTTTAGGGACTGCATGCTTCTGTCTGTGAGAGCATCAGCACAAGAACAGAGTCAGTAATTCTGTCTGCATAATGGACTGTCTAAATTGTCTGATAAGCAGAAGATAATGCAACCATGCTCTGCTGATAGACTCACTCTCATTTACTATTACATTTCCTTCAAATACACTTATTTTGGATGAATTGCAAAATTTGCACAAATTTTTGTAGCATTTGTAGCAAAGTCTGCAGGTAGTGCTTCACTATTAATTGATACAACCCCTCCCCCATGGTTACATGACCACACGGCTAATTGTAACGCATAAAACCACAGCCATGTGACCCTGCAGTCCTTCAAGCTTGAAAGAAGTAATTACTCTGATTAATTGCATGTGTGAACTATCGATGAGTGCAGCTTGTTTAGTGTGTGGTGCACAGCTGGCTGCTACAGCACAACATGCTCTGTTGTGTAAAAGTATTCAGCACCTCTTGAATTTGTCACATGTTGTCCATTCACAACTGCAGTCATCTGTGTCATTTATTGAAGCTTCATGTTTTCCACTACTTTTTTGCAATAAAATAATAATAATAATAATAATAATAATAATAATAATAATAATAATAATAATAATAATAATAATAATAATAAAATTAATTAATTAATTCCAAGCTCATTAAGATTAAACAGGGAGCAACTGTGAACATCAATTTTCAAGTCTTGCTTCAGATTCTAAATTGGATTTAGCTCTGGACTTTGACTAGACCATTTTTCTACATATGCTTTGAGGTAAATTTAATAATAATAATTTGGTGATTTCTGGAGATATTTCAATACATGGTATTAGAGTAAAGGGGGATGAGTATGAACATATAAACACACACACGCACACACACGCACACACACTCACACACACACTCTTAGTGTCTCAAATACACAGGAAATGCTATTTATACATAAACACAAGATGAAAAAGGCTAAATTTAAATGCATTCATAAAAATAACTATGCCAGATCCAACAGTCCAATACACAAGAGGCTGGATCCAGCTGAGCTGCCACTCAGAGGGAAAGTGCGCCATCTATTGTTCGTTTGCTGGAATCTTCTCAGCACTAATATAAATCACCTGTTTATTACAAGCAGAGGGGATTTTCTGACTGCGCTCACCTTTCAAACCAGAATGAGATCAGTGCTCTTAAAAAAAATAAAGGCTGTTCTTAGTCATTCTTTGAAACATTTTCTGTCTGAGTAAATCATTCTCTTTTTTTCATTAGGAAATATTTCAGAATTTCCTACAGCAGTCCTCATAAATCCACAAACGAAATTCCAGGTTTTCAAAACTTAAAAATAAAACAATGACGAATCATTTCAAAAACTTTTCCGCTTCCGATGTGACATTTGTTACGCACAGTTCAACTGAATTTTTCTGTGGGGTAACTTTTCTTCTCACGGCATTGGTGTTTTTCTAAAGGTGGATAAAAAATTTTACAGTCCAAAATACAAGGCAAGTTGAAGATCATCATAGCATCATAGTGAATTCACATCAACTGTGGATTCAAATGAACAAATTAAACTTTTGGATTGTCCTTGTGCAAAATTTAATCTGATACATCATACATTGTCTGAAGAGGGATGAGGACCAGAAATGTCCTCATTGTTAGATACAAAAAACCTCAGCAATGTAGAGTGGAAAAATATTTCCAAATGAGTCTGTGCAAAGAAAGCAAAGTAATTGTTGAAGGGAGCATAAACTTTTGGAACCAGGTTGCTCCAGAGAAGCGTCTTTTTCTGGCTTTTAACCAGGACGGCTTAGTAGTTACCCACCACCGAGACAGTCTGAACAGTCAGCAGCAGGTGGTCTCATGTGAAATTTTACACTCCTGTGTTGTTGCGCTGCTGTTCATGGGGCGCCCTCCTGTGTACAGATAAGGTACTGCAAACAAAGATCACACACCTAAAAGAAAATTGAATAGTGCGTAAAATTTAGTAAAACAAATCCAACTTTTGCAAGGGTCTGTCTGCTTTCAAGAACGAGATAAAGGTTATGCTTTTAAGAAAAACAACATAAATGTTCACAAGTTTATTAAACCTCAAATTGGATGTTTTCCTTGTGGCATGATGTGTGTATCAGTGCCTTTAAAGGTCACCTGGATGCCGCTTTAGGAAAAGACAGCTCTGCAGCCCTTAATCAAAAGTGAATTAGACACACAACCAAAACTTTTTACAAATACAAGTGAGTCACATACTGAGCTGACTCACAATAATGATTACTGCAGATCATTGTCCAAACATCAACACTTACAGAATGTCACCAGAAGAAAACACAGTTCTAGCTAACACTATAATTATTGTGAATAAATCAGCTGTCTGTTATATAAACACAAAATCTGTTCATTTGAAAAGCTTTATTCTGCCAAGATGAGAATCATACTGGGAGCCATGAACATTAATGTCCCCCTTTGTAACTGACGCTTGTCACTGTTTTTCTGTGTGTAATCCTTTTTCTACAACTAGATTATACAAATTAAGAAGCCATTGCTGCAATTTTATGATTTGCTTAGTTGTGTTTCTTTTTGAAACCAGGCCACAAACAGAGCTTTTTGCAAGTGTTTTTTTTTTTTTTTACTTTACTAGTGGAGAAATGCCATTATTTAGAATTTTGTGTGCAGACTGTTTTCTCAAACCTGTTTGTCTTGTCAAGTCTGCTGGTATCACATTTTTTGTAAACCAAAACTAAGAAAATAAATTGAAATGCAGTAAATTCCTGGTATCGTGGGCTGCAAGGCTGAAAATTCTCACCGTACATTAAGACTTTCCCATCAGCTCACATTTTAGAGGTGAGTAAAAAGCTGATGTATTGTTCATCTGCGAAGCAAAGACATTCAGTCACACAGAGACAATTGGTTTCTTTTTTTTTTTGGTCAATGTTATTTTATTTAAGATCAAAGTCAAGAGTTTCAATTACCAGAATTGAATAAAAACTGCATTTTACACAGAAAAATAAACTAAAGCAAGAATCTATGACAAAGTAAAGTGACTTTCAATGTTGTATTTACATGTGATTAGAGGAGACTGCATTTCTGGTTTAGTGCAGCTGCATCAGGTTTCTGAGAAGTAAATCTACTCCAATATTCAGGGTTTTTAACCCACTGGAATGTCTAAATGTGCTAAGATATCAATTTTATTCTCATTGCTTTCGCTATATAGCAAATATAACTGTAAATGATGGTCAAGGCAATAAGTGATATAAATCCATAATTAACGATATGTTTAATTGAGTAGAAATATACCCATGAAGGCACACGCTGCTGCAGATGAACCTCGTGAACCACAGGAACACCCCAAACTTTGTTTTTCTAACGCCAAGATTTTCAGTCTCTGCTTTTTGTGCAACGAGAGACCAAAAAGATGCTTCCTATGGCTTGGGAAGAAAATCCAAACAACTCCCTTTTACTTTAAATTAACTAGTTAGTCAGTATGGTGAGTATCAGCAGCCCGCTGCAGGAAGGGAAGAAACAATAATATAAACTTCAGTTTAAGAATTTAAGTTCTGCTGCAACTTAATGAGAACTAAGGAGATAAACATCTGACATGATAAATATTAAATGTGCTGCTTGTTTTTTTGTCCAGTTCGTCTCAAAGTTGCTTGATGCTGAGAGGCTGCAGAAAAAGTGATCTGCAGCTGGATATGACGCCTTATAACCGACGCAAAACCAGTTTGTAAAATAAAGGCAGATAAGAGTGAAACAGATACTTCAGCAGAGCTGACAGCATCCCACCTTAGTGATTAGATCAAGCCTCTGAGGCTCCTCTTTAGTCCCCATGAAAGCTGATTCCAGTTCAGTTTCTTAATGCCGTTGGGTTGATCTCTCTCAGGTTCCTGGAGCAGCAGCGTTGGGATTCACAGTGCTGAGTGGGACCATCTGAGGAAGACTGGAAAGTTGTTCCGAACATGGCGGGTGGTCACAGGGTGTCGGTGCGAGCAAAGCAGCCGTTGCACACCCTGACCGGGTGGTCCCAGCCTCGGGAAGGAACAGGTTTGATGTGGGTGGAGCAGGGGCCACACACCCCCTGACCACAGGCCCTGCAGTGGTGCTTGGACATGGCCGGGGTGAAGTCCTTATTGCATTCATGGCACTTGGTGATGCTGTGGTCCGGGACCCAGTAGTCTGGCCGAGCCACGTCCTTCACGAAAGCTGATCAGCGATATATTAAAAAAAACAAAAAAAAACAACTTTTTTTAAATTTTTTTTTTTTATTTTAGCTGTCATTTAAGGATATTGACAAATTGTGAGATATTAGTTTCCTGCCAATGCAAAAGTTTACATAAAAGCACAAGGTTTTACTGATCTGTTTTATCTGATATCATCTTCAAAGGAGTATGTGGGAGTTTTAACGTAATGCAATGAGGAAGAGGTAGAAGGACTCACAGCGGGGGTAGTCCAACGCCGTGGTCACCATATCCACTGTGGACTGAGCTACCTCTGTCACCCTGCGAGCCATCAGACTGTGAGACTCCACTTTACTCACTACTGGAAAGAAGAGTGCATTCAAAGCGTCACAAACATCACCCCACAGTGTTACACTCACTGATTGAGTGTGTGGGTCTTACCCTGGCTGTTGGTGTCGGTGGGTCCTCCCCCCTGGTGGCAGGGCTGACACACCCGGACAGGACTGCTTCCCCAGCCCCGCTGTGGCACCAGCATCCTGTAGTTGGAGCAGGGATGACAGAAACCCTCGCCGCATGATCGACAGTGATGCTTCCGATCCGCCTCCTTGAACTCTTTCTGGCATCCATGACAGGCCTGAAGGAAGGGAGGGAGACGTGGATGGACATACTTCTAGAATATCAGTGATGTCAGGAACTCTAATCTCTCAAATTCTTTTAGTAATGACTGATCTAACGTCTTATTTCTAATCCAGTAATCAGATTAAAGTTAGTTATCCAAGTCTACTATCGTTATTCTTTTACTTAGTAGAAAGATCTATTGTTTCTTTCGTCTTGTACCTCATGGAGATATGTCTCATGTTTAACACCAGGCAGCAACACAAACATAAACAATGGAGGAAGGAGAGAGATTAGCATTTTCTAGCTGGAAACACAAGATCTATTTTGAGTTTGTGTCAGCTACCGATGACAATATCAAAGCATGTTGTCGACAAAGTGTTGTTGTTACACCCTTGAATGCAGAGGAGACTGAATAGCGAGACTGATTTCCTCTACTTCTCTCATGCAGCAGTTTAATGCAATAAGGAGAGAAGGCGAAAGCCCCCTAGTGGAGGATGGAGCTACTACTAGTCGATCCCAGAATAGGCTTGTCCACTTATTGCTGATGTACATAGCCCGATTTCATTTAATAAAATGACATAAACACGAAACAAAAAACAAATGTTTTTTAGCAATTTTTCTTTTTGCATTTAAATTTTGGGGGAAGGGGTTCTGTTGACTAATATGAATTCATATTTATTGTAAACCATTTTTTACTGTCAACTCTGAAATGAAATATATTTTTACTACTGCTTCTGGGGGTATAATAATAATTTTCAAACTTTCCAAACCATCTAACTACAAAAATACTACATCAAGAACAACAGCATTACAACATTTGAAGAAGCATTAGGGATCGCAGCTTGGTACAGTCAGGCTGATGAAGCAAGCTCCACCAGGTGGTGTGAAGCAGAGAGATGCGACTAAATGGCAGAAGGTCCCCCTCCACCAAAACAACAAAAACTGGACAGGACTTGAAGAAGTTGGTTGTTAGGATGTAGTAGAGGAAATGCTGCCCTTAAACACTACCGACTGAAACTGGTTGGCATTTTTATATTAAAACATCGGAAGCTGAATGTAATTAATAAAGTAACTTGTAATCCAACTTACTTTTAAAATCAAGTAATCACCTAAATAACTCTGTTGCTATTTTAAGGATTAATCTGAAATCAAGTTACTTTTGGAAATACAGCTACTCTGCCATACTTACAATGTCAGCAGTTACGTATGGCAGAGGATCTGTGTTGCTGTGGGCCTGTTTCTGAGTCAGCTTTGAATCTCTGCTTTAGTTCTTGAGACTCACAGTGATCTCTGCGTTGGGTCTCCAGTACGGCGGAGCCACCTGGTCGGTGAGCCAGGCAGTGACGGCTTTGGTGGGTCCGGTTCCATACTCAGACACCGACTGGATCACGTAGTTCATCCCGTCCAGAACCCTTTGAGCCGCGTTCTGGTGGCTGGTCAGGAACATGTCGGACTAAAAGAAGGCAGAGGGATCCAACAGAGAGGAAGAGAATCACATCAACATATTCTGATCATCTCTGGACTGTTAAACCTACAACATGATTCAAATATGTTGAAAATAAGCTGGAAAGGTTTTGTCATTTTATTTATAGGTGCTGTAATATTGTGTCAGATATGATTGTTGCCTCACATCCTCCCAGACGTGCTTGACCTCGGAGCGGACCACGCCGCTTTCAGGGTCCTGGTTGCCCATCCAGTACTGCCTGCTCCGGTAGATCACGCCGCAGCTGGCGCACTCCAGCACATATCTAAGTTAAGAACAGGAAGAAATAATGACAAGCTAGATATGAAACAGAGAAGAATGAGTGTGTGTGTGTGTGTGTGTATCGTCTTACCCTGACCAGGCGTATTTGGCCAGCCCAAACCACGGGTTGTCAGAAGAAGCCGAGGTTTTGGGCACAACGATCACCTCCCTGCCTCCTTCGTAGCACCGCTGAAGACAGAACCAAGTCAAACAGAAAGATGGTAAATGAACTGGGCCTTCTAACAGACACTGGGAGAGCAGTGACTCACTGTGGTGCTGCTGACTTACTTTACAGATGAGGACCTTGTTGTTGAACTGGTGAGCAAACTGGCAGAGTCCATCTGCCATGTGGGGGACCCGGTCTCTGAGGTGATTCATGCCGTTTTTACAACGGATGCTAAAAGGCGCAGAGAGACAGAAGATTAGAGGAAATTATAAGGGCAGATATGATGAAATGTTTAATTTTAATCAAGCAGTTATTGTTATTTTATCTTCGATTCAATATTACAAGTTTCATACAAGGCTTTAGAGGGAGATGGCAAAAGGAAAAATCATTAATGATATTTATAAATATAAACCTGGTGTGCATGTTTTATGTGACCTACAACTAAAGATTAAGCTCGGGAAATGCTGCCAGGGCAGAGCTTGCTCAGTAATGGAGTGTTGGGTAACTTTTGGATGCTGGCGTGGGGTTGATAGGGCAAGACGACATTTTTCTCCAAGGAAAACATCATGCAGTTAGGAATATGATCCTCACTCCTCATGATCGATGGAAGAGAACATGCGAGCATGAAGCCTCTCTGGGATTTGGGGTTGTAGTTCAGAGACACTCCAACATGCTGCCACGAGCAGCCAAAAATTTAAATCCTGTGTTCCAAGCCAAAGAAATGCCTGAACACTGCATTTGATAAAAAGTGTTCCAGTAAAGTCTGCAGACTGTTGGACCAACTTACTTGCAGCTGAGGCACACAGAGGAGCAGGTGAAGTACTCATCAGGGAAGAAGGAGTACAGCGTAATTTTATCGTCTAATAGTTCTCCACTGAAACGCTCGCTCAGAGCCTGACAAGCAGAGAGAGGGAGAGCTTAGAGGGAGGAAAAGTGGAACTTTAAGTGGGATGAAAGCTAAACAGAAGGTAAGGAAAATCAACCCAGAGGACCAATTAAAACTAAGAACTGCACACTTTCCGATTCATCTGCTAAAGCTCGCTAAGACCACTTACTTCCAGAGCATGAAACACAATCCCAGGCTGGCGCGGGGAGCGCGTGTGAGTGTTATTCACTTGCTGCCTGACGGCCTCCAGCAGCTTGCTGTAGTCAGTGGGGGGCGTGACGGTCTGAGTGCCGACGTACTGGACCGAGCTGAAGGCCTCTGTCCCCAAACTCAAGTCATGGAAACGCTTCTGAAGAAGAGTGTCAGCATAACCGGGCGCCTTCGAGTCTAAGAGGGTGGATTTAAAAAATATATATTTTAGCACACTTGAGATAAGACAAAACTAACTTACAAGTAACTTTTCAGCACGGTATAAGAGTTTGTTTTAAGTCAATCATTTCTGAAAATTGATGAAAAAGTACTAGTTCCACTTGAATATAATTTTACATGGGAAAAGTCTATAAGTAAAATAACCTGCGGAACTAGAACGTTTTCATCAATATTAAGTAATTACTAACTTTAAACAAGCTCCTATATGTTGCTGAAAAGTTACTTGTAAGTTAGTTTTGTCTGATTTCAAGCGTACCAAGACATTTTCAACCAGACCTAAAATTCTTTGTAAGATTTTGTGTTTTTGAAGTGTAGAAAACCATGTATCCTTCCCTCCCACTTCACAATAGACACATAAAATCCTGAAGTTTGTGGTTATAATATGACAACAAGTGAAAACATTTAAGCGGTATAAATACTTTTGCAAGGCTCTGTACTGTTTTTTTGTACCCTGGCCTAGCAGCTGAGTGTGTGTCGTCTCCTGAAAGACGATGACCGCAGGTCCGAGAGACGACAGGGGGACGTCCAGACCGCACCGACTGGACAGAGCCTTCAGCTCTCGGGTGAAGTGCTTCAGGTAGGCCCTGGACGCGCTGCTCAGGAACTGGAACATGTCATTGTGGAGACGCTCCGCCCGCGTGCGGTAGACGACGATATCAGACACGGCCAAAACCTGCCGAAGACGAGAGAACATGTGTGTTCACTTACTGAAAGAATGGCAGAAGATTATTGCAATGCAGGCATCACAATATCACATCACAAGAACAGAAAGATCCAGAAAATTCCTATTAGTTTATACAGAGAAACTCCTGGTGTGCCTATTCTTATTCTGCTTAGCAATCCAGGACAGGAACATTTAGTTGTATACTTCACCCAACCCAGAGAAACTCCTATTAGTTTATCTTTTGCTGGGCAAACATAAATAAACCCAACTAAGTAATGGCTACTGGAAACACCTCAACATGACTCCAAACAACAAACTGTAGTGCTGCCTGTCATTAGCTATGCAGAAATCAATAGGTTTACAGATTTAAAGCATCAAGACCAATCAGAAACCTCTAAATTCACCTTTAGAAGAAGACGCATTCTCTGGTTTTGATTAGCAGCTGCTCCCAACAGACCCTCTGTATCCAGGGCGATGAGGCCCAGGGAGGGATTGTAAGCGGCCCACACCCCCACCGTGCAGGAGCTGGGGGACTTGGAGGTGTAGAACACGCTCTCACCCCCAAACAGGATATGGTTGAGCGTGTGGGACTTGCCATCGCCGGTGTTGCCAAAGATGGAGAGGACCTTGACCCCAGTGACGTCCATACAGCCGAGCCTCTCCACAAACTCAGCGTCATTTTTCACCTGGAAGAGGAGAGATAGGATGAGGGAGAAAGCTGTGTCTGTGAAGCTGATGCATGAGATCAGACTCCAGTTGTTATTCAATTAGAATGAGTCTGGTGAGGATGACAGAATCATCAGGAGAAAACCTAATAAGAAACCAATTTGTCCCGTTGTGGGTCAGAGCAGTTGCATTTACAATCAATGTCTAGATGAGCTTTAACATGTTTAGATCAGTAAAGAAAGTCCTTATCTAGCTGCACTTTGATCACGTAATAACAACAAAGTGAGAGTGCCTCCCGGTGGTCAGAAGAGTATGACTCACTAGGTGCTTTCCCTAAATGACAAGTCAACACGCTGCTCCGTCTCTTTCTGCTGTTAAAACCACTAAACATTTCTGGAGCGTTATCTAAAACTTACACAATATAAGTAGACATCTTAACGCTGCTACATGTTTAAATAAAAGGCTGGAAATAGCAAGTCGTTAAAACGAGCGAACTTCGCAAATGTAAAAAGAACTGTATAATTTTCTAAAAGATGTAAAAATTAAAAAGAGAGAGAGACAGAAAAATCTCCCTATATGCATCTTGAGGCATGGGCCTCTATTAGAGGGAGTGTTAGCTTCGCTTTAGCCAAACAGCTAGCTATTAGCATTAGCTCGGCTAACTTTACCTGCAGGTTTTCCTGTTCGTCTACCAGCAGGAAGCTCTGGGCCCCCTCCCTCAACTCCTTTGACTTCTTTGGGCCGACCGACAGACTATCCATTTCCTTCATCAGTATGTCCGACATCGTCCTTTAAACATTCAAAACATAGTGGAGACGCCAGAACACAAAACGAAAGTTCAGCATGACCCTGTCAATCACAACAAGAGTCACAGAGAGTGAGTCGCCGTACGGTATGGTAAGCAAAATGATCACGTAGAAGGCAGGCTTGGTAAACTGGTAGATGTTCAGTGGCAAGCTTCCTTCACGCTGTTCTTGTAAGTAAGAAATACAACTGTAGAAACTTAGAGCACGATTTGTAGCCGCAATTGTACGAACATAAATGAGTATAGAAAATTGAACGCCCAGAATGGTGTTTAATTTAATGCTAAATTAATCTGCCATAAAAGGGGTGGACGCAAAAAACAAAAAAAAAAACAAAACCCTCGAAGATGTGCCATACTCAGCGTCATTGATACATTTGTGCACGGTGTATGAGCACCACCTTGTGGATAAATATAGTAAAGCAGACAACTTTGCCATTCACAAAACTGTAGACACCAAGTTGTGGCACCGTGTAAATTTAAAAATGATGGTCCACCTGATTACTCCTATTATCTGACATCTATTCATAAAAGCAAATTATCAATGGAGACAAAATACAATTCGAGTTGGCGTGTTTGATTTACAATTTCAAACATGTATGCTTCACAAAAACCTTCCCCCCACATTTACAGCCACCACAGCAAAATCAAAGTTTTCATTTAACTGGCAAAGAGTATTTTACTGAAGCAGTGCTGCCATGTTAGAACTGGTTGCTAATGTTCATTAAATATTTGTAAGCACAGATCTATAAATATCGCATGTCACCAAATGGCTTTAGAGCGGCGCCACTGCTGCGAACATGACACATACAGTAAAAAAATTAATTAATTTTAAAAAATCTAGCATCGACGCTATGCCAGGTCTCCTTCATTCCTTCCTTCCTTCATTCCTTCCTTCTTACTTCTTTATTACACAGCTAAAATACTGCTTTGCGATGTTCATTAAATAAAATTTCTCATATACATCAAGAGGCCAGGAAAGTAAAAAAAAACAATGTCTTATACAAGGAAGAATATAGCTGAAGTGGTGAAGAGCTTGAAGAGAGTTTTGCTTGGGTTTCATCCAGTGTAGACACATGTCTGAAAAAATCAATTACAGATCTAGACCCAAGCCATCACCTCTGATTAGTTAATAATTTAGGATGCTCCTTGCCAGGCTTCATAGATAATGAGATAAAGCATGGTCAATTCATGTATCATCACTTAATATACACCAGTCAACCACATTTATTGGCCCTCCTGGCATAGATGTATTATCTGTTCAAATGTATCGTTTACAGCAGACATAATGTTTTTTTTTTTGTTTTTTTTTACAAAATTAGCAATTGGTATGGTTTGTATGGGATCTTAAAAATCTCCAATGTTCACTGTTAGAAAATAAGAGTAAAATGTAATATTTTGGAATCACCTGGTCCCCATAACAGCTACAAGACATCATCTGGCCAACTGTTTTTTTGGGGGGGGAAATTGCTTTTCTGTCCTACCATCCCAAATATAAACATTTAAAGTTTGCTCATAGCTACGTAAACTCACATGACACTGAAGATTAATGTCTGGGAAACAAACTTTCCAGGTGAATTTGGTTCAAAACAAAGAGCGAATATGTGGAAAATGACATTTTGCACAATGTTAGGTACAATGGCGGATTGATTATGCTGTGGGGCAGTTTTGCTTCCAAATGCCATGGGAAACTTATTAGAGTACATAAATCAATGACATACACAGAATTAAATTAAAAATAAAATCTAGTGGACCCCACTGATAATTTGATTGTGGATCACTGGAAATTTCAGGTGGATTATGATCCAAAATATTTCACCAGATCAAGAAAGAAATGGTTAATCAGACTAGCATCAACCATCTCACAAAAATATCTAATTCTCTATGAAAAGTAAGCTGGAGAGTAAAGAGTGTAAGAAAGGCTGGGGACTCTGGATTGTGTGTAGTGGCTGTGCGTAGTGGAAAGGTCAAAGATCACATGTTCCCGAAGAAGATTTCTGTTTTGTTGTCAAAAGGACATTATAAGCAGCAGGGGTACCAACAATTGTGGCTGGTTTTAATATGGGCTATAAGGGCAGTTGCCCAGGGCAGCATTAAACAGGGTGGCGTATGAGCACCAGATTATAAATCTAACATCAATGTGCTGTGTCCAGGACTTATTTTCTAAAGCTTTTATGCATATGTAGTCTAAGCGGGATGTCAGGTTGCGACAGACAGAGGGACTCACCCACCTTGCTGTTCATGTAAGAACCAACACTGTCACAGGTGATTTTATAAAAATAAAATTAGAGAGAATGATCTTACTCCTGAAAGGAAATGGACTCAAATTAAATGCTGGACTTTTATAATTTTCTTATGCTACTGAAATAAAGGAAGATTTTATTTTATGGCATTTTTTATAGTGGGTGCTAATAAATGTCTTAATTATCTGTAAACTCTGCACAGTATTATTTAACACTTTAATATGTGTTATAGGAGTTTCCAGGCTGAACCTTTCAGATAGATAATTTCCTTCATTTGCATATACACTCCTACCACCTCTTTAATTAAAACTTACATTGGAAGCTAAAGGTATTCTCCTAATCTAATTTATCACCAGATTAGACAGTAATAGATTCATAGTCATCCATGCAACATAACTCTATAAACGTTATATCTTCTTTGTAAATTGGGATGGGGGATGGCTTTGCCCTTACAGGTCCGAGGCGGGCCTGTGGTCCACTGGCACCGCTATCCCCTCTGGTACTTGTAGTGCCCACCGCTTCGCCGTGTGACAAGCAGACATGCGCAAAAAACTACACTTCCCCGAAGCTGTCACTGAGCGCTCCCGTCTCCCATTGGCTGGCTCGGTCCAGCCGCAGCCCCAGAGAATGAATGAAATTGAAATAGCTGCTACATTACATGTACAATACCGGGCTCTGCGGTGTTGCATTCTATCATACTATACCAAAATGGCCACAGCGGTGCAGAACCCCCTCAAATCGTAAGTATCGGGCATCTTGTGGGCTTTTGAGCCTTTTTCGTGTGTGTTTTTGCATGCTGTCAGCGCAACCTCTGCGCTTTTGGAAAAAAATTATAAATCTCAGATAATTCTCAGCATGATCATCAGCATGTCTATGTACATACAATGCACACAGCAGACACTGGGATAATGTCAGGGGATGCGAGTGAGCAGAAAAGTTGCATTTTAAGGATCTCTGTTAGGGGATGGAAGTGTTTTGTATGTGCGCTCCGGTGCAGTTCATAAAATCATTCTCCTGATCCAACACCAGCGTGTGTGTGCAGGGATATGGAGGAATGCTGGAGGTAGGTTTGGGTGACCCGGCATGTCCCTTGCCAGTGTAACCAGCCAAGATCACGGTGAAAGTCAGGCTGTGGAGGCGGGCTGGCCGCAGTTCTGGATGGATTTAAAGCAGCTTAAACTGACCAGTGTTTCTAGACCAGGAGGAGGTAAACACAGCTGCTGATTTTAGGATGCAGCTTTACCTTCCGGACGCCTCGGAGATGGACAGGCGGGATAAATACGCCGGTCAGAAAGCTGCGCTCATCCTACGCGCGTTTAAGCCGCATTTACACTAACCTTGTGTGCATACATCACGTTTGCTTCTATATGGAGATCCGCTTTGCGCATTGGTTTTCCGTGGTTCTACTTCTTTTTTTTATTATGATGAGGATGAGGTTTATTTCAGAGCAATGCAGAGCTTGCCCGCCTTACGGGCTCCCGGCCAAAAAGGTTAGCGGATGTGCACCTGTCAGTGGGTGCTTACACTAATCCAGCCAAAATATTCCACAATGGCTCCGATACGAGCCAACCGTGATGTGCTGGAGCGCTCCAAACCGCTCTGGCTTTAAGCAGTTTGAAACAAAGAAAAGTCTCAGGAAGGAGAGCTGTGTGTGGCAGCAGGGACAGACATCGGATGCATGTGCCGGTTCTGTAACTACCTGAGACCAGATTACACATATGGATCGTCGTTCTGCTTTTCACTCTGATGTGCAGACACGAGAAATTTCGTGCGATCCAGCGCACGACCAGCCTACATGTGGCTGCTTTGAATATCACTTCACAGGAGGCAGGAAACAGGGGCGCTATGGTGCTGATTGGAGGACTGCTCTGATTGGCTGTGAGGGTATTTTAATGTTTTTGGTTGATTGCTATTGTAATTAAACACCAGCTAGTCCCCAGAAATAAAAGATTCCCTCTTTAGTAGAATCATTTTAACTCCAGAATCTCTACATATAGAGATTCTGGCAGATTTTGATTTTTCTTTAAAAGCTATAATATAAACCTAATGTATGAACAGCATTTTAAATATTTTTGTAGCCTTCCTGCCTTGAGCAGTGATAAATTATTCATATCAAGATCAAAGACATCAAACTGGATGTGTAAAATTCACTCTAAAGCAGGGTTTTAGAAATATTTTAAAGCAAAGACACAATGGTTATACAATTCACATTCTAAAGTTTCCTCTACATCTTGTATTAGCAATTAGCTTAGCATTCCCAAAGCTGCAGTCTGTTTGTTTTCAATGGAGAATGTAACTCATTATTTATCATTTAAAAATCGACAAAGAGCATTTTAGAATTCAACATACTAGACAATTTTAAAACTCAAAGGACTTAAACAGGAACCTTGCCTCCCTCTGTTCTTCCTCCCTGTGGAAAGTGTTGCTCTCTCTCCCTCTCTTGCAGCACAAATGAACTTCATCTAGACGTGTTTTAAACATGTAGAGCTTCCTTTCAAAGAGCTTTTGACAGCTGTGGCTTACTTTGAGTGGCAAAATACAGCTTAGAGTATTCTTTGAGTATTCTTCAGTCAACAGCCTAAGAGCTCTTTAATATGACATGTTTGGAAAAATATATTAGTCTAGAATTTATGATCGGCTGGTGGTCAGGGCCAATCAAACACAATAATCTCACTGTTCTGAAAACAAGATGATTTCTTTGGTGAAATGCCAAAGAAATGCTGTGCAGTGGTTTGTTTTGTAATATTGACAATATAACCTTATGTTGAGAATGGCACTAGGGGGTACCACCAGGTTAAACAAACAAAAGTTTAGCTGAACAAGTTGTTAATTTCTTATTTTTGCTAGTCAACCGTGTGCTCAGTTGTTGAAATGTGTTGTTATTACCGAGTGGCTGCTGTTGCGGAAGTTGGTGTTTGATTCACATCTTATAAACTGAGCCTGCAGAGAATCTTGATAGTGGAAATATCGCCTTCACCCAATATGCCCACTATCCACTGTATTCCCACTTTATTGTCTCTAAAAATGGGATACAAAAGAGACTAAAGCTGATGCAAAAGTTGGTTTCTGATTCAATATTGATTTTTAAGATTCCAAACTGCATTTGTTCTGCTGCAGAAATTAGTTATTTTACAATGAATGAATGTGATTTTTCTAGCCATTACACATATATATGTTGATTATGCCATCAACATATATAAGCAAGTGTGAAAATCCCAATATATTGACTAGTCTGACATGTATTGAATTATTCTACAGTGATTATAGGTGCTTAATCAACAGATAATTTAAATTCTCTGTTGATTAAACCTCTAATCTACATGTAAAAATTGGATTCTTAGGTTTCTCTTAACAATGCCAAACCTATGACCCAACTTGTGTAGCCCTTTTGTTCAGTGTCTATTTTTTGGGGTGTTTGTTTGGTTGTTTGCGGGAGCTCACCCTGGGCATTATTTATGCCAGAACTAACACCAGTGTCATAATTAAAACTGTTTATGATAATCTTGCACCAGGATTTGGACATAAATGGGGAGGGAAAGTGGATGGTAAGTAACACATGAAACATTTCGTCTTCTTCTCGGCCATCCTCCCCTAAGTCGTCTTTGGTCGCTGGTATGCTCATCCAAGCAAAGCAGAAGTGTGTCCAGATTGCTCCCAGAGGCTCTCGGTGAGACGATGTCAGGGGATTAAATTGACTGATTTGCATGAAGTCAGAGGGGGAGCAGAGGTTGAGCAGAAAAGAAGGAGAATAGGGTTGGTTAAAAAAAAAAGGTGCACAGGGAATGCAGAGTAAATGCCAGACTGAGGGCCAGTGACTAATGAACAACAGCGCACTTTCAAATGGTGGTCCTATATTGATTTTTAAGTGCTTTAAGTTAGACAAAGGAGGTAAAAACGAGGCACAAAACAAGGCAGCACAAGCTGTCAGCCAGTATCAGCTCTGCAGAGATGTTAGATCACTGAATCAGTGTGGGCTCTGTGAAACTGCAAAGCTGAATGTATGTATTAGACAACTCAGCCGCAGCAATCGAAGCTCCTTTTAACATCTCCTTGGCTATATAAATGCCATCGTTACCCAGTATGGCTTTAAGTACGTTCCAGTTACAACACTGAAATGGGCTTTTAAACAAGCCCTTTTAATTAGCACGTCCTCAAACAAACTTGCTACAAGAGGCTCACAAATTAGAGGCCTATCCTGCTAAAAATGGGCCAAACAACCAACGAGATTGGGTTCAAAGTCAGCTCTAATAGGGTGGCTGGCTGTGAGCCTGGGGGGGAAACAATGCCTGTTCTGTCCCTAAATTTCTTTAAAGATTGTTCAGGCTCAGGAATAAATTCACTGATAAAATGTCTTATTGATGCCAAATAAACAGGTCTTGCAATGTTCAGAACAACATAGTCTCTAGCCAGAGCCACAACCCTACCATATCTAAGCAGCTTTAATACACGAGCTTCATAAAGTAGTGCAATTGTACCACAAACAATATTGAAATTGATGTCTTCTCCAAATAGATCATGCATGTTGGGAATCCATCATATTCTGCTCCATCAAAATGAGCTTTGTTACGTCTGCCATGGTGTCAACATCTCATTTAATTTTTTAACTGATTTATTTTACATTCAAGGCTCAACTATAGAGACATTGGAATGAGTGTTCCTTATTTGATGAAATAAATAAAGTATTAGTCACAGTGTAAGTCAAGCTTTAGTTTCTCTTTCAGTTTCAAGCATCTGACATGCTGAGCTTGGAGCTTCTTTATAAGTGTAAATGTGTTACTGTTGAGCATTGTTTTTATTGTGTCCTTACTGCAACGTCCATCTGTCCGTCTGTCCGTCCATTCATCCATCCATCCATCCATCCATTTTCTTACATCCTTGTCCCTAGTTGGGTTGGGAGGGGTTCTGGTTCCTATATTCAGCGAGACATTTTGGGCGAGAGGTGGGGTACACACTGGACAGATCTTACTGCGACATTTGAATTGAAAATACGTCTCTTCTGTAGCAGTGGTCGACATAAACAACACGTGTGGGAGCTGCAGCTCTCTTGAAATGTTTCAACTTGCCAAAACAAATTTATGGCCGCCTGGCTGGCTAGTTTTCAAGCTGTGCATGCCACAGATTCAGTGTGTAGTCAGGCGTTATTTTGCATCATGGCTTCCAACACCGCTGAAATGAAAGGCAGATACGTGATAGTCTGACAGGGATGTAAAGTTCCTAAATATCAATTGTAAAGCAATTTAAAATTATTGCCCACTCTGTCAAGTCTGTATTGAAAAGTTAAATATTAGACAAGACCATCAGACCAAATGAGTAAGTCAATAATTGTATCTCCATAGTTTTTTCAATGGCATATTTCTTTAACAAGCCATGTAAAATGATTGATGAAAGACTCAAACAGAACATAATCTCTTATATGGTCAATATGACTGTACTACTGATCTGTGAATGTGTAAAGAGAGGGAGTGGTTCTTTCTTCCATTCTCTATTTTGGACCTTTGCAGTTTTGGTCATGTCGTACAGTACATCCTCAGATACAAAATGGAGCCATCTGGTTCAGAAAGTTTCGTACCTGCTAAAGTTAGCATTGGACAGTTTGTGATTTCTAGTCATTTTCTATGTTTTACCACAGTTTATTGTGGTGAAACATGGTTCCAGCACAAATTATTCACTTTTATTTGAGGAGTGATCTGAATCTGTCAAAATTCAAAAGAATCACCTTGCCCAAATAAACTAAACCAAACCTTCGCGAATTTAAAATAATAAAATAGCACATAGCTGGAAGTAGGTGGAATAACTTATATTTGTTTCAGAAAAATCAGCACACACAGTAGTTTAAGTAGATGGGTATTAAATAGTTTATTTACAGGTATAAAATGAAGGGATGAAATGGGAACAAAACATTTTATAATCAGTGTGGAAATGCCATGACTCGCTAACTGTTAGCCACTGATGACGGTAAAGTTAGCATCTGTTTTTGAGTGTTTTGTTGGATGATACAAAACCTTTAATTACCTCTTGTTCAAAACCAATGTACTTTTTACAAAAACTCAACAAGGAGTCATTTTGATGCTTTTTAGACAAACATGAAAGCATAAAACAGCATGTGGACTAGTCTAACCTGGTGATTAATTTGCTCTGTTTGCATGATTTCAGTGGCGGTGGAAGATGGTTTTAACTGGAGGAGGGCCTCCCAAATCAATGTCTGCTTAGGGTCCTAAACAATCTTGGGCCGGCTCTGTTGGCGGCTGACAAGTGGATCCACTGTGCATTTCTCCACCAGTTTGTCGCTCTGCTGGATTAGAGACACGTTTAATCTCTCTTTCTATCTATTTCCCTCTGCTTCTCTCTCCATCCGATTTTCTCTCTTCTTCACATCAACGTCGCAGCCCTATTTGCATCTTTTCCTCCCTTCTTCCTAATCACTTGTTTTCCTTTTGTTCAGCCACTTCCTTTCCATAGTACCCTCCTCTTTACCTCCTTCTTTGGTTCGAATCATTAAACCCCCACCACTTTCAAATCACTCCTACCCGTTCTGGATCAATGTCTCTGTGTTGATATTCAGCAGAAACTATAACTGAGGACAGTTTATACCCATTTTTTTTAGATCCCTGTAATTCCTTTTAGATAGCTTATACTTTAGAGCTTTTTAGGAGGATTTAGACCCAAATCTATTGACAGGAAAGGTTTATAGTCTACTGTTACCAAATTATATAATGTTTCATATTCTGAGATGGGATATAAATATCTCGTCTCAATATATTGGGATTAGAAAATGACTAAAATCTTTAAAAATGGAACAAAGCGCAATTAAATTCATTTCTACGGCTTCAGCCAGAACTCAGAATGTGGGGATGCATGGTGTCTCTCAGCGATATTACTTCTTTGTGCTGGTTAGAAGGGGCAGATGCAGATAAGCGCAGGCTGCTGTATTGGAGGCAGTTGCAGCAGGGCCTATATAATATTACTTGTGCCCTGCCTGACTGAGCCCAGCTAAATGAGTTCCATGTAATAACCGGCTCTGTGTGCAAACAGCCCTGTGTGACGGCTCAGGCCGCAGCCTGCCAGTTCTAGAGCTTTCTTTCCCCTTCCCAGTCTCACCCTCTCATTCCCTCACTCGCTCATTTCTACTCTGCCTCCAGTACACACACATACACACACACTGTTGCGCTCATTTATCCTCTCCGAGTTTTCTTTTTCTGTAATCTTATGGGAGTGAGCCTGAGGTCTGATGTTTTTAAGAGGGTTACTTTTTCTGAGTTGTTCCTTTCATCATCTCCATTACTTAGACTTTCTATATGTTGTGGTTTTCTTTTTTTTTTTTAGGAAGGTAAGAGCGAAAGAAGCTGAGAGAGGGAGAAAGAGCGAAGCATAGATAAGTATTTATAGCGCTATGACCTATTTCTCCAGTGCTACCTAACTGACTGTCAGTCAGCTCCACTGCTTGGGGACCTTGCGTGCTTCCCAGCCAGCAAATTTAGGAAAATCCAGCATGAATGCGAGTGTAAATCTGAAGAGGAGTGTGTGGTGGGAAAAGATCGGGATAGGTGAAACCAAATCTATTTTGTTCTCAGTCTGCACCAAACAGTTTCTTGATTCATTCCGAGAGAATTGGGTCCAATCTAGTTAAATGCCATTACCAGACCTTGGTAATTTCTGGCTCACGTTATTTCTGGCTCACCGTGGCTGTTGCTCCACGGCGCTGTGTTGCTGTAGGTCATATTTTAGCTTATTTATTTTAGATCATTATTATTGTTTAGTCTTATACCAAAAGATGAATTAAAATTAAACATTTTCCAAGTGAGCATTAGACCCAATTTTAATATCTAATCTATACAAAAGACATCAGTCAATAATAGATTTATTCATAGTCATAGTTAATTAAAACCTATTAACGTATGCCAGGTTTAGACCAAGCCAAAGCCTCTGGTCTGAAAGTGGTCTAAACTTAGAATTTAAATTAAAAATTCATAAGGTCCTCAAAAAGACAGAGAAAAATGCAAAAATGTCAGAAAGCATAAAACATGCCATTTAGTCTACAGTGTTGTGAGACAATCCAGCTGCACTATGAGATGCTTCCATGGTATCATCATCAGAGTCCATGTTGGCGTTTGTTGGGGTAGTGCATGAAGAATTGTGATTTCCAAGCAGAATACACAACACACCACCGTAAAAAAGTTGTTTGTAACAGCGAGCATGCAGCTCTGACAGAATGTAGCCACGGCAGGAAAGAGGAACAGAGTTTCAAAAAAATAATTGCTAACAATACACTCATGCCCTGGATTCATATATCATTTGTGCTAGAGGAGCTATCCTGACACATAGCTTTGTTACAAAAACACAGGCAGCTAGTTGAAGGGTCATGAGTTTAAAGCTGGCTACTGTTTCTTCTATTTAACTTTTTTTTTGGCACTAGGCTAAAATCAGTCCACATTTAGACTTCTAATAACTCCACAAAACAACTTTATTTACTTTTGGTAAACTAAAATATAAAGAACATGACTTATCACCTTTGCTCTATTGTCTTTGTTTCCTCCCCTGGAAATACTCTTCCGAATCTCCAGGATGTTTGATCCAAATGTAGTTGCAGTAATCTAAGAAGCACAAAAATGTGCCGATTCAGAAGTAAAAAGAAACATTGCTGCAGTGACACAATTTGAATGATCTGTAATTGCTATTAATACTAACGTTAGCATCTGCTTCTGAGCTTCCCATTGAGTATAAACCTTTGGGCAATCTGACAACTTTTAAAAAGTCTGAGCTGTATTTGATTGTCTCTACTGAGCAAGGCTGACATGAATGATCCTAAGCATTTTTAAAATCTAAACTGGCATGATCAAATCTTCATTCTGTTTGTTACAACTCAGAAGAGGGAGCACTTTAGAATCACCTTAGACAAGAATAAAAATATCATTATATGGTTGAGCTAAACCTGTACTGGAATAATCTATCGTAGTTCTAAATTTCTTAAAACAAAGTTTATCATTTGTGAAATCTTTTTACATGAGATTGGTATTAATACTTTACCATATTTTTACTGAAGTAAACGTAGTGATAGAACAGGTTAAAGTTCTTGCAGTGACAGAATATACTATTTACTGCACATTTACTTGATTTCCAAATGATACAACAGAGAGAGAATAGCCTTAAAACAACAAAGCTCGGGTACAAGCAATCATTTTTGGTTAAGACATGTTATTTGACTCAAGTAAAAGTAAAAAATATAGTGAAGGAAAACCAGTCCTAAAAATAATTTTTTTAAAATAAATTACTTAAGTTAACGTAACTGAGTAAATCTAACTACTCCCTGCTTTGGTGAAAAATAAAGATACAACTTTTTTTAGAGGTCTTGTTTTCGTGAATCCAACATCAAGAATGATCTAATCTGGTCAGTTTGCTGCTCTGCCATGTCGACATGCAGCGACATGGAGGAGCAGCAAGGTGCTCCTGCACAAACAGGAAGTTTAACTGGATTACAGGAAGCTGGTTTGTCTGATCTGTTTGAGGTTTCAGGCTCGATCTCACATGGAATAAGTAGAACCTGGAAATGTTGGCAGTCTGCTGTCAGACTGGGTCAAACTGCAGGGAATGCTTAAAATCTTATTTCTTTTAGCATCTCACAATCACACCTGGTGTATCATTACTTCATTTGCTGAATTCAACATCTTTAACAAACTGTAGTATCAGCATGTTTCTTCAAAAAGAGTTTATAATAACAGCTTTTTAAGAACTACCATCACATACTGAGGTCCATATTGCTCCTACCCCCATCCCCTTCAGCAGTCTGTAGATTAGGTTGAGCAGCTCCGCAGCTTATAATAATTGAAGTATGGAAAAGGAAGTGTACCTCTGAAGCTTTTTATGCAATCATCACTCTTGTAAATATAAGTGCAACTGAAGTCAAAGGCAAAATTGCAGTGATTTAACTGACGCTGCCTGTGAGGTTTATTCATACTAGCTTAAGGCAGGGGTGAATTACTCGTATCAAGATATACAAAAAATTTTAAAAGTTACAGTTTCAAAGTTGCCTAAAATATTCTAAAGCTTAAATACTTTTTAATGAGATGCCAGAGAAAAGGCAGGAGTATGCAGAGGTTTCTCAATCTGTATGGAGCATAGACTAAGCCTCCTCTTCACTAAAGTGTTGCTGTGCACTGCTGATTAGCTGGTTTAAATAAACAGTTATTAGCAAATACGAACAGCTAAATTGAAAATATCCTGCTCTATAAAACACTTGTCCTTCAAATTTTGGTAGGGTTATATTAAATGTTTTTGCTGGTGTATTTTGGCCTTTTAACACTGAAATGTTTGGAGAATTAAAAACAGATTGAAATGTATTTCTTTGGATAGTTTGCTGTGTTTGGGGGAAATGTGAAAGGTCCTCTGAACTCTAGAGTGGGTCTTGATTTGGTTTCAAGTGAACCCTGGGGCAGTTTGCAGAAATGGGTGGAAATGCAAATCCAAATACAGCCAAGGATAGGAGGTAAAACCGCTTCATGCATCTTGTGCAGAGAAACATCGACATGGCTTACACTTCACTTCAGCGCCTCTGCATAGCATTCTCTCTGTTGTTTGGTTCACTTTTTAAAAGTTTAGTGTGAAAATGAACCAGATCAAGACGTAAAATGCTTCCACATATTATTTCATGTTATATCATTAGTAACTAATATTTATCAGTTCTAAATAAAAGCAATTAGCTTGTTGTTAGTTTTAAATGTGTAAATGCTGAAAATCTGTAATCTTTTTATACTCAGTACTTATACTAACTGGCATACTGGCATAACAAAAACTATGCTGAATAATAAAAAGTGTTTAGAATTAGAAATTCTACATTTAAATGTAAATATGTGAGTCTAGTTGCTCTGGATAAAACTGGATCAGAGTATCTCTATTTCCTCTGTGCTTCTTTTGGGTCCATATGAGAAGTTTATAAGGGTGGAGTCAAAAAAAAAGGGCTGATTTTCTCTGCAGCGCTTTAATAAGGATGCAGACTGAGGTGAAGAGGTGGGGGTGGGTTTTGGTAGGGTACCACACACACACACACACACACACACGCACACACGCACACACGCACACACACATTGCCAGCACAGAGAAGTGCACACACAGAATCAGAGGTTGGGAATCCATCGCTATAATAAGAGACCAAGTGCAGTGGTGATAAATCTCACCTGAAGGAGCTGTTCAGAGGCAGATTGCCTTACCCTGATGTACTACCCTCGGTACACTCTGCAGCCAGCCATGGGCTACAGCAAACACACCCAGATGCTCAGACCAGGAGAGCATTGCACACAGGACGCATAAAGAGGTGGGCACCAACAGTAGCCTGCATGTGGATTGATGCACAAACAGACCTTGTAATTTAGGGACTCCAAAAGAAACCACACCCAGTGGACAAAGAAGGAGGTCCATGTAGGAAACCCTACACCTGTCATTAAAATCCCATTCTGTAGGTAACACAAAGCCCTGACAGAAATGACATGATCTGTGGCACAACTCTGCACATATGTCTGGCCTGCTACTCTCTGTCAGTGCTCTTGAGTTTAAATATGCACACACGCATTTACACACGCAAACAGGCCAACCCGGTGCCATGACAGCGTTTCGAGGAAACTGACGTTTTCCAGCTGGTATTGTGGCAGACGTTTCGTTCCTGCAGAGACACCCGCTCCTGTCCGTCCATCTGTCTGTCTGTCACTGTCAAACCGAGTGTGTGGCCTCTTTGTCTCCCTCTGACAGACACACGCTCACACAGGAGCTTTATTAGTGTACGTTTGAACATTTTAAGCCACCGTTTCCCTCCGTGTGCCAATTTGAGCCCAACATCAGAGGAGCAGGAGAATGTGTTTGCATGCACACACACACACACGCACACACACGCATGCCCGCACGCCCACACACATGCGCGCACACCCCCACACACACTCTCCCTGAAAGTGGACGAGAAGCGAGAGAGAGGGGAAAAAAGAGAAATCATTTGACTGAGAGAGGAGGAGAGTGGAGAAGAAATTGAATTGGGGTGGGGTGGGGGGTGACTTGGTATGGGTGATATTGCATAGTTTAATCTGTTAAGTTCAGCCGTGGAAAGGCCGGGGATGGGGGAGGGGAGCACCAGAGCGGTGGTGGGATGCCTGATATCAGCCCTCCTCTGTGCATGCTCACATAAAGCTCTGCAGGGGCCGAAATGCATGTGTCTGTGTGTGTGTGTCTGCATGAATGGCTGCACAGATGGACAATAGTGGACGAAACAGGTGTGTGGGCCAGGTGTAGAGACTTAAGTGTTTTTACTAGTCTGACTGCAACAAAACCCAAACACACACATTTTCGAGAAAAAAACACAATCTGCCCTCAGCCCTCATAAAGCCTATTTTACATGTGCAGCACTTCATTCACTTCCAGTTTAATCACCTCATTTCCCACCACTAAAGTGAAATCCTTTGTTGGCTCGGACATTTCTCGTAATTGGGCACTAATTTTCCCAATTCCCTCATATTTCTTTTTTGGCTCTTCCAATGATGTGGTTTTACCTCTAGGGGGAGCCCTTTGTATCCCTATTGGTCAAAGAGGCAGCTAATTGGTATACTTAATTTCAGCACAGTGCAGTGAGAAACTGTTGCTCCATGAGTGTGTTGGGGTGTGTGTGTTGGCGTGCGTGTGTATGTGTACGTGATGTAACTCAGTGTGAGCTGAAGTGGGCTGCTTCTCCTGGATGGGACTTGAGGGATCACCTAGAGATTCAGACAATGGCTTATGCTCGGTGGGCCTGGTGGGTTGACTGTGCTTTCTAGGATGGCTCTGTGTCTGCTGGTGACTGTCAGCTGCACGAGGCACGTTTATTTATGTGTATATGCGTGTGTGTGAGTGTGTGTTTCCAGTCATACCAGTTTCCTCAGTGCTGTAGCGTAGTCCTCTCCCTCCCCGCTGTTTGCTCTGTGGAGGCTGAGGCAGACAGCTCAGTGTGGGCTCAGGATTCATCCTCGCACACACACACGCACACGCAGTCTGCATGCTCCAGGCTCCCTCATTCCTTTTCCACAGCTAATCTTGAGTTGGCATGTGTGGATGTGCTCAGAGGTTCATATCTGTACTGTATCTGCATGCCTCCTCCTACAAGTATTTGGTGGCATGCTTTGCTTTTTGGACGTCACTCTGTGCAATCACACATGCATGTGCAGGTGTCCTTCGTGTTTTTGTGTCCTTGCAAAGTGCAGAGCCACATAATTGTCATGTATTTCATGTCC
The DNA here is from genome assembly GCF_019740435.1 of Gambusia affinis. Taxonomy (NCBI): domain Eukaryota; kingdom Metazoa; phylum Chordata; class Actinopteri; order Cyprinodontiformes; family Poeciliidae; genus Gambusia; species Gambusia affinis. The sequence continues at coordinate 11,342,597 of NC_057873.1, forward strand.
GCCTGGACATTTTTGGTAGTCAGCTCCAGTTTGTTGGAGATTTGGCTCTTTGCCAGGTCATTACTAAAGCCGCTGCACCTAAACCTCTCTCTGTCTGGGAGTAGTTAAGTTGTATCTGTTATTGTTAATCCAAGCTTCTACCATCAGGGGAAAAAATTAACAATATGTTCTTTTAAGATTACTTTTTAGTTTTCTCGTTAACCCTCTCAGTAATTTGGTGTTGTAAAGAAGGAGTTTTCATGCAGACGGAGGGATCAGCTAGCCGTTTCTTTGTGTGCCTGGGTCTAAAATCCGGTCTTGGCTTTCCTCCATCAGCTGTGTGGTTTGATGATAGGCAGTTTGGTTTCTCAGTGGCGCTCTCTGTGGTCTGTGTTTGCAGCAAGTGCTCTGCATGTAGGACCACAGTGGCCACAAGCCAGCAGGCTGCAGCTGTGAGAGTTTCTATGTTCACTTCCCCAGTTACCTTCTCATTTTAATCAACTTGCATTTTCTGGCTCGGTTAATGTCAAATAAAATGTTCCATACTTTGGGAATGCATTTCTTGCTCTTTATACATAATAACCCAAATTCAGTAACATTTGATGGAGAACGACTATCAGTGTTTTTTATCTTGCCGTAGATTTTGTTTTGTCTTGTCATTGATTTCCAAAAGGACTAATCTAACCTGACTATTGAGGCTCAGTCAAAGTCTAGACATTCTAACACAAATATATTTTCATCTAGACCTCAAGTCTACCATTCACTTGCTGCCATTCACTACGTTGCTGCCATTCACTACGTTGCTGCCATTCACTACGTTGCTGCCTCTACGTTGTTGTGTTGTGCTGGGTTCCTCAGTGGCAAGTTCACAATGAACCCAGAGTTTCTCAGAATTTTGTGGAGTTGTGTTGGTTGACACGACTCTGCAATATTATGTTCACATCAGGGACAGTTCCCGTGTATTGGAAGACTGGGTTGGTGGTTCCCATATTCAAAAAGGGGGTCTGGAGAATGTGTTCCAACTAATGGGGAAGCACATTCTTAAGCTTTCCTGGTAAGGCCTGTTCAGGGTTCTAGAGAGGAGGATCTGTTGGATAGTTAAACCTCGGATTCAGGAAGAACAATATGGTTTTCATCCTGGTCATGGAACACTGGACCAGCTCAGCAGGGTCCTGCAGGATGCATAGGAAGGTGTTTGACCATGTCCCTCTGGATCCTGGACGACCATGTCAGAGCTTGGTCTGCATTGCCAGTAGTAAGTCAGGCTCTTTTTTGGTGAGAGTTGGACAATTTTACCCTTTGTCACTGACTCTGTCCATGACTTTTATGGATTGAGGATTGCATCTCTGCTTTTTGCAGATAATGTGATCCTTTTGGCTTCATCAGATCATGATCTCCAGATTTTGCTGGGAAAGTTTGCAGCTGAGTGTGAAGTGACCAGGATGAGGAACAGTGATGAGTACTTTCCTACACATCTAAAGTCACAAGCTTTAGGTAGAGACAAAAAGAACAAGATCACAGATAAAGCAATGATTTTCTTCATGCTACTCTTCCATAAAAGCCAGATTTGTGAAGTGCAAGACCAACACAGCTGATCTCTGCATCGCCCCAACATGGGTCTGTTGACTGTTTTCTAATTAACTCTTTCTCCATATTTATGTTACCTTATGATGGCAAAACACATTAAGTTCCCAAAATAGATTTGAGTTTAGGGGTAAGAAAAAATGTAAGGGGTATGAGTACATTTTCAGGGAACTTTGCCTTTGTATTTGTGGGTGGAACACAGCTCTTATATTTTCCCCACATTTGAGCAGAACAGACTTTTTCAATTCAACTTGTTTTCAGACAGTAGTATGCTAAGCCGAAAATCTTCTGGCTGCAAATTCACATAACAAACAACCCCTTCTGCCATGAGCATTTTTTAAAGCATTATTTGTGTTGCACCTGCAGCCCCTTTAGGGATCAGGCTGCCCCCTTGTTGCTCTAAGAATAGCTTTATGCCTCTGCAATTCAGGTTAAAGCTACTTAGCAAGCCGGCCAGCACGACGAGGGACTGCATTCGAGGGAATGTTTGCTGATCTTGCTCTTTCAGCTGTTCGGACCCAGACCCGGCTGAATATTTGAACTAACTCTAAAAGCTTAAGATGATTATTTTTTTAACCGGTATTCAAACTTTGATTAACTCTTCCTGCTATTTGCTCAATAGTCAGGTTAGATTAGATTCCCTCCCCTGCCTTGTCTCCTAACTTTCTCTACCCTCTTTGCTCGTCTGCCTCGCCGGCTCCTATTGAAGCCTCCTCACAGGCAGTCATACAACTTTCCTATCTCAATATAATGAGATTGGAGGGACTCAAATTGAAAGACGCCATTTTCTTCAGCTGTCACCTTATTATTGAGTTGGGCTTGGGTGGGTGTGGGGTGGTTGAGTTATGCCAGTTTCTCTGAAGGCAGCTGGGGGAGGAGAGATGGAGGTGGAGGAAGACTGGAAGAAGGATGCAGAGGGAGGAGGGAAGAATCAGGAGCTCAGGGTTGAGTGGTTTTGCATTTGGAATATTTCTCCTTTTCTCCCTCCCTTTTAACTCTGCCTGGTATTTCTATTTGGTCACTAGAGTAACCTTGAAGTCCATGTGTCTCATTCATGAGGGTTCTCTTTGTATTTCCAAATTTTTGGGCTCATGCTTATGGGATTGTTTGAGCTCATCTGCATGCCTGTTAGACTTCTCTCTTCCAACTTATTATAGTTATTTACATGCAAACAGCAGGCACTCTATATTTGCACACTATAAATTTAATTTTAATGATCCTTTCATACCTCTTATACATTCAGGCATCTGGAGGGTGCTGGTTATCCATAAGTTTGAATCATAATTATGGAAAATAATGTCTGTTTGGCTAGAAAAATGCAACCCTGGTGCCTCACTGGAGTGAGTTAGAAAAAAAGAAATGTTTCTGTTATGGGCCTCCCGCCCACAAAAAAATGTGATGTTTGAAGTTCATTTCTGAGAGCTGAGTGGTAACATTTTTGCCAAAAAGAACATTCACCTCAGAAAAAGGTGTTGTGGCCCCTAAGTGGACCTCAGCTCAGCATATTGAGGTCCAGTCACATCCTTTAATGCGTGTGGTCAATGATGACCCGCGAGGTTGCAGATCAGGTTCGTGAGATTTTGACGTTGCCTGTCAGGCCGCACCAGCATCTGTTCGTTGACGGCTGAGCTGTACTTACACCCAAGATGCTGATTTTATTCAGCAGTGTCTCAGGCTTTCTTAAAGATTTTTAAAAAAATTTTTTGTTTGTCAGTTTAGTATTTATTCCTTACTAGTTGTAATTATATGCTTTGGTTTGCAGCGTGGCACTAAACTGAATCAGACTAAAATAATTATCTGTGCCAGTGAGATTTTGTAAGTCTCTGAGTTGGTTTTGAGTTGCTTTTTATCTGTTAATTAGGGGGGATCTAAAAATATTTAATGTGTTTCTGTGTAATTTTGCCGAAATTTGGGGCTTTGGGCTAGAAGGGAGAATATTAGATTTTAGTCAATAAATAAATTAATTAACAATATTATATTATACGTTAGTATAGTTTCTAGTTGCTTCAGGGCAAAATATTTTTGTTATTAAGATTTAGCTATAATGTGGATATTTCTCAGTACTAGAGTCATAGACCTTGTACATTATTTTACTATCTTTTGGGAAATGTTTCATTTGTTTGCAGAAATTAACTTCTTTGTTTAATAAAAATAACTTTAAATTCATATTTGTCAGGTGAGGGGTGTGAATTTTGGCAGCTTCTGTGGTGCAGCTGATGTAAAACCAGAGTGGGTCGATGAAACGTGCAGACAGTTTCTCAGATGAGGTTCATCTAACAATACTGGGACTACAGTATTTGTTACTACATTGGAATATTTTTTGGATTCCTTTAACGCTGGTTTGGTGTATATATCACTGTCAACCAAAGCCACCCTAAGACACTAAGAGACTAAGCGGGTTAGTCTCCCACCCCAACATACATAAATTCAAATTTTTAAAATTTTTATTAAGAACTAATAGAACCGGCAAGTTAACTTTATAAAAGTGCGAAGAGTTTTTTATTTTTTTATTTGATTGTTTTGTTGTGCTTAGAACCAAACTTTGTGTGTTAGCTTGGTTTATTCACAAATATATCCCAGTAAATAATAATCAACTATTAGTGATTGCTTTTAAGCTTGGCCAATTAAACTTGTCCGCTTCCTCCAGATTCCACTAAATCTGCATTGAAACTTTGTTCGTGATGATGTTCTTAACATTAAGAGGCCCGTTACAAGCTTTTTATAACCTTGGGCTGTGTGTTGGTATTAACAACACCTTCTTCTGACTTGCTCCCTTAAAGAATGGAAATTGGTTGAGTTTATTTCCCCTTCATGATTTTATATACAGTGGTGAGAAAAATAGTTTTGCCCCTTGCTCATTTCTTTTGTCTCGGCTTTTTTTTGTCACACTCAAACGTTTCAGGATATATCAAAGCAATTTCATTATCGGACACAGAAAACCAGAAGAAATACAAAATGCAGTTTTGAAATAATGTTTTAATTTAGTAAGAGGACAAAGCTTTCAAAACCAACCTGGCTTAGCAACAGTGATGCAAAATATAGCCCATTATTGCTTATACTTGATGTCAGTTGTTGTTGCTAAGGGTACAACAACCAGTTATTAGATTAAGGGGCAATTACTTTTTCACATGGGGCCAGCCAGCATGGTTTGGATAGCTTCTTTCTTCCTAATAAATTAAATCATCATTTGGAAGCGGCTCTTTGTATTTACTCAGGTTATCTTCGTTAGATAAAAAATATATTTGAGGGACAGCGTGTGCTGTAGCGTTGAAGCAGGGACTCCATAAATAGAGGCCAGACATAAACTCAGGTCTGGGGTCTGATTCCCAACATGTGTTTCCCCTTTTCTCTCTGCTCATTTCTTTTCTATGAAGGGCGACACTGCCACAAAATCCTCTACAAAACATGTTTGAGGATTTTAAATGCTTAAGCTTCAACACATCTGAACACAAAAGATGCCTTGTCCTCGTTCCTTTCAGGTCCCCATCACTTTTATGACTTTTACCACACCCATTACAGCCAAACACCAGATTTTTCACACATCCACATCTGCAGCAAGCTCTCTTTGTGTAGAAATCAGCCAGTCTTGTTCTTTGGCGATGGCACATAAAAAAAAAAAAAAAAAAACACACAAAAAAAAATCGAACAAATCACTACCAGCATCTATTCTGCACTATTTTTGTGAAGCCGCTGTTGGCTCTGCACTGTAACTCAGTGTGTGTGTGTGTGGTTTTGTGTGTCCTGTATCTACAGTCTGTGTAGCTGAGTGACCTTGATGTCTGCACTCAGCAGGAAGACACTGGAGAGGAGTGATTAACAGGAGAGAGAAAACGAGAGAGAGAAGTGCGAAGAATAATGAAATAAAATTTAGAAAAAAGAAGAAAGACATACAGAGAGAGGGAGAGTGTGAAAGTTAAACATGGAAAGAGACATTTCAATAAGTGAAAAAAAAGTGAAAGTGAAGTGTTGGAAAGCTAAAGAAAATGTGGAGAAAATTGGGGTGGGGTGAACGAGTGACTCACCACACATCTGTTGTTTTTTTTTTTCTTCTTCTTTCTCTTCTTCTGCTTCCCCCTGCAGGCAATCTGGAGGTGCAGTCATCAAAAACAGGTAGGTGGCTGGGAGGGGAGGTTGGGAGTGAATATTACACTGAATGTTAATCAAACTCTCACTTCTACGAGTGAGGAAAATACAGTGCAGACAGCACTCTAGCGAGGAAGTATTGTTTTACTGTACAGCTTGAGCATGTGAGTGCAGATGCCTGCTTATCTGCTGATAGGACTGGGCATCTCCATGGCAACACATACACACACATATATATACTGTGTGTGTATCCACTGCCCCTTTTGACTTACACACGTGTCCCCTGTAAGTGCAACATGAAGCCTGAACACACACACTGATATAAAAACCATGCCCTCTACATGTTCCTGAAAGTCATGATGAAACTCTCCCTGTTTGGTTCTTTTCTCCGCTGCTGCCCGTCTGTGGGCTCCCTCCTGCTCTCTCCCTCTCTCTGTGTTGACTCTCAGTCTCGGAGAGGAGTTTTATAAGGAGGCCATTGAACACTGTCGCAGCTACAATGCCCGCCTGTGTGCGGAGCGCTCCATGCGGCTCCCCTTCCTGGACTCGCAGACCGGCGTGGCCCAGAGCAACTGCTATATCTGGATGGAGAAGAACCACCGTGGACCAGGTGTGTGTGTGCGTGTGCGTGCGGGTGTGTACGTGTGTGTGTGTGCCCCTCCACTCTGTTCTTTACAGGTATTATCTGTGTGCAGATGTTCACAACCTTTATAGTCCAGACTTCTTTGTATTTATTCTAACAAAATAAAGTTGCCCTAAGCCTCAAAAACTTACTTGAGCATTTTTATAAACACCAGCTTTAGAGTTTAATTACTATTAAGGGCCATACAGTGCAGGGATGTATATATCAATACACAAATATACAAATAGAGAAAGCATTTTGAAAAGGACTGCGCACCCTGATACAGCTATTTTATGTCAGCCTTTACGTTTTGTTTTATTTTTCTCCAAACAAATTTGATTTGTCAGTTCAATAGCATCCTGATTTTTACGTCTCGATTTCCTATTTTTTGCATGTTTGTCACATTTCATTATTTCAAAATATCAAACCAATTTAAATCTTAATCAACATAAGAAAACACAATATGCAGTTATTCAATGAATATGTTTATTATTAAGGGAGGGACAATATACAAACCTTTATGGTCTGGTGTGAAAAAGTGAATTTGAACCAGGTGAATCTAAAACTACCAATTGAAGAGTAAAACACATTTACAGACAAAGAAAAGTTTTTTATCTTAAATGGAAAATGTCTACATTTCTATGTAGCACTGACATAATTGCAGCCTGGACATTGCCTTCCTGTGCAACTCCGCTAAAAAAAAAAGTAACTTGCAGCACAGTCTGGACTTTCACACATTCACTTGGATTTCCTCCTCTAGATTTTTGACTGGACCAATCAATGAACAGAAGGAGAAATTGTGAACGATGACATCTATTTGCTGCAATGGTTTATAGTCTGCCTGTAGTTTTACCAATAGCAGTGGAGGAAGTAAACAAAGCTTTTCAGTCCATGTTGAACATGCTTTCAAAAATTGAATTAACAACAACAGCTGCCTTGGTCGGATCGGGATTTCTTTCCAACAGTGGAGGATGGTTATTTGCAACGCAGGCAATTTTCTGCAAGAGTCATAGTGTTCAACTGGCGTATTACATACGTCATAGCTACATGTTAGCAATTGGGTAAAATTTAAAACATCAACACAGTCCACGCCTCTGGAAGTATTCGTTTCTGAGCTCTGAGAATCCAGACCTTTTGTACAAAGCAAAAAGCATAAAAGAAGGGGCTATTTTTTTTATTTATTTTTGTTTAACCAGGCTATGACTGTGTTGTTCTAACAGCAAATTTCCTGTTTTTTTTTTTGTTGTTTTTTTTTTAGTCTGTATATTTCAGTCAACAGTTAATCAAATATTAAATTAGTTGACAATTATTTTCATAATTGATAAATCATGATTCATTTTTCATCCCACAAATTCTTTGTTATACACAAAGAATCCATAAAAAACAACAGAGGAAATACAAAAACTAGCTATTAATTTTAAAACCATCGCCTTACATATAATTGTTGGTCAAGAGTGCTGACCTCTGGTGTGTTTACAGATACTCTCTCCACTCATTTGTCTCCCAATTTTTTCTGTCCTCATCCCATTTCTCTTTCTTATGTTCACTCTCTCTGGAACCTTTTTTTTTTCCAAGGCATTTTCTCTTTTCCCTCGCTCTCACAAGTTTCCAGCTTTCCCCAAAGGGTATTTCCTCGGCGCTTCTTCTTTTTCTGTAACGTCAATGTATTTTGGCAGCGATTCAGACACCCCTGTAGGCAATAATGCGCCGTTGGCACCAACTACTCTTTGGAGGAATACTGTTGTGTGCATGTGTTTGTTGGCTGCTGCTAGAAACTGGTGCTCTGAGAGTTTAGCGCTTACAGTTAAACTTTAATTTAAGTCATGTTTTTAAAGTTAAATTAAGTTTTAATTAGATATTTTTTTCTAACTTGCTGTGAAACATGCTGTGCTTCAGGTCATGCACCAGGTCAGCTGTACACGTATCCTGCTCGCTGCTGGCGCAAGAAGAGACGGCTAAACATCTTGGAGGACCCACGGCTTCTACCTATCGAATTCAAAATTGGTGAGCAAGAGACTGGACAGCACATTTTCAGGATTTATTACACTAACCAAAAAAATTAAAATAAAAAAATCACCCTCATTTACCTCTTTGCTGTATATTATGACTTGTCTTCACTTTTACACTCTTAGTCATATTGCAACCACAGACGACTGTATATTTTATTGGGATTCTATGTGATAGACCAACACAAATAGATGTTGTTACATGGTTTTCAACAAACGTCCAAATAAAACATGAAATTGGTGTTTAACCATCTGATACCGCTAAACAAACTCCAATTCCACTTGTTTGTAACTAAATCTCAGCATTGATATCAGCTGTTCTATGAAAGTTTCAGGGGTTTGTTAGAGACCATCAGCATCATGAAGAACAACAGGTCAGCAGACAGGTCATTGATAAGACAGTGGAGAAGTTTAATGCAGATTAGGTTGACCCCCTGACCCCCCAAAAAACCAACCTGGATTTGGAACAGTACTGTTCAGTTGCTGTTCTAAGAATTAAATATTTGAAAATCATGTATTCATTTTTTTTCACAATCATGCATGACTTTGTGTAAGTCACGGAAAATCTCAATAAAATGCACTTGTTACAAAATTTGATTTGATTTGCTTTTCATTGTAATTTATTTACTTATTCATTGATCTGCTGCCTGTTTTTGAGAAGGAACTGACATTTCTCTAGCAGAGAATCCACAAACTGCCTTTATAATTTCAGAATGCAGTTAATTGTTCTTAATGCCTGTAGTGTGTTTCCTGAATCAGCTAACTCCAGTTTCCATCAGCTCACCTATTCACATTCACTTTTACTTTAGATCTTCTAACTAGCATTGATTCTCTTATAAATGTCCAGACTATGAGACCTCTCTAAAGAAGGAGGGGGGCATCCCAGACGGCCCCGTCCTGGAGTCGCTGCTTGCTGGGGAGACGCTGGACAAGAAGGTGGAGACCAAGGAAGAGGAGCCAATGAGTGAATGTCAGGTGGGGCTCTGTGTCATTTTTTTCCCCCTTTTCTTAATTTTTCTGCTTTTCTGTTTGGTTCTTTGTGTTTTACTGTGTTGTTCCTGATAGTACAGCATCTCTGTCTTTTTATCTGCCTATGTTTGTGCGTCTTTGTCTGTCAATGCCTTTGTTTCCTGGAGAATGTGTTCTGGTGCTGACACAGCCTCCTGTGGCTCTGATTGCTCCCTGTGGGCTCTCTGTGTGCAGGCACGTGCTTCAGACTTCCACTCGATTAGAAGTCTGAAAATCTCCGTTCCAAACACCCATTAAAAAATCTATTTGTTTATACCTAGATTAAACTCTAGAATATTTCCCATAGCCTTACAAAGTAGCTCAGACGAATGGCTAATTGATTAGAACTTTCGAGATAAAAGCTTGCATTGCCCCTTTGAGTGTTAAATCTGTGTTTAAGGCGTCTAATCCAGGGCTTCCCCTGTCTCCAGGTTGGCACTACTCCGTGCCCTCCAAAAGCTCCATGTCCACTCTTTACTCTTTCTCCATTACAATTGTTCTCCATTTGTAAGGAGTCTGACATTAACAAATTGCTCATTTATTACATTTACTTTACTGATCATGAAATAAAGCCAGCATTGTTCCAAAGTGGTGACAAAAATCCCATATCTGTAAAGGGCCACTTAACTATTTTTACACCCAATGCTGGGATTATTCATGGAATGGGCCCTACGCAGACGGTGGATATTTAGGACGCACAGGGGTTTGATAAAAGAGGCCATCAATTTCTTTTACAGCAGACGTAAGAACTCATGTTTTTGGAGCTTGACCTAAAACAGTTTGTGACTGCATCTGGAGCTTGGTTTTATCATTCTTTTTATGGAGCAACTACCCTCGTTTTATACTAGATAATCTGCAACCTAATTCTGAGTCCGTAACCGATGGCACTCTTTTCTATAACTATTTCCATGTTTAGATGGAAGGCAGTGGCATGTTGCTGAATGAAAAATATTCCAGGTAAAGCATTGGTTCTGTAATGTGGCTTCACTTCAATGAACCAGAGCCAGCTGGTGCTAGGAGTTCACCTTGACCCTAGTTTCTCAAAAAGCTTCCTTCAGATAAACTGGAGAACTTAAAAACAAGTTTAAGCCCAGAAACATTAAGTGTAACATCAAGTCATCATGAAAACAAGTCATACCACCTTCTCTTACATTTGATATTTGTTATTGAGAAAGTTGAGAATACATTTTTTTTTACCTGAAGTTGGTGAAATTGCTAAATTATAATTAATACCTGTACTTTCCTCTCTCAGTGATCATGTATTTTATCTCCACAATAGTCTGGAAAAAAAAAATCACATTTTATAGTGCATCAATATTAATGCCTCAAAACATTTCATTCACACCTCATTTTTTCTTGATCATCAAGCAGCTACACACAATATCAAAATTAAAAACGAACAAACTCAGTGAAAAAATCTGAAGCAGGCTTCTTTATTTTACTGCCTTCTTTATCGCTGATAAACACCAAAACATGAGAATGGAAGAAGCTTTATAAATAAATATGATTTTTTTTAAAACCCTAAATATAAGCAAAGATGAAACGTTAAGATACAGGATGCACATTGGTAAATATTGTAACAATGAAAGAACATTTATTTTTTTGTCTGTTGAAGCAATTCTGTGTTGAATTTGCCATGTTTTAGATCACTCATGATGAAAGGCCCAATATTCTGGTTTTTAATTTAAATAATTAATGTCGGAATCTTTAAGGATGCCATTAAAGGTGGCACCTTTAATGCATCTTTAATGTGGGCATGTTTTCCAAAGAGAAACATGCCCACAGCATCACAGATCTTCCACTATGCTTAGTAATGAACATGAGGTTCTTTTCCACATATTCATCTTTTGTTTCACACCAAAGAGGCTGAGTTTGTCCCACCAATAGTTTGACCTTCTACCAACTCAGTAGATAAAAGCAAACCTGAGACTGAACTTTAAACTGAACTGTGAAGTGTAGCACACATAGCAGGAGGAGTGGGATGAAGCGATATGACACGAAGCAAATACAACCCTGGATCCCATCTTCTGCTCACTTCTCTTCAGCTCATCTAAATTTTCTGTACAGTTTAGGTTTAGGTTTAGGTTTAGGTTTAGGTGTTCAGATGAACACGGAGGAAAGGTTGATTTTCTTTCTGAAGTAATATTTCTGTGCTGATTTGATCAATTGAGTCTATTTTCTTGTTGTGAGACTCAGTGGTGTTCTCATCAGTTACTGAACAGAAATATGGGGGAATTTTTCCGCCATAACTCGAGAGCACACATTTTCATTCTGAAAGCAGAATTTCATTTCTTTTCTACTCAAAACTTTTAATACTTGAGCTTACATTTTCAGCTTGAAAGCAGGTCTTCATGTCTTCTCAAAACTTGTAATGCTTGTACTCAAAACTTCTGCTCTCTTTCTAATATTCACTGTGATTTCTCAAACCTTTCTCCTTGCTCTGAAAACTTGTCTTTGCTCAGAGCAAATCGCCGCTTGCTGCTTGCAAATTCTTTTCTGCTAGCGCTTGGAACAAAAAACGCCTGGCAACCTCTCAGCCAACAGAATGAAAGTTTTATACTGGGTGCGTTTGATTCCTTCCAGTGGGTGTGCCTGTGTGGCTACTATCGATTGTAGCAACCACTGAACAAGAACATCACAGAGCCGCATATTTGTTATATAATTTTTGACCAAAGTGAAGTAATTTTTTTTGCCAAATAGTTCACTTCTAGTCTCATCTAATCAAATTGTATGGTTTCAGTTGAAGCTCCAGTAGCGTGTAGTAAATTTTCTAGGGACTTAAATAAACCTCTTTCTGCTGCAGATCTATTTGAGTGAGCTTTGGAGACTTTAAAAAAATTTTTTTTTTACCTTCCTTACCATCTTGTACATGATAAATCAGGGAGCTCTGCCAGAAGAATTGCCAGTGGCTAAAAGAAATGGACCCAAGTTTCATGTCAAATTTTTACTCCAGTGAAGCTGGAAATTATAATTGCTAATTAGAAATTTCTAAAAACTTAAATCAAGTTTAAAAAGTAAATGGAAGTAATATAAATTGGAAAAAAGAATTTCTAGTACATTTAATTTAAAGGCATTTTTCAACATACAAATAATGAAATTTTATGCTTTTTCTATTGTTTTTTTCCAGTGTGAGAGTATACCTGTATGATAAAATATACATACATATATTTTAAGGCATATTATAGATTTGAATGCTGCATATCTGCTGTAGAAAGGAGGCAGCAGTGTAATTGCAGTAAAGCAGTAAATCACACTTTGTCATTTCTTTGTCCTGTGTAGGTTGATCTGACCTGTGCTGCTGTTATTCTGTTGTTACAGCGAGGATAAGAGTCCTTTCTGATGGTCCACCTTCCTCTCATTTTATAGAAGCTGCTTGTTGGGGATTTTCCTCATGAGCTGGAGGTGGACGACATGGAGGAAGACGTACCGAAGCGCAAGAACCGTACCAAAGCACGGGTAGGACAACAAAAACATTTCAGACAATTTTTTTTCTCCAAGTTTCCACATGATGGTCAGTTTTCATGTGATTACAGAGCGCCTGGTTGACTGTCTGTGTGAGAAAGTGAGGTCAACATAAGAGAAATAGGCCAGCCAGAGCTCAGAGTTAAACAGTGATGAGACAAACAGTGACCTTTGTATTCACAGGCTCTAAACTAGAGTACAGTGGAGTCTTCCTTCTCACAGTGTGACATGTAATCATTTGTCAGTCCTCTGCATACCACACTAATGTAATGAGATTTCCTCTGACAACGCAGGACTTGGCCCGATTAAAAGCAAACAGATCTAGAGATTAAATCACGCTGGGATGACCTCTTTTTTTTCTATTTTTTACAACTTTGATTAGAGCACGGAGGTCTTATTTTCCCACTCTTTTTGCGCATCCTATGGGAGGATAATCAAGTGTTAACAATGTATTCTGAAAATCATCCCACACACATGCAGCACATACACACAGACACTGTTTCTCTCTCTCACACACACACACACACAGACACCAGGGTTGCTAATTGGAACTGTTGCTCCCCTGCTAGGTGTCATCAGCCCCCTCCTGCTGGAAGTGTAGCTTTGCACTGAGAGCAGATGATTAGAATCCAAACGTGCATGTGTGTGTGTGTGTGTTTGCGTGTAGAGACACTTGAACACACTCGTGAGCGTTGTGCTGTTATGTTCTTTCTATATTATTGTTTTATTCATACAAGCCACATGTGAAGAGTTTGGAAGTTCAAACATTTTTGTGTCTACCTTTGCATGTGCTTGCATGAGAGTTCTTACATGTGTGTTTGTGTGGGTGTTTATTTACAGGCCTATGGTGTTGGAGGAATGAGGAAAAGACAAGAGCTGCCTGCCATTGAAGACAGAGATAAGCCTTACGTCTGTGACAGTGAGTCTTAGGTTTTTTATTCAATTCAGTTTATTTACATAATGCCAATTCACAACAAATGTCCTCTTGTGGCACTTCAATTCAATCACACGTGCATTCTGGTTTGTCCTAGTCATCAAACAGTGCACAAAGATCAGTTTATTAATCTAATTTAAAAAGTTTTTATCTAAGGAAATCCAGTACATTGCATCAAGTCATTGACTTGCTGCATTCACTCCTCCTGGGTGAGCAGGTAGAGACAGCAGACAATTTCTTGTGTCAGGTTGAATTTAGAGCAACCTTTCATACTGAGCATGCATGTAGTAACAGTAGGGTTTCTTCCCTTTAACAGGAAGAAACCTCCAGCAGAACCGGGCTCAGTGCAAGCGGACATCTGACAGGGGTTTGAGAACGCAGAGCAGAATGCACAAAAAAGAAACAGAATAAATGATATAGAAGTACTTTTTATGTTAATGGAATATTAAAAGTTAATAGCAGAAAAGAAAGGATGTCTAGTTGTTGACAGCTTTATCTCAACCTATGCTCTCCTCCAGGAAGGCACCACCGCCAAACAGAATGCCAGACCTGGTGGAGCGTCTATGGAGAGAAAAATAACTGAGAGAAAACAACAATTTAACAATTGCAATAACAATGAATAATGCAAATTGGAGAGTAGAAGAAGAAAGTGAGGAAAAGTGACCAGCAGCATAACTACAGAGATAGTTCAAGATAATTATCTGTGTGAATGAGGCATGAGAGAGCCATCGAGGACTGCCTTAAGACGGGATTCTCTCCTGCCGGATCCGGCCAAAAGATCTGCCTCACCTCAATTGACTGGATAAACATTGCTGTAAGCTTTATCAAAAAGAAAAGTTTGAAGGCTAGTCTCAAGCACTTAAATTGGGAGCTGGTTCCACAGGAGAGGGGGATCTGCCTCCCGTTGGACTTTGAGAAACTCTAGGAGCCATCAGTAGACCTGCAGTCAGAGAGCAAAGTTCTCTGTTAGGAACATATGGAACAATCAAATATCTGATGTATGATGGAGTTGATTATTAAGGACTTGGATGACAATGAGAATCTTAAACTCTGTTCTGAATTTAACAGGGAGCCAATGACGGGAAGCTAAAATAGGAGAAATATGATCTTTTTAATTTTTATCTTGCTGCAGTGGTTTGTATCAGATGAAGGCTTTCAATTGCATTGTGAACTTCTGTAAAGAAAATAGTTATAGTAGTCTAGCCTTGAAGTAACAAATGCAAGAGGTTTTAAGAAAAACAAATTTACTTCACTAACTCGTTGGCATTCAAAAATTAGGGACCATTTGTAAATACACACACATTATTATTATTATTGTTGTTATTATTTTTTTACATTATTTTTAGGGGTGTAAGGACATATTGTGCTCCTGAGGCAAGATTAGATTTAAGCTTATTTTTGGGAAACATAATTCCCATCTTTTGTTTTCACAACTCACAATGCGGTTGATAGATTCATTTGCAAATCATTTGTTTCTCATTTGTCACTTTGGGGACATGTCTATTTTTTATGAAGTATCTAAAATGCTGAGGTTTCTTTAATGATAATGTAAATGAGCCACGTTAGCCAATAGGCGAGAACTCTTTACCAGCGGAGTGTGTCCACACAACACTGCAACTCACGAACTTCCTTCTTTCTCACCTCAAAATGAGAATGTCTGACACTGATACAACAGGTTTTCAAGCTTAAAGCACTTCATCCTTTATAATAACTTGAGCTTTTCTCACCAGAAATATTCACATGATTATATAACTTCTGCATAGGGTTTTTTTTATGAGAAAAACTTCTCTTTGGTGAGAATTACTACCCTATATATTGGAACATTTTGTAGCACGAGTTGTCCTTCAACCTCTTGTTTTAAAAGAATGTCATCATACATATTTTTGCTTTCGAGCAAAAACCTTGTATTGTCATTTTTATTTTGTTGTAATATCAACTCTGCTGATCACGCTTCACATCTGTCTGTGGTTACATTGATGCATACTAAGTATTAAAAAATATTAACTTTGACCATTATGAAGACTTTTAATGTCCTAAAAATAACACTTTTGAAAATGCATGGATTCTTTCCAACTTTAACATTATTCAAAACAGAAATCATATGGGTGTGTTGCAGTCTGTGGCAAGCGATATAAGAACCGTCCTGGACTGAGCTACCATTACACTCACACACACCTGGCAGATGAGGAGGGTGAAGAGGACTCAGAGCGACACACACTTCCCTTTCAGCGCAAGAGCAACCACAAGCGTGAGTCTGCAGTCTGAATATGTCTGTCCTTATCCATTATTCACATCATGTGTAATGTATTAAGAATCAATGTATAAGACGTTCTGGTTCAGGAGATTTCACTCCAACAATGTCTCCAAATTTAAATATTGTTATGATCCAATGATTCTCCTGAAGAAATGTTTTGGTTGAGTACAGTGCTCACTCAAATCCTCAGTGTATGCATCCTCAGTTCTTTCTGTCATATTATGTGTTAACCAGATAATTTTTCACTCACACAGGCTTCTCTTTGTTGATTGGGTCAATGGGCAACAGAGAGAGGTACCTGTTAAAACTGCAGTATGTAACTTTTATAAAAAAACAAAATATGTTTTTTACATATTTGTTAAATTGTTACTGCCGTGGCAGCATAACATGAGATGCGTAATCTGTGAAAAATTTAACTCCTCGCTGTGGTTCTGCTGACATTGGCAGAAATGCATCGTTTGGTCAGAAACAACTAATCAGAGTCAGGAGGAAGGTCTTAGCGCTGTCAGTCAACTTTGTGTATGCGCTGCTCAAACCCACTCCCCTTGCTCTCTGCTATACTAACGCTAGTTCCTGACAATGGACCCTGTCGTGAATATTCAGACTAGTTAACATGGCCACCAATGGAGCATAAACAGTTTTTCTGGAACAGTAATTTGTTTTTCCACCATTATCATAGTACCGTATACACAAGCCATTGTCCATTACAGGGCAACAAAGATGTAGAAAACTGTAAGAGGAAGCCAAAATACCTGGAGAAAAGCCATGCAAGCAACCCACTTGCTGAGAGACAGCAATAGTAACCCTCTGGGACAGCGCTTAGTGAAACAACAACAACAGATTGATGCAATTGATACAACCATTCAAAGTGAGTTGCAGTCAAGTTTATTTCAAACAATTGTTTGTCATTAGTATGACTTTAAATTTAGCTTTTTGCGTCATGCTATTTATTGTTACTGAGCATCCAAAAATTCTGATTTATAATCTAATCTCTTCACATACGGTGCTTTGCAAAAGTATTTTTTTTCTTTTTTTATGTTCTTCCTCTGTCATGCTATGACCACAAATATATTCCATCTGAATCTTATCTGATGGACCAACACAAAATAACGCCTGACAAAATAACGGTGAAATGAAATTGAAAGATGACATTAAAAAATGTTTACAATAGAAATCTGAAGAGTGTGACTTGCATATTTAGACAGTTTTTATCTGATACCACTAAATAAAATTCAGTCCCCAATTGCCTTCAGAAAAATCACCTGTACTTAAATGAACTGAACTTAGTACATCTGGTAAAGTTTAAGATATATTAATAAATAATATTAAACTTTTGAAAGGCACTGTAACATAAATCTTTTATTAATAACTGGAATTTGCATTAGTACAAAGTATATTTATTTCATTTAAATGAAATAAAGATGCATTGACAACATTGACAATACCTTAATGACTGCTGAACCACAATGACTCAGAATACATACATTATATTTAGATCAACTGTTTGAGTTGGCAATTGTACAGCCACCAAAGTCCGTCAGATAAACAAAGACGCAGTCATGGATTTATTGTTTGCTCCCAGATAGATGAGGGCAGCGATCTAGTGTAACTTTGCTCAGAGACTAATATTAAACTAGTCGAGGTATTTTCAGCACAGTTAGTGCCGCTTCACTTTCAAATACAATACCAAGCTTCAGCTGATGTAATTTCACCAGAATGAGTGTATGCATAACATCACAGTGTAGCAATCCTTAGTCAAAACATTGTTCAGGGTCCAACTCAAGCTTTTTCAGTTTTTATTTTTAGCTTTAGCTTTTAGCTCAGAATCACAATTTCTTTTATGTTTTTACTCGTTAAAGGTTTTATACTCTAAAGACTGTTTAAAAATCATGCCAAATGTATCTAAAATCTGAAATTTTCTTTTGGTCCAACTGATTAGCTCATAAAATTTGCTTTTGGTCCTTTAACAAAACACAGAGCAGCATTATATACTATTACCAGTTTTTAAAAAAAGAACATGACAATGATAACAAGCTCTGGTTGTATGTTTTTCAAGCTAAAATATAGAATGCATTTTTGTAAACAAATACAATAACCAAGCTTTCAAAAGATTACAAGTGAAAGTATCATCAAATACCAAGATATTTAAACAAGGAAACATTTTCACTACTTACAGCTCTGTGGCTGGTGTGTTTATTGTAATATAGCATTCGGCACCAGGAGCCAGGCATATTCTAAAGGGTTAGATTTACCAACTTCAAATACTTTGGAGCTCATATTTCCATTTTTCTTCAGTTTCTGGATTAGCACACTAACAAAATCATAGATGTATCTTCAGATGTTTCTAAAGTGTAATGCCTCAAGTAATTTAAAAAAGACTAATCAATCCAACATGCTTTAACCTTGTTGAATCAGCTGCAAGGTTACATACCGGCTTAATGAGAGACCAAATGACTCTTCACACAACATTCACCAGCTCTAAAGAACAAACACCAGTAATACTGTCACAGACCTCTTAATCCATAGCGCTCTTTATAGTTAAACCCTGAGTGTGTGTATGTTTTCATTTACCGCTCTCAGCATGGTTCAATAGCTTACAAAGTGTCCATTAGTTCGCTGGTGCATAATATCATGAGGTTGTAACGAATATCCACCATATTGTTTACGAATGCTTTCTTCCCCTTAGGCCAGTTTTAGGCTAACGTGATAGAGATATTGTTCTGGCGCTGTCAACAGGATAAATGTTTTTGTTGATGAGCTGAGTTTCACTTGTTTCAATTTACAGTACTGTTGAAAATTATTTTTACCACACTAAAATAGTCGTACTAGAAGGATCCTAGCATGGTTGTAGCTAAACACACTGAATATCACACAGCATTAAGAATCTTAATAAGAATCTGATGTTTTAGCTTTAGCTTTTTTTTTGTAATCCCGCTCATTATTAAGAATCCAATCAAATCCAATTTTTAAGGGTGGGATTATTGTGCTGTTAGAAAGTTTTTTGTTTTTTGTTTTTTTACATGTTTTTTACCATAAATCTTGAACCATCTCCTGAAATTTACTTAGAATTCAATACACAGAACTTGTACTCTGTAGAGTAGAACTCTGTTAGAGATGTGTGGAAATTAGCAGTTTTTTTTTTCTGTACTGACTGATTTAGACTATGAAATGGTTCTAGTGACGTACAAGAACACAGATTCTGTTAAATACTGAAGTCTAGAATCAAACCCTAAAGTCCATTTAGGGTTTGATTCAGCTGCAGGGTCAAATCTGCAAACAATCTTTATCTTTTGGGATGTTTTGTTTTCTGGGCCAGTTTTCTATCAGCGCTAAGGTTTGTGTTCACCTTTATCTTGTGTTTTGTTAGTTTGTGATCACTCTTTTAAGGGAAACAGAATGTATTAATCCTGAGAGAAGTTGTGCTTTGGTTGGTAATGTTTAGTGAAATTGCTACAGTCTTCTTTTGCAGAAAGGCAGCAGAAATAGTTGCAGACATTTTGAAAAAAGGAGTATCTCTTTTCTTTGTTCTGCAAGGTCTTTAAAAGCAAGCAATTTGCTCAGAGCAGATAAACGCACAGTGCACGCACACACACTCATCGTATCTGTTCTGTGTATGCTGCACTGCAACATTGTCCAGGCTGAAGCTGTGCTGCCTGTTATTTAATTGGCAGTGTGCTTTTAAATTGGCCTGTCCTAAACAACAAACTGACCCTGGCTATATAAATATATATTTATTTGGTCAGGCTGGAGTTCTGGGTCTCTTCACTGGAGGAGTGCAAGAGAGACAGCATTTGAATCACTTAATGTGCTCCCCCCAACACACACACATGCCTGCACACGCACACTCCCTCCTGACACAGAAATACACACTCGCACACACACTGCTTCAGAAAATGCAATCTTCTCTGCTGAAATGAAAAAGGAAGCTTAGCCATTTTTGGAGAGTGGCAGTGTGTGCATGTGCACATTTATTTGCAAGGCATGTGCGTGTGCATGTGAGTGTGTATGCCCTGATGTGAATGTGTACGCGTCAATATGCATTTACCCAATCTGCTGAGCGGTCCACCTTTCTATTTATCGCCACACGTGTAATAATATTAATATATCTGTTAGTTCAGAGCAAAACCTGCATGCATAATTTATGCTATATCCTGGCTGTCTAGACACTATAGTATGTATGCAGCTACCACAACAGGAGTGTGAGCTGATACTTACAGAAACTTATCGTTTCTGAAGCATTCCCTTCCTGTTCCTTACCATCAGTGTGATAAATGGCAGATTATTCCACAAGGAGATGAGATTTTCCTTCATTCTCTTGGTCCATCTTTCACTACTTTCTTCTCCCCTTCCTCCTTCCCTTCCTGCCTCTCCCATTTTCCATTTTGTCTCCCCGTGTTTTGCTTCATCAATCAGCTTTGGCTCCCCTCACAATTATTTTCTTCTTTGTTTCGCATCTAATGTCTCTGAAATCAGCCACCATTACGAACATCGCCCATATATATCTGAATGCGTGCCAATGTAGTGTTTACTCAGACTGAGGAGCGGCATTAAAATTCATGACTGCACCACATATAGTGTTTTTTCTTTTTGCTCCCAAACAGGAGAAGAAGAGGCATGAGGTGTAGAGGGAGGGAGAAAGGGTAGGGTGGAGGTGTGGAGGCCTCTTTTGGCATTGATGTGATGTTGGGAGGGGTGGGGGTAGAAGACAAAGAGGAGGTGTCTGTGGAGATGTAGTAGTGGCAGTGGCGGGGAGTGCTTATGCTCGAGGTCGGACCTGCAGCGCCACACCTGTAAATTGGTTTTATAGGTATGGATCGGAATGTTGGGGAAATCTCAGGAATAGGTTACAAACTGAGGGCCATCCTGGTATGACTGAGACCAAAGTATATTGAAAACAAAAATGGCAGGAGGATTGGAAAGAGTAAGAGGAGGATGGCGTTGCAGTTGTCATTAAATACCCCCCTCCCTTTCTCAAATCAGAACTGAGATTCAGAGCCCACTTTATCTGGACGGACAGACGGTCCTACAGTGTGCAGCAGCAGGGACACTGAATACTTGTGTGTTATTTGCATGTGTGCTTTGGAAAACACACACACACTGCATACACAGGCATTAACATCTTTGTGTGTGTGATTCTGCCAGCTAGTTGTGTAAATGTACCATACGGCCAATCATGCCCAACTTCCAGTGCCTATCTGTGTGTGTGCGACATGTAATTGAGCCCTTTGAAGGTCAGTTTCTCTCTGTACCTTCTCAACATTGAGGGTTATTATGGCCCCCCTCCTTTTCACTTTTCTGCCTTGTGTTTTTAAAATGGCGTCCCTGCCCTCTACCTATTGTCTACAAACAGTCAAATAGAGGACATTTTTTGGTCAGGCTGGATCTATGAGAAACAATGTTGCAAAACTAAAACTAACAGTACCCAATCAGTATCAATGTTCTTTCCACATGCGTTTGTTTCTCTGCAGAGTCTTGCATGAAAAAAAAAATACACTGGGAGGATACAGTTGTGTGTTTTATTTGGGGATTGTTAAACCTTTCTACCAAATGTGATCTCCTAAGTACACATACCTCTACCCACTTTCCTGTCAATAATGTTGCTAATAAAAAACGCTTACAAAGATCGTACAGGTTAACATCCCTTTACAGATCAACTAAACTGATGAACATTGGAGGGACATTACATTACCAAAAGTAATCAGTTACCCATCCTAACCAATGAATTCAGGAGTTTCAATAACTTTCATGGGCACAGATGTATAAATATCAAATTACTTCTACAAAGATTTACAAAAAGAATCATTCACAGTGTAATACTTCAACAGGATACAACCTGTGCAGCAAATACCAATTCTTAATACTTGTGATATTATTAAAAAGTGGGATTGATTGAATTAACTCAGTGACAAAGTGGTTGGCCATGTAAAATCACAGACAAGGGTCAGAAGATACTGAGGAACAATTTGCACAGACATCACCAACCTTCTGCAGAGCCAGCAGGTTTCCATGGCTGAGCAGCATCACGCAAACCTTATGTTGTCAAGCACAATGGAAAGCATTGGATGTGATGGTGAAAAGTGTACTTCCACTGCTTGAATCATGCCTCCTACTAGCAATCAAATGGATGAGTCAGGAGAAAAATGTACACTTTATACATAAAAGCACTTTTACGTATAAAGTGTAAAGTTTGGGAATCAGTAAATCAGTAATTTGGCTCGGACGCTGTACTTTCAATGATCAATGTTCACTGATCAATTGTGAAACTGAGTTTCCGACCAGCCAGTCATGGTTGATCAAGTTGAAAATCATCAATTTCTCAATGTGTCTCTTGTTTCCAGTCAGCAGATTTTTGCAAACATTCAACTCTTCCTGATTAAACCCAAATAAAACTTGTTCAACTGTCATGTCTATGCCACAATTTAGTGTCTGATAAATAAGATTTAAGACCATTAATCTGTGACAAATAAAGTATATTACCAACTTATCCTTGAAAGGATCTTCAAGACTTCTTTTGGGTATTTTTATTACGTTTAAATAAAAGGTCTGGGATACATTCAAAAGCACTTTGTAAAGTCAGACATGATAACCTTAACAGCCAATACTTATTGATTAGATACATACTTGTTGCCCATGCTCAGTCATGGATTTTTTTTTTGAACTTTTCACTTACTCTGACATTCCCTCTGAGCTTTTGATTGGTTAATTGTTGCTGCTGCCACACAGTGCCGGAGAGAGGAAGGGGAGAAATGGCTGTTGCCTAGCAATCTGGTTGCCATAGATACCGCCAGGGCTCCCTCCTAAAGAGTACACAGCTATGTACATTGAAAAGAGAGAAAGATTGAGAGAAAAAGGGAGGACGAGGAGGAGGAGAGGGGCAAGAGAGGAGAGTTATGGGAAGATCAGAAATAGTGAGAAGAAGAAATGAAATAAAGCAGAATCTGAGAAGTTCAAGAGAAGACAAGAGCGAGAGAGGCGCTCAGAGGAGTTCATTAAAAATAACATAAAGAATGGGAGGAGTGAGAGAAAGCAGACAAAGAGGGAAGCAGAGCGAGGCGCACAGAGTTGAGGACCAGGAAAAATCTCTTCATGATTCATCATATAGATCCCCCCTGACACTCCGACTGGTGAAAGCAGCGTAATATTGGAGTCTGCTTCATTTGGTATTCTGTCTCAAGATGTGGTGCTGTGGCTTGCCGGCTGGTTGTTCTGTGGTTCTTTAGTTGTCTTGGCCGTGTTTGGAAAAGCCCCAGCTCGCACAACCACAGCCCACCAGCTTCCAACCTAATTTAGTCGTACTTTACATTCATTTCTTGTTTTGTTACTGTCTGTGAAAGGGACATTGATTCTTGTCTTCTGAAAGACAAGAATCAACACTATCTTGGTTACCGGTCAAATTATCTCCACAAGAACACAGAATTGTGGGTATTATTTTTTTCAAAACATTTTTTCAGAGTGGACTAATAATTTGGTCCTTCCTGGGAAACCTACCAAACCTGGTGAAGGAACTGTTGCCACTTGCATAAAAAATCTGTTTGAAATAAACATGTGAATGGAAACAAACCAAAGAAACCTGCTCCACTGAAAAAAACAAAATTTTTCCAAACAGAATCTTCTCAAAAATGGGATGCAGTGACTCTCCCTCCGCCCCCTGTTTTTTTGTCTGAAATTCTCCCCCTTTTATACACTCTGCTTTGTCCCAAGTGGTAATTTCTGACATTTCCACATGATGGTGCAGGGCCGACACGCTGTACAGTGGACCATGAGAGGCTGGGCGCAATTCAAACAGGATTTCACAGTCACATTCCCAGCCGGTTCTCTCCCCTGGAACCAAATAGGATTAATAATTTGCATTTTAACTCTTTATCGACGGGGACACTGGTCTGTGCTGGCTAAGTGGCTTTTTCTGAGAGTTTGCAATTGTGAGCATATTTGCACAAAAATAATCACACACAGACACATAGTCCCACTGTAAGGCTGATTTCTTTACATGCATGATTTATGGGAGAGGTTGTATGACTGTGTGCGTGGGCCATTTATTTGCATGTGTGTGTGTTTTCTGTATGCGTACACATTCAGAAGGCTGTAGAGCCTGATAGATAGATGGTGTGTATGTGCGCGCGTGTACGTGTGTGTTGTCTTGGGTCAGTGTGATTACAGTGCAGCCATATATCAAGTTTTACTATGCACCAAAACAGCCTCCGTCCTCTTTACTTTGCAATGTCATCTCGGCACACCGACTCACGTTGCACACACAAACGCACACATCCAGTCCCACAATGCACCGAGAGTTACGCAAGCTGCTGAGTGGACACGAGTGGAGGTAATACTTGTGTCTTTGTGCGATGCATGTGAAAGGCTGAAGGTTGGGATGGGTGTGGTGAAGACAGAGATGGGGGGGAAAAAAAAGGAGCAGGTTTTTAGGGAGAAACAGGACGGGTATGGAGGGGGTGGCACTGGCGCAAGCATTAGTGTGACAACAGATGGATTGCAGCAAAGAGTTCCAATTTCCTCTCCAAGAGTGAAGCAGGAGCAGGCAAAAAAAAAAAAAAAAAAAAAAAAAAAAAACACCAACGAAGAAAGAGATGAAACATGAAAAGTAAAGAAAAAACAGAAGCACAATGAAGCGTAGAAGAGATGGGATCAGAAACAGAGAGAGGAGAAGCAATAATGAGAAACTGTGAGGAGGAAGAAAGAGGAAGAGGATGGGAAAAAGACACAAGCAGAGGGAGAGAGAGAAAGAGAGGGAGAAAGGAAGCCAGTGACTTTTCATCTGTGACTGACGGTTTCCATCTGACTGCATCTATGTCTCCTTGTCTGCATAAAAAAAATCTGGAAATGTCTCCCTAAGCATTTGGGATAGTGTCAGAGTGAAAGTGAAGTATGGTGCTGCTGGTTTCCACTGCATCCATTCATCTCTTGTCCTCTCAACAACATCCTCAACTTTACATGTATACAGTATATATGTGTGTGTGCATGTGTGTGGCTGCAGAGGGGTTAGAGAGGCTCCTGTGCATCATGTTAAAAAGAGCGAGCAGCGGGGGGGAGGGGACAGAAGTAAAACTGGACAGCCAAAGTTATTATGCAAAGGCATCGCTGTAAATCTCTGTGTGTGTGCACGTGTGCTCCCTACTGTATGTGTGTGATTTTGGCCGTGCATGTGTGTGCTCTCATTGTGTCTGTGTGTGCTACCCCTCAGAGGCTTTCCTCATTAAGCAGCGAGGCGACAGGAGTGCAGAGTGTGTGTTTTCACACACTGCTGCTTCGACACAACATGGAGACATTTTTTTTTTCCTGCTTCCTTTCCTTCGCTCCTGTTTGCTTCCTCATTGTCTTCCTCCTCGTTTTTTCCAGCTCTCTTTCACTTTCACTCAAACCCTCACCTTGCCTTCTGCCATTTCCCCCTCTTACTTCTCATCCTCATTTCTTTCTTCCATCTACACCTGCCAAACTGGAAGCCCTGCGGTCCTGAGTCCCAAGAACAGCTAGAACAAAATGGCTACAATCAGTAATGGCTTTGCTTACTTTTGGATAACTGCAGAGAAACAAAAATAGACAGAAAAGAAAGAAAGAAAACACACACAAAAAATATTAAATTACTTTAGTCAGTCCATTAGAGTCATAAATGCCATTAAGATATTTTGCATTATGGGTAAAATCAAGCAGCAGACATGGAGATGGAAAAAACCCAGAAATGAATCAAAAGAAGTAATTCAGAAGAAAGTGAGAAACATCAAAGCATTCAAGCAAAAAGGTCAAAGCTAACTTTTATTCAGTGGAAGTACAAAAGTCATAAGACAATAATAAGTCCAAAGAAATACATTACAACCTATAAGGGGAAAAAATAGCTGCCCAATTTTGGATTATTTTGCTTAAGCACCTTTGGGTCCAATAAGACCCAACATGGTCGGGTTTTACAAACCATATCAACCCAAAGAAAGGTGAAATTGAATCATTTCTATTGTTAAGGGTAAAAAAGTGTGAATAAAAAAGAATAACCCTTAAGAAGGATACCAATACCCCTGTCACACTGTTGGTTTATTGGCAAAAGTTCATCAACAGATTAGTGTTTGACATGAAGCCATTTAGGCTTCATTGACTCTTAATAACTTAAAAAATATAAAACTGTATTTAAGTCTGAAAGTGATGAAAAATTATAGGTTAGCTTTTTAAAAAACAAAAAAAATTTAGTTTATTTTTTGTCTTCATTCATCTACCCATCCAGCCTGACCACCTTCCTTTTTGTTGATAGAGAAAAGCCCACAGCATGATCCTTCCATCACCATGTCTCACCATGGTCATGATTTACTTTAGGTCCCCCATGACCACATCATCTTCTTCCTCATGTTTGTTACATCTCCTGCGGCTTAAAGCAAACCACAAACGGGACCTTTGTTAATGAGGGGCACATTATGAACCACAGCACCATACTAATGGGGTTTTACTGAGAATATATTAATGTTTATTAACAATGTTTAAAATAAGTTGATTTTGCAAAGTGGTCCCTGGATTGCACATGCTCTGTATTGTAAATACTGATCTGACTTAATATTTCTTAGATTCTTCCCCTAATTTGCTCTTGATCTTATGACTTTTAAATATTAGGTCAGAGAGATGGAGGAAAAAAAAAACCAGATTATCAGCAAAATCAGGGTTAATTTCTGAAGTTAAACATATTGACATGGGATAATGACTTCTTTGTGTTGTTCATGCACTATTTTCTCTCTGCACAGCAGTTTTGGTGTGACTCCCTTTCAGTGATCTAGTAGGACAGTATTAGCTGCATGACTCACAAATAGACTTGTTAAACTAAAGAGTGAGATAATAAAAGCTTCAAGTCAAACTGCAACTATTTTAAAGCCAGTCGGGATGGATTTCTTCCTACTGAAAGTCTTTAAAAGGATGGTAATATTTTTATGAATTAGGTCATACAGCAGGGAAATTAGCACTCCTCTAAGCTATATTTGTAAAGACTGTTAAAGTAATATTCTGCACTGTGCTCATCAATTATGATATTGTTTGTAATTTCACAAAGGTAAATCAAGAGAAAACACTTGTTTTAGTAAAAGAGATGAGAAACGAGTGAAAACAAAAGGATTCAGGCACAAGAGCTTGAAAACAAAATAACAACAGATTGTAATGAAGGAGCAGCATGGAGGAGGAAAAAGGAGAAAATGAGATGGTGTTGGGGGGTAGAAAGGCTGATAGGGAGAAGGGTTGGTGTTGTTGGGGAGTCGAAGGGACCATTTGAGAATTCATCTCTTGCTGGATAATTCCCAGGAGGATTTCTCTCCAACACTTGAAAGCTGTGAAGTGTGCGGTTCTGCTCGTACTCCTCCTGGTAATTGGAAGAGGAGAGAGGAGAGCAGAGGAGGGGAGGGAGAGAGAGGAGAAGATGGTCAGGTAAAGGAGGAGAAAAATTTGAAGATGGGGATAAAGAAAGAATGAATTGTCAGGAGAAGAGGTGGAATATATAGAAAAAAAGAGTAAAGATTCAGCTCTTTTTCTCTCTTGGTCACTTTATTTCTTTTTTCTGCTTGCTGCCATGCATATTTTTTTTATTTCCCCCCTCATTCCCACTCCTATATTGTCTCCCTCTATTAGTTTTCCACCCTTTTTTCTTCTCCCCTCCCTCCTTTTGGCAGCACTAGTGTGTCTGTGGTTGCAGGCAGCTTCTGAAACACGGCCACAAGCGTTTAATCATTGATGGGATTTTTTTTCTTTTCTTTTCTTTTCCCCCTTTCGCACAGGCAGGCCAGCGGGCAGCCCCAACTCACTCACGTACGTCAGGACCTGCTGATTCACTCTCTCGGGGCCTTGAAAGCATGCACACATAGGGAGAGGCAAAGTAAACAAAGATAGACACAGACAGATAAAAAAGAAAGAAAGCAGACGGAATGTGTTTTAGATGTGTGTGTGGGTGGGCGTGTGTGCGTGTGTGTGTGTGTGTTTTATCCCACCAGGGAATCTGAGCTCCAATCAACAGAAATGAGTCCAAATAAAACAGTAAGATGAAAGAAATGTATTTGACCATAAGAAGAAGACAGAAATATGTTTATACTGACCTCAGGCCAGCAGCTTTACGCATCCTCCTGCTACTCTCAGTCAACGTCTGGTTCTGTTGGTTTATTAATAAGTAAACACATATTCATGCATGAAGTCTCCACTGGACCCATTTTTGCAGCTTTTTAAAAATTTGATCACAGTTCTTCTGTGGCCATGGCAAGGAGTGGTTCCATGTTTTTATGTATATTTGTGCCTCAAAGAAGATTTTTCTTTCAGTTATATTAAGTCTGCTTGTTTTTAGAATAGATCCTTTGGAGAGATTCTTATTTAGTTGCAGCATTCACTTCTTGTGCAACGTTAAGTTTTATTTGTCTATACAAAATTAACAGTTTAATATACAATGTATGGTAGAAATACAAAAAGTTAGTAAAAACAGAAATTTAAAAAAAACAAAACCTAATATTTTGGCTTGAAATACTAATATGCTGCTTTCAAAACAAAAACAAAAAAATCTTGATATTGCCCCTCCAATTGCCCCACGCATATGCAGCATGCACATATGAAGAGAGGGCCACAGTGATCCATCCTTTTAATAATTCAGTTATAAGGAACTTTACTCACATGGTGCTAATAAATAGCTCCGAAATAAAATACTGCACTCAAGTCTTATGGTAAATTTTATGTTTCTCTCAAGCCTTGAGAGAAACATAAAGTCACTTGGTGTTGCAGTGGCTGCGGTACACCCTGCGCAAACCTGTCCTCATAAGACCCCAGGAGTGAAACCCTTTCATAAGCAGCATCTTTAGCCTCAGTGCTTTTAATGTTGTTACACCTCCAGCCTCCATGCATAAAAAGGGAAATAAATCCTATTTAGATAAAAACCTGCATCTTATTAGTACTATTAAGAGCTATAAAAGCATTGATCTGTTTACTCTTAGGTCTTGTGAAACGTATTGCAGTGACTGTAAGTTAATTTAAAAGATGTCAGTGACATTAAATGAAAGACTATATGTATATATTATTATTGTCTACTCTCAAGGACGAAGATCTATTTGCCTTTACAGCTCCTTAAGATTACACATTATGCTAAATTGCAAAGCAAAAGTATTGACTCACTCATACTGCGCCACACCTGGCATTGAACTCATACAGCCATTCACCTCAGAAGGACTCAGTCTCATTGGCGACCAGTTCAGCGTACGGACCCTAACCCAAAGATAGCAACCGGGTATTACAGTCATTTATTCCCTCCAGAACTGAGCAGGAGGCGCTAATAAAACCTTCCTACCCTCTAGAGAAACTACATGGAAAAGTTAGTAGAGATAATGGATAGAGAATTGATTGAGGATTTTTTTGTTTGTAACTTGTTTTCATATGTAAAAATCCATGAATCCTAAAAAATGGTCATTGTGGAAATTTAGTCACCAAAATTAACACAGACTCAAATGAAGGTCACAAATCGTTAACATATTGGTCTGTTGATAAAGTTGATTTCTTCCCAGTGTTTCCGAAATCCTGATATAGAAATTTTGATAAGCAAAAGAAAAGTTATCCCCACACGTTAATTCTGTCTCCTGATGAAACTTTGCCCTGGGTGCAGAGCCATTCCTCTGACAGACCAGAGGTTGCTGGTCGCCACATGAATGTCTGTGTTTATTCTTCCGTTTTTTTCACTTGTCCAATAGAGGGGCAGTTGTGTGCTTTGTCGCAACGTTCTTCTGCACTTTTGAAAAATTTTCAAATAAATCTAAGATGGCAGTAAATGTAGTGTTGTTTTTTTCCTTTGTTTTTGTGGTTGTCACACAAAAATGCTCAGAAAAGTATTGTGTTGTTAGGCAAGCAATTCGGCAAATTACCGCCACCTGGTGGTAATATTATTGGCAGCATGTAAACAATACGCCTGGTGAAAAGAAGATGGACTTCTAAGAACAGTCACATACTGTTTTCAGATTTGTACACTTTACTTGGAGGCTAGAACATAAATAGCTCTTCATAATAAAGACAGTACATGTTTTATGTATTTCTTTTAAATGAACTTATTAAAAAATATGCAAATATTATGCAGGGAGGATATATTGTCCCAGTGTGACTCTTACATGCAGTATTCCTTTGATTTTGCTAGCCAACACTTTGAACATGGTAGTCTACAGGCAATCTTTTTTTCCTCTTTGATCGTTGAAGGACTCTGCTGCTGGGAGTTGTGCACAAATTGAGAGTACAGCTTCTGTCACACACCTTTGATTTTCAATGAAAAAGTCACAAAAACACACACACATGCACACAAAAAGCCAAGAACTCTTGAGTCGTTGCTGTCACAAACTACTCAATTATCACAACAACAATGCTAATAGCATGCTAGCCAATTTTATAACTCTTGATCAGATTGCAACTTAATAACACCGTCTCTATATACACATCTTTTTCTCTCCTGTATTTAGATTATTTAATTTTGTTCTTTGGGTAAAATGCACAAATATGAACTATCTGGATCCTTTCTGCTAATTTATAACCCCAAAGTGAAGCTTAGCAGATTGGGAACAAAGTGCTTGGGAATTTATTGAGTAGAATCTCTTATGTTGAACACCAGCTCAGATGTAACAATGCTGACACTTCCTTTTGGTAGCTTTTCTTCTTTTTTTTATGTTGAAAAAAATTCTATAGCAACATGGAAAAATTTCAACCTCATCTGATTTTTGTTGGCAGCGCTGAAATTGTCATGTTTAATAAAATCTGTGAAGATCAAGCATCTTAATTTTCAGTGTGTAAGATATAAAACATGGTCATTTACAACTACTGAAAAATATAGTAATCATTCAAAATTTCAAATGTTTAAATATTCAGTTAAAAAGCTGCAAATGAAATACAATACAAAAGACTGATGCTTCACATATCACTGTATTCATATTTGTTTGCCTATTTGTTGCCCATATCGTCTGACTGCATTACAAGATTTCTTCAGAGGATTTAAATGATGCAGCTGCAAAGAATTGTGGGACAGAAACACCCATTTTGCTTTCTGAATGCGTTGGCCAGTGAATGCATTGCTGAAGGAGATAATAAAGGGAGTACTGGAGCTCATTTCCTCAGTATTTGGATAATTTGAACAGCACTCATCATGGCTACCACTTTAGTACTTCTGGGTCATTTCACTCAGCGAGGAACCTTCCTTAAAAATGACTTTTTGACCGGATCCTAGTGTGTTCATGTCCTGGAGAGAAGCTGCAGCTGCAAATCAGGAAGAGCATTTCCTGCTTGCTTTGTCCCCCGTATTGCAGCTGAATCAACTAATGATTAAAAAAAAAAAACATACAGTGTAGGAAAGTTTGGACAGCACAATTCTTTATTTATTTATGTTGACAAGAAGTGTGGGATTTCTCTGGGGGCAAGCAGAGCGTATGGCAAACAAACGCCAGTGGTTGCCCATCCATTACTGTGACTGTATACAGCAGGGATTGGTGACATGTTGTCACAGTTTATTAGAGGCAAGCACCGGGTTGCTCATTTAGACACACAGCTGACATGATGAGTTTCCTTCGGGTTATCAGAACAGGCCTGAAAGAGGCTAAAGGGGGAAAACCTCCCATCTGTGTTACATTCAGAATTATAAATTACTCAGCACTGAAAGTATAAGACAAATTCAGGGTACGTTTGGGTTGACTAATAGAATTACACTTTTCAGTTGTACCTTTTTCTCTTGGAATAATCTGCTAATCTTCAAGACTGATATGGTATATAGTGGACCAACCGAAAATTTTATTTTGTTGACATGCAGGTGTTGGAGTGTTTCAGTCTAATGGTTTGTTTCTCCTCAGCATGACTCCATTCTGAAATGGATGACCCACAACAATTCTGTCTGCACATTTCACTGACTATATTTAGTCATCCATCACATTTTATTGAGACTTTTAACAATATCGTTACATAATATTGTGTATAATCAGTCCCTCCAGAATGCCAAGGTGTTTTTTTTTGTGATTATTGTTCCTTACATTACTGATATTGTGGCGCCTTAAATTGCTTCACATAAACTTTTCCAAAAGAAGAGGATTTTATCATAGTTTGTATTTAAAGTGCAAATGACATTTTCTGGTACTTTCT
This sequence comes from Gambusia affinis, assembly GCF_019740435.1. Taxonomy (NCBI): domain Eukaryota; kingdom Metazoa; phylum Chordata; class Actinopteri; order Cyprinodontiformes; family Poeciliidae; genus Gambusia; species Gambusia affinis. Next base: position 11,374,630 of record NC_057873.1, read on the forward strand.
TGAAATGGCACCTGTAAAACAAATAAAATCATATCCTGAGGAGGATATGAAGAATCCCATATTGATTATTAAAGTTAACATGAACGGTATACATAAGAAAATTCTACAGAACATCTCAAAATGCCAAAAAATGCAAATGTTGCCATTTAGCATCATTCATGCTCTTGTCTTGCAGGTTCTAATCTTCCAGGTTCAGCATTTAAAACAGGAAGTTTGATTACTTTTGCAAAGTTCACTTGTGAAATCTATTGCATTTTTACTCCATCCTGCTTGTTGACTCATAGTTAAAGGGCCAGTACACTGCATTACATCTTAGAGAAGAAAGCCTACATACACAGCATGCAGTTATGTGATTGCTTCCATTAAAGGGATTATGCAATCAGCATCAGAGAGACAGGAAGTGAGATAGTTGGGGGTTACATGTGGAACACATACACACAGACATGCCCACATACTGTACATGCACAGCAGTCTGGCAGGCAGGGGGAATCTCTCTCTTGTTAATAATTATTATGAAACGGATTCACACAGAGCACTTGTTTCCTGTGCTCAGCGTGTTGCCAGGTCTGTCACTGCATCTTTCCATCAGGAATAAGTACACTTGGTTCTGTTCAGCCTTCTGTTCTTTCTTACATTTCTTGCTCATCCTTGTCTTTGCTCCCAACATTATTTACCTGGCCTCCCCCCCCCCGGGAGGCACCACTTCCTGGATGGGTTTGGAGAGTCCCTGGTTCCTGTGAAGACTTACATTTTGTTTTAAGCAAACATAACGAGACAATCGGGACAGCAAAGGCTTAGTGGCTTGTCTCTTTTCTTCTCTTTTGTCTTACATCTCAGCATTTTGTCTGTAATCACAATCTTTCAGTAACACTCCATGGTACTCTTTGTCACATCCTGCTGATGGCTGCTTTGTGGATCTCTTTTAGTTTTTCACCTGTCTTCAATCTGTCTTACTGTCGAGAGACTGACACAGGGTCCCCGTCCCAGGACAACATTTCATATCTCTAACTTATGAGTTTGCTCTTCATCGCCTTTTTCTCTGGAGAGCAGTTAACCTAGAGCTTTTTCTTATTTCTTTTAGCTAAGAAAGCACCGGACGGCTCAGTGATTGCCAATGGCTACTGCGACTTTTGCCTTGGAGGCTCAAAGAAGACGGGGTGTCCCGAAGACCTTATCTCCTGTGCGGACTGTGGACGCTCAGGTAGGACACCGCAGAAGGGAATGATTGGCAGGAGGAAGGCAGCCATCTGATGACCCACAGTTTGGAGATGTTTGATTTCCAAAAATTGTGTATTTCAACTAGTACGAGTTTTAGCCAATTTGATCTTAAAGGGTTAGCTTGGATTTTTAAAAGTGAGGTTCTGTGAAGTTATCATCAGTAATTGTCCCCTATTGTCTGACATATGACATCTGTCTTTCACAGATGTCATATGCTAGACAGCCAAACCTTCTGATTTAGATGATTTTAGAAAATAAAACATGTGAAAGTAAAAATAATTATATTTGTGAGATGCAACACTAAGTCAGCTGATGGTAATCACCTTTACAAGAGATTGTTATTAAGTTTTTTCTTTCAATGTTTTGAAGATGTGGGATGTATCAATTCGTCAAAGTGCTCTAACTCCACCAAGAGAGAAGTAAAGTTTGTTTTTGGGCCATTGTTTGTGCAATGAAGATAATATGTTCTTCTGCCATTCTTGGTCTTAATGACTTAGCTTTAGTGTAGAAAAACAGCAACAAAGTTAACAGTCTTTTGAAAAAAATGTTGATAACTAAACCCCTACTATATATAAATGGCTACAAATACTGTTCTATATTTTGGTATTTGCCTGGTCCAGGTAAGGGATCAATTATCGTAAATAACCTTATGGAACCTCAACAAAAAATCTGAACTATCCCTTTAAAAACTAAAGGACCATGCCATTGTTTTTGTATTTTAGCCCTTTAAATAAAAGTCAGAACATTGAGTCTCTGATAACTTAATAGTGCAAAGTTTTCGGTTTTCTGAGGCGTTTTTGTGACTGCGCTGTTTCTAGTGATTACATCTGGTTCTTTCTGCAGTGTGAAATCAGATTGCTTGAAAGAAAGCTAAAACATAAACAAAAGTTTTTTTTATTCTGTTTTGTTGTTTTTTTGTTTTCTACAAACATGGTGAGCATGCTCTAAAATATCATATTTAAATTCCCTGAACACAATATACAAATTACACTGTCATACTGGCTAAAAGACAATGAAGTCACAATTACCCAGTTACGACAATTCAAAATTTTTATTGGAAATGATTGCGAATGTGAGGTGATTGGTTTTAGTGTAACTGTCCAACAAATGAGGTTTTTCAACATCACATATCCCTGATCAAATTTTTATTTAAAAACTCAAATTACATACAAATGTATTCATACAACTGACAGATTTAGATTTAAAATTAATGTTTCTTCTGACTGGAAGTGATATTAATGTTTTATGGTGGCCCAGCAAATATCCTGATTTGAGATTTTGTGCTGGAGATAAGATGATGATAAGGGGGCTTTCTGTCTCAAAGGCTTGGAGCTCATCACTAGAAAAAAACACCCAGCTAAGACATGTAAAAAGCGTGTTGTAAGAAAGGTTTGATTGGAGCATTAAAGTTTTAGAGATTTCTGTCTCATTTTGTATCAGAAACAAACTTTTTGATTGATTGAAAATGATTTTACGTCTAAATCTGCCAAATGTATGAATCATTTCAGGCTTAACGTTTCATGCTCATGTTCATGCATTTTGTTTTTTTCCAAAGCAACTTACAAATGAGGCTCTAACAATGCAGTAAATAACAAAGTTGACAAAAAGCTGCCTAACTTTAGTTTCATACATGGATATGGGCTAGTAGACTTATATTCAGCTAGAAACCTTGAAAACATCCTGCTCCTTTGAACTAAGAGTGAAATACTTTTAGTACTGGATCTAAATGGATTCAGTGAAATGCCATACGTGAACAACCTTGTATAAAACAACAAATTTCCCTAGTTGTCATTTTATAATAACTGACTGTTACATAAGTCTACTGACATCTCTGAGATGTTTGCTCATGAATGGTGCTTTTATAAGAGATGATTGTGTTATTTTCCCATCATCAAACTTGTTTTGCAACTGGAAGTTACTGTACATTTTGCTTGCATGTAAAACCACAGAATGTTGTGTAATTGGTGCAGAACTTTTGTATTGACTGCATGTACTGTATAAATATATATATATTTATTCCGTCCATCATTTTATTACTCTGAAAAATAAAAAATCAGTGAACAAACATTACTTCTGTGAACTGTAGTGAATGGGCTAATGAAAAAGCATTGGTATGGTCCCTTTTCTGCAAAACCGTTAACATGGAAGGTCATGACAGCTTAAAAAGTTGTAAAATGTATTAAAAGTTTACAGCACTGGCCACATTTATTGGCACTCCTGGTAATGTTGTGTGAAAAGCTTTAAAAAATGTATATTTTGTTGCAAGAGTGTACTCTTCGACTCAAACATTTAAAAAATCCCACCTAAGTGAGAATTTATTCACTGGGGAGAAAAATCCCACCCAAACAACTTTTGATCAAATGATACAATTGCCAGTATCACCTCCTGAACCATTTGTACGTAACGTTTGCTATATTTTAGGTTTAATACCTTGTTGAAAGACCCATTGGTGATCCACATTGACTTTACTGGGAGAAGTTACCAGATTGTTTTGCTAATGTGTCCTGGTTTTCAAAAAATTCACAATACTTTCCCTAACAAGATTCTTTGACACAGTATCATGGCTCCTCTACCATGCTGTACTGTGCGGATGAGGTTTACGTTTACGTAGTTTTCTTTTGTTTTACTTAAACCACCTCAAAAATCTTAATTTTAGTTTCTGCTCACAAAAGAAGAGAAAATGGTTTCAGTTCAAAGTCCCAGTACAGTTTAATTGACTCCACAAAGTTACATTTGTGATGGTAGGATGCATGATTCCCAGTGGTTGGCATTTAGATAACAGAGATGCTTTTGTTGCTGTTCTCTAACATTGAGCTCTGCTTGTGGTCTGTTGTTAAAATGAGTATAGTCTGAACATAAAAATACTTCAGTTCTATTTCCTAGTTAGGTTTGCCAATAACTGTACAACAGGCAATTTGGCCAAAAACTATTATTCCTCAGTCTTGGATATTTTTCCCACTCAATAAAAGTGCTGTCATTAGAAGTTACATTTTTCTAAAAAAAAAAAAAAAAAAAAAAAATAAGAAGATATTTTTCTGTTGCAATAAAAGATGACTTATTTTTAAAGACTTTTTTCAAATGTTTACCAGGGATGCCAACAAATGTGTCCATGTCAATTGTAGTTAAACAAGAAAAACACAGGTGCATCAAAAAAAAATCTAATGCTGTGAGAAAAATCTGCATTTTTTTGTCACTCATTTTAGAAATTGAAACTCATGTGTTGTACTCTAATTGTACATAAAGCCAGTTATTTCAAGCCTTAGTTTCTAATTTTGATGATTATGGCTTACAAGTCAAACTTGAAACGTAAAACTGAGCTGTAATGGAAGCACAGGTTGTTCTGATAGCTGCATTCAGGACATCTGTATTGTTGGGTCTGGTGAATCTCATCTTCCTCTTGACAATACTCTCTAGATTTTCTATGGAGTTCAGGTCAAACCAAATTCCCGGCTAGTCAAGCTCAGGAACACCATAGCCACTGAAGCAGCTTTTGGTACCTTTGTCAATGTGGGAAGGTATGATGTCCAGCTGGGAAATAAAATCAGCATCTGCAGAAAGCTGGTCAGGAAAACTAAGCATGAAGTGCTCTAAGTTTTTCTGGTAGATGGTGGCGCTTACTGTGGACTTCAGAAAACAAAGTGGACCAACACCAGCAGATGACATGGCACCCAAACCATCACTAATGGGGGAGACCTTACGCTGAACTTCAAGCAACGTGAATTATGTGCGTCTCCGCTCTTCCTCCAGACTTTGGGACATTGATTTTGAAATAAAATGAAGAATTTACTTTCATCTGAAAAGAGGAAGTTGGACCATTATGCAAAAGTCCAGTTACTTTTCTCCTTAGTCCAGGTAAGACACAGTAACCCATGTGTAGGATTTGTCTGTGTGTAGTGGCTTCTTATGCTCTGTCTCCAGCCTCAGTCCACTCTTTGGAAAATTACCCCAAATTCTTAAATTGATTTTGGTTGGCAATCATCTCAAGGCTACTGTTATCCCTGTTGTTACTGCACCTTTTTCGATGACACCCAACTGCTGATGAAAACGCTTGAATGCAGAACTCTGTGAACAGCCAGCTTCTTTATCAATGACCTTTTGCAGAGGGTGTCAATTACTGTCGTCTGGACATCTGTCCGGTCAGCAGTCTTCCCCACAATTGTGTAGCCAGCTGACCCAGAGTGAGAGACTGTCTAAAGACTCTAGAATCCTTTGCAGGTGTTTTGAGTTAACTAGATGATTATGCTGAGACACAATGAGTTTCCAATAATGAACTTTTTCACAGTATTTAATTTTGCGACACACAGAATTTTGGGTTTTTATGTAAGCCATAATCATCAAAACTGCAAGAAATGAAGACTTGAAGAATTCACTCTATGTGTGATGAATCTATACCACAGGTGTCAAACTCCAGTCCTCTTCAGGTGTGGCGCAGCAGAGGCACATCTAAGAGTTGCAGGAAACTGGCCCTTGAGGACTGGAGTTCGACACCCCTGATCTATACAGTATGAGTTTCACTTTCTGGAATGAGTGACAGCAAGCACAGAGTTTTTCATCATATTCAAATATTTTGGCATCTACCTGTGAAGTGAAAGGATAAAATGTGGGCAAATAACTTTAGAGTACTGGAAAAATGCATTACATTTGATGAAATGATTCTTTTTTTCTTTTTTTTTTACAATTTCTCTTGTCTTACACAAACGAGATGTGGCACAAATAATATAGATGGTGAATGATTGTCCTAGAAACACAGAAGCAATGACAGTAAAAACTGTGTGGCCATGTGCTTGTGTGCATGTGTTATGTTTTTGTGTGTGCGTGTGCGTGGGTGTGGGGGCGTGTGCGTGTGTGTGCGTGTGCACCCAGGCCACCCGTCCTGTCTGCAGTTCACAGTGAACATGACGGCTGCGGTGAGGACTTATCGCTGGCAGTGCATCGAGTGCAAGTCCTGCAGCCTGTGTGGCACCTCTGAGAATGACGTAGGATCCCTTCATTATGCTACATAAACACATGTGGCTGCACACACACGCAAACATGCACAAGCACATCTGAATTAACTAGAGTCCCTTAAAAGTTAATTTATTTCAGTATCCTATATATTGATTCATTACACACAGAGTGATATATTTCAATCATTTATTCTGTTGTTGATAGTAATGGTTCACACATAATGGCAGTCTACATTAGCCTTTAGTTCTAAAAATCCACAGTTTTTTTAGTACTGTTAAAATATTGCTGAGAAACAAATAAAAGGTACTGTAAACTAAATGCGTTCAACACGTGCTCCAATTATTGCATCAATACAGTGTGACCACCACCGTAGTTCTGTTGAGATATAAATTAATCAAATTTGTTTTTAATAGCAGCCTTCAGTTAAAATGTTTTGTTGGGTTTTGTGTCTCTCATCTTCTTTTTGTCTAAACTACATAGCTTTTATGTAGGGTCAGATCAGTTTGGTGTCTGATCCAGCACTATTGCATTATGGCCATTAAAGCAGGTTACAGTACTTTGGTAGTCCAAACATAAGTCCAAAAAGCATCTTCAAGAAGCTTGTCAGCAGCAGGAACCATGAGGTGCTCTAAGATTTCCTGGTGGAGTCCTGCTCTGATATTGGAATTGATTAATCACAGTGGACCAAAAGCAGCTGACAACATGGCTCACCTAAACATCACTGACTGTAGAAACTTCACATTGCACTTCATCAATCTGGATGCTATGGCCCTCCACTCTTCATTCAGACTCTGGCATTTTCATTTCGAAATGAAAAGCAAAACATACTTCAATCTGAAAAGCTGACTTTGGACCCCGGAGCATCAGTCCAGTTCTTCTTTCCCCAGGTGAAAGGCTTTCTGAAGCCTTTGATTCAGGAGTGACTTAAAATGCTGCAGCTGCAGCTTGTCTCCTGGATGCATCATTGTGTCTTTAAGTTCTAACTTCAGGTTTGGTCCATGTCTTGTAAATCTCCATGAAACTCTTCAATGAGTTTTGCTTCACAATCCTCCCACGGCCATGGTCCCAGTGGCTTGTGTACTTTTTTAAACCACACCATACTTTTTTCTTCCTTAACTTTCTGTTAACGTGGAATATTGAAGGGCACAGCACTCTTTGGACATCAAGATTTATTTATTTTTTCATAGATTTCAAGACAGATTTTCTATGACTTGGTACAGTTTCCCATGACACTTTATTAAAAATCCTGTTTCATTGGCATTATGTAATATTTATATTTTATTAAAAGCAATATTTGGAGTCATGATCCTTGGTATAAACCATTCAAAACATAAGTTTTGAGTCACAACACATGTGCCACAACATTGTGCAATTAATTTAAATATTAGTTTTACCTTTGGAATGGAAGGTAAAACTAATGCATTATATAAATTACTCACAGAATGTAATATTTCAACTCTTGTTTCTTGCAATGTTGATGATTATGGCTTACAGATAGTGTAACTCAAAGTCTAGTGCTGTAGAAAATCTGAATATTACATATAAACAATGCAAAATATATATTTTAATAGAAAATATCAGGCTTCTGAAAAGTATGTTCAATTCTATAAACTCAATATTTGGTTGTGCATGAGTTACTGCTTCAATGGAGGTACGGACAGCTGCTGTAAAATCAGTATCTACACAAAGCTGGTCAGGAACAAGTAGCATGAAGTGCTTAAAGCTTTTCTGGTAGATGGTGTGGACTTCAGACAATCCAGTGTACCAGAACCAGCAGATGACATGACTCACCAACCATCACTGACTTTGGGAACGTCACTCTGGACTTCAAGCATCATGGGTTCTGTGTCGCTTCACTCTTGCTTCAAACTCCTGATTTCCAAATGAAAACCATATTTTAGTTTTCTCTGAAAAGCGGACTTTGGACCGTAGAGAAAAATGCTATTTTTTTTCTCCTTAGTCCAGATAAAACGTTTACAATGTGTCTGGTTCAGGGATCACTTTACACAAGAAATGCAAAACTGTAGCTCATGTTTAAGAGTCATCTGTGCATAATCGCTCTTATTGTGCTGACTCCAATCTCAGGGCAGTCTTTCTGAAACTCCCCACAAAATCTTGAATTAATATTCCTCGACAATCTTCTCACGCAGCCATCCCTCTCACACGTTGTTCTTCCACTCAACTTTCTGTGAACATACTAGGACACAAAAGTCTGAACAGTCAGCTTCTTTAACAATGACCTTTTGTGGCTTACCCTTGTTAATGGCTGTATTCTGCACAACTGTCAAGTCAGCGATTTTCCCCATGATTGTTTAGCCTGCTGACCCAGAGAGAGAGACTGTTTAGAATTGATTTTTTGAAAGATGTACCTGTGTTTGTAAAATAAACTACAAATCTTTTCTTTTCACAGTTTCGCTAATTAATTAAATTTCTACTACATATTAAAGACATTCAGGTAAACATTCTGTTTCCGCTTTCCATAGAATCAGTTTTTAGGTGGATTTAAACATTGTTTTAATTTATCAGCTTGTAGCTGCTGATGTTAATAGTGTTTGAGCCCAAACAGATACAGATTCCCAAGCATTAATTGGACATACAAAGAAGTAATTAAGACCGTGGTCTAAATTCAGATATTTTGCAGTGTGTAGCTGGAGTGCAGGATTTAAAAAACAAACTCAGGAAATTGGCCGTTTCTTAATATTTCACTTTAACTCCCTCCTTGAAGCCCACACTGTTTCCAGTGTTTATTAAAATCAACCCAAATTTACAATTCCCAAATAACCCAAGACACTTAAATATGTGCTGTTGAGTCCTGCAGCTATCGTTTCAAAGTTGTTCATGTTACTAATGTTAACATCTGTTGTTCTGTTGTGTTGTAGGACCAGCTGTTGTTCTGTGACGATTGCGACAGAGGCTACCACATGTACTGTCTGAGTCCTCCCATGTCTGAACCACCAGAGGGTACGCACTAACAGTTGGTTTATTAAAACAGTCTTATAGTCGAGTGTTTCTGCTTACGAGGAGTTCACAGGCCTGGTTTTGGTCACACTGCACCAACCAAAGCCATCATCTGAGAACATTTTAGCCATCAGTGCAGAATAAACACCTCATTCTTTTTTTTTTTTACTCTCAGGAGAGCAGCCATGTTTTATCTTATACTTTCATACCAAGGGGAAAATATAACAGCGAGGAAGCGACAACTCTCTACTGGAACGTCTTAATCTGAATCAGAAAGAGAAAGACAGACAGAGAGAGAGAAAAAGAGAGAGAGACTTGGCACTGTGTCTATGATCCCATTAAAGGTGCAGGAACATCTATTTAAATCAAACTGTCATTTTTCCACATAAGATGGCTGCCTCAGGTTGTTTGATGGCGTTGTCATGGAAATGAGTCGTGGAAAGATAACCTGTTTCCATGGTAAAAGTGGCTGAAGATACACTAGCAGTGCCACTTGTGTTTAACGCTTGGTAACAGTGTCAAGCTCTGCCCACACACATGCGATGCCTTTTAATTTAGAAGAAACAAGTTCTGAAAGCCTCCCTCTTGCTTGAGGTGAACACTCGAGGGTTCCGTCTCACGGATGGCGAACTTACATGGTGTATGCTTCAGTGTCTGTGCTTTGTTCAGTGCTCTCAGCATCTTCAGCCAGGATTACCAGCCATTTTGAAGTATTAAGGTTGAGGTAAAATTTAGCTTTGGCCTGCAAGGTCTTTAAGAAATGTCACACAGTCTTGAATCTCACTACAAACCAAACTATTTGTGAAATCCCCTGCATCTACAAAATCACAGACGCAGCATGTGACGTCTCTTCGCCGAGCTTTAATTTACAGTGTTACTCAGCTCTCTGTGTGAAACAAGAGATTAATCCAGCAGGCTTTACGGTCGCAGTGATTGAACGTCTGATCTGTGATGTCGCTGATCTGTGTGCCTTACAGGGAGCTGGAGCTGTCATCTGTGTTTGAGACAACTGAAGGAGAAGGCCTCGGCCTACATCACCCTGACTTAATCTGCGGAGCACGTCCTCATGGCCCCTCGCCCTCTCCCTAACCACCTCTTTGTCGCTCCTCCCGTGTTCTTCAGCATCTCCACCTCTCCCGTTTTACTGATCTACTCATTGGCACAGTCTTCACAATCTGTCCCTGTGACCTTTGGAGCACGCAGATTACCCACAGTGCTACGCCTGCTCTTGAACGTCTCTCCAGCGGCAAGCCACACTCCGTCCTCTTTTGCCCCCTGAAATTCCCTTTTGTGCTTGATCCGAACTCCAGCCTCCCTCTCCTCCGTCTCAGCAGAGGAATTCATCAGCCGGCAATAAGTTTGTCAGCAAGACACACACTTCAGCCCGCCAAGGGCACTTCTGAGGCATACTACTCCACAGGAACCCTCATAAGGGCCTTCGGATGAGCCCTAATGATCTTCAGCTGTGACTCTCTCAAGTAGTGAGTAAAAATTAATAAAATGGTGACATGTTCGCGAGAGGACGAAGCAGTGGAGAACCATGGAGCAGTGCATCTCAGTGTCTTTCCAACTGTGAAATGTACATTCAACCAAAATTTTATTTTCTTCTCTCTGTCCTCCTTTGTGAACGGCAGAGCTGCAGAGACGCTGAACTCTCCTCTGGTCTTTGTCTGGATATCTTTTTCAACCAGGGAGTAAATTGTACAGAATTTAATCCGATTTGATTTTTGAAACACACTCTCATGAAAAGACTCGGCTCAGTGGTAAATAAGAGGCACCCGGTCAGGAACTCAGACCACCTTTGACCTCATCCTTTCTTCTCTCTGTGCATGGGGTTTCCACAACTTAATGGTGCATTTTAGAAATTGACACTGAAGGTTTTTAGTGCATGGTTTTGGCTCCTGGATAAATGGAGAGAAGGATTTTGTTCTCCTCCATTCAAATCAAACTGTGTATTTGAAAAAATAACAGTTTCGGCTTAGCATCTCTCGCAAGCCCTTACCTGACCTGCATATAACCTTTCCTCCCACGAAACCATGACTGTGAAGCCAGTGCAAGACTGTAACACTTCTGGTGATTGGTGTGTTGTCTATGATCTCAGAATGTAGGACTGGTGTGTGGAAATATGCAGCTCTCATGCCGAGGCCTGAAAACACGTTTTCTATGATTCCTTTTATTTATTTGTGTTCATTTGCATGTTATTATTTTTATTCTTTAAAAAGAACTTTTAATTGAAACGGAGAGGAAAGCACACTTAATTCGCAATAATGTGTTTGTGATACAAACTCTTCAGCCGCCCATTGTATCGTTGAAGTTCTGTTTGTGCCTGTGTCTTAGTGGATTTCTTTGAACAGTGCAGTGGCCAGTCAAATACCAGTTAGATCTAAGAAGAGGTCAAAGACCAAGTGATCTGAATGTAGAACGGAAGATTTAACAACGTACGCAGACTGACTGAGATACAAGTCCCGCTGTAAGTTTGAAGTACAGAGTAAAGTTCAAAATTGTTAAAGGGTCAAGTTCAAAATTCACATTTCATTGTGCAACATTTCACAGTGTTAATTAAACAAGTGGACATCGTCTGGCACACAATACACTGTATACAAAAACAAATTCCTCCTCCTCACGTTCATATTTTTCCCTTTAAAGCTTTATACCTGTAAAACAGCCTAATAGCTTATTCAAGACAAGCTGATCTGAAACTGCAAACCCTGGGTACAAATCTATGCCAGACTTGAATCTTGGTAGGAAACTTTTGATATTACCCTGAGCTTTTGGTTTGGAATGCAGTAAAAGGAAGATGCCAAACATTTTGAAATTGTTGTCTATTCACACCATTCCACTCATAACAGATTAAATTGCTGAATACAATTTTTTTTCTGCAAACTTTAATGATTTCCCTCATGTTTTGAGATAGATTTGGGACATTAAATCCTCCAGTCAAGGTATATTTCATATCATAACTGCGTGTTGTCAGCATGTAGCTGTGTTTACAGCCCTCTTTTGGGTGACGTTGCACTAGCTTTTTTGTTTTTAAGCATCAGCTGTTGTTATATGCTTCTTCTGAATTTTTAAATTTCTTTTAAAGTGTGTCTGCATATAAAGGTTTTATGACGTGTGTAGATCCTTTCTATCTCTTGTCTTTAACAAATGCAGTGATTAAAGAGAATCGGCATTTGACAAAGATTGCACAGTTATATATTCCACACAGTTTGACGTTTACTTAATTGAGACAAAGTCATTTTTGATCCTTGTTGTTTTATTTATGTGTTTATTTTTATCAGTTTTAGCAGACTGATTTACTTTTTAAATAAGTTCTTTGTGCTGCAACTCACATGAAGAGTGATTTTGTCGGGGTGACATAGGGTTTGGACAAGGTGCATTCACTGAATGGGGAAAAAAAAGTTGTTTTGAGACTCCAAGAATCTGAGCACTGATCAGGGCCTGTAAAGCTGGAAATGAACAAATTGTGGTAACCAGACATTTGATGGAGTGAATTTATATCATAATTTTTTTTTTATTATGTTTTCAATATTTTAGTTTTTTAGCCAAACTCACCACACATAGCGCTTCACATTAGCGCCACACTCACTAACACACACATTCATGCACCAACACACATATCACTTGGCAACTTGGGGTTAAGTGCCTTCCAGGAGGAAACTGGAATCAAAAACGTTCAGATTGCAACTTACTACTCTTCCTACTGAGCCACAGTCGCCCACACAATCATCATCAGTCTTATCGTCTCAAGTAAAAGGGTGGAGATGTCATTGGTTAAAGGACATCAGGGTTGTCACAGTCAACTTAAAATCATCTACAACTTCTGACTTCCAGAAACTTTCACTGTTTTTTTCTTTTTTACTAATATGTTAGACTTAGACAGCTGTAAACTATGAATTTAATGCTTCATTATTCTGATTTTACTGTTTTTGTTCCATGCAGGATCTGCCTACCCCAGTGCAGGGAATAGTCCTGACAACTTATTTGTCATAGTGACAGCACTTATTCAACTCAGTTCAGTTCAATCCAGTAATAGATTATTGTGCTGGAAGGGTAATTAAACAACACTACAGTGGCTACAATGCACTTCTTCAAAAGATTATTTGTTTCTGTACAAAGCAGCAACACTGACAGTAGCCTGTAGAGGATGAGCGAGACTCGCAGCATCAGTGAATCTAATTCACCTAAACAACTGAAATGTACATGACAAACAGCCTGGGGGACGTTCAAGGTTCAAGGCAGTTAGGTTCTGAAGAATGAAGGTTTAGGATAACATAATGGAAACAAACTTTTAGTTCTTCTGTATCTATATCTATCTATTAAAGAAGTGAATACTTCTATCTTTTTCCCATCATGGATAGCTCAGCCATATTTTCAAGATGTTATTCCTTAACTTAAACAAATCAGGAGCAGAAAAAAACAGTTTTATATGATACATGTAAAATTGTTTTTTTACAGGTGCATATTAGCATACTTGGTGCACCTACATTTTTGAATGTTTCAGTTACCATTAAGGTGAGCTTTGCTCATTTTTGTGCCATGTCTCCAAATCTTGTCCTGCACCTCTTAGAAGACTCCATAGTGAATTTTGAGGCACGTTTTGTATCACTATGTTGCTTTAAAATACTTTTTTTCCCACTGTACTGGTAGAACAATTCTTGACCATCTGTTGGCTGTGGCTTTGTGGCTTGTTTTTCAGAGCTGTTAAGTACCAGTGTAATGGTTAGGTAAAAACAGCCAGGACTTTTTTTAAACGACTGATCCAACTTTCCATGTAGCTGTGGCAATGTAGATTAAGTGAAAGAAGTAGAAAGTTATTACAAGAAATTATGAATGCAATTTAAGCAAGCCCTTGATGTAAACATGCATATGAATTAACACAATATAGCTGCTAAGAAGCTCTTAAGAAGATATCAAAAGTTTGGGACTTTCTCACTACAAATTGTTAATGGGAATAAAATGTAAGACGTAAAAACAACATTTTAAACCAAAGTTTTAAGAGTTTTTCCTCTAGAAATTCTAAAGCCAGCCAGAATTCTCCAAAGTGCAGTATTTATATGTATTTTATTACAGTTTCTAAGAAAGATCCGTGAATTATTTAATAGGTCAAAGGTGTCAATCAAGATTATGTCAGGTAGACAGATTCAGATTCCCTCACCTTTTATCTGTTGTCACATTTTTCTGTCTTACCATAAATCTTGATATATTAGAATAAGGGCCTAAATGTGAGGAAAAATAAGGGCGTTTGTGAAAAATGTAATCATTTTCATGAATTGAAGTACAAGTTGCACTTCTGATGGACTCCTGTTTTCAATAGTGCATGAAAATTCAAAAAGTGTGAAGTTCACAGTGTTCCACTGTGACATTTTAGGGTACATTTTGCCATGATGTCAACTTTAAGGATCAGCTGACTAAATGGGAAGCAAATCTCAATGTTTTATGAGTATCACGGAGTGGTCAGATAATTATTAGCCAAATCAGTGAGAGTGCAGGTCAAGAAAGTTTCACTTTCAGTTGAAAGCTTCAGCGTGCCATGGTGAGTGAATCTTCATCAGTAAAGTTTGGATATCAGTGTCTAGAAGCCTAGTATGACAATAAGTAATGTTATTATTGAGTTATTTTTGCAATATCTGACAGGATATTCCATACTTTTTACAAGTATGGAATATCCTACAAATCTATGGCTTTCTGGCTTATGTGGTGATCAAATGATGTGTGCTGCCAAAGGTGTAGTGAGACCAGGATGGTGTGTAATATTTATAAGGCATTGATCCAGAGTAGTTAGGCCTGGGTATTAACTTTTTTAGAAAGTCATATTTACTAGGACTTCATAAATAGGAAACCATGCAACTACAGTATTAATTCCGTTCTGATTTGTTATGTGGTGATCAAACATCTTAGATATTGTAAACTGTGCACTAAAACCCCTCCCAAAAAGCCGAATGTATTAACTGGAATCAATTTTTCTTGAAATATAATAGCCAGCAAACTTGGCTACTTAAACAGTCCTTCCCAATGTTAATATTGTACACACTGAAAATGAAATGACAATATGTTTCTGATATATTTTACAGTCCTGAAATAGGCCAAAATATGTTGGTATGCTAACCATGTTCATCATGACCTCAGTTTGCTTAACAAGATTTTTTTTAAGCTTGCACTAAACAGCTCTCCTCTAATTAAAGTCCTATTGTTTTTATCTATAAACAGTTTAACTGGACTTTTTAAAAGCCACTTTAATGGCCACTCTTGATGGGCAAAGTGCTGAGTGAGAAAGAGTCACTCAGCATTTCCAAATCATTTGCGGTAGCAGAGCAGAACTACATTGATTTGTCTGATAGCTTTAAGCTCGGAAACAATAGCTGTAAATATGAGAATATCTTCAGATCAGCAAATTACCATTTCATGCAATATTTTCCATGCTTATGCGTAAATCCATACCATTCAAATTTGCTGGCTTTAGTTAAAGTTGATCTTGTTTAAATCATCAGCTTGTGCAAGTTTTACTCAAACAGTCCGACTGCAGGTGAAAAGTTATGCCACCACTTCAGTTCAGAGTAAAATCCAGCGGCGCATGAATGACACATTAAGCTACTACTTAAGCTTTCATTCATTATCATTATGTTTAGAGGGTTTTTTTCTTTTGTCTTGTTGGATATTACACAATGTGGACACATTTGGTCCTCAGGAGTGTTTTTGTGATGTAGTGTGGGAACCCTAACCTTGACTCAGAATTAGTGAGAAATGCAAACTGAACCAAAACAGTTTTATTTATTTATTTATTTTTTATGTTTGTTTTTAAAGAAAAACATGTTTCTAAGATGAATGAGCTTCATGGCATGACATTATGCAATGCTGGTCATTTCATCCCATCTCTATTTTATGCTTCTGTGTGTATGGTTTCATATCTAGTAAAGGTTTAGTTTTCCAGAAAATCTTGATTCGTACCCATCCTGAAGACATTTTGTTGTGACAGCTGATTAAAAGTAACATTCTGTGATCTAATAATATTTTACTGGACAAAAATGTACATATAAGGTGTCAGAATTGTCTGTCTGCAGAAAAATCACTCATAGATATTCGGCCCTTATTAGGACTAATAATCTGTCCTATTTAGTTAATTTGCCTAAATGGAGATGGAAACAAGGTGCAATAAACAAGTTGAAACAGTGATATATTATATTGAGTTATACTATAATTGATATCTCAGCATTTGTAGGATCATTTAACTCCATAATTTGTAATCAAAGCATATCCATGAGAAAAGGTTGCTATACAATGGGCATAAAATGGAAGAAAGTTGGGATGAAATGACAGCATGTATGCATAAAAAAGAATGATGAGTTGTCAAAAGGGCAAACTGACCTAGCTCTCAGAAAGCTGCACCGGGGTTATATTCACCTCAGTGTACTTACAGAATTCACACCTTGCACTTGAATAGCACTCTTTCACATCGTTGAAACAGGATGAACATTTTCACAAACATGCTGTCCAATAACCTATTCTTTTGTTATCATTTACCAGTCAGAGCTAACATTTAGACTTGAAGTGTGTTTGAGTGAAAATGTTTCTTGATAAGCCTTAGCTGGAAAATGTTTGTCTTTTGAGTGGCGAGTAAAGACAATGTCAGGGGGGAGTAAACAGCCTTTTTACTGGGAGCTTTCTTGGCACTGGGATAAGCGTGGTGGAGTCAAACTCATTTTGATTGTACTCTCTAGGGAGGGTGTGGAAGCCATGTTGGACTGTGATTGTCTGATAAAATGTGAGCCTTCACTTTGTACAAAATGGACAAACCAATGTGAAGGAGATGTGAGGGGTGGGGACAACAGAACCCACACCCAGATCCACGGGGCCCATGGTTCGGCCTGGTCTTTGGCTGCTGGACGACGAGACTTTGGGCCACTCTCTGACCTTCTTGTAAATTGTTGTTCTTCTGTGATCTTGCTTGCACTTTTTTGTTTCCTTTCTCAAGACCCTGAAACTAATTGTAAGTATGTAAGTGTGTGGGTGCGATTGCACTTTTTATTTTTATTCTTGCCATTTTTAAAAAAAAAATGTGATTGTATGTTGTTATCAACACTAGATGCAGAGCAATTTTTAATTTGTATTTTCTACCTGGGAAGGAAGATGAAATCTTCTTGGACATTTTTTTAACCCCCCTTCACCCTTCCGGCTCCCGGTTTCTTTCTCTGCCTGGTACCTGGGAATGCTTTGAAGTGTGGACTGTGACTGCATTGCTGCCATCATTGCTGTCAGTCATTCTCTGTGAATTCATTTGGCTTTCTCAATTTACCCAGTTTTTTCCCTTCCCTGGAATCTTTTTTTCCATTAAAAATTGCAATTGAAAAACGAGCCTCAAACCTTTGTTGTGTAATTATGTGTTCATGCTTATGCTGTGCTTTGCATACTCTTTTTCTAATTGTTTAACTGTTTGTTTTCTTTATTATTTTGTATCCCTCTTGTTTACTCCTGTGTACCCAGAAGTCTGATTTTCAGTCAGTTCTTCTCTCATATTGAAAAGATATTTCAAGTCAATTTTTCCAATTCAAAGTCAAATCTCTCATGATAAACCTTTTCTCGTGCTTGTCCTCTAGTCGACTGTTACTAAATGTTATAAATTCAAAATTAGCACAGTTTGTCCTTATGCCAAATCAATACCTACATTTTATCAAATGTCATTTAGTATTTTCCAATTTAACAATAATTATGTTTTAGTCTTTCAACATTTTAATCAATATCCAAAAATTGTAATGAGTTGAAAGTTAAAAGGTGAAATTATAAAATGCATTAGAAATATAAAAATAGATTCATGTTCAAAGACAAATAAGTTTACAGGGGAAAAACAACATGTAGATATTATTTTGAAGGTTTTGGTAATGCAGACAGTAGGTAGGGGTCAGTTAAAGCTTTCAAGGAAAACCAACTTTTTACTGCTTCAAAACCACGAAGATTTTTTGTCAAACCTTTCCAGCCTCTTCATTGATCTTGATTGAATGTCATAGAAAGTATTACCCTTTCCTTTCCTTTCTTATCTTTTCCTTTCATTTCCTTTCTTTCTCTCTCCTGTCCTTTTATTTTCTTTCCTTTTCTTTTTTTCCCTTTCCTTTCTTTTCCTTTTTATTTAGAAAGCCATGGATTGAACACCCACCAGATTAGAAATTAAAGGTGAACTGATCACCTTTATTACGTTGCAGTATATAACTTTTGAAAACATTTTATTTTTTACACATTTCTTAAATGAGACAGATAAAATGTGAAAAAATTGAGATCCTCTGGTTTTTTCTTTTATTCATGCAAATAAGAGCAATTAAATCATTTTATATATTTTTTGCCTGTAAGACGATAGTAGGAAATCATCATCTCTGGTATTTAAGCCTGTTAATTTCCTATTTTACATTTTCTATCGATGTTTTTATTTAGGTAAAGTCTCACAGTTCTTGTCTCAAACGCAGCCACATTTCTGAGCTCACATCCGAGGTCAACAGCAACCATTTTCTCCTCTTTCCACTTTGCAGATCACAATCTATCAAAGCAGTCTGTTCAAAGTCAGCTCTCAACACTGAATAACAAATGATAATTTCTTATTTAAATGAAACACTCTTCTGCTAAAACACATTAAACAGAACTCTGCTTTCCTTTTTCTCTACATGCTCTTGAAAAGAATTTAATTAGTTATTAACTCACAACAAAAAGGAACAAAATGTTTCACTAAGATTACCTTATAATCTAAGAATAGGAGACAAAGCAGCCCTATTGTCCACTATTGTTTTCAAGAACAGCAGAGCCAAGTACGCTTTGCTATTCAGGGCAGGTACAGCTTTTATTTGTGATGTATTCCTGAATATGAGACATTCATCACTGTTGCTGTGTTGGCCAGACTTGGCTGTACAACGGCGGCATGGTGAAGTCAAGCCCATCAACAGTTTCAATTTTTATCCCTCCTGCTGCCTCCCAGTAGACAGAACAAACAAAAAAAATACTATCCACTTCATACCAGGGGGAGCATGTAGGTATTTTTAACTATGCTCTCCAAAAAAAAAAAAAAAAAATCCTCCATCCATCCTTTGGCAGAGCTCCAACCTTATCCAAAATCTTGCACACCACCCCCAACTCCAGCCATCGTGTTCATAGAGAAACCCAAACAAAAATGCCTCGAATTCAGACATGTGCACTTTCACACAAAATCACTTTGCGCACACACACACACGCGCACGCACACACACAGAGCCTAGAGCCCATCTTCTTATGAGCTTCATTACTCTGACCCCAGTCTCCCTTTCATATCTCTGAGGATGTTTATGCGGTGTGTATGTGTGTTTTAATATCCAGCAGAACATGTTTGTATATTCATTGAAGGCCCAGACTTAAAACAAGTGTTTAAATGTGTGTTTAATATTGTGTGAATATTGAATTGTGTGAGTCATTTGTGCATTTCAGTGACGGGTGTGTGTGTGCGTGTTGGTGGGCGTGTGTAGGTGTGTGTGCGTGTGTGTGTCTGTGTGTCTGTGTGTCTGTGTGCGTGTCTTCCCAGCCAATTACCACATCTCCCAGACAGACTGAGACTGCCGGGGTCCTGCCAGCCAATCGGAGAGGGGCTGCGCACTGCCGGGCCGGAGGTGGTTGCCGTGGCAACCAGGAGGCCTGTTTGCATGGTGGCTGATGGAGGAGTGATGGATTACAGTAATGGGATGGAGGGAGGGAAGGAGAGGGGCACAGATAGGGAAGGAGGGGAGAAAGAAAGAAGAAAGCAGGGATGGCAGGAAGAGGAGAAGAGAAGGAGAGACAGAATGGGGGGAGGAGGGGAGAGGTGACAAAGAGAGGTGAGGAGGAAGGAGGGAGACTCATACATAAAGATATTGGAAATGTATGAATGCATCTGAAATGAGGCGATTTTTAAAAAAGATATAACAAAAAAAAGTAAGAGAAAATGATCAAAGGGGAGTGAAAGAGGGAAGAGGATATTTGGAATAGGTTCTGTGGGGTAGGATGGGGGGCAGCCATTGTGTGAGAGTGAATTCCTTTCTTTCTTCTTTCTGTCTGAGATGAGGAGTGTTTCTGTCAGGCCATCTTTACATGGAGCGCAGGGAAGTGCATGGAAAAGATTTTAGTCTCACTTTTCGTTCTTCTGGCGATCACTGTGAAAGATCTGTGCCGGAACTTCTTCAGGATTTCCACTCCATCGCCACAGACTGGGATGGATAAACGCAAGAAAGTCTCAACCTCAAAGTATGCAAATAGTGCATACTGTCCTAAATCCAAACATAGCTTATTGTGGATAAAAATAGAAATGATTGATGTGAACCTTTGGTGATAAATTAGCGTCTATTGGCTGAAGATTTCTATATTAAAAAACTATACCCTCAATTTACTGCGAAATAAATGTACAGGATGTCATTGTGATGATCAGCTCCTAAAAGGCCCTTTAATGTTGTAGGTACAGAGGCTTGATCCACTCCTCATCATCTTTATTTGAATGATGTTCACAGATAAAGTATCCAAACACATCATATTAGATTAAAGTATTTGCATTCATCTATAAATCCAGATATTATGGCGTTTCATTCATAGGACATTTATTGACATTGTTCCCACTGAGGCCTAGACGTTTCCATTCACGTTAAAATAAAAACAGCAGCAGTTACATCATGTCAAGAGTGCAGACAAACATTCATATTAACTACACATTCTGAAATGCACTAATAGAAAAGATTTACTGGGAAAATGACAGGCCATTTATTTTCATTTTTCTTTCCCTGCTGCTGCCCCCCAGACCATGCCACCCTGGATAAAAATCCAAAGCTTTCATTCCATTGTGCAATTTTCTGGGTTTGTGTTTGAGAAGTGCTCAATAAATAAAGGTTTGTTGATTTTCAATCACACCATTTGACAATCAAATATTCCTTAATTTAGATTTGTTCCTTTTTTTGTGAAATTCTGCCTTTAAAAACACAATTTATCTGTTTTCATATGAGATGTTTCTCTCAACTACAGCAACACTGGATCTCTTGACCTGTTTTACTCTTTTGCATCATGTACATAAAGTTGGGTCAGCAATTTAAAAGAAATATTGAAATCGCAAACATTACCAGACCAGCTGAATGTAATTAGATGAATTTGTTACCAGTTTGAATAAATACATGCAGTCACCTGAACTCAGAAGTGTAAAAAGTTCAGAGGATAGCAGCTTTCAGTGACTGATTTCTCTTCTGATTTACTGCTTCTCTCAAAAACACAGACTTTTCCTGTTGAATCGGGTTTCCTCTTATTTGTGGACAGAGTCTGAAGATGCTTTTGAGTTGAGGATTAGGCTTAATCTGCGCCCAAGGACCCTGACTCCCTGTGATCTTTCAGAGTGACAAAACAGCACAGTCTTCCATGTTGAAGAACAGTCCACTAAACTCCAGGAGCAAATTAAAAACACACATTGATAATTTGAAGAGAAAAAAAAACACTTAATACTTTATCTGGTTAGTCGTTCCTTCTTCAAGCCTCAAATTAAAGGGTTTGTTTGTTTGTTTGTTTGTTTGTTTTATTTTTTTTTTTTTAAATGGTTTCAATTTAAAAAAGTCTATAATTTACCTGCTGGAGTACAGATCGAGTAAGTCAGAACCTGTCAGAGACTGGATCCTACATCTGCTAAATCTTTTCCAGCGGGATGAAGAATAATCTACAGAGGTCACATCGAAAATTCATCCAAAAGGTTCAACTCAAAATCACAACTCAACAGTGCAACCTAGAGGCAGAACTGCTCAACGACACACAGCAAAATGTAACAAGCTCTCATTTGATCAGCCACCACAAATGGTCACAAAATGAAGACATTTATAATTTGACAGAAAAATAAATAAAAACAATTAAGGACCACTATGATTATTTAAAACTCAAAGATATTGGCTTGCTGCTTTCTGAATCAGATTAATTTATAGTTTTTATGCATTTTGTTTTTCTTGTACACCTTGTTCCTTTTCGTTTTACAATATTTTTCAGTTCAAAATTTTAATATTACATCCAGCCAGATGAAATGTTGTGATATATTTTATATTTTTTTTAAACTTGTTTTGCGAAAAATATATATACATATATATTTTGCAGTGTGTATTCTAAACTTTCCAGTTAATAATCCAGTTTTTTAGCATTTTCACAAGAAACTTCAAATAAGAGGAAATGAAACTGTTCATGTCAGTCATTTTTGTTTTCTGTCTCATTTCTCTGCAGGCTTTGGCAAAAACAACTAATTGTGTGATTAGTTTAGTAGCAGTTCACTCGATTCTGGACCCGCAGACATCAAAACCTCTTTTACATTTTTTTTCTATCAAAAACAGAACCAATCTTCTTGTCTCCACAGAAAAGTTCGCACAAAGAAAAGAGACAGAAACATCAGTGCTCATAATGAACAATTTATCTTTAGATATCTGGGTAATCCTGAAGTTCAGGCATCAAAAACATGTTGGAAATAAACTACTGAGTTAATTTTCCAGGATTAGAACAAAGGCTTCTTCCTGACACTGGTATTTCTAACAGTTTAAGAGAGATGTTTTCTTTTTTTTAATGTAACTTTAGTAGCACATTTTAAGTTGAAGTGATGTTATTCAGGGTCTTTGTCCGTTTTCTCTCTGTGAACAACAGCCTGATGTCATGAGAACAGCAACATATGAGCACAAATCTTTCTGTTATCTAACCCGAAACGGCATGTGGAAGATTATTAGGGAACCTGTCAACATGAAACGCTAAAAATATTCAGGGACGTGAGGTCCTGATATGCAACATCCAAACCGAACATTGTTGGTTTTAGGATTTCTGAACAGATATGAACACTTTATTTGACTCAATAAACTAGTAGCTAACCATATTCTGCAAAATGATGCAGTCTCCTGATTATACATAATTACTTTATTTTCAGGGAAGCTGCTAAAAATAAAACATCCTTTACTGGAAACAGGCTTTATGTTGCAAGAAATGTGAAAACAGATGACTGGCATGTCAAAGGATACAGAAAAAGAGGCAAATAATACAACAAATATTATGGATAAATGGTTATAGCTTATGGATTATTCTATCAATAAGAAAATGAATATATTTCTGGGCTTCAATACCATAGGGTTAGTAAAATATTCTATGCTTGCAAACTAGAATATTCAATCATAACATTCAATAAAAATAGCTTTTTAATAGAAGAAAGAAATTTAGATTGTTTCTTAGGTGTATTTTTATTTTATCATGAAAGTATAAATCAAAAGCAAAAAAGAAAATCTTCCTTCCTCTTGAGTAGTTTAAAACTGAGTTTTGATTGTTTTGAGATCAAAACATAAACACTGAATTAAGTTGTATGGGTGCCAAATATTTTGCTGTATAAAATCTTTTGTCTTGGATGACAAAAGTAGGATTTAAAGTAAATTTACAGCTCAAATTAAAGAAATGTCTGTATAAATAAATATCCGGTTGTATAATCAGCTTACTAAAGTTTGATCTAGGGGAAAAACAAAATAAATTAGTTTTAGAAAAAATAGCTCAAACTAATGTGTTGGAAAGAAATTAGATAAATATCATCACATAACACATGAAAGGGTGCTGACACATGATGAACTTGCACATTTCACTGTGTGCTCTCACCTTTCTGGTGCTAATTGTAGCACTTTTTTACATTTTGCACTCCCACTTTTGGCCATCATCATCCAGGCATCACGTGTTAGTCAGATTTGAATTCGTCCTAGATTAATATAAAGCGCTGGTAAACATGAGGTCAAATAAAACAGGGGTCATTCAGGGCCAAAGGTGGTGAGGAGAAGTCCTGTAGTGGCAGCCGTGGCAAAGGACAGGCTGCAGCAGCAAGCAGGTGAGTGGAAATATACTCACACAAACACAGATGGCACAAACTGACTGTTCCTCCTCCCATGTGTCAGGTGCTGAAGTAATTCCACATGTTTTCATCAACCACTCTCCTGACGGCTAAATACACAGTAATTTGCTTTTTCCCATCTTTCCAGGGCAGCTGACACTCCTGGTTTTATCACCTTCTACTCAGAATGCAAACTTTGGCAGCTTTATGTGCTCTTTTGTCTCTCCTCTTTTCTGCTCATGCAGATGTTGTGGAGCGTTTTGAGGTTTGTTTCTTCTCCAGTTCCATCCAGACCTTAAACATTTCAAATGTATGTTTGGATGAATGTTTTCAGGAAACATCTGTTATGTTGTTCTTTCCTCAGGCTGTGCCAGAATGCATGACTTACTTTTATAAGGCAAAGGTGCCAGAATGGGGAGCGTCCACCCCAGGCGCTGCCTGTCTGTGTCAGCGCTTCGTCAACAGGTAGTTATAAGGATGAATGTTAACTCTGAGCACATGAAGCAACTCTGTGCTAAATTATTTTATTGTTCTTTGTATCTCCATGATCATGTGCAGCATACTGTGTTCTCTCCTGCTGGCATTCAGCTTTGTAATCATGGTCTTTGCACTTTAAGGTTTCATTTTGCCACACTGTATGACACCAACCATCGCATTGCTGTCTATTCTGCATATCAGTTTGAGCCCAGCAGTGGAGGTGGCAGGGAGAAGAGGTGGTTTGTGGAGCCTCAGGTGACACACAGCTTTACTCCGTTGACCTAAACTGTTTGATATTGTCAGAATTAAGTAGATGTTTAAAAGATTCTATTCCAAAAAAAAAATATTTCCATGACCAGCTTTCTGTTGACATTTTAATCTAGTCTGTACTTTATTTATTCCACAACAAAACTTAATGAAAAGTCAACACAAAATTAAACCTGACCCTAGCCCTAATGAAAAAGTAAACTTTTCATTAAGTCCCTGAAAGGTAAGCTTAATTAATACATTGAAATCCCTGCTAGTTTAGCTTAGTTGATTAACCTAAGCCACCTTTAAATGACTTTTACACACGAATAAACATCTTTATGTCCCAGTTCAACCACATTTCAACATCATCTTTTCTATTTCTCATCAACAAAAACTTTGCTTCGTCGAGGTGGGATGGCTTCGAAGGAATTCACTGCATGGTTTACTATTTGATTCCTTTTACAGCTTTTATGTTTAGGTCTCTGCATGTTCTGATGTGCTTTAGCTGGTGAATGACAGCTGGCAAGCTGAGATGAAGGATGGATACTGGCTGGGGAAGGACTACCCCGATGTCTACCTCGGAGAGAAACAAGCTCTGAACGAGGACTACACAAACTCTGGCTTTGACCGTGGTCACCTCAACCCTAACGGACACCATTCAGGTAGGAAAGACCAAATGCCGGTGTTGTATCCTTGAGGCACAGTAGGTGGTGCTATTGCACCAGAGATACAAGAGACAGTATTTATTGCTTCAGAGAAGAGCTTTCGTATGTCCTTTAAGTTATTTAAGTTTTAAATATTAACAAACCTGTGTTAAAATGAGAAGTTTTGTGATGTAAAAAATAACAATGAAAAGTTATTTAAAAGGTGTGTGAGACACATTTTGTACAGTCCAACTGAAAAACAAGAAAATGTAATGAGGAAAAAAAAAAAAAATCAATAACGCAATTGCATCAGTGCACATGGGTGGTGACAAAGTGTCCAGAGAAAGAAATAAAAATTGAAATGGTATATCTCAAAAAATGCACAAATGCAGTACTACTTAACCAAATTAACACAAAAGGACTAACGACCTAAAGAGGGTTAAGTGAACCTCCATCAATTAAGCAAAAATTACTAAACAGGTCAACACAAACTAAATTCAGCAACACTGACCGATAGTTTAGGTAAATCTGGAACACCTTACTGTCTTTTTTCACTTACTCCTCTTTCACATTCCAACAATGGCAAAACAATAAAACACAATTATTATTATATTTTTGTTCGTGTTTGTGTGAACAATTTAGAATACGTTTAGAATTAATGGTTACTTCAATAAAACTCTTTCTTTTCCAGTGCCCAGTCGTAATGCCACGTTAACCCTGACCAAGCCCAAAATGAATCAAGATGCCTGGAGGATCCATGAGTCTGACCTCACCACTCTTTTCCTTGAAAAGTGCTCAAAGGCCTACGTCCTGGTTGGTGCTGTCCCTTCAGCAGACAACTGGATTGTCAAAAACAACGTGAAGCGCGTCAACATCCCAGACTACGTGTGGAATGCCTACTGCTGCGTGGACAACAACGACCAGCCCATTCAGAGTGGCGCTGGTACCGCCAGAAACACAGAAGAGAACCATGTTGTAAAACGTTCACTGGATGAACTGGGTGCCTTCCTGCAGCAGTTTTCCAATGAACCAGTAGGGCAGCTGTTTTACAACAACTGTAGAGCATAAATAATAGGCAGCTGAAAATCTTAATGTGGTTCCCCAATGTTTTAGATTCCAAACTATATATTTGAACAACCAGCCTGAAATCAAACTTCTGCAGTTGCCTGATCCTGATCATTTTTTTAATGGGGCCAGGGTTTACCAGCATTCACACAAACTCACATTACAATCCAATTTAAAATTAGATTGCATTAGATACAAAACTGGTTAGCACATCTTGAGTAACAGTGACCCAACATAGATCAAAAGTAATTAAACGTATTCAATTAACACTACATTTCAATGGCTTTAATGGCAAACATATTTTTTAATTATATTAAAAATTAAGTATTAGTGGTTTTTCTTTCACACTGATGCTAAATTTGGTATCAATTGTTTATTCAATTATGACATACACAACAAATAGGAATTAAAGTATTTAGAATGGAAATCAGAAATATTAGGCATATTTTGGCATAATTACAACCACTAGATGGCAGCAAGGTGTCTCCAGTTTGATTCTTTATACATGTGGAATTTGCATCAAGAGCTTCTGATGGACATCAGCTTGATGTGAATTCATAGCAATATTCTAAAAAGGGTTAAAGCTAATGAAACAACCATTTACCTATTTAGCAAGAATCAAAATTAATAAAAGCATGTTTCATTGGACTTTTATGACTGATAGTTTGTGTCTATCTTGTAACTTGCACAGTCAGACGCCAGTAGAAAATACAGTTTTCCACTGGCGTCTGGAAAACTGTATTTTCTCTGAACCTTTATAGAGGTTCAGAGTTACTATCTATACATTTTATTCTTAATGTCACTGAGCACAAGCCCAACAGGCTCAGGTCTGCTTCATAAGACAGGAAAGAAGATGGTGGCTGCACAAATATGTTTCTGAAACAATCCAGCACACATGATGTTGGCTGACAAACTGGGCATTGATTGGTGTCCCCAGGTGTTGTAAAATTTGAGCTAAACCAAAACACGTAGAGGAGTACATGAAAAACATGATGAAATATAATATAAACAAAGAATTACAGCAAAGCATGAAGAGCACAGAATGAAAACTTTGCAGGATGTGAACCAGCAATGAATAATGAAAAAGAGAGCTTAAATGCATAGAAAAGGATTTATTACATCATAGTCAGGTGAGTCTAATCAAGGAAATATTGAACTTTTGTGAGAGATGAAACCAAAGCGATACATGCGACATGATCTCCTATTTATTCATCAAATTTGAAAATGTTGGAAACTGTTTCACACAGTCTGCTGCTTTTTTTCTTTGGAATGGCCTTTATTTTCTTCATTCAACTTCCTTAAATCTGCAAATTTCTTCAGAAAAGAGTTATTTGTCTTGTACATGACCAAAGATGTTTTTCCTGTTAATCTTGGACTTTTTATGTATTTGACGTATTGCTTCTCAGGCTGGAAAAAACCCTACAGACAAACTGAATTAATTTTTGTAAAGAATTGTGTGCTGAAGTTTTAACTTATTGTGGATTTTAAATTTATTCTTCCTACATCTAATACATAATTTGCATTCCATGGACAGGACTGGTTTACAAATTTTCTATATGGTTGAGGTTGGATATTTGGAGGTTATTTTAAATACTGGATGCCAGGCAGAGGAAAAATCTGAGACACCTTTTGTAAAACTTGGATGAGAAGTTTTGACAGGTGACCTCCAGAAGAATGGTCTTGTTGGTTATAAGCTCTACATACTACTACAAACAACTGTTTGACAGGAAGTCAAATGGTTGCTATTCTCTGCCACGTGCATCCAGCATCCTCTGATTTTAATTTTAAAATATAACTAACAAGGAAAGAATCTTTTTTTTTTTTTACTTAATGGGTACAAAAGGCAGAATAGCCTCAGCGAATTCAAAATTTGATTTGCATACTCTGTCTTGCTGTGGAAACAAATTGTTTGTCTGTTGCACCTGCAATTCTGCCTGCTCAGGTGGTTGCAGCTGCTGCAGTTGCTCAGCATCCTTGGAGTGTGGTAGTGCTGCTGGTATTGCACTACATAGACGTTTCTCATGTAAGTTTCTCTACCCTGATCTTGGATTAGAGGTGAACTTTCTGCTTGGTTTGCAGTATTGTAATTTGGCACCTCTCGTTTGTCCGTAGTTAGTGATTCTGAAATAAGAAGAAAGTTGTTGTATCATGCATCCTTCAAGACTGTTGCATGTCTACATCACTTAAGGTGTTGCGAAAATGAAAAAGTTCTAAACAATAGATCACGCGCTTGCCTCCAGAATTTCAGGATATGTGCTGAAACATCTTTAGGAAAAAATTTAGTGAAAGTCTAGATACCTTCAATTTAAAGCTTCTACGTTTAAATTGAACATAGAAGGTTCAAAACATTAATTTTTTGGCTACTGGCATTTACTATATAGTTTTGACTTCTAAGAATATATTTTTATGACATCAGCAGGTTTTTCCATGAGGTGAGGTTTTTTTTTAAGAATTGCGATATAGGTGACCTATAAAAAACATTAAGATATCCATACAATTGGTGAATATATTTAATCTTACTCGACCTGCATGGAATCGAGCATAAAAAGTGAAAATGTTTGCACAGTGTGTCCACTTTATAAATAAATGTTTTTGATAACTGCCTGCCTGCCTCACTGAAAACAACCTGATTATGAGCTGAATTTCTCTATGAGCTATGATTTATTTTTCAATCAGATAATAAGTCATCCAAAAACTATGACTAAATTAAAACGAGACACAAAAGAGTATAAGAGTGTACAGTTTTAAATGTATGTCCTTCTAGGGTCAAAGGTTATGTTTTTATGTCTTGGAGAGAGGAAAGGCAAAAAAGGAACCAACATTAAATATATCTGCTAAAAAAAAAGTTTGACATTTCTGATAAAATATAAATTACTTTTTGCATGCGGTTTATTGTCACATGCAAAAATGACTTCCACAGAAGTCATATGTTCCCTTTTCAGAAATCTGATCCTCCCTTCTACAGAACATTATCAATGACTCATTTCTCAACAACAGAACATGACAGAAAAGGAAACCATTAATGATTTACCATAGCTGTATAAGAGTCTGTCTGTACATTTCCGTCATTATGAGAGGCAAAGTTCTGCTTCCTCCCAGTCAAAGAAAAATCATCTGCAGATCTACAGCTCGCACAGTGAGTAACTGGTTACCTCATAGTTATATCAGTAAACTAAAACAATTTGTAGGTTTTCTTCTTGCCTTCGAATACAGGAAAGACAGAATTCTTCCTAGCTCTCATGAAAATAGTTGTAGAGCTTTTAAGTTTCTGAAAAGGTTGTAAGTTTGAAATAAGTGTTTCTATTGTCAAATTCTCAACCCAAAACAGCATTTTGAATAGTGACTGTGTACCCTCTAAAAGACAACTAAAAGCAAATAGACAGTTTCTACATTTTTAAGCAGCCAAAATATCATCCCTGCTTTCAGCTTGAGATAAATAAATCTAAAAGTATTATTCTACAAATTAATATCCAATCCCATAAACAATTACAGCACTAAAGACAGTTAAAAACACTTAATTTGCACATCAGTTTACTACAAAGTTAATTTTATTCTAAGTTAATTGACTATTGCCATTTTTTGATCACTTTTGATGACAAATCGGGCTGCTGGTCACTGGAATTTTTTTCATAACCTTGTCAAAATCTGGGGCTCTGTATTTACGAACAACATTAGTGCCTCAACAGTCACTTTGAGCCTTACTGTAGAGCAGTGTTTCTCAATTCTGGTCCTCAGCCTCTCTGTCCTGCATGTTTTAGGTCAGGTGTCCTCAAATGCAGGGCTGGAGGGCCGGTGTCCTGCAGGCATGTTGAACTAGGGCAGCGCTTCTCAATTCCAGTCCTCAGCCCCCCCCTACTCTGCATGTTTTAGATGTACCTCTACTCCAGAGCAGCTGATTCAAATGACTGCATGACCATCAAGTGCTGCAGAAGCCTGTTAATCACCCACATATTCAATCCAGGTGTGTGGCAGAAGGGAAACACCTAAAACATGTAGGGCGGGGGGCGTGAGGACCGGAATTGAGAAACACTGAACTAGGGACACATCTAGAAGTTGCAGGCACTCCAGGCCTGGATTTGAGGACCTCTGTTTTAGTTGTGTCTCTTCTGCAAAACGCCTGACTTGAATTATTTAAATGTTTTTTGTAGAACTTGATGGCATGCAAATGAGGTCATGCAATCATTTGACTCAGGTGTTCTGGACCAGAGACACATTTTAAATATGCAGGGCAGCATTTACCTCAGAACCAAAACTGAGAAACTCTGCTGTAGAGACAAACACCATCTGTATTTTCAGGTGGAGAAGGGTTTTCTGTGGATTTTGTCATTTTAACGCAGTAGAGCTCTCTCTGGTGATAACTTAAGTTAAGAGAAGACAGCTGACCATAAAGCACCTGCACCTTCAATCGTGCACATTGAATTCAAAATCTTGAATCTGAGGTTCTGAAATCTTATAAGTCATGTTACGACCAAATGAGCCACTGCTTGATCACTTGTCTCCTCTACTGATGCTGAAGACTTTTCTCTCTCTTTCTGAAAGAAATATATAAAATTACACTTTAAGAACCAGATAACAGTCAAGCATGGGCACAATTTGGAAATGTGTTACTCTTCTGCCCAGCTATGTGCCTTTCTCCACTGTGGAGTGGAGCACATCTCAAATTCTGCATAGACTAGATTCAACCATGGTTTGGAGAGCAGCTAATTTGTAATATTTGTTCATATTTTGGCATCTTTATCACTAAATACAGTACATGTAGAACTTTATGTTTGACATTTGACAAGATACATTGGGAAATATATTTCGACCAATGAGACTGATGTTTTTGGAAATGGAGCACAAGAAAAGATAGAAAAACAGAAGCTTTTTCTGTTTTATACAATCAATCAATCAATCAATCAAACTTTATTTGTATAGCACATTTCAGCAGCAAGGCATTTCAAAGTGATTTACATCAAATCAAACACAAAAATACAATGCAACATAGAATCAACAATAAAAACACAAGCCTTAGCTTCCTCCGACAAACTAGCCGTTACCTGTTCAGAAACATAATTCCAAACATTCTTTTCTCTTTGGTACATTTAAACACAGATGAGCAGATATGAATATCACAAAGGCCCAAGCAAGGAGGGCAAACAACAAGAAAGTGAAGTATTGTGTGGTGCAGGGAGTTTTAAATGTTTGTAAGTTGATCAATATGAAAGAGCCAGGAAATCCTAAGACCTTGTATCTTCTACCTGCTCCTTTTTGAACAAATTATGTAAAACTGCATTATTTTAGAAACACAAGCTAAAAATTATATTGGATTTTAAGCAAATCAAATTTTACAAATATTAAGTTTCTATTTTTGTATTTAGCTTAAACACAACTTGCAAATGATCACCACCGGCTTGATGATGTTAAATTAAATAATTTAATTTTATTTAATTTAACTTAATCCAAAGTTTTGTCATTAAATGGTAAATAACTTGCTTTTGAAATAAATTATTAACTTACATTAAGCTAATGTAAATCATTCATTTTAATATATTCCACTCATGAATGTTCTTGCCAAGTCATTATGCAATACTTTTTATTCACAAAACTGTTTTGCATAACCCAACAGTAATATGAATCTTAATTAAACTAGTTTACCTGTTATTATTTGCACAAATTTGGGAACTCTGTTTTCAATATTATTTATAAAAGTCCATTTATGTCTGGAATATATTTCTGATTCCTGTGTAGGTAATGATCTTTCTTTCTTCTGTAGAATCAGATTCATTGTAAACACATTAACATTTGTACATGATTAAGTGGTTATTAAACACAGAATTAGACAAGTGATAAAATTTTTTGGTAGCAAAATCTGGTAGCAAAAGTGTGGCAGCCTCGCTCCCCTTGAATCCTTTGGTGAAGAAACCAAAGTTTATTTTAGATTTTGTGTTCATTACTTGAAAGAGTAACAAACTAGTCTGACCAACATTTGAATCTTATGTCCTTTTAACATAGACTTCAGCGTTAAAACGTTACTGTGCATCATAATAAAAAATAAATAATTTTCTATATATGTTTGGTTTTTAAAAGGTATTGTATTTAGATTAAATAGAATTGTGAATAAAGTTAAACAATGAAAATCATTAAAATTTCTTCTAATAAGAAATAAATTTTTGTTATGAAATATTTTTATAAAATTATGAGACCTGAACAAAAAAGTTTTTTTAGGTTGGATATAAACATGTGTTTAGAGGTCTGGTACCTGGTTCCAGTTTTTAATTGACTTTTCATCAAAAATCTCAAAACTAAACTGTATTTTCTAAATGTTCCAACTATGAAGGAAAACAGGCAAATAAAATTCAGCTGATTATTCTTTACTTGCTATTTTATATTTAGAAGATCCAGTTAAGATATATTAATTTTATTCCCATATATTAAATATTTCCCTGGACTTTGCTTGATGCAACTTATGATTTAAGAAAAGAATGGCGCTGACCAATGAATCAAATCTCAAATGAAACTCACTAATTACAGAAAGTCTCATTCCTCCATGCTATTTGGAGCAGTTGGCCAGCAAACCAAGACCATGTTTTCTTCAACTCAAGGTTTTAAATGAACACATGGGGAAAATACGTTTAAAGAGCCATAACCTTTCTGTTGGTGTAGAAACAAGGCTATAATTTTAAAGTACAAGTAGCTCAGGGAGTTTTACTTGATTTTTATTAAGACTTTATTAAATTATTTACTTAATATTTGTGAATCCGTTAACGTGACAATGCTCGGTACTTAAATCTTCATCAACAAACCCCTTAAACTGTTTTGTAGGAGTAGTGCATTGTGATGGCATGACTGATATCATATAGCATTTTAAACTTGAGCATTTTGTCTCTCTTGCAGGAAGAGGCACTGACACAGCATCTCTTTGGAACAGCTTTCTTTTGTCCATTACCTTTTTCATACAAACTACAAAGCATTAATTCCTCCCATCATGTCCAACCAGTCGACCCAGTCTTACCCTCAGGATGCCTACAAGGCTCTGATAAGAGGCATTCAGGAGGTGGACCTTCAGGATTCCAGTGTTCCCTGTAACTTGGTGTTGACAGGAGATGCCTTTCCAATAGTGATCAACAGCGAGGGTCAAATCCTCATGGCTGCTTCAGTGTACGGCCGAGGAAGAATCGTGGTCCTGAGCCACGAGACCTACCTGACCCTCTGTCCTGCTCTGGTACGCAATGCTCTGACCTGGCTGGGAGGAGGGGAGTCAGCCAGCCTGTCTTTAGGTGTACCAAAAACAATGAAAGGAGTTGTTGATAACCTCGACAAATCCACCTACCAAGTCAGTCTTGTTGAGGAATTTAGAGCAGATCTGGGTGTCAGTGTGTATGTAACAGATGCGTACCAAGTGGGTCCAAAGGCAGAAGAGCTGATAACTTTCTTGAAAGCAGGGGGAGGGTTGCTCATTGGTGGACAAGCTTGGTGGTGGGATTCACAGAATGAGAATAAGAATGTAATCCTTGAGTTTCCAGGGAATAAAGTTACAGGAGTAGCAGGAATCTACTTCACTGCTCAGTATGGAAAGGCAGAAAAAGTTTCCATTCACCCAGAGATCCCAATCTCCTGTAGAGCTGTAGAGTAAGTGTAAACTTCTGTTTGACTGCAAATTCAGACATTTCTTTTTATTATGTAATCATTCTTTATGTGTACTTTTTAGAAATCCAATAGAGAGCTTGATGCTCAAACTCTCCATTATACGATTTTAATGGTGTTAATATTCAATAGTTATTTTCTCCTTCGCTCATCATCACATCTTTGAGTTTCTGTCTCTATCGTTTTCCTGCACAGTTGTGTGATGGATTTCAAAAAAGATCTGGAGTTCTTGCTGAAAGGGATTTCAGAGTTTGACATTAAAGGAGATGGATGTGCATCTGCAGCTTTGGTCCATGGTCCTCTTGCTTTTCCCATCGGTACCACAGATAAAGGAGAGACGTTCCTGGCTGGAACCTACTATGGTCGGGGACGGATCATTGTGGTGACACATGAGTCATTTCTGCAATATGAGGTGCAGTAAAGGAGATCTGAAAATTTCTTTTTGTTTCACTAAAAAATCCATTATCTTTTAAACAGCATGAACTATTATACTATCAAAATATTTAAATGCTATCATTGTAACGGAGGAGTCTTCAAATCTCCTTCATTACAACTTTGAGATGTGTCTCTGCTTCAAAATGTGAGTCAAATAATAAGTCATAAGCAGGATTCCTGATAACTTGTCCTCTTACTCAGAATACAATTCAGCCTTTTGATTCAGGCATGTTGCAGGACACCGGCCCTCAAGGCCTGGAGTTACAGACCTCTTGTATAATGTATGATTTCATATTCTACATCATGGTTATTGGCTGAGATCTAAGAATATTTTTAGTGTCTCTTCCTCTAAGTAGCTTCTCTTTTCTAACAGAAACTGGCATCATTTTGGAAGAATGCATTTGACTGGCTGGACCAAGGCAGAAAAGGAGTGGTTGGATTTGAGCCACGCATCAAACCTTTATCCAACTTAGCGTTGACATGTAAGAAGACAAACTTCAGCAAGGAGCTGAGTGTGTTTGTGTGCACAGCATACACTGACATGGATGCTGAGGTGATCCAAAACTTTGTGGTCGAGGGAGGAGGCCTGCTGATTGGTGGACATGCCTGGTACTGGGCATCGACACACATTGGCCAGAACCCCATGCGAGACTTCTCAGGTATGATACCACATTTCTTCATAATTATTTAAAATAATAAGCTAATAAACCAACCCAGTAAAACAGAAATATATACTGTAAGGAGTTGAGTGAATACCAAATCGATGTGAGACTTGGAGCTAAACATAAAAAAAACAACTTCAAAATAATAGTGGAAACATCTGGAAAGCTGGTCAGTCATAGTGAATTAACCTTTGATAGCTGCAGTGCCAATTCAGGTTTTCATGCAGATTATCAGATGGGGTGTTAATAATTATTGTCATGCCATATTTGTCAAAATGAAATGAAATTAAAATTATTTTCCAAATAAATAATAGAAAGGTATTATCTTTTGAGAGATTCCTGTCTTACTTCGATTTCAAACACAAATGTCTATTTGAAACATAATTTTAAATCTTTATCTGCCAGAGGTTTGAATAAATTTGGGCTTAGATACAATATAATGCAATTCTAGGCCTGTGTAGAAGAAAATTCCAGTTTTATGGGCATTTTGAACAGACTAGATTCTAATTCTGTCAGTCAAATAAAGATGAGAGATTTACAAGATTATTCTGAACAATTTCCTTGTTCTAGGAAACAAAATCTTGAGCAAAATGGGCTTGAGCTTATTAACTGAAACCATAACAGCAGATGTCTACAAAGCTCCTGATCCAAGCCAAGTCAACAAGCTCCATTTCCGTCATCTCCTGCATCAATTTGCTTGTCATGCTCTAGAGGGCATAAAACTCACTAAGGAAGAAGAAGAGAACCTAAAGAAACTGGGATCAGAGAGTGCCTCCTTCTTGAAGATAGAGGCTTACAACAACTTCTCCTACATACAGATTCTGTCCCTTCTGACTGACATTTTAAAGAAAGGGGGCATCCAACAGGTGGGTATTATAAGATTAATTTTCTGTTTCCTTCTGTACTTTAAATCTATTCAGTTTAAAAATAAGATATCAATGGATATTTCAAAATACTGGAAGAAAAATTATACATGGTCAAAAATTTTAGAAACAACCTTTTTGTGAATTTTCAGCTGTAAGTCTCTGTGTTGCTTCTCTCCTATGTTGTTATGGATGTATGATTCTGTGACCTTTCTATGTCTCTTTTATGTGCATTCATACACACTTACACCTACTGCACACTTACAGAACCAAAACATGTAAGACTGGCGACAATCAATGATTTATGTTATCCTGGAACATCCAAAGACTCTGTGATTTCAGCCACTGTGTTTCTACTAAAAACTGACTAAAACATGGAACATATTTATTCAATCCCTTATTTTATGTTAAATAGTTTTTATTTAACAGTTACTATTTTTAAAAAATCTGTTTTCACTTTGACATTAAAGTTTTTTGTAACAAGTTTTGTAAAAAATGCCAAACTCTGCTGATTACAATTTAATTATAAAAGCAACAGAAAGGGTAAAACATGCAAGGGGGTGAAAACGTTTTATAATAAATATCAATACTTTTTCAAACAACTGGTTTCTAAGAGTTCATATGAACTATATTATTTCAAGGTGAGTGAGCAGAATCCTGTGAAGAGTCCCAAAGACCATGCACTTCTCACTCTGGCAACCAGTGTGTATGATGCTTCCCTAAACCAGAAGGAGCTTCTGCCCTACATCATAAAGGATAACTATGTGGTCAAGAACCAACAAATCATGATCACTGCACAAACTGGAGGTCAGAGTTCACTGTTGTTATCGAATAAAGAAAAAATCTGAAAAAAAATTTTGTATAATGGTAAAAATGAAATAACTCACTGGCTTATTTTTCCTGATTGTGTGACAGAACATGAGGAATGGATCAGTACAGGCCTGTATCTCTCTCCTGGCATGAAGACAGAAATGATCTTACCACCTAAGTTTGTGAACAGGAAATGGACGGTAGTGTACATGAACTCAAGCTATTGCTGACTTTATTTATTTTCCCTAAACATTGTGCTAAATCCTAGAGCATTTCAATGAAATGCAATTCTAATATTACCAAACACTAGAGCTTTAAAGGGGACATGTAATGTAAAATCCACAGTTTTAGCACTAAAATATATTTTGGAATATTTTGGAGTGCAAAAAACTTTTTGTCTCTCCCATTGCTGTGTAGACTTCTTTATATTCTGTTTGGGCCATATTTTTCAATTTGTTCAGCTTTCTAGAATACTTGTTATGTTTTTTGAACAATCACAATATTTTCTGCAGAACTGGTAATTAAGGTCACGGACTTCTGGCTAACCAGTTTCATGAATCCAACATTTTTATATATTGCAGGTAATTTGTAGTCCAAATTTGTGGATACCAAAGCCATTTTGGATGCCTTTATCCACACAATTCATTACACTGCCTCTCGGCATCAGGTTGCTTAAGCACTGGTTCTTGAAGTGCATTGAGCAAACAAAGACTTTCCCCACTGGTGTGGGTACCTTTCCAAGAAAAATAAATAGCATTGTGCTTTCTGCTAATATTTGCACTGTTTACTTTTAGCTCTTTGAGGACATAACTGTAGTAGTGAGTGTTTTGAATTGTATAACTACATCTTTGGTTTGGGATTTTTTTATGCATTTTTTGTCTTGGGGAGCACATGATTCTAATCTATTCAGTGGCCTTTCTGCACCTCATGATAATTGTTATAGAACAGGTATAAACATGGGACCTGTGGAGGAATTTAGACCAAAGCATTACAGTTTCACTCTATATGGACCACAACTAAACGATTTAAATGTCAAAGGGAATGATATGATATGTCCTCTTCAATTCCTGCCTGTGTATCACATTTTAGTTAAAATATGTCCTGCCCCAAAATACACCAGAACCTTCTGCAAGATTTCAAACTCGTAATACTTGATCTATGTCACCCTTAGATCCAAATAGGCTGCCAAAGTGATAAGCTGCATAAAGAGGAGTTAAAGAGAGCTCCATATGTTATCAAGCGTTTCCCTATTACATCAGAGAGGATGCAGGTGTGGAACTTGTGGGGAGGACTCATCTACCTGCTGGCTCCACGTGATGTGAACGTGAAGGACGAAAAGATTGTGGTTCAGGAGGCAATCATTGCTCCTTATTACAAGTCTGGTGAGTGTGTCTCGTGCTCCATGAAGGGATATTTTGAGAATCCAATGGATGTGATGTGCTCTGAGTTGTCTGGTATACTGTGTACATCTTATCCATTCGCTGTTTAGTAACTCAAAATATAAAAACACTATTTTTCCCCTTCTTTTCCATTTCGATTGCAATTGTTCCTGTTTGTTTGGCTGTGTTATACATCTTGTTTGCTTCTTCAACTTTCTGGCTGATGTCTCATAATGTTGCTTTAATATTTTCTAACG
Source organism: Gambusia affinis (assembly GCF_019740435.1). NCBI lineage: Eukaryota > Metazoa > Chordata > Actinopteri > Cyprinodontiformes > Poeciliidae > Gambusia > Gambusia affinis. The sequence goes on from NC_057873.1 coordinate 11,413,056, forward strand.
CCATTTCTTCTGTGAAGTGAATAGTTTCACCTGCAGGAAAGCAGTTGCTTCCACCCCTGGATTCAAAGCATTAACTTTTAATCTGTCCATTTTGATTTGCAAATGGCTTGTTATGGTAAATTAGATCACAAGAGAAGCTAACTTTCAGAGAGACTGCTTACTTAGGTACATTTCAATTTTGGGAAATATACAATTCACATTGTGTACAGTTTTGCACTTGTATTGTTATTTGCTTATTTTTCCAGGTTTTTCTAAGTTGCTTTCATCACAACATCCATCCTTGGTTTACTTCAGGTGTAACTAAAGAAGCTGATTGGTCCTCTCTGCGTAAAGCTCCAGCACCCTGGGCAGAAATGGAGTTTGAGAACATCATCCTCACTGTACCGTCACACATCATTCGTGACCTGGAGAATGTTCTGGCGGTGGAAAAACTCTGGAATGCCATCATGAAGGGTGTTGCGGATCTGGCCGTCATTCCACAAAAGTTGATCCGTAAAGAGCGCATTGTGGCTGATGTGCAGATTTCTGCAGGTAAGGAAATGTAAAAAGAAGTAAAATGATTGTTGTATTTGCATATTTAGGATGAATAATTCTGCAGAAATTTCTTGTAATCTTGGCCAAGCAACTTAAAAGTGACAAATCTAAGCAAATACTTAACAAAAGGTAAACACAAATTGTATTTTTGATATTCAAGGTTTCCTTATAAAATGAGTTAAAATATAATTCAAAACTATTAAGATGTGACACTTTCCTTTACGACACAAATCTTTACTCATTTTATGTGCTGCATGAAAGATCACAGTACAACATAGCAATGAAACATGTAATAGAGTCCTGCTAAAATCAGCTTACGGACTTCTTTTTGTCAAGATATGATTTGATTCAAAATCATTTAATTTGTGGTGGAGAAAGAAGACAACATTGTTGCTGTGAGGAAAGCAGCTGACTGAAAATGAGAAAGATGTTGATTATTTTCTGATCTTAGTTGCACTGAAATCAGAACTAAATTATATTTTCTCCTCCCAGGTTGGATGCATTCAGGCTATCCCATCATGATGCACTCATCCATAGGAGCTGAGCTGTTCAACCCACAAGCTGCCCGGACCAAAGGTCTTTGGGGAGAAATTCATGAACTGGGGCACAACCAACAGAGAAGACCCTGGGAGTTTCCACCACACACTACGGAGGCCACATGCAACCTGTGGTCAGTGTATGTGCATGAGGAGGTGCTGGGACTTGACAGAGCAAAGGTGACTTATTATTTTTAGTTTGAGTATTTTAAATGTGAGTTTTTTCCATTTATTTATGACTGTTTATGCCTCAACTAATCACATTCCCCAAATCATAGAGAAGAAGCAAGAGCAGCAGTTCAGGAATACTGAACAGCAGCAAGCTTATTATTGTTGCTGAACAACAAATATTCTTCACATCATACAGCAGATTGCACTGCATGGTCAGCCTGTATATACTGAGTACTTTAGCATATCAAACTTCTACTGTGTAGATAGAGATGTTTATAAGTTTGTTTCACTGACATCAAATAATTTTATGGAAAAGCCTCACAAAGTCATCTACTGTCACGACAAGTAACAGGGAAGACTTGATGAAGATATTTATGTTGCAAGTCTAGAATTGCCTTTAGACTCTATGTACATGTTGCAACAAACATGAATCTGGTAATGGTCAGATTATGTTTATCTAAGTCACAGAGTGAACTTTTGTTGCCTTTATCTAAAATCAATTTGTTCTTTTTAATCCAGGCTCATGACTCCGTAACTGCAGCCAGTCGGAAGCGCTCTGTGGAGGAATACGTTAAAAGAGGCAAGAAGCTCAGTGACTGGAAGGTTTGGACCGCCCTGGAGACATACCTGCAGGTCAGTGAACGCACAGATAAAAGTAATTTAAAAGAAAAACAGTAAAGGTTTGGTTGAATGTTAGTCTTCCAGTAGGTGAATTGATAGTTGTGGTAACAGATGAATGATTGATTGAATGATGCATCTTGGATTCATCTGCATAATCCTGTTTTCTTCTTTGTAGCTCCAGGAAAAGTTTGGCTGGGGCGCTTTTAAGAAGGTGTTTGCTGCCTACCATGACATGACCAACCATCCCAATGACAATGAAGGGAAGATGAACCTGTATGCTGAGACTTTCTCCAGAGCTGTGAACATGAACCTGACTGGATTCTTCAAAGCCTGGGGATGGCCCATCCAAATAGCCACTGAGGAGAAACTCTCCAACCTGCCTCTCTGGTCCAATCACCCAATGGCCTAACATGATAGCCTATAACTAAAACTCCCACTGTGTCATGCTAAAACTGTAACCTGGTTTAATTGATAATAACAGCTGTAGTTTGTCTTTTCATCCCAGTAAAATGCTTTAATTATTGAATGATTACTGAAATTAATCGTGATTATCAAGGAATGATTTTTGGGGTGATTGATTTTAAAGACGATATTAACAATGAGATGTGATGTTTTGTTGGAGAAAGAGGAATCATTAGAGAAGAATTAGCTTAAAGAAAAGAAGCTAATTGAAGCATCATAAAATGCAGTTAATGAATCAGTTTATAAGCATGTTGGCCAATGACTCATGAAAAACAGCAAAAAAGAAAATCACTGTTTATTATCTTTTGTTCTACTCATAGATCACAGTTCTAATTTCTTTAAGTAATTACTCTTCTCTCTCTCAGTACATTTAAACAATCATTGGTTCCTTTATGTTTTCTGGTCTGACTTGTAATGTCTTAATGCTTGTTTATTATAACCGTACTGCTAACCACAATTAAGTTTTCTTTTCTATTTTCCACTTGACTGTCTTGCTGCCAAGATATTGTCTCAAGACATTATAAAGATTGATATTGCATTTTATTGTGTTTTCCAGAGTCCAATTATTTCAGCCAATGCCAAGAAACAGCAGCAGCAAACTCATCAACCACAATATTGGATAATATTATTATGTATTTGTATTTTAGTGACTGTGAAGCAAATTTGGGATAGGCCTGTATGGCAATGTTGTGCAATGTACAAGGAAAGGCAGTTTGGTTAGTTCTCACCATCTGTCTCCTACACATCCCTACTCTTTATTTAAACAGTTATTACATTATTAGTACATATATTAGATTTTTTTTGCAAAGCTTTAAAATTTGTAAACTCATATTCTAGCTGCAAAATTTGGATTTCAACAGAGATATTAAAAACATGATATATAATTGATGATCATTTGAGGATGATGCATATCTTCCAGTGGATATTAAATTAGTTTCATTTTTAAAAATGTCCTTTGATAATTTTGTGGTTCTTCATCATTGGAGTATGAGCAGCGATTTCTTAATGTTCATATAAATACAATATAGCCTGCTATATTTCTCTGTCAAATTGGTTTCAGAAGGTGAAAACAATTTTGTTAGAGCTGTAAAATTTACTTTTTTTTTGTAATGCTCTTGACTATCCAGACAGAAGAATTACACCTTCTTTTTGTCCTCTGTTTTACTGTAATTAATTTGCTTTGTGCAAACATGCTTTTTGCACAAAGAAAAAATATGTTGCAAAAAACATGTTGCTAAGTCATGTTATATGATTTGATAATATCATATAACATGATTGAGAAAATTATTTGAGTAAAACAAAACACAGCATTTTAGTTAACTAAAATAGAGGTGTAAAGATGCAGTCAGGACACGCACGGAAAAGTTTAATGGCATGTCTGTGGATTGGCATCCAAAGCAAAATGAACATGAATAGACAAGCCTGGAAGGAAAAATACAGACAAAAAAAAGCAGAAACGTGTGTTTCAACGTGACCTCTAAGTTCTGAGACTCCATCTGAGAAACAGAACATGCTTTTATTACCAAAAAGCCTGAAATATTGGTGGTTATACAAGCCACACACATAAAAAAGAATTTTGCTGATTAACTTTGCATTATTTGGTCCATAATAATCCTTTTAATGAAAAGGTCTACTAAAATTTCACTTTGAAAAGCCTATTAAATGTGTCAAGAGCAACAAAAATGCACACAAAAACATAGGAAATGGAAAAAAAACAACTGAGCTGGAGGTCATCTTCTTCCTTGATATGCATTTATTTAATTTTCCTTTGAGATAAAGTGTTTTTGAATTGAACTGATATAAGCTAATATTAGCCCTGCAGCAGGTATTGAGATAGGTTCAAAAGTGTTTTTGTTGTTTTATTGATTTTTGATATGTATTGGCTTTTTGGATACTGTAAACGGACACAAAAATTAAGTTCTTCCAGCAATGATTAACATGTAATATTGCAATAAGTAAAACAATAAATTCATACACAAAATCATATGTGCATCCTAATATCATTTGTGTAGAACATGAATACATAATCTATCTATATCCCATAAGCACATTGGTCTTCCATTTGTTTTTTATCTAAGATACAATTGTCCCCTTGATGCCCCTTTCATAAAATCTTTGATGCCACATAGACCTAAATAACTCTTGAGATCCTTTGCCAAGGTGTGATGTGTGCAAATAATTCAAAGTAACAACAAAGTTTTGCATTACCATGTTTTATATTTTGCTCTCCTCTTCCCTAGGATGCCATATTAATAGATGAAAAGTGCATGCAATATATATCCTTCTCTTTTTAATGTTATAAATAAAGATGAAAAAGCAGGAAAATCTTCACAACTTTTAGCTATATTACCCCAAACTAAAGCTCGTCTAAAGGAACTGGTCCTCATAACCACGTCAGTGCACAAAAACAATCAACTCTTTGCCATTCAGACCATTGGATGATCAGTCCAAGCAGGCAGGCTGGATAGTTTCTGTTCAGTGGCCTGGTCAATAGGCCATCCCCAGGCTTTGAAGAATCCAGTCAGGTTCATGCTCACAGTCTGGGAGAACGTCTCTGCATACAGGTTCATCTTCCCTTCGTTGTCTCTGGGAAAGTTGTTCATGTTGTGGTAGGCAGCAAACACTTTCTTAAAGGCATCCCAGCCAAACTTCTCCTGGAGCTACAAGAACAAACCGGGGCCTTTACTAAACCATTTAATAAGATTGAAAGCGTATGTAATGGGTTGATGATTTTTTATTAGGTTAAAACACATTTTTGAACATTCTCTTACCTGCATGTATGTCTCCAGGGCCATCCACATGCTCCAGCTGCTGAGCTGCCTGCCCCCTTGTATATAGTCCTTGGTTCGTTGATGTCGGTTTTCCAAAGTCATCACTCCGTGAGCCTACAATAACCACAGTAAAACAAACTGTGTAGCAGAATTTCTAATTATAGATTAAATATTAAAATAGGAGTTGTTTACAAAATTTGCTTCACAAAAAAAAAAAAAAAACCTGTTTTAGGCACTGTGTTCCCTTACCTTGTCCCGTTTGATCCCAAACACCTCTTCATGCACGTACACTGACCACAGGTTGCATGTGCACTCTGTGGTGTGTGGAGGGAACTCCCAGCAGCCTCGCTGTTGGTTGTGTCCGAGCTCATGGATGGCACCCCAAATGCCGTTGTTCTTAATATGGTTAACATCCACCAACTCAGTTGCAGAACCCTTGTGTGCCATTATAGGATAACCTGCATGCATAAAACCTGAGCAAAAAATAAAATCCTTATCAAAGCATGGAGTACTACAGCACCGCTTGGGAGATTCATCAGGACAAAGAATGATGTGTGAAATTAGGAAAATACCAACCATGTGAAATTTGAACGTCTGCTACAAAACGCTCTTTCCGTGGAAATTTGTGGGATTTGGCAGCCAGGTCAGCGATGGCCTTCATGATGTCATTCCAGAGGACCGCCAACTTATCGGGATGATCAAGACGCCTGACGACATCAGAGGGTACAGTGAGGATGATGTTGTCAAACTCCAACTCCGCCCAAGGTGAAGGAGCTGTACTCAACAACGACCATTCAGCTTGAGTCGTAACACCTAAAAAAAAAAAAAGGTCTATTAAAACAGAGGAATGAAGTAACACACGTCATGCATTCAATTTAGCAAAATTGTCTCAGACGTTGGAGCTGGTATTGATATCATAACAAATCATATCAAATCAGAAAAATAACGTGTGTTTTATTTCCTTTTGTTTTGGTGCTATCTCATGTTAGCAGTAGGAGCTGATTTATACATCTATCTCCATTTTATGTGTTCAAACACAAAAGGAACATTTGTGTCACAACTGCAATATTGGATATAAAACATGGGCCTGCTTGGCTTATGCCATTGTTCCCAGCTGTAATTCCAGTTGAGGGGAGCAAACTTATTGAATCCCAATAGGGAACCTGGGAAATATGACCACTAAGTACAAAGACACTCAGCAGAAACACATAAAATGCACTACCACATGGGGAGTGTAGTCTGGAAGAGAATACAATGACTGCTGCTTATTAATAGGTTTTTGCTGTTGACCAGAAAAAGTTAAATAATAAGTTAAAAGGATATTTAGCTGCTTAGTGGCGAAAGAGAAAAACTCACAATAGGGACTCTAACGTATCCAAAATTGGATGAGATTTGTGAAAATAAATGGCTCTAGCAGAGTCAGCCGCCAGATCATCAGGTCCCCAGTGTGTGAAAGTAAGATGATTCTCAGGTAAGAAATGTTGTTTTCCCTTGGCATTTACGTCAGTACAAAAACCTCTGCTGATGTTCATCAAACTTTTTATTAAGTTAAAATAAATTTATTATCTACCATAATTATGAGTTTCTATTTGAACTTTCCCCATCTTATGAAAAGCATTAGCTTAAAGTAAATGTTGATGGAAAAGTAAGTGTAGACAGAATCCCAGTTTGATGAGAAGAAAAGTGAAGCTTTTGGCTTTGTATATTAACCTCTGTTCAGCTTTACACAACCAAGGTAGAGCTTGCATTTATAAAGTAAACTATAAATGGGCTTCCTCTAATAAATTGAGCTTATAAAGTTCTTTTCTAGTCTTACCAACCACTCAAAACATTTTCTCACCTGATTTGTAATAGGGCGCAGGAACAGCCATCTGTACAAAAGCCTCTAACCCTTGTGCCTGTGTGTTGGGTGGGGCCACAAGGTAAATGAGCCCTCCCCACAGGTTCGACACCTGGATCATCTCAGAGTTGACAGGAAAGCGTACATGGACACATGGAGCTCTCTTCAACTCTGCGGCATTCAGATAATCTGTTTGACAGCCTATCTGAATCTGTGGGTATAATAAAGTACAAGTTAAAGCTTTGAGAGGATGTTTCATATCCTCCCAAAACTTCTTTTAAGCCCCTTTCTTATTTTAGCATGAGCAAGGAATAATTGCAAGTATACGTGCAATTATGTCATATTAAACACTTCTGTGTTCATACAGAAACAGATTTTATGTAAAGTACCTGCCATCCTTTGTAGACGATCTCTGCTGGTATGGCCACATATGTCTTCATACCAGGAGAAAGGTAGAGACCTGTGCTGATCCACTCTTCTCCTTCTGATAAACACACACAAACAGAAAAGGTCAATGTTACCAATATCCATTTTAGTGTTTATTAAGAAATTAAACTTACATGCACTTTTCACAAACCCAAGGGTTTTCTAAAAACAAAAATCACAGTAAAGAAATTAGCTCATTTGACCATGTGAGTAAGCTAGCTTTGCAATGGATCATTTTATTGGGTGATGAATATATTGAACTGCAGTAATCAATACAAGATGGGATGAAAGACTGAACCAGTATCTCCATATCTGCTACCTCCAAACCTTCTGGTGTTCCACAGTACATCTGAAGTAAAGTTTATATCCTATGCATAGAAATTATATAACAAATTGAGGTGGGTATAGTACTACCCAAGGGCAACATTTACAGGACAGTAACATGATTTTCAAATTACCTCTGGAACAGGTCTCAGAGCATTAAATATGATGGTTTGTGATGTGTATTTATTTCAGTCCTCAAGGGGGTGCCACATAACTCAGTGTTAGGTCTCCATCTAGTTATTATTAGAATTCACTGTAAGAATCTTGGTCTAACTTTGTCAGAAGCAAAATTGTATCTTTTTGCTGATGAGTCAGTCACAGCTGCAGGACAACTGTTGTCCAAGCCAGTGATTCACTGCAGAAAACTTCTGTTGCTTTGTTTTCTCAAAAACAAATCTGATCGAATTTATATAATGAACTTGGGGAACTATCCATAAAGAATTTACAAACAAAAACCACACCACACACACACCTGCTGTACTGACATCAATTTTGACCCTGTGATTGTGGACAACTGGCAGCAGTGGATTGTCCTTGATGAGGTACGGCAGGAGGTCGTCTGGATGTGGACAAACCTTGTAAACCTCTGCCCCAATGTTGAGCAGAAGGTGGTCTTTGGGATTTTTGACAGGGCAATTCTCATTCACCTTAGTAGTGGAAATAATAATAAAAACTAGATATTATTGCATGAAACTGTTGGTCAGGGATAACTTGGTTCAAGTTTAAAAATATGATTGTTTCTACTCACCTGTGGCATGCCTGACTTTTTTAAGATGTCTGTGAGTGTTGCCACCACCTGAGAGTAGTGGCAGGAGTCATGAGCTTTCATGTTCAAGTAGGAAGAGCAGTCGCTGCCCAGCTTCCTGAGGAATTCCTCCTCATCTTTTCTGAGTTCTTCCTGCCCAGTTACATGCTTTGCAAAGCGGTGCAAAAGATGCCGGAAATGGTATGTATCTTTGATGGTCTGACTGGGATCCAGAGCCTTGTATGAACCTGCTGGAATAGTTGACTTCAGCAGGCTCAACCCCATTTGGTTTAGGATTTGGTTTCCTGCAAAACATTAAATGGGTCAGAAGTACCCAGGGCAACATAAGACAAACAAGCAGCAATGCATACAATAACATAATACTGTTACTTTGTGTAGGAGATCCACATGGATGGAGAAAACCTCCAAACTTCCTGATAAAAAGGCAACTCCAACACAGCTCAGCTAAGATTTGGTTATAACTTTTATAATATCTGCCATGAAACTTGCAATTCCACTATTGTCCTCATGGTGTCCTTATAACAAACTAAAACTTCTCTGACACATTGGTTTCAAAACAAAATTGTCATCAATCAGTCATGATTAAGTTCTTGTCCGAGTTTCACATACACAATCCTTTTCAACAGTAATTTCACTGTAATTGAATGCAATTATTTCTTTAAGTTCTTCTTTTTTGTCTCAGAATTAATAGATTTGAATATTTAAATGCTTTTAATTAGTTCTAAAGTCAAATTTGGTCCAGCCATCTATAACACCCTACCTTTTGAAGTACCAGACATAAAATACAATATGAATTATTTTAAAAATGACCAGATTCAGGATTTTGTCTGTCCTGTCCTCATAGCTGATTCATAATCTCACCCTGAAAATGTTTTATGACTTGTAATCTCAGTACATTTCTTCAGGGAAACAAAATATAAAGGAAAGGAAGGAAGAAATTAATTTTACTGAAGCACTTTCATCATTTTCAGTGGCAATGCACATTTAATTAGTAACCCATGACTCTGTTATCCTGCAATGACAATATAAAGAATTACAGGCCATGTCTACCAGCCACTCTTTAAAATAGGAAACATGACAGAGCATAGTATTCAAGTAAAGTAGATTTCACTGATCTTCTTAAGTCTGGAAAAAAGACAAAAACACATTCCTAAATTCCCCCTCAATTTAAAACTTTTTTTGTGTGTGACAAAATGGTATTTGATAAATATCGACAAGATGTGGATATTTATTTTGAGGCTTTCCCAATAAAGGTGCAAGGTGCTGCATATTCAGAAAGTAGAAAAGTGCTTGGCATTTATTTATGATGTTTTATGATAATTTATTCAGGTTTATTACCTCCAAATTCTGTCATTGGGTTTTTTCCATTATGGCACTGTGCCCAGTACCAGGCATGTCCTCCAATCAGAAGACCTCCTCCTTCTGCTACAAAGTTCTTGATCTCTTCCAAGTGGCTTTGGGGGTTTGATGGAGATACAAACACACTCAGGTCTTTCTTGAAGCCCGTCCTCTCTGTTTCTAGGCCTGAGTTGGTAGCTACAGTAAACCCATTTTCCAGTGCTACTCCAACAACGCCCCTTCGGCCTTCATCAAGCCAGTGAAAGGCATTCTTCCAAAATTGAGCATTTGCCTGGGTGTTGGGTGTTGAAAGAAAGAAAAAAAGAAAAAAACATTAACCTAGATGTTCTGATAAACCTTACAAAGTTTTAACACAACTTTCTCATTAACTTTACCTCAGCACTCAGAACTGCTTCATGTCCAGCAACGATGACCCGACCTTGGCCATAATAGGCTCCAGCCAAAAAGGCTGGTCCACCATTTGCTAGACCAATAGGAAATGCTAGTGGGCCATGGACCATAACCTCTGACGCTAGTGAACCATTTGGAATGGCGAGCTCTGAAACACCATGAAGTAAGAACTGCAAGTCGTCCTCAAAATCCTTCCCTATTCTGTATTTGAAAAGCGGAGTGTAAAGAAGTGTTATTAAAAATGAAAGACAGAATTGGAGCTGATATTTATGTCAGATTCAGAAAGGTGGCAGCAGTGTACCAGTTCAATACTAAATAAGGGGTTGTTGACTATTAACATAAATGCAACTCCCTAACAATTGGTTCTACTTTTAAATTGAGTGATTAAAAAAAGTAAGTCATCCAATGGCTTAGTTAAAACTTAAATATTTTCTAAGCTCTTAAGAAACAAATGATATTAAAGTTTGAAAATCAAAATGAAAGCAAAAAAAAAATTATTCAGACCTTTTAGGCTAAAAATAAACAAAGAAATTTAAAATAAATTAGAAAAAATAGAGTGCATGCTCACACTACAGCCATGTAGGAGGATGGGATCTGTGGGTAGACTGGAAGGTTTTCCACCTCTGCTGGATTCTTAGAGAAGTAGATCCCTGCAACCCCAGACACCTTGTTTCCATCAAAGTGATGCAGTGTATTCTCCTTAGGGTGATCTGCAGCCCAGCTCCACGCCTGGCCGGCTATCAGCACCCCTCCTCCAGCTTTCATAAAGGCCACCAAGTCTTTCGGGTCAGCACCAACGCTGTACGCATCCGTCACATACACACCGGTCGTTAGATTGCTATTAAAATTCCCCACCACTTGTGCTTGGAAGGTGGACTTGCTGAGGTTGTCGCTGATCACTGTGACGCTGTTGTGCACAAATACAGAAGGGTCACCTGATCCATCACCCCGCAGCCAGAGCAGGGCATTCTCCACCAGAGCAGGAAAGGCAGTCAGGTAGTCTTCATGACCCAGAACAACAATCCTCCCAGCACCATACAGAGAGGCAGCCATCAGGACTTGACCTTTGCTGTTCATGGCTAAAGGAAAGGCATGGTCTCCGATCAGCAGCAGGTCGCTGGGGACACAGAGGCCACGAAAGTCCACTTCCCTCACTCCTTTCATGAGAGACAAATAGGCTGCTTCATGGTTGATTTGGCTGGTTGGGTAAGACATGATGTGATCTAGTTATGCTTGATCAGTGAAGAAAATTAAGGATAATCTCCAGCGATGCCTTCAGATCAATTTGTCAACATCCAGTTTAGCAGCTGCTCTTTGATGGATGAGTGCAGTTTGAGGGCTACAGGAAGAAAAAATATTAAAGCACAAACCAATAGTGATGGAAACTGTGACAACTGAGTTAAAACACAGATATGTAAACCCACAAAAATAAAAACTACAAAGATACATCATTGTAATAATATTTACATACCTGAAAGTTACATGTATTTTCTCTTAAGTAGATGAGTGGTTCACCAACCAACAGCTGTCGGCACAGTAGCAAGAATGTAAATGAAAGCAGAGCAAAGAGTGATCATCTGCAGAAAAACAATAAGGCAGGACAAACATAAAAGGAGCCACCCAGGATAAGACTTCTAGCAAGACCTGTTTATCATGGTCTTGCTAGATGAACAGGTATCTGTTTATGGAGGAGTATCTAATATGGAGGAGTATCTAATATTTGAGGCTGATGAAAAAGCTTGGATAAAGAAGATAAAGAAACACACCCTGTACATAAGCTTTTTGTCGTTTTCAATAAACATAAACGCATTTGGAAGAGTTGTTTGAAGATACTTAATTCAATATGCACAGTTAAGAAAAACGTATGTAGCCACGCCCGTTTAAAAACTACAGTGTATTTTATGTATATTAAAAAATTCACTGTATTCACTCTTGATGGTATTTTTAGTTGGGTAGGAGACTGTTTATGCTGTCAAACGCACACACAACACAGGGATCTTTAAAAATCAAACCAACTAAGTTTTCTGCCTGTTGTCCTGTTTTCCCATTTGACTGGGCGGGGGATTCAATGATACACCCGGAAATTCTTTTGACTATTTAAATGCGTGTATAGTCAAATAAACAACGTAAACAAATACAAGATCATAACTCAGTACATTTTTATAGGATTTAAAAACAACAAAAAAGAGCCAGGCATAAATAGTGGTAAAACTTACATTTTGTATTGCGTTTCACCAAGTCATTGCGGAACCCCTTAAGCTTACCGCAAGTTTCTAAACGAGCCTATTTTAAAGAGCGGCCGCAAACACGAAAAACTCTTACAAACTACGCTTAACTCACCAACACCAAGAGAGCATAAGAAATCGTCCTGTTTCCTTTCCTTTGCGCTCTGAAATAGATGGCAAACAGCTGAAAGCTGCTTCACGAACGTCGTCCTCGCAGGTTGAGCCGGGGTTCTCTAATAACCGGAGTGGCCGACAACAAATGCTCAAGAGATTGTAAAAATTGTGTGATACGTGTAACTGTTAAAAAAGCGGTATTTGCATCTAGTTTTAGTTGCGTATTTAATATTTTTGCTTTATTAAACATTATATATTTCTGGCTTGCAGCTTTTATCTCACTATTACGACAAACAAACATTTGGTTTTTTTTGTTTTGTTTTGTTTTCCATGACTCCGTGGTTTTCCTGACTGGGATCTGGAACCTTATATTTGGTTTAGGAATTAGTTCCCCGAAAGACACAGAATTAAAACATTTTTTCTTGATAGTGTTGCTTCCTAGGTACACAAAGAAACCTTATCAAAAATCCTTCCTCGCAGCGGCTGTAAGACTGGAATCATCACTGCTCCAAACAAACTCCATAAATGTTTACATTGATAACAGTTTTTTCAGTGCAAATAAAATTCCTGCTTGTACTTGTATTTATTTATTTTTTTACATTTTATTTGACGGGTTGTGAATAAGACTGTCATGACACCGTCATAGACATTATTTAACACGAGTAAGTCAATATTTATGACTTGTCATAAAGTGTCATTCGGTAAATCATGACAAAGTTGACATTATTCAAAATGTCTGTTATGGTAACTTGACATTAACCAAGAAATCGTGATCTGACATTCATTTGTTGTAAAAGTATTACTGATTAAACTTTAGCTTTAATAACCTAAAGCTACATAATCTTTAAAATATGAAATGTCTGTTCAACAGTTTGCTTCACAATAGGCATACCTGAAAGTTAAAAATGCATTCCTGCTTCGGTAGAGTGCTTCAACAATTGTCAACACAGACACAAGAATACAATTGAAAGCTGAGCAGGGTTGGATCAGTCAAAATATAACAAAAAGAGGAGGAATGGCAGAGATAATCTGGATGGAAAAAACATCGTGTCAACATTCTCAGTGTGTGACTAGTCCTCTGTTTACAGGCGTTACTTGATCCTGACATCAAGTAAAACCTGTTTATTGTGTGAGTCTTCATTTATTTGAGGTTATAATAGAACAAGTTTAGCATGTAAAGAAACACACTCTGCCCGTGAGGTTTTTACTTCTTTTGGGTTGTTTTTTTGTTGCTGTTATTGTTTGTTTTTTCAAACAACATTTTAGTTTTTAACGAACTGTACCACTGTCGTTAGGAAAAATACAACGTACCGATATGTCATAAAAAACACAAACCAACCAAGGTATTTGGCAAGTTTATTTAATTTCATTTATTTATTTATTTATTTATTTATTTATTTTTGCTTTATCAGAAAAAGTAGATTTTCATCTGACAGGGTGGAGAAAATAAACACACATCCGAACAGTTTCAAAGTCTTTTAAAGACGTTTTACCGCATAAAATGAACACATTTTACAATGCACAAAACTATGACTCCAAATATACAACTCTAACACTAATGAAATGTGAATGTAAAGAGTTAAATAGTTATAAAATTTATATTCCATGTTGCATATAACTTGTCCGTCATTGGGGAACACTAAAACATAAAGCACGTTTCTACACGAGTCTAGTTGGCAGACGCACCTCCTGCAAAACTAGCTTGCAACTAAACAAATCACAATTTTTGCAGATTTTGAACGGGAATTTTTTTTTTTCTCAGTTTAATTTTCTTAGCCTGAACAAATCTTTAAAGCAGACTCAAAAACGCCGACGAAACAGGGCGTAAAAGAACGTCCTATGTTTGCCTTCCTTGTTGCTCTAAATAGTTAGTAAAAGTAGCTGAAAGCGGCTGCACAGATGTCGTGTGCGCTGGTTGGACCTTCTGGGATCCGGATTCCACTGGAGAACGGACGGGCTGTGATTCTGGGCCGGGGTCCGGACACTGGGGTGGCCGACAAGAAATGCTCCAGGCACCAAGGTGAGGCAGAGAGAAACTCAACAACAAAACGTTGTTGGCCTTAATATCAAATGTTTTAATGTATTTATTGATGTACTCACTAAGATCTATATCAGGAGGGTACATAAAGGAGAGGAAATGTAGTGTAATTATTATACTACTATAATATAACATAACATTTTAATATAATGTCATTTTGTTCAGTGTAATTTTGGCTTTGCCTTTTATGTTAGTTACTGAAGGGAATCTGAAAGACTCAGTACCACTTGTATAATGAGTGAAATGGAGTTTGGGGATTTCCTTGATAAACAGCCTAAATCAAAGGAGACTTATTTGGAAATATGTCTTTAAATTTACGGAATTTTAAAATGCAAAGATTATCTGATGCTTATTATGAGATTAAAAGTGATGTTATTTCAAACGAGTATTGTCAAATAGGGTAAATATAATTAATTTTAGATTGATCTTGGTGCAATAAGGTTAAAAGATGGGGTTGGTTCCTGCGGTCTGCATTTAAAGGGAATAAGCTGCTCAGAATTAAGAAAAACATGCTCTGTGCAGCTCGAAAATAATTTCTTATAAACTAGTCAAAATTTGACTCAAAATATTCCAGTCGTATGGCAAAATATGTTTTTATTCTGCCTTAGCAACATCCCTGTATTGACTGTTAAATATGAATCTGTGCATAGAGCATTATGTCTGCAGGGCTTTAAATCAGTGTTACTTGAGGGAAACAGCCAAATCAGTTCATGAGCTGTTGTTTTCCTCTAGTCTCTGTTAAACATGCAAATAGGCATATTTTAAAAATACTGATAGCTTAAAAAGATTATTCTCCTATCTTTCATGTGTGTTTTGCTTTAATATTTGTACTCTCTGTGACTCATTGTACCTATGTTTGAGTAAGCCACACCAATATTATATATCCCTCCTCTGTGATCATGTGCCGTATCCATTTTAACAGCCTTGTGTTTGTTTCAGTGAAGGTGGTGGCTTGTTATGCAGAGCAGGATGTGGTTGTTACTCAGGTATGGGAACACACCCACCCAGAGAGGTATCATAATTATCCACAATTAAAGCACCACTGTCAGGTTGTGCAAATTAACACATCAAGTTAGCTATTTTATTTCTTGAGAAAAGCCTAGGTCAGCACATGTTTCTCTTTCCCCTTACACACACCCTGCTTATCTTGGAGTCATTAAACAAAGTGTTACCCTGAAGATTCTCCAGTCCAATGTCCACATGTGCCATATTTTTGCAGCTTGGGCCAAATCCTAGTTTCCTAAATGGCGAGAAGCTGGGTCGGGGTCAGTCAGGTAAACTTACCCATGGAGGTACCCTGTACCTGGTCAACCAGAGCCACCCATTTACACTGGACGTCTCTCTGAGCTCAGCTTACAGCATGATACAGAGGAACCTGAAAGTCTCAGATAAGACTAAAGGAGGTAGAAACAGGACGGAGGCTGAATCCAGTCCGTCTCCAAAACGCAGTATTAAGGACTTCTTTTTCGTGTCTCCCTCTAAGGTAAAACATCTTTTTTTTTTTCCTCGTGCGTCTTATCGATTTATGATGCACCACAAATAAATTTATGTGATTGTGAAAGTGATTGTATGTATATATATTTTTTTGTTCAGGCTTCTAAAAGGCAGCTGAACACAGAGATGGCCCACCCTGAGGTGAAGCGACTGAAATTAGATGAGCAGGATGAGGAGGAGCAACTCTGTGAGGAAAAGCTAAAGGAGCTGCAGGAGTTTGCAGAAAAGAACATGACAGAGGAGAAAAAAGACACCCATTCTTCCCCGTCTTCATCTCCAGTAAAGGCATGCGTGAAGAGCAGCTGGCAGCAGACAGGAACCCTCATGTTTTACACAGCTGCAGGAGTGAAAGCGAGCAACAAGGTGGGGAATGATTCCTTTTTGGAACAATACACAAGATTTTCTGGTGTGTTTGTGCTATGTACTACTAAACTTGGTTTATACCCTTGTTGTTTGCTTTCAGATTGCTGGGTTTGATATTGATGGATGTATTATCACCACCAAATCTGGAAAAGTCTTTCCCACCGCACCTGATGACTGGAAGTATGTTCATTCTCCTCCACGTGTTCTTTGATCATTGTTTCTCTTTTATTTCCAATATGTGCAGTTCCACATCTTCTGTTCTGCCTCCTACAGAGTCTAGCAATGCATAACTTTTGGACAAGTTCACATTTTTTGACTTTGTAACCACAAGTGTCCATGTATTTTAATGAGCTTTCATGTGATAGACCGAGTCGAAGTAGAGCATTGTTTCAAAAAGGTTCTGGTGATTGTGGCAAACTACTAGATTGTTGCCACAACTGCCCTGGAGCAATCTGACAGAGTCAACTTGGTGTTTCTAGATTTTATTTATAATTCTTAAAGTAAATTATGCTGGATACAAATGCCAACCGCACTTCTCAGATATTTATTTTTATTGCAAAATTATAAAACATCTTTTGGCCATGTGATGGGGGCGGGACATGAGCAGGTCCTACCTCACAACTCATTAAATGACGGCTTGTAAAAAGTATCACCCTTGCCAGCAGTAACATTGTGTTGGTGTATTACTAAACAGTTAAATCAACTTTGTGGTTGTAACATGAACAATATACAAGAGTTCAAAAACTGTATGTGTTCATCAGATGTAGATTATTTAACTCTCATTATGTGAATTTCCTAGGATTCTGTACCCTGAGATTCAGCCCAGGCTGGCCAGCTTGCTCAAAAAAGGCTATAAGGTGCGAAGGATTAAAACATCTGCACTGGTCGACTTTAGAAGAATAAACCTAGTGGACTGGTGTTGGATTTCACATGCTTGTGTAACCTGTTGCAGGTTGTTTTCTTCACCAACCAGCTGGGGATCACTAGGGGCAAACTGATACCAGAGGTGTTCAAGTCTAAAGTGGAGGATGTCCTCACCACGCTGCAGCTGCCTGTGCAGGTTGGTCCCAGGTTCTCTGCACAGATTCCTTCAGCATCAAGCAGCGACTGATCTCCTGTTCCACGCTGCAGGTGTTTGTCGCCAGTGGCCCTGGTGTCTACAGGAAACCCGTGATGGGAATGTGGAATCACCTGTGTGAGAAAGTGAGTACACACCTGTCACACCTGATATATAGCAGCTTCACCACCAGAAACCAAAGAATCAATAAAAATTTTGTTGCATGGCGTCTCTGGTGTATTTCCTGGCCAGGCTAATGATGGGGTGGCTGTCGACAAGACCCAGAGTTTTTATGTAGGAGGTAAGTCAAAGCTTAGGTGTGTGGCTTTGATGTTGATATAATAAATATTCTCTCTTTTCTGTTTATGTTTGATATCAAGCATAGAAAACTCCATTGCTTAACCATATCATGCGTCAGTTGAATCTGTAGCGGTTCATAACACCCTCCCTCCCTGTGTCTGACCGTCTCCCTGTGTCTAGATGCTGCAGGAAGGCCGGAGAACTGGGCTCCAGGCAAGAAGAAGAAGGATTTCTCCTGCAGTGACAGATTGGTAAGAGCTCCCTACTTCTGCCTTCCAAACAATATTTCTTGTCCTTCCTTACATCCCATCTTTTGTCCTCTCCTTCATTCCTTTCCCCTCTCTGTCTTTCCACGGTTTCATATTTTATTTTTGTGTCCTTCTCTCATGTTTGTCTCTAGTTTTTGCAGGTTCCATGTTGAAAGCTGAGTGTAGAAATATTTGCTCTAAACTATTTTATTTAATTTATTTTTTTTGCTTGATGATTTTAGAAGGTTGAATCTGGAAAATTTTGACATTTTTCCATGGAAAATGTGTGGGAACTTTATCCTCCTGTCACTTCCTGTCTCCACCAAGTCTTTAACATCAGGTTTGATTTCAGTGAATAGATTAGTGGAGCGTCAAGCTTTTTTTTTTCCTGTTGTTTCAGTTTGCGCTGAACATTGGGCTTCAGTTCTACACACCAGAAGAATACTTTTTAGGATGGAAGAGCGCCCCCTACAGCCTGCCTGACTTTGACCCTGTGAGTACAGCTTAGTTCTGAATCCTTTTTTTGGTGTCACAGATGTTTTTCTGATTCATCATGCCTGAGTCATTTCTTCTGTTGGGCTTTATTCTGGCTCAGCATAAAACCAATCAGGGAACCTGTGAAGCCCTAATTATGTTAAAAGGGAATGATCAATATGTTTTACAAAAATCTTATAAAAGTCCAAGGTCGACAAGCCTCTGCTGGGTAGATATATAATATAATCTGTGTGCATCTTAATCATTGTCTTTCATTCTGAATTAGCGGAAGCTCGACTCTAGCTGCAGATTGTTCGACCCGCCGTCCGCCTCACTCATCTGCACCAAGACAGAAGTTATTGTTGCCGTGGGTTACCCTGCAGGTACTATCTGGAGGGGCATATCACCTTTCTGGTCTGTTCATCCGCCAACACCCTGATATTCTTTTTTTGTCTTTTCTTTTCAGCTGGTAAATCCACCTTCTTCCACACCCACATTGTTCCAAAGGGCTACGTCTACATCAACAGGGCGAGTAGATCCTGAATATTTCAGCTCAGCTAACTGAACGAGTCTCATTGTGCTGGTTTTCAGTTCATTAAAACTTGTTTCCACTCCCGTCTGCATCAGGACATGCTCGGCTCCTGGCAGAACTGCGTGTCGGCGTGTGAGCGAGCTCTGAAGGAGGGCCGCAGCGTCGCCGTGGACAACACCAACCCAGACCCAGAGTCTCGCAAACGGTAGCTCCGTTGCAGCACCTCCCAAGTATTTTCTCTCTGTTTGTTTGGCTGGGTGTGTCGCTTTTATGTTTCAGTTTGATGAACACAAGCCACTTCACTGGGTCCACCTTTACGTAAACAATCTGCAGGAGAATCATGTCACAAATCCAAATTATTTAACACAAACAGTTTAGTTAATGTTTGTGTTGGAGGAGTGTTTGCTCTACTGTCTAATTCAAGTCACTTTTCTCATGACTGATGATTTCAGGTGTTAATTATTATTCAGTAATAAGGCTATGCAGTCTGCATTAAAACATTAAAGGTGACCTATTATGATTCCATGACAAAGGTTAGGAAAGGTCTATGTTTGACATAAAACATGTTCATTCTATTATTTTTTACATAATAAGTCTTGTATTATGAGAATAAACTGACCTGTGTGGGGGTTTCTGCAGATACTTGGACGTGGCCAAGGCAGCAGGAGTGTCCTGTCGCTGTTTCTTCTTCACCGCCACCTTGGAGCAAGCCAAGCACAATAACAGGGTATGACCAACTTCACACATCCCCTTTTTCTTTTTTTAAACACACGGCTCAGTTTAATCCTGGTTGTGAGGAACCTTGTCTGTTTTTACTGTTCTCAGTTCCGTGAGATGGCTCCATCTGACAGCAAACACGCCAAGGTCAATGACATGGTTTTCCACAGCTACAAGTGAGTGAAACTGGCCTGCAATGATGGCCTCGGTCATGTTGCTCAACTTTTTTCTAAAGCCAAAAGGCACATTTGCATTTACTAGCAGCTCATGTGGACTGAAATAAGTATTTTTGCTCAAATTGTGTCCTTTTTGCTAAATTTGCTTTAAATTTAAAACATGTTTTATGAATTAACTGATGTGATCTGTCGTTTGTTTTTGGACAGGAAACATTTTGTGGCTCCAAATCTCTCTGAGGGGTTCTCTGAGATCCTTCAAATCCACTTTGTTCCACACTTCAAGGATAGACAGTCTGAAACTTTGTTCAGGCAGTTCTCTGAGGGGTGACCGGACTCCTGCAGCTGGTTCTGACAACAATGGATAACAGATGAGACCTCAGGAAAGACACTGGGATAGACCTGCAGCTGATAAACAGTCTGCTTATTTAGCTCACATACTAAGCTATTGAAGCGATTATTTTAAGCAGCAGTGATGTCAAGCAGATTAGCTCAGGACATTTTATTGACATAATGTTGCAAGAAGCATTTCAACATAACAGAGACACTTTTGTCTACATGTTGAGTCTAGAAATAAATTGTTAAAATGTAAGAACAGACGTAGATTTTTATGTTTTACTTCCATTGCTCCAAATTTTCACTGTTTCCACTGGACAATAGTTCTTCCTACCTGAATAATGGTGTGATTAATGATATCATGTACTGACAAGAAAAGTTGAAAGGTTTGCACCTGAAAATGTTCAGAGTACAGAAACATTAACACTCAGAATAAAGTTTACATTTTATTTTTCAACTGTTGAATAAAATTTTGTTTCCATTTTAAGATTTTTATTCAACAAAACTATTATCTTTCTGGAATGATCTGCACGATGTAACAATCTGCATTAAGTCAGGTGTTCATTAGCATACAGTGAACTGTTCTACTCTATGGTCCTGGATCTGCTCTCTGGCTCTTAAGGAAGAAACTGGATGTCCTTCCCCAGGTGCTGTTTCAACCACGGCATTAACTTGAAGAGGTCGATGTGAAAGTCTCGAGCGTCAGGAGAAGTTCTGCTCCCCGGGATTTTACATATATCTATGGTGCCCCAGCTCAGCACTCCCACCTATTGATAAAAACAGAAAATAGTTTGGTTCTGACCACACAACTCATGATGATCTGACTCTTCTTTTTTCCCCCTATTTAAAAGTTTTTAGACCTGAAAGAAGCGCTTCCTTTTCTGCAGATACAGGGATCCACCAGAGTCGCCTGTAAAAAAGGTGTAGCTGTTATTTGTGTCCTGTACTGATCTCTGTTGCTGTCTTTGAACTGGAAGATTCCAGACCTGGGCAGCTGATGCCATCCTGATATTCTGCAGTACCTCCAGAGCAGAGGAAATTTTCAGTCACGTATTCGTCTAGCGCTACATTTGTGGGTTTAGTTAGTGTCACCCTGGCCTTTTCCACACAGGCAGGCCTCTGCAGAGAGAGAAAACACAACAACACTATTTTACCAGGAGGATTTCTATCAGATTTATGATGATTGGTCAAGAAAACTCACCTGATTCTTCAGGTGGATATGAGTTTGTTTCCGTTCTTTGGCCTTATGGATGAAGAAGGCAGGAGTCGGAGTTTGTGAAAGGAGTTCCTCCCCTGTTGAAACATGCTTACAGCTTTATGTTTATGAACAAATACGAAACAGCCAGGCTTTCCCTTCAGCTTTTACATGCTACAACACACCTCTGTGTTTTACTGTATCTAAATGGGAAACAAATTAGTTGATCATGTAGAGGAAAAAAAAAGTTATTGAAATGCAATGTTTCCAAGAGACTTTATATTATCAATTTAATTTAAGTCTGGACCACTTTAAAACAAACTAAGACATTTAATTTTAGCTCTCTGTGTTAAGGGTCGTCCTGGTGAATTTGAACCACCACTCTAGTCTTAAGTCTTTTAACACAGTGCTCCTCTTCAGTCAAATTTTATTTGTATGCACATTTCAGCAACAAGGCAGTTCAAAGTGCTTTACATCATAAAACACAAAAACCAACTAGCATTACATTTTTCCAAGTGCCGTCATAAAAGTTACTTACTGTGCTGCTCACAGGTGGAGTTGATTTTTTTCATGGCTCGAGAGGCCGCGATGGTACATGGCAAGCAGATAGGCCTGTTGTAAAACATTTTATTTAAATCGATCTCACATTAAACTACACCTGTATGCATTCATAATTAAACATGTTCCACCTGAAGAAGTTGTTCAATCAGACGTGTGCTGACCTGAAGCATTTACAGATTGCTTTACTGTCAACTGTCTCACCTGGCTTCCCAGGATAACGGGATTTTCTGTTTTGTCTCTATCAAAGCTATATCATAGTCATAAAACTCTGAGACATTCCTCCCTTTCAGTTTGCGGGTGTTGTAATCGGGGTGTGTGATCACCCTTATGCCGTCCACTACTCCTCCATCTGGAAACCAAAGACACTGTTTACTATGTCAGCATAAAGGATTTGAATTCAGTATAATAACATATGTTCACCCTTTCCAAGACATTGATGAAGATGATATGAATGAAAAATCAATCTGTTTATTTCTAGACATAGATATTTAATATAAATACAAACTTAATCTTGTGGAAAAAGTGTGATATTCTTGCATGTAGTTTTGCTTAAGCAAAGCTTTACTAAATTAATCTTTGACGACTTAAATATTAATCTAAAATAAATGTCATTTGTATGAGAACATTTCTTTTTACAAGACTAAATATTTGCCTTCATCTACAAGTTGACGATTTCAGCTCCTTACCATATTGTATTTGTAGCTGATCTGGGACTCTGGTTGTGCTCACTTTGCCAAAGCAGTGAGCAGCTGTCAGCACCCAGGTCTGGCTTATAATAGATCCCGTACAGTGTAATTTACCACGTGGCCATTCGCTCTACAGGGAGACAGAATTTATTTAAGATTACAGCCTGCTTTAACCAATTTCTTCTAAATGAAAGAGATTGCATTTACCGATAAGAGGATGACGTGCCAAGGCCTGGTGTAGGCTTTCACGCTGCCTTCTATCTGGTCTTCAGTGATGTCTTCCTGAGCTATCCCGCACATTGTCACACTTTTGTCACCTGGTAAATAGAAAGTCATAAATTTGGTTCCATTTAGAGACAAACCGTGTTAAGGAATGTGTTTGGTTTTGCGCTGAGTGAGAGCTGCTACTCACTGATGATACTGTTGAACACTTTTCCCAGTAAGCCAAAGTTTTCCAGATTGAAGAAATGCGTCTCGCCACTTTTCTTTGAGGCCAGAGAGTTCAACTCATCTTTGTTCACTTGTTCTCCAACACCAAACACATAGACATCTGGAAACATCAAACTCCCTTATTTTTATGTTTTATTTTTGCACTGATAATTTTCTGACGGTGTATCTGTCATTTCAAATTTATCAAATAAAGTCTTTATCACAATCCTTGTTGTGCATTAATATCAATTCATGTAATCCTACCCAGCAGTTTCTCATGTGTATGATCGTGTTGTATGGTGCTGTAGCCCAGTATGCTCCGGATCCTGTCCAGAGCGGCCTCGGGCTTTTTCCCTGTGTTGGAGTAACCTGCAGGTAAAAAAATACAACAAAAAAGAAACATCACAATTATTGCAATATCTCTACTACAATATTTCATTTTGAACCAAGAGTTTTTTTTTCAAAAGGGCTTGTCTCATCGCTATGGTAATACAGGTAAAGCATTTTATTTCTTTAGTTTCCTTAAAAATAAAACTTGCAAGGTGTCTTGAAGCAAGCCAGCGCAAAGGACAAGCTTGTTTATAAAAGTAAACAAAAGGACATCAAACTCAATCAGGTAAAGTCAAGTAAAGGACCATGGAATAGAATATCATGATGAAGGCCTCAGCAACACTCATCATCATCGGGGCGTGATGTATGTGCTTGTTTTTGTGTGCAAGGTCAGTGTTTTGTATTTTTCTACACTGCTGATCTACAGTTGTGCTTGAGATTCTTGAGTTTTTACCATCGGTTTCTATGATGATGATGTTCTGAGTCTCATTAAAACGGTTCTTGTTTCTGTTTTCATTTAAGAAGCTGATTGTGTTCATGACATTTTCCAGAGCAGAGTAAAGGTTGGTGCCCGTCTTACGGCCGTGACCTGCAGCAGAGAATGAAACTGGTTAATTTTTCTAAAAAAAAACACTTGGTTGATTTTGTTAACTCTCCAGGATACTGGATGTGATTTTCGGTTTAATTGTAAAGTTTACAACACGCCAAGTCCTACTGTGGTAGTCGAACTCCATCAGAGTCGATATGACCTCATCAGAATCCCCACTTATATCCGTATCATGGATGCTGACAATGACTTTAGTTGCGCTGGCAAACGACAACACGTGGAAATTCAGCTGGACGTCGTAGCTGTCCAGCTAAAAGGACAGAGGGTAAGATTCAAAGACCCAGACTGTTGTAGGATGTTATTGTAACTATAACCCTGACTGTGTCTCATACAAACCTTTCTGATCAGAGCAATGGTTGCATTCCTGGCCAATTCAAATTTGTCCTTCTTGATGCTTCCTGATGTGTCCAGCAAAATGTAGACGTTCATACGACTGACTTCACCCACAAGAAAGCTTCGGCCAAACGATCTGGTAACATCTTTTCACACACAAGCACACAATTGACATTTTTTCTTCCACTTGAACATGACTTTTTTTTAAAACATAAAAACAACTTAATGTTCACAAAAAGAATAAATAAAATAACTTTTCTTTTTGGAATCCGGAGAGAGAACATCCATCACGCCAGCCAGTGATCCCGCCATGGCCGCAGCCACGGAGCTGGGCGTGTCAAAAGTCTGAGGGGCTGCAATAAAGCACAAAAGGACTGAATGTAGGAAAAAGCTGGACATTCTGTTGCTGGTGGAGTTACAATGTTTGAGTTTAGTGTGTGAGCTCCTTCTAATGGAAAATAACAAAAGTTATCACCTTGGCACCTTGGTGATGAGCCGCTCCACTCCTTGTTCTCCAGGCAAACCCTTTCAGCCGACCCAAGCAGATGCATTCCAGCTTGACATCGGTAAGTCACTTTGTCTTCTATCTGGAATCGGTCCCCTGACCTCTTGGCCCCCGGGGGGATTCCTGGGTCTCTACATTCACTGGCTGCAAAAACTATAAACATACTATAATATATTATATACTATGTAGTATATAATATACTATATTTTTTCTGAGGCTGCACAACATTGATGTGTGTGTTTATAAAATGTTGAAAATATATTTTATTCTTTACAAAAAATGATCAAGTGCCTTGCAGAATTATTCATACCTATTAAGGATTTTTATGTCACATTACAACAACAAATTTTAACTTTGTGGGGATTTCATGTGATGGATGAAATTTCGTAGAAGTTAAAAGCAGTTATAGACCGATATCTAAACTTTGAAAATCTCTGTTTTCTGAACAACCTATCATCTGAGAATGGAAAGCATAAGGCCTAAATCCAAACCTACCAAGACATCACTTTCCACCTACAGCGTAGTAGTCCAATGAGCAATATTTGCATTGTTTCCTCACCATGATTGCGACAGACTGGAGTGGTGCCGGTCCATTCTCCAGACAGCGTGCAGTTTCTTTGTTCTGACCCGTGAAAGGAGAAACCGCTGTGGCAGGAAAAACTCTGCGCCATTCCAACTGGGAACCACTGATCCCTGGGCCAAAAGTCGCCATTGTCCAGCTGCAGTTGACCCGGACACATCATGTCTGTGTGTGTGACAGGGAGAGAGATGGGCTTCCAGCAGACGAGGGAGGACGCAGGTGGGGATTCTTGAAAATAAAAACGTTACCTTTGCAACTGGGCCGGGACACAAGCCTGCCACTGGGCAGTCTCATTGGTGACCATTCTCCATCAGCACCACAGATCCTGTTGCTGACCGGGTGTGGGAATTTCCCTGGATCGCAGTGATAGGTCATCACACTACCTTCCATTCCTTCCTGGGGAGGAAATACATTATTTCTTCAAGGGTAAAACCAGGTACAATTCAATACATTAGGTTATCATTGAAAGGTGAAAATATTTCAGCAAACTGATTCAAAGTGAAACTCATTCATTATACCTCATTGTAGCATCCAAACAGAGTGATAACACCTTTTCATTTCATCACAATAATTTAGACGATTACGGCTTACACTTAAGAACAACTCAAGGTTTAGCTCTCAGAAAATTCGAATATTACATGTAGGTAAAAAAAAAAAGATTTTTGATGCATAAATGTATAATATGGTCTTCACTGGCTGACAGTCGCTAACATCCTCCTCAAAGAAATTAAGCGACTAAAGGTGGCTGCTAGAGGCTTTCTTTTCACAGAGTGCTCCATTCAAGCACACTGATGGGAAGTTAAGTGGAAGACATTTTTTTATAGTGCACACGCAACATGGATAACTGCTGTCCAGAGAAAATTATGAAGTCCAGTAAAATGTTTTCAGGAAATAAAAACACATTAACTGCAGCATCAGAGCATTAAGAGTCACCACACACACAAAAGGACCAAGTCAGTAGTTTGCAACTCACAACCAGTCTCAAGTCTTTCACTTGAGTCAAGTCCCAAGTAAAGATACACAAATTGTAAATCAGGTTTAAAGTCAAAACATATCAAATTCAGCCCACAATTATTGATATTGCTACCTGATAGTATTGGTCAACATCAAGTCATGAAGTCCAAAGCTATTCAAATTGTTGACCAGGAAATTTTAGAACACTTTATGGTTCTTTCTGATGACAAGCTTCATGCAGAGGATTTTATTTTCCAGAAGGACTTGAGGTCACCTACCCACACTGCTAAAGGAACCAAAACCTGGGAGCCATAAAAATCAACCCTAACAGAAAATAGAGCTAGGAAATGGTCACTCAGTAGGTCATGAATTTATGACCTTCACTTCTTGAACTAATTCACTGAAACCTATTAAGTTTTTGACAATTATTCTAATTTGTTGAGATGAAGATGTTGATGTAAATGTGACACCTTATTTAAATAGCAGTGTGACATTGCTGTGATAACGTGGGGAGCAATTCATAATCCTCACCTCTGAGTATGTGACATTTCCGCCTTTGATCGTCTCTGTGGTCGAGCAGTTCAGAGGGCCTTGGTCATCGTACGTTTCGGAGTAGTAGTCAAACTCTTGTGGAGCCACTGGAGCACAACAGGTTAAAAATGTTTGAGACAAACACGTACCTCTACACACGCAAATACAACCAGTCATTTTGCACAAAACAATCTCCATCTGGTGTTGCAAATATTGAATAAAACTGACATACTCACCCTCCAGGACGGCGATGGAGACAAGGATCCACAGTGCAGATTTAACACTCATGATCAGACTCAGCAGAGTTCAGTTTCTCTGTTTTGAAGAAACCACTAACGGACCTTCTGAGTCGTCCTGCAGTCAGAGGCTTTATTTGATGACTGATTACCCATTAACATCCAGCTACCAAACGGGGACAGAGGTATTGAGCAATTTAGGACAGAAAATAGATTTCAGCACTTTCGTTTTTAGTGACACTACCCCTTTCTGTTGAAGGATTCTGTTTTCAAAGTAAACCATTTACTCTCTAATAAGGCATTAAAAGGCAACTTTGCATATTCAAAATAACAGATTTGTTATTTCCAAACCAAGTTGCATCTATTACTAACTCAAACTTTTGAAATGAATCCTCAGTAACTAACACTGCGCCGTCTTCGCCAGTTGCCTAAAATTCTGTTTGTCCGTTCATGTTTGTTTGCACTCAAATGTTTGATCACCAGGCCGCTCTAGCTCAGGCATGCGACAGTATGTTTCTGTACAACTTAAGTGATACAAACATTTAGCAAACCCCAAACAGCCCCCCTCGCTTTAGTTTTTCCCTCCTTCTCAGGGCTTAGTCCTCTCAGCTGACACGGCTTTGCTGAGCACTGGGAACAACTTTCTGAAACCCTTTTGTAGCCTGTCCCATACAAGCAAAAACACACAAGTGAAATACTGAAAGTAAAGAACATCGAGGATGGTTATTTTGACAACTGCAGCTTAAAACTCTTTTCCTCTGAATTATCTTGGTTACATTGCTGATTTTCGTGAGAATTATGGTTATGGCTCACCAACAAAGGAATTTTATGTGCAGGAGGATCGAAGACTGGAAGTTTTCACAGTCAAAGAGGAGGCTAACTGTTTGGGCAAAATGCATGATGGTAAGAAAACTCTGAAAAATGTCCTTCAAAATTTCCAATAGAGAAACAGCTCTGACTTTGCGATGTCCCTCCAGATTTATTCCTAAAAACGGCGGACCATTGGAAAGGATTGCTGACCAGAATTAGAATTTCCCTTTGAGACTGATGATGTCTGATCTGAGCCAGGTCTCTGTTTACTCTGACTCTTCTGACATTTATAAGGTAAGCTGGAAAGCAATAAGCTGATGGTAGATAATTTGAATGTTGGTACTATTTAATTTTATGAGTAACAAGAGTGCGCCCAAGCCACAGTGAGAGTTACTGTCTACAAAAAGAGAAAATATGGAACAGTGCAGAGCACTTCCTGGAGTGGACTGCCTACTAAATATATGTTATATCTGGGCAATCCAGAGAGTATCAAAGACTCATCAAGAACATCTTAAGAGAACCCTGGACAATATCTAAGCAACATCTAAGGCCTTACCTGGCTCACTTTAGGTCAGTTTTCAAGATTCAGTAATATGAAAGACATTGGCCAAAAAATATCTTAATGATGGCTGTAAATGTTTCGAAAGATGTGCCTTCTATCGCATCTCAGCAATTATCCGTTTCTGACTTTATCCCCAAAAACATCTGGGTTATGCAGCTCTGGACTGGTGTGGTCAAAGTTAATATAAATCCATGATAATGTGGCATGACCGTTAACAGGCCGTTTATTTGTGAAAATCCTCTGATGTCAATTAATTGAAACAATTCTTTTCAAAGTGATGTTAAAAAACAAAACCAAACAAAAACGCAAGGTCAACATATTGAGCTAGATAAGAACAAGACAGTCCTGATGTACATCTGAAAGAGGAAGACTATGTTCCCCTATACTGTCTATTTAAGTTCTCAGTTAATAAAATCTTGTTAAAAGTAATTCCCTTTTCATTTCTGCAGAATGTGTTCTGTAATCCCGCTTTTGAGCTGGAGGGGGAGCAGGAGGATCGGGTGGACGGCTTCAGGACTTCCTCATCCACTCCTGAACCAATCAAACCCCCAGCAGCCAGTGCGTCAGCCAATCCCTGACTGACATTTCATTTATTTGAAGTTTTTAAAGTTTGGATTCACATACAATAAATTATACTGATGAGTAGCTCAACTAAGTGAGGAAATATAGAGAAAATTAGCTTACCTGTTTTATTGAATGTAGACTTGTTAGTTTTTTCATAACTGTGAAAACAGTAAAATCAGTCCATTACTTTGTGTTTACCTGCACAGAAAACTGAAATCTGACACTGTATCACATGAAATGTTTTAGTTTTGCTCATCATTTTACATTTTATTAAGCTACACTTCAAAAACACAAAATCTTACCAAGTATTTTTGCCTAATACTAGTGCAAATATCTTAGTACACTTAAAATAAGACAAAACTAACTTATAAGCAACTTCTCAGCAAGATATAGGCGCTTGTTTTAAGTCAATAATTTAATATAGATAAAAAGTACTAGTTCCACTATCAGATTATTTCACCCCACAAGACATTTTCCCATGTTGTAAGTGAAAAAATCTGCCAGAGAAAAAAATAACACTAGGTCAGATTTTGTGTTTTTGCAGTGTAGGAGGAAATTAAGTTATTTGAAACAGGATTAAATGCATAATCTGTCCTTCAGATTTTGTGGAAATGTGCTCCATGCGGCTCAGAGGCAGAGGTGGTGGGTGGGGGGCGGTGGTGGTCTCTGCTGCTGCCCTGCTCCTGCTAACAGCCATTGGACTGGCGCTGGCTCTTATTCTCACTCGTGAGTTCCTGCTGCACGTAGCTGCTCAGAATGCATCAAGTCATATTTAAAAATGACTGAGAGAATGGATGAAAGGACTTTAAAATGTCCACCACAGAGTGTACAGCAGACAAAAGTCTCTGTCCAGATGTATGTCATTCTCTCATAATGTCCTACTTTTCTTTTAGAGCTGAAAAGCCAGGCAGTGGACAATCACCTGACAACAAGCTCTACAGGCTTACAGAGCACAGGACATGAAGTGCCCCACACTTCAACCGCAGCACCTTTGAACAGAAGTCACATAGACAGCACAGCCATTCCACAGCCTGCTGTGATCCCCCAGTCTGAAACAAGTACATCCATCCTCAATCAACAGGACTCTCATTTCTTTCAGAGCATATTTGTTCTTCTCCTTTAATAAAATATTCCTTTCTGTCTCCCAGGCTGTGGCGGTGTCATGAATGACTCAGGGGGCAGTTTCAGTTCCCCAAACCACCCTGGATCCTACCCCTCAAACTCACATTGCGTCTGGGAGATCCGGGTCCCACCGCCACACCTGGTTCAGATCCGTGTTTCCTACCTGGCGGTGGAGGGACCCTCCCCCTGTCTGTTTGACTGGTTGGAGGTTCAGCAGCAGGTCGAGCAGACCTCAGTGTTCACCAGGTCGGTCAGGTTGCAGGCAGGATGAAAATCTAAATCTACCACAGTTTTATTACTTTAAGCTGCTTAATTGCAATGCAAGATTTACACCTCACTCTTTCGAAAGAAGTGTTAAAAGAATGACACAAGATGGCGCTAAAGATTTGCAAATATTTGTAGTCCTTTTGACAAAAAGTACTCCATGCAAAATTTTTATCTACTCAGGAATATGTTGACCTTTTGTGTTGTAACACGTTGGTAAAATATATGAATACTGGAAACATAGTAAAATGATTCAAGTGAATCTTTTTCTTCAGGTTCTGTGGTAACGTCGCCCCACCAACGATCAACACAAACAGCAGTACCGTGTGGGTCACCTTCCACTCCGACGGCAGCATCGCCGGCGCCGGCTTTGCTGCGCAGTACAGAGCTGTCTTGCCCACACAAAGTCAGTATTTGTTGCTCCAGTTCAGTGTTTTTCAAACAGGGGGCCTTGGCCCCCGGAGGGCCGCTCAAAAAGCTGGAGGGAAGATGAGGGGGATAAAAGTTACATGAAAAAAATTACATTTTAAATCCTTCATTTTATTTATTTATTTATTTTAGAAATGTGATCTGTTTTTCAATCATTATTGAAAGGCAGGGATGGAAGAAATTGCCTCTATTGTCCCAAAGAGGGCCACACTCATCTTCCTGATTGGCTGCTACTCAAACGTATCAAGTTGCTTTTCTCAGGCGAGCATATAGGAAGAGTGAAATGGAAAAGTTTACAAGAGTTAAGTAACAATTTTTTTTCTTCCTGTTGTGGAGGACAGTGGGGCAAAAAACCTCAACTATGGAAATTAAATCCAAATAGTAGAAGAGGATGAGGGCTACAGAAAAAGGAAAAATCTCAGAATTCTGCCTTTTTATCCTCAGAATTTTGACCTTTTTCTAAGAATTCTGACTTCTTTTTCAGAATTTTGACCTTTTTCTTAGAATTCTGACTTCTTTTTCAGAATTTTGACCTTTTTCTTAGAATTCTGACTTCTTTTTCAGAATTTTGACCTTTTTCTTAGAATTCTGACTTCTTTCTCAGAATTTTGACCTTTTTCTTAGAATTCTGACTTCTTTTTCAGAATTTTGACCTTTTTCTTAGAATTCTGACTTTTGATGTCAGATTAGTCAGAATTCTGAGATTCTAAGTAGAATCTCAGAATTATAGTCAGAAGATGACTAGAATTGTCTGACATCAAAATTCTAAGAAAATTATCTGATGAAAATGTTCCACCACAAAACTCATTTCCACCTAAAATTAGAAGATGTGAGGAGCTGAGGGGCATTTCTGTAAATGAATGCAATCATTATTGAATAGTGAATGAAAGTGAGAAAATAAAATCTAAAAGTTAATGTTTCTTTATAAATCTTGTAGCAATGTCTGTGAGATTTCACAGATTTATTTGGCCAGAAGCTAATGTTGTTTGGGGGTCCGTGGCCTGGAAAAGTTTGGGATCCCCTGTTATGTTTGAGCAAACTCACATTCATTTCCACTTTCACCCCAGGATCTCCTCTGTTTCCTTAGAGAGCTGCAGCAGAGAAGAGCTCATGTGTGATGGTGGCCGGTGCCTGCTGCCTGTTTCTGTGTGTGACGGTCATCCAAACTGTAATGACCAAACAGACGAGGCAAACTGTAGCCACAAACACAAAGGTGAGAGCACAGAAGCTGTTATAAAGCCAACAGGAATCTTTAAGAAGAAAGGATCTGTGATCACTGTTGTTTTCCAGAATGTGGTGGTCAGAAGTCTGGGCCGTATGGTTACCTGGCAAGTCCAAATCACCCCAGCCCTTATCCTCACCAACAGGTAATTCTGGAAACAACCAAACACACCCAGATTACAAATAAGTGGAAAAGTAACAGCCTTTGTTATGTTCCCCAGTTGTGCGTGTGGCATATATCTGTTGATGAGGGTCATGTCATCACACTAAACTTCAGGAACTTCAGTCTGGAGACGCAGGATGTGTGCGAGTTTGACTATGTGGAAGTTCATGACAGCAACAGCATTGGAGCCGGGAGAGTTTTAGGGAGGTAAGAAGTTCTTTAGCTGAAATATCCTTTGGGTTTTCCTTCACATGAGTTCAAGAGTTGAGCTAAGCCAGCTGTTGTGCCTCGGTGATAGGTTTTGCGGCACTACCTTCCCACCAGACCTGACCTCCTCAGGCCCACACATGACAGTGGTGTTTGTGGCAGATGAGGGCGTGGCAGACAGCGGCTTTAACGCAACATACCAGGCTGTGTCTGTGCTGAACAGTGAGTCTTTGCTTTAATAAAGTTAGTGTTCTTGTTTCTTATTATCCCTCTAATTTCACCCCCATATTTTCAAGATGGATCAAAAGAAAATAAGCTAATGCTTATGTATTTAAGTTACTGAAAAACTATCCAACCACTTGAAACTCCACTAATTTATTGTCAGATTGTACAACTTGAATTAAATAAACATTCATATTATTCATTTATTTGGAGCATAGAGCTAGTATGTGAGTGGTGATGATGGGATCATCGTTTGGATTTGTTCTAGTGCCTCTGTCACATGTTATAAGTAGAGTACACATTCCCCTTCTATGTGCTTGGATTTTATGTAATAGACCAATACAAAATAGTGCATAACATCATTTATAGCAAAGCAAGAACACTGCACATCACTATGAACACACCGTCAGCTTGATTTCTCATAATGAAGGCAGCATGCGGCTATAGGGATGATTTTTTTTTTTACAGCAAGGACGAGAACATTCAGCTAAATACAAATGGCCCTAGATTTAAGACTGGAGCTGAGAATTATGGAGAAGAATTTCAGTTCCTACATGTGGTGGTAGAGAAATACTGCAGCTGTAACTATTACCACTAACTCAAAAAGAGCTGAAATTTTTATTTGTAACGTTTCTGCAATCAGTGCATGTATTTCTATTCCCTTCACAGCTACTCGGCGTGTTGGTCTGTTACAGAAAAGCCCAATAAAATTATTGATGTTCGGTAACTAGGTTTTAATGCTAATGTTTCTGTCCTTGACATGTCGCAAGAGAAAGTGAAAAATCAAGATAACCTGAAACAGGGGTCCCCAACTCCAGTCCTCAAGAACTCCAGTCCTCAAGGGCTACCATCCTGCAACTTTTAGATGCATCTCTGCTCCAAAATTCACCAGAATTTGAATTCCCTCACCAGCATCCAATCAGCTCTGAAAAAGGCTGGTAATGAGCAGTTTATATGATCCAGGTGTGTTTCAACAGAGATGCATCTAAAAGTTGCAGGACGGTAGCCCTTGAGGACTGAACTTGGGGACCCCTGACCTAAAAGAATGCATATCATACCAACTTTGTTTTTGTTTTCTCTGATAAGGAACATGTGGCCCGAACCAGATCGCCTGCAGCACAGGGGAGTGCCTTCAGCAGCAGTGGCTATGTGACGGATGGAGCGACTGTTCAGACGGTGCTGATGAACAGGGCTGTGCTAACTCCACCTACCCTCCTTTCAGTGAGTCCATGTTATCACTGGCCTCAATCAAGAAGCACTGATAGTTTCTTTTGTCTGCTGCTGCTGAGCGGCTGACATAGGAGACAATCTGTTGTTCATAACAGGGTAAAGGAAATAGAAGAAGTTCATATACAAAAGATGTCCTAATTTAAATGAGTTCAGATTTCTTAGATTGTAAGAAAACTGAACTCTGATTTCTTACAATTTCTTTTTTGTTTTAAGATATTTAAGTATGCTTTTTTTTTCTCACACAATAACACCAGCTTCATCATGTGAGATCATAGAGGTGGAGATGTGTCAGGGCCTCAGTTACAATTTTACCTCATTCCCCAACATATGGCTGTCCATTGCTGACCAGAGGGAAGCCACTACACTCCTGCGACAATACCGGGTAAAAGTTACCTTAATAATGCATAATAATACCGGGGTAACACGCCTGAAATCTGGATCTTACTATGCCAATGCATTTTCTTTTACTTTATTGCTTCAAAGAGTCACAATAACTAGTTTGGAAAGAAAGAAAAAAACAAAATGTTTTGGGATGAACAACCACACTCATTCATGGATCAGACTATTTTTTTGGTCCATCTCAGGATAGCAATGCTTAACCATAATTTTTTAAAAATACACGTCTTAGTTTCTAGATAGTATTTAGGTATGATTACCCTTTCAAAGTGGTGGATTAGTCACAGGTAGTTCATGAAGTTAACCTCTTTGGACTAATTCTGTTTAGTGAAACTGGTGATTGTCCACATGAGGCTTATGCTATGGGTATTTGTCAAACATCTATAACAGTGTTTGGTGGCCATGTTTTGAATCTCTCTGACCAGAACTTAACTAGAACTTGTTAAACCAAAATAATGCACACTTCTTGCCTTAACGATACATTTCTTTTTGCCCAGTTGTATCCAGGGACACGAAGGACAAGAGTTAACTGAAGTATTCAACAGGCAAAGGATTCAGAAAATGTATAATATACCCATAATGTCTGTTTATGGGAGGTGATTATGAGCTGTAATTTGAAGTCACAGACTTATACTATAACCTTAACTTGTTCTTTGGTGTGTGGGGACTGGATGTCACTTATGTGTCTAGTTTGTTAGTTACAATCAAACTACTCAAATAAAGTAGACTTATAACATGTTTTATCAGTATAGACAATGCATTGTTTTTAACACAGGTTGTAGCCAGACAGCAATCATCAGGGTTTACTTTATTCTGTGGACAGGTGCTGATGGAGCTGGCATGCTTCGAGCCTCTACGGAAGCTGGTGTGTGGGATGTTTCTTCCTCAGTGCAGCCCTCAGGGTGGGGTCCTCCAGCCCTGCCGCTCAGTCTGCTCCTCCGCTGAGCAGCAGTGCAGCCAGGCCCTCGACCTCTTCTCCTTTAGCTGGCCTTTCAACTGCCACCTCTTACCAGACTCACAAGACCCCGTGGAGTGTTCACAGCCTTAAAGATTAAACTGCAACAACACATTTACTGCTGTAAAGGGGCTGAATATATTAGTGTTTTATTTAGAAAATAACTGCAGGGTAAGGTTGAGAAGTTCTTCAGAATTTAAACTTTGCTCTTTATCCTTCTAGAGGTCAGGCTAAATCTGCATGACCCTTAACCAAGAAATGATTGAATTCGCTGAGCAACGTGAGCATGAAGACATTTAAAGTGGCACAACTTTAAATAGACCTAAAACTAATGGTCCAAGTCTACAGATGAAGTAAGAAACAATTGTTAAGTGAACTGACTTTTCAGTTTCTTGCTTTAATGTCAATACTGTAAAAATAATAAAACACTTACATATTGCTTTAAAATATTTTTTCACTGCATTGTTCTTTAACAAATATGAAATGCCTTGATTATTTTGGATTTGATATCAGTCTGGGTTTGACCAACAAAGAAAAAAGAAAGTAAGCTCTTCTTCTATTCGTGCTTGGTTCACTATATGACATCACAAGTTTTGTTGTGTTTTAGTCATATATGGACCAGTCAGACACTTAAATATTCCACTTCACTTTATTAGTTAAAAAACAGAAGAAAAGCTTCAACATTGCCTTTCAGTGAGGTCAAAAAATCTGACTGCTGTCTTGATTCTTCATAACAGATTATAATATATAATCATCGAATGCATAGGAGAAAAGATCTGTCTCCTAACATGTTAATAAACACAAGATTATTAAACATTAGACTGGATGAAAGAAATCCAGATTTTCTTCACTGATTATTGATGTCTGCTACAAAAAGAAGCGTTCAGCTATTGAAAACCTCAGTAATAGATCCATATGGAGGTATAAGAAGTTTGAGAGTATGGTCCAGAGCGACTGCAGTCAGACCCCATACTCTGTGTTTGCCATTACAAAACACTGGCAGTGTGTATCCATACTTGTTGCCAGTACGAAAGTTTGTGTAGCCGCGATTCTGGGGATTGGACAGGTGTGACAAGGACAAGGTGAAGATCTCGTCCACCTGAAGAAAATACAGACAAAACAAGTTCAACTGAAGTTTTGAAGAAATGAAACAAACAAAAAAAAAAACAATCTTGGTTTGGATTTGACTGTACCTCCTCTGGGTTTGGTTTGAATGCCAACTCCTCAAGAGGACCAAGGTTAGCCAACACCGGAGCAATCATCATCCCTGACTGCAGAGCAATAACAACATATACTGTCAAGTCACAAGCCTTGAGCTTCCTTATATTACAACCAACTTCTCAGCTGGCTTTAAGTCTGGACTTTGACTGGGCCATTCTAACATCCAAACAAGTTAGAATTGTTAATTGCTGAATGGTGGACCTCTCAGTCAAGACATTTTTAGACTCAAGGAAATTTCTACCAATACCTCCCTGTTGCTTTGACTCTTTCATGCATGTTTGGGAAATCCTTGAATCTCACATGGCAACCATTCAGGTGTGCCTGAAACCTGCTCTCACAAACACCCCATATTTCCACAAAGCTCCTTTTTGGACTCTCTGCCTCACTGAGCTTCCCTCCTCTGCACCTTCCTCATTCAGCTTCCTCAAACTAGCAGCAATTAGCAAACACTTGGTGGAACTGCATCTCTTCTGAGCTCATCATACAAATATCTTCTCAGTCCAACACTCCTATGAACAGTTGTAAATGGATATTAAGCTTTAACATGCTGAAGGTGGAGTGTCGGAAAGAGCAGGAGCTTCTTAAAGAGACGGGTGCCAATTTCAAGTCACCAAATTGCAAAGTAGAATTTTGTTCAAGTCAGGTTAGTACCGCCCCTTTAATGATCTATAGTTTTTTTTAACTATATAGATCATATATAATTATGACCTATATATGATCATTAATACTATGTAATAATAATTACATAGTTATTATAACTATGTAGATATTACATAGTTATTACTTCTGTAGATTTAACAGGGAACAAATCAAAGTACCGTAAGCTTTCAAAGCAGATCAAAACACCTTCCACTCACTGTGTCCCTCAGAGGTTTCATGACACCCCAGACCCTTTCAGCTGGAATAGTAATTCCCAGCTCCTCTCTGGCTTCCCGCAATGCAGTGGCCACTACATCTCTGTCTGATGGATCACCCTTTCCTCCAGCAAAGCTACAAGGAGGACAGATAATATAATACTCTGTCTGCAAGTCAATGAAATGTGAAATACAGGAAAATGTTATTGTGTGTGCTTGTCTTCAGCCTCCCACTAACCTGACGTCTCCTTTGTGCTTGCCCTTCAGCGTACAGGAGCGCAGAGTAAACAGAAACGCTGGTTCTCCTTTATCGTAGCAGAGAGAAACCAAGATGGAAGCCCACTTCCCTTTGTTCTTTCCTTGAGCCTGGCCGGCCCCTTGTCTCACTTTGTCCATGTCGTACTGCTTCCAGTTGGCCTGCAGGATCTGTCGACATCTGTTTTCGTTCTCAGGGGAGAGACAGTCCTTCCAGGTGTCTGTTACACGAGGGACAGCCTGATGAACAGTTCTGATTTGATAGACGGAGTGATAGTGGGTTTGTGCTCGACCGTGGAACTGGTTGGAAATCCGGGGATTAAGTGCTGGCATTTTATAAATTGTAGGCCAGGAAGTTCTGTTGAATAAACAGTGCCAGAAAGTGCTGAAAACATAAGGTGCTTTGGTTTTGGCAGAGACCTGAGGTTGGTGATAATGGCTTTTCAGAATGGCTTTGGAAATGGGGGTTTCGGATATAAGGCCTTCCAGCTGATAATTCTCACTGTCTGTGCTGAAAGACGTCAGTTGAGAAGAACAGCATAAAGTCATAGTGTCTTTTTCATGGATTTGATCATGTCTTCTGGCATGAATGTGTCTTACTTCCAAACATGTTGAGTCAATGTGTTTAGAGAATGCAAAAATGCAAAATTCTTTTGACAGCTGCAGTGACTTTAAATTACAAACACAAACCAGTGTTCGTGGACCCCTGAACATTCTGTAAACAAAGAGAAAACATACAGAAATTAGAACAATGTACAGACAGGTTGTGCTAATTATTGACTCATCAGTATAAAAAAAGGTCATGAGAACCATATTACACATTGTTAAACGTGCAGACTGACAAATTATTAGACTAAAGAATACAAATGCATGCTATACATTTCCCTTTACATCACAATTATGTAAAACTTACTAATCTCCAATTAAAACCACCTGATAAAGTACGCTGTAACGTGACAAAATGTGATTTTTATTTTTTATTTTTGGAAGAGTTTATTAAGGCAAAGACATCATTTCAACAACCAGCAGATAAAGTTAATGGCCAAAAGTCAAACTCTGCTGCTACCTAACTTAATGTGCTTTACTTTATCTTGAGGCAAATATTTTGCAAATGCTGATATTCAAATAACGTAATAGAGTTATTTGGTAGCAGTCAAGACCTACTCTGTAAATCGTGCTTTCAGAATATCAATCCAAACTGGATAAGTTAGCAAAACATTAGCAACACAGAGAGCTAGCAAGCTAATGTCAACCGTTACATAGCTGAAAATTGTGTCTTACAAACTACGCCTATTCAACATAAGTTCAGAATACAAATACGACAAATAAATATATATATATAATAAATAAAATATTTACTAGAGTACAACGTACACCGAGAGCTGAGCATGTTCACACTGAGAAAAAAACAATACCTGGTTATTTGTCGTGCTACCCGGCTAGCTGCCCTTGGGTCCGCTCCTTTTTCACATAACGGCGCCAAGTGCAGTAGAAGTTATGGTCACTTTCGGCGAGGGAGGGGTGAACTTCTGTGCTCGTTCAACTTAACATTCTTTGCTTACGAGATGAATATGTAACATCTGAAAATGTTTTAAATATAGACCTTGTAATACAACTTATCAAGCACTTTTACTGATTCAATTTATTGACATTTTCATGAATTGGCAAAAATTCTTGTTGACATAAAAACAGCCCAGCTGTTAATTTCAACTGTGTAGTCTAAATGAAAACCACTAAATGTCAAAAGAGCTCAGATCTCAGGATATGAACCACAGAGTGTTCTGCTAACACAATTTGGACACTTATTTTGCAACATAAACAAATAAATAAAACATACACAAAGCTTATGGGAAGCAGTAGACCGGCGGTTTTCAAAGTGTGAGGCGCGCCTCCCCTGGGGGGCGCCAGAGCACTTTAGGGGAGGCGCGGTGCGAGGGAAAAAATAAACCGGAAAAGCTATCTGCTTGCTGTCTACTGATGTGAGAGAAACGTCTTTTACGCACACGATCAACTCTGTGGATTTAGGAAAAAGTTGGTACTGTGGGGTGCGCGTGTGGAGTGGGGATCAGTGGAAATGTTTCCCACCTTAGAGGATGTTTTGGCCAGTGATGTCAGTAACGTTACTGACGTCGGACCACTTTTTTCAGTAACGAGTAATCTAACGCGTTGCTATTTCAAATCCAGTAGTCAGACTACAGTTACTTATCAAAATCATTTTTGCGTTACTATCTTCTTTTGTTATTTAATCGTATTTCCTCTACGTGTCTTGTCGAGTGACCGACGTCTCTATGCGACAGAAATGTAAACAATGGAGGGAGATGCGCGTTTTGTTGGTGGAAAAACTGGAACTATTTTGAGTTTCTGTCGACAAGTCCGATTATTATAAGCGGCTTTGGGCTTCATTTTTTTAAAGTCGCTTGCAGATTTAATGAGCGGCGGGTTGCGCCTTTTTGGGCTCGTTTTTGAACGTGAAGTTACTCATTTGGGGTTGGAAATAAGCAGAGACTCAATAAATCCCAGAATTTGTCCGTCATTAAGGTAGTTTTACTCCGTCTCTCCCTGTTCATCATTTCCAGGATGATCCGTCCCGCTGTGTCTTTGTTAATGTCAAGTTAATGTATTACCTCTGAATTACGTCGAGCTTCGCGTTGCGCTCCAGAAAACTGCAAACATCGAGACCAATATAAACAGCGCAATAAACGTGAAAACAGCCACGAATAAACGTGTCCGTAGTTGGCAATAGTTATAATGGCAAGTTAGCACCGTTATAATTATTAATATTACGGTAAGTGTCGCAGCCATCGGAGCTGTGGAGCTGCAGGAGGAGATCTGTAAGCTGCGACATCAAACTCAGGGGCGTAACGCAGAATCTGGAGGCTGGGGGGAGGGGGGCTTTAAAATCCTTCTTAGAGTTTTCCAGACAACAGTGGACCACACAAATTACTCATGTTTTTTATTTTTTGTACAATCTCCTCTTCAGTTCAACCTTATCAGTGGAGACACATTGTTGATGTTACCATTATAAAATAACTTACAATTAAGTATTGGCAAAGCTCAATGTGAGTTTCACAGGAGCGTTGTTGTTAGCAGCTGCTGAAAGTAACTAAAAAGTTACTTAATCCTGCAGTTAGTTACTTTCCTGCAGTTAGTTACTACTTGACTTGGAAAGTAACTTAGTTACTTTCCAAGTCAAGTAGTCAGCAATATAACTAAGTTACTTTTTCAAGGAGTAATCAGTAGTCCAATTAAAGTTACTTTTTCAAAGTAACTATGACATCACTGGTTTTGGCCAGAGCAGGGCTGAAGGTGGAGTTTTTAGAACTCCACCCCCCTCCGCCCCCCTCCACGGTGGGGGGGCGGGGGGAGGCGCAGCAGGCCTTAAGCTCCTTGAAGGGGGGCTCACCCTTTCATACTTTGAAAACCCCTGCAGTAGACAAAGTGGGGTTAAGGTCAGAGAGCTTACATCTCGTACATGGGTAAGTAAACCATGCAAGTAACCCCGCACACAAACAGCAGAGACTGGAACAGGCAAAACATTCAAAACTACTAATAGATAAGATAAAAACAAGACTGTAAAACAAATTCTTAGATAAAAACCTTTAAATGGCTTGCGCCGTTGGAAAATGAGGCGGATCCAATGGAGACTCTGAGCATCACATGCCCCAGCGCCTCCTTCTGTGTTGACGTCAGACATACCTCACATAAAACTTGTCTTTCCTCTTTTCTTGGATAAGAGTTGGGTTCATCCATCCATCCATTTTCTAAACACCCTTGTCCCTAATGGGGTCGGGAGGGTTGCTGGTGCCTATCTCCAGCTGCGTTCCGGGCGAGAGGCGGGGTACACCCTGGACAGGTCGCCAGTCTGTCGCAGGGGTTGGGTTCGTAGTAGGAAAAATAATTAGTGATTAAATTCCCGCAAAAACCCATGAATTACGTCATTGCTGTTTAGTGCCACTTAACCAGTTTGTCTTGTTTGCTGTTTTTTTTCTCCCAAAGTGGGCGAAAAAGTGTTCCTCATTATTTTGATTTCCAAAAAGAAAAGAGTTAAACCAATTATTAGTTCGAAAATTTCAAA
Organism: Gambusia affinis; assembly: GCF_019740435.1. Taxonomy (NCBI): domain Eukaryota; kingdom Metazoa; phylum Chordata; class Actinopteri; order Cyprinodontiformes; family Poeciliidae; genus Gambusia; species Gambusia affinis. The sequence continues at coordinate 11,454,824 of NC_057873.1, forward strand.
CATTTATCCCAGTCACGTTGTTTTGTGAATTTTAAAACAATGATTTAGATGGTTCAGATTAAACGTGCTCTCAAACGATTGACCAACACCAGTGACATAATAGGAAGAAACTCCACCACACCTGTTCTACAAGCCCCACCCCAAGCTAAGGAAGCTTGAGTATTTCAGTGGCATGTGACTCAAGTCAACTGTCATTTTACTATTTTGGTCCCTCACTGTCTTTCCTTTTTGCTATAATCTTTGATTTTTGTAAACCGTAACATACTTCTTCATTGATACCTTTTAGACCTTAAGCATCATCATGGCCTCAGCTTGGCCTGAAGAGGAGAACTTTGCTTGCTCGGTATGTCTGGAAACTCTGAAAGAGCCCACCACTCTACCATGTGGACATTCCTACTGCTTGAACTGTATCGAAAACCACTGGGACAAGGAAAACGACAAAGGTCAATATAGCTGCCCACAGTGTAGGCAGCTCTTCACTCCTCGACCTTTTGTGGCCAAGAATATGCTGCTTGCACAAGCCATGGAGAAACTAAGAACAAACAGCATAAAGCAGAGCAACTTTGTAGGCATCTATTCAGCTGAACCGGTGATGCCTGTCTACTTGGACGTCATATCGGATATTGGGCCCAGGAAGGGGAGTGTGTACCCTCAGCTGCCTTCGGTGGAACCCAGACTCTGCCCTCAACACAAGCAACCACTGGATTTGTTTTGCCATGAAGACAAGGAGTGTGTGTGTGTGATGTGCTACCAGGATGGACACACAGGACATCGTCTGGTTGGACCACAAGAAGAAAGAAGAGAGAGACAGGTATGTAACTGGCAAATGTCATTTCCACCTTAGTAAAGAGGTTAGTGTGATTTGTGCATATATGGTGAGTAAAATAAAGATCAGAGAAATCACAAACTATCTTTATTTGTCTCTACTTCTGATTTGACTACACTGTAATCCATTTATTCACTTTGTCTACCAAACTTTGATGTGTGTCTAGAAAGAGCTTGTCGAGATGCAGGCCGAAGTACACAGGAGAATCCAGGAGACCGAGAGGAAGATCATGGAGATACCTCATACTGCGCGTCAACAAAAAGTCAGTGAAACTCCTTGTTGATTTTCTTCAAACAGATATTTACAAAGGCATTTATGGCATCTCTCATTTCTCTCTCTTTCTCCCTAGGCCTTGCTGCAGGCCCTTCAAAAGGAGAGCTCTGATTTATTTCCAGAGCTGGTTAAGAGTCTAAATCTGACAGGGACACAGGTTGATGAGCTCCTTATTGCTCAGGAGAGGGTCTTTGATGGTCAAGTTAAAGCACTGGTGAGGCGTTTAGAGCAAGATTTATCACAGCTTCGTCAAAAGAGCGAAGAGCTGGGCAGGCTGGCTTATATCCAGGATAATATCTCCTTCTTGAAGGTAAAGAGGGATGGTTCTGGAAAATATTTTCATTTTCTTTTCACAAAATATTCAAAATGTTCTAAAATGAGTTGTTATGATTGTTCTATCTGATTCTTTTCAATGTTTTTCTCCCAAGAACTTCCTCCTCATGGAGCCGTTAGAGCAGACTGGTGCAACAGGACAGTCTGGGATTATTCAGGAGGAAGGCGTGGTGGCTTCCATAAGATCAGTCATTAAAGAGCTGCAAGAATCTGTACAAAACCTCTGCAAAGAAAGTCTCTCTAAGATTACCAAAATAGGTCAGATTATTTTCCTCATAATTGTTTTCTCTTTTATTTCCTGATTTGTTGATGACTAAAAGCTTATCTTTGTAGTGAGTCATGAAACCCTGGCTTCATCATCCGACAGTGTGGCAGCAGCAAGCACAGTATCCACTGATTATTCTGGTCAGGCCGCAGAACAGGCTTCAGGTTTGGAAACTTCTCTTCATGTCCAGTGCTACACAGAATATTCTTAAATTTGAAACAAATGTAGTTTAAATGATGGAAAAAGGACTTGTTTCTTACAAAGTATTATTTTTTAAATGCATAGTTTATGAAGAAATTGATGTTTCTCCACCGCCACAACCTATGCAACCTCAGTGTAAGTTTCGAATGCACATAATATGGATGCTTTTGTCTTTTTCTTTTTTTTTTATCATGCCAATTCTCAGTATTAAAATTGTCATAGTTTCCTCCACAGTACGTGAATCTTCAAGAATCAGAGGATCTATGAGTCATCAAGGTAAGATTAGAGCAAAGGATAACAGGAACAATGTTGTTGTGCTGATGACTGAGCTTATTGAGGTGAAACTTGTTTCAGTGGAATATTTCTATGTAATTTTTTTCTCTTCCCCTACCTGTTTTGAATATGGATCTCCAGCAAACCCTCCACCTCTCCCACTTTTTAGGCCTCAAGGTACATCTACTTGCAATGCATTTAATCTAAAGGTCACGTTTCACTTATATTGTTTATTAATGCATCATTATAAATTTGTCGTTGCAGTATCTGGAACATCAATTAAGCTTGTGAATCCAGAGCCAAAAACGAGAGAGGAAATGTTGAAATGTGAGTCTTTTTTAATCTTCAACATAAAGTAAAACTGAAACTAAGCATTATAGATGTCCTTGGGCTTCATCACAATGTTTTTCTGTTTTCCTAGTCCGCTTTGAACCTACCATAGACCCAAACACAGCCTACCGCCACATGAAGCTGTCAGACGATTGTCGTAAGGTCACAATGCGTGCTGAAAATCTGAATCCACCTGACCACCCGGATCGCTTCTTCTTCTGGAGACAAGTTCTCTGCAAAGAGCCCCTGGCAGGGAGCCCTTACTACTGGGAGGTCAAGTGGACGGGCCAGAAGGCGAGTCCTTACACACAAGCTTTAGATGCAAATTTGCCTTTAATTTATGCCTTGCTGATCATAATACTACCAGTGATTGTCTCAGGCATCAATGTAATGTTCGTGATTGTTTTTTGGAGAGGAATGTTGAGACATCTAGTGGATGGATTGCTTTTAATATCTTCCCCTCAGTCTGTGGTCGTGTTCACGTTTAATTGGAAAATTTTAGATATGTATGTGAAAATCCAATCATGTCCCTAACCACCTCTATTTTGCCTTTTTGGCAGATTGCCCATTTCTAATTTGTCCCTAATTTCATTACTTGCTGTCTGTAGAAGCTCTTGCATGAATGGTGTCCATGGCAAATCCAAAATGTTTCTGCACCACAGACTTGAGTCAAGTTTGACCAGTTGGACACAGTAGTTGCACACAGTTTTTGTATTATGGAACAAAAAAGGCCTTTAAGGCTAAAACTTAAGATCATAATTAACTGGTTTTTGCTTGACTGTAGCTTCTAAAAAAAAACCTTCTTCTGTTGTGGATTTCCTTACAGCTATATCCAGCTGTAATTTATCTTTACCATCTTCTTAAAGCAACACTTACTGGTCTATGCTGTCTTCATGGTTTTGTCCACGAAGCACTGGTTTGTGAATTTCTCCCAATTTGGTAATAGACTGTAACTAAAATATGAAAAATGATGACAAGTTTACTGATATAGATTCAGTTGTATTGAAGAGCAAAGAGAGTAAAGCCTTCACCTTTACCCTTAGTCATTTCATGCACAGAAAATATTATTGCATGGGTATTATTCAATTGTGCTTTTCTAAAACTCATAAAAATTATCTATTCTCTGTGTCTCAAGTGTGGGTGTCAATTTTCAATTGACAAATAAGCAATAACATGCTAATCTGGGGACAACTGGCAGATTATATTTGTTGATGTTTTGATTTTTTTTTTCTATTCTTCAGGTGTTTCTGCGACCCGGTGTGAAGGGCCATATCACATATCAAAACCTACTTACTCCTATGATTGCTTGGTTTTCTATTCTCTCATTTGTTTCTATGTGCTACTATGCAGATCACCATTGGTGTTGCTTTCAAGGACATGGAGCGCAAAGGCTATGACAACAAAAGCCGTTTGGGTCACAACGCTCAGTCCTGGAGCCTTTACTGGTCTGGCACCGGCTACTCCTTCTGGCACAATAACCAGGAGAAACTTCTGGGCCCGCCTAAGGCTACGCGGATCGGCATCTATCTGGACCAGCATGCTGGGATTCTAAACTTTTACAACATCACCAACAACAAGGCTCATCTCATCCATCACTATGAGACGCAGTTCACTGGGCCACTGTACGCAGGGTTCAGGCTGGGGGCCGGAGTAGGGGACTCTCTAACTATTTGTCAACTGGATTGAGTTCTTGATTCTCCTAGATTGGTTGCTGTGTTTTTGATTATTCCAACTGAAGTTCAAGCTCTCAAAATGTCTTGTGACCCTGACATGCATGGAAATACTTAACACTGTGAAATTTCCAGAATATTTTGTGCACCAATCTCATTGTGATTTGAAGTTTAACTAAATTGTTGAAAGGCAATGAAATAAAAAGCATCTTATTTGAAACTTGTTTTAGTTGTTGTTGTTGTTCTTAATAATTAAAAAGCAGCACTAGGAGCGAAACCGACCCTCAGCACGATGCTACCTCCACCATGCTTGACTATTAGTTCTTTTTTGTTGATTGTAAAGGCTCATCGTAGTGCACTGTTGTTGCCAATAACCATCTGTGTCCTCAACATTTCTCCTTCTCTTGAAAGCATGTGGCTTATGTGAGCTGCTGAATATCATTTGGTCATTCATCCTTGCAGGAGTTGATTTTTGAAAAGTGCTTATTTTACTGCTACTAATTTCAAGTGGATGTTAAAAACTTGATATATATTAAGGATAATGACACGAGAGTTGAATAACTTTCAACATGACGTTTTAGTACACTTCTGACCCAGCACAGTAATTGTCAAATATTCCAAAAACAGAAATTCCCCGGCCAGAAGGTTGGACACACTGCAGCATTGTGAGCGATCCAAGAGATTTTTGCGTCTCTTACAAGTGACAGATGATACCTGAGCAGCATGAGGAACAAAGCCCCTAAACTACGAGGAAACGTTAGCAACAGACAGTCCACAGGGATGAAGAAATCTATACTTGCACATCGGGTTTTAAAGGCAAATGGGAGGAGCACAATGAGGAGGAGCAAATGAGGAGGAGCCACACAAAAATATATATTCTCTGTTCCCGTGTTATTGGTGAATACCTTTCTCCTCCTGCAGAAGAATCAGTATAATTTGCCATCATGAGAGGTGAGACTTTAATAGTTAGAGCTTGATAGACATTATTGTTGGAGTGTAACATTTTAGAGTTGTAAATTACAAATGTTAGTATTAATGATAAGTAAGAAAATTAGATTTAATTAAAAGTATAAAATAACACACAAATTTAATAGAAAAAAAACAGCTCATCTGAAAATTTATGCTTTGTATAAAAAGAGAAAAAATGTGTCAATTTGATGGTCATTTGGAAAGATGGTTCAAACTTTAGAAAGCATCTCTGGAAAAGTTTCCTGATTAGTGCTTTTTTGTTGTTGTTTCAGCGATTGTTCTGATGTGTCTGCTGCAAGCAGTTTTTGGCCAGGATCAAAGTAAATTCAACTGGAATGGACCTGTCAACACACAACCCACTGCAGCGCCTAATCTAGACAAACGTGGGTTAAATGCCTCTTTAGACCGAGTACCTACCACGTTTTGCCTCCTAAGCTAGCGTTTGTATGTTTTCTTGTATGTGTACAGTATGCAGTAACGACCAAGCGGCGTGTGGCTGCTGTCTGATGCAGAAAACGATGCAGAGGATGGAGCTGTTCTTTAACATGACAACCAAAGAAATGAGCCAGCAGCTCATGAACTCTAAGATGACCCTCAACAACATCAAAAGTGAGTGTATACACCAATCAGAATACAGCAGAGAACCCTCATGGCCTCCTGATCCTTTTGAGCAGATCTTTTTCTGATACTTTTTTTTTTTTCTTTTTTTTTTTTTAGACAACCGCAGCGCCTTCTCAGTCGCCCTGAACAACGAGAAAACTTTGACCTGCTTCGGCCCCTTAGCTGAAGATAGACGGGTCCCCTACAAGCACGTCTTCCTCAACCTGGGAGACAGCTACAACGCTCAGACCGGCATCTTCACCGCTCCCATCTCGGGTGTCTACAGCCTGGCGGTCACCGTCTACAGCCTGTCTCCTCTTGACCTGCCCCAGGCCACCTGCGCCCAGCTGCAGGTGAACGGCGTGGCCGTGGCTCCCCTCATTGAGAAGAACGGACTGGACAGCGAGGACAGCAGCACCGTTGTGATCGCCAGGCACCTGAAGGCCGGCGACCAGGTGTCTGTCAGCCTGCTGAAAGGGTGCAACATCTGCGACGACGCCTCCCACTATAACACATTCACCGGTTTCCTGCTGTATGCTGCTGAGACAGCGTAGCTGCCTCTGGCGTTAACTCTGCTAGATGACATCTGTTCAGGTCAACAGTCATGAGTTCAATGCTTTGATCCGTTATGCTCAGTTTCCTGTTACTTGTGTTTGAGGCAGTCTGCTTTCTTCTGTAAGCCGTGCACATAAATTGTTAGCATCATGTCGACTGAAGAGTAAATATGAACAAATAACGTAGCGGTTGTTTCTTTTTTAAATTGAGGTATCCTGGATGTAACTTTTGACCCTGTTCCAATGAAATGATCTGATCTGACTTGCTTTTATTGTTCAAATAAAAATAAACTGGACTTAAACATAAAGCTGTCATTCTGAGCATAAATTTGTGAGCAAATAAAACAACAATAAAAACTGAAAGTTCACACTAAATCCGATGTTGCAAAAGCTATGATTTTTTTCCACCTATTTCTACATTTTGTCTCATCACAACCATGAAGCACAACCTGTTTTGTTGTAATTTTATACAATAAATCAATGGTGTTACACATAATTGTGAAGTGAAATCAAAAAGAGATGTTGCTTTTTACATTTCTTGCTAATTAACATTTGAACGGCTTGTATTTGTTGTGTTCAGCCACTTTCTACTCTCATACCCCTAATTTAAATCTAGGATAACTTCAAAAGTCATCTAATGGTGAACTAGGATTGACCTAAATCCAGCTGTTCTGTGAAGAGTCTCCAAGATTTTCCAGAGAATATTAAAGAATAAATATAATGGAGACTAAGAAATACTTTAAATATTGCTGAAACAATATTCAAATCGCCTCACAGAGCACTGTTGAATCCACTGAACTTTATGCTACATGCACTATAAACATGGTGGTGGCAGTATTATGCTGTGGGCATGCTTTTGTTTAGCAGAGACCATGAAACAGGTCCATGATGAGGGTAAAGTGGATGGAGTTAAATGTAGGAAAATCCTGCGAGAAAATCTGTGCATGGCTGCAAAAGATTTGATGACAGCAGGACTCTAAACATTCAGACTGAGATGCAATCACAACAACACAACCACATTTCATAATAGCCAGACTTACCACTTTTACTTTCTTCTGGTGTAGAATTATTATGCCACATAAAGAAGGTAGCCAGCTTTATCTTCCTGGTTATGCATATCAGTGATGTAAAAGTGGGATAACATGCGACATGAACTTTCAGACTGCAGTCGCTTTGAAAACTATCAGATACATATCCAATTTATTTTTATTGAAAGTGGCACAGATCAAATTTTGGGGGGTGAAAAGATTGGAATTAGGCTGTTCAAGCTGCTGTGAAAACGTCAAACATGTGGTCAAAAAATTTTATTTGGGTTGCATTTTCCTGCTGTGTGAAAGTATCCCTGGAGACTTTGACCAAAAATCAAGACGCCATAACTGGAATAAAGATGACTGTTCAGATTATTATTATTAAAAAACATATTGAAACATGGCAAAATGTGGAAACAAGTCGAGACCTTTTCAAGGCATCTCTTGTTATCTCCTGGTGTGACAGAACCAACACCTCCCTCCAAATGACATGTGATATGTGCCCTGCATCAATAACAAAGAACTTGAGGGTGTGTTGCTGCTTCTCTGAGCACCCAGTGACGAAAATACCCCCAGTTATACTATTACAGGGGCAAGCAGGGGGCCCGATTAAAGAAGAACAAAACAAGGTGGAACAATTTTAAAGGAGGAGAACCGTAAATGTGAGGTAGTAAGGGAGGAGCCCCAGGAGAACTATATATCCACGATTATTTTCCCCAAACAGTCACTTCTTTCACTTTATCCTTCCTCTCGAAGCTGTCTGTATATCACCAACATGAGAGGTGAGATTAACACACAACAAAAGAAAATTTTATTACAAAGCTCGACAAATGTTCATCCATCTTTTACTTGTTTTTCCCTGCAGCTGTCGTGTTGTTGTGTTTGCTGCACGTGGCCCCTGGGATGAGTCAGTTCAACTGGGAAGGACCTGAGCGAGTAGGTCCGGACGCCGTCACCATCTCAGCAAGTGGTGAGGACTGTGATTGTGTTTTTAAGAATGGATGAATGTGTGCGTCTCCACCTGGATGGATGCTAAATTGTTTTTGTGTTCAGCCTGCAATGTGGATACGCTTTCATGTGAGTGCTGCAAGATGGTGCGTGAGACAAACCGACTGCAGACGTACTTTAATACAACTCTAACTAATTTGGAGAGGGAGTTAGATAAAGCAAACCAAACTTTTGTCACTCTTCAAGGTGAGAATCACATTCTGAAGATATTTAGATAAGAAATCTCTGTTCTCCTTTCTAATTACTCTAATCTTTTCTTCTGCAGGCAGGCGTGTTGCTTTCTCCGTCTCTCTGTTTACCGGAGACACCTTCAAGTGTTACGGACCGTTTAATGTCGACACCGTCATCACTTACCAGCACATCTTCATCAACCTGGGAATGGCCTACAACATGGCCAGTGGTATCTTCACTGTGACCTTCCCCGGGGTTTACAGCCTGGCTGTGACCTCCTTTAGCGACGCTGGTTCTCCTGGCAACATTCTGGCTGTCTGCACCAGCCTGCAGGTCAACGGCCAGATAGTGGCTGGATCCAGAGAACTCAACAGGAATGACCAGGAGGACAGCACCACCATAGCTGTTGCCCTGAAACTGAAGGCTGGAGACAAAGTGTCAGTCAAGTTGTCCAAGGGATGCTTCCTCTGTGACGATTCGAGCCACTATAACACTTTCAGTGCCTTTCTGCTTTATGCTGATGCATAAGTTGGGGAGTTTAGTTTCCTCCTCTGTAATGACATGTAGGCCCTTACATTATTATGTTCTAAGCTCTTTGAGGGAAATCATATTTTAAATGTCATCCTATAAGCTTTCAGTCTGGGCGATCTGAAATCTTCCTGACATAAAGCACAACTAGCTTAGATGTGTAACATCTTATGTTTTTCCTCATCAGTTTGATTTGAGGCTCAAACCCCTAAATCCTTCAATGACTTTAAGATAAAGAAGTTTCCTTTATTTGTGATTTTCTTTTAATCTGAGTTCTTGTGTATTCTCAACAAACAAGGAAGTGTAAAACAATAAAATACTGGAATGTGAACATTGGTTTGCTGTCTTTTTTTGGTTAATAATTGATGTTTTCTTTGCATATAATAACCAAATCTCTGAATTTTTCTTACAAAAAGATAACGTCTCCAAGAGGCCATTCTGAAAGACTAAGATTGAAGTATAAGTTGTGTTATAGGATATCTAATATCATGATCTTTGGGGTAGATGTTTGGTAATGTGTTAAATATTATTAATAAATAACAACAAAAAAAATCCCATTATTGAAGGTTAAAGTTCAACTTGCAGTGTGAAGATTATACACAGCTCTGGATAAAATGAAGAGACCGCTTAAAATGATTCGCTTCTCTATTTCTTCGTTTTATAGGTTTATGTTTGAGTAAATATAAACCTAAATTTAGTATTAGTTTGCAGAAAATAAATAACAAAAAAGATGCATTGTTTTCAGACCTCAAATAATGCAAAGAAAACAAGTTCATTTTCAACAATACTAATGTCTTTATTCAGGAAGAGTTCAGAAATCAATATTTGGTTGAATAACCAGGAGGCTTTCAATGAGGTTCACTGCAGTGGGCTAGTAGCTGATCAATCTGGGAATGGCCTACAACATATGACATAAACATTAAATACACCCATAAACAGTCCTACTTTTAACATATAATTGTAAATTAAATTGTTTAAAACAGCTGTAGATGTGACACATAAGGCTGGATGGGGAATCCATCCATCCATCCATCCATTTTATTACACCCTTCTTCCCTAATGGGGTCAGGAGGGTTACTGGTGCCTATCTCCAGCTGCGTTCCGGGCGAGAGGCAGGGTACACCCTGGACAGGTCGCCAGTCTGTCGCAGGGCAACACAAAGACATACAAGACAAACAACACACTCACACACACACTCACACCTAGGGAGAATTTAGAGAGACCAATTAACCTGACAGTCATGTTTTTGGACTGTGGGAGGAAGCCGGAGAACCCGGAGAGAACCCACGCATGCACAGGGAGAACATGCAAACTCCATGCAGAAAGACCCCTGGCCGGGAATCGAACCCAGGACCTTCTTGCTGCAAGGCAACAGCTCTACCAACTGCGCCACTGTGCAGCCCCGGATGGGGAATCAAAATGGAAATGTCTAATACAAAAGTATCATTTTTATCAATTAGTTTTTCTTTTTTCTTATTTATAGTCGGACTATGCACATATTTCATGCTCTGTGTAGTTTTGAATAGTTAATGTACTGTGGGTCAGTGCATTAATTTCATTGTAATACTAAACATTACATGTTGGTACAATGACAATAAATACATTGTCTCTAAATCTAAGATTTGATCGCTATTTCTAATGGTGGAATCATTTTTCTAAGTGTTAACCAGCATTTAAAATACCAGTGTGACCACTGGCATTATGATAATTTATCGTCTTAATGATCTCCAAGTGCTTGAGATTGAATGGCCATCCAAATTTTTACATCTATGGTATTTAAAGAGGGGCCTAGACTTTGATAGTCGCCTTGTCAATGGATTCTCATGAATGTAGAATCCATTTATAATGTGTAAATTATAAATTAATTCTTTATTTAATGTGAAAATCAGCTTTGTTAAGCTTTATATCATGTAATAATGTTATATTTTTTATAACAACTTAAGGAAACATTGTTACTGTATTGTGCTATAAAAAGGCAATAGTGCCTAAAAAATACATAATACCACCTCTTTACATTGATATCTGATTCTGTCACTCTTAAAATATTAAAAAAATCTTCCAGTCAGATTGAAGAAACATGTTAATATGTATAAAAATTAAAAGATTATTTTAAATTTAAATCTTCCCTGGGTACAAATTCTTTTAATCTCAAATGTAGGACTGTAGTTGTGCCATTTCTTTTCAGATGATGTTGTTAAATATAATAGCAGAAAATACTTGAAGTTCTGTTCATGATCCCTGATTTTAATCTCCTTAAACTCTTTCCTCTACCTCTTCACAACTAAAACATCTGGAAATATCCAATATCCTAGGTCTGTGAAAAGAACATGCCTCAGTACGACTCAGGTGTAGGACAAATTATTAAACTGAAACTGGACAAAACTCATGGCTTCACCTGCAGGAAAAGTTGAAAAACTTCAGTTACGACACTATTGTTGCTTTTTAATAGAATTTGATAATTCTTGTTTGATGAAGAAGAAGAATTAAAAATGGCAAATGCTTGTACCTTATATTCTTTCTGTTACTTAGCAAATTGCCAAACGTCCTTGTTAAGCTATCTCAAATGGACCAAAAACATCATAATTCAACTGTGGAGTTTGAAATCTCATCCGAGGATAGAAAACAAAAGATCGGCTTTACAGTAGGTCTTTCCATGAATCGCTTGTTTTGTGAAGAGGTGTGCAAAGCTAACAAAAAGCACCTAATGCATCCTGGCCTCCATCTAGTCGATAAGAGCAGAGGAACACAGGAAAAAGCAAGAAGAAACAGGTCAGCTGATCTGGGAATCAAGCAGTGAACAAACAGAATAGGGAGGCCACTGTCCCAAAAGGAAAGAGAAGCTTTAAAGCTGCTGAAAGGAAACTCCCTGCTGTTAAAAGAAACTACTGGAACAACGATATTGACCTTTGATATCTGTTGTATCCTAATTTAGATGCTTGCTTTTGTTAATACAACCTTTCTCAAATAAATTCACAAGTTATTTTTATTCAATATTTGAATTTTGCTCAAATCTGGGAAAGATTAGAAGCCAAGAAGTAAATGAAGATGATGAGAATTTTGACTGAAACAAAGCATCAACTCTCTTTTCTATCCAGAGTTCTTTTCCCGTCCATTGTTAAATTTTTATTTCAGAGCTATTCTTTGACTAACACTTAGTCTAAAAGAAACAGAATAGCTCTAATTTGGTGCAAGTCAAATATACGCAACCCCATATGTTCATAAATTAAAACAAAAATCCTAAAAGCAATGAGCAAGACACACAGTGATAAAAGAGTCCTAATAAGCTAATCTGTCAAATTTCATCCACTGTCTCAGTCCATTTCTTTCTTCCCATGGGTTATGCTCTCAAAGTTACCCGGACACAATTTGTTTTCCTGTAATGGACTAAACGGGCCATTTAAAGGTCTGGCAACCTGTTCAGGGTGTAGACTGCCACTCACTCTGTGAAATAAGAGTCTTGAGCAACCAGAACTTGTCAGGTCTATTCTCTAATAGGCTTCAGGTGTTTCACTGCTTGACTGCATTTTCCTGGTACCTTTTGGACATCTATCATATTTGGCTTTCTTTGAATTTTTCTTACGACAGTGAAAATCTATAGTAACGCCTTGTGGATGGCTTTGACTGAATTAAAAGACTGGATAACTTTATTCACATGAATAGGGAGTGTGCCTTATACATATCACATGTCCCAACCAACAACAAGAGATTATTCAGTGTCTGCTTCTACTACAATAACTGAGAAGAAAGCCATTATGGAAAAAACAGTATCTGCCAAACCTCATCATGAGAATCAGGTGAAAGCGTATTGTTGTCTTATTCAGGCCATTATCGATCAACAGATAAACTATTTTGCTTTCTTAACACTGGCCTTCAGTGTCTTATGAAAGGACAGCAACCAGAGACCAATGTCCTAATAAAGGGTATTATGGGCCAAGCAAGGGGTGATTGTTGTTCTTTTACACCTTAGAAAAAATGAAATCCATCTTGGTACTATGTTGCCATAGACAGACATGCCTTTCATTGTCAGGAGAAAACAAACGTACAGTACTTTATTTACTGTTTTTAAATTTACGTGTGAGGAGGTGGAGTTACTGCTGGTCACCACCTTTTGGGGTGGATCTCTTTTAGTCATTCAATAAGAGGCAACAGAGTCCCCCTGCTTTAAAATCTTAGTTTCACAAACTCACCTGAAATAGACTCAGCATTTCTGAACAAGAAGAGAGAGCAACTAAACAAAACAGTAAGTTTTACATTTCTGTCTCTGCTTAATTCACTATTATATCAGTTACAAGTTAACAAATGCTTGATAGAAACTAATAACAATAATCACTGTGGATCAATACTGAGATAAAATATAACTTGAGTGAAATGTGTGTTGTTGTGACTTAGCTTATAAAAGAGCTGGACCATCCTTACTTCCCAGCATGATTTAAAAATTCATTTTTTCATGTAAAATGTTTATCATCCTTAAAAAATGGAATAAAGTAATTAAACAAGGATAATTACTTTATCCTTGTTTAAAGTAAGGATAAAGTAATTATCCTTAAATGAAAACAACAATAATAATAATAATAATAATACAGACCTTTGGGCACTTAAATAACTTAAAAACAACATAATATGTAGGAGAAAACATAAGATACAGAAATCCTCCAGCTGTGAGTTTGACAATGAGGAACAGCAAAAACTTTTAACTAAATGTGCAGATTCATCATACTGTGATGATTTAAAAAAGTCTGCTGGAGCTCAAACATTTCATCCAGCTTTCAAGTTGTCAAAAGGAGGAATAATAAAACACCTTATCAAAGGTGTTTTCTCCTTTGATAATTAAGGAGAAAACACCTGGATTATAAACACCATTTAATCATTTTTGTATATTCTGCTGAAAGACAAACCAATTTTTTGGTTTGGTTTTTGATAAAACTTTTACTAACAAAAGATTCATAGTGTTTACTACTGTACATTTTCACAATTATATAGTATATAGCTACTATATATTATACAGTACAATAATACAGTACTTTAATACTGCTTTGTAGTATTACCTGTTCATATGACCACATGACCAATTCTTCGGTCAAAGTGTTGATCCTGAATATAACTAGTATTAGCTTACTTTTTGACAAAACCCAGTGCTATTAATATTATTATAAAGCATAATAATTTCATGCTATTAAATACGCTATTGCTATTGAATACATCTAGTTCAGGGGAATCTAAGTCCAGTCTTTGAGAGCTTCTATCCTGCAACTTGTAGATGGCTCCCTTCCCCAGCAACACTGAATTAAATAACTGGATTATTACCAGGTCTCTGTAAAGCTGGATGACGACTGATAAGTGAATTGAGTAATTTTATTTAGGTGTGTTGAAAAACATGTGCATAAAACTTACAGGATTGTAGCTCTTGAGGACTCTACTTTGTTGTTTGGTGTGTATTTGCCCTATGAACAAAAACCTAAAACTTTAGACTTAAGTGGAAAAGTCAATAGTTTATTACTATTATGATTTGTTTACTTGTTTGTCTGTTTGGTAAAATATGTAAATTTTTACACGCTTCTTTTTCTCCCTTTTTTCCAGATGGCTGTATTACCTCTAATGCTCCTGTTGGGGTCGCTGTTTCTCTGTGGACGCGTTGAGGCCCTCTCTTCTGCTATGGACGTTCTCAAACAGGATGCACGTAAGCCACAAACTCTCATCTGGTTTAATAAAAATTTTTACTTCTTGGTGTAATTGTTGATTACATGATTGCTTCTTGTCTCAGTTTTGACAAAGTGATACATTTTAATGCACTAAAAGTGATCTATAAAGAAAATCTGATCAAATCTCACGCATCAGAAATTATGATGATAAATGTCAGAATACTGATACTGACTGTGATTTTCCTGTTTTTGCAGTTAAGTTGGACGTGCCTCTTACCTGCAGCAAGTGGGACTGCGATTGTCCTTTCAACCGTCAACGTGGTTGCTGTTGTGCCGCCAATGAGATGTTCCAATTAGAAGAAGAGAGCTTTGGCAGGATAAAATGCTTGTGGGAGAAAATTATGTCCCTGAATAGCAGAGTAAATGCACTTTCAGGTACACCAATGCTTAAAAGAATCAAATATTGCATGAGGGCATGAAAGTGTAGTTGCCGAGTAGTGTTTGATTTTTCTTTTCAGGTGGTTTCAAGGTTTCCTTCAAGGCCACCATGAATCAGAATTTAGCCATTGACATTCCTGGATCTACTGAGCGTTGCTTTGGTCCTTTCAATACCAATGTACCGATCCCTTACGCCAACGTAGCGCTCAACAGTGGCAATGGCTACAACCCCTCACTGGGTAATAAGCACACCAGGAAGAAGTAATCTGAGCAACAATGGAATATTTTCTCAAGCTGAATTAAAAAGAAATACTTCCCTTCTTTTTGCAGGTGTCTTCACTGCCCCTAGTCCAGGTGTTTACATGTTTTCTGTCACTGTCTTCTCTTCTGTTGGAGTGGATGGACGCCTGTACCACAAGGTATCCCTAAATTTCAAAGTGAACATTTCTCTTCTGAGCATCTTGGTTGATCCATTTGTGTTTCCCTTCGTCTGTGATGTTTATTACATGTGTAGGTCCAGCTCATGAAGAATGGCAAGATGGGGGTCAGCGTGTGGGAGAACAATCGAGAAGATATCGAGGACAGTGCCACTCAGGTTAGATGGGAAAAGAGTATTACAAAGAAAATGCATACATATTTTTGCTTTATTTATTTTGGTCAATATGTTACACATCTCTGTTTTCAGGTTGTGGTAATGGAGATGCAGCGAGGCGATCAGGTCTATGTGGAGCTGGTGTCTGGAAGGAAGCTCTGCACATTTATGGAATACAATATATTCACCGGCCACATTGTGTACCCATACACTGAGTGACCAACCAGCAGGACATCTAGGGATCACTGAAATCCACTTGTCTTCATACAACGGAGAGAATAAATTCTTAATAAAAATGATTGTTACTGCACCAGGTCTGTGATCCTATAGCTTGAGAACCTGTGCTGTAGTTATACATGTGATTACAGACAGTGAATTTGCATTGCATGAATACTTTCAATATATATAAAAAAAAAAAAGTATTTTTGTGAATAAAGGACCAGAACAGGCTGTGTAAAAACAAAAGATGATATTTTGTTGATTTGGATGTAATAAAAACTTGTCTGAGAGACTATGATTTTTTTCTGGGCCAACATAAACATACAACCCATATAAAGAAATGAGCAGCAGGCCGAGCTGTCGGCGGTTCATTTATGTGGAGCTAGTTAATGAACCAAACATACATGTGTTTTATAAACAGTGAAATCCGAGTATTGCAGGTGCATGATGCAAAACATGCTATTGGCAATAACTCTAATGAATGCCACAATAATATTTGTTGTGGTGAATAAATGAGCTATGAATTGTTCATGTCTTTCTGTTTTAGGTTCATAGCACACAGACTCCAGCTAACAGTCGTTAAGTCAACTTTTCCATCTCGACAGCAAAATCTCAGTGAAAAAGCTGCTTCTATCTGACATCTGCTGTCTTGTAAAAAAAAAAACCCACTAGATTTATTTCTACAATGTCTTGTTACAATTATTTTGCCTTCTAAAGTATCACCAAATATGTAACAGAAACAAACAGCTGGAATGGTTGATAGCAATAAATTAATTTGTAATATATATACATATATGTACTAAGTGAAACAGAGTTGGTTATTGTATAATCTGATGGGCGACAGGCAGGAATAATTTTCTGTGTCACATTTTGTTATAGTTGCTTGCTAAAAGTGTTTCTGTAGCTGAGCAGCACGTCATGAAGTGGGTCAGACACTCTGTCCAAGAGGACATGCACCTTGGACAGCATCCTTCTCTCCAACATGAGTCCTGCTAAGTACTTTTTGGACTCAGTTGATGCAAGTGTTAACTATTTTACAGTGTTTAATCAAATAATCTGCCTGAGGCTCTTTGATATAAAAAAAATCTTCTCTTCTTTAATTACTCTTTCAGTAAACTAGCAGAATAATTTATGAAAGCATCTTACCTTTTGTCGTGTTCTGTGTTTTTCTGTATGTTTATTTCAAGTTTCCTGTGCGTCTGAGTCTCTGTGTTGTCCTGTCTCCCCTTGATTAGTTCCCAGGTGTGTCTCGTTCCCTGATTACCTCTTGTGTATTTAATGTCACCTGTGTCTCCGTGTGTTTGTCGGGTCCTACGTCAATGTACGTCTTGGTTACGTTGTGAACGTCTCGGTTTTGAGTAGACTGTTAAGTCCTCGTTTTCCTGTTGCTACCTGTATGAGCACAGCCTTCAGCTCAGCAGTGCTGCCAGGTTCCCGGACTGTTTGCTACGGTTTATTATTTCATCATTAAACTCCTCATCTCACCTCATCTGGGTCCGCTGCGTATTACCTCACCGCCTCAACACACCACCTTATGACAGAAGGACCCGACCCAACTGAACGGTGAGGCACGCACTTCCCATCATGGACCCAGAGGAGATTCAGGAGTTAACAGACACCATACGGGAGTATGAGGAAGCCATGGCCAAGCCGTACGCTGCGGGACGACGGCTTGGATTCGCCATCCGGTTGGGTCTGTTGCTGGATTACTGGGTTCCACGTTTTCCGCTTCCTGAGCTGGTAGCATTGCAGAGGGAGGCAGAGTGGGAGCGTGAGGCAGCGCTAGCTGTCATGGCTGGAGAACCGCTGCCTCCCAGACCCAAGACTCTGTCCTCCCGATCCACCAACCCCGTTCCGTCATCACAAGAGCCAGCAGCAGACCCTCCGCGGCAGGAGCCGCCAGCAGCAGACCCTCCGCGGCAGGAGCCGCCAGCAGCGCCGCTTCCGCGGCCGGAGGAGCCGCCAGCAGCGCCGCTTCCGCGGCCGGAGGAGCCGCCAGCAGCGCCGCTTCCGCGGCCGGAGGAGCCGCCAGCAGCGCCGCTTCCGCGGCCGGAGGAGCCGCCAGCAGCGCCGCTTCCGCGGCCGGAGGAGCCGCCAGCAGCGCCGCTTCCGCGGCCGGAGGAGCCGCCAGCAGCGCCGCTTCCGCGGCCGGAGGAGCCGCCAGCAGCGCCGCTTCCGCGGCCGGAGGAGCCGCCAAGTGAGTTCCCCCCCGAGACTCCCTGTGCTCCCCCCGAGACTCCCTGTGCTCCCCGTCGCCGCCCCCGTGCGGCCCCAGAGACTCCCTGTGCTCCCCGTCGCCGCCCCCGTGCGGCCCCAGAGACTCCCTGTGCTCCTCGTCGCCGCCCCCGTGCGGCCCCAGAGACTCCCTGTGCTCCTCGTCGCCGCCCCCGTGCGGCCCCAGAGACTCCTGTGCCTCGTCGCCGCCCGGCGGCCCCAGAGACTCCCTTGTGCCTCGTCGCCGCTTCGCGGCGCCCCAGAGACTCCTGTGCCTCGTCGCCGCTTCGCGGCGGCCCCAGAGACTCCCTGTGCTCTCGCCGCCGCTTCGCGGCGCCCCAGAGACTTTCCTGCTTCGTCGCCGCCGCTTCGCGGCCTAGAGACTTTCGCCGCCGGACGGCTGCCGGACTGCTCCGTGGTTCCCGCCTGCGCCGCGACGGCTGCCGGACAGCTCCGTGGTTCTCGCCTCGCCTGCGCCGCTGGACGGCCGCCGGACCGCCTGCGTGGTTCTCGCCTTGCGCCGCGGACGCCGCCGACCGCCTGCGTGGTTCCCGCCCGCGCCGCGACGCCGCCGGACTGCTCCGTGGTTCTCGCCTTGCGCGCGGACGGTTGCCGGACAGCCTCCGTGGTTCCGCCTTGCGCCCGCGGGACGGCCGCCGACCGCCTGCGGTTCTCGCCCCTGCGCTGCGGACGGCCGCTGACCGCCTCCGTGGTTCCCGCCTTGCGCGCTGGACGCCGCCGACCGCCTGTGGTTTCCGCCTCGCGCGCCGCGGGGCCGCCGGACGCCGCGCCGCCGTTCTCGCCTCGCGCCGCGACGCCGCTGACCGCCTGCGGAGTTCCCGCCCGCGCCGCGGGACGCCGCCGACCGCCTGTGGTTTCCCGCCTGGCGCCGCGGCGCTGGACGGCCGCCGATCTTCCGCCTCCGGCCGCGCGCGCCGGACGGCCGCTGACCTCCTGTGGTTCCCGCCTCTGGGTTTGTTTTGTTTGTTTTTGGACTCTGGACCCTTGTGTTTTCCGCCCAATTATGTTGGGTAGTTTTTCGTTGTTTATGGACTCTGGACCCCCCATCCAGCTCCCCTCCGCCCACCCTCGTTGGGTTTCCCGTTTTGGGCGTCTGGGAGCCGCCCGTTAAGGGGGGGGTACTGTCGTGTTCTGTGTTTTTCTGTATGTTTATTTCAAGTTTCCTGTGCGTCTGAGTCTCTGTGTTGTCCTGTCTCCCCTTGATTAGTTCCCAGGTGTGTCTCGTTCCCTGATTACCTCTTGTGTATTTAATGTCACCTGTGTCTCCGTGTGTTTGTCGGGTCCTACGTCAATGTACGTCTTGGTTACGTTGTGAACGTCTCGGTTTTGAGTAGACTGTTAAGTCCTCGTTTTCCTGTTGCTACCTGTATGAGCACAGCCTTCAGCTCAGCAGTGCTGCCAGGTTCCCGGACTGTTTGCTACGGTTTATTATTTCATCATTAAACTCCTCATCTCACCTCATCTGGGTCCGCTGCGTATTACCTCACCGCCTCAACACACCACCTTATGACACCTTTTTATAGTTCTTATTTAAATGACATTGTAAGAACATGCTTTGCTACTATTGCGATCCAGTTGGTAAAGTTGCACTTGCAGATGAAATAATGTCTCCACAAGACGTATTTTCAAGTTCTCATTAATGATAAATGTTAATAACTGTTACTTCAGCTGTAATAATGCAGCTGTGTTTATCCTTGTTGTAGTCTTCTACAGCCCTCATCAAAGCTGCATCAAAAGGAAAATCACAAAAATGCCTTGAGATATAAGAACACCTGGTTCTACTCTGCATCCAGCTGCTGGAGCAGGAATAAATGAGATGTCCAGAGGCGCATAAAAAAAAAAACAGTTGTTACTGCACCAATAAAGCTGGCCTGGGTCTTGTTGATCGTTTTTCTTTGATTTACTTGCAAGAGATACAGCGCTGTGCAGAAGCATGAAAACTGCTGGAACGTTTCTGCCTTAGGTAAGGTCGTAAGCAAACACTGCATTGTATGACGCTGGGAGGTTCTAAAATTGACCAAAACAAAGTGTGAACAAGGTGAAGACTGAATATTGAAAACTACAACACATGGCAGAGTGAAATTTTAAACTCTTTTGCAAAACACTTAAGACACAGAATCTTAATTAACGGCAGAGCTTTTGTGAACGTCATTTTTCGACGGGACCATTCTAAAAAATGAATATGCTTCTGTGAAAGATGTTCTGCTTTACAGTTGAAAACAGACCAAATAAAAAGACACATACAGAGCATCCAAAACTATTCATAGAGCTTAACTTTTTCCACATTTTATGTTCGAGCCATATTCCAAATTGTATTAAATTAACCTATTCCCCCAAATTCTAAACACAAATATCACATTAGGACTATGTCAAAAATAGGTTTTTCTTCTTTTTTATTTTTTTTGCAAATTTACTAAAAACAAAAAACATAAAATCTGATTTATTCTCAACCATTGCAAAACACTTTGTTGATTCACCTTTGGCAGCAATTACAGCCTGAAGTTTATTTGAAAATGATGCCACAAGCTGAACTGTCTTTGAGCAGTTTTACTCATTCTTCTTTACAGTTCTCCTCAGACTCCGTCACGTTGGATGGGAGACATCTGTGCAGTCATTTTCAAAACTCTCCAAAGATGTTCAGATTCAAGTCTGGACACTGGCTTGGTCAGTTTTTTCTGTCTGAAGACTGAAGTGCCCTCTGTTAGGTTTTCTTCTAGAAGTGCCCTGTATTTAGCTCCATTCATTCTCCCATTAACTCTATTCAGCTTTTCTGTCCCTGCTGAAGAAAAACTTCTCTCCAGCATAATGCTGCCACCACCACATTTCATGGTGTGGATGGCCCATTCAGCATAATATGTAGTGTGTTTCCTGTCACATACAGTATTTTGCATGTAGGCCATAAATTTCAACTTTGTTCTCATCTCACCAGAGCATGTTCTCCCTCGTGTTTCCAAACTGCAAACAGAACTCCAGCTCTCGTTAATGTTTCCCTTTGCCAGCTCGTCAGTTTCAGTGAAACATCATATTTTGGTTGTCCAGCAGCTGTGCCAAACTCCTCTCTGATTCAGACAATGGATTGACCAGAGCTAACTCTGCCTTAAACTTCCCACAACTTCTCTGTCTCTTGTTCGTTATGATCCTGTTTCTTCACTAACATTCTCCTGTGCTATTTGGTTTTGGTCTATCTCATAAAACCAGAATAAAACACATTACGGTTTGGTGTTGTGACATGATAAAATGTGAAAAGGTTAAAATGGTACTGAAGGTTTTTCAAGGCACTGCATATATTTGTGCAATAGCAGTTTCTTTTGTGTTCTGAGCACAGAAGCAAAAATCACACATGCAAAAGAGAGTGTCATGCCAAAAGGCAGCCGTAATGGAAACGGAAGTGATGGAAATGTCACGAGTGGTGGCTTGGCACACACTCACACAACACAACACTCACAGGACTTACATGGAGTTCTGTGTCTTAATCTGAGAAAGATGAGGGTTGAATAATCTAATTTCTAGCCCTTATTCCATTCCATCCTATATGAGGATCATTATTTCTTCAACTCAGTCCTCTCAACATTTTTGCGTGCGTTATAAACCAGGACCTCATGTCTTTTCTAAACATTTTCCCTGTTTTCTTTGCATTCCCTTTCCCATCCACCATCCCACAGCCTCTTTGAGTGATGTGTGATGTGGTGAAGGTATTTGGAGAATTCCCTCTGACCAAAACCAACTCTGCCTGGCTGCTGTCTCCCTCCTCTGCATGGGAATGAGCTCTACCCAAATAAGGCAGGGCGCTTGGTCTTGACGTGAGGAGAAGAGGCGCAGCAGACAGGGAGAGGTAGCCGCTGAAAGGCCATGGCCTTATAAGGGCGAAGTTTCCTCTTTTTCCCCTCCTTCCCCTGCTCCCATTTTTCCTCTTTCCTCCACCCTGACTCTGTCTCTCAGTAGGCTAGTGAAGTCATCAGTGCCTTCTCCTCCTTTTAAGCAGGCATTTTTGGGAGGGACGTCCCTGCAAGCATATACAAACTCTGAGTGAAGCATCCGCACTTGTCCCTCACGCCACACCAGCAACCAGCTCAGAACTCGACTTTTCTCTTGCACAGTGAGTACACCTTTAATTCAGGTCGGTTTTCAAAATGAAGCTTCCAAAAACAGGATTTGTGTCAGTTTTTAACATTTCTTGTCAACACTCTTACAGTGGGATCGCAGATTGTAAATGTGATGATGAGGCTGTTTTTTTTTAAAAAATTTGGTAAAGTGGTGAAAACCCAGATATAGTTCATGTTTTTCTATTTTCACCCAACTACTTTTACATTTAGTCCTAAATATAAGTTCATGCATTGTTAAATAATTTTTCATGCAAAGCAAGGATAGCAGATATGTTGCACTAATACAGTGCAACATATCTGCCTGTGTGACACTGACTTAGCTATGTTTGCACATGCAAATGATCCAATGCCATACATGGCCTTTGCAGCCAAATGTTTATAGCTGCATGCCTGGTATGAAGATGCTCTGATGAAGATGCAGATGAATAGGTGAGGAAGAAAGAAATGTGACTTACACCACCATAGAAACATACTGCCTTGCATTTGTGAACACATATTAGTGCCTCATTTAAACAGTTTTCTGGAATATTTGCACTGCAGTTAACTAGCAAATCATTAAATATGGCAGCACACTAAGAGTTTCCAGGAACAGCAGATATGTAGGAAGCACCAGTGGGCAGCCTCATTTTCTGAACAGCAACAGGAACGAGATAAGGCTATCTTTTCTGCCAATCTTGCGGCAGCGGATAAACAGAGCAGAAACCCTGGAACCAAGCATCCATGTCAGCGCAGGGGCTAGTTGGAGCACATCCTCGATTTCAGACTCAGATGTAATACATCAGATCTGACCAAGCAGCAGTTATGCAGTTTGTCAAGCTAATCAGAGCCGCAAAAAGCCTTGGCAGGAGGCTCTAAAAATCGCTCAGTTATGTCTGGCAGATCAGGGGGAACAGCAGCAGTTTAATGCTCAGTTGCCATAAACCAGAGCCAAACTACAGCAGAGCTCTGAAGCAGCAGCTCAGCATGCTCCACACAAAGCTCAGAAAACCGTTGGATTCATCCCATCAGCAGCAGCATTGCACCCAGCACTGATCTGCCAAGTCATGCTGAGGAGCAACATGCTCATAATGACTGTTAGTCGCACAAAACAGTTTGCTCAATCCAAATTCCTATATTGGTGGTTAGCTGGTTAACTGTGGAAAAGGCATAGCTACATGACTCCACGTCCCTACATGCCGCCATAGTTGCCACAGCCCTCACACGGGTTTCCTGTTCTGGCATTAGGCACGTTTACCATGGTGATAGACAAACAGAGCAGAAAAACACGAGGAGGAGGAGAGGATAATTGTGGGGACTCAGTTGATGCAGTAAGGCTTGTGGGAATCAGTACTTTTAGATTTCTCAAAGATATTGAAGATGTTTTGTTTTTGGTTTTCTACATTTTAATGATAATGTTTTTATATTTTTTATATTGTTTGACTTCAAACAAAATATTTGTCAATCTGCACTCATAATACTGATTTATCACAATACGTTCGGCCTTGCATTCCAACAACTAGCAGATGTTCTCTACTATCAAAACGCTTGTTAACCCCTGGGTTCCATTACTATGAACAGCCTCTGCGGTGTTTCTTTTAGTAGCACAAAAAGCAACAGAACTTGTTGCAGCTGAAGTTGAAGTTGCTACAACATTTTGGGTTGTAAAGTATGTTAGACTTTTCCCACATGTTTTTAATAAGCAGACAGGCAACACAGGAGCTTGTTTATCAGATAGTTCTGACTTATTGGACCCTAGGCCAGATGCCAAGCATAACAACAGGTCCCTGGATGCCCATAAACAGTTAAATAGACTTGGACTCACTTAACCTCCAAAAGTCTTATGTAACCCTGATACGGTTGTCATGTAATGCACATTCCTGGCTCCTTTTCTCTTCTCTTTTTTTCAGGCATTGTGCATGTAAACATGTCCCCACAATAAGTTCAGTCTATGCTATTTGCAGTTGTGGTTCACTGAGTACTTTATGACTCTAACTACTGATTGCCAACAAGAAAAAGACAAGCTGAGGGCCAGTCAGACAAGCAATACGCTGCAATACTGATTCAACGGAGATGAATGCCTGTAGGAGTGTGTGGGGCCTAGACAGAGATGAAAATGAATTAAAATATGTAAACTTGTGGCTTTAAGTTAATGACTGTGTTGCTCAGCATGTGAGTTTAGTTTCGTGTGGCTTGGAAAACCACCACAGGAAAAGCACAATGTATTAAAGAGGGTTGATGGTAGCTCGCTGCGGACATTCTGGGCAGGAGTCCATTAATGGCTTTGGCACACCAACTCACATTACAGACATACAGAGTGTCTTTACTTAACTTTGTGAACCTTATTCAGAACTAAGGAAAACTTATGTTTTAAGGTCTAAAATTGACTGATTCCTACCAGGCGCTGCTTCTTTTACCACTTTGTGATTTCATACTTTTGCAGTTTTTCATATGTTTATGGATTCAAAGGAACTGTCTACCAGAGGTACCAAACATTCATCAGTTGATGTATGACCGGACATATTTTGGACCCACTTTAAGTGGTTTAAAGTAATCTATAATCTAATCATGATCCTCCAAAAAATGCTAACTTCTAACAGGAGGTCTCTTGGAGTTCATTCAGGTTCATCTCGGGTTACAATCTGTCCAATCATGTTTCAACAGAGACAGCTGTTCCCTATGGGGATCAAAACCAAAACACATTAAAATGTGAAGTGAAATCTTACATAATTTAAATTATATGTGCATGTTTACTTGTATTAATCTAAATAATACATTACCCATGAAAACAAGCTGACACACTACTGTATAGGTAAGTACAAGTGCACAAAATAGAAGTAAGGCAACCAAACAAAATGGTAGTAAAAATTGACAAAGGAGCAAATTTACTCATACATTCTTACATCTCTTTTAGTCTTTAAGTTACCCATTTAGCATACAGATAAATGTAGTAGCGAGCAATCGAGCATAAAAGTGTTTGTTTTCCAAAGTTGAACCAAAACCATGACCGCACGCAGAGGCAATCACAAACATTGGAGTGTAAAGAAATCTTGGCAGAATGACTGAGTGAGAAATGGAGAGAAGGCTTAAGTCTCACTCCAGATGTGTGAAAGTTGGCAACTCTGTATGTTCCAGTTCTTGGACACTATCGTTTCTTGCATTCCCACTCTAAATTAAATTCAGATTGTCCTCTAGAAACATCATGACAAACCGTCCCCAACTTTTCATTGTGATTTTAAAGGTGCGGCTGAAACTACATCACAAAAAAGAAGTCTCCTCGAATCTCCTCAAATTCATCTTTAACATCTTAACTCCTTAACCTCTCTAGGAACAGGAAGTTGACGTGTCCTGACATCAAGATGGCAACAAAGGTTGGATGGCGCTGACAGCATTCTGATATGCCTTTTGCTCTTGGCTGGTGGCCCCAAAAGACTATGAATTCATTTAGTCATTATTTGTGGCAGTTTGCATTTGCTAACACAGAGTGCGTATGTGTGTGTTTCAAAGGCATAAGTGCAGAAATTGGATGGCTTTCTATAGTGCTCCTATTGTAAATCATTTTGCCCTAAACATCCTGACAAGGCAGAATGGAATGCATTGGGAGACATGATGCTGTGACTTTCACTGATGAGCAGAAAACATTCAAACAGGGCTGATGAGCAGTTACACTTATCTACACGCTTCTGACCTGCATGTGGTCACTGTTTGTGCTGGTGAATTTTGTACGCTGTATGCTTTCATTGTGAAGAGAAAGGTAAGTCTCAGAGGTATGCACTGGAGTCACATTTGGAGCCAAGTCATGAAGTCACAAATTGAATGAATGAAACAATTACAGAACAACTTCACTTTAATATGTTGTAGGCTACTGGTGGGATTTTGTACAAAGCTGTCACACAGCCAAGCGGTGTACACTGTATCTATCTGCTGACACTTAACATAGGAATATGTGCACAATAATTCCTAAATTTCTAATTGCAAAGTACTTTTTTACAAACTCCTTATATTATTTTATGGAGGCTGGAAAAATATTTTTCTTAAGGCTTTTGAGAAATATTGTTTTTACTTAGATTATATTTTTGGTCAAATTTCTTGTTCAGACTTCAAATTCAATGTTTACAGTCAGAGACATGCACAGTTTATTTATGTTATTTAAATAGACTCAACTTGAGATTTGACTCAAGACTTAGGAGGAAAGACTTCAGACATAATTCACTTGCAACACTATGACTTGGTCTCATGGCTAGATGTTTAAGAGGGTTTTCATGTTAACAGTGGGGTGTCACTTTTGGGCTCCATTTAAACTATGCAAATGCCATAGTTTGCATAGTTCTATAGTTTAAATAGAACTGTCTATGAACATCCACTTTAGACCAAAAGTATATCAATCTGGAGCATCACTGCACGACCAGTGGGAAGTATGCTAACGCAGCACTATCATATCCACTTCTCATTTTCCAGAGTGTCGGCATGGCTAACAAAGGTCCATCTTACGGCATGAGTCGGCAGGTTCAGGATAAGATCGATAGCAAGTACGATCCTGAGCTGGAGCAGATCCTGGTGGAGTGGATCAGCCGTCAGTGTGGCTCTGGTGTGGGCAGGCCAGAGGCCGGCAAAATGGGCTTCCAGACCTGGCTGAAGGACGGATGTGTGAGTTAGCTGACCCTGTTTGACACACTGCTTTTAGAAGAGCATTCCATAATGCAAACCTCTCTTTGTTTCATGTTACCCTGTTAGGTCCTGAGTGAACTTATTAATAGTTTGTTTCCTGGAGACAAACCGATAAAGAAGATCCAGAGCTCACCAATGGCCTTCAAACAAATGGAGCAGATCTCGCAGTTCCTCAACGCTGCAGAGAAGTACGGCGTCACCAAGACTGACATGTTCCAGACTGTGGACCTATGGGAAGGTTAGAATGTGCTACTGTGGTGGAAGCAGACCAGTCTTCAGCAAATGATTGGTACTTTAACCTCAACATTATGTGCTGGTACAGGTAAGGACTTGGCAGCGGTTCAACGGACCCTGTCGGCTTTAGGCAGCTTGGCCGTCACCAAGGAGGAAGGCACATACAATGGAGACCCTAACTGGTTCTTCAAGTGAGTCCAGTAAAACAAATGGAATCAAACAAAAACAAAAAATAAACAGTAAACACATTTCTTTTAATTTTAAAAGTGTGACATTTCTGGATGCTGTATTGCAGGAAAGCACAAGAGAACAAGCGAGATTTCAGCGACGAGCAGCTGAAGGCCGGCAAAAACGTGATCGGGTTGCAGATGGGGTCCAATAAGGGAGCCAGTCAGGAGGGAATGAGCTATGGCCGACCCCGACAGATCCTTTAAAGTGTCCAAATATGCAAAACCTCCGTAGCCTTCTTTTCCCCTGAAGCCTCAGATGCACTAGACATCCTCCAGGAGACATCCTCCAGGAGCCTTTGGATAACTGACTGCTCCTTCATGTCTTAACCTTCTGCTTTAGAGTCAAGGAACCTCCTTAGTCTCAAAACCCT
Organism: Gambusia affinis; assembly: GCF_019740435.1. Classification (NCBI taxonomy): domain Eukaryota; kingdom Metazoa; phylum Chordata; class Actinopteri; order Cyprinodontiformes; family Poeciliidae; genus Gambusia; species Gambusia affinis. The sequence goes on from NC_057873.1 coordinate 11,482,558, forward strand.
GCCTTAAGATTCCTTTAAGTTTACTCTGGTGACCACTGCAGGACTCTGCATGCTTTCCCTACATCTGAATGTCTTAAGATGCAGCAATAACCAAAGAAATTCTTGTTTACCAAAAGGCAATTTATGATTTTTACAGTGCATTGTTTATTAATTAGTTTCTCTTGAAATATTAACATTTTGTTATGTTTTCTACATTTATAGAACATTTGTTCTACTTGCTAAGAAAGAAACAGCTTGTTTACAGAAGATTTAGAAGAAACTATTTCCAAATTGACAAACGCGACCAAAGGGTGTGCAGATACTCTTTAATTTTACTGCTACTATCGTTTAGTAAACTGCCACTTCCTACTTTGCTACACATGCTGTGTCAGTACCAACAGTTTTGTACATTGTCTTAATAAATAATGACTTTGACATACATTTGTGACTGTGGCTGGTTCAATCTTAATTGTGCATCCACATCAGCAGTAAAGACACATTAAACTGGGTTTTTTTCTTTTGATCAAGATGAAAAAGAAAAATTAATTTAGAAATGTTCATGTGAGGATTTCCACATAGTTTTCACCTAGTTTCTTTCTATTTCCTGATGTATCACAAATTGAAAAAGTACAAAATATCAGGCTCTGCAAATCATTGCACTTCAGCAATTCAGCGCATGTATTGTGTGACGGTCCCCAAAGATTAATATTAACTTTTACATGTTTTACTCTTTCATTTTTTGAATTATAAATCTACCTTACAATAGCAGAACTTTGCAAAATTTGTGGTTTTAATAATTTATTTATTTTTTGGCAAAATTGATCAAACAGTACAAATTTTTCTTTTTTTTGTCAAATTTTGATTTTCCCTTAAGAATTGCAAGCTTTAGCATAACATGTTAGCAATTTGTTAGCGTTACAAACTGTAAAGACCCATTTAAATGTCTGTTTCATGGTCCATTTAGATGATTTACCTGCACCAGGTAAACTTGTCACCTTCCATGACAGTCAGAAGCCGAAAGCTCAAATGAATAAAACATAAAAACTTTGGCACAGCCGGCCTTCTCAATATCCACTGAAGTTGATGTTGACTAGCTTTGGGCCTTTCAATAATTCAATAAAATACTATGTTCTCAGAGAAAGGTGCAAATGCCTCCAGGCAAAACTCCCCCTTCTTTTCATGCCCAGAAAAACTCAGTACGCAACAACCAAAGCGGCAGCAATGATAAGATGATGAATGAATGAATTGATCAGTAAATCCATTAAAGTTATATTCTGTGTTGCAGCAGCCCAAATGTTTTCATTTAAATTTCTTCTTGAGCCTTTTATGCTTCCCCTTATTTCATTTCTAGCACTGAAAGAGCTAGCTTGGAGCTTTCACCATCACCGCCTGCATTCCAGTGCCAGTATTAGCAGCAGCTCTTGGTGTTTCCGGCTCTACCACCAACAAAACAGCTCTTTCTTAGCACCAACTTTGATTTGGTTTCCGAGGGAAGAACCGCCTTAACCAGGAGCTGGAGGCGGGATCATGAGGCAAGCAACCAGTTAAAACGTTAAAGCTTGCGGTCTTTAAAACCTGCAGAAAAAAAAAAAAGACTGTCGACAGACAGGGGTCATGGAGTCCAAGGGGTTCACAGCTGGTATTTTCTGCTGAATCTGTAAACACTTAGTTCTTAAACACCGTCAGTCTTTTAATGTCGTCAGAAGAGTTTCAAAAACCTTTCTCTAAACATTGTGTGCAACATTGCTTCACTACAAAACTTGGTCTTTAAGCAAACATATTGCACTGTGATACTGCTCGATATTCAACATGAGATAATTCATGATTTATTCTTACATATTTTGGTGTTGGTTTGTGAGGAAAATATTCTGGCATAAACTAAATTAGTTGAAAACTAATTTTGCCTTATCTATAGATGCCTACTTAAATAAACATTAGGATTAAGTTTGTTTATAAACTCTTCCACAAGTTGTTTGTGTTTTATGCATATTTAGTGTCTTGCTGTTCAAAAAAATGCCAGGTCTGGGTTTCATGTGTTCATCTATTATTTTATCATCATCCATCTATCCAGACTATTCTGATTGTAGTCAAATGTTTATCTACTAAATTTCTGCATTCACTTATTTTATGATTTTTATTTTCAATATATATTTTTTTGGTCCCGTGACAAGTACATTCTGTCTTGCGTGCTCATTATGTCATTTTGTCACTTTGACAAAGGTTTTTTTTTATTGTAAATTTGTCACAGAAGTGAAATTCTGTTGCTCATGATTGATTTGTAAAAACAACAAAACATTTAAGAGTTAGAATCAATTTTATGATTACATTAAAAAATATTTCTAAGATTTATCTAAACTAGTGAAACCATTTAAAACTAGACAATAAATAAGTAGAGCGACTCAGTTTTTCGAATGTGCTTATGGTGAAAATCTTTGGTTCGCTCTTCTGTCGGTGAATGCCTGCACTATTTCTGTGAAGGTTTTGACATTAAAACATCACATGGTAGTTGGAAAAACTTCTCAGGTGAACATAGTAAAAAAATCTTGCAAAACCAACTAATTTCGGAAAATTCACATATTTAACACAAAGGAAATAAAATCTGGATATCCCCAAAGTATTTTTCTATACTCATATTCAGGAGAGGCAAATACTTTAATCATAGTCTAAGCCCTTTCACACGTCCTATAACATGTTATAGAATCCCTGGCAACAAGGAACCTTTTGAATGGAAATCTGTCCCCAGCCTTTATTTATTACTCAAAAATATGTATCCTATAGTTATATAACATTGTTTATGGAACTGCTGTATTGAAATGGATTTAAAGCTACATAATAAAAGAAAGCAGCATTAACTCCACCAAGTTTTTTTTTTAATTTTCATTTAAACAGGCTGTGACTTGCACAGCAACACTCCAAAAATTTGTTCACTTATATAAACACACCTGCAGCTTTTAATACATTCTTTAAAAATTGTAAAAACCCTGTTATGCAGTCCATATACAGCAAATGTGTTCAGCAGGCACAAATTGTTGATATATCAGTTTATAAAAAAATACATATAGCAAATCCAAAGCCTGAAAAATCCCACTTCAAGTTTTAAACAGATTTTGCTTACTTAGCTACAGATCTTTTTTTATTTAAAAAAAACAAAAAAAAACAGATTTACAAATTGGAAGAAGTAGCTCAGAGATATAAAAAAAACGAAACATAAGACTACCCCTGTGAAAAGTCACATTATAGCAACACCTTAAAGGAAGATCCTGGATATTACAAATATTCCCATTTCACTCACACACACACACATACACACACACATACACAACTTACATTCCCTTAAATATTGCACACAACCTTTCGCTAATTTACTCCATGGGTGTTTCTGCGTCAATTTGAAAATCTGATTTCTCCAAATTTCACAACCCAACATTAAACTGGGTGGTTAAGTCCCAACAAGCCGCACGCAGTTCATGAATCCCAGTTTTAAAGAAAGCTTTAGAAGCTACAGGAGGTTTAACATCCTATTTTCCTGGTCAGGTGATGCGTTTAGGAAGAAGTGCACAAATGAAGATGTAAAATTACAGCCCAAACACATTCAAGGCCACTTTCTTTTGGGGGAGGGGAGTAACCATGGTAAAAGAGAAAGAGTAAGAAACCTACTCTTTGATTTATCTGCAGCTTGGTCTTTAAGTACCATCACCGCTGTTGGAGGTGAGTGCAATCAGAGCAGAAAAAAAGCCTGAGAAAGGGGAAACGTTTAGGCTCATTGTTACGTCTCCAGCTGTTCCCTGATGATGGGAACTTTGACCTCAGAGTCCAGCACAGCCTGCAGGTCCACCCCTGAGTCCTGGTCCTCCTGGTCCTTGTACTCTGCGATGTATTCGTCTCGGTACTCGTTCGCCTCCTCCACTCCTCTGGCTTTGCTAATGGTTTTGAGATGACTCCGCCTCCTCGGCAGACACAGGAGGCCCCTGAGGTTCACCTGACCGAGAGTGACGTCCAAGATGTAGTAGACGGACCAGAAGAAAGCAAAGCATCCGAGCAGAAGCAGGAACTGGATGGGGGGGAAAAAAAGAGAAGACATATTACCACGGATTAAGTACCAAGTTATTATTTTACTCAAGTCAGTTTAATTATTAGGAAATCCAGTAAAAAGGTAAAGACTGGCCAACTATAGCCAAACAGACTGACTGCGTTTCCTGCATCTGGAAATAAACTTAAAGAAAAAGGGAAAGGAGTGGAGACATTTCTTCTCTTAACAAATAAACTCTATTGTTTACAACAGTTCAACTCGTCATCTGGAACATATTTCATTTAACTCAAATTTACTCCATTTCAGACATCAAGAGATATGTTACTGCTGCCCGCACTGATGGAAACAAAAAAAAGTAATAATTGTTTACAAATGTAGAGCAGGACAAGAGTTTATAGAAAGTTGTAGCTACACACAATACTGTCAACTCAATGAATGTTGAAGATTATGACTGTGTTGTCTGACAATGTCAAAAAAGAGAGAAGAGATGCAGTACTCTGAGTTCAGTTCATATTGGTTTATGAACTCAGCAGGGAATTACAGCATGTCCTAAGTGAGGTTAAAATTAAAACAAGAATCTTTTAATACACTAAATAAATTGATGTTTTTTGTAACATTTCCAACAAAAACAAAAAATGTCCTTCAACCAAGCTAAGGTCTAGTTTTCTACAACTCTACAGAAGCAAGTGTATGGACCATTGGTTCCTACACATTCTTCAACAAAAAATAGCTTGCAGAGTTTTGGGCTCTTTATGTAAGCTTCATAATCTGAAATATTAAAGTTCATGTTTCTACAGCAGAGAGCCTTTTAATATGTAATCTACATAAACAAGAACTTGTTCGGAAGGAAGGAGCAAAGGAAATAAAGGAAGGAAGTGAGGGAGGGAGGCAGTCTAGAAGAAGAAAGGAAGTGCAGAACAAAGTAAGAAAAATGTTTTTCCATATCATTTTATTTTTTCAGACATTTCTAGATATGGAAAGCCATACTTTTCTATACTGAATGGGATTGACTGCAACCTGTATATGCTCAAACAAAACTGGCCATCACTTTTTTGTTCTCGTTTATTTCAAGAAATTTTTCTTGCAAATTGTCTTCAGATGAACAGAATTAATCAAAGATACAGTAAACCTTTGGTAGGTGTGGGAGTGTGAGCGTGAAAGCTGCATTTACCTTCAGGCTGTTGGAGGTGAAGGGGTTAATGATCTCGGGGGGGATGTCTAAGCCTGGAGGACAGGGCAGAGAGAAGCTGCTGTCCAGATGTTTGCCACTCATGGCTTCCTCCACCAGCCTGCAGACCAGCGAACGGGAAACAATTAAGCGCTCATAATCATCGCATCCCAGTCGGATTTTAAACACCGACGGCAAACCGGCAGGAAAACTGGTCTCACTTTTGCCTCTCCTTCACTTCGCTGGAAGTCATAGATGAACCGTAGAGTGTGAGCTTCCACTGCTTCAGCACTCCCACTGGGGCGCACTGATAAGACTCGTCATCTTCTGCAGAAACACAGACAAGGGTCAGGGAGAACTAAGAAACCTGGATTCACAAGAAGCCTCATAAAACCCAGACCAATATATTTAGCTGACCGGATAAGTGTGTGTGTGTGTGTGTGTGTGTGTGTGTCTTCCCTGCTGACTTACTACTGTCAGAAATCCTGAGGGTGTATTGGCCTTCAGCTCTCTCCCCCCAGCAGCGCACAGTGGAGAAAGTCCAGTCCTGGTAGCCAGAAGGATCTCTGTGTGGAAGCAAAAATAAATAAATAAATAAAAAATGACTCTACCCGCCTTTACATCTACCAAAACATCCCTCTGCTTCTTCCACAGCGAGAGCTAAAGGCCTTAAATAGACACGAAGAAAGAGGCGGCGTATACCTGTCGATGGACCTGCGAGCCCCGATGACAGAGCTCATACCACTGGGACATTCCAGCACGATCTCCACATTCCCCCGGCAGGGGTGGGTTATTGTCACAGTAACAGCTACATGCTCGAGCGTTTGCATCCCAGAAGGTTTCAGGTCGGCTGCAGAGACTACAGGAGAGAAGACAGCAGAAAGGGTAATGTGCAAGTTCAATTAAAAGTCTTCAGGGCACAGCAAGAGATATAGAAAAATAATATGATCTTCATTATATTTGGGGAAAAATGTACAGTGGATTGCAAAAGTTTTCAGACACGAAGAATTATGTCACATTGCAAACTACAAAGGTCAGGATTTTATGTAATTGAACAACACAAACTTGAGACAAAAGGCAGATTATACACGGCTTACAGGAAAATGTGATATGCAAAAATATTCATTCCCTCAACAATATCCACTCCTGAATTCACTACTTTGTGTTGGTCTATCATATAAAATACCACCAAAATACATTATAGAAGAGATATAACATCAACTTTTTGAGATTATATCACGTTTTAATGTTATTTCCTCATCAAAAATATACTTGGAGTGATGCTTTGATTCTTTCATGCATGTTGAAAATTCTTAAATCTCTCAGGACATCCATTCCATGGTGCAACCCAGAATAAACCTCAGCTCCAACAGACTAGCGGCAGCAGCAATTAGCAAACACCTGGTGGAACTGCGTATCTGCTGAGCTCATTATTGACTCTACTTCTCAGTCCAGCGCTCCTAAGAACGGTTGTAAACGGCATAATGAGAAGCATTGTTGTGATGTCTTACTGAAGAGGGAGTGCTGGAGAGAGTACTAGCTTCTTAAAGAGACAGACGCCCTATGTCAAGGCATCGTATTACGAATTCAAGTTTCTCTTCTGGTTTTTTTTTTTATGTACATATATAGCATTATTGTAACAACTTGCTTGATTGTGTTATAAAATGGCACTATGTGCCTGGAGAATACATAATACCACTCCTTTAAAATTTGTAGTTGTGACAAATGAGAACATGTTCAAAGAGTACATATGAAACCTGTAGACACCCACTTTTACAAAAATACAACTGCACTCATACTGAAATAATTAGACACATTAGACCAAAGTTTTTCTAAATGCTTTATATGCATCATGTCAGTGTTATTTATTACCCCTTCATCAGTGTAATTGAAACACATCTGTAACTCTCTAATAAGGTGACAAACCCTGTTGCAGTTCTCCAGCTCACTCTAGATTTCTCCTCTGTTATCTGTCTTTGAAGCACTTATCACTGACCACAGTGTTTTGGAGCGTAGCCAAGAGAGACGGGCTGTTTTATTTGTTTTCTGTTTAAATATTTTGTGCTTCATATTCCATTAGGAGGCAATATTTCCAGCACTTTAATTCTAGTAATTGCTCTTTCCAGGCATAAGAATCAGCTCTAAGTAATAAGTAAGCCTTGCTTTAACATATCCATTGGAAAGCTGTTCATGAAGGAAGCAGAACATATGACCGGTCTAATGGGCGATGAATCAGTCAGCAAGGCTGCCAAAACACAGAACAGTGTCAAAAGCAGATTCAACTACACTCTGTTACAAAGAGCTCATCAGGGAATTCGACCAAAACAGAACGACGACGGGTTCACAGAACAACATGAGTTAAAGTGAGTTGAGAAAATAATTCCTCACATTCTTTGAGAGTTTGCTCTGTAAAAACCAGCAGCTTTTTCACAAAACCATTGTTGAATGAGACCAAATGTACACAAACCTGTCTGTGGTCGTGTGATTAACTGCAATGAGGCGATAAAAGACAGACGATAAAGTCTGAGGGAGGACAGGACCAGGCTGAGGAAGAGGGAAATGTTTCTACTTGAATGAGGTCATTTCAACAACCAGTAGTGGAAAAAAAAAATAAGTGTTAGAGGGATTATACGCAGAGGGCTCTGAATATGAGAGATTCAGAGTGGAAAGGCTTGAGAGAGGGAGAGGATCTACAGAGACTTTACGTAAAAAAAGGAGATTTGGGGAGAAATTCAAAAAGGAACAAAATTAAAAAAAGGGGGGGGGATAACAAAAGCATAACTTACAAACTGCCGAACATTACCTAATAAGGATAGGCAGCCTGAGCAGCAGGCATGCGGGGAGGGAGGGATGGCTCTGTTATGGAGAGCAATGTTTAAACTCGACAAGCAACTGTCCTTCATAGAGCTGAGGCAGCGGCAAAGAGCAAGAAAGAAGGGGAAAAAATAAAAACCCTACCATTCCAGGTGCGGATCAAGACGCCCGAATGAGTGGAAACGGAAACGTCCTCCTTTATGACCGAGCTCTGATAGGATACGAGAAAAGGCACCGACTCCCACACCTGATACACAACGCAGGAATATTGAGACTGACGTCTGGTGGCAAAATATTTGAAGAAGAAAAAAAAAAGTTAATCTATAGCGTGTATGTACCTTGGCAGCATTAACTAGTCTCCATGCGTTCAGAAGCCCAAAGCCATGCTGGTGGCTGTGATGAAAACCAGCTCCGTTCACTCTCCAGTCAGCAGTCATGTCGCACTGTTAGGAGACACAAAGAAAACATCCACACCCACGTTTACCTTCATGGTCCTGTCCATCCTGTTAAACTACAGTTCAAAAGTCTGGTCTAAAAAAATAGAGATGCAGACATGAAGATTGAAAAATGTTGTTACCACAAGGCAGAGGCAGATTATCACCACATTTACTCTCAGCTATTGTGTAAATTAGCAACCGTAAGAAATTAAATGTTCTTTTTTGCTGCCTTTCATTTTAAAACCCTTAACACTACCAAGTGTTTTCCTGCACTACCTGTGTGGCAGTGAAGGCGACGATATGCTGAACATCCCTCCAGGTCAGGCAGGGCCGCACCTGCAGCATGAGGGCCACCATCCCTGCTGCCAGCGGGGCCGCAGCAGACGTACCGGTGTGACCCTCCGTGCAGCCGCTCCCCTTGTGCATCGACCAATCAGATGTCACCTGCAGAACGACACAGCTGGTATATTTATAACGTTTCAGAGAGGTGTGATCCATGTAAATTATGAACACAACTGCACACATAACCGCTTCAGAGCACAAAAAGATCTAAAACCATGGAGACGGAAGGATTGTTGCATGAAGTAGCACCTACATCAATGCACCATCTTGATGATATAAACTGACAGCAGGTACTCAGAGTTCAGTGCTGTTTGTGTTTAGTTAACAGTGTTGATTGGGAGGCGTGCTGTGGTGCCACAGGGGGTTAGCACTACCCACGTTTGGAGGCCTTAGTCCTCGACGCGGACGTCACGGGTTTGACTCCCGGTCCCGATGACCTTTGCCACATGTCTTCCCCCCTCTCCTCCCCCTGTTTCCTGTCTGCCTACTGTCACAAAAATACGAGCCACTAGCGCCGCAAAAAAACAAACAAAAAAAAAAAAAGTGTTGATGGGGGGAATGTGAGGCCATATGGAGCTTAATAAGAAGAACAAAGAGCCTGAATGTGAACACTGCTGCAGGAATAAAAATAAAACAGCAAGTTTGAAGTATCAAACTCAAATTCTGACTTCTTCAGTTAAACAGCATAAAAATACCAAGTTTATTTCTACACCCACTTTTGTTGATTCACACACCACTGCTGCTCTGTAATCATCCAAGTTCATTATTGAATGTTTAGGAGAAGCAAACAGTGAGCCGTTTGTGGAGCCACTTAGCATGTGAGTGTAATGCGGTCAGGGGTGGATCAGTGGTTAGGTCCTGGCTAATCTCGGTTTCCCACAAGGGATGACATCCTCGCAACAAAACAGGTTATCATGGTGACAGCCTCAAACTTCAACAAACACATGGCAAGAGGTTTCAGTGGATCTCAACTCCTGTCATCTTCAGCCAGCGTTTTCAGATGAATGAAGTCACTGCATTTCCTGATGTGGAGGAGTTTACCCAAATTTTCCATTATTTTGGAGCTAACAAAGATACTTAAAGCGACAGTTCATTATATTTCAACTGGTTCCCTTGATTTACTATCATTACATATAAACTTGGGCTGGTATGACAATCTCAAGGCAATTACACAATAAAATTGAATAAACAATAACAGAATAATCACCAGTTATGCTTTGAAGTAGCTTTTAACTTGAATTTCCTACTTTTGGTTAATCTGTCCTGCTCTAATTTGCTTGCAGCTGCAGATGGTTACCTAACAAACATGTTAAAGGTAATTAATAATAACAATTATTAGTGGCACTTTCTTTAGTTTCCACCACATGAGGATCCCTGGTTTTTGGGGCTGGAAATATTTCCAAAGAGCCAAATATTTTTTCTTGCTAGTGAGGGAATAAATTTAGCAGCCTTTTTTCAGCCAGCTGCTCTGCAATGAGTGGAAAATAGAGGTGGGGCAGCTGAATGCTCCATTCAGCCGTAGAAACCTTCAGACACCCCGACACTCCCCGAGATCTCAGTTAAAGGACATTAAACTGCAGAAACAGCTTTATGGATATTTTAGTATTATTAAAATTATACTTTTTTTAAAGGTGGTTGTATATCTATAAAGCTGATCGCAGCCTACTATGTACAGCTTTGGAAGTTAAAAAGAGAAATAAAGAACATCTGAAATTAACTGCTAGACAAGTTTAACAGAGAAATCATTACTACTGGAGTTTTATTCTTACAAGTTTCTTTCAGACCTTCTTCGTTTCTAAAACAAATCCATCTACTGCGCTGTGGCTTAATAGTGCTACAGTTAGAAAAGTTCTGCATATCATTGTATAAGAGTGTGAATGTTGTGAGTGTTGCTGGGTGAGTCAAACTCATCATGCAAACCTGCTTAAAGTGTTCTGTATGACAAGAACAGCACTAAGCTCGCTCCAGTTACTATGTAAGTGTTTGACTCAGTAGGACTTACGATGCTCCTTGATCTGGCTCCCCCGCTGCTAAACGTGACAGCCAGCATGGATGCACAATCCTCTGCGTAGAATGGCTTCTTGCCTTCCTCATCAACTGCTCCTAAAAAACCCCGACAACACTGGAGTATAATAACTACCTTTGTGTGTTGCACACAGTTGCAGATACACACGTCGCCACACTCCTAACAATCTCAGTTTCTTACCTATCGTGATGGTGTAGATGGAGTTGGCGTAGCCATCATAGTTGCAGTTGTCGTTGTACTGACCCCCGTTACCGCTGGCAACAACAAAGATGCTCCCGAAGCCTCTTCGGCCTGCAATCACCCCGTGCTGTAGTGCAGCCTGGTGACAAAATAACAAGCTGATTTAATGTTTTTAACATATGTACCCAACTTTAGAGCAAGGGGAAAAACCATCAATCTAGTGAAACTGCTGCAGAGTGTGACGCACAGATCTGTTGCAGTCTGCTGCCACCTGCTGGAGAAAAGGAGAGCTGCAAGAAGTCTAACCTTGCCCAGGGGATGAGGTCCATCCACAGTGTGCCCGTCATCATCTGGTCCCCAACTACAAGAAGGAACGGTCTTTATTAGCATCCAAGAAATAATACAGCACATTAAAACATAATAATAAACAACAGAGAATTGTTATTATGACATCTACAGTTACCTGCAACTGTAGATATCATTTATTTGGTAATGCTTGTTAAAGGCAATGGCCTCTAAGCTGTCAGTCAGGGGCCCATCCAGGACTCTGATACCTACAAAAACCAAAAAATGATGTCAGTGATTTCAGATCTGAACACATTTTTGTAAAAAAAAACACAAAAAAAACAAAAACTGGTGCCTCTTAGTAAAAGACTGTCGGAATAAAAACATATTGAAAAATGACTGACTGGGTGTGTCATACCTGCCACCTTGCTGCCATAGGCCACACCCACAGCGCAGAAGCTGTTGTTGGGAACGGCTGCGATCTCCCCAGCACATCGAGTCCCATGATGGTTGTCGCTGTGGAGGTCTGGGTGAGGCATGGGGTCGGGGTCATTGGAGTTCAAGTCGTAACTCCCCTCTGGACTCTAAAAGGAACATAAATATCTTTCATATGGGCATCAAACCTTTACAAACTTTGTTCTAGTTTTGCATGCAACAAGTTGACAAGTTCAACTAGAAAGTGGTTAAGTTTGCCTTAACCCTGGAAGGTCGCATTATGTAATAATTTAATAGAATTTGGCTTCAAAATGATAACAATAAGTTTCTGCCCCATTATGCAATAATATTTTTTTTCTCCTTTGAAAAGAGACAATTGCTGTCATTTTTTGGAAGAAAAATATTCCCTTTAAGATATATATATATATATATAAGTTTTTTTTTCTCTGCCTATGTTTCTTCATTCTGTTCAGCCCTGTTTGTTGTAGCACACACACAGTCAACATGCTATAAAACCTCAAGCTTTTCTTTTCTTAAAAACTTTGATTTACTGCAAAGTGCCAACAGCTTTGCTCATAATATGTGTTCCACTATCAGCTTTCATTACTGAACTGGAGTTTGAACTTAACAGTGACATGAAAAAGGGAAAATATTTCACAACAGCACTACACACAGCTTATGAGTAGGCCCACTGTTTTTTCAAACAATTCAAGCAGAGTCAACACTAAATTCCGACTTACATAGTTGAGCTGAATGTCTTTGTGGGTGTGTTCCACACCATCATCTACAACCACAACAGTGACCCCCTGACCAGTGATGTTGTGTTCCCACACGCCCGTCACGTTGATATCCATGCCTCTGTTTATTCGATTGTGCTGTAAAGGCGGAGGAAGAAAAACTCTATTAATGAACGCCAGGAAAAATAAAAAAAGGAAAAATGTCAAGGTGCAGATGTGTATGGTAGCAAAGCCTGTAAACTGTATGATGGCAGATAGAACTGGTGCTAAAGGAGCACACATAAGAGGCATTAAATGTTTGTAATGTTTGGCTGGAATCATTTCCAGCTTTAAACTTGGAGTCCTTGTTCCAACATGTTTGGTGTATGTGACCAGGATCATTTTTATGATCATGCAAAACAGGTTTAAAATGTTCAGTGAATAAAAATGAAAGCACAATATGGCAGTTGCTGCAATACGGCTGAGAAACTATTAATATACATATTTGCTGGTTACCAGAATAGCAATAGTTATAGATTTCATATTTCGCAGTGAAAACAAATTTAATTCTGAAGTTCCAAAGATTATACACTTTCAATATCACCAAATTCCTATATTCTGATTAAAAATGAGTCCATTTTGCACAAACACCAAGCATCTGTTAATGTTCTGTGGAGATAATCAAATTATGTAATTGCATTCATCTGTACATAAATTTATCATCCAAGTTAATTACAGCGTGGTCAGCAACACTGACCACGTTGCCCTTCCTGCTTCCAGTTTCTGCTGAGATTTTGGGTCAAATGGTTAAAACCGGAACAATGGTGCCAAACACATATCAGAACTGGTCATGGGATGATAAACAGACCACCATTAAGCTACTGGAACTCTTCCAACTCCGGTAAAAAATTTGTGGAATACGCTTAAAAGCAGAGCCTCGGGGCGTGCTCCGGTGGCGTAGAGGTTAGCGCGCCCCACGTTTGGAGGCCTTCGGTCCTCGACGCGGCCGTCGCGGGTTCGATTCCCGGACCCGACGACATTTGCCGCATGTCTTCCCCCCTCTCCTTCCCCCTTTCCTGTCAGCCTACTGTTGAATAAGGGACACTAGAGCCCACAAAAAGACCCCCTGGTGGGGAAAAAAAAATAAAAAAGCAGAGCCTCTGGGAGAATAGCAACTCATTTAACTAATTAATCTCTACTATTTGTGCCAAGAACAGTGGTCAAATATTAAGGTGGCATTGAACCTGAAGCTACAGCATCCTGTTATTTGCACATATTTCTGCTTCTACTACCTATATGAGATCTCCTAAAATTGCTTTAACTAGTTTAATCAAAGTCCTTGAAGCCAACTCAGATAAAATCAGACAGAAATAAAATAAAAAATATATAATATCTGGCAGAGCTTGATTTTCTATTTTGTGGTTGTGTGCTATGTGTTCTTACCAAGTGCCACTGTTTAGGATAGTTGGGGTCATTGAAGGCCAATGACCTCTTTGAGCGACTGAGCACTCTCTCCTTAGAGTACCACAAGACATGAGGATGTGTTGCTAGAACATCGCTCGGTTGGATGCTCCTTTTCCAGACGCCTCCCAAAGATCCAGTGTGAGGTTGCGATGAGCAAAGCAAATAGTGGCCTTCGAGTTCTCCAATCTGACCCCGGTTCTGAAGCCCCGCCTCTTTTGCTACCTGCAAAGAAAATATTGGACTTGTTTTTCTAGTAAAAACATCAAACTTACAAAATACTGAATTGAGCTTTTACAATAATAAATAGAGCAAATAGGAGGCATTAAAAAAAACAAACAACTAAGCCCTGTTTTGAAAATAAAAAAAAATAGTGGCCAGAGATACAATATCCACTTGTTTTTAATTTGTAAATACAGAGAAGGACCAAAGTCATTAAGTTTTATTTTGATATTTCCATAGAAAATAGTTCCAGCAAATAAATTCAACAATACTATCTAAATATCTTTGAAAATGATGAAAATATGTGTTCAAATTAAAACTGAAGAGCAAACTATCATAAAAGATGCTGAAATACTACTGTACCCTGTCAGCTATCACATCCAGGTGAACTGAGGCCTTTCTCTCATCTTCATTCTGGTGATGCAGGCTGTGGTGAATCCGGACGGCCCAAGACTGACCTGGACCACATGATGGCCAAGCCGAGGATAAAGACGAGGCAGTTAAAGGGAGGGATGGGGTGACAGACGGCAGAAGGGTGAGCAGCAAGAGGGCTACTGAGGACAAAAAAATGAGGAGGAGGAATGTGGGAAAATATGGCGCTGCCATGGCAAGGAAGGGTGAAACAACCGGTCAGCCAGGCAAGCCCTCTTCATCTGAGCAGCGATCTAGACAAGACAAGACAAAAGGATTTTATCAGTGAGGACAATTTGAGAATGACAGTCTGGTAGCTTAACATCGGGGTGTTACATACAGAGGGAAAGTATCACAAATCACAGCATCACTTTATCTGGGTTCCAGCTTAAAACACCTGTGATGAGCAACTCTGCGGCTATAAACCAAACCTTATACTATCGCTACAGTGAAATGACTTGTCACTACAATATCAGTAATACCTTTAAAAACAAATGGTATTCCTTTTACAATAGGTCTGCATTTATATTAAAATAGTGAATGGGAGAAAATTCTTAGATTTCGTATATATTTCTTTTAAAGCAATATTTCTGTCTTAACGAGGCTACAATAAGATGGCTTAAAGCACGATTGCTATACCTAAACATTAGCTCTGATGACATGCCTGTGTTAGTTACTGTTTACATGACATATCTATCTTCTAGTCTAGTTATGCGACGTCTTTTAATATAATTAATTCTCTCGTAAATAGCAAAAACACTACGTTTATACTGACTTCTTGATTTACATTAAAAGAAATTCGTTAGAAAAAACAGTACAACCTAATGCAATTTCCCCGCACCGTCGTTGTTGCTTTAGCTATGTTAGCAGGTTAGCATTGTCGTGCTAACGATTGAAACTAAAGTTTCTCGATAAAACAGAACTAAACATGTGATTATCGGCGACAGTCGATGGTAAAATATAAGATAGTATAACATGTCTTACTGTTCTAATGAAAGAGCTCGATTTGAGGTCGACAATTAATATCGAGAGTGCTATCACCGAGCTTGACACTTCATTTCCGTAATCCAAGCTCTCTTTAATACGTATTACGTCATACAGACTGCGCAATTATTGTGCGTGATATTTGATTGGCCCAGAGCCACCACAGGTAATAAAATGGATCAGAGAAAGTGGGTGCATTTCTTAAGAAGCAGAGGGACCCGAGTGCAAGTTATATTGAAAGCGAACTGTTTTTTTTTCTTTTTTCTTTTAATTCTAGGTGGAAACGTTTTTGCCGGGGGCGGTCAGGCGACCTACTACGATCATGTGAGTTTAACGTCATTAACAGCTAAGAAAACCCAACCACTTTGTAAAATGTAAACGGCTACTGATCACGTCGATTCTGGTTAATAATTTATCTTAATTAATTTAATTCACATTTTCACTCACTTTTAGAACTATAATATGTATGAACCTGAGATAATGAGAGTTACTATATCTACTTTTCATTTTTCCTTTCTTTATTGAATTTATTGAATCGGCTGCTTCAGTGTTTAGAAATATTCCCACGCCAACACTGATGACTTGTCTGCTGTGCAGATAACTCTGAGTTTTCCGATTTTACTTCTTGCACCCTCTTGCACCCTCAAGGGGGGATTTTGACAGTTTCCGCCTGACAAAAACACACAAAAATAAATCAATAATAGCCTCACAGTTAACACATTAAGCAGCTGAAATAAATTATCTTTAAGATTATTCTGTAAATAGTGAACATACACCTGAATTTCTGTGGGGGAATAGAAAATGAGTTAATTATAAAGTACTTTGGTCAACCAAAAGGAGGAAAGTAGAAATAATGATTTTTAAAAAGTTTGGTAAAAATTATTAACATGATCAATGTGGGTACCGATAATTGAAGATTTGAGACACCAGCAATTTTATTAAAACAATATTTTTTAATCTATGTAGTCAAATTAAAGGATGGATTCTTTTAACACTTTTTCAAAGCAATTATGCGACCAGGATGTAAAAAAAAGTAGACATTTTACATTTACAATAAGTATTTTATTGGTTCAACAAAGCTGCCAACACCTGACAGATAAATATCCAGATCTGAGTTAATCTATGTACAGCTTTTATGGAGACAACACAAACGGTCCCTTATACATATGTCATGTTTCCCAATAAATTACTTACTTAGGGCTGGTTTCCCTTTCAAAGCAGATATGGTCCCAGTTAAAAACGTATTGTGTATCTATGATAGAAGCCCTCTTCATTTGTTGTTAGCGTGTAGTGTGTTTACATGTGCAAATCATCAAATAGGTGCAGCAGTAGTTTTGCGAGGATAAGCACTCTGTGATCTGTGTCTGTGCAAATAGACGATCTGGAATGCACAAATGTTATGTACAGTAGATACATTTAGGTTTAATCAGTAGTAGAAGAAAAGAAATGACATCTGAAATTTAGTGCGCTCTGTCTCCGATCATATTCTCTAAAAACAGATTACATACAATAAATGCTTGACATTATATTTCGTTAAATAGCCTCTTTATGTGTACGTCATTAGCTTTTTCCAGAATTCTTCACTGGCATTTGCATTATTCTGCTGTTTTTTTATGACCTCTTTATTTCTTTAAACTTTTCCATAAACTCTTTGTTTGCAGGACAGCTGTGCAAATTAATACGCAGGCTTCAACAATTAATGCCATCCACTCAAAAGCCACAAATAAAAGAGCTACAGAAGCACACACGTGACCAATTGTTTATATAGTCAAATCACGGCAATGTAAAGGCGGCTGCAATAGGATTTCTCATCTTTAATACACATCCAGGTTTTATTTGTAAAGGGTCAGTTTGTTCTTTAATGAAATAACCCAATCAAAGCACTGCAGAGGTAAGAAGCCTATCTTCACCAGCTGATCTGTCAATGTTTTTTTTTTCTTTTTACATGTTTGTTTTGCATTTTCCCACCAGTTCCTTAAATCATGCTGATCTGCATAGATACAGAAGCTTAAACAGACAAAGTGGACACTGACAGCAGCACCTTCTCTTGTCCGAGTCAAGCTCAAGATGGCTCTTGTTATTCTCACAAAGAACCTGATGACAGCAAGGTTCTCTCTCTGTGTGTCTCTGTGATTCCTGAAGAATCTTTTCAAAGCTTTCTGTGAACAGCACTGTAAGTTTGAAAGGAGCCACCTCAGCTCCACGTCCATTCATTTTAGGAGCGATATGTCGTCTGCGAAGTCCCCGTGGGGGTGGAGACAGCGGGCGAAGCGCCACTGGCACACCATGAGACACAGAGGCAGCATGAAGAGGGCGCAGATTCCCGCCATGATGTAAGCGATGGTCATCAGGGTGGACTCATCCGTCTGCGGGATGTTGTAGCCGCAGTCTTCCAGGTCGACGCCGTGGAACGGGCCCTCCACTGATGCTGTGCGGAACTCGTCGTGCACTGAGAACAGACGAACATGAACATAGGGAATTCAAATCTTTCAACTCAATTTTGTTTGTTTTATGCTTTATAATCTGAACTGCAAAGCTTTTCAAGAGCATTTAAAGCACTTGAACATTTTTGGGGTTTTTTCATTTTTCAACTGTAATCTTCAATGTGTTTCAACCAGATATCATGTGACAAACCAACTCAAGTTTATAAAAAAAGAATGCATGTTTTTTTTTTCTAAATACACATCTAAAAATATTACACATTTCAGTCTAGGACATCCTGAATGTTCATGTCCCTCATTCAGGATGTCATCAGAGACAGGATGTCCTTTATTATGTCTCTGTCCTCTCCTCCTCACCATGGCAGGTGCTCACGGCGAATCCGATGCGTTTCTTCTCTCGGTCAAAAACGACATAGAAGCCCTCCATGATGACTGCTCCCATCACTGTCCCGGTGCTGGACTGAGACACGGCAAACTTATAGCAGTCCTCCTGAGAAGAGGCAGCATCCTCCACTGGCCGCAGATATTGCTGCACAGACGGAAACAATAAGCAAATAAAAAGAAGAAAACATTCAAATCAAAATGAAGATCTATGTGGTGAGTTTTCAAAAAGAACTCTGTAGTTTCTGTAGACATCATCAGTTGCATCAAAACCATATATGGATTTAGCTAAGCTGCTATTAACAACAGGGTTGTAAGATGTTTACTGAAATTAGCCAGGATTTAATTTTAGATTAAAGGACTTAGTTATTTCTAAGTAATGACAAAATTCTTAGAAATTGGTTTCTAAGGATTTAGAAATCCTTAGAATTCTAAATCCTAGAAATCAGTTTTTCTCAGTTTTTAAGGATGATTAGTCACCCTTAAAACATTGCTTCCTGTTTTCTAAATTGAGAAAACAGGGAACACTTGTGAGCCTTCCCCGAAGTTATGAGCTCAATCATAGAGGTGTGGGATCGTAACGCCACATCATCTTTTCGCTCTCAGCTTACAGATTTTTTTGTTTCCCATGAGATGAGAACATTTATTTTTTTCCAGTCTTCCTCAGCTTAACGTTCTAATTTTGATGTCCACTAGATTCATTTCCTGCTAAAGAGCCCCCTGGCGGTTGAAGAAAAAGCCACACCGGGCTATAAGCTGCTTGGTTCAAAGCGTAGGAAAAAAGCAGCGGCTTGTAGTCTGAAAAATACGGTAAATAACAAAACAAAAATCTTCAAGTGTTGAGAGTCTTAACGTAAATAAAGTTTCTGCTTTATTGCAAACACACAGCAATGTTTAATACAGGAGATGTTAAATGTTTTCCTTGAATCTTAAATCCAGGAGCCAAACTTGGGCAGTTTCAAATAATTTACTCAGGACTGATCTTCATCGATAGCGACACAAGGTCAGTCCGTTTCTGTTCTTCATGAATAAATTCACATCCAGAACCCGAGAGCGCTTTTACCTGGGGCAAGATGGAGATTCTGAACGACTGGTTGCGGTTTTCACTCATCAGGTAGAGGGAGATCACTGGGAAGATGTGCCAGGGTGTAGTTCCAGCCTGCCAGCAAACCAGCTGCTCCCCGAGCCAGAACCCAGAGGGAAACTGCTCCGTCTGCACAAAGATGTTTATTTGTTGTCCAGTTAAAAAAAAAAAAAAAGGAATTTGAGCTATTTTGGTTCATTTTATTTTTTTGAAAGAGATTTCAGTCAAACTATAATGGAAGGAAAAATCAATATTGCAACCATATGTATCACATACAAAAGACTCACTGAAGAGGCAGCTTCAATAGCCTTCACTGCAGCCTGGAAGACTTTTCTTGGAAGTCGAAGGTTGGTGGTTCCACTGTCCACGATGCTCTTATCAAAATTGTACTGCAGAGCATACATGTTGCATGTTTGTTACCTAACTTTTTAGAAGAAACATGATCATTTCAAATTATTTATCTCTGATAAAACTGTACCTCTTTACAGTCCATGTTAAGATCCTGTCCGTTCACCTCAATCCGAACAATAATGACCTCGTAGTACCACTCCCTGCGGATGGGAGTGTACCAGAGCTCTCCGACGTACAGTGATGAGTCCACTCCACCGATGATCTAAAAAACGCAGGAAAAACTAAATGAATCCAGAGCTTAACAAAAACAAAACATCACAGTTTGTGTTTGTATGTGAGTCACCATGCTGCCGCCAACTGTGGAGCTGCCCAGCGACCGGTTCTGGGTGAAGCCTGCGCCGCACAGCTGGAGGGAGAAGAGGTTGGGGACAGAGGTCTGACGAACCAAAGAGTCGAAGAAAGGCTCCAGTGTCTCGTCCGGCTGGAAGACAGAGAGAGAAGTGCTGTTGTTGGAAAAGTTGATTGACGAACAAAAACATCAGCTGCTTTTAGCTCTTCATTTAGCTCCTTTTGACTCTCCAGCTGAAAAGTTATCAGACCAGCTTCCCAGTTTGTGACATCATTAATTTTTGCAGTTTTCCAAGAATAAAACTGAAAAAAGGCCTTTTTCTTTCTTAATGGACCTGTTTAATCTTTCATTTACTCATTCATTGACAACAGTACATAATCCTTGATCAAATACAGGCTCATACTATGATACTTCCACCAACATGTTTCACACTTGTATTTTGAAATATACAACACAAACCCTCATATTATAATCCCAAAATGCAAAAATGTATCTGTGCACCAAAAATATTTGATAGCTTCAGAAGCTGATTAGTAATTTGCAGTTGGATTGAATCAATCTAGTCAGAGTACAATTTCTTCCTCTGAGCATCCCTACTCGTCACACCGTGGTTGCTATTATTAAAGTCAGATTTATCAATGTTAGTTAATGACACAATATTTGAACTTGAGAATATAAACACCTTGGTAGCAGATTAACAGAACTGGGAGAGTGGTGGGGTTAAACTAAATCAATTAAATTAAGATTCAAAACTACTTTATTAAAGCTAAAAGGAAGTTAAATGTAACGCATATTTACAGTTTTCTTCAAAGAGTGGTTGTAGGGGCTGCTGGCAAGAGGAATCTCCTGTAGCAGTCTGTATTACAGTGGAATAGAAGAGGCCTCTAAATGAAGACATGTTGTAAAACCATCTCATGAGGAGGATGCTGTAGTTAATAGTCCTCACTTACTGAACTTACTAAACCAAGTTCAGAGCTATAACATAAATTAAAATTTGTCCATTCATTTTTTTTCCCCCGCAAGTTTAAAAATATTTAAGTTGTGAGAATATTAATCAATTAGCACACATCTAATATCATGATACAATATTTACAGCATGACCTTTTTAAAGTTGCAGACTGCTTAATTAATCTCTCTCTGTCTTTGCTCACCAGAACTGTAGTTCATTATGGGCCAATTCCCAAAGAAGCTTCTCTCATTTACATATTTTCCTGCTTCAGTCATGAGAAAGCTAAATGGATCTGAACGTCTGAATTAATAGTGACTCATTAGGACAACATTTGTAGCTGTGGCCAAATTTTAAGAATTGCAAGGTTGGTGTTCCTCTTTAATGAAGTCTTTCAGTGTATTTGCTGACAAAAAAGAGTAAATTAAAGACTAAATCTATGCTGTGATTTCTACTACACTTACATATACTTACAAAAAGGTTAGGACCAGTGTGCATTAAACAATAGGTTCACTCCTCTGCAAACCCACCTGGAAGCTCTTATTAGATTAGTATTGATGTTGTGCTTTTAGTTTCTAGTGTTATATTTAAAGCAAAGAAGAGGTTATTGAAGACAAATTAAAAATGAGAAGAGACAAACATTCTCCCTAATCAGGTCTGAATGTGTATAAGAAATGCTTGAGCTGGGCCCATGTTGACATGCACGCATACAGCAGTCATCACACTCTTACCTTTGAGGGAAAATAATTAATCTTTTTGATATTTATATTGCTAGTTTGACTCAGAAAAGATAGTACTGAATGATGGCAGAATAATCTGTGCACCAATTGGTCATGTAAAACACAGAATCGTCCTGTTCTGAGGTATCCAAAGGGTTATTGTATGAACATATTAATTGATAAGATTGTTATTAGCAGTGCAACACATATTCATCAATTCAGCTCATTAGAACTGCAGTTGATACCAGCAGAGAACAAATGGATAAACACTTTTAATGAAACTGGGAACACCAGAGGTAATATTTACCTTCAGGAAGGCTGGTAATATTATTCAAAAAATGTCCGTGTTAGTAATTTGACATTACTCTTCAAGATGCTGCTGCCTAGAAGCCGTCCATCCATCCATTTTCTTCCACTTTATCTGGGGTCGGGTAGTGGGGGGTAGCAGCTTCAAAAGGGAGGTCCAGACTTCTCTCTCCCCAGCCACTTGTTCTAGCTCCTCCGGGGGATTCCCCAGGCGTTCCCAGGCCAGCTGAGAGACATGGTCGCTTCAGCGTGTCCTGGGTCTTCCCCGGGGCCTCCTCAAAGCGGGACGTCCCCGAAACACCTCACCAGGGAGGCGTCCAGGAGGCATCCTGACCAGATGCTCGAGCCACCTCAACTGTATCCTCTTGACGTGAAGGAGCAGCGGTTCTACTCTGAGTCTCTCCCGGATGACTGAGCTTCTCACGAGAGCCCAGACACCCTGTGGAGAAAACCCATTTTGGCCGCTTGAATCCGCGATCTAGTTCTTTCGGTCATGAGCCATAGCTCATCACCATAGATGAGGGTGAGAAAGTAGATCAACCAGTAAATCGAGAGCTTTGCTTTTTGAGTCAGCTCTCTCTTCACCACGACGGACCGGTACAGCGCCCGCTTCCCGGCAGACGCTGCACCAATCCGCCTGTCGTTCTCCCGCTCCCTTCTTCCCTCATTTGTGAACAAGATCCAGAGATACTTCAACTCCTCCACTTGGGGCAGGTACTCGCCATCGTGCCACCCCTCCAGGCTTGGCTCCAGAGTGGAGTCCCGGTGAAGGGAAGGGAACACGAAGTCCAAAGTTCTTGTCCATATTAGGGGTCTTCGGGCTGCACTTTTCCGGTCCCTCACTCAGGACCTGTCTGCCTTGGATGACCTTACCAGGGGCATAAAGCCCCAGACAGCATAGCTCCTAGGATCATTGGGGCACTCAAACCCCTCCACCACAATCAGGTGGCAGCCCAGAGATATGCCTAGAAGCCAATTTTGACTTGACAGTTCAGTTAAAAATAGACAATTAGAAATTTGCATGCCTTCTTCTATTCCTTAGATTAAATGCCAATGCAAATCTTTGCTAAATAATCTCTAAGGGCTAATTTTATTTTATTACCCACAATTGTGCAACTGCCAAGAAATTAACTTCAGGTTTGTTTCAATTAATGTAACTGTGAGCAACAGAGTTTCTCCCTCACAGCTTGAAATTGAAATTGTTCACAGGCATTAAGAAAATAAATTGTAAAAACTCACTCGAGCTATATCAGCATAGGCCAGCCCCAGGATTCCTTCCCAGTTTGATCCGTTGATGAAGAAGCGATCTGACTGGGTTATTGCGGCGACGTTGGCGCGCAGAGTGGCATTGGGGCCGTGTGGCACAGAGACCAAGTCGGTGCCCAGCTCCCCCTCCCAGCGGCCCTGAGTATAGGGAACGTACACACTCCTGCCCAGGTCTCGGTATGAACTAGAGCTGTACACCAACACAAGAGATTACACTCAATTATTTCTGTAAACAAGTGTTTACTTGTTCACGGAGTCTTACAAAAAATATTCAAACATCTCTAAGTTTTCCACATTATAACAAGCATTTCATTGAGACTTTAAGTGGAAAAAGGAACACAAAGTGGCACATAACTGTAAAGTGGAAGAGAAAGGGGTTTCGAAATGTATGAATTTTATTTAGGGATGTCAGAGTAAAGGGGGATGAATACAAATGCAAGCCAAATATTAAAAAATGGGTTGTTGTTGTTTTTTTTAAGTTAATATCTATGCACCACTTTGTGTTTGTCTATTATGTAAAATAAAATTAAGCTTATGACTGGAAGATGGTAAAATATGAAGAGATGTGAATACTTTATGCAAGGTCCTGTGAGTAGTGACTGAGTGACAACTCACAGTGAACGATGGTAGTATCTGCGCAGAAAGGGATGTGCAGCTGCCCCAACAGCAAAGTTGCTGCTTCCCGTGTCCACCAGGATATTTAACTAAAGAAAACAGAGAAATTATGTTACTGTGCAATGGGCAGGGACTCTTTGTTGCAATGCCAGGCAGTTCTTTCCCTCTGGCCCAGACGTCCTTGTCTGTCCCATCTCCGTCTCCCCCTCAAACCCTCCCTGCCTCTCAAGTTGCGTATTCTACTCCCCCCCACCCCTGCTCTGCCATTTCCTCCTCTTCTGTCTGCATCTCTAAGAGAGTATCATATTTTGCGCCGTCAGTCAAAACAGTCAGCGAATGTGTGAATGGAGCGAACAGACAGACGCTCGCCAAAGCAAAAAATATACAACACGGCATTGCTTTATTCATGCCTGGATGTTTCGCAGGTTGCTTTCAGGAATTGTGTCAGTGACAGATTGAAAGAAAAGAGCAGGATGTTGGTAGTGAGGAGAGGCACAGTAGCACAGAAACACCCAGAGAGCCAGTCGCAGAGCTAAAGCAAGCTGCTCAATAATGGATTGGCTCTTAAAATACCCAGAGAAGTGCTATTGTCTCAACGGCCAGCCCTGACAGCCTAGAATAAATCCTGACTCTGTCTACCTTCTTCTCTTTCTCACTCTCACACACACACACACACACACGCACGCACGCACGCGCACACACACACACACGCTGTACAATCCACAAACATAATCCGCATAGAACTGTCTCCTCAAACGTTACCAGAGTTTGTCCTAATTCTGAACCTTGTGTCTTTAATCTCTTGGACAGAAATGTGCTGACTGTCCAGGGTGGAGCTGTCTCTTTCACCACAACATTCAGAGCTCAGCAGGACACCAACACTGAAGGCTGCATCCTGACACGCTGTAACCTCTCCCTGCACTCTCCCCCCATCGCCTGTCTTTCTGATCTTGTTTGTTCCAGCCATTATATTTGCCACCCCTTCCCCCAACTCCTCATTATGGGGATATTTCACCTTGCTCTTACAACAACATCTTATTCTTAGAATTAACTAGATGCACAGTGTTTTAGCATTACTTTATTATTGTCCCCTTAGGGAGATTTTCCTTGCAGCAAAGTGAAAAAAACAACAACAACAAAAACCCCTGAAGCAATCACATGACAACATTGGCAAAACAGTAGAAAGTCTATGAAATATTAATATAAAATATCAAGAAAATAAGCTTAATTACAAGATCAGACTTGGTTATATTAAAATTTTATCTGAATAATGGCCAGGCTAATAGAAGAGTTTTTTCATCTGTTAGTTGGTTCTTGATTTGGGCTGTCTCAATCTTTGTAATTCACCATAAAGTGGCTGATTTGGAGAATGGTGAATGTCTTTTGCCTTTTTTATGACTCTTTAAAAAAAGGGCTCTATTAAATCAGTTAATGTAACTTGTAATTTCCCTGGCCACTTTTACAATTTGTTTGATCATGTTCTCCTAATGATATTCAGGTGATAAAAGCTAAATTAAGGACAGATTCAATTATATAAAATGGTCTTCAGCTTTTTACCCACTCTAAATTTAATTAATTTATGGAGGAAGTGAAGTCTGATTATATTGTTTGTTTATCTCATCCAAATGTTCACTAAATTTTAGCTTCTTGTCAATGACAAGTTCACCTTTAATGAGAATTAAAAATGCTGGACTTCTTTCTAACATCTATGCACATATTTTTGGGTTTTGGAGACATTTAATTTCAAATAAGAATATTCACACCACATAATATAATGGGTGTTAAGGCAAGGCTTTTGATTGAGTCACATATGCCTACGCTACCCTGTTTCCAATTTAAAAGTCTCCAGCAGTACAAAAATTGAACAATTTGAAAACATTTGTAGATAGCAGATTGCTCTTTGCGACACTTGGGAGAACTTGTGTCAGCAACTAAAACCGACTTCTTCATGAATGTGCTGCTCTTCAAATTAATCTTTCTTGTCGTAATCCAAATGGCTGCTGGCTTTCCTGCTTCTTTTTCCAGGGTTTTCAATCTTCACTCTGTGTGAACTTTCTAACGTGTCCCCAGATCAAATAGCTGAAATGTTGTCAAACGCCAACAGCTGGTGTCCAAAACCTTTGCTTGTGTCCCAAATCTCAACACATCTGTATCAAATCCTTATTCACTCAAGTTCCACAATTAGGTTCCTCCTAACAACCTAATTATTTGATTCAGGAGATAAAAGCAAAGACTAAAAGCTGAAGAACCTTTTGTCTTATATGTATTGTTAACGGTCAGAGATCATGATGCTGGAAGGATTCAGAACTTTTCAGTTATTGCATTGTTTTTCAGAACACATTTGGTCCATAAAACATTACATTTCCTCTAGATGATGTGGTCCCAAAATTAACTTTACTAGAAGATATATATGGGGTTTAAGAGAACCTTTAGTAAGTCTGTTTGTGGAGATGCGCAAAACAATCAGTTCCTGACGAAAATCTAGGTTGACTGGCTGGTCTGAAGATCAAAAATCTGACATTTTTTCAGTCAGTGAACAAAATATGAGAGCATTCATGAGTGCTAACAACACTCTTTGGTGTGGAAGGTTGTGCTGGGGGAATAATACTCAAAGTTTTCTATTTTCAGTGGTGTTAAGGAAAGAAACCAAAGGCAGTATAGAGTTATAGAAACTGTCTAAAAGGAAACTACATTTTCTTGGATATCTCAAAGCTATTCTACAGCTCAAAGTAAGAGAGAGCAAGGTTTTTAGTAGATAATAAAAAGGAAGAATATTTCACAGCCGGAGTGCTCACTTCTATTCATTTGAGCTTTTAAAGTCTGTCTGCCAATGTTGATGCTGGAGATGAAAATACTAGTATTCTTTCAAGATAAGGTAACGGTATATCCTCTCATGGGAACAAACTTTAATCAGAATAATTGCTAATACAGCATGAGGTGGTGAAAATAGGTTTACATTTCAGTCCTGTAATCATGTTGTCTTTGTACTCAAGTAATAAAACCTTCCTTTCTTTACTCACACATACACAGCACAACATCCTCTTGACTTCTAAAGTGAATAATTGATGAAAAGTTAAAAAGTTTATAAAGATTTGGATGAAAAAAATGTCCTGAAAATTGGGATTTCTACCCCACAGATCTGTCTCCTCTACCTTTTCTGAAAGCTTTGAGTCTTTCAGAGTGTCACCTACACTGAGGACTTTAAAGCCTTCTGTCTCGCTCATCCTCTCTCGCTGCAGTTAGCTTTTTTCTCTCCAGTGACTTCCCAGTCTGACTCTCCGCATCAATCGTCTGTCACATTTTTTTCTTCCTACACCCATCATCCACTTGCTTTTTCCTTCTTTCATCTCTAGCGCTCTTCGCCTCAGTCTTCTCGCTCATTTTCTTTTCTCCCTTCCTCAGCTTTCATTCATTCATTTTATCCTCCCTAAGGCGACTCATCTTTGTCTGACTCTCCTTTCCTTTGCCATCACCCTCTGTGTGCCAGCCTGTGCACTGCAGCTGCGCCCAGCTGGCAGTCCTTGCTCTGCAGAATTAATGGTCCCATTATCTGTCTGTCTCTTTTCAGATACTTTCACACACAGGCCATCTGTGCCAACACAGGGCCAACCCACAGACACAGACAATCAGAAGGTACGTTTGAAGGACTTTTAAAATGCTGTGTTGAAATTAGAATAATCAACTTCAAAACTTGTTGCGGAATGATTTAAGTTTGCAGTAATTCCCCTTTATGATTTTAAATTGCAACAAGCTACTAGGGAGAGTTTCGTTTTTCCATTATTTAAGGGCTGAAGCGATTAATTGGATTAATATTGATGAACCGATTGTTGAAATAATTGCTAATTATCATTAATTAGAGTATACGGACACAAAAGGCCATTGGCTGAAAGAACAATTTAATCAGAGAAGTAGTTAACCGTTAACTGTACAAAACGAACATGTACATTTCACATTTTAAAAATGTCCAACCCAGAACTCCTGATGGGACATGGATTCTTTAAGAAAATATCCTATTAAACACTTTTTCAATTAATCAATTAATCAAAAAGATAATCAACAGATTGGCCCTGCAATGTATTGATGTTACATTAAACAGAAAGGGCTGAGATTTTCACATGTTGATGTTATGATATTTTTTAAATGCCGATTCTTTGTACTTGAGGCAGGTAATTGTTTTTACGTATCTGAAAAGAAATTGAATTGTTTTGTTTTGTCTTCTTTGCTTTTTTAATGTGTTTCTAATATTGTATAAAATAAGCTTAAGTGGTATCTGTAGAATGTGCAATTTGTATCAATTAATCATCAGAATAATCAAGAGAATAATTGATTAATAATATAATCATTAGCTGCAGCCCTAATTTATTTTAAAGCTTTTTGCGTAGCTAATGCATAATTAACATCAATACAACATCTTATGCTATTATTATAACCATCACTATGACAAAGAAAAACAATTGTATATGATTAATTAAAGAAACATTCCTGGAATTATATAATATATTGTACAAAACTGTTAACAGTGATCAGCCCACATACTAAAAGTCATAACGAATAAAGTAACTGCTTTTTTTTGTTTTGTTGTTGTTGTGTTTTACAAACCACAGGTAAATGTATTTATATTGTTGTGCACCTGTATGACATTTAATGACGTGTGATATGACAAGAAGTGGTCGTGTAGCAACATTTTTTGTTTGTTTTTACCTTCTGCGGAGGAGAGCCCACAGCCATCTCCACATAGTATCCCTGACCGGATTTCCCACGCAGGTTGTCGATCATGTCCACAAAGCTGACACCGCCCTCTGCCGCTCCTCTCCGCCTGCGCGCAGGAGATTCGCTCGCGGTGCCGCGTCCCCGTTTCGATTCGGCGGCAGGTGGCAGCGGCGGTGATTGCTCGGCGCTCGCGCCTTGCCGCAGTGGCACGCGGATGGCTCGAGGCAGGCCCGAGGAGTCAGGTACGGGTTGTCCGCTGCTGTGCAGACACAGAGTCGTCCATATGAATAGTGCCGTCATGCAGCGCGGCTGCAGCCTTGACCCCTTCATGTTTAACCAGTTTGATTTCTGATGTTTGGCGTTGACTTTGCGGCGCAGCTTTCAGCTTGACATCCAGAGCGAAGCAGCACGGGAGAATGGGTCAAGAGGGGATGATGCTAAAACGACGGCTAAAACCATTATGGCAGTTGACCCACAACGCCAAAAGGCACGAGGTTCAATATTATTTCACTGGTTTTAGTGTTAAAATAAATCAGTCATTCTAATAGACTACACACTAACCTATGGTAGACATCAAATTGTCCTCTCAATCAAAGCTCAGGCTTGCTCGGTGTCAATTTGAGGCGACGCATAAATCACCAGCTCTTGTTCCGTGTGACAAGCCGCAGGCCCTGGTCTCTTTACCCGAACATCTTCGTACTAAACCACCGAAAGCATCACCAGAAGGCAGACTGACCGGTAGGCTACCGTAATCCGCATCCTCCCTATTTTCCGTCCAGTTCATGCTGTTCTCCGCCTTCCAGTCTTTCACCTCCTCCACCTCCTCCTCCTCCATCTACTCCGTCGCATCCTTCAGATCTGCGAAGGGGCAGGCATCAATGATGTCAAGTTAAACTCCAAATCCAAACTGTTTCCTGGAGGACTTTTCAAAATAAACTCCTCTCTGTTCTCTCATAGAGTACCAGTAGTACATCAAAATTAGTTAGTTGACAACTTTCATATTCTAGGCTTTTGCTCTGGATGGACTCCTTCAAAGGATGCCACTATGCACTATCTATTTATTTATATCCCTGAATGTTTTACCTGATGTGGCATGCACAGAGCAACACTCTTTAAGAAAATATTGGCTAATGACATTGGTATGATAATGTCAGTGTTTTTATAGACCCTTGGTTGCATTTGACCCTCTCCGATTCCAAATTGTAGCTACTTAGATTGGTCATATATTTCAGCTATGTAATTCTAAACTAAACAGAAATTATTTCTAATAAAAAATTAGGTTTATGAAACCGTTAACCTGTTCATAAAACTCAAACATTTCAGTACTGCCTAGATAGTAGGACCCACTCGGCTGAGAAAAGTGCAGGACTGGATAAACCTGGACTGAGATGTGTGATCAGGGATATCTTTATGAGAAACTAGATAAATTATCAAATAATTTCTTCTTCTTTTTTTTTGGGGGGGGGGGCTTTTTTTTTCCATTAAGTTGCTATTGGTTTGATTGTGACAGGGAATAACAGCTATGGGAAGAAACAGATTAAGTGGTACAGGCAATAATTGTATCAATTTGTTTTCTAAATGTGGTTTTTTTTTGTTTATTTGTAATGTATAATACACACAACATTAGATATTTATTGCACAAATATGGATGACAGAGGATTATTAGCTGTATTGTGGTGAGGGATGATAGTCAGATTGTCTCTCACATATTAAACTAGAAAATTCCTGAAGAAATTTAACTGGGGCCTGCCAAAGTGTGCCCGTCGGTTTGGACCCAGCGTTGTGATGCTAAGAATTTGCATCAATGCTAAAGAAAGCTGCAATGTAATCAATAGCATGTGGAGAATCACAAGAATGTTAAGTAAGCTGGACATGCAACATTCAGTATGATAAAGTAAGTGTATTAGCTAAAATGAGCAAATATGCTAATGTAAGCATAAATACTTTCAGTAGCATGTGGGGTATCATTAGAATGTTTACTGTCATTTACTTACTCCATTAAGTATACTAAACATGGCTAATAAGTCTGAAAAATAGAAAATAGCTTATTTAAGCTAAAAGGCTAATGCTAATGAACTGCCTTGCTTGCTAAGGCAGTTCCCTTCTCGGATAAACAGATAATGCAGAATATGATATCACTGCACACGCCTCTGTGCACTATCAGAAGGGGCATATTGAGGCTTTTATTTTGAAATTTGCAGTAAGCTTCATATTAAATGCCCACACTAATCCAATGTGTAAGAGTGCTTTGGATAAACCAGTCACATAAAGCCAAAAAGAGCAATTACATGATGTAAAAATTCCCAAGGCTTTTATTTTGAAATTTTTGTTAAGCTTCATTTGAAAGGGTCAAAGTCATCCCATGTGTAACAGTCATTGGATTAAATCAGTCATATAACGCTCAAAAAAGCAATGACCTGATGTAAAAATTTGCAAGGGCTTTTATTTTGAAATTTTCAGTAAGCTTCATTTCAAAGGGCCAAACTCATCCCATGTGTAACAGTGACAGGGTTAAATGAGTTATATACAGCCCATAGCAGCAAGTTGTTCTAAAGGCCAGCTCAGTCCTCCTCTGTTTTAACTGAACTAGTAGTTCGAACTACAGTGATGCGTATTTGTAGTCCTCAGCAGCTCTCCCTGCTCTGGGTTCCGTTGCCATGGTAAATAATCCTCTCTGCCAGCTGTGAGTGAGACATCCAGGGAGACAATTCTCTGTTTGAGCCAGCCAGTTTGACTAAAAAAGCATTGCAAAAAACTGTTTCCCGTTCGGGAACCGTAATACATATTCGAAAACCGTTTGAAGCATATGAGAGGGCTATTTGTCGTCTCACATAGTCCCGCCATTCATATCTCTACCTCACTCACAGTATTAACAGCGATGAGATAAAAAAAGTGTGTGCCAAGGTCTGAAATTTTTCAGAAATACATGGAAGTGAATCAGTGAGATCTGTCTGCTACCCTGGCGCATGACTTTGCTCTGAAGCACCTGGAGAGAAAACTGTAAGCGCTAGATAATTTTGAAAACATTTGACCGAGCAGGCACGCGTATCAATGTCATGACCAAGTTTGATACCAATCATGCAATATTTGTGAGCGTGAGGCGAGTTAAAAATGATTTGGGGTCAAAATGTCGCTCTGACTCTCACTCTAGCAGAGCGGCCTTCACACTCTGATTTTCAAAAATCAAAAACTTTGGGTAAGCTTAGAAAGAAGTTGTGGACAAACCATAATACATATTGACGTGCTGTCTTCACTTTAAAGAGATCCGCGGACGTATCTACAAAATGAAGTTTGAATGGCGTTTCTACATAAAGTTATGGCGACACAGAAAATCCTCAAAAATAGGGTATTTTCAGGATTTACTGGTTGCCTCATCCCCTTAATGACGAGAGATGCACCTGGTGAGCTCGTTAGTGATTTTGGGGTCGTTTTTTGCTTTTACGTCGCCATGGTAACTCAAATCCACCAAAAGTAATAGCACACCTCCGGGATCGAGCACATGCGTTTTGATACCACTTTTGTGGGTGGGCTGCATGGCGGTGCGAGCGCATTCCGGTGTGGAAGAATAAGTTAAGAATAAATAAAGAGGCATTCTATTGGGTGTAGAACAATAGGTGCCTGCCATGCAATGCATGGAGGCA
Source organism: Gambusia affinis (assembly GCF_019740435.1). Taxonomy (NCBI): domain Eukaryota; kingdom Metazoa; phylum Chordata; class Actinopteri; order Cyprinodontiformes; family Poeciliidae; genus Gambusia; species Gambusia affinis. The sequence goes on from NC_057873.1 coordinate 11,514,857, forward strand.
GTGACTGACTTAGCCATGCAGTCAGTCACTGCTCCTTATGCATTACTATGGGCAAACCCAACTAGAAAATTCCTGAAGAAATTTAACTGGGGCCTGCCAAAAGTGTGCCCTTCAGTCGGTTGCTCTGATGCTAAGATTACATCAATGCTAAAAGAAAGCTGCAATGTAATCAATAGCATGTGGAGAATCACAAGAATGTTAAGTAAGCTGGACATGCAATTCAGTATGATAAAAGTAGTGCATTAGCTAAAATGAGCAAATATGCTAATGTAAGCATAAATACTTTCAGTAGCATGTGGGGTATCATTAGAATGTTTACTGTCATTTACTTACTCCATTAAGTATACTAAACATGGCTAATAAGTCTGAAAAATAGAAAATAGCTTATTTAAGCTAAAGGCTAATGCTAATGAACTGCCTTGCTGTGCAAGGCAGTTCCTAACCTCCATAAACAGATAATGCAGAATGATATCATTGCACACGCCCGTACATGCACTTATTTAAGCATTTTGAGGCTTTTATTTTGAAATTTGCAGTAAGCTTCATATTAAATGCCCACACTAATCCAATGTAGAGTGCTTTGGATAAACCAGTCACATAAAGCCAAAAAGAACAATTACATGATGTAAAAATTCCCAAGGCTTTTATTTTGAAATTTTGTTAAGCTTCATTTGAAAGGGTCAAAGTCATCCCATGTGTAACAGTCATTGAATTAAATCAGTCATATAAAGCTCAAAAAGCAATGACCTGATGTAAAAATTTTCAAGGGCTTTTATTTTGAAATTTTTGTAAGCTTCATTTGAAAGGGTCAAAGTCATCCCATGTGTAACAGTCATTGGATTAAATCAGTCATATATAGCAGCTCAAAAAGCAATGACCTGATGTAAAATTTTCAAGGGCTTTTATTTTGAAATTTTCAGTAAACTTCATTTCAAGGCTAGACTCATCCCATGTGTAACAGTGACAGGGTTAAATTAGTTATATACAGCCCATAGCAGCAAGTTGTTCTAAAGGCCAGCTCAGTCCTCCTCTGTTTTAACTGAACTACTAGTTAGAACTACAGTGATCGTGTTGTAGTCCTCAGCAGCTCTCCCTGCTCTGGGTTCCGTTGCCATGGTAAATAATCCTCTCTGCCAGCTGTGAGTGAGACATCAGGGAGACAATTCTCTGTTTGAGCCAGCCAGTTTGACTAAAAAAGCATTGCAAAAAACTGTTTCCGTTAAAGGAACCGTAATACATATTCGAAAACCGTTTGAAGCATATGAGAGGGCTATTTGTCGTCTCACATAGTCCGCCATTCATATCTCTACCTCACTCACAGTATTAACAGCGATGAGATAAAAAAAGTGTGTGCCAAGGTCTGAAATTTTTCAGAAATACATGGAAGTGAATCAGTGAGATCTGTCTGCTACCCTGGCGCATGACTTTGCTCTGAAGCACCTGGAGAAAACTGTAAGCGCTAGATAATTTTGAAAACATTTGACGGAGCAGGCCGCGGCGTATCAATGTCATGACCAAGTTTGATACCAATCATGCAATATTTGTGGCGTGAGGCGAGTTAAAAAATGATTTGGGGTCAAAATGTCACTCTGACTCTCACTCTGGCGGAGACCTTCACCTCTGATTTTTCCAAAAATCAAAAACTTTGGGTAAACTTAGAAAGAAGTTGTGGACAAACCATAATAATACATATTGACGTGCTGTCTTCACTTTAAAAGAGATCACGGACGTATCTACAAAATGAAGTTTGAATAGGCGTTTCTACATAAAGTTATGACGACACAGAAAATCCTCAAAAATAGGGTATTTTCAGGATTTACTGGTTGCCTCATCCTTAATGACGAGAGACTTGCACCTGGTGAGCTCGTTAGTGATTTTGGGAATTAGTTTTTTGCTTTTACGTCGCCATGGTAACTCCAAATCCACCAAAAGTAATAGCACACCTCACGGGATCGAGCATACGTTTTGATACCACTTTTGTGGGTGGGCTACATGGCGATGGCGAGCCGCATTCACGGTGAGGAAGAATAAGTTAATAATAATAATAAAAAGAGACATTCTATTGGGTGTAGAACAATAGGTGCCTGCCATGCAATGCATGGAGGCAGTGACTGACTTGCCATGAGTCAGTCACTGCTCCTGCATTGCTATGGGCAAACCCCAACTAAATTCCTGAAGAAATTTAACTGGGGCCTGCCAAAGTGTGCCCGTCGGTTTGGACCCAGCGTTCTGATGCTAAAAATCTAGCATCAATGCTAAAGAAAGCTGCAATGTAATCAATAGCATGTGGAGAATCACAAGAATGTTAAGTAAGCTGGACATGCAACATTCAGTATGATAAAGCAAGTGCATTAGCTAAAATGAGCAAATATGCTAATGTAAGCATAAATACTTTCAGTAGCATGTGGGGTATCATTAGAATGTTTACTGTCATTTACTTACTCCATTAAGTATACTAAACATGGCTAATAAGTCTGAAAAATAGAAAATAGCTTATTTAAGCTAAAAGGCTAATGCTAATGAACTGCCTTGCTGCGCAAGGCAGTTCCCTAACCTCGGATAAACAGATAATGCAGAATGATATCATTATTCAGAGGGGCATATTGAGGCTTTTATTTTGAAATTTGCAGTAAGCTTCATATTAAATGCCCACACTAATCCAATGTGTAAGAGTGCTTTGGATAAACCAATCACGTCAAGCAAAAATGAGCAATTACATGATGTAAAAATTCCCAAGGCTTTTATTTTGAAATTTTTAAGCTTCATTTGAAAGGGTCAAAGTCATCCCATGTGTAACAGTCATTGGATTAAATCAGTGATATAACGCTCAAAAAAGCAATGACCTGATGTAAAAATTTTCAAGGGCTTTTATTTTGAAATTTTCAGTAAGCTTCATTTCAAAGGGCCAAACTCATCCCATGTGTAACAGTGACAGGGTTAAATGAGTTATATACAGCCCATAGCAGCAAGTTGTTCTAAAGGCCAGCTCAGTCCTCCTCTGTTTTAACTGAACTAGTAGTTCGAACTACAGTGATGCGTATTTGTAGTCCTTAGCAGCTCTCCCTGCTCTGGGTTCCGTTGCCATGGTAAATAATCCTCTGCCAGCTGTGAGTGAGACATCCAGGGGAGACAATTCTCTGTTTGAGCCAGCCAGTTTGACTAAAAAAGCATTGCAAAAACTGTTTCCGTCGGGAACCGTAATACATATTGGAAAACCGTTTGAAGCATATGAGACTATTTGTCGTCTCACATAGTCCCGCCATTCATATCTCTACCTCACTCACAGTATTAACAGCGATGAGATAAAAAAAGTGTGTGCCAAGGTCTGAAATTTTTCAGAAATACATGGAAGTGAATCAGTGAGATCTGTCTGCTACCCTGGCGCATGACTTTGCTCTGAAGCACCTGGAGAGAAAACTGTAAGCTTAGATAATTTTTGAAAACATTTGACCGGAGCAGGCACGATCAATGTCATGACCAAGTTTGATACCAATCATGCAATATTTGTGAGCGTGAGGGCGAGTTAAAAATGATTTGGGGTCAAAATGTCGCTCTGACTCTCACTCTAAGCGCGAGCTGACCTTCACATTCTGATTTTTCCAAAAATCAAAAACTTTGGGTCGCTTAGAAAGAAGTTGTGGACAAACCATAATACATATTGACGTGCTGTCTTCACTTTAAAAGAGATCACGGACGTATCTACAAAATGAAGTTTGAATGGCGTTTCTACATAAAGTTATGATTTATTAGAAAATCCTCAAAAATAGGGTATTTTCAGGATTTACTGGTTGCCTCGTCCCCTTGACGACGAGACTTGCACCTGGTGAGCTCGTTAGTGATTTTGGGGTCGTTTTTTGCTTTTTACGTCGCCATGGTAACTCCAAATCCCACCAAAAGTAATAGCTCCAATGCCGGGTTCGAGCCGCACGTTTTGATACCACTTTTGTGGATGGGCTCGCAGCGGTACGAGCCGCATTAACGGTCACGGAAGAAAAATAAATAATTACTAGAAAATTCCTGAAGAAATTTAACTGGGGCCTGCCAAAGTGTGCCCGTCGGTTTGGACCCAGCGTTCTGATGCTAAGAATTTGCATCAATGCTAAAGAAAGCTGCAATGTAATCAATAGAATCACAAGAATGTTAAGTAAGCTGGACATGCAACATTCAGTATGATAAAGCAAGTGTATTAGCTAAAATGAGCAAATATGCTAATGTAAGCATAAATACTTTCAGTAGCATGTGGGGTATCATTAGAATGTTTACTGTCATTTACTTACTCCATTAAGTATACTAAACATGGCTAATAAGTCTGAAAAATAGAAAATAGCTTATTTAAGCTAAAAGGCTAATGCTAATGAACTGCCTTGCTTCCCTAACCTCGGATAAACAGATAATGCAGAATGATATCATTGCACTCTGTGCACTGTCCAGAAGGGGCATTGAGGCTTTTATTTTGAAATTTGCAGTAAGCTTCATATTAAATGCCCACACTAATCCAATGTGTAAGAGTGCTTTGGATAAACCAGTCACATAAAGCCAAAAAGAGCAATTACATGATGTAAAAATTCCCAAGGCTTTTATTTTGAAATTTTTGTTAAGCTTCATTTGAAAGGGTCAAACTCATCCCATGTGTAACAGTCATTGGATTAAATCAGTCATATAACGCTCAAAAAAGCAATGACCTGATGTAAAAATTTTCAAGGGCTTTTATTTTGAAATTTTCAGTAAGCTTCATTTCAAAGGGCTAGACTCATGCCATGTGTAACAGTGACTGGGTTAAATAAGTTATATACAGCCCATAGCAGCAAGTAGTTGTAAAGGCCAGCTCAGTCCTCCTCTGTTTTAACTGAACTAGTAGTTCGAACTACAGTGATGCGTATTTGTAGTCCTCAGCAGCTCTCCTCTGGGTTCCTGGTTCCATGGTAAATAATCCTCTCTGCCAGCTGTGAGTGAGACATCCAGGGGGAGACAATTCTCTGTTTGAGCCAGCCAGTTTGACTAAAAAAAGCATTGCAGAAAACTGTTTCCCGTTCGGGAACCGTAATACATATTCGAAAACCGTTTGAAGCATATGAGAGGGCTATTTGTCGTCTCACATAGTCCCGCCATTCATATCTCTACCTCACTCACAGTATTAACAGCGATGAGATAAAAAAAGTGTGTGCCAAGGTCTGAAATTTATCAGAAATACATGGAAGTGAATCAGTGAGATCTTTCTGCTACCCTGGCGCATGACTTTGCTCTGAAGCACCTGGAGAGAAAACTGTAAGCGCTAGATAATTTTTGAAAACATTTGACCGGAGCAGGCACGCGTATCAATGTCATGACCAAGTTTGATACCAATCATGCAATATTTGTGAGCGTGAGGGCGAGTTAAAAAATGATTTGGGGTCAAAATGTCGCTCTGACTCTCACTCTAGCGGAGCGGCCTTCACACTCTGATTTTTCCAAAAATCAAAAACTTTGCGTCGCTTAGAAAGAAGTTGTGGACAAAGCGTAATACATATTGACGTGCTGGCTTCACTTTAAAAGAGATCACGGACGTATCTACAAAATGAAGTTTGAATGGCGTTTCTACATAAAGTTATGACGACACAGAAAATCCTCAAAAATAGGGTATTTTCAGGATTTACTGGTTGCCTCATCCCCTTGACGACGAGAGATGCACCTGGTGAGCTCGTTAGTGATTTTGGGGTCGTTTTTTGCTTTTTACGTCGCCATGGTAACTCCAAAACCCACCAAAATAATAGCTCCCTCCCGGGAACGAGCCGCACGTTTGATACCACTTTTGTGGGTGGGCTCGGTGCACGAAAGCCGCATTAACGGTAACGGAAGAATAATAAATAATACGTATTAAAGAAACATTCTATTGGGTGTAGAACAATAGGTGCCTGCCATGCAATGCATGGAGGCAGTGACTGACTTGCTTTGCAAGTCAGCCACTGCTCTCCTTATGCATTGCTATGGGCAGGCCCCAATAATACGTATTAAAGAAACATTCTATTGGGTGTAGAACAATAGGTGCCATGTATCAATGTATGGAGGTAGTGACTGACTTGCTGCAAGTCAGTCACTGCTCTCCTTATGCATTGCTATGGGCAGGCCCCAACTAGAAAATTCCTGAAGAAATTTAACTGGGGCCTGCCAAAGTGTGCCCGTCGGTTTGGACCCAGCGTTCTGATGCTAAGAATTAGCATCAATGCTAAGCTTAAAAACTTCCAAAGAACCATGTGGAGAATCACAAGAATGTTGACTAACATGGACATGCACGATTCAGCATGATAATCAGCTCACTTGCATGTTGTCTATACTTGACTTACACCATTAAGTATACTAAACATGGCTAATAAGACAAAAAATACCCAATAGCTTATTTAAGATAAAATGCTAATAATGAACTGCTTGCTGCAAGGCAGTTCCCTAACCTGAGAGAAGAATATAAAGCATTCTATATTATTGCACGCCTTTACGGGCGATGCATTAACCTGAGGGTCATATTCAGGCTTTTATTTTGAAATTTGCAGTAAGCTTCATATTAAATGCCCACACTAATCCAGTGTCTAAGAGTGCTTTGGATAAACCAATCACGTCAAGCAAAAATGAGCAAATATATGATGTAAAAATTGCCAAGGCTTTTATTTTGAAATTTTCAGTAAGCATCATAAGAAATGGTCAAACTCATCCCATGTGTAACAGTGAATGTGTTAAATCGTTTCTATAATGCTCAAAACACAAGTAGTTCTAAAGGCCAGCTCAGACCTCCTCTGTAGTAACTGACAGTTCCACCATGTTGTAGTTCTAACCTTCAGTCTTTGTAGTTCTAAAGAGCAGCTCAACTGTCATGACAATGAAACACACAGTGAGATGGAATCCTAATAGTTTGAAGCAGTTAGTTTTTCTGATCAAAGCAGGCCAAACATATCTTTACCTAAGTGTTGCCAATAGCATGTGGGGTATCATTAGAATGTTTTCTGTAATTGACTTACTCAATTCAGTATATTTAAAATGACTAATAAGTAAGTAAAATAGCTAATAGTTTATTTAAGGTAAAAGTCTTATCTTATCGATCTGCCTTGCTGCGCAAGGCAGATCCCTAACCTGAGAGAAGAATATAAAGCATTCTAATATTGCATCTTCACGGCGCGATGCATTAACCTGAGGGCAATATGAAGGCTTTTATTTTGAAAAATAAACATAAGCTTCATATTAAATGCCCACACTATGGCGTTTTGGTTGTCCTATTTATTATCATTAGGTCAAGGTTAATGTATTGCACTGACTTTCGCAAGCCAGTGCCATAACCTGAGAGGAAAAGATAATATAGGCAGAGATTTTTAGCCCACGGCGCTGAACTCACCTGACAGAGATATTGGGGCTTTTATTGGGAAATTTCCATTAAGCTTTATTTAAAAATTACACATAATCCTGTGTGTAACAATGGTTTGTTAAAATCTGTTATAAAATGCCCAAAACACAAGTAGTTCTGAAGGCCAGCTCATTCCAGAGTGTCCTCCCATGAATCAGCTGCTCTGGCCCCATGTGTTCCGTTGCTATGGTAATGGATCAGCTGGTAACTGTCATCTGTGTGTGAGACAGAAAGGGGGGAAAAAAATTCTATCTTTGTGAGACACCCAGCCAATTAATATGGAAAAAGCACTAACAAACCTTTGCTGCTCAGGAACCGTAATACATATTCAAAAACCGTTTGAAGCGTATAAGAGGGCTATTTGTCTTCTCCGATAGTACCAATTCATATTTTTACCTCATTCACAGTAATTGCAGTGATGAGACAAAAATTGTGCAGAAACTTTTCAGAAATACATGGAAGTGAATCAGGGAGAGCGTCAGTTACCCTGTCCCATGATTTCACTCTGAAGCACCTTGACAGAAAACCGTAAATGCTAGAGAAATATCGAACACATTTTACCGGAGCAGGCACGCGTATCAATGTCATGACCGAGTTTGATACCAATCGGGCGATATTTGTGGGCGTGACGGCGATTTCAAAATCGCTTTGGGGTCAAAAATCTGCTTAAATTCTCACTCTACTGGAGCGCCAGTTGGTGTCAGTTATGCTCTGGTGTTTGCGTTGGAAATTTTGCTCGTTTTTCGCTTTTTACGCCGCCATCGAGTCCGATTCTTATAAAAATAATAGCACACCTGCCGAACGGGCCGCACGCTTTGATACCACTTTGTGGGTGGGCTCGAGCGGTAAAAGCCGCATTCCGGTGACGGAAGAATAATAAATAATACTTAAAGAGACATTCTATTGGGTGTAGAACAATAGGTGCCTGCCATGCATAGTGACTGACTTGCTTCGCAAGTCAGTCACTGCCTCCTTATGCATTGCTATGGGGCAGGCCCCAATAATAATAAAGAGGCTATTGGGTGTAGAACAATAGGTTCTGCTCATGTACATGGAGGTAGTGACTGACTTGCTTGCAAGTCAGTCACTGCTCTCCTTATGCATTAGCTGGGGCAGGCCCCAACTAGAAAATTCCTGAAGAAATTTAACTGGGGCCTGCCAAAGTGTGCCCGTCGGTTTGGACCCAGCGTTCTGATGCTAAGAATTTGCATCAATGCTAAGCTTAAAAACTTCCAAAGAACCATGTGGAGAATCACAAGAATGTTGACTAACATGGACATGCACGATTAAGCATGATAATCAGCTCACTAGCATGTTGTCTATACTTGACTTACACCATTAAGTATACTAAACATGGGTAATAAGTCCAAAAAATAGCTAATAGCTTATTTAGGCTAAAAGGCTAATGCTAATGAACTGCCTTGCTGCGCAAGGCAGTTCCCTAACCTGAGAGAAACAGATAATGCAGAATCATATTTTTCAATATGATATCTTTTCCTCCCTGACCCTAAATCATATTAAGGCTTTTATTTTGAAATTTGCAGAAAAATTCATTATAAATGCCCACACTAATACAATGTGTAAGAGTGCTTTGGATAAACCAGTCATATAAAGCCAAAAAGAGCAAATACATGATGTAAAAATTGCCAAGGCTTTTATTTTGAAATTTGTGTTAAGCTTCATTGGAATGGCCAAACTCATCCCTTGTGTAACAGTGATTGTGTTGAATCGGTTCTATAATGCTCAAAACACAAGTAGTTGTAAAGGCCAGCTCAGTCCTCTTCTGTAGTAACAGACATTTCCGCCATGTTGTAGTTCTGACCTTCAGTCTCTGTAGTTCTAAAGAGCAGCTCAACTGTCATGAGAGTGAAACACACAGGGAGAGATGGAATCCTAATAGTTTGAAGCAGTTAGTTTTTCTGATCAAAGCAGGCCAAACATATCTTTACCTAAGTGTTGCCAATAGCATGTGGGGTATCAGAATGTTTTCTGTAATTGACTTACTCCATTCAGTATATTTAAAATGACTAATAAGTAAGTAAAATAGCTAATAGTTTATTTAAGGTAAAAGTCTTATCTTAATGATCTGCCTTGCTGCGCAAGGCAGATCCCTAACCTGAGAGAAGAATATAAAGCATTCTAATATTATTGCATCGCCTTACGGCGATGCATTAACCTGAGGGCAATATGAAGGCTTTTATTTTGAAATATAAACATAAGCTTCATATTAAATGCCCACACTAATCTGTTAAAATGCTGTTTAAATGCCTAAACAGCCAGTAGTTCTAAATGGAAGCCAGTAGTTCTAAATGGAAGCTCTGTTTTAACTGAGTGTTAGTTAGAACTACAGATATGGTGTTCTGATAGTCCTATTTATTATCATTAGGTCAAAGGTTAATGCCATTGCACTGGCTTGCTGCGCAAGCCAGTGCCATAACCTGAGAGGAAAGATAATATAGGCAGAGATTTTTGCAGCCCACGGCTGAACTCACCTAACAGAGATATTGGGGCTTTTATTGGGAAATTTCCATTAAGCTTTATTTAAAAATTACACATAATCCTGTGTGTAACAATGGTTTGTTAAAATCTGTTATAAAATGCCCAAAACACAAGTAGTTATAAAGGCCAGCTCATTCCAGAGTGTCCTCCCATAAATCAGCTGCTCTGGCCTCATGTGTTCCGTTGCTATGGTAATGGATCAGCTGCTAACTGTCAGTGTGTTTGAGACAGAAAGGGGAAAAATTCTATCTTTGTGAGACACCCAGCCAATTAATATGGAAAAAGCAAACAAACCTTTGCCATTCAGGAACCGTAATACATATTTGAAAACCGTTTGAAGCGTATGAGAGGGCTATTTGTCGCCGATAGTACTAATTCATATTTTTACCTCATTCACAGTAATTGCAGTGATGAGACAAAATTGTGCAGAAACTTTTCAGAAATACATGGAAGTGAATCTGGGAGAGCGTCAGTTACCCTGTCCCATGATTTCACTCTGAAGCACCTTGACAGAAAACCGTAAATGCTAGAGAAATATCGAACACATTTTACCGGAGCAGGCATGCGTATCAATGTCATGACCGAGTTTGATACAAATCGGGCGATATTTGTGGGCGTGACGGCGATTTCAAAATTGCTTTGGGGTCAAAAATCTGCTTAAATTCTCACTCTAAAAAAGCGGCAGTTGGTGTCAGTTATGCTCTGCGTTTCGGCAGTTGGAAATTTTGCTCGTTTTTCTTTTACGCCGCCATCGTAAGTCCGATTCCTTATAAAAGTAATAGCACCCTCCGGGACCGAGCCTTTGATACCACTTTTGTGGGTGGGCTCGTTAACGGTGACGGAAGAATAATAAATAATACGTAATAAAGAGGCGTTCTATTGGGTGTAGAACAATAGGTGACTGACTTGAAGTCAGTCACTGCTCTCCTTATGCTCCCCAACTAGAAAATTCCTGAAGAAATTTAACTGGGGCCTGCCAAAGTGTGCCCGTCGGTTTGGACCCAGCGTTGTGATGCTAAGAATTTGCATCAATGCTAAAGAAAGCTGCAATGTAATCAATAGCATGTGGAGAATCACAAGAATGTTAAGTAAGCTGGACATGCAACATTCAGTATGATAAAGTAAGTGTATTAGCTAAAATGAGCAAATATGCTAATGTAAGCATAAATACTTTCAGTAGCATGTGGGGTATCATTAGAATGTTTACTGTCATTTACTTACTCCATAAAGTATACTAAACATGGCTAATAAGTCTGAAAAATAGAAAATAGCTTATTTAAGCTAAAAGGCTAATGCTAATCAACTGCCTTGCTGCGCAAGGCAGTTCCCTAACCTCGGATAAACAGATAATGCAGAATGATATCATTGCACCGCCTGTGGCGGTGCACTGTCCAGAGGGGCATATTGAGGCTTTTATTTTGAAATTTGCAGTAAGCTTCATATTAAATGCCCACACTAATCCAATGTGTAAGAGTGCTTTGGATAAACCAGTCACATAAAGCCAAAAAGAGCAATTACATGATGTAAAAATTGCCAAAGCTTTTATTTTGAAATTTTTGTTAAGCTTCATTTGAAAGGGTCAAAGTCATCCCATGTGTAACAGTCATTGGATTAAATCAGTCATATAACGCTCAAAAAAGCAATGACCCGATGTAAAAATTTTCAAGGGCTTTTATTTTGAAATTTTCAGTACGCTTCATTTTGAAGGGCTAGACTCATCCCATGTGTAACAGTGACAGGGTTAAATGAGTTATATACAGCCCATAGCAGCAAGTAGTTGTAAAGGCCAGCTCAGTCCTCCTCTGTTTTAACTGAACTAGTAGTTCGAACTACAGTGATGCGTATTTGTAGTCCTCAGCAGCTCTCCCTGCTCTGGGTTCCGTTGCCATGGTAAATAATCCTCTCTGCCAGCTGTGAGTGAGACATCCAGGGGGAGACAATTCTCTGTTTGAGCCAGCCAGTTTGACTAAAAAAAGCATTGCAAACAACTGTTTCCCGTTCGGGAACCGTAATACATATTCGAAAACCATTTGAAGCATATGAGACGGCTATTTGTCGTCTCACATAGTCCCGCCATTCATATCTCTACCTCACTCACAGTATTAACAGCGATGAGATAAAAAAAGTGTGTGCCAAGGTCTGAAATTTATCAGAAATACATGGAAGTGAATCAGTGAGATCTGTCTGCTACCCTGGCGCATGACTTTGCTCTGAAGCACCTGGAGAGAAAACTGTAAGCGCTAGATAATTTTTGAAAACATTTGACCGGAGCAGGCACGCGTATCAATGTCATGACCAAGTTTCATACCAATCATGCAATATTTGTGAGCGTGAGGGCGAGTTAAAAAATGATTTGGGGTCAAAATGTCGCTCTGACTCTCACTCTAGCGGAGCGGCCTTCACACTCTGATTTTTCCAAAAATCAAAAACTTTGGGTCGCTTAGAAAGAAGTTGTGGACAAACCATAATACATATTGACGTGCTGTCTTCACTTTAAAAGAGATCACGGACGTATCTACAAAATGAAGTTTGAATGGCGTTTCTACATAAAGTTATGACGACACAGAAAATCCTCAAAAATAGAGTATTTTCAGGATTTACTGGTTGCCTCGTCCCCTTGACGACGAGAGATGCACCTGGTGAGCTCGTTAGTGATTTTGGGGTCGTTTTTTGCTTTTTACGTCGCCATGGTAACTCCAAAGCCCACCAAAAGTAATAGCTCCAATGCCGGGTTCGAGCCGCACGTTTTGATACCACTTTTGTGGGTGGGCTCGCAGCGGTACGAGCCGCATTAACGGTCACGGAAGAAAAATAAATAATTACTAGAAAATTCCTGAAGAAATTTAACTGGGGCCTGCCAAAGTGTGCCCGTCGGTTTGGACCCAGCGTTGTGATGCTAAGAATTAGCATCAATGCTAAAGAAAGCTGCAATGTAATCAATAGCATGTGGAGAATCACAAGAATGTTAAGTAAGCTGGACATGCAACATTCAGTATGATAAAGTAAGTGTATTAGCTAAAATGAGCAAATATGCTAATGTAAGCATAAATACTTTCAGTAGCATGTGGGGTATCATTAGAATGTTTACTGTCATTTACTTACTCCATTAAGTATACTAAACATGGCTAATAAGTCTGAAAAATAGAAAATAGCTTATTTAAGCTAAAAGGCTAATGCTAATCAACTGCCTTGCTGCGCAAGGCAGTTCCCTAACCTCGGATAAACAGATAATGCAGAATGATATCATTGCACCGCCTGCGGTGGTGCACTGTCCAGAGGGGCATATTGAGGCTTTTATTTTGAAATTTGCAGTAAGCTTCATATTAAATGCCCACACTAATCCAATGTGTAAGAGTGCTTTGGATAAACCAGTCACATAAAGCCAAAAAGAGCAATTACATGATGTAAAAATTGCCAAAGCTTTTATTTTGAAATTTTTGTTTAGCTTCATTTGAAATCGTCAAAGTCATCCCATGTGTAACAGTCATTGGATTAAATCAGTCATATAACGCTCAAAAAAGCAATGACCTGATGTAAAAATTTTCAAGGGCTTTTATTTTGAAATTTTCAGTAAGCTTCATTTCAAAGGGCTAGACTCATCCCATGTGTAACAGTGACAGGGTTAAATGAGTTATATACAGCCCTTAGCAGCAAGTTGTTCTAAAGGCCAGCTCAGTCCTCCTCTGTTTTAACTGAACTACTAGTTAGAACTACAGTGATGCGTATTTGAAGTCCTCAGCAGCTCTCCCTGCTCTGGGTTCCGTTGCCATGGTAAATAATCCTCTCTGCCAGCTGTGAGTGAGACATCCAGGGGGAGACAATTCTCTGTTTGAGCCAGCCAGTTTGACTAAAAAAAGCATTGCAAAAAACTGTTTCCCGTTCGGGAACCGTAATACATATTCGAAAACCGTTTGAAGCATATGAGAGGGCTATTTGTCGTCTCACATAGTCCCGCCATTCATATCTCTACCTCACTCACAGTATTAACAGCGATGAGATAAAAAAGTGTGTGCCAAGGTCTGAAATTTTCAGAAATACATGGAAGTGAATCAGTGAGATCTGTCTGCTACCCTGGCGCATGACTTTGCTCTGAAGCACCTGGAGAGAAAACTGTAAGCGCTAGATAATTTTTAAAACATTTGACGGAGCAGGCATGCGTATCAATGTCATGACCAATTTTGATACCAATCATGCTATATTTGTGAGCGTGAGGGCGAGTTTAAAAATGATTTGGGGTCAAAATGTCGCTCTGACTCTCTCTCTAGAGGAGCATGCTTCTCAATCTGATTTTTCCAAAAATCATAAACTTTGGGTCGCTTAGAAAGAAGTTGTGGACAAACCATAATTTCATATTGATGTGCTGTCTTCACTTTAAAAGAGATCACGCAGACGTATCTACAAAATGAAGTTTGAATGGCGTTTCTACATAAGTTATGACGACACAGAAAATCCTCAAAAATAGGGTATTTTTAAGATTTAGAGGTTGCCCTCGTCCCTTGAATGACAGATTTCACCTGGTGAGCTCGTTAGTGATTTTGGGGTCGTTTTTGCTTTTTACATCGCCATGGTAACTCCAAATCCCACCAAAAGTAATAGCACACCTCCGGGATCGAGCGCGCGTTTGATACCACTTTTGTGGGTGGGCTGCAGCGGTCGAGCCGCATTCGGGTGACGGAAGAATAATAAATAATAATACTTAAAGAGACATTCTATTGGGTGTAGAACAATAGGTGCCTGCCATGCAATGCATGGAGGCAGTGACTGACTTGCCGCAAGTCAGCCACTGCTCTCCTTATGCATTGCTATGGGCAAACCCCAATAATACTTAAAGAGACATTCTATTGGGTGTAGAACAATAGGTGCCTGCCATGCAATGCATGGAGGCAGTGATTGACTTGCTTCGCAAGTCAGTCACTGCTCTCCTTATGCATTGCTATGGGCAGGCCCCAATAATAATAAAGAAACATTCTATTGGGTGTAGAACAATAGGTGCCTGCCATGCAATGCATGGAGGCAGTGACTGACTTGCTTCGCAAGTCAGTCACTGCTCTCCTTATGCATTGCTATGGGCAGGCCCCAATTATGTATGTTGACCCATTCAATAGACAATGAATAGACCCCAAAAATATGGTAAACAGGAGGAAAAATATAATGAGCTATTATTGACTGCTAATCCAATACTCAATAAAACATATTGGCAATAATTCCAATTTCCATTAACAAATGAAGCATTTAAACTGCTACATTGTAACACCTTAAAAAAAAAATTGCTGAACATTTGTTGTATTTTATTTTGAAAGCAAAATCGTTTTTCAGTTCTCCCCTCCCTTCCAAGAAACGTCTAGAGAAGAGCGGTATCATGGGTAGTGAAGTTTTTAGCCTGACTCCTTTGGCTTCAAAGAATTTCTCCATTCTCTTTCATCCTCTCTATAATTTTAAAGGTATTCATATTTAATATTTTTACGACACTAATGTCACAGTGATGATGAGCTTAATTTAAATGAACTTGGTGTCAGCTCTTTACATATTAAACCTAAAAATAAATAACAATTTTAATATAGTAATCCAGAACCTTTATATGTTGTTATTTTGATTTTGATACACAGACTCAAGAAAAAATATGGAATTAGCCAATTTTGTAGAGAAACTGTAGAGAATGTGTCATGGGGTCCTGCAAAAACAACACAGCACTTCACCAAAATAACACTTTACTAACTCTAACCAGAGCACGATACTACACTGCAGCGAAATATGCAGGGTAGTATCATGCACTGGTTACTTTTTATTCAAATGGAACAGAAATCTTTCATCAGGATGGATGAAAACAGTTCCAGTCAGGCTTTGGCCAAAATACCGGTCAAGTTTAGCCCAAAACCTTCAGGTGTGTGCTATGAAGCTTTAGTTTTTAGCATTGCTGTGAGCATAAACATATATCCAAATCAACATATATCCAAATCAACAAAGTAACAATTTAGGAAAGGAAAATAAAAGCTTTGAATTGGCCTAGTCAAAGTCCAGAGTTAATTTGGACAAGAGATGAAATAATGTGAAACTGAATCAAAAGGTGCTTCAGCAACAATTCAGTTTCAGGGTGCACACACATTTACAACCATGCTATTGCGCTTTTATTTATTTACTTATTTTTACGTTTTTAATAGATTTGTTTATTATTTTGTTTCTTTCTGACTTAAATAATAATAATAAATTAGGTGTGGAAAGGCATTTGAAATCATTTATGGCAATCCCTGTTTTTAACAAAACAAAAAAGTTAATAATTTATGTCACAATGCCACCCCTGACATCTTGTTTTTAAAGGATTTAATAAGTAATTTAAAGAGTCTGTCATGAAAGGCATTTGAAATCATTTATGGCAATCCCTGTTTTTAACAAAACAAAAAAGTTAATAATTTATGTCACAATGCCACCCCTGACATCTTGTTTTTAAAGGATTTAATAAGTAATTTAAAGAGTCTGTCATGGAGGCCAGTAAATAGAACTACCGTATGTATACTATATCCATAAATATAAGAAAGAAAGAAAGAAGCCAGATGTTAAGGGACTAATTGGAACAATTGGTTTTTGTTTGCTTGCTTTGCAACAGTTTGACTTTCTAGTGAGATGATCCAGTGCAATCCCAGTACACAGGGATATGGAGGAAATGTGCAGATGTTGTTAAACTGTTCCCATCTTTGCTCGCCATGGTGACTTCCACAGAGTCCTCCTTTTGGTAAGGCAGCTCACACTCCTGCAGCAGCACAGAGGATGAACTCGTCTGTCCTGTAAATGAAGAGGAAAATGCTTAAATAGGTTCTGTTTAGCCCTGTTTTATTGTCCAATATTTTGTATGTTAATTACAACTCTTGAGCAAACAGACATTTATTAACATGACTTTATAACTTGCAATAGAAATATTCTTTATTGTCCCACAGCTGGGAAATTTATGTGCAACAGCAGCACATAATCACAGCAAGTAGATTCACACAAAGATAGAAATATGCAATATATAAAAACAAATAAAAAAGAAAAAAAGTACTGTAACGTAAGGACAACATTTCAACTTAAATACCATGGAACTGTAAAAATAAATTAAAATACTCTGGTCCAAAGGAATGTGCAAATGAGAAGGTAAATTTAAAAATGTACAAAATGTGTATGTTCATTTGAGAATTAAAAAGACAGACTATAAACTGCAACAGCAAAGATGTTATTCAAAATCAGTAAAGTTGTGCAAACACAGTAAGACTAGTAAATTATAACTAAGAGTCTTAGTACTGCTAGATGAATCATACGACTTTAAATAATTAAACTGTGCACTGAGCTGAAAAGTAATATGTTGTAAAATACTCACTGGCTGAAGGCTTTGAACGACCCTGATCTTTAGGTTTAGAGACGAGGGGCTCTGTACCGCCATCTGGTGGGCATAATACTGCAAGGGAGCTTGCAGTACCTTCCCTGCACGCAAATGTAAGAACACAGCTGTTACATGCAGTTACGCAGTCCTTTCTAGAAAGCTGTATAGCCTACGTGCCTTTACACACATTTGTGATCAATCTACTGTATCTGAAGCAATCTACCTCCCTGACATGGGAGACTGTACGAGTTAAAGACAGTACAAAGGTGAAAGATTAGCTGGGATCCGGCCTGCAGCCTTATCATTTAGCAGCTGATAACGGTGGAAAAAGACCATCATGTTAGGATTCTGCTGCTAGTCAAGGACAAAAGCTGAATTTAGGGCGGACTGACACTCACCATGCCTGTGGGTCTGTGGTCCTGAAGCCTTTAGCAAATGGGTTGCTTGCAATTTTCAACTGAGTTATCTAAAAGCATAGAGAAATTCAAATATTGAACAGTTTCTTTTCTCTTAAGTCATTAACTTCATCTCTATTGGAATGGTTGGGCACATTCAGTATTTAGGCTACTGAAGATCCAGTTCTTACCCTGTGGTTCTGATAGGCGGTGACGGCCATGAACCGTGTCTCAGGGAAGGAGAAAGAGCAAAAGTTATTGTAGGCGTTTAAATGACTGCTGGGTGCTGGGTCCACATACACTACATGGAAGCGTGGCTGATAACGGTGCATGGAGTTCAGAATCATCTTACAAACGCAAAGCAGGAGAAAACAAAGAGTCAGTTTAAATAAACATTTCAGGGGCATGTTAATGACATTTCAGGTCATTAACGCATGGAGTAAAAAGCAATAAGAACATCCAACTGACATGTCCATTGTCATCCAACAGGTTGTTGGTGAGCTTGAGAGTGTCAAACGACACTGTCTGCTTCATCCACTGGGCTCCGGGGGCCGGTGAGTCTGGGTGGAAATGCATCCGGCTCGGGGCTGCAACATCCGCTCGCCCTGCTACCAACCATGAGGAGTTGTGGAATGCATATCTAAAACACACACATTATTATTTCCTTTTTTTTATATATAATATGAATTTAAGGATGCAGATGATCAACTTGTTAAGTCAGTTTTTCTGTAGTGAAATCTAGGCAAAGTTATTTTTTATAGCACCTTACACAGATGGAGTATAAACATTAAAACATAATTAAATTAAAGCATAATTAAAAAGACAAAGAGCACGTTAAACTATAGAACTTATTAAAAACAAACAGAAATATTATAAACAGGACATATTTGAATTAGAATGTCTTGAGCTTCTGTATTAATTAAACAAAACTCTCAAGATATTGTAAAATTAAAGGAAGCTCAGTCTGTAACGGTCTTCATATTTATGAATTAAATGAATATTGCTTAACCTGTATCTCTTGTCATCAACAGGGATGAAGTCCATGAGCAGAACATATTCGGCTAAAGGATCCATTCCAGAGATTCTCACCTGAAATGTTGGAAACATCCTCCTAACATTTTGTGAGTATAAAGAAACAAATAAAGAAAGAAGCACATTAGACAGTACATAAAACCTACAGCAAAGAGAGCTAGTGGATGAACATAGTGTAGCATGTTTTGTAGTTAGACAGTTTTAGCTACTGGGACAGTCTAACTATAGAATACACTACAATATGTTGTATGAAGCATTTGTCACCTTCCAGATTTTGTAACTATCATTTCTGTGCCCAGTTGGTCAAACTGCCGCCACAGTGCCTGCATTTCAAGTTGAACTCTGACCCCACAGACTTGGGGGGCCTTGGTGATGAATAGTGTCCCTCCATCTGTGCAGTCAGGCAATGAAAGTTCACAGCTCTGGGACAGTGCAAGACCTAAGAGGAAAAGAAGGCAAACATCCATGTACATTGTTACATTTTTCCAAAATCTCAAAGCAGCTCAAGGTCAGCTCCCCACTTCACCGGTTTGTCCCTGGTGAAGTGGGGAGCTCAGTGTAAAATAGTGAGCACACATCATGTCATCAATACAATACATAGAAAACACTTACCGTTCATCCTTTCAGCATTTACAAGTGTCTACTGATATGTCTGTTCACTCCTATTAGTTTTTGCAAATCTGGCTGCTAGCTGCTGTCCAGCAGTGAGTTAAACCCACAAGTTTAGTGTGTAACATAAACGTAGCAGCCTGTACAAAGTTTTCTCCCTCCGGTTTCCGTAGAGGTGTGCAATCAGGTTTTCTGAGTGGTCGTTTGTGGCTGGGGGAACAGCGTGGTTTTATAGAGCACAGAACTCTCACTAGGGACCTCAAAGCTGGCCTCATCCATTATAATACTCATAGCGGCATTGACACCAACTAATCAAAGCTGGAAGCACTTCGTTGCATTCAGCTGCAATAGCGGTGGAGACCTGAATGCAATTCTTTGGGAAGAAGCAAAGATCTCATTGTGACTTGTAGCCTGAAGCCCAAGTTGGATTAACATTTTGCACGTAACAGTTTGATGTTACTGGGTGTGAACAGATGAGAACAGAAACAATCTGTTTCCATTATTCATAGGGCCAGATTTTCAACACCATGTTAATTGGAGATTCACTTACACATGATCTATAGCTTAAAGTTCTGATTTTCCTTAAAGGTTGAATTCCACCATACCAGTTAGCATGACTAGAGCAAGCTTTTGTTGCTAATTTAAACAAACATCAGAGGAAAGGTGATCAGTAGTCTGCAGGACTTTAACAATAAGATTCTGCTTGAGAGGCTTTTGCTTCCACGTTTAGCCTCATGTTGCACTTCGATGGGACGGTGTTGATTGTTACAGCCTGAGGGATCCAAAGCTGTAAAGACTTTCCCCTAATTAATCACAGCATGATTCTGGTTTGTCAATAGGCCGGTTCCCTCTCTGATCGACTCATTAATCATTGCTTTTAATACAGCAGGCAGAAATACATCATGTGCAGCTGAAAGGCAGTCTTAACTGTAACTGATTGTTTTAATATTGTTCTTTTCAGGTGGTCTTTGGGATCAATGTTGACCTGTTAAAATCCTGATCTTGCCCCTTTTGCCTTGAGGGGCTGAAAAGGTGAGTGTGATGTATTTTTAACAAGCAGTTTAAAGGAAAATGACTCCAGAGAACACAGTTGTATAAACAGTCAGATGTTTATTGAGCTGTATTTTTCATCAAAGCACAGTTACCATAGTTACACAGAGATTCAAGCCTGTGTGGTAATTCACAAACACTTCATACCCAATGTGTTAGCAAATGGCATGTAAAGATGAAGATATGTGCTAGGTGTGTATGTGTCTCTGTGTGCGTGCTTGCATTTAGGCATGAAATTGCGTGCTCGGAGGGAAGGAAGTTCCGCCATTTTTGTTCATAAGTTAGGCACTAGCTTCACTTCTGAGGTGGTCTGTTTGTGAGGGGGAAGAAAGAACATAGAGACAGCTTCAATATATCTAAGACAGACAGCAAGGTGAGGTTAGTTAAAAGAAAGATACAGAGGATTTAGTTTTTGTTGAAGGTATCTTTGATGATGGTAACCATGGCGTGGAGCTTCTCCTTGATTTCCTCTCCAAGAGGAGTCAGCTTCTCCCTCAGGCTAGTGATCTGCTCAGTGTTGACGCCCTGTGCCTGGCTGTAGGCCTGTCTCAGCTGCTCTTTGTATTCTTCCACGTAAGGGGTAGCCATCGCCTTCAGGGCCTCCAGTCGCTCAACAAGCTTGGTGCGCACAGACTCAACAATGGGCATCAGGGCAGCTCTGGTCTCATCCACATTGGTGGCTACCTTCTGACGCAGCTCCGTCATAACGGGCTCCATCTTGGCCCTCAGCGCCTCCATCTCAGCATTCTGCTTAGCTTGGTACTCTCTGACGTAGGGCTCCAAGTGGGTGCGGTACTCCTCCAAGTGCTTTTCGAGGACCTCCCTCAGCTTGGCACGCTTGGGCTCTAGTTCAGCTCTGAGAGCCTCAATGTCAGCTGCAATAGAAGCACGCAACTCAGCAGTGGCATCAGAGATGCTGGAAACAACAGTGTCGGTCATAGGGGACACTTGGTTCTGCAGCTGCTTGATGTTGTTGTGCATATCCTCCAGGCGCTGAGCCAGGGTAGCCCTGGAACAATACAAAGGTTGAAGAGCTCATGACTAAATAATTGCAGAAGGAATCGTAAGAGAGGCATCAACTAAAACATTTTCTTACTTCAATTCCTGGTATGGAGTGTCATCAAGCTGGTCCAGAGCTTTGATGGCACTTTCCTTTGCCTGTGTCATGTAGACATCCGCAGCAGCCCTGATATGGGCAAGCTGGGAGGGGGCATCAGCCTGCAGGGAAGCGGCCTGGGAGCCTGAGGTGAGAGGTGCGAAGACAAAAAGTTGAACATGTGCAACAGATCTTCTGAGACATCACAGATTCAGGAAAGAATGTGTGTTCTACTCACCGACTGCCAGGAGAACGGCAAGAGCAAGAGCCACGAATTTCATGGTGGTGGTCTAGAGTCAAAAAACACACAGGATGTTAAAGAGGAATGGTGGAAACACACAAAGGAATATGGTAATGTATCCACTAAAGCAGTGTTAAATATCCTGCCTAAAAGCAGATTTATAGGTCTCAAAATTAAGAATGCTTTGCAAAACACTCATCCGCAAACTGACCTAAATTAGCTGGCAGCCAACATATGGCTGTCTATTGGGACAACGTGGAATCTGAGTAGATTAGCAAAGCAGTTTAAGTCGATAAAATCCGAACTGTTTCGTAATCTTGTTTTAGGGTTTAGCAAGTCAGCTGTCAGGGTTAGAAGACGATCTCAATCCGGATGAATAAATGAGTTTAGAGACATCTTTAAATGGAAATACCAACTGTAATATCTCCTGAGGCCCAACAGCTTCAACCTGAAGTTACAATGACAAGAAAGAAAAAAAGTCCTAATGCTGCCATAAGAAAATACTTATCTTTCCACAATTGTATGTTTTAGCCTC
The DNA here is from genome assembly GCF_019740435.1 of Gambusia affinis. NCBI lineage: Eukaryota > Metazoa > Chordata > Actinopteri > Cyprinodontiformes > Poeciliidae > Gambusia > Gambusia affinis. The sequence continues at coordinate 11,537,031 of NC_057873.1, forward strand.
TCATTCAGTAGTTGAGGTCTCACAGAAAAGCAAGACTGCAAGACTTTTGAAATTTTAAAAAGTTGTGATTTTTGTTTTCTGATCCCCAGTCTGAAGACCAAATTACAGTTCCTATCCCAGTTGCTGCTTGCCTTACCTGGTGGAGTTGGTGTCGAGACTGAACAACTCTAGCCACAGCAGAGTTTTTATAGTCCCCGGATGAGGGACGAGTCCTTTGCAGAGGAGGGGGCAGAGAGGAGGAGTAGAGCAGTGAGGGCTGCGTGTCTCCGTGGAGGTGGACCTCACCCCTGAGCCGTCTTCCTCAGCAGGGGAATCGGGTTGAGGGTTCAACGGTCACATGCTGCGAGGAGATCAGGAACACACGTCAACAGATCTGGCAAAATATGCCCTATATACCATACATTATCACTGTTCAATACACATGGTAACTTTTACAGATTTTATTCTTTCTAAGAAGTTTTTTTTTGTTTTGTTTTTCTTTCTTTTTTTTGCTGCTTTTCTTGTGTCTGAGACATCATATGGTTATGAAAACAAAACTATGCAGACTAAACCAAGAAACCTAGGATAATAAGGGAAGTATGATTATTAAGAACTTTTAATTACATCTTTTTTTAACTTGTCCGCAGTAGTGGAGATGTTGGAAAGGTGAGGGGGAGGCTAGGAAAGCGTAGGGGAAAAGAGTGAATACAAAGAATTTTACACAAGCAGAAAAAGTTATCCAAATGTGTTTGCCAGAAAGCCACATTATTTTTACTCGTTGTACTTCCAAAAATGCTGCCAAGTAAAACAATGACGAGTACAGAGATCACATGGACTTGATACGGTCAGCTTTCTGAAATGCAACAACATTCAATTAAATGTTTTGTGTTGAAGATACCAAACACAAAAACACACACACTATCCCACAAATCATGTATAAAGTATCAAAACAGAATTATCTCAGCATTTAGATAACAAAATTTGTTACTGGTTCATTGCGTGTGTGCGTGGGGGTGCGGGTGCGTGTGTGTGTGTGTGTTTGCGTGTTGATTAATAGGTCAAAGAGTTGTGTACTCTGTCCTGTTGTTTGTTGTCCTGTCATCTGTGGACTTTGTCACTCTGGCTTCAAGTGATTTGTGGATTTGGAGTGATCACTTTATATAATTATACATGTACATGTGTAGTGCATTCTGATGGCACTATCATGTGAGGTTGAAATGTGAAACTTCTGGAAAAGAAAGTGAATAACAGCCAAGTGTTTTTAGCAGTAGTATCCTTGCAGAGTGGAAGCTGTAGTGTCAGCATGGCAACCAGTTGCAGGATTAATCATTGGAAGCACTGGAACTACTTTTCTTGCATAATGTCAGGCCTATATGGTCGATGCATGTCTTTGTGAATCCTATTTCTTTCAAACCGTTTTTTTTTTGTTTTTTTTGTGACTTCTCCCTCTGTTCTATTGCAACATCTCCACAGTATGTCTTATGCAACACTGATCGTTATAGCACAATAATTTGAAATAGGAGGCAAATAATGCTTGGTAAATACAGCAAATATAACCTCTCACAGCTCTAAAAACAGTAAATGTGCGGAGGACTGACAAAACGAATTACTGCTAAATACTATTTGGTTCCATTAAATAACCAGCTTTTACAAGCTGAAATAAGATGTGTTTGGAAAATAATAATGTTGTCATTTAAATTGGTCTGAAGACCATTTTAAGTGACATGCGTGTCACTATCTTCTACTTGTTCCAGTTTGTGAGATTAAGAAACTAAAGGTATGATGAGTTTTGATGGATCTATAACTCAGTAATGTTTCTGGCCAAACTGTTTCTCCCCAAATCTATATTTTAGATTTATTTGTTGATAATTTGCTTCTTTCCAGTAAGCTAATTGGTTAGCACGTGTTGTTTAGACCTAATTTTAAGTCACCTTTGAAGTTCATAGATTGTCTGTTCTCTGTCTTCTATCTCTTCCCCTGATTGCATTATTGAGCCAACATTTCACAGAAGGCTAGCTAGTTTGATAAATAGACCAACGAGTCGACCCTCTTTTCCCTCCCTCCCCGTCGTGAAACTTTCACCATGCTGTTATCAGCTGTGGGGATTTGTTTGAAACTGATTAACAAAATGCTTCAGACAAGCTGAAAACTGTGACAATAATGGGTGAGGACAGATCACATGGAAACATTTGCATGAAAAAATTTAGTTTATTTATTTTTTTATCTAATCAGAAATGCCGAGATGTTTCCATCTTCTTCATCTGAAAAGAAAACCACATTTTGCTATCTTTCTGTCTCTGTTGTGTTTCTGCATCTACTATTAAAAAATGCCATCAGGTCTTGAAGGAGTGTAAATGCACAAAGGGACATAGAAAAAATGTGGATTTTTACACAGTCTTGAAAACCTTTTATTGGCTTGTTCAAAAGTTGCTTGGGATTTCATTAACCTTTTGCAGGATCATGCAATTTTTTTAGCAACTTGGGATCTTGTAAAACTTTAGCAAACTCATCCAAAAACTAATCTTAAAGATAGTCTCTTAGAAGCAACATAATGCTCTATAACATTTTGCCAAAACATATTCAAAATCAATCCAACTGACTGAGAATTTTGCTAAACCCTTGTAGGTCATGCAAAGGAGATTAGAGGTCTGGATAGTAACTCTGGATCTTGAGTCTTGCAAGACATTAGTAGGCTCTAACATATTGTGGATTTCACCAAAGTATCTTGGAGTCTCAGAAAGTGTTTTATTATCATCTTGGAAAACTTGTTTGGTATGTTGCAAAAGTGTCATGAGTGAAACAGGCTGTGTCAGAGAGGAAACATATCTGGAACAATAACCTTTGAGACTCCTTGCATTGCTGTGCATTGATTCAGCATTCCAGGCCGATCTGCGTCTGTAGATTACTGCTGTCAGTAGAGTTGCTGGCAGAAGAATTGCTGAACTCCTAATGTGTCAGAAGTGGAAGAAGGTTTGAAAACTTTGATCTGTTTAAAGCAATTCTTCTGTGACTTTGATTAGATCTTGTTTAGAACATTATTTTTTCTTTTGACGAATGCAAACTACTTCCATGAACAGATTAAACGATTACACAGGGTTTGCTAAATATTTTATTGGAAAATCCAACATTTGATCATGTGCTAGCTGAGGGTCAAAGGTCATCTCATTGTTCCAGCTGCATCCTTGGTGGAGCGCTGCTCTCAGACCAGCAGGGGTGGTTATCTCAGCTGTAAGCAACAACTTGCTTGCACTTATTTTTCTCCAAAGCACACACTGTCGTAAATCGTTATACCCAGGCCATTTAACTGTATGGTGTGATTTTGCAATATCACATCTGCTAAGGTCACTTCTTCTTTAATACAGACATTTGTGACAAAGTCTCTCTAGCAGAGCAGCACTGTTGGTTGTAATGTCCTGAGGGCTGGAAAGCTTGACAGCAAAGCAAGACAATCCACCATGAACTCAGATAACCGGGACAAACAGAGTTAAGGAAACTCAAAAGAGCTATTATTTAATCATAAACTCATTTACCCCTTGATCGCACATATTAAACAAAATGCTTTTTTTTTTTTTCATTTCTAGAGATTTTATTAAAAATATTCAGACATAAAAAGGTGTTCTTCCATTCTGAGACTTTAGATGTGCAGTGGCCACAAAACAGTTTCATAATCTTTAACCCTTTTATATTTGTTACATTTAAAACACTAACTTTGATACATTTCAATAAGGATGTTTTGTGTGATAGATCAGCACAAAGTAGGAGTTACTGGTGGAGTTTCAGAAAATACTGTAGACATATGCTTTTACCAATTAAACCCATACATTTTAACAGTCATATCTTTTTAGCCCCTTTACTTTATACGTCTATACAAAATCCAGTGCAGTCACTTCCTTTGTCCCCTATTTAATGAATGAAGTTCATATCAGTATGTATAATTTAAGTAGAGTATTAATTTTAATCCAGCCCAGAGGAGAAGGTAGGTGGATTGAAAACAGTACATGGCAGTTAAGATAAATCTAATAAATAAAAATCTTAAAATGTGGTGTGTTTTTTGGATTTCCACTCTGCCCAGGTCTAATGTCATTGGTGACGTCTCACAGGTTATCTTCTGCCCTATATTTAGTGGTATGCATCTTCGTGTCAGTCCTGGCCAACTTCCATGTCCCTGTTAAGCAAAGCAGCACAGCATAGTGCTGCCACCTCCATGTTCCAATGTGGGGGTTTGTGGGTTCAGGGTAATCTATAGTTAGTTATATTTTGTACTTTCCATGGAATTCCTTCTTTTATTTGTTTACTATTTATCCCAAAATACTTTTGGCAAACAGCAAGCATGACTCTTGTGGTTTTCTTTCATCAATTGCCTCTGATCTAGGAGACATTTATGGAGTGGTTTTTTTTTGTACAGCTGAAAGATACTCCCACCTGAGCTGTTGATCTTTTAAGCTCCTCCAGTCTCCTCTGTTAAGAAAAAAAAAATTCATGTAATCAAAAAAGCTGGCAGCACAACTTATGTCTTTAAACTTATATCTGTATCTGAACCAGATCAAGTTTGACAATCCAATCTGTTTAGGATTTTACAAAAGCATTCGAAGAAAATTGAGGACACACCTGGGCAAGTTCTATGGCAACCAGCAATCAGTGAGTTGGCTCTTTGATCAGTGATAGGGAACATTATCTTCCCTGTTTATGAGTTTCTGGTGCCATTTGCTGTTCCAAATTCTGTTCCTTAGATAATCAAGTTTATTGACATGGACAGTAAATGTTGGGACTTACTGAAATGGGTACATCATAACCTCGTTAGAACATTTCACTCTTCAAAGTTTGAAGTCTTTCCTGTTCCACAGATCCAAGAGACCAGATTAAAAAAGGTGTCAATTACATTTATTGGTATGGAAAGGGTTACAAAGCTGTTCCTGGGGTTTTGGCAAGCTACAATAAGAACCATTATCCACAAATAGAGAAAACGTTCTTGCTGGATGCTCATCCAGAAAGTCATTAAAGGTCATGAAAGACCCGAGAAACACGGTTAGATCACTACAGGCCTCACTGTTTTTAGTTAAAATCATAGTTTGCCATCAGCTAACACTTTTAGAAAACTATTCTGGGAACTGGAGAGACTAAAGGTAAACTTTTTAGAAAGTGGGCATCTCACTACATGATGCATAACCCCAGAGCAGCATTTTAGAACTGAACAGACCCGCAGTAGAAATATGAAGGAATCGCTGGCGACTGAAGTCTCCGATCGAGACATTACTAAACCAGTTTTACCATAAGATCCATCGTGTAATTTGCTTTGAAATGAATATGTTACAAAGTTCAACCTCACACTGGGGTTGTGTGCTTTGCGTAGGTGTTGGTCATCAAAGTTTCAAGGCCTGTTTGTGATTCTAAAGCATTGCTCAAGATGAAGAGGCCATTCACCCTGATACTTAAATAAAACACACATGATAGGGATGATTTGCTGTCCACCCATGAATGTGAGCGAGTTGGAGCAGATTTATGGAAACCACTGAATTATTTCTTGTCATTTTATCTGTATTGCATTTACTGTTCACAAAAGCAGAAATAGTGTAATAAAAACTAGGAAGTTTTTTTTTTAATGCAATAAATCACTTGCACCCCGTTAAGACAAACTAACTAACTTTTGCAGACTTACATTTACAATTTAGTTTCAGAGTCAATTATCATTGATAAAGAGCTTCAAAAACGTTTTGTTCAGCCACCCAGCCATCCATATTCCATTCCCACTTTATCACACTTCTGAATGTATATTTTCGGCTGCCCTCTAGTGGTCAAATCTTGGAATACCATATAATGTTTGTACATATTTGAAGCTGTGTTGATAATAATGATAAAAATATTTTGTATTGGTAGGAATCATGCTGTATTCTTAAAGCCAGAAACTGACTTGATTAGGACTATTCATACCTAAGGCAAATTTAGTTTGAACTCTTTTCATTCATCCAAGATGTTCTTTTCTGAAAAGAAAGAAAACAAGCACCTCTCAAAAGATGAAAAAGCCATTGACTTTCTTTATTGTTATTTTATTCTTTTTAAAATTAGTAATTCTTTTATATAATTTATTATCTTTGGAGAGACAGCTGTCTCATTTCCATCCAGAAACAAAATTTTCTGTATATGTTGTATCAAATTGTTTTAACTTGCTTTTTCTTCTGTTAATTCATATCCAAAACACAAAAATAGTTTGCATCACTTTAAATTTCATAATATCCCAGCCTACCTTGCACACTATTAGAATAACAGTCATAAATAAACAGAGCTGGGAAGAGTTGGCAAAAATTAAACTCAAGTATGGGCAGCACTTCTTCAAAAATAACTAAAAGAAAATTAAAGTATTTCGCAAAAAGGCTATATTCTGAATAACATCTGATTAAAATTTAAAGATGGAACCAGACAAGCAAAAGATGTAAAGTAATCTGCAAATTTGGTGTTTTAAAAGCTAAAATTTAAACAGCGCAGATAACATATTAACAAAATAATAAATTCAAAGGAAGAAACATTTTCCAAATCAAATCTTTTCAGATAATGTGTATACAGTATATGCTAGAACAAGTTATATAGTTTTTATTGTAGCCTCTCTTTACCCCCAAATGGCACAAAAGACTAAACATCTGAACAAGCTTGTACAAAGAAAAGGTCTCACTTTAACATTTCATATTTTTGATTAAAATATGATTGAAGTTACTCACAGTGGATAGAGCATAAACATGAATACGGTGTAGAGTATCAAAATTGTACTCAAGTTAGAGTAGTGGTACTTCATAAATATATTACTTAGGTAAAAGTTAAAGTACGATGCAGTAAAACTAAAAATGCATTTTTCCAAAAATGTTACATTTATATTAATACATTTATATAATAAACTACTCTACCAAAGAGCCACAGTCGCTCTATGGTACAGTTCATTTATTTAAATAACTAACTAAATAAACTTCAGGTTTGAGGTATTTATCAAGACCACTTTAAAGGTTATAAGAAAATCTGTCTTCTTGTTAATAACATACAAAAATTGGATGATTTATTCCTATAAGAATTTTATATACTTCCTATGTGACAAGTGACAGTTATTTTGCATAATATTCTTCGATATAAATATGATAAAAGATTTTTTTTTTAGCATAATCTATTGTTATGTTATGCCATTCATTGACACTGACATTAAGGAAATTCACAGACCGTCTTGGTAAAACAACAATATCCGAGTTTACATGAAGGCGTCAAGTGGCTCAGCCAGTCAGAGCCACAGAAAACAAGAAAAGCGTCCATGGAGATGATGTTTCTATCGTAACTGTTCGTCCATTATTGCTTTCTGATAATACCACGGCTTTCACGAAGAGCTGGAAACTTCTCGGAACTGTTGAAAGTCCTGATGAAGAAGCAGTTTAGGTAAGGAAGGTGATCTGACCGCTACTAATGAGTTTTTCTTCAACTACTAAGCCTGCTGAGCTAACGTTAAGCTAACATCGAAGCTCTTCTAACACTCCCCATCCTACGCAATAATACAATATCTCATAAAATGTTTTCTTTTGAAGGTGCTATTCTGTAGTTGCTAAAGCTGGCGGTTTGGACTCAGTTCGCCGATTTATATGGTGCTGGTTTTTCTCTTTGCCGACCTGTGAAGTTATCTCATTCTGTAATCCTATTATTCGCGCAGCCGGGTGGGGGAAACTGCCTTAAGGATATTTTAGTGAGCGCGGTTCCATCTTCACCATGTTATTCTACATTAGCATCAGATCTTTGCTTTGTGAACCAGTTTTCCTCTTCTCTCTGCAGTAACCATGACAGCGGCTGCTCTCATAGGAGACCAGCTGATCCTTGAGGAGGACTACGATGAGAGCTACATCCCATCTGAACAAGGTACACACTATAACCTGATTAAATTTGACTGCTTTGTAGAGTGTTGGAAAACCCAAGACTATAAAATCTGTAGCAGTTGTAATGTTTATTTGTTTGTTTAATGATCCCCATTAGTTTCCACCGTAGTAGAGACTATCTTCCTGAGGTCCACACCAAACGTTACTGTAAAAATTATTTACAAACTTTACAAAAAAGACATAATAATATTCCTTGAGACACAATCAAAATTAAATTAAACATATAATTCAAATCCACTGCTTCAATGACCTTACTCCTTCAGGACTCATTTCATCAAATCACTGTATTATTTCATTGTATGTCTAATGGTGTTTCTCTGGATCGCTGTCTGGTTAGTCTGGAAAGTTGTCAAATTACATGGACAGATATAAGATCACTAGAATAATTTTTAATTCACAATCCTAATAGTTGAGCCAGGGAGAGTTAGGAAAAGGAATGTACTGGAAAAGGAAATAAAGTGTTGATAAATCTTTGATTTATTATTATTTTATTTATATTATAAGTTATATTTCCTCTCCAACTGTCTAAAACTGATTTCCATCTGTGTATCCATTTTCCCCATAATCCATAATTCTTTTTTTCCTTTCTTCCTATGTTTGTTTCTTCTTTTGTCCTTCTATCATTCATCTTTCTTCCTTTCTTTCTTCCTGATGAATGTTCAACATCTAATTGGAGAAAATGTTCTCTAGATATGCTAGATATCAAGGATGACCAAATTTGTTCTCTCGGATTATCTCTGAAAACACATTTACAAAAACAAATTCACTGTTAAAGTGACTTGTTTGATAAGTATAGGTTTCTGAAGTTTACTTCTGTTTGATTCGTCATTCCCATGATTGATCTGATGTTCGCAATGTGTGGATGCACATTCCCGTTCATCAAGACTCACTGTTTATCTTTTGACTATGATAGTTTATCTTGATCAGTGATAATAAAGACACATATAACGACGTATATAGTCTTGTACCACAGAAATGTTTAAAAACTGTATTATCTTCTGTTCATTTTTTCCCATGTTCTTCTCACTCCCTGTGGTCAGAGATCCATGAGTACGCAAGAGAGATTGGCATTGATCCTGACAATGAGCCGGAACTTCTGTGGCTGGCCAGAGAGGGCATAGTCGCCCCTCTGCCTCCTGAGTGGAAACCATGGTGAGTAAAGAAGAAAGATCTTCCCCAGTAGGGTTCTCCGAGTTCAACAGGAAGTTAGTACAGCAGGGTGTTTGTTTGGTTTATTCGGAATTAAATAAATGTTGTTAATCAGCGAAGAATAAGACAGCCTTCAGTGTGTTAGAGATTGATTGTGATTGCTTTATTCCACAGACTCGTGGTCCAAAAAGAGATGATACACAGCAACACGACGTATAAAAAACAAGACAAAATAAAATAAAATCTACTTTACATTGGGTCTTTCATAGCCGAGCACAACTCTACTTGAAACCTCTCCACATTAATCAACGCCATCCTGTTGTGTGTTCCTTAAGGAAACAAGTTGGGTTTGTTCACTAGTTATCTCAGGGCATCTAAGTAAAGAGGGCAAAATTTAAATGCTCACTAGACTTTACCTCATAGTTTTCTATTACATTATTCTGGTTTAATACAACACATCCCTAGTTTGATTTGTTACTGATAAATCAGGAGATAGATCATGTGCTTTCAGCATTTTCAGCTCAAATTGATTTTTCCTCTCCTCTTTCGTGGCAGCCAGGACGTGACGGGGGACATCTACTACTTCAACTTCTCTACGGGTCAGTCCACCTGGGACCACCCCTGTGATGAGCACTACCGGCGCCTGGTGGTGCAGGAGCGCAAGCGCACCCCTCTCACAGGTGCCGCTGGGGGGGGAGGAGCTAAGAAGGACAAGAAGAAGAAGAAGGAGAAGAAGGAAAAAAAAGAGAAGAGGAAGAAAGAGCCACTGAAGACTCCAGCAGTTAGTGACTCCACTGGATTTTATGATGTCCATTTTTAACAATTAAAACATTTATGTTTAGACATTGTTTTAGGGTCTCGATAACAAGAGACTCACCATTCCTTTTCAACTAAATAAAACTTTAAAACATGAATCCTCTCATCTGATTTGATAAATCTTTGGGGGAAAAGGTTTCACTTAAAACAGTGGGAAGCCCGCCGTTTCTTCACTGACTCTCCATCTTTTTCTGTAGGCACCGAGTTCATCTTTGGGGCCGTTACCATCCCCGCTGCGTGCGCTGGCTCCTCTTAGAGGTTTAGACATCTTGGGGCAAGGCCCTCTTTCTGGGTCTGTCACATCTGCCAGGGGGTCCCTCGGCAGCTCAGGGGGGCTGGAACCTCTCAAGACGTCCTTTCCAGTAAAACCTTAAACCAGAATACATCTCTGTATTTATGTATTGCCATTATGTTTTCTTTAATATAGTTTTTGTTTCTGTTTTTTTTCTTCAGGGTCCTCGAAGCAGTGGGACAGCGAGTGTTTTAGGCTCCAGGAAGGAGGAGAGGGTTTCACTGAGTTTGCACGGTTTACATGATGATGATGATGATGGTGATGATGATGATGAGAAAATCTCTGATAATGAGGTTGGTTTAATTTTCCGATGCTTTCAGAAATTGGTTATTTTTTTTCTCTATACAAACCAGACCAGGTCTTATTTCCAGCTGAGTCCCCGTGGATCAGACAGACTGCTGAAGAACCTCCATTTAGACCTGGATGCTCTTGGAGGAGGGCTGCAGTATGAGGTAGACAGCTTAAGCTTGAGTAACTCTTCAGCAAATGATGTAAAGCTTTTTAAAACTCTTTCCCGAAGTCCTCAAGCGCTTGGTTTCTGTGCGCTCGTCTTGATCAGGAGAGCGAGGCCAGTGGTGCGACTCCAGCTGAGGAGAGGACGGAGCCGGAGCTGCAGGATTTGGGTTTGTCTGGAGACCACAGCCCCGAACCACCGTCCCATCAGGTAAACACATCATCAAGCTTTCTGCTCCCTCCGGTTTGCTGTGAAGTGTTTTGTTCATTCAAGCTGTTAGCTAAACTATGTTTAGTTACTATTTATGGATTATAGTAATTATAAAAAAATGTTAGCATTGAGAATTTTTTCTTGTTTGAAAATCCAAAAATATTCTGACAGCACTTGAATGCTGTGCTCAGAAAACTTGTTTTTGATCATTTATCATGTTTTTTTTTCCCGCCATTTGTTTGAATCATGTGTCACTCCTTGTCCTTCGTCTCTATAACGTTAAAATCTCTCAACCTTTCCCGGACCCACTCGTGTTCCTGCAGCTGCTGTGCTGCTGGGATCTGTCCTACCGGCGCGGCTTTTACTGCGCCTTCCTCTTTGTCCTCCTGTCCTCCTACTGCCATTGTTACTGCTTTGCTGTCTGAGCCGAAGCAACCCTGGCTTGTTTGTTTTATCACCATGTATCAGTCATTTATGAATATATGTTTGCCTATAATGAGCCCTATTTCCATCAATGCCTTCTACATTAGAGGTGCACAATATAAGAAAACCTGATGCAACTTGGATTGATTTGATTTGATTGGCTATAATACAGGTTTGGAAGCGAGATTGTAACGTGTAAAAGCTGGCCAATGCACATTAACCTCTTTGTGCCTCACTGAAGTAGAGCTGGCAGTCATAGTACACCACCAACAGGGGTCATGAGTTTTGTCTACTGTTTTCTCAAAAACTCAGAATAAACATTTGAAAAGGTTGTGATCAGGACATCTCTGCAACCAACATAATGAATTAGGGAGAGGTTGTGAGCAGCACTTACACGAGAGTGATTAACTGAGATAAAACCCAACTTCTGATTGGTTGTTTCTGACTGAGCGTGTATTTCTGCAAATGGCAGTAGGACCACTGACAGAAGGCAGAGGAGCTTGATTGTTTTCACATTATTCTGACTGCCACTGTGTCCTGACTGAATAATATGAGGCACATTAGTCTATTATAATATGTGAGTGGCAGTTTAAATAAATACGTAAAAACATATATTCTTTATAAAAGTTACATAAAACAGCTTTAATAAAGTGAGATTAGGATTACTGTCCCTACATTTTATCCAAACCGTTGTCTGAAGAATTCCCCCGCTGCCTCAATTCAGTCCTGAAATAAAAAGTTCATTCTCATAAATGACTTACTCTGACCTTTCTTGTTTATGTGAAAAATCTGTACAACCACAGTTAAACCCAAAAATATTAATTTCTCCGGAAGATTTAAATTTTAAGTTATCATTTAATTTGCACAAAACCTTTCTTCTGACTGAGTCTTAATCTAACCAAAGATATGAATATGGAAAAAGCTCAGTTTGATTTGTTTGGCTTTTTTTCTTTTCTCTCTCTTTTGGCTTTTTGGATTATAAGTTTTAGATTTGAAGGAGGGTCTACTTTATTTTTTTTTACCATGCTTTCTTTAGTTGCATCATTGTCCATGGGAATTTCTTTATGTTGAAATTGTGTCCATCTGTTTTGCATGCTGTTGTTTAAGAAACATCACAACCTTTATTGTCCTTCTGTGGGGTTCACAATCTTTTTGTTTGCCTGATTCCCTCTCCCTCCCCCCTGTCTGCCCCTTTGTGTCTCTGCACGCCTTCCTTTTTGTTTTGGGATGGATGGACTGGTCTTCTTCTGCCCCTCCAACAAGGACTCTTTAAATGGCCGCCACATCCAGCTCTCTGCCAAGGCGGGCAGCAGGAGCCGAGCCAGTGAGGAGGGTGCTGAACACTTCTTAGCTGAGGGGTCAGAAGAGGAGGTGGAGGAAGGGGAAGATGTCCAGAAAGTGGATGGAGATGATGTAAAAGAAGGAATAGTAAAGAAGGCAGAGGAAGATAAGACAGGGAATGAGAATAACGATGGAACAAAGAGAGAGAAGCAAGATAATCTAAGCCAAGAAAAGGAACGGGAAGAAGTAGAAGAGCTTCAGATTGGAAGTACAGAGAGAGAACATGAGGAGCTGGAGGAGGGAGCCTGTGTGGGCAAAGATGAAGCAAAGCAAGTTTCAGAGAGCACGGGTCGCAGCAGTGGACGGGATGAAAAGAAGAGTAATGAGGTGTTAGAAGGAGATGTTGAGACCCAGAATGGCGAAGGCAAGAACAGACAGGAGAAAACTGAAAGCAATAAGAGTGAGAAGAATGTAGAGGAGGAAAATAGAGGAGAGGAAGAAGCAGAAGAGCCTGAAATTGAGGATGAAATTGTTGAAGAATGCTTCAGTGCTTTGGATGGAAATGGAAGCGAGAAGCTAAGGAAATCAGATGGAAATAGAGGTGAGATTGAGAGAAACATTGATGATGACGATGATGATGATGATGATGATGAATCCCAGAATGAGTGTGAGAAGGAAGAAGAAGAGAAGAATCACACAAGAGGGCAGGAAGGGGATGAAGATGATGAGGAGGATGAGGGTGAGAGTGGCGGAGCTCTGGGCGGTTGCTCCATAAGCCACAGAAAACTGACAGAGACCCCAGAGGAGGAGTTAGAAATGTTTGTACAGAGCGAAGGAGAGGGGACCTCGAAGGAAGGAGTGGACATAGAAGACGAGTCAGAGGGCCGAGCTCCTGCAGGAGAGTCTGAAAGTGAGGAGGAAGTGGTTGAGGTGTTTAGAGCACGTCCGTCTCCAGCCCAGCCGGCCGGACAAGGACAGAAGACTCCCTCCTCCCTTCCTGCAGAGGTAGGGTTCGGTGTCGCCTCTGTCCTCCTCCAGGCTCCCGGCTCTGCAAGCATGTAGCTCCCCAAGTCCAACTCCAGCACCTTAGGGGCTGAGTTGTGTTGCTGTGATTCTCTGTCTGGGTGTCATTGTGCATGCAAGGAGATTAACCTCATCAAAGGATAATCTGCTTGTGTCCTTGAGAATTGGATTAGAAAGTTTTGGTCCCTGCACCACATTGGTGGTACAGAGTAGCCAGCTGCTTTTGTGAGGCGTTCAGTCAGAAATTGGACCTCCATTTCTTGCCACCACCTCCCATTTTAAAGCTTTGGCTTTGATGTTAGAAATCTTCAGAGTGCAGTTTGCAGCCTTGCTTGCATGTTTGTCCTGCATTAGTCTTGGTTCGGTGTTTGTCTGCGTGCTTCTGTTCATGCATGCTCAGAGCCGCTGCTCTTCCACTGAGCGCGTTTGTGTTGTTGCAGGAGTCGGAGGCCAATAAGAACGTGGCAGAGGTTTTTTCTTCCTTGGACCTGAAGGTAATCGGATTGCCTTCTGTAAAACACATCACACATAAACCCTGCTGTTTGATTTCTGAAAGTCTCGGATATGTTCTGGATTTTTATTTTATTTTTTCTGTCTTTTAGCTGTCACAGAAGGTTCAAGACATCAAAGATTTGTCTGGCACAATCAGTCTGCTGGAGAAAGATGAGAGGGAGGAAACGGGAGATGTAGAGGGGAAAGAGAGCAGAGGAAAGACAAAGACTGAGGCCAGCAAGAGGTTATTTGTGAATGATGCTTTGAATATTAATGCTGATCTTAGTGAGAAGTCGCTTCAAAGCTTTTTTGATCTCATGCTCCCAGCATTCATGGTACAAATGATCATCACCCTCCTTATACAGAGAAGGTTGCCCCTCCTCTGCTAAAATACTTCTTAACAATTAGACCATGACCTTGGGTTTGCTGTGATCCCTGACATCATGCTGTTGGTATCCGTTTCCTTAAGATCATTGGTTCTGTTGGTTACGAGGTGTAGGCTGTATAAAAAGAGTAGTTTTTTTTGTTTTTTGTTTTACATCCAGGTCAACCACAGATTGTTAGTTGGAATAAAGTGAGAAGGAGAAGTTGATCCCAGGATTTATCTTGCAGTGAAAACGTTTCCAATTGGGGTGTACTCAGTCAGCAAAAATAAAGCATTATTAACATCAATGCCTGATTTCCAAGCAAAACATTTAACATTAGCCTCACAGGCTACGTTCAGACAGCAGGCAGATTCCACCCAAAACCACCTTTCACTGCTGGCTCAGCGTTCTAATTGCAATCTTTTTACCAAAAACAAAGTCCAATTTGTGCCACTTCCATGTGTGGCACTAATTCTGAGACATGTTGGGTTGTTTTTAAAGCGTCTGTCGTCTGAACTATCGCACGATCAGGGAACCAGAGTGAACATTTTTCGTCCGTGTTACCAGTCTTCCTTGGTCAACTCATTCAGGCTTCCTGAACCCCACAGCCTGGAAAAGTCCCACAATAGTTGTAGTTGTGGAGAATCAGTCGTCGTTGCTTACTAGAACAGTGTTGTCAGACTGACTTTAAGGTCTTGGTACTGGTTGCTATGATCATATTGATTAAAAAATACCACAGTATTCTTGCGTCAAATTATTGCACTGAGATCATTTTCACTTTTGGCTGTTGATGGTCATAATGTTCTGGCTGGTGAGTGCATTCTTATTATGACACACGTTTTTTAAGTATTAAGATACAAACTAGGAGTGAGCATTTATAGTATTGTTTGTTATTTAGCATAAAAAATGTATCGTAAGAATATAAATTCATGGTTGTTGATAAATTTCAGGCAACAATGTTTAAAAAAAACTGAACATATTATCAAAAAAACTTAATTTTCACTATTTTCTCCCCTGTTCCACAAATATCAGTGAATTTGAACCTAAAACATGATTAAATGCAACTTCTTTAACTAAGTGGCGTCCCTTTAGAAACCTGTTTCAAATGGGAATGCTTTTCAGCAGTATTTGTTTGAGGTGCTAAAAAAGTAAGTTTTTAATATATATTTTTTCAATCATTATTTTTATTGTTATGATGAGATTCTAAGTCCATATCACCCACCCCAATACAAACAAAAGAAGCTGCCATGTTTGTAAAGTGAGCACAGCTTTTGTTGCATCATACTTGAAAGATAAACTGTAGAATGACCGTAACTCTGTCCTCTCCTGATGTCTCTTTAGTCCGGCGCTGCCTGAAGTCAAAGTCGAGCCAATGGCTCATAAAGTTGATCGGCTTGTCCTCCACCAGTCCAGCCATTCGCTATCCAGCTCCTCCGACCTTGAACTAAGATCCCCCAAACATCCCAAAACACAAAACCTCGCTGTGACTCTGGGGCTGCAGAGACCCGAAACCTCTAGAGGTCGGCCTGGCAGGACGGTAGATGCCCCGGTCGAAAATACGGAACCGTCCTCAAAAAGACAGGAAAGTTCTCTGGAAGAAGAGCCAAACTGGAAAACACGGACGGAGAGAGAAAGAGAGGAGGAGGAGGAGGAGAAGATGAGAGAGGAGAGGAGTGTGAGGCTGAAGAGGGAGGAGATGGAGAGGGAACAGGAGAGGCTGAGAAAAGAGTTTGAACAAGAGCTGGAGAAGGAGAGGGAGCGTTTGTTGAAGGAAAAGGAGGCGAGGATGCGTCTCCTTCAGGAGGAGCTGAGGAGGGAAGAAAAGGAGGAGGAAGAGAAACTGAGAGAGGAAAGCAAGAATAAACTGAGGTAGGTGTTGGTTGAATTTCCCTAACAGTTTAATCACAAACTTACTTGAGCTATAAAACCTGTGTTGCTCTGCTTTTATTTTTGCCTGTATTTCCAGGGAGCTGCAGCAGAATCTTCTGTCTGAGAGGAGAAAGGAGGAGGCCAGGCTGAAGGAGGAGGCTGATAAAACTCTGGAGGAGCTACGACAGTCTGCCAGAGAGGAGGGGGAGCGGCAGCAACAGAAAGTCAGGTCAGACATACATGAAGAAAATACGGAGCACTGAGGACTTCCTTACTTAATGCCATATTACAAGAAAAAAGCTTAGAATAGAATAGAAATAACCTTTATTGTCTATAAAGGCTATTTATAGACAATAAAAGCTATTGTCTATAAAAATTCAGGTGTAGAAGCAGCATAGGTTCACACAAGTGGTTCCAAAAGTGATAATAATATAAAAAAAATAAGACGAACAGTAATAAAAAATAATAGTAAAAATATACATATGTACAATTTTATGTTAATATGTTTTAGTGGAAATGATAAAGGTATAATTGTTACTTGTTTAAAAAAAATGTTTCTCCAGAAAACATAAAATGTTTTTGAGCATCTTTAACTCCACCGTCAACATTGAGACTGATTTCATATTTTCAGGGAAGAGAGTGAGGCGATGTTAAAGGAGTCGCACGTCGCCCTGGAGGAGGAGCGAGCGGCGACACGCGACAGGCTGGAGGCGCAGAAGAAGCAGGACATGGAGCGACTCAAGGCGGAGTCAGAGGAGGAGCTGGAGGCCATGAGGAAGAGGCTGGAGAGGGAGAGGGAGGAGAAACTGAAAACGCTGAAGGAGGAGGTGACCGAGTTTAGATAAGCTGCATCTGAAACTAGCAATACCGCACTACTAACAGATTTACTCACCAGATTTAATGATCAAATGTCAAAAGATTTTTTTTTTTTTTGAAATCCCCTGCAGAGTTTTTATTTGGTCTGTTTTGATGGATTTTTCTGGCAAAATAAAGAAAGATCAGTTTGTGTTTAAAACTTTTCGTCTGTATAAAGGTCAACAGTTCTGAGAGGAGGAGGGAGCTGATAGTGAGTCCCCGACCAGAACAGCAGCTGGCAGAGTACCACAGAGAGGTTAGGGAACACACACACCCAAACGTACACACACACACACATACCCAATGTCATCAGCATCATCTAAGTAAACTTTGTGCTGCTTGTGATCGTTTGTGCACCCGGCCCAGCTGAGCGATGTGCTGCAGGAAGTGCGGGACGAGGTCCAGCGCGAACATGAGAGGAAGCTGGAGCAGCTGAAGGACGACCACCGGAGAGAGATGAACACCGTCAGAGAGAAATATCTGGATGAGGTCAGACTTCGGAACAACTTCTGATTTAAAACGGAGGCAAATTCCCACATATAACTAAGGGATGTTTACAAATATCCTGTAGAAAAATAAAATCCTCATGTTTGCTTTCAGACGATTCTTGATGGTACGTCTACATGCTTGTGTTGTAGGAGACCGCCCAGAGGGAGCGCTTGTTGCATACGCTACAGGAGGACAGGGCGCGCCTCCAGGCGTCACACGACCTCCAGCTGGACAGACTCCGCCTGCAGCTCGATGGACAGATACAGAAGACGCAGCTGGCTCATTCCCGCAAGGTTAGTCGGGATGCAGGCGCAGGTCCTGCCGGGATTTAAACCATGTCCAAACGATGCAATCATCTTATTTTCTCCTGCAGGAATCAGAGCTGAGGGATCTAGCTGACAAATTGGAGCTGAGAGAGAAAGAGCTGCAGAGCCTGGAAGTCCTGCTGCAGACTAAGGTTTTCCTCTATTAAAACACAGAGCTCTGCAGACACATTCAGGCCTGTTGATCTCTCCCAGAACATGTTGTGTTACTTTACAGCCCCCAATGTCTTTGTGTTTTCTGTGAATTTATGTGATAAACACTGCAAAAAACACAAAATCTTACTTATTTAAATTAACTTTTCAGAAAGAAAATAGGAGCTTGACTGTGTTCAGTCAATATTGAATATTGAATTTTTGGGAACATCTGTTACAAAGGCAAAAATCTGCCAGTGGAGCTAGTACTTTTTAAAATCAATATTCATAAATTGTTTACTTAAACTCCCATTCATGCTGAAACATTACTTGTTTTGTCTCGTTTTAGTGTACTAAGATATTTGCATTAGAAACTAAACAAAAAATACTTTTGTAAGATTTTGTATTTTTGGAGTAAACTAACAAAAACAGTGGATAATTGTAATATGGACAGAATATAAGACAGCTTTCAAAAGACTGCAGATTCCCAGTTGGATTCAGATCTGGACTTTGACTAGACCATTTTAACACATGGTCTGTAAGACAACACAATTGGTTACTTGTGTGGATAAAAAAAAGCAGTCATCCTCTGAAGTTTGTTTGACTTGTAGTAAAAACAAGTCTAACAAACTTGGTGGTTGTGATGAAACAACATGTTTAAAAGTTCCAGGGTCTGAATACTTTTGCAAAGCACTGTGTGGTCTCTTAACACAAATCCTAAATCCTAGCCGAGCTGATCATGTCCTCCTCCTGTCAGGCTGCAGATCTTAATCGGAAGAGGAAGAAACTCGGTGAAGACGAGGAAGACTTAGACAGGCAGTTAGAGGTGCGGATTTTTCTTACCAATTTCTTTCGCTTTTTGTGCCGTCTACCAACTTTGCGTTCGCACGTGTCTTTCCAGGCTTTCCCTCGGCTGGTCCGGGAAAGAGACCAGCTGAGTGAGGAGCTGCAGAGGCTGAGGGAGGAAGTGGCACAAGCCCGAGAGCTCTCACACAGAGCCAGGGAGGAGAGGGACGAGGCCCAGGACCAGAGGGACAGGATGAGAGAAGAGCGAGACAAAGCCAGGGTGGAGAACAGGACGGCCCGGGAGGACAGGGAGCGGCTGGAGCGCAAGGTGGCGCTGCTGCAGGAGAGATGTGACCGCCTCACCCGCAGAGTCAGGTACGGTACAGATCATGGTGTCAAACCCGTTTCCATTTCAGGGCACATGAAAATGATGAATGTCCTCAAAGAGCCATTTATGGCTGAATGTATTGATACACACGTTTTCACACTGACGTCATTTGATACTATACAAATAAAAACTGATTTGATTTGGTTGGTAAAATAACATTTAAGCATATGTCAGTTATCTTGAAGTTCTACTTATGCGCCCCTCTAGAGTCTTGACACATAAATATCTTGGGTGGGCCGGATTTGGCCCGCGGGCCTCGAGTTTTGACACACGTGTTGGTGCAAAACTACAACTGCTGGTTTATACGAAAGAATAAAAAAAAAAAGTAAAAAGCAACACCTCAAAAGTAACTCCTTAAAACAAAATCTCAACATTAAAAATGTTTTATTTTTCAGTGAGCTGGAACAAACTCAAGATGGAAGCACTTTGCCCCAATCAGAGCAGAACAAGAAGAAAGAAGAGAACGCAACAGCACCATGTGATGACAGGATAGACTCATCGCTCCATGTGGACGAGTTGGACTCGCCTCTCTCCCCCGCAGCCGACAGCCAGTGCAGCATCAACGAGTAAGGGGGAGCGAAGCCCAGAGCATCAAACTGATGATTTGCTGAAGGCGTAAAACAACCGTGATCAAATTGTTCCTAGGCTGCGTCAGTACGTCTCCTCACACGGCGCCTCCATCCAGAAGACCAAGCAGTTCCTGGAGCAGGAGAGCAGCCGACTGATGGAGAGGCAGGCAGCTCTGCGGGCAGCACAGACGGGCAGCAGCCAGGGCCCCGGCTTCAGAGGACCCAGTGAGGAGAGGATGAGGAGCATCCAGCAGGTGCAGGCTGGAGTGCGACCCTCCCACTCCTCTTGTAAACACCTCAAACAACGGGCTGACTTTTGAGAAATGCGCCACTGAATACCGACTGGTGTCTCTGGTTCTGTCAGGAGGCCAGAGACGTGGCGGAGCTTCAGCGGACGGTTCAGAGAGGAAACTCCCTCCTGCGGAGGAAGGAGGAGCAGCTGCAGCAGCTGGAGAGCTCCATGGCTGACGAAGTCAGAAAAAAAAACACTAAACAAATTTGCTCCTTTGCTTATTAAATACATAATTCTTCTTAGCTGATTCGATGAAAGATTGAAAATGAAATATTTGGGTCATAAATCTCTCTTTTTCATCTGGAAAATCTTGCACATTTTGTCATCGAGTAGCATCAGTGTGTGTCCAATTACATAGTCAACAGCAGCCGTGTTTGTTGCCGTGTTCCCTCAGGCCATGTTTGAGGATTCGTCTCGGCTTCCTGACAGGAAGGTGACGTTTGATGTGACCGGGTCAGACATCAGCAGCAGCGCCGCGGAGCCGCAGGATGGGACAGGTAACGCTTCACAGTGACAACGCACTTCAGAACAGTTTGCATCATGAAAACATAAAAAACATTATAAACACATCAAACAGTCAACAATTGTGACTGTATGACCATCATTAAAATCATCAATGCACCTCAGGAAGGAGCGAAGCTTTGTTCTCCAGTTCAAAATCCATAAATCAATTGATCGCACTATAAAACCAGTGATAAAAAGGATGAGTGATGTCATATAATACTGCAGTTCTCAACTTCCAAAATTAATATTTTTTCCCTTCGTTACTCTCATTGTCTGCCTTGATTGAGGCTCTTACTGCAACAGGCTGTGCTCGTGTAACTTCCTGTTGTGGTGGTGCGATATTTGAACATCGACGTGTCCAGGATGGATCTCTGGTTTGTTCATCTGCAGGGTTGGAGCGTTAATTTGCTCTTTTCTTTATGCTTTAATATGAATCGTGAATTCTAGTAGTTTGTTTTCTTGAGTTCAGTTCCGAGCAGAGGTCACCGCCAGTCTGTTTAAAAAACAAACGGATTTGATTTATGTATAGAAATGTATCATTTAGAATTAAAACGGATTCAAATTCAGTCACTTGTGCAAAGTTTTCTGTCTAAGGAAACCCAAACCTTTGCAACAGCCAACAGCGGAGCTGGAATAAAAATATGTCTGAGCTAGAAAAAAACAATAACAATCAGTTGATTGTTTTATTTCTGTCCATGCTAATAGAGCTTTTGCTTCATCCCTTCATCAGGAGATCATCCCACCGTGCCAGCCAAAGTCCAGGAGTTAGCCGAGTCGCTGCAGCACATCTCAGCCCAGCTGGACAGCGTTCTGACCGCTCTGGGCTCGTTGACCCAGAGGGATAGCAGCCCACTCTACGCCTCCTTCTCCATGCCGCTGCCTCAGCGGTTTGGGACAGAGGCGTGGGGGCCAGCTCCTGCCTCAGCGCCGGTCTTCCCACAGGGGCCCGGCCTGGCCCCCAGCTCTTTAGCGCCGCCTCTGTCTGAGAGGCTGTGGAGCGGCTCTGCAGCGCCCCCTCTGTTCAGCACCCCCATCAGCAGCGGGCTGATTGCCCCAGGAGACTTAATGAACAGCAGGTGGAGCCAGATATTCCCTGGTAGGTCAAAGGTCAAATTAATAGCTGGACATCTGAGCGCGGTTCGTCCCTCCTGCTGGTTCTGAGCAGTTCTTCTGTTCTGCAGGAGCAGCTGCTGACCCGCTCGCCTCCAGCGCTGTGAGAACCGGCCCGTCTTATCCATCTTACACTCCCGTCAGGTACAGAGGCCTTTTGCTTTTGGTCAAACGGTTGATTATTACTGCCTGACAGCGAGCTAAAGTGTGTGTTTCCATGTGTGTTAGTCAGCACAGCCGCAGCCATCAGGTGATGCAGAAATCAGTGGAGCTGGATGGTCAGAGGCTCCAGGGGCTGATTGACAGTAACAAGAAGTGGCTGAACATGCGGAGGAAAGACCCCAGCATGTATCCTTCCTGCAGAAAACTGAGACACAAACATGTCACTTTGTAGTGGTTGAATATTTTTACCTGGAATAAATTATTAAAGAGAAACAGATCAAAGAGCTTTTAACATTTTCAGATTCCCATTAAGTAAGAAAAAAAGTGTTTTCATCTTCACCTGCTGTCTTTAACTCCGCCCTGCAGACCTTTGTTCACTCGCTATCGAGCTGCTTCCTCTAACGGACTGGTCCAGCTGGGCCTGGACGACAACAACCAGATCAGAGTCTATCACTACTGAGGTTGTAACCAGCAGTTCTGTGGACTTTGGGTCATTCATGACACTGTGATAGGTCAGCAAGTGATGTTTACAAAGGCTTTTAAGCTTTCAGCATAAAGATCTTCAGGGATGTAACTCCTTCTCCGGATGGTGAAAACTCAGGCTGGTTTACTAAGTCAGGTACAGACATGATTTCTTCTAAAACCATGTGCAGGTTACATCTATCTTTATACCACTGGTTTTTGTAAAGCACTTATATAAAGGGTTTTAGCTATTTTAACTTTTGCAGAAAAATACATTTACTAGCGCTCTTCAGTGTTTCCAGACCAGTAACTGCTGCAAACCCATATTTTGTCCATGTGTTGTGTAAATATTGCATTTTTTAATAAATGTAATTTTTATAAATTTTCTGTTTGCCCACGCCTATAAAAATGATTCATACTGCTTGAACGTCTTCACCTTACAACTAAAAACTTCAAGAAAATGTATTGAAATAAACCCAGAAACAGCATGGTCACTCTGGAGGAGCTGCCAGAGGTCTATGGCTCAGGTGAGAGTCTGACAGGAGAACTATTAATGAGGCACTTAACACATTTATCCTTTGAAAAAAAAACCTTAAAATTATGTTTGTGGTTCAACCAACACTTAACATGCAGATAGTTGCAATGGACCGATTTAGATCAAAGTATAGTTGTGTTAAAATGGCTTAGTCAAAGTCCAGTGCAATATTAAATGGAGAGATATTTGCCGTTATGTAATCCAATCTGACAGCTTTTGCTGTTTGTAAAGAACATATTTTTCAGTCTGTATGCATGCAAAGTTGATGGACTTGAACACATATCTATGTGTTTAAGAGTTTTATCTTTAAGGCATTACGGAAATATTGGACCATTTGTGTTGCTCCATCACATAAATTCCCAATATAGTATATTAAAGTTTGTGGTTGCAATGAGAAAATATGGGTGAATTCAAAGAGAAGGAATAGTTAATTAAGGCAATAAATGAAAACAGTCCCATTTGTGAAAAAGAACCTTTTATTTAGTAACCACTCATTGCAATCCTGGACAATAAAATCTACTTTTCGTACAGAACAGTGCAAAAAACCAGCTCCGCAGTCACACATACACACAAGGGCAGTCAAATAGTAAATACAATCATTTAAGGACGGCTAGTTTTAACAAGCTGACCAATCGGAGCACAGTGTGTGACTGACGTGATTAGAAACACGGAAGGCCACTGGCAGATTGGACGTGACTCACGCTCCCCCGGTTTGTAAACACACAACCTTGCAGAACCACACACAGCATACAAAACGCATCCATCTCTGCTGTTTCGACCATAATGAGGACCATGTATAAAAAGAATGGAGAAAAAGAGTTCAGTGTTTGCATTGTTGTCTTCATCAGCAGCAGTACATAAACACGCAGAGCGACAGTAACATCGATGATAGCAGCAGGAGGACAAAACGCTTCAGGACCATTCCACGTTGACCCAGCTGTGGATTGGCACGCGAGTGTCCCTGGCCTGGCTCCAGGCGGAGACATGCTCACTGACCGCCTGAGGAGCATCAGGCTACTGGCTGTTTCTTTTTTCCCAAACACGGACAAGATGCCAACAGAGAGAAAAACAGATGATAAGGCAGAGAGGATGAGCTGGGCTTTTCAAAGAAGACCCAACAGATTCAGAAGACGTAAATCTTGTCCCTCTGAACTGTGTCAAGGTCGTCGTCCATGGTCAGGAGGACCTATGAGGGGAAGACAAGAGGGATTCCAACTCAAAAATGTGTCAAGTGCTGCACTGGCTTTAAACAATCACCATTTTGTCCTGATTAGAAACAAGAAACAACAACCATACCAGGAAGGATCCAAACATAGCGATGGAGGACAGGAAATGCCAAATGTCGTGGTCGTCAAAGAACGACAGCAGGATGCAATCTCTGTTGTGCTCGCGAGACTCTGCTGGAGTTTTCTGCGTCGGGAAAGAAAGAAATTTGGGTTGGTGAACTGATTATGGAAACAATTGTCAACTAAATGAGCAATGGATTAATCATTAACTTGTGAATACAGACTCAAAAAAGGCTATTGGCTGAAAAAAAAAAAAAAAAACATATTCGGAGGAGAAATTAATCCAAAAACTGGATTTAATATTTAAAAACTCTCCTTTGTAAATATGTTTTACTCAGAATTAAAGTAGCATAGTTTCAGATTCATGTAGTTCGAGTTCTGTTGAAAGAAAAAACCTATCAGCATTGGATATGAATTATTAATGAGTTCATCCAAATAGTCAACAGTTCAGCTCTGCACCGATGCCGAGTTGAGCAGCACCACCAAGATGTTGGACGCATTTTTCCTTTGCTACAAATAACAGGGTTTTAGCCAATAAAAGGTGAATTTTCTTATTTTATAAAAGAACTGAATTTTTTGTTTATTTGTATTTTTAATATATTTCTAATATTGTATAAAAAAAAAATCTGCAGTGCTAATTTTTTTAACGATTGAGAAGAATTGACAGAATAATCAATTTCCAAAAAAACCATTAGTCGCAGCCCTAAAAACAATTAAGACATTTATAGCCCTTTCTGCTGTACATCTTATTCAATCATACATAAATAATCTGGTCAGTGTGTTGCTGACCTGCCAGGTGCTGAGCCCCTGGAAAAAGAAGTAGAGTGCAAAGCCCCAGACCACCGCCGTGAAGAGAATACACACCAACGGCAGACACTTGATTCTCTCACCACTCCGGAGCTGAAGCGACACAAAAAGGACAATGATCAAATATAGTCTTGATATCTGATGCTGGTTGCGTTAACACACATGCACACACACCTTCATAATGATGTAGAAGGCAAAGTAGAGCAGCAGGTTGCAAATGGCAATGGCCAGCAGGTATGAGGCAAAGTCATTGGGTCGCTCTATGAGGCCGTAGGCAGCACTGTGGAGAGCAAACAGCCAATCCAGATGAAGCGCCAGATTATAGCGCTTAATCAAAGACGGACACGGTGTGTTTACTTACAGAGACCAGTTGACTATGTTACCCATAACAAGTAGCACCATACGGTCCTGAAAGGCAAAGAGAGTTATTAAGTCAGTCCAGAGGTCAGTAATAAATCTAACTATCTTTAATTGTTAATGTACATTTTTGCTGCAAGGTCTTTAGATCTCAACTCACAATGTACATGGGTCCACTGCACTGCCTGATGCAATCTGTGTAGATCACATAGACAATCCGGCGCATGACACCAGCATCTAGTGGACAAAATGACAAGAAAAAAAGAAAAACAAGGACTTTTACTGTATTTAGTTGAGAAAAATAACTGATTACTGGGTGAGAATTTTCAATGTTTGGTTTGCTGAAGACAAAAACCACAGCTGTGGATTATGCAATGCAAACACATTAGAACTAATCAAAGGACCTTTGATTACTTTAACTGTCAGAATAAAACCTTTGCCCGACCTCAACGTAATCCTACATGTGGCTCACAAAGTGTGGAGTAAGGACTTATGACTGGATCACAAACGTCACCGAGATCACCGATCAGAGGCATTCAAGAGGGCAAAGGTAACTTCGGAGGAGCTGCAGAGAGCCACGGCTCAGGTTAAAAAAAAATTTGCAAGCACCTGCCAATTGTTCACACCACAAATCTGTTTTTTATGCAAGCGCGTAAAACAGAAAGCAAATGCCGGAAGAAAGCCAGAAGTCCCACTGGACACAGCGTCACAGGACTGTGTCGAGTGGCACAGGGAACATGAATGAAGATGCTGAAGCAAAACTGGCATGAGAAAATGGAATAGATGGATTCAAATAAACCAGCTAGAGACTGTTAATGACATGTAAAACAGAGGTTTTTTTTCAACCACTGCAATCACATAAAATCTCAATAAAAGGCTCTGAAGTTTATGATAGTGATAAAATGTGAAGGTATAGGAATAAATATTATCATTGAAAGCAGCAGTGTCAAGCAACCTTTTACTTAAAACATTAATTCTGCTGTTGCACTTTTTACCTGAAAGCATTTAATGTTTGAATATTTTAAATAAAAATAAAACTGCTTATGATTCATTTAAACAGGCTCTTGATTCAGTGTTTTTGGTTTTTTGCTGTGATCCTACCAAGTCGCCATCGGCCCATGTAGTAGAGCTGTGTGCTGAGGAGCAGAGTGGCCAGAATGTGGATCACAGAAAAAACGATCCAGAACACAGTGTTTCCTCTCCCAAACACCTGAAAAAAACAGAAACAAATACAATTCTACAGCAACCCACAATCATTAAACTGTGCTGCACACAATTAACAAGAGCTTGACTGCAACTTGTGTGAGGTGTGTGTGTGTGTGTGTGTGTGTGTGTGTGTGAGCGTACCACTCCCAGCACAGAGAAAAAAATGACAGCAGCCAGGCAGGCGTAGGCGGTGTAGGCACTGGCGTTGATGTCGGGGTGTCTCTTCTGGTAGAGCTTCACCATGCACAGCCCAGCGATCATGTACATGAAGGATGTGTCTGTAGGGCAGCAGAACGACTACAGTTATTGTTCTGGAAAATATTGACACCGTTTTGTTTTTTTAACCAATTAAAATACTGGAAATGGCTTAAAATGCAACTGATTGTTCAAATGGTTTCTTAAAGTAAACTTACAGACTCAATCTTCCTGATAAACTGTGACTAAACCCCAAATCAACCATTTTTTGCTGACAAGCTGTATAAATATATCTCACTCATACAGACACATCCATGGCAAGTCAGGAATTAGAACTGGTAATGTTTCTATATCAGACTTAGTTCCACTTATTGTCAACTTTCAATGATTTACAACTATTGCGTGTGGCAGGATCTAGAGAAAACAAACATGAAATAGCAGCAAATAAATCCTCATGTGACTGGAGAGCAAAGATGCATGTCTCACCAAACTGGAAGTTAGTGTAGTTGGGACAGACATGATAGCAAGCACTGAGCAAGCCCTCCATCATCAGAGCAGTTCCCATGGCATAATACACACCGAAATGCTTCGGGATGCCGCACTCCTGCAGAAGAAACAGAAAACATGTTGAAACGACTATTTCAGCTCAGATATTATCTGTTTAATAGGAAGTGACCATAATAACATGTCACCTTTTGTGCTACAATGTTAAACAGAACCTCCATCTTGAGGTTCTGTTTAATATTGTATTACATTGTTGCAGGGAACAACTGCATCAAACGGTTGTTCCCTGCATCAAGCATCAGTTTGGTGGCAGGCGCCTCACCAGAGCGTTGAGGTCGTTGCGGACCAACGCTCGATTGTGTGTGACGTCTCTCTTGAGGACAATGAGGAGGAAGAGGAGTCCCAGCATCACGTATCCAAGGTTACTGAGGATGTTGTTGAATGCACTGCACACACAAGGTTTAACACAACCAGCTGAGCGTGTGTATTACTGCTGCATTAGTGGAAGCATGAATAAACACACACCTTAGAGCTCCCAAAGGATGAGCACACAGGAAGTTGTAGTAGCAGATGTCCTGGTTTCCTGTCACATTTACAGCCTGTAGACCAAACATGAAATTACCATGAGAATGTTTCGAAGGCAGTTTGAGCAGCCATGTTTGTTTATCACCAACGCACCGTTTGATATGTGATGACCAGCTGGATGACTGGCAGCGCGTAGAACACCGCGATAGTGGCAATATTCCTAAGGAGAGAATAATTATTAGAATGTGATGCTAATCATCAGTCTACACTTTGATCTATGAAATGTTAACGAGGTAGCCATGGTGACCAAAGTGTCATGGATGAAATAGTTAAGTAATTGTCTCTTGGATCTATACAAAGAGCTCTTTTTACCTCGTTCAGTTACATCAACCAGGACTGAAACGATTAATCATTCAATCAACCAATTTAGTAAGTGATTATTTGTTAACTGGAGCACACAGGCTCAAAAGGCCATTTGCTGAAATAATACAGTCAAGAGTAATAATTAAGCCAACACTGTTCAAAAATATATATTTTCCACCCAGAACTTCATGAGCGGCAATTTTAGCTTCACCTGGTTCTAATTCTGAAAAAAACAAAAAACAACAAAAAAACCCCTCATAATAAGCAGCTTTTGCTTATTCAATTAATTGGTTAATCCAAATGTTAGTCAACAAGCCTCACACTGTATTGATGTTCAGTCGAGCAAAGAGTGCTGAGTCGGATGTTGATGTTAGGTTTTTGTTTTTAGCTGCAGGTGCTTCCATTCCTACCAATGATCAAACATTCACTAAAGGAATGCAATGCTATTGCATTGCATGCTGTAAAATTTTTATTTTCTTGTCTAAATTATTTGTTTATTGCATATTTTAATATGTTTCTGAAGTATGAGAAAGGCTTAAGTAGTGAAATAAAAAATCTGCAGAATGTGTCAATGTTTATATCAGAAAAATCAATTAATAGTTACAAAAAGTCATTACTGAAATAATTGTTAGTTGCACCCGTAATATCAACATGTGGCAGATCCTCTCTAATGGTTCTTGCCATGTGAAAATGTCCTGAGGATGTCCATAGTGTAAGAAGCCTTTGTTTCATAACAATGAACTTCTGGTGAACTCACCAGAAGTAGATTTGGTATTTTTTGTTGAGGATCCTTTTGTCTTTGCGAGCGAGGTCAGACACACACAGGTACTTCTGTGATAAGGAGAACAAATCAGAATTCATCAGGAGGGAAAAGAGGCAACACAGAAAGATGAACTCAGCCAGATTTGACAGTGATTATCAGTTAACACCAGTTTTAAGTCTTACAAAGTTTCAACTGAATTCCGATCTGGGCTATGAACATGCTTTAATCTAATTCATTCAATCCATCGTTCTGTTCTCTAACAAACTAGTGAAAATTAATTACATTCCTGCTGATTATTCTTACTTTGGGTACATTTTAAAGGTAAATTTGTGCAATGGATTTACTTAAGAGTGTTAGAATAAAGAGGGGTTGAAATGAAAAAAATAAAGCCCTGTATTTTTTTTTCTTCCACATTACTTTCTGTTGCTCTACAGCATGTTTGTGTTGATGATGTGCACCTTGGTGCGGACAATGTTTTTATCCGAGTCGATATCCTCCAGCGTGTCGTAGTCGTCCTCCTCCACAGAACTTAAAGACTCCTGCCTGCTTCGTGCGACGCTGTCCAATGATCGCTCTGAACAGAAGAGAGACAGCTTAGCCGATTGGATACAGACTGTGAGCAATTTGGTGATTGGATACGTAAAGGTATCGGCAAATTGGTGCATGAGTGCTCAAATGCATCACAAATTTTTCAAAGAAGAATTTGCATTGGTACACCGAATCACTTCACATTTAATTTGGGTTACATGGAATAATATCTGGAATAAAATATGAAATCTGGTGTGTCTGATTAGTACAGTGCTGATTGGTTTGGAGCAAATCTGGGGAGTGATTTGGGAAACTGTGAGGCAGGGTGTCACCAATGTGAATGGCTAAGTGGTGAAGGTGATTGAGGAATGGTCGGCGTTTGAAAGGCTCCTGTCCTGCTGAACAAACACAGAACAGCAGTGAGGGACCCGAGGTGCACTGGGAAGCCGGCCACAACAAAATGCTTCAGGGTGAGAATGGTGAGGTGAAAAATAACAGCTGTGTCTGCTGGAGCTCATACCCAAGTAGCCATAGTTGTTGTCCGTTGATGTGGCGCTGTCAGTGACGGCCTCGGAGCTCAGGGTGCTGCCGTTGTCAGCTGGCAGAAGAAAATGTGTTGATTAAACAACCTCCAACAAAGCTGAGAGATTAGTAACAGATATCAGCCTCCAACTCACCAAAGGAGCCATATTCATACGGAGAGGCTGGAGTTTTGCCTGTGAAAAAGAGAAACGCATTTAAAAAGCCAGAAGAGACTATTTTAAAACAAATCTCACACATTAAACACACTGGCACTACTGTGTTTCTCCACATCCCTCACTACTAACACACGGCACATGAGCCGTTAGTCCAGAACACACAAGATACAACAGATGTACAAACACATACAGAAGTCTGGACACAGAATTATTATCGAGATTTGTTTAAAAGAGTCAAAAGTCTAAAAATATCAGCATAGTTAAAAAAAAAAGAAGAATGCAATGCAAAAGTATTTATATTACAACCACAAACTTTGAAGGGTTTTTTGGGGTATTTTCTGGGACACACCAACACAAAGTAGCCCATAATGGAGAAGAGGTAGATGAAGCAAACATAAATATAATGGTTTGTATTATTCAATAACTGAAAACATGTGGTGTGTGTTTGTTTTAGGTCACAGATTCTTAACACAGTTTAGATCTGGACTTTGACTATGGCATTCTAACACACTTATCTTGCCTCATGTGGCTCTTTAGACCCTCCACTGTGGCCAACAATGACTTTGGTCATAAAATGCTGATGACTTGAACAATATTTTAAAATCTAGGTAATTTTAAAAGATGCTAACCACAGCAATTCTCCGAAGAATGACAAAAATAGTGTAAGGAACAGTGTTCTTTACAAAGTTTTGTTTTGTCTTTTGGTTTCAAGCCATGCGGCTTTAATGCCTTTTTGCATGAATAATTAACTTCCCATTGAAGAAAATGAATTAATTGATTGTATATGAAAGTTTGATCATTTTCTTTAATATAACCTCAAAAACACAATAAGATTGTCGTTTAATTAGAAATTAGATAATTTGTAGCTTTTGTAGATCTGAACAAATTCTGTTTAGCTGGATGGCAGGACAGACTCTCTGGGTCTTAAGCCATTCAATTCTTACTATAAAACTGGTTTCTCCCTTCTGATCTGTGTACCATGTTGCTTTTCTTCTGCCATTTCACATTTAGGTGTGAGACTGTGTCAGTATGTCACATACAATTTTAATAAAATTCTCTCAAGTATCAGTTTGTGCCTGAAACTTGACAACGTGAAAAAAAATTAATGAGGTTTTGTTAAGTACTGATCAGTGTTAGTTACTACAAACAAACTACTGCAGGGCACTTTATGTGTGACAGATGGCACAAAGAAGGTACAGTTTACAATGTGTTGACTATGAACTGCAGGAATTGTGAGCTTTCTCATGAAAATCATGCCAGCAAACACTAGTGAACCAAACAGAAACACACAGAGGCGGTTTTAAACTCCAGACATGCATCAGAGTGAGTCCTTTATCTCAACTGTAGTGTCCATAAATCTGCAGCATCGTCATAATTTTAATAGCTCCTGATAATGTGCATTAGCCATCGGTCAAACCTGTAAAGCACCGAGGAGAGCTTGCAGCGTTATCTGTTCGAGATTGTAAAATGAAACTCTTGGAACTGTGCTGCAGTCATGCTAATGCACAGTTCACAGAGCTCAGCAACCAATCAGACACTTTCTTTCAATAGAGGATGCTTAAACCCTGGCAAGGTTATGTGTGCAAGCTAATGCATGCAGAGCAACTACAGATAAGCCAAACAAGTGTGAGAAAGAGCAGCAAGTGCACAAGAAGAGTGACGTTATACCGTCGCCGTTCTTCCCAAGAAGGGAGGCTGAACCGCACAGGGAGAGAAGGTCAAAAACACAATGAGTAACAACAACATTTAAAGCTATATTTAAAAGAAAAATGTAGAAATCGGATAAGATATTTCAGATAATTGTTAATTTATAAGATAAATAAAAATAAAAAATGAAATCAGTTACCTGTCTCAGCAGGCGACATGTCAGGGGGGTTCAGAAACAATTCTCTCCTTTTCATTCTGCAGAAAAACAAAAATAATTAATTACATACATAGTTTCCTTCATTGTGTGCAGATTCGCAGTCATGATAAGTGATGACTGGAGACTTTCAGGTAATAATTCAACTCTTTGATCAGGTTTATTTCAGTACAACAGCTAATTACTGTATTTAGATAGATACAACTCATGACAATTGTGAAAAAAAAACTGTATACACTTCCTGGCTATCTAGGAAAATACAGGAGTTAGATTATTAGAGCTAAGAAAAGAGACACCAACATCTAGAAAGAAACAAATAGTTTTCAGACATCACCCAGTGTCTTCCGATTATCCTATTAAAGTCACCTAAATGAATGTTGATAATGTTTCTGTTTTCCAGAGGTTATTGAAAAGCAAATCTTTCAGGTAGCCTTCATTACTGCAGTTCAGCGAGTACATGCTGAGGAAGCTGAGTAATTATGATTTAGTCAGTACACTTATGTGTGTTTATGCCACTTACATTTGTGAGTAACAATCAGGCATTCAAATGTTATTAAGTAGCACTAATTAATCAACTATGAATTACTTCTCTATGGGATGGAGCCAAAAATACACTTCAAATTTGAGCCAAACGTTTTAAAATGTGATTTAGATCTCTATGAACTTGTTAACAGATGATTAACAGAATTAACAGGGAGCTGGAACAAGTAAAAGATGCTACCGTTTGTTTTCCACGCAGGAAACCAGCAGAGTCAACACGTAGAACGACAGGAAGATCCCAAGACAGAACAGCATTCCGATCACATATTTGTCAGCTGTGAGGGAAAATACAAACTCATTCTAAAGCCAATGAGACATTTCATTTTCTTGTCACACTTCTAACTATTATTTAGCAAAGCTCAGTATTTTGTCTAACAAATATAAAAGATGAAGATCTTGAATTTAGTTCACATGATGTATCTGTTCCATTAAGAATGGAGCAATTGTGTGCAACAAAAACTATAAATTGCTTTAATTAATATATGTGGCTTACAGTTAATGGCAGGTGAGACTACCACGTCGAGGTCCTTGGTGCGGTTACCAGCATCAATTAATTTATCGGGCTGCAGGGGGTAGAAACGCAGC
Organism: Gambusia affinis; assembly: GCF_019740435.1. Lineage (NCBI taxonomy): Eukaryota > Metazoa > Chordata > Actinopteri > Cyprinodontiformes > Poeciliidae > Gambusia > Gambusia affinis. The sequence continues at coordinate 11,570,104 of NC_057873.1, forward strand.
GGACCGCCGCATGCCTCATCCTCCGTTTTCACCACTACTACTACATAGAAACTGTTGCTAGGAAAATCCTTTCTCTGGATTAAAAATAAAGCGACACACAGAGATATTACATGTGATCATTGTCACAATGGTTGGGGAAAAATGATGTTGGATTAAGTGTAATGTTAAAAAGCAAATACCTGCACGGTGATGGCACCTTTTTTTGTCATAGTCTGATACATCCCAATAAAGGCCACATTGTTGTCCAGGTCAAAGACTGGACACTATGAGGAGAGGAATGAGAAAATAAAATACTTCCTGCATTCAAAGTTGCATTAAAAAAGACAATTTCATTTAAAAGACAAAAAAAAACATTGACAAAAATGTTTCTCACTGCTTCAATAACATACAATTAATGTTAAAACAGTGAAACAAAATTATGCAGGTGCCTCTATGGTGACCTCTAGTGGTCTAGAAATGCTACCACTGTCAAAAAAGACAAATGGAAAACATTGGAGGGAGGCGTCTGCTGTGAAAAGGAAAATATAGAACAGAGGTAGAGAAAATAAACAGAACGCATGGCAGTCCCAACTATATACCTGGATGTCCTGGATAGACATAACAGAGCAGGGGAAGTTCTCGTCTGAGTTGACTTTGACAATGACAGTATCCACCCCGTCAGGAAAGACATATTTAAAAAACTGGGATAAAAGAAGGAGAGGTAAACAGGAGTTAGAGAGCAGATGAATGGAGTCACTCTGTGGTTATCTGATATAAGAGCTGTAGCGTGATCCATGGTGGTAAGATTATATTTTATATTGTGGAACTCTGACTTTTTACAAATGTTGCATCAGTGAATAATAGGCCTCCTGGATGCCATCATGCAAAATATTTTAACACTTTTAACATGACTTTGAAAAAGAGAATAAGTTTTCTTATCTAATTGCACAACATGTCTGGTTGAAGATGGAGCTTAATTATGTTTTACACTTAAACCCAGAACCTAACATTTCCAGGTTTCAGAAAAAACATCTAATTTTTAAGATTGGATTCTAAGATGGGAAAATCATAAAAAACTGGTGGTTAGATTTACATGTTTACCTATTTTAGAGAACGTCAGGATTCACCAGGGAGCAAATTGCCAATTCAGGATTAATTTCGAAAAATAAAAGTCTAACGAAAATGAATAGAAATATATTTTAAATATTATGACATGTTCAAGGATTTTGCACGTTACGACCTGTGTAACGTGTGCTTAAATGTTGTGGAGGTTGAGACTATTCAACAAAGACCCATGTAATACATTTTGGTCAACAGGACAAGCAATTAAAAATGTGTAAAGTAGCAGAAAATTGTACATATTAACTTGCATGGACATACAAAAGCATTTGTAACTTGTTCAAAGAAATTAGAAACAAATTTTTTCCTCAGTTTCTAATTTGTGAAGATGGAAAAAGTACTTTTGAGATTTCCAATTCTAATCTGAGAAATGTACCAAAACAACAGGCAAAAACTAACAATCCATATAGGGCAGAAACAATTGGACCTGCATGCGCTACCTTATACATCCATCACACAGTAAAAGATTAACATTAATGGAAAGACCTGATTCACCAATCTAGTATGACTTATTATGTTGTGTCACTACAATAAAGAAACAAAGCAGCAACAGCACTTTGCAAAACCAATACAATTAATTTGACTGTTCCATTAGTTTTTACTGATTGCATGATAGAAGTCAAACAAAATGTTTCCTTTTAGAAACACACTGGTAATCTGTCCAAATTAGGCCTGTCACGATAAACGAGAAATCGATTAATCGTACGATAAATTAAAAATATCTACGTCATTTTAATTATCGCCGTTATCGTCTCTTCCAGCCTTTCTCTTTCTGTTGATGACGCTAAATGAAAAAAGGCTCAACTCCGGTGCTCTCCACTGACCCTCCCTTCCTCATTTCCTTAGTGTAATGCCCAGCGCACACGACACCATCTTAGTGCTGTCGGTCGATTGTCGGTTGTTTTGTTTATCAGTTCCAGTGTTGGGTGTTCTTTTTAAAATAAAGTGCATCCATCTTTGGCAGGAAATCGCATGCATTATTATGTCATTTCCATTAAATCAGTGTAAAAAGGTTTTCAAACAATACTATCGTCTATCGCAATAGTTTTTTGAGACAATTAATCGTTCAGCAAAATTTGCTATCGTGACAGGCCTAGTCCAAATAGACCATGAATTGATAAGAATTGAAAAAGGACAGTTTATTTTGTACATTTTTACAGTTAACTTTAACGATATGAGAGAGTGATGTAGTGGTGACGTGTGGTTTATGCGCTCATCATTTCAGAAAAGAGTAAGGAGATATGGATTTAATTTACATTTAAGACATTTGCTTAGATAACAGAATCACTACACTGAAGTTGCTCAGTGTTTTAGTCTTCTTAATGTATTTTTACTTCTTATGGTAGAGATTACCATTCCTCCCTGACCATAAATGTAACTTTTTTCACGTACCAAAAAGTCAAAATTTTTGGCACACCAGGACAGACACTTGCATTGGAAAATGTAAGTTCCTGTTTTGTGTTTTTATTTGTCTTATATTCACTCCACCCATGCCGATACTTTATCTGTTGAGGACGTTGCTATGACTGCAATAAATATAATCTTGGAAAGCGACAGTCATTATTCCAAACATAAAGCTGGGTTACCTGAGGTTGGGAAGGTGATGCCGTGAAGCTGAATTTCTTGTCTGTCCTGTAATCGAGTTAAATATAGCATGTCAGGCATACCAGAAGCTGTTTGTTGACACTGAGACATAAAAGCCATATCCATAGAGCTAAGATCTAAGTCATATAACTTACTGCAGGGTGAAACTTTCCACACGGCTCACTCGCAACTGGTAGTTTGTACCCTGGCTCGACAGGGTGGACACGTCCACAAAGAAGTACTGGGTCTCGGACGCGGCTCGGGTTGGAGGTTGGCACAAGGTTCTGCCCACGTGTTTGTACGGGTACTTCCTCTGATAGCTGACACACAGGAACACATGCTGATAAACACAGAGGATAACAGGGCTTCTATTTACCACAAAGTTCAGCTTTGAGGTAAATATAAATGTCTTTTATTTTACAAAATGATGAGACATTTTAAATGACGTGTAAAGAATATTTTCCAATAGTGGATCTTTAAGTTCTATAGTATATGGATAAATGATTGATAACCAAAATCACCTTTGTTGCAAATTCCCATATCGCACACAAACCACATTGTACAATGACAGACAGGAAAATATTCTAAAGTTTCTCAAGTCCAATAACAGAGGTTCCTCATATCTGCCCTGGTGGCTCCAAGTGGAGGAACTGAAAGTTCAAGGTTTATTAATGAACCATTGGAACATGTCTGTCCATGAGGGTGCAACAGCAAAAGGGCGACAAGGTAATTCTGAAGTTGCACAACCAAAAGACACAAGACAAAGATCACATAAAGAAACTGCTGAGGGAAGCATAAAAACTCCCCCAATTACGTGAAACTACATGAGTGCCCTCTAATCTCTAGCAGAAGAAAATGGCTGTTTTCTTTCTACAAAATACAATCCTTTGCAGAGGTTTTCATAACTTACCTTTCCTTTTGTCATGTCACAAACACAAGCTCAACCTTATCATATCAGGGTTGTGGCTAATAGACCACAGTGCTGCACATTTGTGAAGTTGAGAGAAGAGGTTTTAAAAGATTTCTACTAATAAAAGTCCAAAATGTTTGACATGGTTACACTGAAGTTCTTAAAATAAAACCAGTGTATCCAAATGCCTTCAGAAAAAAACAGAGTAGTAAAATTTAGGAAACAAACTGCAACATGAAGACCAATAAACAGCAGACAGATCAAGGGCGACTTTGTGAATAGTTTACGGCAGAGTTATGATATGAAACAATATTCCAGAATCTGAACAACTTCAATAGGAAAACGCATGACACAACTGCAGACGTACACAGACATGGCTGTAAGACTGCCATCGTTTGGTATGGGTTCAGGATTGATTGATATGTCCAACATACAACTCTCAATGTAAGTTGAATATCCAACATACAGTCAGAATTACAATGGAATGGTCTAGATAAAAGCATATTTATACATTAGAACGGCCTAATGTATGAATATGAATTCTAGAGAAAATCTGCATGGTCTGTGTTCATAGGTTATGAAGACTTTTGAAAAAACACTTATGAGAGGCACAGGTAACGTTTACAGTGTTCCATCATGTGACCTGAAGTCATAATTATTTACAGAGAGCATCTCTGTAAATAAAGTGGATATCCTTAAAGAGTGCACTGTCTTTAAATATTTTTTTGTTTTGGTGAAAACAAATCATCTTAGAGTTAACATTAAATAAACTTAGAAAAGTGAGAATTACTTACAGGCCTCTGAGAATGAGGGGGACTTGAAAAGACATCACAGCTTGCTTTTGCCGAATAACAAACAGAATAGGACTCTCCAGATACTGCTGCAACACATCTACGGTCACACGCACCCCCTCTGTCTGAAAGTCAAAGGAACAAGGAAACAATTAAATCTCCAAATCATTACCTGGACACCATATTCTAAGATCTAAAGAAGGAAACTCACCTTATTTCTGGAGATGGTGTGATTGAACGCATAAATGGTCTGATTTTCGCTTATAACCGTGTCATGGTAGGTCACATCAAACTCTGCATCCTTTTGTATCACAGATTTAGCCTCTCCAAGCGTCCCAGCACCACACACTAACTGGGTCACACAGATCCAGAACAAAGCTGCCAGCCCTGTTCGTATCCAGCGAGCCAAAGGAAAACAGCTGCTTTTAAGACGACATTTCCAGTAGCTCCTTAACACCATTTTGTCTGACACCGTCTTCCTCAACCGAAAACCGACAACTAAGCTTATTGCAGCCTGAATGGCAAAGCAAATAAATAACCTCTCCCCATTAAGGAGCAGTTAAACCGAGATGTCCTGATGAACTGGGCCACTTCCACACTGACAAAGAGCAGAAGCACCAGCTGCTGCAAGCTACTTGACAAACTAAACACAGCGAAATGTTCAAGCGACAGACTTGTTCTCAGTCAGTTCGGCACCGACAACAACTTCTGCTCTAGCAGCTATACAGCCAGAAACGCAAAACTCAAAGACGACGACGCAATAATGACCCTGCGTTCCTCTATGTGGGGAGCTGTGCTAACAGCTCGCAAGTTAGGACGCCAAGGTAGAATCTCCGCGGATTGTAAATCGGTTAGAAAGAGTGGGAATACAGAACCGCGCGTTATAGCTAACTAATTCTGCCCTCCTTCTTAACTCTTATTCATATCTACGTTAAAAGACGCCAGCACCAGGTGAAAGTATTTTTCGTCTAAAAGCTGTACACACTACGAAAAATCCGTTCTATTAGCGCGCACCCCTCCTCCACGCTCTAACAGTAAACAAAACGCCACGCGACGTAATGACGTCAATGCGGAACACCTTCACGATTGGAAATTGACATGCCAACAATTTAATTTAATTCAACTTAATTTAATAGAAGAATAAATATATTTAAGCTCATGCAAATTGAATTAAGCAAAGCTGAATAACAAGGCACATAAAGTAATGAATCAGAATAACCAACAACAAAAATCCACCAGTCATAAATAAACTTCAAAAATTAATTTGATCTGAATTGCACGGTATAACAGTATGAATAAAAATATATTTAATTAATATGACTTTTATTTATTTATATTTTAAATAAAAGAATTAAAATACAGAAAACTAAGATTCAAATTAAATGAATTTGTTGTGCATTTATTAAAGTTGAATAAATGTACAACACATATTGCGAATACATAATACTTCATAAGAATAATACAGTTTCATAAAATGCTTTAAAAAATTGTTTAAAAGTTTGTTGATTTGAAATTACATTTCATGGTGGCAGAAAAGATTAATTTATTTTTGTTCCCGTGAAACACGTAAATTTGTATCTTATTTATTTGCAGTGATGGCATCAATTCAAATTCTAGATCAAAGAATTTCGTTAAACTACGAAATATGGATTGGGGGTATTCTATGATAGAAGGTCTGAATGACAAAACTGATTTAAGAAATCTGTCTGCTCCAGTTCTATGCTTTATGCATGTGATATTCCTCTTTGTGATAAGATTGAACGGAAAAGTGTTTCTGACCGCCAGTTGCTGTTTTGAAACAATAACTCATTGGCAGTTAGCAGTACATCCTTACATAGAAATGTCCTTTAGGTTTGGTTAATGGCAAATGGCTGCTTTGTGCTGTCAACATTGCACAAAGCAGTATCCATATCTACCAATAGATGGCAGCGTCTACAACTTGGTTAGGGAGTCATGAACTACAACAGGTTAAAACTGCAACAAGAAACGAATGCTTATAAATGTTATTTGTACATATAATATAAATGTACATAAATGTTGTCTTTTTATATCTTTTACATCGATGAAGTCCTTAATTTCCTGGTATCAGAATTCTATCTATCTGTCTGTCTGTCTGTCTGTCTCTCTACTAAATACCAAAACATTCAACAAAGCACTATTGAAAAGATCCCCTCCCATCCCTACCCACGAATGTCAAGGCCGTCTCTTTGCACACTAGTCACGTTTGCCTCCAAAGCGAAGGTTTTGAAGATATAGTCCGTATATTCGTGGTTCTATAAGTATCAATAAAACTGTATTTGTCCCGTATTATCTAATTTATCTGTGTGTAAACGCATGGATTACTGATTTGTCCCACAATAGTCGCGCTGAACTGATTACCTTAGTCTGTGAATACTTCCTTGTTTAAACATTTCTTTTGTCTCAGTGGAGTTGAATATTTTCGTTAGCAACATTGATTAATTTAATCTTCGTGGCGTTAACATGGCGTATACCTTTAAAGATTCAGGAAGCCCTCTGATCGCACATAGCGCAGCACTTTTGTAAGGAATCACTGAATCATGGGAACCAAAGTGATAATGCGCACTTCTCTGTCTCCACGGCAACCAAAATACGTTTTCGTGGATGAAGTCATTTGTTACGCCGATCGTTGCCATGGCTACAACCTAGAGAGGGCGCTGCGGAGGAGCCCTTCACGTAAAATGACGCAGGGCGGGGGCGTGCCCGATGCGCGCTGCGCAGGGCTGCTTGTTGTTCCCGCAGAGAGGCGAGAAGATGGCGGCCGTGTCTAGCGGAGGTGCTGCTGGGTCCGCGGCGGCTGCAATTACGCACCCTGCCCGACCGACCCACGCAGGAATGGTCTCCCAGAACCGGGCCCCGCCGTCCTCTGGGATCAACCCCAATGGTCGTACCACCACGGCCACCGGGTGCATCACTAATCCCGGGCACACTTCGGCCACCAGGCCCCCTCCAGCCCGAGTGGGCCACTACGAAATCGAGCGGACCATCGGCAAGGGAAATTTCGCGGTTGTTAAACTAGCCACACACATCATCACTAAAGCAAAGGTAAGACGAGTCCCTTATCTACGCTATAGAAAAACAATTAGAAGTTGTCAGTGATTTATTTAAAGCTTTTCAAACATGAACTCGGAATGACGGTTGGGCCTCCATACTCCGGAGACTGAACAACCAGTGTTCGCTCTTGTGGCACCGCAGCTCGGAGTACTGGGGGTCCGTTCGACCCGGGCATCACCTTCAGCTGATGGATATGTAGGCACTCACGACCTAACATAATACCTCCAGTACGTTAATGCCTTATTTGTATTATCAACTTAGAGCCGAAAAGGCCTGTGTTTTAAGAGAACAGACAGAAGGGTATTAACGAAGGAGGATAAAGAGGAGAGAGATATTTTGATGTTACTAGCTTTAGCTCAAATGCTTAATTAGCTATTTTGACATATTTTGGATGTTAACAAAACCTAACTACAACAAGAAAGAAGGCAGATATGTATGAAAAAGTACTACTGCAGAACTATAGACTAACAATTATATTAAGTTAGTGTTGCCCAAATATGGATACCCAATCCCTGTAAGCTTTGTCGGGAATTTCAGAAAACTAAACTCCTATACCGATAGCTGAGTCAAGTGTCGGGAAATTCAGAAAACTAAACTGCTATACCTATAGCTGAGTCAAATGCCGTAGAGTTGTGCTGCAGATTTCTTCACTCGGTATGATTACTTGTTTTCATCCGGTGTTTCGCGTCTGGAAAGTTTCTTACGCCTTTTTTCATCGAAACGCAACCGGTTTGTCAGAGCTACTCTCCATCTCTGTGTATCAAGTTTTGCGGTATTTAGAGTTCTCTGTTAATAACTGCATGGCATTTCCAATGACCCCCCCCCAACCCCCACTCGGACAAGAAAACACCGACAGTGACAAAAACGAAATAGTGGTTTTCAAAAGAAAGAACATACATAGATTCTTCTGCGAATATGTGGGCGCTGCTTAGCATACTTCTTACACTGGATGATTGCCACATTGACAGAATCGTACTACTGTAAACAAATGAAAGCCGTGAGATCCCATTGAGCTTCAGATCAACCCCCCTTTTTTTAAGTGAACAGTTTTTATTTTGTGGTTCAAGAAATGTGTTGATTTGAAACCAGTAATTGTTGTTTCACAAGAGGAACGTTCACAAACTCTGAAGCTTTGTTTGCCCAATTGATTATGTTGTGACCGAGCCACCGGTTTGAGTTGCAGAATCATTTAAATTTGACACAACAAAACAGAAGCACCAGTACAAAATCTAATAATAACCACTTTAGTTTGCTGCATCGTTAAGTGTTCTTCCTTACCAAGTAAGTAAGCTTTGTTTATAGGAGTGTAATAATGAAGTACAGAAGATTTTAGCATGACATTTTGAAAACTTAAAAATAAATCTTATATTTTTAGATTATGTGTTAAATATTCTTAATTAATGTAGAGTTTAACAAAAATCTCATAACATGCTTTATTTGTATAGGTGAGGATAATCTAATAAATCCTTTTTTTTGTTTGTTTTGTTTGATTTAAAACTACTACCTCTGTCAAAGATCTGGCTGCTCATGTTTTTTAGGTGTTTGAATAAAAAGTCTGAATCACACAAAGTGACCAGGTAAACTTAAAAGAAGGCCACTAATCTGCATCAATCACATTATCATTACATCTCATATAAACAACACAAAACAAAATCTGAAATATAATAGCATAAACCACAAGATGCCGAGTAAACAGGTTCATTCTGGTTTTTGAACAAGATCATTAAATCTGAGAATGTAGGTGGAATGAATATTGGGACTACAAACCTACAACTCTGTCCCCTTTACTGTTAATCTTTGATAACATGACCCAAATATATTATCTCCAGGTCCTGGTTGTGACTTGCTGGCCAAAACCTGAAATGTTTTATGCTACATGGCCATGCAGTGCTTTAAAAGTTTAAACTGGAACCTCAGATTCTATTCTGTCTTGTACAGGGAACCAGTGCAGAGAGTTGACATAGCTTGGAGGATCTAGTCAAAAGCTCATCAGCTGCAATTTGGAAATTTTGCAGTTTTCCCAGGGAAATGTCTATCAGACAAGTAAAGAACTACATTAATCTTTCCATTAATTTAAGGCATGTTGATATTGGTTAATAGCTCTCAGTTTATTTGACATTTTTATGTGTGAACCAAACAATAAAAGTTAGCAGTCTCTAGAAACTACCATAGTGAGTGACAATCTATGGGTAGCACAAATTCAACTTTAATGATACACAGTGTTTACATTTAGAAAGCGTTGGGTATCATCAGCATAGCAGTGAGAGGATACTTATCCCAAAGGGAAATTAAATGTTGTAACTCAAGTATTCCGAGTTTCTTCGAACAATTGTTGCAGATGCTGATGGATGTGTGCAGGGATGATGTTCTGGAATAGTCCGTATTACAGCAGATCTGCAGTAGCTTCTGAATAAGGCACTCTGTTGTAATAAACTGATGAAGAAAATGCTCAGAGTTGTCCGTATTCTTGATTTAGTTTTTTCCTTTTGCATTGAATGATGTGAAAAGATTATACAAGACAAGCAAATAAACAAAAATAGTATGCTAGTATGCTTTCCGCTTGCTTATAAAAGGTTCTTTTGATCAGTGTGTACGTTCCCTATAATGGCTGATCATTATAGGGGACATGGTTGACCATGTGCTTCACTCTTCATTACCAGTGAAACATTTGGGAACAGTTGAGGTATCTTTTGTGTTTTCCTTTTATTTAAGCAATTTGGAGGCTTTTACTCAGATGGAATAAATAAAGGTGTATTGTTCCTGCCGCTGAGTTTGTACCTATACTTCGATGCTCCTTGTTCATATACACACAGACGGGCTGACACGGGTCATTTGGATGTTTTCCACGACACAGCCGAGAGCCTTCAGTTCAGTTTCGTGAGGCCAAAATAAACCTGGACCAGTGAGCCGTGAAGTGACTCTTAAAAGTGGAAAAAAAGACGCTGCTTGACAGACCTGGATTTGATACGACCGCGGTATAATTTACAGCGTAGTAGGTGTGCCAGAAGGGTTCTCAAAATCCCGTAAGAGCAATCCAGTGACAGCGGTGACGTGTTCTGTTCTTGCCTGCCTTGATGTGTGCCGTCTGTGTGGATCTATGATAGGCGGAGGACAAAATGACACTGACAGAATGAAAGAGGGGCCTTGTTTGTTGATGGGTGCCACAGATGGAGCCAGTCAGCTCAGGATTTACATGAACACGCACAGGGGTTTCTGCGTCCCCAGTTTCTCATGAATATCAGAAGAATGAGTGTGCTTTTACGTGCCTGTGGATATCATGAATATGGATATGATGATCAGTCATGAGATGAGATGGAGCCTTATTTTATGGCCTCGGGTTTCTAAATGCTGACTCGTCAAAAATAGCCCAGTAGCTCCTCTCCGCTGTTGGATGGAGGTGGATAATATCCTGCAGTGCAGTCACACCGAGGAGGACCCTATGTTTATGCTTGAAGGTTTAGAGTCATATAGTGGGATGCCTTTTTCGTGCTTCCTTCCATTTTCTTTAAGGTAAATCTATTTTTTAAAAAGTACAGTAATTATTTTCAAAAGGATACAGTTGGTTTCTCAACTCGCCTTCTAAGACAACACAAATCTGACACAAAGTGTCTGAAAACTACCGTTGTAATAGTGAAAGTTGATCTCATCCAGATGAAGATAAGGTGCAGAAGTGAAGTCAAAACAAGAATTTTAAAATTGTCAGGACAGATAAAGCTGTGCACCGCCTACATGTGATCTCATTTAAATTGACTTTTTAGAGCTCAGGTGATCCTTGAACATAGTTGTCAGCCAACTTAAGATTTCTTTTTTAAATTGTTACAAGTCAGTAAAATTATCCTTTTTAAATCATTATCAGCATGGTAATCAGAATAGTCATGTGAATATTTTTGATTTTATTTTTGTAACTAGTTATGAGTCAACAGCGTATTCTTAGGGTATGAAAATATTTAGTATAAAATGTCATCATTTCACAGAATACATTACAAAGGTAAGATTTAAAGTAACTGTATATACAGTTAGTCGGAGGTCAGAGAAAAGCGATGAGTTTTTAGCAGAGATCTAAATGATTGTGGAGTTTGAGCAGTTTGAACAGGTCAAAAAGTGGATTGCACTTCTGAAGACAAAGAAATATTGAGCTTTAAGATATTTTCACTTTTTTAAAACAGTTTCTAAATGTGTATCAGAGGGCATGTGTTAGGATTGTTTTTGTAATAATGCAAACAGAAAATGGAGCTTAGATTAACAGTGGGTAAATATTAAAATGACAATGCAGTTCACCAATGTATAGATAATGAGTCTGGATTTTTGGGGGAGTTTTTTTTAAGCCACAGGCTTGTGGTGAAGTCACGTTTTGAACCGGCTTAGAAAATCCTGTAGGTTGAAAAGCTGAGAAGCCGATGTGTTTACAGTGCTGATGATACGGCTGCTGTCATTTCCAATGGTTACATATTGATTCTATAAATATCAAGATTTTTGTTTTTTTTTCTTTTTCTTATCTAGCATTGAAACTAAAATAGATAAATTTTAACATGGATTTTGTTTCTGCCAGCAAAATTTCTTAAGTGAACTGGATTCCCCATGAATATACTGGGATGACAGTAGTTTTACCAGAGGTTTTACCAGTAGTGCTGTGTTCTCCCTCCCCCACCTGTTGCTGTATGCTGCCTTTGAGCTGATGAGAAGACAAAATTAAAATACTAATGAATAAATCTAACACTGTAATAAGAAATATGTTTTGTTGCTTTAGCAGCAGTTGGAGAGAACATTGTGTTTCTGTTTAAGACCCAGTGATTGGATCCTTTTTTACAATTTTGCATAAATATACAATTAAAATCTCCTACTGGCCTATTCCTAGTTTTCTTCCATAAACGGTGCATCCCAGAGTTTTTTCCAATTTCTAATCCTGGAGGCACACATGCTTTATATCACATATATATCAGCATCAACCATTCAAATTGGTTGATCACTAATCAGCTTTTGAAAGTAACTGATTGCTTTGACTTATGATTCCCTTTGAAGCTCTGAAAGAATAATTTTGTCTTTCTAATCAGAATATAACTTATGATCCTGTCATTTTATTACAGATTATCTGTCATATTTTTCCTAAAGCTAAATCATTGTTCTGCACTAATCAGCCCAATTTTGCACAACTGCACTGTGGCACACTTGCTGTACATATATTTACATATATATATTTGCATTTTTGAATCTCTGCAAGGACTGCTCTTAAGTTGCATTTTATATTTTACAGCACTTTACAATTTTACAATTTATAGCATTTTATATTTTATATTTTATTTACAACTACTACTCTGTGGTAGTTGTTACTGTGTCTTGTCTCTATGCAACTGCGAAGTAATTTCCCTGCTGGGATGAATAAAGTAATTCTATTCTATTCAAATGGAAATGTTTATGAACTTAATTGGAGGTGATGTCAATGGAAAGAAAGAGAGTCATCATTAACAATTCCTAATTTAAAATTGAAGTGAATGTAGTGTCACTTGCTGTAATGGCGGATTTGAGATAAAGATGAGAAGGCTGGATTTGTTTCACTCTTATTATTATTAAGATGTCACATTAATTGATATAATATTAGCATTTTCTTTCTAATGCCGCCTCCTGGCTTTTTTTTTTATTCAGAGTTGATTACATCAGATCCCACAAAACCTTTAATCTCCATTTGTTGCAGCTCTGACCTTTGCAGATATATTGTCTTGGCTGGACTCTAGGTAAAGGGTCAGTGCTTATATTCTCTGATGGAACCAAAACGTCTCAGATTTCCCTTTGCAATAAATAATATGGCTTAATCTTCTAAGTAAAGGAACATGCTCTGTAAAAATTAATGCAGCCGACTGCTCAGTGTTTGTAAATGTGTATTTGATTCCATAAGGAGCCTTCTGGCAGGTTAAAGTCAGTTTACATTGGCTGAAACTCATCCAGAGCTTCTTGGATTTAAAGGTGAAATGTGTGTTGTCAAGGCTCTTTGTCGGAGAAATGTCTCTCCATTGAAGTCTTTGCGGTTGCCATGGTTTCAGTCGTGATAGTGGGTGTGATTGACTTTAGCCAACAATTTTGAATGGAAGTTGCTTGCCATTGGCTGAGCTCGTTTTTCTATCATCTGTTTTTCTACCTTGCTGATCAAAGCGGCTGCTCGGACTTGTGTGTGGTCAGTGGGACTGTTTGACACGTCCTGACCCGTGTGGTGATAGGGAAGGTAGACCTTTCCCCTTGTTGTTCTCCCTTACGCTTCCTGTATTTTCCCTCTTCCTCCTAAGTGTTTTAGGCGAGAAAGGGAAAGGCAAGAGGAAGAGGACAGACAGGATGGTAAGCAGTGGGTAACAGGCAGAGCACACTGAGTAATAACATCACTCCCTCTCTCTGACACACTCACAGGAGGCTCATAAACAGCAGCTCTTCTCTGGTTCTCAAAGACACACGCTTACTTGCACATGGCCAAACGCGATTTCATTTGAGTGAGTAATATGACAAATGTTGGGTTTCTGCTTGACATATCGCCTTGTCCTTGTCCGCTGCATCTCAGTTTCTGCAGTCCCTCGGCATCAGAAGAAGACAGAAGTGTCTCAGTTTCTGACATGAGTTTAGTAGGCTTTGTCAAGATGATAGAACCCATGTCAGCAGTTACATGCACGTGTGTGTTGTACTGATTTGTAGAAAAAAAACATTCACGCCTCACTTGTTTTCTTAATCATGAGAAAAAATACACGGGCAATCAGTGTTATTACAGTACTAACTCAGTGAAGATAAAAGGAGAAATCCCTCAAGTAGTATTTACATTTTTTAAATAGTGAACTAGGCAGAGGCCTGTTATTGATACAAGGGGTTAAAAAGTCATGCTTTTATACTGAAACATTGTGCATCATACTCATCCTACTGTTAAAAGTCATTAATGAGATGCTGTAGTGTCCTCCATTGTTATGGAGCATTAAGCAACAATTCAGGATCAGCCCTCCCCCATTTATCTCTGTGCACTGTAGGTCAGCTGGCCTAAAGACAGCTGCTACAAGTTTATTTTAAGTCACAAAAAAAAATCAGTGACTCATACTAACTTATTTAGCTACAAGCAGGCTGACTAAATTAAACCAACTAATGTCAGTAACTCTTTTGTTTATCTAAGGAATAACCTAAGTATATATTCTGTGTACAAAGCATATATAATTGCTATTGAATATAGTTATACTTATTCAATAGAACATTGTTTGGTGTATTGATTTTATGACATGTTTGAAATAATCTAACAATGCCTCCTTTTAATAAAGAAAGGCCCCCTCTCTGATATAAGTGATGGTTTAAGCGCCCACATGAGTATTTTTTTTTTTTATTATCTAGCCTCCATTGTTGAATGTCTGTATAGAGAGAGCTAGCTCCTCAGAGCCAGCATGCTGATTGCTGTGCCTCAGCTCTCTGATCTTGATCTTGTGAGGATTCATCTGCCTCACAGGGTAACCCCAAGTGTACAACAGATTGCATGTCAAAGAAATGAAATATACGGCAGGTGTGCAACAGAAGACCTGCAGAGGAATTAGACTCACTTAGTCTACTCTTTCTGCTGTTATAGGAATTAAGATACATTAAATGTACTGCAGTGAGGTTCGACAGATCAATAGATCAAACTGAACCTTGACCAAAATTGCTTAATACAGCAGGATAATAGCCTTAAGCAGAAGCAAATGTGGAACAGACTGGAAGACGAAAAGACTTAAAATCCAGATCTCAGCATAACAAAAGTCACTGGTGGAGATTGAAGACAATGTAGTAATGAGGCAGCATATTTTTCTCTCTCTTGTAGAACATTATGTAACACAAATTATTCATAAAAGAAGTGGCCTGAATAGATCTCCTTAGTAGAAACTTCAAGGTTTTGTCAACCAATGCAGATATCCTGGAGACATGGATGTGGAAAACTTCAAAATGCTAAATAAATACAGAAATGCAGGATAAAATTGAGCTCTGTAATGTTTTCACAGTGCTTGACAATGCATTAAACCCTTTGGTATTCATGGGAGTTAGGAACCACACCAGCCCAAGAGTAGCTGAAATCCAGAAACATTTGAGGCCCCCTATGAAAACGCATGTAACTCTCTATTCTGTTTGGTCAAACACCACATATAGTTTATTATGCTTTATTTCTACAGCTGGAACTTCAACATGTTAATTTTGATTAAGTAATTAGATAGATTTTAACATATTAAAAATTTTAACACAATTAATCAAATTATTTGTTCTGGCTGGAACCTTTGTATTCAGGTGTTTCTGGTACACCAGTTGAAGTGATACACAAGTGACATTTATGAACAAAGCAATGGACGACAAAGCTGCTTCTCTTGGCTGTACTTCTCTTCCTTGTAGGCATGGGAAAAGTATTACCTTTATTCTCCATACAGTATTAGAAACCTCCAGCACCTCATTGTGAACACTTTAAGCCATGGAAACAGATTCAGTGGTTTGGAAACCACAACTTCCTGAAAATCTTGGTACAGCTTTATTCTGGTAACCAGCTATGCCTGTTGGGCAACAAAACTAGCAAATCAGAATGTATGTTGTCCAGTCTATTGAAAGTACATTGGCCTGTCTTCTACTTTCACTTTGAAACACTCAAACCGAGTCATTCTCACAATGTGAAACCCACAAGCTGAATCCCTATAAGGACTTTGACTCATTGATCACATCAACCCTCGTGCTTCCCATGGTGCAATTTTTCTTTTGCTGTTTGTATTCACCTGACATGACTTTACCACCTGCTTGATCTTTTGTTGTGTAGAAAAACACTTTCCACACATGAAAGCCCCAGTTTTAGTCCCATACAGTCAGCTAAGGGTCCTGCTGTGGAGGGTCACAACTGGGAAGGGTGCTTGTCAGCATGTGTATGAGTCAAACCCCATCACTCGCCGGTACAGGTCAAGCCTGAGCATTACACCTTCTCAGGGCGTCGTAATCTGTGTCTCATGTCGATGAAGGTTAACCTCATCCATTATATCGCCTTACCACAGTGTGTGAACGTAGATGAGTGTGCAAAATGCACTTTTCCAGCTCCCCAGCAGAAACTCTACACGCTCGGAGTAACAAGTTGAGTCATGGATGACTATTTTCAAAGTCCCAAAGAGGACTCAAAGGCTTTGTTGCTCATACAGGGTCTTGACAAAGTATTTATACCTCCTGAATGTTTTCAACAGTTTTGTTATGTTGCAACAACTTTAATGTACTTAGTTGGGATTCTGTGTGATTGAAGTATTAAATAATTGTGAAGTGAAGGAAACTTTCTGCAAATAAGCAGCAAAAACGCATAGCATGCATTTATGTTCAGCTCCTCCTCAATGAATTTTAGAACCGCCTTTCTCTGTTACACATGGACGTATTCTGCACGTGTCTACATGTACAGACTGAGATGTCTGCCTGTTGTTCCTTGGATAATACCTCAGCCAGGCAATTTGGATTGAGAACATCTGTGAACATCAGTTTTTAGGTTTAGCTGTAGATTTTCAGTTGTATCTAGGGTTCTTCCCATCAACTCTAACCAACTTCTCTGTTGCTGCCAACTCATCCCCACTACATGATGATGTTATCGTCTGAGTTCACCATGGGAATAATGTGGTAAAGGTGATGTGTGGTGGTAGTTTTCCATCATGTGGGCTAATAGGTAAAGTTCAGGTCTAATCTGACCAGAGCACTTTTTCCATATTTTTGCCACATTCTCTACGTACCTTGTGTTTACTTTTAAACGGGACTTCCTAGAACGTTTTTTTCAACAATGTCTTGGTTATCTTTCCACTTTTTTTGTATAATTGACAGTGACTAGAGAGAAGGGTGGAAGACAATCAACAAAGTCGGGTATCAAACGGAGGAAGGTCACATCAAGGACAATAGGCTCTATGTATGGGGCATCTACTGTACTGCTACGCCACAGAATGCCCCTCCGTTTGCCACTGCTTCATAAAATCCAAGTTTTGTTGATTAAACACCTGATAATTGTCCTGTTTACAGGTTCTTCTGCTCCTTCAGAATGAGCTGGCCATGCTGTAAATATGAAACCTCTGACTAATGCACTCCTCAACCGGTCTGTCAGTTTACATTGACAGATGGATTTCAGTAAGATATAGTTACACTTGTGTGGACTTTGTTTACTCATCATGTGACCTCTGAAGGCAGTTGGTTACTCTGGCGCTGGATAGGGGGATTTCAGAGTAGAGGAGGTGGAATAGAAATGTATGCCACCATTTTCAGATTTTTATCATTTTCTGCTTAAGTGATAAAATATCAGTATTAAATCCTAATGAAATAGACTCAAGTTTTTTGACCAGAGGAAGTTCTGACACACTCGCTGCGTATATAAAAAGTCCCTTGAAATGAAGATAAGGTCACACATTTTTCAACACTTTCTCCAGGAGGAAGTTGAGAGTGTTGAATTGTCCAAATGATATGTGTCAGAAGACATCGAGTGACAAATGGCGAGTGGGAATGTTAAATCGTCAGTTACAAGAAGTAACAAGATAGAATGTGTGGCCCAGAAACTGTTTACCTAAAGGACGGACTCGTATATTACTGAGGCTTTGACAGGTACGATGGTTCACACAGTCTATAAATTAAACTTCCTGCAGTTGATTCAACAGACATTTATCAAGGGACAGACTGCTAATATTTAGAGAAGTCAAGAGGTGTTGCATTATTCGAAAAAAGTAGCTTTACTATGTAAATAGTTTCTTAGAGAAGAAAAGCAAGTCATGGGTCATAGACTAGATCCAGTTTGCAGCTGCTGTAGATTAGAGAGAAGTAGTTTTTGTAAACAAAAGAAGAGCTAATGTTATTATTGTCTCATCCAGAGATAAATGCGTCAGAGTGTGTTGATACAGCACAATTTGTTTACTATGTTCTTGTAGAAGGACTTGCAAGTGCTGCTGTGTGTCATTAACCTTCTTCTAAGCTGCTGACAAGCTCCCAGTAATCCCAGCCCTACTGGCCTCTATTCTGTTGTTGGTCAGCTTGTCTTCTGTTGTAAGCTATCTGCAGGCTACCTTAGCGGTTTTTCAATACAAATGACTTCATAACAACATGACATGGACACGATCCAATCTTATTTAGCTACAGCTCTCAATATTTCAGTGTCAAGTAGAGATGCACCATGTTTTGCTAAAAAGAGGAACAACTCCAATGGGGACATGATAAATTTTGACATTTTATTACGGGCTTTATTATCTGGTACTGCCAATTTTTGTATTACAAGTCCACTTATCATCATCTGTCAACAAATGAGGAGTACTTCCTTAAGAATAGACACTCCTCTATGTGTAAAGCAATCAAGCAGCAGTCTATTTTACTTCATATATTTGTTATTTAAACTTATAATACAGAATGCATGTTGCTTTGTAATTGTGGGTATTATGTAAATGATTTTTTTTGTATACTAATTGAGTCTATAAAACTTAGTCAGCAAAAACTGATCTGGCTGGACTTCCTCCTACGGTATATTGAACAAACAAGCCCAGAGTGGGAAATAATAAATTAATGAACATGATAGTATGCACATATTCTAGCTAGAAGAAATACTACAGTCATAGAATCTAGTACTGGCCATCTGAATACCAGCATGCAGCCATTTACTGTATGGCTGAAAGTTGAAACTCAACTTTTGGGATTCAGACTGACCTTGGGCTCATAATTTATTCTGTCAGTCATTTTCCCCCCTTCTGGCCTTCCTGGCACCCTTATTTTCTTCCTTCTGTTCTCATGTCCTACCCTCCCTTGCTCCTTGTCCTTCTTTTTTCCCACTTCTGACTTTTTCTGGCCTTTCTTTTTTCCGTTGTGTGTCCTCTCTTCTTTGTCCTCTGTTCCTTTTGTTACTTTTATCCATACTTTCTTGTTTCCTTCTTTCCTTGTCTGTTTCATGCCTGTTCTCTGTTCCTTATACATTTATTTTTTTTCTGTCCCTTCACTTTTGTGTCCTACCGTTTTTGCATCCCTCTATTTTTTGTGCCCTTATTTTCTTTCTTCCTGTCAGTTTTTGCTTTTCCAAATTCCATATTTAAAGCCTGACATCTGTAGAAATGGCTCTCTTGTATTACATGTATGTATTTTATTTTTTAAAACCAAGGTTAAGGTTTAAGGTCTCTGCAAATAGAGGATTTACCTATGAAATGATTTGGAACCTCACTGATGGTCGGAAGTTGTTATGAATATTTAAAGCCAATGCGAGGCTTTCAATTTAAAAAAAATGGTTTAAGACTTTGTCTTAAATTGTTGCTGAGAGTACTAGCAGGTATTCAATGTCTCATCTTAAGTTTTATGGATACAAAACTACAACCTGGTTTCTGTCATGTTTGTGTTTTGTGGATGATCAGTCTCCCCACAACTGAAACTTATTGTCTTTCAGACAACCTTTAAAATTTAGGAATTGCTGTTTCAGCAGGAAATAATATTATGCTTCAGCTTTAAAACATAAATCATGTTAAAATCCTGCCCTCCACACAATAGCATCAGGCTGCAAAAATTTAGCTGTGAAACATGCTTTAGTTGCTCAGTTCCCCGAGATTATTCACAGGCGAGGAAGTTGAAGTGTTTTCTTCTCTTTCTAACTTTATCTTCCCCATGCTGTCAATCAATAACTCTTCTGTAGATGAGCCAACGTGTTGGACGGTTGCTGCTGGTACCAGCAATATGTTGCAGTGTTTGCACACCACCGTTTGCTCAATGCTGTCTTTAAATAGTGAATAGATGAACTTGAAAGTTGCTGGTAGCTTTTATTCTGTGGCAAGCAGCAAAGACAACATACGTCACAGTCAGTCCTGCGCATCAGATCGCCATGGCAACTAGTTATTTGGATAGAGTGTGATGGCATATTATTTACTCAGAACTGAACAGACAACAGATGTCCTAGAGTCTTCCTTCGCTACGCGGGACAGACCTGTTTGTGGATTACTCCATTTTCCTCTCACTATATGTTGTCACGGCCCCCCTTAGGTTTTTTCCCTCTAGACATACAACTGTGGTTTACCTGATTTGGATTTTTTGTGTTTTTATGACGTCTCACACCATTCAGAAGAAACACATCATGCATGTGTGTGAAGATGCGTGCTTGAGTGTTTGTTTAGTCCACGTGTCTGAATATTATTTTCTAGTAGAAACACGGATAGCTGCTTTTCTCCCCCCCATATGTCGGCTAAAGCTATTTCTTGGTTTTTCTGCATCCTGAACAAATGTTGGACTCATTCTGTCTGGACTGGGATCCAGAACCGCGTGACATTCTGGGGATGTATGTAGAGGAAAGACTGCAGCTGCACAACCTCTCACAGACCAGCTAAGTAAGTCTGGTGGGATCAACCAACTAACTAACTAACTCAATTTGGTTACCTAGCAACAACTTGTTGAATGCGCACCTACATACTCTGGGATATTTCACTCCTTGGAGGTCCACATGTACTCCGTGCTGTCCATCAGACATATCACAGGAAATGAACAATGCATCAAGCAGTTTTGTATGGATCGCCGAACTGATAATATTGAGAGTCAGTGTAACCAATGGTTAAGATGCATATTGTGACTGCCACTCTGTGCAGTAGCGACAGGTGTGGAGTTGCAGCCCTGATGGAGGAGAAACTGGACGAGGCGCCCAACTAGTTCAAACTTGCTAGTAACCTTTCGTATTGTGGGAAATTAAGGAATTTGTCATGAGAAATGTAGGGAATCGGTATGCTTGATTATAAAATGTCAACTGTCCACAGTGCACACAAGGTCTGCACGTTTCATAGAATACACAAAGTACATCTGAGTATGGGAGCAGTTTCACATTTTGTGAATGTGCCCCATAAGTGCTTAAAAATAAAAATGATTGAGGTGGAGTGAAAGGAGAAATTGAGTTCAACAGTTAAAGAGGAAATTGTGGATAAAAGAGGAAAGGTTACATCAGCAGTTTGGAAGTATTTTTGATATTTAAAACAAAAAGCTAATCAATAGTTATTGACAGACTGATTTGAAGCTGTAATATTGTGCCTTGTTATTCAGCCATATCATCCAGCCCTAATTTGACTTTTTTATTGTTATTTACTTCAATGTCTTCTTTCAATCATAGTTATTTTCAATTGGCTGATTTTCTGGGACAGACCCATTTTTAAAGAATGTCTGTATTTTGTCAGGATGGAGATCAGGGATCAGGGAATTCCTGTAGAAAGTCTTCTAAACTAGTTTTTTGTGTTTGGGATCATTATCCTTTCAGTTGTGCCCTTGTTTTGAGCACCTGACTCAAATTGTCACCTGCAGATGAAAGGAAATAGTTTAAATGAATTTGGCAATTTGAATGAATAATAGACAACCAAATACCTTTTTTGTGCCACAGTGACAAGAAGTACCTTTGGAGGTGTCAAGGTGTAGATTTTAAAACAAGAACAATGTAATTGTTATCAAGCATGTTGGTAGCATCATGCCAATGATTTGTTTTGGTTCCTGTAACCATGATGAATTACATAAAGAGGGTGGAATACTGAAGATGGAGGACAACATTTTTTTGTCATTTCTTGTTTTAAAATGATTGAAATTGTTAAAATATTTTTTCCTGGAGAGTAGCATTTAATTAACACATTGAAAACCCATAATTAGTGACTTTCATGTCCAGGATACAGGCAGGCAAACGTCTGACCATATCTTTGATTTTTCTGTCATTCCTGTTCATTTTCTGAGCAGATAATCAGAACAGGATCCAGTTTTGCTGCGAAACAAACCGATCAAAACCCAGACATTGTTGTTTGGACAAAGCTACGTGTGCAGAAGACATTCTCTCCACTGGGGCAGATGTTTTCCACAATTTGTACAATACCCTTGAAGGGAAACTCACACAATGAGCCGGGGTAATGTCACTGTTTCTGTTCTGCACTCTCTCAGGAGCCCCCTGATCACTCTTCCTCACTTCCCCTTCCTGTCTCCATGGGAAGTTGGCCTTGACGGTCCCCACATGGCCTCATCTTCTTCATGTTTTCTTTTTTCTTTTGGAAATAGAGACATTGGTGTGGCACCAAGCAGAACTGGAAGGGATGAGGGTGTGCAAGTGTGTAAATACTAAATGCTTTTCATGTTTTTCTGTCCTCGGCCGTCTATTTTTGGCGGAAGCTTGTGTTTTGGGGCATTCCCATTATCCCTGCTTGATTAAGTCATTAAAGTCATCCACCCATTCCTAAGTGGCAGAGCAAAGCTCCTGTCACACAACATCACCTTTCACCCTGCTGGAGCTATTGTCCAGTCCTCAGCGGTTATGCAACAGTTGTGTTCGCAGTCAAAGGTTGTGCCATTGGCTGGCTAACCTACGAATGCTGGAACGCAGACAAAACCTTTGCACTTAGGACAATTATCTCCTCAGTTCTTGTTCACCCAACCAGTGGCAGGCAACGGGTCTTGTGCTAATGCATAACACGGCTTCATGTTTGTGAACAACTCGCACTCCTCTCCTGATTGTTTAATCTGGGCTGTAATACACAGGCAACAGAGATGTGTTGGCATGATGTTTCAAAACTATTAGATATGAATCTAAAGTGGTGCTGATAAGTTTATATACCCTGGCTGCTCTAAATGTTTGACAGGTTTTTGTTTTTTTTTTCCTCAGAAAAGGTGAATAATATATAAACTTTCCAAAAGTTTATAGAACCTTGAGGTTTTGGGTTGTAATTAGTTGTATGTATGAGTCAGAAGTCTGCTTTCCAGGTCCCCAGACAGATCCCTGCACGTACCATTCAATTCCACACTGATGCTTATTGTTTAAGAACCACTAGGGAAAGCAAGAAAAATTCACAAAGCATCTGCTAGAGAAAGTAGTTCAAGTTTACAGTGGAGGAAAAGATAATCAGTTGTTTTGAAACGTGAATTAAGAAGTGGAAAAAGAGGGATCATGCTGAAACCAAGCCAAGGTCAGGTAGGTTTATAAACTTTCAGCCACAGCTGCCAGAAAAGTTGTTCAGGATGCTGAAAAACTCAGAAATGACTAGCTGATGCACTGAAAAAAAAAAAAAAGCAATTCATAGAGAGACCAAAATTGATACTATGTAGCCACAACCATCAATGGTACATTTGGAGGAAAGTCCAAAAGGTGAATGATGAAAAGCACCTGTAAGACCCAGAGGTGGGTTGCTTATTGTCTGGGGACTTATGAGCTATAATGACTCGGGGAGTTTGGTCTAAACCAGGTGTTAGCAACCCTTTCAATTGAAAGAGCCACTTCTGCCTCTGCTGCTACCAAATGAAATTTGTCTAGAGCCACAGAAAACATTATGTAAACAAACAGGTACCAAAATTACTTTTGGTAGTAAACTAAAATTAAAAATTCATTTCTATTTACAAAATTTTACAGCAAAATGAATAATCAAAAAATGTCCTTATTTTGTCCAACAAGATCAGCCAAGTGAGTTTTTTCCCCCTTAACTGTGGAAAATAAAAAGTAGCCCACTTAAAAATATAACACCTAGTTTGAAAGTAAAATTTATTTAAATTGTTAGTATTTTAAAAACCTTGTACCATTTATGTGCTTCCATTGTAGTTAATCTGTGCAGATACTCCACAAAGCCAAACCGAAGAACTCCTCGACACACGTATTATTGCCTTTATAATTAAAAAAGATTTGTTACAGATAAAAATAAAAATAAAAGATTTCCTGGAGCCACTGGTTGCAAACTCCTGATAACACGAATACAGCTTCACTCAACCACTAACCTAAAAGATAGTTTGTATTATTCTTATACTATAAAAAATATGTAGTTTTTGCATGTGAACTAAACTAAAGCATTTCAGAATAAGGTAGGTGTACTGTGTGGTAAATTCCTCCCCACTCTTCGTCCCTCTGTCTTGTCTGTTTCTCCAGGTGGCTATAAAAATTGTGGATAAGACCCAGCTGGACGACGAAAACTTGAAAAAGATCTTCAGAGAGGTGCAAATCATGAAGTTGCTGAAGCACCCCCACATCATCCGCCTCTACCAGGTACACACTCGCACACACAGCTCCAAACACACTCAGCTACCATCTTACACCCAGTGGTGTGGCGGGGAACCCCAGTTGCCCCAAACGCAACAGACCTGAGGTTTTATCAGCGAACTTTATCATTGCTGCTATATTTTACCTCCAAACCCTCAGAGAGGTTTA
The DNA here is from genome assembly GCF_019740435.1 of Gambusia affinis. Classification (NCBI taxonomy): domain Eukaryota; kingdom Metazoa; phylum Chordata; class Actinopteri; order Cyprinodontiformes; family Poeciliidae; genus Gambusia; species Gambusia affinis. The sequence goes on from NC_057873.1 coordinate 11,594,684, forward strand.
AAAACCTTCCAGAGTTTTTCCCTGAAAACTTGATCCGGGAGTTCTCAAACACAGATTGAACACCACAGTGCACGACAGGTCTTTTTCTATTTTAAATCTCTTGTTTATATGCCAAACTGTGCTTACTCATACTGTTGTGTAACCGGTGAACCGCCCATCACTGGATGTTTGCCTGTGTCTGTCGGTCTGTCTGTCCCTCTAGTTCTGATGCGTTTGTATCTTTAGGTGATGGAGACAGAGAAGATGATCTATCTGGTAACAGAGTACGCGAGTGGGGGAGAGATATTCGGTAAGGGATTTCTGGTCTTAACATTGATTGGTTTTGCTATTGTCTTTCCCTTCACTGTTTTCATCTTCCTTTTTATATTCTTAACATTTCTTTCATAAAGATGCAGTTGTTTGTTTTAAACATATTTTTTATATTAATAAAACCCATAAGCTCTTAATAAATGCAGTAGTTAATCAGGGTTGACTCAAGTTGCATAAACACTAAAAGGTCAAATTGCGCCCTCTTAATTCCTGGCGGTACATTTTTCTACCTAAAAGTATTTGATTGCAACTTCCAGTTAACTGTAATTTATAATCCGTTGCTGTGATATCTTGTAATAAAAAAACAAAACAAAACAGGGATTTCCTGAGATTAAGCCTGCATTCACACCAGCCCAGTTTAGTCCGATTTACTCAAATTCAAGTGTTTGTCTCAAAAGTCTGGTTTGTTTGGGAAGGTGCGAATATGCAATCGATCTTAAAAAAAATAAATAAATAAATAAAAAATCTGAGCTTTGGAACTCTAATTCAGTTGGAGTGAACTCTGGTGTGGTTCAAATGCATATGTGAAAGCCAAGCAGAACGCTCCAAAAGCAGGACACAGAGCATTCTGCTAAAATGCAACCAAAACAAACGCATAAATCTCGAACTAGCGGAATAAATAGCTTCAAAGGGTTTGCATCGCTTGACACAGTGCAGTGTGAAAGTGAACTGCACCAGCTGAAAATATAACAAATGTTATATTTGCAACGCTGGTCCCAAATTGAATAGAGTCTACCAGACTATCCTAATTTACTTGTTTAACCATTTTTATTAACATTAGCATCTTTTTCTTTAGTACTTTTATCAGACTTGGAAACCACATTTTTGGCATTTGGCGTTATTTATTAAAGCAAAAGTCCTATTTTTACTTTGGCAAAAATATGTACATCATACAGTGATGTAACCTTCCTAGATTGATGCAAAGTGTCAATTCCTTTCTTTAAATCTGTGATGAGATTTTTCCTTCTTTGCATTCTGGTAACACAGATCTGATTGCTGTAGAGCAGCATAAACAGATTTTAGCAGCTAACTGTAAATATTTCTTGTTATATGAAAGGTTCTCTTAGTTGTTGATGATCATGTAACAAAGTGCATGGATTTGTGTGATCTGGAGGAGGGTATTACTGCCCTGTTGTATAAAATCTGAGCTAAAACACTCTGTTCTTGTATTTTAGTTATTTGTTTTACTTTTTCCACAACGGTAACAAATGAGTTGTCCTTATGGTGTAAAATTTCCTAACTCTTCCTTGTTCTCACAGACCACCTGGTGGCCCACGGGCGCATGGCCGAAAAGGACGCCAGGAAGAAGTTCAAGCAGATTGTGGCAGCGGTCCACTTCTGTCACTGCCGCAACATTGTCCACAGAGACTTGAAGGCTGAGAATCTGTTACTGGACCACAACCTAAACATTAAAATCGCAGGTTTGTGCATTTCTGTGATGGGGTTTGTTTGGCAGGCGCATGTTGGCAAGTTCTTTTGGATCATTTTCCAGTTTTTTTAAAGTTCCTATTTTACAGTACAGTGCTATAATTTTTATTGTTCCCTGTGCGATCAGATTTTGGCTTCAGCAACATATTTTCCCGAGGTCAGCTGTTGAAGACGTGGTGTGGCAGCCCTCCCTATGCTGCTCCAGAGCTTTTTGAGGGTAAAGAGTACGATGGACCCAAAGTAGATATATGGGTAAGAGCATGAACTAAAATCTTATGTAAAAATCCAGAATCAATTGTTTGTGCTCATACTTACTTTGTCTTTATCCTGCACAGAGTTTAGGTGTGGTGTTATATGTGCTGGTGTGTGGCGCCTTACCCTTTGATGGCAGCACTCTCCAAAATTTGCGAGCGCGTGTCCTCAGTGGAAAGTTCCGCATCCCCTTTTTCATGTCCACAGGTAGGGATTTATTTCCACCTGGGGACTGAACAAACAAATAAATAAATAAAAGCAAACACACACACAATATTTTAACAGTGAAAGCACATTATAATGTTTGTCATCTATCCAAAGTATTTTGTTTCCCTTGAACTTTCACATTATCTTCTTTGTATTTTAATAGCATTTTTTGTGTTAGACCAACATAAAGCAGAGGATGACTAAGATTCAGGGTTCAGGTTTATTCAAGTCCTAACAGTAAATAATGTTTCAGCATGTAGAAGTAAAAAAAAAAAAAGACAAAGACTAAGACATACAATCTACTATGGAAAGAAAAGTGATTATTAGATATTTAACATGAAAAAAAGCTAGCTTTTTCAGTTTTTTCCGTTTACTGTGAATACACCTATATAAAATCCCTACTTCGAGCTACTAAACACAATAGGGTGCAATTTGAGTTCAGTAGCTCGAAGAAGAATTGATGAGTGTAATTTCAATTGAATTCAGATAACTTCATCATCTACCCAGCTGTCCTGCAAAAGCATCAAGGAAATACAGTTCAAATAAATTGATCAATGTTTTACTTACTATTAAATCAAAGGCAACTCTAAGAAGGTTGTCTAGACTCTAGAGTCAAGACATAAATAAACTCCTATATCTGTTCACAGATCCTCTGATTGAGATTGAGCCATTTGTAGAGAAAATTTGACAGAAATTTTAGTTTTTCGGTGTAAGACCGAAAAACTAAAGTCTCAGTCGTACTGAGACCTTCCCAGTATGACTTAATTTTAGTGGAAAATACAAATTATTGACTAAAAAATGTCTAAAAACCAATGCATTTCACTCTTAGACTTATCTTCTAGGTGGCTTAACAGTCATTCAATAATTCTGGAGTTGGTGTGTGTTTTGTTTTCAGCCTCTCTTGTCTCACGTTGGACATTGATTGTGTTTGTTTGATTGTGTCATTACAGACTGTGAGTACTTAATTAGACACATGTTAGTTCTGGAGCCCAGCAGACGGTTGAGTATGGAGCAGATCTGTAAGAACAAGTGGATGAGACAAGGAGACCCAGACCCAGACTTCGACAGGGTGACAACCTTTTATTAAATATATAACCAAACATATTACACTCAGTGTTTTCTTCTGTTACCATATAAACAACCATCACCAAGGATTAAACAATGTTTGTCGTAACCCAAAAACGTTTCCTTTGATCCTTCTCTGAAAGCTAATTAGCTTCACGCTGCCTGTCTCTCCTTTCAGTTGATAGCGGAGTGTGAGCAGGTGAAGACGGAGAGAGAGATAGAGCTAATCAATGAGCAGGTGCTGATGGCCATGTCTGAGATGGGCTTGGACCGAGAGCGCACAATTCAGGTTGGACACAACTCGCTCACATCGATACATCTCAGTTTGGAGCACCAATTTCTGACAGTTAATTCTCATACCTTATTGGTTTATTCCAGTCCCTGCAAACAGATGCATATGATCACTACAGTGCCATCTACAGCCTGCTCGCGGAACGCCTCAAGAAACACAAGACGCTGCGTGTCGCACCGCCCCCGCCACGTTCCATTAGCTACCCTCTAAATGCCGTTCAGGTGAACCACTTTCTGTCTCTTTGTGTCTAGAAATGCTGATCACTCATGACTGCACTCATCTTCCATTCCAGAAGAAACCTGAACTTCAATGGTTGTTTTAATACTTCTGCAATTCAGGCATTTGATTCTTCTCCCTCTCAAAATGCATTGATTCATAAACAGATTTAGTGATAAAATCTGATTATCATAACATCTTTCCTTTTGGAAAGGTTAATCTGCGTTTATGGAGACAATGATGAGATGGGACCTGCATTAATATTAAGGACAAGAGAGGAATGCTGCAGATTGTTTTGATGTTGATTATGAAACCACTTTATTGAAAATTAAATGTCAGATTTATGAATATATTTTCTAATTATGTATAATAGTCGAAGATTTGTATGAAATCTTCAATCTAATGAGCTGTTTTGTGAATATGAACATCCATCCATCCATCCATTTTCTTACACCCTTCTTCCCTAATGGGGTCGGGAGGGTTGCTGGTGCCTATCTCCAGCTGCGTCCCGGGCGAGAGGCGGGGTTCACCCTGGACAGGTCGCCAGTCTGTCATAGGGCAACACAAAGACATACAAGACAAACAACCATGCACACACACATTCACACCTAGGGAGAATTTAGAGAAACCAATTAACCTGACAGTCATGTTTTTGGACTGTGGGAAGAAGCCGGAGAACCCGGAGAGAACCCACGCATGCACAGGGAGAACATGCAAACTCCATGCAGAAAGATCCCCGGCCGGGAATCGAACCCAGGACCTTCTTGCTGCAAGGCAACAGCTCTACCAACTGCGCCACTGTGCAGCCCTGAACATGAACATAGCGTATGCAAATCTTTAGTTTTACAAAAGTAACATTTCATTTTTATGAATAAAATGTGACTAGAATATTGAAAGTTAACTAATTAGTTTTACCAAATGGTCTGGAGAAGAACCACATTTTTTGTTGTCCTTTAATTGTGGATATTTTGTTACTTATTAACTTTGATGATAAATATGTGTGGGAACACAGAAAGACAATTTCTCTCGTCTTTCAGATTTTTTTTTATTTAAGCAGAAATTGACTTTTTGGTCCTCAAATGTCTCTATGGAAGGCATCGGGGTTTCCATGACTTTGATGGGTAAATCTTGTGGTAGTCGTGTGTATCCACTGAATGGAGTTCATAGGTTTTAACCCACATCTGTAAATCCAACTGCTCTAAGTAGATTGGGGTGAGAGCTGCACAGTGCTCCACATAACCTGTGTGTGTGTGTGTGTGTGTGTGTGTGTGTCCATACCCAGCAGACAGACCAACAAGGTAATCCTGTTGGCATGACCGTGCCCCATGTCCAGCTCATCAACCCAGAGAACCAAATTGTAGAGGTGAGTCAACTTTGAACTCTTCGTGGGTTGTTGTCAACATATCTTTGTGAAGGTATTTGAAAGAAGTCAGAGATGAGCTACTTTCAATTTTAATTTTTTCAAAGTCAGACCTGAAGAACTATCGACTTCCTGTCAAGAATTTCTGCTGCTGTTACTTTTGTTTACTATGTCTGTGTTGACTCAAACCCTCCTCCCAGACTGTTATCGGTCACAATCACACACACATGCACACGCAGACATAACACAGAGAAGGTCTGACTCACACGCGCTAAACCAAGAGTGTCAAATTACTGCATTGCAGCAGAGATTTTAATGAAAGGGTCCGGATCTTTTTATATAATTCTAGTGGAATTCTGGTTTTGTATTTTCCTTGAGCCACTTAAAGTATAAGCGTAGATTCCTAATATTTAACTCGATGTGTCTGTGTGTGTGTGTGTGTGTGTGTGTGTGTTTTTAGCCTGATGGTAACATGGCCCTGGACAGTGATGAAGGGGAGGAGCCGTCTCCAGAGGCAATGGCTCGCTACCTTTCAATGAGGCGGCACACTGTGGGGGTACCAGACCAAAGGTAACGTATCAACTTTTCACTCTGATGTTGTTTTCAACCTGTTTCTCTTGTTAGTTTAAAAATTAATGCTAACACTGATATGTAAAAGTTTCGACACCCCTTGAACTTTGTCCCGTTACAACCACAGTCACCTGTGAATTTTATGTGCAGTATAAACCTGTAAAAGGGAAAGATTATGCCTAATTTTTCAACTTATTTACAAATAAAAATGTGAAAAGTGTGGCATGCCACCCTTACTTAGATGCATCCAAATGAAACTGTGAAATTAAGAAAACCTGTCTTACATTAGAAGTATGTAAGAGCAGAGTTAAAGAACTATAATGATTTGGGTAAGATGAAAGAATGACCCAGTCAAAGTCCAGACCTAAATCCCTGAGATTAAAAGAGATTTCAGTTTCTAGATGTGAGAGAACTAAAGCAATTTTTTAGATGTTAAGAGTTTTTCTACCACTGTTTTTTAGATAATACTGAATGAAATTAACAAAATAAATGAAATGGAAAAACCTTCAACTGTTCATTGAGTCTAATAGAAAAAAACTGTCAGAGTCCTGGAAAGCAAGTGTGTTTCTGGACACATGGGGGCAGTTTGGGTCAGCGGGATGGAAACGTAAACATCTGCTAACTAACGTCTGATGATGCACCTGCTTCCATCACAGGACAGAGATGCAGGAAGAACTCCAAAAGCTTCCACCAGGTTTCCCTCGTGGTGTGATCCCTCAACCCCCCTTCCCCCAACTTGCCCCCACTATGGCCCAAATGCACACTCTCATGCCCACACAGAGCTTGCAGCCTACACAGCAGCTGGAGTACAAGGTACCGTCACCGGGGTTACACCGGATTGTTTTTGTTATATGTGCGGGAACCATCATGATTTATTTTCCCTGTACGACCGTCGATGCCTCAGGAGCAATCGCTGCTGCAGCCGCCTACCCTGCAGCTGCTCAATGGCATGGGGCCTCTGGGCCGAAGAGCTTCCGATGGCGGGGCCAACATTCAGCTGCACGCTCAGCTCCTGAAGAGGCCCAGAGGGCCCTCGCCGCTCGTCACCAGCCCGGTGAGGGTCCGGATCTTTTCACGTTGTGTGTTTGTTTGCCCGTGTGCCCACGTTGCTTTGACCAGTGAACTCTTTGCCTCTCTCAGCATCCTAACACCGCTGTAGCTCCGGTGGATGAGGAGGGTTCAGATGGAGAGCCAGACCAAGAGGCGGTGCAGAGGTAACCCATGGTGACGGGTTTATGTGCTAATGGTTTTCGTTATAGAGCTGCTGTCTGAACAGGGAAGTGCTGAAATCTCATGGCCTTTGGGGAAAAGTTAGAGATAGTGGATCCTTGTTAAAACAAGAATTTTGACCATTTGGAAAACATATTTAGTTTCAGTTTTAATTAAAGATGAAATAGCTGCGTAGAAAGGGCTTAAAATATTGGATCCAATCTTCTTTAGGCCTAAAGGCCCCAACATACTTCATCCAAAATGCCAAAAAAGTCTCTCACTGACATAGACATGTAAAGAAAATTGCATCAATTTATTCGCAGAAAGGCATTAACCTGCCAAACTAAAAGTTGTTGTTCATGGAGGGGGCTGTCTGCAGACAGGTTTGCCGTAATTTCCATGATATTCTAAAAACAGAGGATGGAGGGGAACCTTGGTGGGTAGGTCCGTGACATTTATTAAAGTGGGAGAGATATCACCCAGGTGGTCTGTGACTGAAAGATGTTTGCAAACTGCGTGTTGACTTTGGATGAAGTATGTTGGAGCCTTAATTATAAAGCTAATTGTGGGATAATAGGCTGAAAAGAGTGCGCTACGGTGTTTCAGCTGCTCCTCTTCAGACTGCAGCATCTATTCTCCTTGCCGGTGTCCTGGGTTGCTGGGAGTGAGTGCCTTCAGGCTGCTCTGCTTCTTTTCCCCCTCGGGTGGTGGCCACTGTGCTGTGGTGCTTATCCCATCTTTTCCTCTTTCTCCATCGCGCAAGTGCCTTCTGCCACCATCCCGAAGCGATTCTGCCATCCGTTCTCTCAAACTCTCTGAGCCAGAGCTTCTTTATCTTTCTCATCTGCGTAAGTGCCAAATGACTCTGTGGACGTCTTTCACCCTTTCTCACACAGCTTTGCTAACTCCTGAAGCTTGCCAAAGCGGCGACTGCCTAAAAGAACAAATAGCAACCAGCCCAATCCTTTAATTGGAAGCTGGGTGGTTGTTTGACTCCCATGAAGCCTTAACATCCATCTGTGGTGTCATTTTATTTGATGTTTTCTGATTGGCTAAGATGATATGAATGATGGCACCTATTGGCAGAGGAGGGAAGGGCAGGGCCTTCCCCCGCCCCCATCCCTGTTAGCCAATGAGGACAGAGAGCTGACCAGCGCTGCTTCCTGTCTCCCACCCTCACCCCGTCCTCCTCCCCCCTTCCTGCGGCCCAGGTACCTGGCGAACCGCTCCAAGCGGCACACGACGCACGTGCTCCCAAGCACATCGCATGGCGAGCCCTCGACAGAGTCACAGCGGCCCCAGGGCCCCCGCCAGAGGGCCGGCTGGGTGCCTGACACATACGCCCGGTGAGGGGACACGCCCACTCTGAGCTGAATACACACCAACACACTCCCACGCACAGAGCACTCTGGTTTTTTACGCAGTCACGTGGATGAAAGAAGCACCTGGCCCTTCCAGGCAGGGCCACAGTTACAGATGTTCCGATCACAGCTGTGTTGTTGTGAAGGTCGGACCTGCGCTGCTGATTTTTACCTGACTCTGAACTTTGTAGCCTTCCAGCTGCTAGCAGACATTAATTATTTATATATTGGGAGTAGAAGCAACATTTTATAATAGAACTGATGTTCTATTTTATCATAAAATGAGTACAAACTTGAAATTTTTCATCTTGCACTAAAGATTTGAAATTATTTCACAAACTGTAGAGTAGTCTGTTTTCTATGCCTTAGCGCTGGAACTGACAATTACTTTGGTAATTGATTATTCCGACTATTAATAGAATTTAAAAATGTTCACACTGCAGAAATTTTATTTAACCGCTTAACCCTTTTTATGGAATATTAGAAATATATTAAATTATGCAACTGAACAGTTCAATTTCTTCTTAAATAAAAAAAGTTTTTGCTGCCAAAAATGCTGAAATAGCATTCCTGTAGTGCACGCTTTTTAATCTTTTTGTGCTAAATTCAAAATGTAGACATTTTTTGTATAGTTTTGACTTAATTACAGTATACACTCAAATTGTCTTTTTGAGTCTGTGTTCTCCAGTTAATGATTGATTTATTATTAAATTAGTTGCCAATTATTTCTAGAATCAGTTTATAACGATTAATCAGATTAATCATTTCATCTCTACTTTATACACTGACTAAATGACTGTAAAATAAGAACTGAAACTGAGAAGCTGAACCAGCTCGTTTAAAACAACACTTTTACTTGCCTGAATCACTACCAATCAGGAAACTAATGGTTTCCCAGCCTGACAGTAACTAGTGAAGGGAGGCAACACAACATGGAAACCTTTAGCAGAATAGAATATTTACTTTTATTCATTTAATTATTGAATTACAGAAGAGGCTTTTACCGGAAAACATTCACCGTGAAAATAAACTTAAAGGATTGTTTTGAGTGAAATTTATGAAGAATAAATTCAATAAAGTTTATTTGAATACATTTTGCTGTTTGATAGCAAAACATTTTATTAAATGGCTGAACAAAAAAGATTAATATTCCATTATGTCATTTGTGTCCTTTTGTTCTATACAAATATGGAAAAAAAAACATTTAAGCCTTTCATAATACCACTAAGTTTAAACTCACTGCTCAGTTCTATTTCTTTTTTTCACCTATTTTGTGTGTGTAAGAGCCACAGGTTGCACCATCTCTAAGATTTCCAGAAGTTTCCCAAAATTCACAGCTCAGCATATACTGTGAAAGACATCGGTGAAAAGCTTTGAAAGATAAAAGAGCAAATTTCTGTCAAAATGAGTCTTCCTGGTTTCTGCTGAAATCTTCCTCTGATTTAAACTTGTAATGGATAGCCAGCATATCTTTCAAGAAATAGTTTGTCTTTAAATCCACATTAAGTCTTCTTCAGCTCAGCAAAGAATTTTTTTTACATTTTCGACAAGCTTGGTATTGATTAAGCTGAAATTCTCAACAAACAATTTATTGTTGCATTTTTGGATACAAGTCTTGTAAATAATGATAGAAAAAGTTAAAATTTACAGTAGTTATTCGCGTGTTCAATGTTAATCAACAAAAAACAAAGAGAAAAAAAAACCTTTCTGTTTATTATTACAAACCCTCCCTGGTCACTATTTGTATGACAAAGAAAATCATTTACATAAAACCTTTACCTGTTTTGTTTTTAAATCTAACAATTCTGGGAATTTCGGAGTATTTTTGCACATTTTTACTGCATTATGACAACTGGAAGCAAAGGTTGGAAGATCTTACTTGTGTGTTTCTGTGTCTCTGAATGAATGTGTCCGTGTGTGTCACTGTGCCTGTGTTATGTGTCATGTCGTGTGACCTTTTACGTGGATGTGTGTGTGTGTGTGTGTGTATACGTACACCTGTTTGTGTGTGTGCTCCCTGCGGCTCCCACCTTGTTTCAGATCCACCTATAAGGACTGTAACACCCTCCACCTCCCCATGGAGCGCTTCTCTCCTGTCAGACGCTTCTCTGATGGCGCCGCTTCCATCCAGGCCTTCAAGGCTCACCTGGAGAACAGCAGCCTCATAAAGCAGCTCAAGCAGGTGCGTCACTTGATTGGGTGAGAGGAGGTGGGCGTCAAACTGAATTTACCAAACTAGTAAATTCAGTTTATTTTATAATAAACAACGTCACTGTTTATTATAAAATTACATTATTTTTGTTGGGTTCCATTTTATTTTTTTATGTCATGAATCTCATCTGATGCATAAATATTCTTTACTTTAGGTTCTGTAAGGAGGCAGTAATGTGTAAAAAGGACTTTTTTGAGCTTTGTGTCATGTTGTAATATTATTTCCTTTTTAAAAATTCTACTTAGAGTTTTGCTTTGATTCTTTTATGTATGTTTGAGAAATCCTTGAATTTCCCATGGCAACCATTCAGATGTGCAAAACATTTGGGTGTACCGAGTGGCGCCTTTGAGACGCAACTCCTCGTCTGGTCTGCGGTCTCCAAGCATCTCTGTCCGGCGACTCCTCCAGACTAGGGAGAGCAGCAAATAGCCACACTTGGTGAAACTGCGCATCTGCTGAGCTCAACATGTAGGAAGATCATAAACGGCATAATGAGGAACATTATTCTGATGACATGATGAAGGCATAGTGTCAGAAGGATGAGGAGCTTCTTAAAGAGGCAGAGGCCCAATTTCAAGGCATCAAGTCATGTTTGAAATAAACACCATTTTTATAACAACTTAATGTTACAGGTACTTGATAGGGAAATAAAATGGGATCATTTTATTTACTGCCCCTTTAAAAACAAACTGTTTCAAAGGAAACATCAGTCATTTCCACGTGCACACATCATGAGGAGTTGTAGGTAAGATATGCTGAGGCTCAGACTCTGGTTAATGGTAGGAAAGGAGCAGGATCATGTTGTCCCATCACAGCATAAAAACAAAGAACCTTTGTAATTTGTAGAGGCCATTTATCTAACAGGATTGCTCCTGTCTGATATTTTTGTTCTTTTCTCTGCTCTGCTCACTCTTGTGGCCTTATTGGGAATGTGACACTCAGCAGTATTTGGAAAAGATTAGATCAGGCCGAGGCTCTGACCTGGGAAAACCCACAAGCTGCTTTCTGAGACATTACATCATCCGCAGTAGGATTACATCTCAGGGACGTTGGCAGGGAAAGGGATAATCATCATGGTGGCAGCAGGTGCGCCATCTTTGGCCTGTACTGATGTGCTGGGATTATCATTACTCAAGTGTCCCAGGGGTTAATAGGCTAGAAGACATAGTGATGTTAACTCCTCCTCTAGCCAACTAGAGGGTCATGTACTCCATATGCAGATTGTAGGGCAGAGCCAGGTTAAGACCTTACAGAAAACTGTTTTCACTCACATAAACCGTAGTTTAAAGTATCAGGATCCAGATATGAACTTAGTTTGAGTCCACAGTAGTGACTTTTACCACATTTCGATTAACTACTGCTGCCTTTGAAAACTTTCCAAAATCTGTGTACAATCACAGTCCTTCAAGCCAGTCTGGCTATGGTTCATCAAGGTGATAGCAAACCTTTCTGGAATCTGTACTGTCTGTTCTGGTATTAATATAAAATATTTCTCATGTCTGCGTATGAAATAGGAGTGTGAGCAGCTCCAGAAGAAGTATGCTGCCCAGCAGGATGAACGCTTCCTTGAGCACACCCAGCAGCAGCACATTCTGTACCAGCAAGAGCAACAAATCCTTCACCAGCAAATCCAGGTTCCTGTTGATCATTTTAAATATTCTGACTGAGTTCACAAAGTACACCAAAATGCAGCAATAAACCCAAAAGCCCCGTGGGGGAATACTTCAAACAATTTCCCACTGACTGAGGTACATCTAGATGTCTCCACTCATGTTATCAGCGCTATAAACAGATGGCTTTTGTTTGACAATGCAGGTTTTTACATATAATTTCAGAAGACATGAAGCCTAATACTTTCTGTGGTTTTTTTCTATGTTATAATCAGACATATGGAAATTTTAGGTTTTAGGTGTCAAACCAACAGACACTGGAGCATTGAATTAGAGTTGGGTAATGAGTCAGTAATGTATGTGTATATATATATATATATATATACATATACGTAATCAATATCAATAGACTATTTAATTGTATTGAACTGGTTCTAGGCAGAGGTTTTGTATATATTTATATATACGTAGCTTTTTCACAGCCAGATCAGCATCAACTTACTCACTCCTTGGTTGCCTAGCAACAACTTGTTGAGTAACTTGCGCAGCAGTAGTTTCTGGTTTCACCACCTCAGAGCCGTTTAAAAATAATAAAAACAGTTCACATCAGTTTGCTAGTATTTCAGATATTTAAAAGAAAAACAGAATCAAGAATTATCTATCAACTGATATATAACATTTGTGTCATAAATTATTAGCCATGTTGTCCAGCTACATTGAATTCACCAAACTGTTTTTTAAAGTTATGACCTTTTGAGGGAGGGTTAGAATATGAAACCATATTCCTGGCTTTGAACTTTCAGCCCTGTTCAATTCATCATCTTAAAATAGAAAGGTAGGACACAACAGCTAACCTGACACCATTAGTAGCTTTGGAGGAGCTGCAGAATTCAACACTTGAATGTAGGAATTTGGCGACTTTGTTGCTTTTTTTGGGCGACCAGCAAATCGAAAACACTTTTTGAAAGAAATCTAATTGAAGTCCTGTTTGTTGCTTGGATCAAAAGGACAGAACGTGTGGTCATGAAAACATAACCACATAAAGTGCTGTTATGTTTTTACCAAATATAGTAAAAATGTGGTAAAAACATTTTACCACACTGCTATAGCATTTCTATAGCAGATGCTATATAGGTGACATATTTTTTTTTGCGTTTTGCCAACAGGGTCTGTCTTTAGGCCATGGAGAGAGCCAGCCCAGTCACTTAACCCACCAGCTCCAGAGGTGAACAAACACACATTACTCATCAGCTGTTGAACGGTGAACAATGATGCTGTGGTGCAACAATATCGACTGAAGTGTTACATCACTGCTGTCTCTCTCTGGCCCGTCCTCCTTCAGGTTGCACATCCAGCCCTCCAGCCCTCCGCCAACACATCCCAGCAACCACCTCTTCAGACAACCCAATCAGAGTTCTCCGCCTGGCTCTGCAGGCCTAATGCAAGGGCATGGTTAGTAATGGCCCTTTTTTTTTTTTTTTTTTGGTTTCAACACAAAATTTTGGTGTAGGTGCAGTAACTAAGCAGAAATGCTGTGATCACTGCAGATCACTTACAAGAACCAGAGGACTGGCTGATTTAATGTTCTACTGCTCCGCTTTAACTGTCCTGTTATATTTTAGCCGCACATCTATTATTAATGGCTAATTACCCTTTAGGTAATTACATTAATTTTTTAAAACATTAATTAGAAGTAGGATTAAAATGAGGTGGGGATGCATGAAGGTTTTAAAGAGGTCCGCTTTACTACTTTTTGTTTTTATTGTCCTTATATAAACACTTTTGTGTGGTAATTCTTCACATGATCATTAGTAATGCAAGAGACATGAAGGCAAAGTTTTTGCTTACTGGATAAAAAGTTCAAACTGGGAAAACAGGCAAAAAATCACTAGATGTTAATGCAATAACCCCTTATGCCAATGTTGAAATTATATTCCAGTGCTATGATGCCAGTCTTCACGAGAACATTCTGTTACATTATGTGGGGAAACAAAAATCTCAGATAATCAAAAGTTTTTCTTGAACATGTCCTGGATATATTTTGTCTTCTTGAAATAATACAAATTGAAAGTGTATCTTTATCACTATTTCCACCACTTTACATACTTAGATCTGTCCTGAAATTAAGGAAAAAGATATTTGATATTTGGAAGCACTCTGTGGAAAGCCCATTCTGCTCAGCTGCTTTTTAAAGAAATAGTCAAAAGTAAGAACAAAATCAGGAGTCATTTGGCTAAATGTAACTTAAAGTACGTGCAAGGGTGCAACAGCACTTTCTTCTCATTGTATCTGCTGAGTGTTCACATATAACATGGCAGAGGCTGTTGGTCTCAATTTCCTTTACTGTTAATTGGTGATTTACTCATGAGGGTTTAGCTGCAGTACTGTAAGGTAGCTGTAAAGATGTTAATCTTAGGTCACAGGTGGCCCCTTCACTGAGTGTTTGTCTGTTTGCATACGGCAGGCCATTTTAACATAAAATTGCTTCAGTTCCATCTGACTATCCGTAATTAAATTCCTGATATCTAAAATTAGGTTTTGACTGGACACAACTACATTTTGACAATCCTGAAAGGTTATTTAAGGTATCTGCATTCTCATTCAAACTGGTATGAAGAACAGCTCAACATATATTCAAATACATTCTAACAAGTCAAATTCTTTTCATGACATCTTAAATTATATCACCAAATTCATCGTTTAAATGGCCTGACATCCATGAACACAATTCAAGATATCACAAATGTAACTATGACTTGCCAAAATGCCGCTTTTTTAGAACTGACCAAGCAGTTGCCTGCAGGATTTTGGATATCTTTTCTCATTGAAATTTCAAAGTTCTATGAAAATCTGGGATGTTTTGGCTAGACAGAATAATTATTGACTATATCAGTAATGTTATTCTAGTCAGAATGCTACTTCAAGGTATCTGAAATAGAAAGCCATCTATGTTCAAGATATCTCTAATTTATCTTGGTATATCTTAGAAGAAATTATTACAAGTTAAAATTACAGTTCTAGATGTCACTTAATTTTGCCTATTCATTATTTGCTTTCAAGATATCTGCACTTTAGTTTGCTCTAGTTGAATCCATATATATCGCATATCAAAACATATGTTTAAAGTACGCCATACATATAGTAGAATAGAAAAGAATTGGACACTTAAAATAAAAGAAAAACAGCTGTCAAATCATATTTGTTTATTTATTTATTTTTCTTTCTCCCAAAAAGAGCTCATGTTGCCTCATAAACTTGTGTAGTTTTAAGATTTTAGGTGTCCTTGCGCTAAAATATGATTTTTACTCTTACTGACTATGTCAGATGTGCTCACACGGTGCTTTTATTCTCACCAATTGCTTCCTCTCTCAGCGGCTCAGTCATCGGTCCAGTACCAACACGGTGCTCCAGCGCTGTACCAGGGACAAAGTGGCAGCCCGCCCCCCACAGGCCTTCCTCGAGTCACTCTCCCAGCCAATCCGCAGACAGCACCCGGCCGCCCCGCCGTCCCACTGGCACCGGGCGTACCGCAACAGCAGCAGGTATCTACCAACAGCCAAACCAGTCACTGAAGGTTGAATCCAGTGTGCCGGGAGGAACTTACTCTCTGCTGCTGCTGCTGCTGCAGGTGACCATTCAGGTGCAGGATGTGGAGCTGGGAGGAGGGGCACAGAGACCAGGCAGTTTCCTGTCCACACCGGGTGGACACAGAGTCCTCGGGAAGCAGCTCAGTGCAGACAACGCCGAGACGCACAGGTGACCCCTCTGAACAGCCAGTCAGCGCGCCCCCTGGTGGCTACCAACATTACCCAATGGACTGTTACAGTTTCTTCTTCTGCAGCCTTACAGTTTGTTTGTTTTTTCTTTGAGACAGATCTGATTGTTTAAAAAATGTAATTACTCTGTTCTTTTATGAATTTAATGAATTTTCTTTTTCTTTTTTTTTTTCCTTGGTTATTAACATTGTGGATACAGTTACTGTTTTTTTTATACTTGGATTTTAACATTTGAAGCATCCATTATGTTTCAGAGGTTTTAAGATGTGTGTATGTGAGAATGAGCATCATGTTTGTTACCATTTAAAAAGCAAAATGCATGTAAATCTTCATCATCATTGATTGCTGAGAGATCATCAACTAACTCTCCACATCAGTGTGTCTGGGTGAGTGTTCAGATATGAGTGTGATCTAACCAGTGGATTAGATCAGTCACCTTGTGAGCTCCTTACACTCTTTATTATTGTCAGGACTGTCTTCACTGAGAGACTGTATTACACAGTTAAAATGTTTGCTTTGTTTCTACACTCCTCAGTGAAAACTTGTACTCTGGCCAGACTGAAGTGTTTGCTAGGTTGTGTGTGTTGAAGTTTTCTAGATTATTGTAAAAGGTTTCCACTAGGCATGGGCCAGTTGCAAATCTCAAGGTAAATCGAGGTCTTAAACAGATATTGTTTTAAGGTGTTACATTTTTTGTCACACTGTCCCTATGGTTTAAAAACCTATTAAAGAAATGCCAGAGAATGCACCAATGTGAGTTTTCTCCTGCCACGTGGAGCAGAGCATCACAGCGCTGCACACTGCCAATCAACTGGCTGAAAGAAGCCTTCTTCACTTTTCTCTTACTCACATGAAAGACGGATTTTGTCTGAACTAAAATCTGGAACACGCCTGACCAGTTAACAATCTATTGTCAGCTTTAATGCTTCCAGTGTTTAATGCTATGTCAACCCTAATGGCTAAAATGGAAAACAATAGCATCATTCTTCCATTGGGTAATTGTAGGTGCTTTAAAGAAAAATGGAGCAGAGAAAATTATATACAGAGTGAATTCAAAGAAAAATAGTCATTTAAATTCAAATTTAAAACAAACTAAAAAGTTAAGACATGACGTGACTAAACAGTTTTTGACTTTTAAAAAGTAAAATGATAAATGGCATCCACAGTTTGTTTGAAAAGTTACAAGGTTTTCATTGAGTTGACTCGGAAGCTGAGGATGAGACGTGGCTTACATCCGACAGTCAAATGTACTAAAGTAAATATTTTGCGCACACTGCTTCTGTCACTGCAGTGGTCTGTGGTGAGGTGGTAACACAGAAATATGATGAGATATTAAGAGATGTATAATCTGGGCTAGGGAGAGCCGGTAGATGCTAAATAAAAGTGGTTCAAAAGGATCCCCACCTGTCATTTTTGTTTGCACTGATTTATCACTTTTCAGGTCACTCAAAAACGCTTCATATGAAATGAGTCATTTTCATTCACACAGCCATTCAAATGCTGATTATGGCAACCTACTGGATTATAGCCACAACTGCTCTAGGGCATGATAACCAAAGGACGCAAAATAGTCCAAGTCTGCCAAATAAAAGTTGAGCCAAGCATTCAATATTTTCTTTTTTTCTTTTTTTTACTTTCTTTTTTTTTAAAGCAATTAAATCATATTGTGTTAATATGGTAAAACTGGGGTATTTTTTTTATGTAAAATGCAAATTCAAAAAATACTTTATTGATCCCAAAGAGAAATTAAAAATAAACTGAAACTAAATAAATCTAAAAATAAAAACCGATGAGAATGTGATCCTGGCCCATGCGTTGTGTCCATTCTGTGTGAAAACTGGACAATGTTGTTTGTCGCTAACCTTCCTGTTCCTTCCTTCCTGTTCAGCCGCAGCCTCGGCCGTTTCACCTCCGCCTACGACCAGGCCCATTTCAATCCGCACCTCTTCTCCAGCGACGCTGCCTCTCGGGGCGCCTCCGGAGTCGTCGGCTCCTACAACCCCTACCTGCAGGCTGCCTCCCTGAAAGTCCCCGGCCTGGAGGGCTACCAGAGCGGGGCTGTGGGGACCGGCAGCTACGGGACCCCCTCCACACTACAGCAGGCCCTGCTCTCCCCGACTCCTTTGGACTACCGCCCCCCGCAGCAACACGTCACTCCCACCCTGCAGGGCCTCCTGTCTCCTCGGCATTCTCTGACGGGCCACGCGGACCCCAGGTTGCCCCCGCAGGACTTGGCTGCCCTCCTGAAGAGACAGAACCTCCGGCAGTGCCCTGCACCCCAGACCCCACCCAGCGGTGCAGCGCAGGAGTTTGGAGAAATGCTGCTCCTCCGCCAGCTGAGCCCGGGAGACACCCTGGAGCCCGCCGTGGCTCAGCCTGCCTCAGGGGGTCAACACTACCACCATCTCCTCCAAATACAGCCCCCAGAGGTTCAACAGCAGCCGCAGCACGTGACGCAGGCGCCATGTCCCAGTTTACCACACTCGGAGAGCATGGAAGAGGACGAGGCTCCTGCTGGATACCACCACCCGCATGAAGGCCTGCTGGCTAAAGCAGGAGACGCACATGAGCTCCTGGGGCCCCCCCGCGGTGGCACCCCACCTTACAACTCCCCTACACACAGGCACGGTGCTTACATAAGGAGTCCTCCTGCTTCAAGAGGTCAGACTGGTTCTTCAAAAGCGACATCTGTTCAATCGACAATTCAACTCTTAAACGAGTGGCAGTTTTCTCTTTTGTGTCAAAATGTCTTCATGTGAACTCTTCTGTTTTAGAATCTGAGCATGTAGAGTGCCGGCCCCAAGGACAGGCCATGGAAGTGCCTGATCACAACGGGCTGAACTATCAGCGAGGCCCCCAAAGCGAAGTCTATAGATCTAGAGGGCAGCTTCAGCGTCACCACACCATTCAGACCTGTGACGATGCCTACGTGAGTGAAAGTCAGCTCAGATTTCTCCGGTTCCATAGGAAACAAACCAATTTGTTTGTTCCTTTGGTAAAGATGTGCAAAACCTCTTAAAATAAATGTGCTTCTATTTTAAAATGATTATTTTACACTAAAGCATTTTTAAAAAAATTGTAGCCTCTTATATAGATTTATGCAGTGCTATGAAAAATATTGAAAATTCATAAGCACCCCTGCTGCCAATCCTTTTACAACTCGTATTAGGACTCCATTTACTGTCACTTAGTTTTGTCCTTTCACTTTTACTGTAACAGCAAGAAATGTTACCAAGTATTTTTGTCTGCATAGTTTCTAGTTCCGATATCATAGTTTGGATCTTTTCATTTTTCTTGACTCAACCCATCCAGATCCTCCTGATTCCTCTCTTCAGCTCACCAAAAGAGAACTGTAGGATTTAGTTCTGGAGACTCTAATGGGCATGGAAGAAAGTTGATTTATGAGTTGATTTGGCCATATATTTATTTATTTTTTGGATTATTCTATTGAAAAGCCCTTTGGAAACCCATTTACAGATAGAATCTACGTGGATTTCATTTAAAATTTATTGTGGAAGAGAAACAGGCCTGTAGCTACCGTGCAATAACTTAAAAAAAGTGACATTTCAATAAGAGAAATTCTCCTCTTACCTTTTTTTTGAAGAGATGGCACAATTCTTGGCAACATTATTTCCCAAAATGCACTTAAATTAATAGTAAACTCGCTCTTAGATTTTCAGTATGAGATTATGCTACTGCAGTAAAAGAGGGATTTATTTGACTTAAATATTCACCAGCAAATTTCTCCATATCTGCAGCTCCGGAGAGCAAATTGTTTTTAATCTTGTTTTAGGAGGGTCAAATAATGATGGGTTTTTTTGTTTGTTTTTTGGATAAGATCTGTTTCTTAGCAGATCATAATTTAATTAGTGCTGCATACATATTATTTTCTCACTTAAGCTGAAAGAATTAGCAAAGGGATTCATGATTCGCGAGTGATGTCATGTAAATATGTTGGCAGGAACAGTCTCCCTCTGTGTGTGGTTCGTTAGAAGTGCTGTGGTGCACGTCCGGCTGTTTGCAGCTCGTCTTCTTTGTAAATCTCTCAGCGAGCCAACTTTCCTGAAGACTGGCCGGGAGGAAGAAATGAAATATGCAAATTGAATCAGACTTTCTATGTATAATTAGTGAAAAGAGTGGAGCATAATCAGAACTTCTTTGCTCGCTAAGAAAGTTGCCACCGTTTTGACTCTCTAACTGTATTTTCTGCTAATAGCCCACAGAATCACCTTTACGTCATTTTTGTTTCTCATCTGTTTGCCACCTTCTTTCTTATTAAATCCAATGGAAGCAAATCCTTAGCCTTCCTAGTTTTCCACATCAACCGTGATGGATTATTTTTGTCTTATCTATTTAAGAAAAACATATTAAATTATCTTTCTGCTACTATATCTGTCATTCCCTCTTTCTGCTCAGGATCAGGCAGATCCCATGTCTGGTATGAGCCTCTTGGCAGGAAAGGCGCTCAGCTCGGCTCGCATGTCCGACATTCTCAGCCAGACGTCTCTGACTGGAAGCCAGCAGCTTCACCAGCGAGAGGAGTCAGGTCGGTAGAGGTGCAAACACCTCCAGCGTTGTGCAGATGTTCAATTTTTTTTTGACAAATCCAGTAAATTAGCTGTTTTTTTTCCCCTCTCAGTTTGCGATGTAGAAGGGGAGCTCCATGCTGCAGCCTGTTACCCGTCGTCCTGCACCAGTGACATGCTCCTCAGCTACAAACCCCCAGATCTGCAGTACAGCATGGAGCAGGCTGGCGTCTAGCACAGGTATGTGTACAAAGTAATAGAAAAAAAAATATTTGTGACTTGTGCTGTTGTTGAACCTTTCAAAATGAAATTGCCACCAAAAGCTTCCAGCATTTTGAACAAGAATCCTATTTTACACCCTGGTCCCTGGCTGCTCTAGCCTTTGTTATTTTTTGTTTTCCCTGATTCAAACCCTTTACATGTTTCAGTTTTTGTCACATTGGTGTGGTCACACTAATGTAGCAGACAATTGTGAAGTTAAAAGAAAACCGACAAGCTTTTCAAATCAATCTAAGTTGTCTTGATCCTTAACAAGTCAATTTTCTGAAAAAACATCTTTTGCTGCAGCTACAACCAGTCAGTTGTGTGTAGTTCAGTGCAGTGTTAGCCTCAAGTCTTTCACAGCATTTTTTTTACGACTCTGTCCAGCTTCCCTGTCACTGCAGAAGAAAGGCCTCTCCACAGTATGATGATGTCACCTATGTGTTTTACCATGGCGACAGGGACAAAAGTTTAACTTGTCTCTCATTTGACCAGAGAACCTTCTTCCATAGTTGGTTCTGCTCCTTAGATGACCTTGAACATAGCAAAATTTATTTCTAACAACTTTCAATTTGTCATACAGGTTACATATTGAGATTATATATGGTTCTATTTCATCCCTACTGACCGCCAGAGGCGGTGCTTCAAGCACTGAATGATCATTCTTGCGCATGCGCAGGTCGAGTACTAATGACAACAAAGTCACCTGTGACCTGCCGGGGACCCATGTGACTCTATATAGTCACGTGGCACCCGGCAATCAATCCCTTTTGTTCTTCTCGCGCGCAGGTGTGTTGAGTACAGGTGTGTGGTCGTGTGAAGCTGGTTGCTTCTGTGTGTACCACTATTTTCCTAGCTGCTTGTTGCTGGTAGCCCCGTGACCGGCTTTGGTCGGAGCTGCGGGTAAGTCTCGCCCTCCAGGGGCTGCACAAGCTGCTTTCACCTTACCTGATCTGCGGTGGCCGCAAGTTTTTCTTCTTTTCTCGGCAATAGCTTACTGTTCGCTTTGAATTGCCACGTTAATTTTTGTGGCTCTTTTGACTCACGGTAGCGTTTCTGCTCGCGCTGAGTTCGTTTTCAGTTGGTTTCTCTAAACTCACCCGTAGCGTTTCTGCTCGCGTTGAGTTCTACAGTTTGTTTGCCTAAACTCACCCGTAGCGTCTCTGCTCGCGTTGAGTTGTTTACCTAAACTCACCAGCAGCGTTTCTGCTCGCGTTGGGTTCTTCTATAGTTTGTTTGCCTGAACTCACCAGTAGCGTTTCTGCTCGCGTTGAGTTCTACAGTTTGTTTGTTTGCCTACACTCACCAGTAGCGTTTCTGCTCGCGTTGAGTTGTTTACCTAAACTCACCAGTAGCGTTTCTGCTCGCGTTGAGTTCTATAGTTTGTTTGCCTGAACTCACCAGTAGCGTTTCTGCTCGGTTGAGTTGTTTACCTAAACTCACCCGTAGCGTCTCTGCTCGCGTTGAGTTGTTTACCTAAACTCACCAGCAGCGTTTCTGCTCGCGTTGGGTTCTTCTATAGTTTGTTTGCCTGAACTCACCAGTAGCGTTTCTGCTCGCGTTGAGTTCTACAGTTTGTTTGTTTGCCTACACTCACCAGTAGCGTTTCTGCTCGCGTTGAGTTGTTTACCTAAACTCACCAGTAGCGTTTCTGCTCGCGTTGAGTTCTATAGTTTGTTTGCCTGAACTCACCAGCGTTTCTGCTCGCGTTGAGTTCTTCTACAGTTTGTTTATCTACACTCACCAGTAGCGTTTTCTGCTCGTGCTGAGTCCATTTTACTTTGCTGTTATTTATCTGACTCACCAGTGGCGTTTCTGCTCACGCTGAGTTTGGAACCTCTACGGGGGTTTTCCTACAACGGAGTCACCAGTAGCGTTTTCTGCTCGTTTTGACTTCTTGTTGCTGGCGGGCTAATCACGCCTTTCAGCAGTATGTTGCTGGATAATTTATGCTGCTCGACCTGTCTGGTTCCACTTCAGCCCGACGACGGGCATGACTTGTGTCCCTCCTGCCTCGGTGTGGAACATCTCCGGGAGGCACTGTCGGATAACGCTTGCCCCAACTATTGCGTCATGCCCCGGTCAGTCAGACTGGATAGGTTGGCTGCTCTGGAGCAGCCTACCGACTGGGCGGCGCTGCTTGCCGATGGGGAAAGCGATGTGCAAACGATGTACTGTGGCTGCACCTTTGGTACCGGCAAAGCGAGCCAGACAGACCGATACAGGGAGGCTGTCCACGAGAGCGGATCATCTCACTACTGAGACGGCCCAAATGAAAGCCCTCCTCCAGTCCTTTCAGACTGCTGGGGATCGCGGCGCGGCTCTCCCTCCCGAGCAGGATGAAATGTCAGTCAATGACGACGATGCTGTTTCTGTGGCGGCCTCTGGCACCCATTTCTGTGAGGATCTTCCGGAGCTGGGCTCCGGGGCCTCTGGGTCGGACTCCATTGCCTCCCAGGAGGATACGGGGGAGTCTGTGACATCCGCTATTCGAACGGCTCTTGCTCGTTTACAGATTAGTGTTCCTCAGGCCCAGCCTACGGCTTCCAGCGCCTTCTTTAAGCGCAGTAGATCAGAGACTGCCTTTGTGGTAACTCCCTCGGCGGAGTATGTGCGGGAACTACGTGCTTGCTGGTCAGACACCAAGGCGCTTTCACGTCTGACAACGGATGGCAGGGTCCTGGCAGCTATGCAGAAGGCACCCAGGGTTGGCTTGGGGCAGATGCCAGTGGTGGAACCGGGCATTGCCTCTCTTATTATCCCACCTGATGAGGCTTTGCAGCCCAATGCCCGTTGTCTGCGTCCTCCGTGCTGTATTACCGACGACCTTCTCTGCAAGGCCTATGACTCTGGGGCCCGCATGGGCCGGATTGGGAACTCTCTCTCCCATCTTATGCTGGCCCTGTCTTCCTCCTTGGAATCTGTTCCACTGGACCATGCCACGCAAGGCCTGGTTGATGCATCTCTGCAGGCCTTTGCTCTTATGACGAGGGAACTTGGACGCACACTCTCCACACAGGTTCACGCTCGCCGCCAGGTCTGGTTGGCGCAGTCACCACTTACTGAGCCTTGTAGGAGGACCCTCCGGGCCCTGCCTGTGCATCTGGGGGATCTTTTTGGTTCTGCGGCACTGGACGCCTTGGACCGTACAGCTCAGGCCTGTGGAACAAGGCAACAGCTGGCAGGGCTTCACAGGTGTGATCGCCAGCCAGTCAGCACCTGGGCAGCTGCGGGTCCTTCACGGAGGTCCTCAGGGCCTTCTCCTTCTTCCACTAAGCCCCAGGGTCTGGTACCAGGTCAGAGATTGGTCCAGGGACCTGCTCCAGCTCAGAGAAACAGAGCTCCAGACCGAGCTGGGACAAAATCCTTTCATCCCTTTCGAGCCGCTCAGTCTGGCCGGCATCCTCCCAGGCCTTCAAAGGGCCGGGGGGCCCGTGGATGATGCCTTAATTGCCGGCAGTCGGTTATTTTACTCTGGGGCAGCTCAGCTTCTGGGCTGCCCACACCCCGGACTTGTGGGGTACCGTCTTCAGTTCCGCCGCCGGCCACCTATCCCCGGCCGGGTCAGGATGACTGTGATCCGCGACCCGGTGAAGGCACAGGCACTGAACCAAGAAACCCTCACCTTGCTGGCCAAGGGTGCTATAGTGCCTGTGGACCCCCTGCTGGATCCAGGGGGCTTTTATTCCATGTATTTTCTTGTTCTGAAGAAGACCGTGAGCCTGCGTCCAGTCTTGGACCTCGGAGTGTACTTGAATGTGTACTTGAAGGCCATGCCTTTTCATATGCTGACCACAAGGAAGTGTTGCAGGTGATTTC
This sequence comes from Gambusia affinis, assembly GCF_019740435.1. Taxonomy (NCBI): domain Eukaryota; kingdom Metazoa; phylum Chordata; class Actinopteri; order Cyprinodontiformes; family Poeciliidae; genus Gambusia; species Gambusia affinis. The sequence continues at coordinate 11,619,157 of NC_057873.1, forward strand.
CCCGGGCGATTGGTTCACTTCCATAGATCTCAGGGATGCTTATTTTCACGTTCCAATCGCTCCGCCCCATTGGCGGTTTCTGCGTTTTGCTTTTCAGGGGAGGCATTTCCAGTTCAGGGTCCTCCCGTTCGGACTTTCACTGTCTCCCAGGGTGTTCACCCGATGTGTTGCAGCGACCCTCTCTCCTCTGCAGGCACAGGGATTAAGGATCCTCCCATATATGGCCGACTGGCTCATTTGTGCCGCGACACGGGACCAGGCGGTTCGAGATACTCTGTTAGTGCTCCATCATGTGGGATGCTTGGGCTTGCAGGTGAACATGGAGAAAAGCAGTATGACTCCCTCACAGGAGACTGTCTTCCTGGGCATTGCCATGGATTCCATCTCAATGACTGCTTGCCTGTCACCCCAGCGGCAGAGCAGGGAACACATCAATGTCTTAGAGTTACGGGCTGTACTTCTGGCTCTTCAGAGCTTTCTTCCAGGCTTGCAGGGGAAGCATGTGCTGGTGATGTCAGTCAACACCACTGTGGTTTTCCACATCAACCACCAGGGGGGAACCAGGTCATGGAAACTGTCGTGCTTGACTCAACGGCTTCTGACCTGGGCAGCTCCATACATAACCAGCCTCAGAGTAGCCTACATCCCAGGGCCGGAGAACATGCCAGCAGATTTTCTATCCCGTCAGAAGCTGCTTCCAGGGGAGTGGAAGCTTCACCGAAAGGTAGTGGAGTGCATCTGGAAGGTCTTTGGCAGGGCGGACCTCTTTGCCTCAAGGGACGCGTTTCACTGTCCCCTTTGGTTCTCATTGTACAACAGCAGCCCTCTGGGCCACGATGCTCTGGCACCACGACTGGGACCCTCCTTTATGCCTTTCCACCATTCAGCCTACTTTTTCAGACTCTCCTCAGGGTGCGTCAGGAGGGGCACAGGGTTCTGCTGGTGGCCCCCTACTGGCCAGCGAGGACTTGGTTTCCTCTACTGTGCGAGCTCCGCTCCGGCTCGCCGATGCGTCTCCCCTCCAGGAGTGATCTTCTTTCCCAGATGGGGATCAGAGTTTGCACCCCAAACTGGACCGGCTCCAGCTCTGGATTTGGCCCCTGCAAGGCCGGGGTCCACTTTCTCAAGATACACTGGGTCCATAATGCATACAATGGCTAATGCATGGGCGCCGTCTATGCGAGCTGTCTATGCTAGCAAGTGGACGGTCTTTGCGACCTGGTGCCGTAATAGAGGGCGGGACCCGGTGCAGTGTTCAGTTTCTGACATACTGACCTTCCTGCAGGCGTTACTGGATCAAGGACGGTCTCCGTCTACCTTGAAGGTGTGTGTGGCTGCCATTTCCTGTTGGCATGTCGGACTGAATGGTTGTTCTGTGGGCAGAGACAAGGACGTTGTGCTGTTTTTAAGGGGTGCTCGGCGTTTGCGACCACCCAACCGCCCTGTGGCACCGGCGTGGGACCTTTCTCTTGTGCTTGAGGCTCTTCGGTCCCTCCCAATTGAGCCCCTGGCATCAGCAGACCTCAAGTGGCTCTCACTGCAGACAGCGTTCCTTTTGGCTATGGTTTCTGCAAAACGTATGGAGGAATTACAGGCTCTCTCGACAGCTGAGCCCTACTGCCGGTGGAAGACTGGTGGCTCAGGCGTTACACTGTGGTCTGACGTTGCATTATTCCTAAGGTGTCACTGGCGGCACGCAGTACCCAGCCGCTCCATCTTGCCCGGTTTGACACCGGTAGCCCCTCTGAACCACTGTGGCCTGTTCGTGCCCTTGAGGCATATGTCAATGCCACGGCATCCTTCCAAAAGACAAATAGCCTTTTTGTTTGCTACGCTGGCTCACGGAAAGTTCAGGCACTTTCTAAGCAGCGACTTGCACACTGGGTTGTGGATTGATCTCCAAGGCTTATGCCTTGCAGGACCGGCCTCTGCCGGCGGGAGTGAAGTGCCACTCTACAAGGGGCATGTCGACATCATTTACTGCCATGACTGTGGTGCCGTTGGATGTTATATGCCGTGCGGCCTCCTGAAAATCACCTAGTACCTTTACTTGGTTCTACAGGGTGAATGTGGCTGCACCCCATCCGCTTCAAGGCATCCTGGAGCAGCATGCCTCTACATCACATTAGTGTGGGTGGTGTAGTCGTTTCCCTTGAATGTTGCTGATTCCTCGTGACCTTGTTGATATGAGTCATCCAGTGCTTGAAGCACCGCCTCTGGCGGTCAGTAGGGATGAAATAGAACGAAAGTTACTACCGTAACTACGGTTCTATGAATCCCGGATGACCGCCAGAGTGCTGGGTCCCTCGGAATCTCTGCTTCTCGCGAGAAGATTGAGGGATTGATTGCCGGGTGCCACGTGACTATATAGAGTCACATGGGTCCCCGGCAGGTCACAGGTGACTTTGTTGTCATTAGTACTCGACCTGCGCATGCGCAAGAATGATCATTCAGTGCTTGAAGCACCGCCTCTGGCGGTCATCCGGGATTCATAGAACCGTAGTTACGGTAGTAACTTTCGCTATTAGACATATTTCTAGAGGCATGGAATCTATGGGTATTTTAGTAAACAGGGCTGAAAATGAATACATCAGTTTTTATCAGGGATACAAACTTTTCTTTTTCCTGCCTTTTATTGAACATCCAAATAAAACACACCACAGGAGTTTGATTATAATGTAAAAACAGAGTTTTGGAGCTGGAGTGAACAATCAGTGCAACTCTTTATTATTCCTGTCAAAACTCCCATGATTTCTGCTGCACATGTTTCTTCCAATTTAAGGAGGAATTTTCAATGAAAGCTTCTGTCTTTTGTCCCTCTGTCTTCCCGTAGGAGCGCTGTGCACGTCGTCCATATCAGCCACCCTGAGTTGTTGACTTGAGTTGAGCAGCATCACGCCAAACCACCGCTGTCTGTCCAAGCAGGGGGCGCTCTGTGTCCATCTGTCTGTTTCCATCTGTCCCTTCGGAGGGAGGGAGTGGGTGGGTTGGGCCAAAGGTGGGGTCCTTGGGGTTCAAAGGTCAAAGTGCCAGCATTTTTTACACAGACATCCAGCACTGTTCTGTTGCAGGTCGCCTCCTTTTCTCACCTCTCATCTTGGGTAGCTGGAGGTCTCGCTCTCCACTCCCCCCAGTCCCCTCCCCTTTGACTCGCCGAGCTCACCTCCTCCGATTGGCGAACCGGCCCGCTTCAAGCCCACTTGCAGCTCTGACCGAAACCTCCGTTCTTCCTTCACCCCCCCACCCCCATCCCCGGCAACTTTAACGGCATACATTCATTACGTGCCTGACTGGCCAGTGCATTTACGCAGCGACACAATCAAACACACACACACACTGCTGCCACAAACCCAAAGTATTCCCATTCGGAGTGAGTGTGTGTGTTTGCGTGTGTATGAGCGAGGCAAAGGCAACGGGGCGAGGACCGTCGGGGCTGAAACCTTAGCAACGAAGGCCCCTTTCAGGTTTTAGGCCGGGGTCTGAATGGGCACCAAAAACCGCTTCATCCAGCGGCGGAGCGCTTCGACATCGCACAGGACAAACCAGCTCTGTTCTTTCTTTTCAGGCATTCTGTTTTTATTTTTTTTAATTATTATTTTAAGACTCATTTTACAGTTAATGTAGGCATTATGGTCAATATGGTTACTCTCATGTTTTTTCTGTAAAAGATGTTTATTATATGAATTATTATTATTAAAGGAGAATAGTTATGTGTTGTGAGGAGGACAACAAAGTTCTTTGACTTAATTCTGCACTTTTGGTTCATGCTGTCCCTCTGGGCTTCCTGTCCTCTCCTTCATGTTTCACCTCCTTTTTATCACCTCATCCCTCTCCTTTTCCCTACCTTCTCCATCTCTAATGCCCCCCCCCCACCTCTATGTTCTCATCCGCCTCTCCCACCACGTCAGTGACCATTGTATTGCATTGTGGGTAGTTTTACCAGACATTTCCTCCTTTCCTTGTACAGTGATGCCATGTATAGAACGCTATTACAGTTTCTGTATCAAATCATATTTTCTTTCCATTTTATTTTGTTTTTTGATGTCGTTGGGGAAGCTTTTATTTTTCATTTTTATTGCTATTGTTTATTGTTTGTATTTTTGGAGTCTTTTAATACGTTTTCCTTTCTGTTTTTATTTTTTATTTTCTTTGCTTTATGAATCTTGAGATTTCTAGCCAAAAGAGGACAGAGAAGAGGGCTCTGCTCTTTCTGTCGTAAAAACGATTGTTATTATTTTAATATTATTATATTGAGACACTTGAATAAGAGAAGAGCAATTATTTTGCGTTGCTTTTTAAGGTATCATTTCAATCGATGTTGTTGTGACTGTCATTCTAGTTGATGATGGGCCTGTTTTCTGTTACCGGGGTCGTCGTGGCGGGCTATACAGGGTCAGGCTTGGGGCTTTGTCTGGGTTGGTTTGGGTGCTACAGAGACTTTTAAAATAAAAAAGACAAATAAACAAGGGAATAACTTGTAAAATAGCTGACATATCATCCTAAACATCCCAAGCCTGGAGACAGATAAACCCAATTCTCCCAACCACCCCTTCCTGCTGTGATCCTCCCACCGTCCTCAACTACACTGACTTCTGACAAGATGGCGCCCTATGGACTCGGCCCTTCTTTCTGAGCTAACTTTGCTACAACCACGGAGGAAAACTACAGCTTCAGTTACCCGTCTGTATATTTTATTTTCCCTTTTATTCATGTTACTTGGTTCCTGCACCGGTTTGTTCAACCCTGAACCAGAAGCGAGGACGGGAGGTGAGAGCTGCGTCTCGTGAACCATTAAAGGTTCCTGTCGTTGGGGGACGCCAGCGAACTGTGAAAGGATATCATTTCAGGAGTCATCTGAAGTCTTCTACAGTAAATCCAAGATTGTATTCAGACATGACTCTGAAGTTCGGTCAAATTCAAGCTGCAGCACATTGGGGACCATCATCAATGAATGAAACCTTCACCGTTATCCTTTATTTTTTGTTCTCTCACTCTGTCCTCCCAATATATTTAACATAGAAACAAAGTTTGACCATCAAAAAGACTGCTTTAGAGAAAGCAAATCTCCACTCATGTTTGTACAGGTCAGATATCCTAGTAACTGGCTGCACGGTTGACATACTGTATGCTATAAACGCCTGAGAGAGCTGCTTCTGTCCAATCGGCTTGTTTTTAACCAAAGCTCGCCCAAACAGACCCATTGTGATTGGTTTGTCCTCTAAAACTAAGGGAGGGCTCTCATCTCATAGGAGCTCTGCCATTACAGATTCAGTGTTCACTTCAGCTCTGTTTCTCTTTCATATCTGTCCTCGTTCTTTTTCTTCCTCTCTGTTTACACCAAGCCAAAGGAGGTCTGGAAGAGAAAGGAGCGTTTTATATGAATACTGGAGCATGGTTCTGAAAGCATGGCAGCAAAAGAATCCAACCAGGAACTTCACATCTGATGTAATGTTGTGACTGACCTGGGTGTGTGTGTGTGTGTGTGCGTGCGCGCGTGCGTGTGTGTGTGTGGAGGTGGGAGCAGATGCATGGCAGAAGGGACCACTTATGGGAATTTAAAAGACTGCAGAGTTATGAAGCAAGCTGCCTCGCATAGACACATTCAGCCTGATCAGACTGACCATTGTTCTCTCCACCTCCTCTTTTTTTTAACTCTGTCGACGCCGACTGTCGTCCTTTCTCTCCATCCCTGCAAGTCGACTCTCTGCTCCTCCCCTTTTCCTTAGATTCATTTGTTTTTCTATCAGTTCATTTTATGATTTTTTTTTCCCCCCTGTTTTTGTTCCTGTTCATTTCTGTTGGGTACAAAAATACTAAAGTGCAACAACAATGGTTCAAAAGAATATCAACCAAACTGAGATGAATAAATAAATATATATAAATAAATAATTTAAAAGTGTTTATGTGTGTGGGGTATTTTTTTAATCTGGCTTACAGTCTCATCTTTTGCAGTTTATAAAAATATAGTGTTTAGCCGGTCAGTCCCTAAGTGTCCAATATTACATTAACTGCGTTAAGACCACATGTATCCAAGCAACCAAACTGAGATTAATTTTTGTACATAAATAACTAAAACAGACAGGCAGACAGGACTTCCCATGGCTTTCCTTCAACAATAGTTCTCTTCCTCCTACTAAACAGCCTTGCACCAAAATATATTAAGGATCTGTTGTATCAACCTTCCAGATCACTCAGGTTTTAGTCTGTTCTGCATCCCCAGAACCAAACATGGAAAGGCAGTATTCAGTTCTTATGATCCACTAGTCTGGAACAAACTTTCATAAAACTGCGACACAGCCGAAATACTGAGTTCCTTTAAATCAAGGCGAAAAACCCACCTGCCTAGAGTTGCTTTTGATTTATAAAAATTGGAACATTGATCAATATATTTGGCTTGACGGTTACATTTTGCTCTCGTTTGACCAGATCAGTGTCTTTCATGTGGTTTTTGTCCCCAGCATGGTTTGTGGCCAGTTTTAAATTAGACTTCTTAAGGCTTTTCTTTTACCAGTCTTTTATAAAAGCCAGATTTGCAATTCATATTTGTTCTGTTGGCAGATTCTTTCATCCAAAATGTGGATTTCTGCATCTCCTCCAGAGTTAACAAGGTCCTTTTACCTCCTTTTGTCATTCTAGATGGTCGTCACGTTTTGGTAAGTTTGCAGCCCTTTAAAGTCTTTTCATTCAGATGATGCACTGAACCAAAGCTTGGGGTTTTCACCTAGCTCTTCTTTGAACTTCTCCACAACTTTTTCCCTGACCTGCTGGGTTTCTTGGTCTTTTTGATGCTGTTTTTTTTTTTTCTATTGGTCTCTGGCATTCTTTGCAAAACATCTGAATTTTAACAGATTATATTAGGCACAAGTGGGGTCTCTTTCTCTGCAACTTCTGGAGGTATTTAAACTTGGATGTGTAATTAAGCACCATACTTTGCAGCTCTGTCACATTAAATCACATTAAACTTTTGTTTGCATCTTGACAAAATGTGTGAAAACAGTCTCCATTGAATAGTTTTGAATGGTTTTTCCTTTAAACTTTTTGCTTGTGTAGCGTTGCTCTGCATGCTGCTGCTCTGGTCTGTACAGCTGCACTGCAGAGGCTTTTCAGTCTGAATTAGCTGAGCTCAGACCAGGTGAATCATGTTCTGTATAAGTGCCCATCATGGCATTACCACAATATCCAGCTGGTGTATGTAGCGATGAATTACAAGATTTATGGGAAACCTTCTGAGCTGACAGCTTAGTATCCACACCAAATATTTTCTGACAGTTTCAAACTGCTCCTGTGCATGAAGCTTATTTCTTTCACCTCCCTTTCCTCCTCCACACCAGCTGTTGTCCCTCTCTCACATCTTCCCTTCCTTCCTCTCTCTGTATATCCTTTGCTCGTTTTCCTTCCTTGTGCTTTGTTTCCCAGTTCCCTCTCTCCTCTCTACCTCAGAGAGGCGGCAACCCAACTGCCTGCATCAGCCAGGGAAAGCTGCTGCTGGAGGTTGCCGTATCGTGCAGAGAGCCAAATGTGTGTGTGTGTGTAATAGTATGAGCGTACGCAGATGGGAGAGCAAGTGAGTCAGGAAGGGCTGCTTCTCATCCCTCTGCTGTCATCACCATATTTCCCTCTGCCTCCTCTCCTTCTTCTCTGACATGGAGCTCCGGTGGGCTGAATCCAGACAAGATCTGTACCAGCGGCTGAGGTAGTAACGTCTATTTGTTGCACAAGGTGAGTTGTTTTTTTTTGTGTGTGTGTGTGTGCACCCTGACTGTTTGTGTCTCAGTGTATTTGTGTGTGTGGCTGTACTGATGTGTGTATCCCTCCTCTGCCCCCGACTGTCAGCTCAAAGCATTAAGCATCATTCCCCACAGCGCAGAGAGCTGTCAGCTCCTGTCTTGCACTCGTATTAGTGGATTATTCCTGGTGATCACTGTATTGATTATGCAGATTATGTGTGCATCTTTAATAGCTCAGTTTCTGCTATTACTCCTACAGATCACATGACCCCATACAGCAAGCCAGCTCTGGAGACCGCTAGCTCTGCCCCCTTTTACTGTAGATGTGTGTGTGTATTGATCTAAGCTGGCATGAGGATATTTGGTTTTGCAGTGATGTAGTAGTACGCTGCAGATCAAAGCTTCAAAGGCAGTGAATTATTGAACAAAGCCATGTCATTGTGAGGACAGACCTGTGTTGGCTTTGCTGTTGTCGTTAATGCATTGTGATCTTATTGTCAGAAGGTGTGTTTGTTCTTTGAGGCATGTTTCCTATCAGAACCTATTTGTCTGTTAGAGATTTATGCCCAGTTATAAACCCAAACCCTCATCTTAATATGTACCACACTGCAAAGACATTAATAGCTCTTGAAGACTCTTAATCAAGGCTATTTACTGAATCATCAACACACTCAGAGTAGAAATTAAGTATTGTATATATATGTAAACTTCCCTTCCTGTAAATATGTTCTATCCACAACTTCTCAACTAACATAGTTTTAGCTTCACTTGGTTCAAATTCTGTAAAGAAACAAAAAGAATCTAAGCACCTTTTGCTATCCAATTATTAATGGATTGATCTAAAACAAAATCAACAGATCAGCCCTACACCGTATTGATGTAATTCAAGTCAAGCAGTACATCAAGTATTGATGTAAGTCAAGCAGGAAGGGCTGAGCTTTTCACGTTGATGTTAGAAGTATTTCTTTTTAGCTGTAGATGCATCCTTTGCTGAAAGTGATCCAGCGTACAATAAAGGAACGCTCCATAACTATGTTTCATGGAAATGCAGTATTATTTTTTTTATTTAAAAAATAATATGTATATATTTTTAATTTGCATGTTTTAATCTATTTACAATGTAAAAAATGCTTAAGCTGTTTAATAAAAAGTCTGCAAAATCAGCCAATTCTTAAACTGATTAGGTGTTTCATTGTCAGACTAATTGACATAATATTTTAATACTAAAATAATGTTTAATTGCAGCCCTAATTATAACCACATCTTATGCATTGGAACTAAAACAATGCATACTTTGAGAATTCTGTTATTATCATTTATTTATTTATTTATTACAAATAAAATTCTGAAAATTGCAGTTTCCATTAGTACTCAATGCCCTTTGCTTGGATACCAAAGTGTAACTCATGTAACATTTGTCCCTGCACTGTTGTGATTTGATATATATGAATTGCTTTCCTCACTCTAATGTAAATCCTTGTCTAAGCAGGTAGATGCATTTGAGTGTGTGGCGGTTCGGCCAGGATGGAGAGTGTGTGGCTGAGGACATGGACATCAGGCTCCGCTGTTGTGTTCTTCAATACACTGGCCTTGTCCTGGACAGGTAGCACACACTCCAACACAAACACTTTAAACTGCACACAAGCAAATAATGAATCCTGTTAAAAATCACAATGCTGATAGTCAGAAAAAGAGAATGATTGTATTAATATTTTGATGACCTAGTTTGGGCTAAGCTTTAGGTGTACAAAATACCTAAAATTGACACTTTGGTATCCATAAAAATACACACTTAGCTCCCAGACTGCACAGTTTCTGCTCTTATTTTCAATTCCAGCAGAAATTTCTGACATTAGCAGTTCTAATTGATAATCAAGTGAATCACACCTCTTGAAGTTATATTAATTTGGAGCTACCTGATACCTTTACTGTAATAAAATGGCCAATCAGGCAGCAAGGCATTTATAAAGTATTTAAGACAGAAAGAAAAGTGTTCATAGTCCAACTAAAAGCTCCTAAAAAATAATGAGTCTGTAATGAAACAATATTGATATCTTTTACTACTGTCTAACACAGGTCCAAATTACCCTTTAACATTTTAGGAGTCTAAAGCGTTAATATTTCCATTGACTATATTTGGTTCTGCTATAATATTTTGTTGTGTTGTACCTCAGGTGCTATTGAACCCGCTCTTAAAATTGATGGGCGGCAGCAAGCGGCTGTGACACTTCAGGAGAACATGACACACAGGTTCAACTGCCAATCAGACGGCTGGGATCCTCGAACGCCCCCGTTACTGACCTGGTACCTCAACGGAGAACAGCAGAAGGAGCCGTCGCCAAACCGAGGCCGTCTGGTGATGACGTCACAAAAGGATTCTGAGGTCTTAAGACCGGGGACCAATCACAACAGTACTTTCTCTCTGCGGGCCAGAAAGTGGGACAAGGAGCTGGTGTGTGTTGCATCAAATCCCAGGACAGGACAAAGCTACAATGCAACGGTCACTCTCAATGTCCAATGTGAGTCAGGGTTAAATATCTCATGTACTAAAAGTCTGTTTCAGTTGACATTGTTAAGCCATTTCTCTCCTCTGTGCCCCAGTCCAGCCAGAAATCCTCAGGGTCAACGCCCACTACAGTGAAACCTCAGACCCCGGCCTCTCCCTAGTCCTGTTCGCCTTGGTTCGCTCTAATCCTCCTGCCACCATCACCTTCGTAGACCAGTCGGGCCAGCTGGTGGCCAATACCTCGGACTTCCTCATCCTGGATTCACGGAGCTATCCATGGCTGACCAACCACACGCTGAGGGTCACACTGAGCAGTCTATCAGGGAACTTAACGGTGAATGCCACCAACAGTGTGGGAATGGCTCAGAGCAACCTCACACTGGCAGGTTAGTGATTATTTCCATGCAAGGAAAGACTTTTGTCCATTTCTTTTGTTGCATTTCTAATGCCACAAATTTCTCATTTGTGCCACTAGCATGTGATTTAGGATGTGATTCTTTCATAAATAACCAACCATTTGATTATTCGGGGTGCATCCTTTCTACGAATGTATTCATCTGTACAAAAAATTGCCTCAAAATTTTATTATTTATATACATTGATACAAAAACATGAAAACAGCTATTCCAGTTCCCAGATGGGACCTTAGGCAAATACTCTATAATAACTAACTCAATAATAATTTCTGACCCAGTCTGGCATAACTAATTGTTTGAAATATAATATATACCTTGAATTTCTTGATAAAGCAGCTGAATTAAACTGCACAGCATCTTCTTCTAATAATACTGCAGTGATAAAGTCCATTTAGCCATGCTCAGTTTTTGGCGATTCGTAAAACCCTTTAACTTAGTGTAATTGTAGAAAACCCCAGGTTTCAGATTACATGTGTGCGTTCCCTTAGGCAGCACAATACGAGCTCTTCAAAAGGGTTCCAGAATCAGGTGTAACAGTCTGATCGCATAGAAAAATCATCTCAGGAATCCGTTGTCATTTAAGCTTCCCTAAATGTATTTAAATATGTCTTCATTCTGGGATATCTTAAACTCTCCTTATTATTTCTTTTAGACCCTTCTGACACTAATTGTGGTGAAACTATTTTTGTTAGCTAGTAGCTGCATTGCAAAGCGTTCTCTATAACTTTCCTTTAAATTCCTCTCCTCTGCCCTCCAGAGTTCCTGCAGTCTCGTGTCGAGGTTCCCATGCTGGGTATCGTGACTGGAGGAGCCATGGCCTTCATGGCCCTCCTCATCCTCAGTTTAATTGTTCTCTGCCTTATGCAAAAAAACAAGAGCAAGATTATCGGTGAGAATAATGTATGCTTGTGTATTTTTTGAGCAGGAAAATGTTTGTGGCATGGACCTTTGAGTGAGGTGCAGCATGTGATCATCCATTTTCTCTGTGTTTTGTTGTAGATGAACCAGTGGAGATTCTGATGACCAAGAAAAGGTAAAAAATCACAACAGGCTTTTGGGTTAGCAGAGACTGAAATAATTTATTGACATCTACCTTTTTAAAGTTCTAGATGTATTAATATAAGCAATACACTGAATTGGCAAAAACAGACCTCTTCTGAGCTATTGTATTTTCTACTATTTTAGGAATTAATATTTCTTTATAAAAACAGCTGTGATGCCAAAAGTATTTACTCACTCATCCAAATCAGTTCCAGTCACTTCCATTGGCACAGGCATATAAAATCCAACACAAAGACAGTCTAGTGACTTTAGTTAATGTTTTTTCACCTAGAATTGAAAATTTTGATGTTTTATCATTTAGAAAAGAGTTTAATCTATATTAATAAAATTTTGTCTTGATTATTTTAGAGTCTCAACATAATTTCACTTTTCACACACATTGCACATAATTCTTAAAGACGTGTATTGAATAATGTTCTATAATAAGTATACTTCATACCCAACATTATTTATAATAAAATGTAACTGCAGCCTCACCAGTCTCCTTGTGTTCACTAAGGACATCTGGCCTTTCGCAACTGTCTATGTCTCTATATTTTTGGCTCACCTTTATGCCATGTCATATCTTCCTCCATTAGCTCGATGGAAGGGAACACTGATGAAAGCATATTTTTCTGCTCTTAAGAAAAGTACGTCCACCCAAGAGATCAATAACACCTTTGATCCAAGTTTGACACCTCTCCATGTTATCCCTGCAGTGAATCAGCAAACCTGAAGACAGACAGAGCAGATAAGACCAACATTCCCAGAGAGAACATGTCTCTGCCTTCCAACATGCAGCTCCATGACCTCAGCACTCTGAGGAAAGGTAAGAGCTTTCTCCAGCGCAAGAATGTTCAGACATATTTTGCAAAGGCACATTTGGCTAGAAGTTATAAGTTATTATTGTCTGTATTGTTACACCTTCCTGAGAAAGAAGAGTGGTTTAAATAGATATTAAAAGGTTCAGAGTGACTCTTCCTGAGGGATAATGTGTAACTGCAGGGACAGATATTGATTGTAAGAGAAAAATGTTCCACAAAGTGTTAACTCAGGGAACACTTTTTACTGAAGAGGAAACAAAACATGTGTTGCAATTATATATCAGCTTGTGTTGGTCTCAATACTATACATTGAAATTTGTGGAGATATGATTAATTTTGCATGGTAATACACATGTTAGTTCAGCTCAAGAAATTCTGTGCAGACTTAGATCACACACAGATAAATCTTAGATAACCTAAATTTTACATTACTGAAAGTACAGTGAATATAAAAAATTATATATGAATGTACAAGGCAGTAGAAGCCAAGTGTGGCGATTTGTTGAGTTATTTACACACATACATACTTTCCTCCTAGTGGACTAACCAGCTTGCACACTTTAGCACACACTTAAACACTGACAGAACTCCATACAGCTTTCCCACTTTCAAATGTATGTACATGTATTTCATAGTTCAGCACGACATAAAGATAAAAGTTAGAATTTTATATGTAGCTATAAATATAATATAATGCACAGTACAGTGCAAAAGAATCAACATTCATTGTATAGTCACTATTCTACATGAAATCATTTCTTCAAACTACTAAGGCATGTTTTTGTTTTTCTGTCGCTCTCTGCATGCCCTTCTTTTAGCTCGAGAAGCTGCCCAGCAGAACAGTGTGGGAGAGGAGAAGAAAGAGGAAGAGGAGGAGGAAGATCTGTCTCTAGCCTATGCAGCAAGAGGTCAACAAAATGCCCTCCGAACCTCTGCTGCTTTTTAAACTATTTATACCTGTAGTCATGGCTTGTTTATGTTTTGTTTTGTCTTTTTTCTGTGGTGCTTCCAGGTTTTGCCAGGTATCCAATGGTGGGCTACATCTATAAGGTGAACAGCACAAGCAGCGAGGAAATCTGGCTCTGATGGACATTTCAGTTCAAATTCAACTGTTTGTTGCATGTATATCTACATCTAAGAATGCAGCTGTTTGGGAAGAAACCCAGAGCTGCACCAGTCAGCGAGTCAAGCACCTTTCAGTCACCTTCAAGTCGGAAATAAAGTTCAGAGACCAACTAGATTTTTGAGATTACTCTTCAAACCTGTAAAACATACCTGTGAATGTTTGTCATCCAGTAAATCAGGTACTCAGGCGTCTGTGCTGCTGTAAAACACTTTATCATGATGTTCTTTCTTGTTGCATTAATGGGATGCATTTAATGTTCTCTGCTGAAACCAGAATGTTTATTTGGACAAATATAGCCTGAATATTATGGTGCAGATTTAAATAGAACTGTTTATGGACTTGCCACATGTCCCGCCCTGTATATTTGTGTATAAAAATGGAAAAGTCTAATAAAGGTATTATTGAGATTGTATCAAAGTAAATATGAACATGCTGTGCTTTTAATGTGTAATCACCAGGGGGCGCCATGAAGTGGTGTACAAGACGGTAACTGGGTTGTGCACAGTAAGAGGAATGTAAATTCTTCTAACAGTCTATTAGCAGAAAGTGTCAGTTTTCTTTGGTAAAATGAAACGATCCGCTTTGTTTTTCTAACACAGGTGCAAGAGAGGATGATATTGATGATTGTGTGTGTGGTGGGGAGAGGAGAAGGGGTGTATATCTGTGTGTGTTTCTAAAGACACATTGCGTGTGTGCGTGTGCGTGGGTGTGTGTGTGCATGTGCCAGGTGTTAGCTCTTGGGTCACAGGTTGCTGTGGTTTTTTTTACAAACAGGAAGCAGAATTATGTTGTGGGAGCATGCATTTGCTCTCTATGTGTCTGCTAGAACTCCTGTGTTGAACAGGGAAGGCAGACTGTCATTGATGAGGGAAACATTCCCAATAAACAGGGGATTTGAAATATTCATATAAACTGCATGACTGTGTTAGATTCTCTGTTTCGCCAGATGTAGAGACTTATTGCACCAAGTCACTGTACTGCAATTAGCAAGTTAGTATCTTTTTTTACTTTATCAGATTGTTAAAAAAATATATAATTATAAGTGTGGAGGATAAAACAAGTGCTTGCAAGACTTAGTTTTATTATGCCTCATGAAAATCTCTCTAATTTATTTCTGAATGAATTAGCAATACCTTAATGATTTTTGCTGTTGATTTTATTCAAATAAACAGCAACAGCCAAAAGAATCTGCTAAACAGTGCCAATATTATTTGCCACAAAACCTTTTCTAGTGTTTCATGTGCTGATTTTGATGTTAAATGCATGCAGACATGATGGAGTGTTTCTGATAAAATCAACAAAGCCTGATGAAGCTGACAAACCAATCACAGTGACTTCCTTCTCCCTCTCAAACAGGCAGACTGGAAACGTTCTGACTTCAGGCAGAAACTAAATCCTTCAGCAGAGTCCCAGAACTTTGTTAGATTAAGGTTAGTATTTTTGTTTAAATTTTTGTCAGAATTACGCAACATTTTACATTCATCTCATGTTTTGAGTACTTTTGTTAAAACACCAAAAGTGTGTTGATTTATTACTTCTATTAATTTATCTTTGTCTAAACCCAGCTAATTCTAAAGCAAAGTAAGGCCTGGAACTGTGGATCAATTGAAATATTAATCTGATGACAGCAGCAATAAGATGTTTATCTTCTGTTAGTCGTTAAGTTTAGCAAAATAAAATGGTCGACAAGAGTGAGAAAATGGCAGCCTTCCGGGTTTCTGAAATGTGCTTGCTGATGCCTCTGTTTCCTTCTGTCTTTAGAAAAGCAACCAGCAGGTACAACACAATGAAATATCAGCTGGTGCTTCTTTCTCTTCTGGCAGGTATGTTTTTCTTACTGTTTATGCTCTTAATGAACCAAAGTAACATCTAACATTGCTTATTAGAGTAGGAAGTTCTGACCACAATTTATCACAGTCTTTTATTACAATCTGTCTCGAAGTATTTTCTTTCTGATCGTCTGAAATCAGTAAGGCACTTTAGACCACACAGCTAAGCTCAAAATTGTGAAAGCCATAAAATATTTCTTCCTCAATCAAAACGTTTGTTATTATAGAAAACGAGGCAGATATCTCTCAAAGGAAGAGAAAACTATGTATACAAAGCTCTATGTTATGTTGTCTTGTTCTGCATGTATACTTTTATGTACTTAATATTAATTATAATAGTCACCACTCTAATTCAGAAGAAGTAAGTCTTGAATTTGTCATAATTATAGTGGCTCTATATGCAAACTCAATGCATTTAATAAGTAATACTTTCAGACTCAGATCACTTGATAAATAGTTATCACATTTGATAAAGTTTAAAAAAATTGTATTACTCAAATAAACAACAGGAATGGTGTGTGGAAAGAATTGTGGATCAGCTTGCTTCTTTATTAACTCTGATAGCAAAATCAAAAATATGCCATTTTGATAATTTCTTCCCTTTTGTACCCTAGATCAGCCAATCAATTTCATATACCTGTGTACTTCATTACAGACTCTGTAGCTAAGTACTGTCTTACAAGTGTGAAAAAATGTCCATAAAAATACTCAACTCTCACATATAATTTTTATTATAAAAAAATAGTTAGGAGGACTTTTTATTGATTGTAGTCCTGATCCCAGTTATAGACAGTTGACCCTAAAAATCCTGACCAAATTAAAGTAGTTCTGAGTAATTTTCCCTGCTGGCAGGCTGCTGCCACAAAATTATGTGTTCAGTTATATTAAATTTAGTCAAATCACATGTTTTAACATTAGAAACATTTTTGATGTACCTAATATTTTCCATCTTCAGAAGATTTCAGTTCATCAGTACAAACCTGGCTTTAATAATAATAACAAAATTCTCATCTACCTACATGAACTGCCTCTGCTTGCCGAATAAATATGTATTGGTCATTTGGGAACTACACAGAAAATTTTAGGAGGTGAGAAAGGGGCCTTTGCAGCCTCTGGGTCTCCCCAGAGGCTGCAAAATTTAGAGTCTCTGGAACACTCAGGAATACTTCTCTTATCTATACAATTAATTAATCTAGAATTGCTAGCAATTTTTCAAGTCCTGTAAAAAAATTCCTCACACCATAATACTGCCACTACCATACTTCTGCTGTAGTAGAAAAAGGAAATTTTGTAGGACTACCCAAAAAAGTGGTCGCACTAACAAAAACAACAAAAAAAATCAATGTTTTTGGTCTTGTGTCACTGTTTTGGCTTGTTTTACATGTTTAAGAAATTTAGTAGATAATTGTTGTAAAAAATATTTATATGTTTTTTTTTTAAATTCTTGTGCACAATAACTATTGTCTGATCAGAAAATCGCTTTTTTGTGTATTCTCTAACTGGCTGCAAATTTTAATTATGTAAACAGACTTATTTACAGTTACAGTTTGCTTGAGTATTTGTCTGATAAATATCTGAGTCAGATTAGTTTGTGGTGGTCATTTCTTTTTTAATACCATTAGTTGAGCTCTAGTGGAATGTATGTTAAAAGCACTTGACACACATGTACAGTTTGTATACCTTGAAGTTTTTGCTTAGTTTAGTTTAGAACTATTTCTGGCACATATAACAGCAAGGTCTTTATTACAACTTTCTCTTCATTGCCTAAAATATTTAAAATACAGGACCAAAAGAAAGACCAGATTGAGTTTTTATTTTTGGTGGAGCTTTACATTCTTGTTGAGTTTTTCATTCTCATTGTGAAATATAATTGGTCAGGTTCATTCAATATTTATTTATGTTTCTTTTCATCTTTTTCTTTCAGCAATTAGCTTTGATAAGGCTAAAGGAGGTAAGAACACAGTTATGCAAAAAAATACAAAATTATTTTAAAATCATGCGCATCTAAAAACATTTTTATAAATACTGATTGACTAACTGTGTTTAACTGAAAGTTTCTTTTTTAAACAGCAGATAAAGAGATAAATGTTCAGGAGATTGCAGATGGAATCGAGCTGTCTTGTGGTGATAAGGGTCAAGTTCAAGGAAATGGCAAGAATGGGACAGTGCTGAAATTGGAATACCGTGATGATGAATCTGGAGAATACTCTTGTTATAGTGGCTCAAAAATCTACGTAAAATTTCGTAGTAAGTTCTACCTAAAGTGTTTCTCCCAAAGGTTTTGTGGGATGAAAGTGGTTTTATAGATAAGAATGTGCAATTTTATATACATATGTAATTTACATTTTATTTTGCTTGGAAAATCAGTGAAGATACCACTGTTTAAGAGATTACTTTGCTTAATTTCAGCGTGCGACAACTGTGTAGAGCTTGACGCCCCCTCTATTGTGGGCCTGGCAGTAGGAGACATTGTGGCTACTGTTGTGGTTGGAGTAGCTGTCTATCTCATTGCTTCTCAAGCTCGGACTGGTCAAGTTAAACCCACCAAGAAAAGTAAAAGTCTACCTGTCTATCTTTTATTTTCCATTTGTTGTACCATACACACTTTACTGAAACAAGATACTGATCCAGTTTGTTTTCTCTGTCTTGTTTTTCTCTGAGGGACATTTCCTCTACATACAACTAGTAAAACTTACTTGTGCAAGGTTTAAACAGTTCTATTAATTCTTAATGGAACTGTCATTGAGAAAAAGCATTCTTCAGTGGTACTAGATTTAAACTCTGATGAGAGTGATAAACCAAGATTAACCCCTTTGTATGGCTTAATATGAAAATAAGTTTCTAATGCAGACAACACAAAATGGTACGTGAAGAATTTGGTAGCATGTTGGGATAATCAAGAGGCTGAGTTGTGGTGGTTGAGGTTTTTTTTTCTTCTAAATTCTGAAAATGGTCAAATTTACACAAAAAACCCCCCAATAGTTTCTAAAAGAAAGTGAGCTGTTACGTTAAATACCAACATAACAGCCATTGCAGGCTCATTCCAACATGAGCTTGCAGGCCGATGTTGGATGATGAGCAGGTGCTCTGGGTCACCTGTACATGTCATTTACACCTGTTTGCAGAGAATGAGCCACAAACGTATTACTATATCACAATAAGACTGAAAAAGCTTCAAGTCATATAAAAACATGAAGAGAACAAGTTTTTCTCTTCTTCTGGCATTTTGTCCTCTAGTCAATAAATTCTGATTTTAGCACATTTTCATGTAACAGACATTAATTTGATATGCCTCTTTCAGGACTTGCAGTTGTGACTATTGGGCTAATCAGAAACTTTCTTTTTTGCTTACCTTTGTGAACACAAAACTCTTTTGACTGAAAACAAAAGACATTTAAAATAGTTAATTGCCATAACAGCCACATAGAAATAGAACACCACCATTTATGTAAGGTTAGCAGAAGTCAAATAGTTTAAGGTTACAGTTAATCGGCACCCACCCCACAGAATCATGAAACTCATATTATATGGCCGACCTACAATAATATGTCACAGAATCTAATATGTTTGTTACATTCACAATTTTTCCTCAGTACATCAGAATCAGGAAAATCGAAATAAAAAGTTTATTTGAATTGCTCTTTAAGAATCACAAAAGCTTCAAACTCTCTTTACTTTGTTGACGACACACCTAATTCTGAAGAAAGCTCTAGGGGGAAAAAATCTGACTGTTGCACATCACATTAACACAATAAAACAAAGTTAAGTGTCTGTTGAAATCAGCCTGCCTGCTTGCATTAGGACTTTAAGTTTAATCAAATTATAGCTTCTTTGTCATGTTTCATCATCATTATAATTTCCCTCCTCAGGGTCTGACAAACAAAATCTGATTCATAATGAAGCACCCAGTGACCCCAGCTACCAGGTGAGCTAATTAATTAACAGCTATCAAAAGCATTTTGTTTTTTTTACTGTTTTTTTTTTCAGGTGCTTTTGGTGCATTTCTCAAAACAATTAGTGCAAAATGCAAGACCTGGTTGATAACCTGCAAATGTTTTTCACTTACTCAAAATGGTCAATCAATGCATTCCTGAAAAGTAAGTATTTGTGTCAATGAAAGTATCATTATCCATAAAATGAAAAGTCAGACACCATGTTTCTGAACAAGACTGGCAAATGTTAATATTATGACAACTCGCATTTTGTTTTCCAATACAAAACTATTTGATCCTGGTAACAATACCTGAAATGCTCAATTCAGCGCCAGAGCTTATTTGCATATCCATCTGAAATCTAGTGTTACTGTATTTTGTTAACTGAGTAAAAGACACTGAATTGATGCTTCACATTTTTACAGCATAATAGGTAGTAACAGAAACAATGAGATTGCAGATACAATCGGCCCTAATGAGTTCCTCCGCAGGGCGTCTGTGCTCTCCTTTAAAGATGGGGTGATGGGAACTGCTGCTCCTCCTCTTTGAGAGCAGACTTTGGCATCGATGCCTCCACATTGTCTCTGTGATGATGAAGTGTTTAAGGTACATCCCACTGGGACGAGCTAAGAAGACCCGGGACATGCTGGAGGGACCTTGATTCCCTGCTGGCCTGAGATTTCTCCAGAGGAGCTGGTCCAAGCTGCCAGTTATAGGGGAGTATAGTTGGCTTTGACAGAGATAACAATGAGAAAGTGCAAAATCAGTAGAGAAGTGTATGGAGACAATTGATGGATGTGCATTAATATGCAATTTCTTTGAATGAACGACAGACTGCTTCTGTGATGAGCACAAATACTAAATGCTGTAGAGGTTGAGCTAACAGCTATGAGAACTGCACTTCTGATTAGAGAAATGCCCCAAAGCACATGAAAAAAAACACTGTAATTATCAGCCTATCATTGATCTCACTGTCCCCAAATTCACTGTGGCCATTACTGTTTCAGCCACTGACGTACAGGAGAGGAAAAGATGAATATGATGTACTCAACAAAAAGTAGAACGGAGGTCCATGCTTACTCTCGACTGCAAGCAAACTTCTACCGGAGGAAACAACCGGCCCTGCTTCCTGAGTCTCCATCAGGACGGTGTGATATGTGTACAACCTGTTCTGTCCTCAACTGATGTAATTTGCTGTGTTTAGCATTGTCTTTGAAAACAATTTCTATTTGTCATTTATGATGCTTTGAACATGGGTCTCTTTCTGACCCTTTGGATGAACTCAGTATGTCAGCCAATGGAAAATATTTAATTCCATGTTGATTTTTGTAACTGATGAAAAGCTTCTTAAGTTACGTTCATGTTTCAAAGGTGGAAAGTTGGTAAATTGGAACATTTGAAATTAAGTAAATATTTGTCGCTGGTCAAATAAAGTGTACTATTATTGCTTATACTTCAGTTGTTGATTATTAGACTGCAAGTTTTAAACAGGCTCATTTATGTTACATTATCTATTCTGGTTTTATTGCATGTTTTTGTCTTTTTCGCATTTTTGTTTCCTCATGAAAGATCAACAAAAATAATACAGGATTGTGGAAGGAAAATTATGGATGTTTTTCAAAATATTTTTTACAAAAAAAAAAAAAAAATGTGTATTTGTATTCAGTCTTGCTGAGTCTCTTATCCTGAGGTCTTTCCTACAAGTGTATTTTGATATGTCTCCACCAGCTAGAAAGTAAAGTGGTTTGTCATGTCGTGGAAGGTTTACTGATGGGTTGAAATCATCCAGTTCTTGTATGATGGTTGGAAAATGTTCTTTAAAATTGTGAAAGCTTGTTTTTTTCCCCAAAAAAACTTTATCCCTGATCTGTCTGCTTCCCAACCCCACCCTCAATCAGGATATTTCTTCATTGTATTTAAGAAACAAACAGCAAATTGTTATTGCTTTTGTCTACATATATAGTGTATTAAACCACAGTTTTTCAAACTATGAGCATTTTAGTGTTGTTTTTCTGAAATGTTCACTGTGTTCTCATGGAGATTCTTCTAATTTATAATCATTTTCTTCTAACTTTGATCAAAGGGGGAAAAGGGGTGAGTCACGACCGATCTTTCCTTTTGAACGCTTTTGCACTCAACCAATAAAGACTCTTATTGGCGTGATGTTCAAATCAATGCTAATTGAATTTTTCAAACTTCTAAATGCTTTCCATCCTTGTCCAGTGTGTTTTAAAGTTGTTTCCATTTTTAAGACACCATGATCACAAAACAATTAGGGAATTACTACGGCTTTAAGACACATGGTTCAGTGCTAGAGCAGGTGCACTATATACATTAGGTTACAATCCTCAACATAGTTTTCAATAGTTTGAATCCTGGCCCTGGGCTATTTATTACATGTCTTCCCCTTCTTCCTGTTTAACTACTAATGAATAAAGGTTACTAGAACCGCAAAAACATTTTATGAAAAAATATAAATGGCATCTGATCAGAAAGCCTTGTTTAGGTTTTGGGTTTACATTTAGAGAAATAAGGGAGACATAGAACATGTATTAATGGAAAAACAATAGTAAATGTTAATAAGCAGACTGTACTACTGCAACAAGGACAGGAAACTGAAGAGAGGACTTTACCAACAAATTAACATTATTATAGGGTTAGTTCAGTAATCTGGTAGGAGGAAACCAGAGTCTTTGAGGAGGATAAAATAAAGTATCTTAGCTTCCAGCCTGGTAACAAATGCGTCTTTTTTTTTCTTTAAATTTAACCGAAAGTGAGAGACTGCTTCATACAGCTGGGCTGAGTAAACCAAACCCTAATCATCCCCCACACGCACTCATACTAAATCAACTTCTACCTAAAAGCATGCACACACCCACGCCCACACTCCCTCCCCACACACACACACACACACTTTAATGATACAGCGCACATATACTTTGAACACGAGTATCTACACTGGTGCACGGATGTTCTGTCACACAAGCAGATGAGCAGATGTAGGTCTGTGTGTGGGAGCGGTTTGACTTGACACAGTGTCATAGAAGAAACCATCATTTAGATTTCTACACTGTCACACAAAAAACAGCAGATGTAAATGAAGATAACTGAGCAGCAAGAGGTGGAGTGTTTCCACAAAGCGATACAACATGAGCTGCTTTACAATAAGTGTGATCAATAAAAATCTACATTTCAGAGAACTATTGCATCACATTTCATGCTTTCATTTCCATTTAGTCTAACTGCTCTCTGTCACTGCTGGGAAGAACAAACAGAAAGCAGAAACATTATGTGACACAACCTTTCCATCCTATCTCTTATAATGTGAAATATTCAGAGACTTGTTGAATGTTTCCATCACGTCTGTCTTACATGAGACATGAAGGGAGACAACGAGACACTAGTGGTGATTGTGTTCTTTAGGTGGTGTACTGCGGATATGACATGCGGATTTGAAACTGCCTCATGAATCACACGGTTTATCTGTTGAGCCATCGCGGTATCATTTCTAACCATACACAGAAAGAAAAATGAGAAGATGTTTAACCATGTTTATTTCAATTAGAGACACTTAATACAGAGAAAAATATAAAAACAAAAAGAAGAAAAGAGAATGAAGTAAAACGGCTGACAAAACGTGCTGCTTGTACAATATAAACATCAGTAAAAGCACAAATACAGTTAGAAAAGCAATAAAGCAAATAACTGTTTGAGTTTGATCATACAAGTTTGATATTTATTGAATCTAATAAAAAGTTTGAATATTCAAAGCATAATACATATAATATAGAGTGGCAAGATGCCCTTAATTGGTAAAACTGAAAGTTGTAATTAGTTGTAAAAACTTAAACCAGTCCACCTTTGTGCTTTCTAAGGTTTACATATATAAACTTTCTGTCTTTGATAGTTTGAAACATATTTCACATTTACCTTAAGCTGTTTTTTAAAATTTTCTTGAGACATGAGTTGTGCCATGTAAATAAACTGGACGTAAATGAATAAAACATAACCTATAGAAACCCCAGATACATAAAAATAAAGCTGTACTTTTTAAAATCATTCCTATATAACATATTAACTTTGTTTTTAACACATCTCCCATAAATTATTATTTCACTTATGCTGTTTAAACTGTTTTAATAGACAAGTAGAACAAAATGGTTTGTGTCAACTGTCAACAATGTTTATTGTTTTGTTTTAATGTTTTAAGGTTGCATGTGTTTTGAAATCATAAAATAACTTCAACCTGGCATAATGTACAAGGACTGCACATTTCCTCTATTCGGTATGAAGCTACACCTTTGATGAATTTGGGATTTGCAATAAAGCAAAATGAAAATATGTGAGGATGTATGTAAGGAGTTTTATAATTGTAGAGGAGATGTCTTTATC
Source organism: Gambusia affinis (assembly GCF_019740435.1). Lineage (NCBI taxonomy): Eukaryota > Metazoa > Chordata > Actinopteri > Cyprinodontiformes > Poeciliidae > Gambusia > Gambusia affinis. The sequence continues at coordinate 11,642,950 of NC_057873.1, forward strand.
CAGTCCTGTTCACCAAACCACTGTTCACAACAGTAGAGTAGGTGTCCTGTGATCGAGTGTTAGGGTTGAGTGTCTGTAAAAAACAAACAGAAAACATTTTGTAACATGGTTGGATCACAGTGACTTTCAAATTAAATTTATTAATCTGACAGAGACAATATGCAAAATAAAAACAAACAAAAAATTATTAATGAAAGATGCTAAAATGTGTGCTCTCAAATTATGGCATAAAAATTCCCCCATAAACTAGCCCCTTATTCTGCGCTTAGCAAGAATTTAATCAAATGGAATAGCGCAGGACGGCAATGGTTCTGTGCACCAGGTTTAGCTTAAAACAGCTTCTATCTATAATCTCTGAGCATGAAAGTTAATATCAGTCTAACATAATACGACATACATTTAATAACCACACACACCCTATTTACAATCACTGACCAAGTTGTAAAATTATCACAATAAAAACAGTACTAAATTGTGTAATTACAGTTTTCATTTTCAGTTCTGGCACTGCTGGTTTTCTAATAGCATTTTCCTAACATGAGAAAAATCCTCAGGTCAGCAGAGAGTTTTAGACTTTCTGGGAGTTTATTCAGTTCTTAAATACCTTTGATTTAGAAGGTTTTCTGTGCAAAGGCTGAAAGACACTTGGGTTTCAGTGGTGGAGCAGTAATATTCACAATTATAAAAACAAGCCTCCCATTAGAATACACAACTAAATTGATCAAGTTTTATATCTGGCTTTTATCTATCACTTTTACGGCTTGGTCGTACAGGGATTTTAGAGGTTTTATTGTTATCTCATTTGGTTCAGAGCAACACAAAATACAGTAATTAATTAGAGTAACAAGATCTCACAATATTTCTCGTTGAGGTAAATTCCATCTCGTAAGCGCTTGCCAGTTACAGTCACTATGGCTTTGCATGAAGAAGGTGGAATAGAAGATACTCAAACTACATTTAAATCATTTGTATGGCTGCATGTTGGATTTCCAGTTGGAATCATAAATGCAACAGAATGACAACCAAGACACGGATAATGTGTTAGTATTCCAAGTTGTTTAGGTGCAAAAAGAGGCAGAAAGCATCACCATAACAAACGATGGATAAATGTCTAATGGTACGTTAAGCTATGTAACAATCACACTCCACTCTGTCAATAACAACTGGGAAATCTCATATAGCAGACCATGCATAGTGCGAGAACTGTCCTGAGGTCTGAAGAGAAGAAAACAAATCAGAAAATGAAAAGTCACATGGTTAAATTTGAGGCACAATCTAAAAGAGAAGATTATAGGCCTTTTTAAAGCAAAATTTGATCTTGGAAGTTGTCGTTAAAGTAATATAAAAATTTATTTCCGTTTCGTTCTTGTAAAATCTGTTCATGCCTCATCTCATGAGTTTTAGGCATCGTTACACCCTAAGTAATTAATCTAAGAAACGGCTTCCAAATACATTTTTGCAGTGTCATAATTCTGTGTATTTCAAATGCGCCTAAAAACAAACTGTATTTTAAAGAATAAAAAAATGCATCAAAATGACTTTTGAACATAAATGTTGGATCCAAAACAAGTTGTAACTATCCTTTGACAATGGTCTGCATCAGGGGTCTCAAACTCCAGGCCTCGGGGGCCGCAGTCCTGCAACTTTTAGATGTGCCTCTGCTGCGCCACACCTGAATAGAATAATTAAGGCTCTGGAGAACTGGTCTACACAAGGTGGAGGTAATTAAGCCATTTCATTCCAGTGTTTTGTACTTGTGGCACATCTAAAAACTGCAGGATTGCGGCCTTCGAGGACCTGAGTTTGAGACCCCTGGTCTACATAGATGGGAGGGACAGACTTCTGTTTTCTAGTTATTGTAAAATACGTTGCCACTGTTTTATTTACATCTCTGTGACACTAGACAGAGTCACAGAGATAGTATTCTACCCCATATCGATAGAAAAGAAGTACTAAATGTTTTGCAGACAGATTGTAATTGTTGAGTTTCTTCTGTTCCACCAAGCAGCTGACCACGTCAAATGCCCTGTGTGTGTCCAAAAACACACACAGGGCATTTGAAAAGTTGTAGTTGTGTGTATTTAACAGATAATCCAGTTGTGATGAGTTAAATCAAATAAAGTGTTCTGATGTTAGAACTGAAGCCCATGCAATACATTAGATACATTTTGAATTATTTGGGTGAGCAAGGGATAAATCTTACAATGATACTGATAATGATGCTGATACTGGACAGTAAGACTGGCCCAAGAGTTTGTGGGACCCAAAACAGAACTGTGTTTGGGCCCCAAGCAGAGTTGAAAAAAACACTCTCTCCAGCATTACTTATATTTCTTTTAAATTTGCCATTCTCAATTGTTTGCCCAGCTTAAATTTAACACAAAATTTTTTTTTGTTAACTAGTGAGCTTGAAATAAACTCTCTAAATCCAATGGATGATAAAATCCAATGAGATACTTGATATTATTAATTAAATAAACACTTGTATAAAGGAGGTAGTTCAAAGCCAAATGTACATTCTGATTTAAGTAGATTTGTTTGGTTGAACTTACCTACATCTGTAACATTTTATATCAAGTTGTCTTTGTCATAAGTCAAGTAACCTACTCTCAAATAATGGTAATGGCGTGCTTTGAATCATCTTATTTGGGTATGATTTTTTAATTTGAGCATAATAAAAAAAATCACTGCATATATGACTTATAGTGAAGCGCAATAATAAAATTTCTGTAATGTAATAAGTAATTATTAAAGAGACAGTCAGTCTGTCTTGAAAAGTTTTTGACAATACTTACCTCATACTCAGTAGATGCACCATGTGGAGCCCGGGGCCCAGGTCTTGGAGTCACTAGAGGACATAAAGAGAAACAATGCAATGATTTTTAAACTTTCCACTCCACTTTAATCAAGGGACATGCAGTACAGCCTTACGTTTAATAGAGGAGGTTTGTCCATCTGAGTTTTTCTTCTTGGAGCACTTATAGACAATCATCATCAGAACAGCGGTCCCAATTACATTCACAACAATGAAAGTCAGAAAGAACATTGGACCCAGTTCAAAGCAGTTCTTACAGGCTGATGGGGAAATTACAACAATGGCACATGAGTTAGTCCTGTAATTAACACAGGTGGCAAAAAATTTAAAGATGTTTTTACTTACCTTTTCCTTTGATATAGAAATGATAATTCATTGTTTTAGGGTCCTGGTCATTGTTCTTGTGTTGACATCTGTATTGGACTGGGCGTTCATATCTAAATTTAAATTCATTTGGTTGATTTACTGCAAGTGGTGACGTTTCTTGAGTTGATTTTTCATTGTACCAGGTCATGCCATGACTTTCAGGACAGGTTAGTGTGACGTCCTCTCTCCAGAATGTTGCTCCTCCTTTAACAGTTGTACAGTTATAAAGTTACTTTTTTGCATATGTTATAGTTTAAAACCTTATAATAAACCAAAGTTTTCAACCTCTTAGTACTTATCACACAGAACCAGAAAGCTCTCACAGCTGTTATAGGCTCTCATATAAATGTTTATGCATGTCAGATTTTTTCTCAGTTTCTTTAAAGCGCACAATGATCATTTTATAGAACTGTACTCAAAAGTGTTCCAATCAACACCTTATAACTGAAAAAAAGTATTATCAGAATCTGTCGATAAATAATAAGAAAGAACAAGATTGTAAGCAGTCAAGAAACATTAACATAGGAAATGGAGTTGATACTAACAAATACCATGTCTGGAAACAATATCTGCTTTAGTCTTCAGTCGAAAGAGACTGAATTGATCCAACTCTACAGTGTAAAGCAACATCAGGTAATATTGTGCCATATTTACCAGTTTCAGCCTTCACGGAGGTCGCAAACATGAAGATGACAACGAACACAGCCTGAGCAGCCATCCTAAATAATCCTTATTGTCTGATTCTGAATGTTTTTTTAGGTTTAGGTCAAATCTGTAAAACTCTCTAAAAAGATATGCTTTACATCAAACTGTCTTTTCAGAAAGCCAGAACGATTCAAAATGGAGCTGATGGTTGTCTTCCTGACACTGTCTCTAGTGAAGATCCACTCTCACACATACACACTCATGCACACAGGAAGTGTTTCCTTTTTTTTTCAAGATGAGTTCACAAACCCTAAAACAAAGTCTACATGCAGTACCGTGTGCAGAGTAAAACTCGTGTTTTGTTGTTGTCCATTCCCTGTAAAACAATTGCTTAGTTTATGAGTTTATTAGTTTTATTAATATGTTTATGACTTATGTCATAAACATATGAATATAAGGAATCCCTTTACGTTAAAATCTTGTGTTGTTAAATGTTCTCTTCCTGTTCTTAAGTGTGCCTTCTATTTATTTAATTTCATTTGCTCCCATTTGTTTGAGTCATCTGGTTGTTTACTTGTTGCTACACCTCAAGTCTGCTGCATTATGTTTATCTGGAAATCATGTTCGGCCAGGAGATTTTTCAAAGTTAAAATATTGACATATTTTTTTTTTCTTCATTTTATCAACCTCACTCTAGAAAAGCACACTGTTTAGGGACACATCTCACCCACTAAGCAGCTGACTTCAAACCCTCTACCTAAAATGCAACAAACAGATGCATTTTACCAATGTTTTTCTGGTTTTCTTTCATTTTTCTCTCTCTCCAGACTTACAAAATATACTCCTATTGCCTTTGCAAAAAATAAAATATAATGTATAAAATTGGCAGTTAAATATTTGGAAGAGTTTTGTGCAAGTTAGGGTACAAATGTAATCTCTGTATCCTCATAAAAATATATAAATAAAGCTTATTGGTGTATCCTTTAGTACACGTCTGCCACCTAGTGGTTTAACTCAACAGAAAGACTTCTGTCTTTCAATGAAAACAAATAATCCTTTATTTCTCAGAGAAAAGCAGAATAACCAACAACAACTTCATATAGGAAAAAGGAAAAGTAGATAAAGCCTGATTTTACAGTAAATATGGGAATTTATTACTTTTACACAGATTACAAGCAATGATATTGTGAAGCCATGAAAAGATATGTTACATAGCTATGAATTATAAAATATACTGAGTTGCAATTCAAAGTCAAAATAAAAAGGAAAATAATATTTCAATCAAACAGTTTAAACATCATCCTTAATAAAAGAAATTAGTTTTCTTTGAAGGATTCCTCTGTACCACGCTTACTATCTAAGTGGTTTGCTAGCTTTTGTTTCACAGCATTGAAAAGTAGAAAATGTCTGCAAAATGACTCGTCTCTATCCACTTATTTGTCTATCGCAAAACTAAGTACAGAAATACATAGAATAAATTACATATGCATGAACAAATTAGATATTTTTACTTTCAGCCCTGCTTTTGAAATTCTACCACTCGTTTTCTGCACAATTTTTGAACAGCTGCGCAATTTAACATTAAAAAACACAAATGATTACAAATCGTTTTAAACTAATTTTACAATGTTCAGTTTTAATGAAGTTAAATCTAATATAATGCCTGGTAATTCCTTGCTATTTCATGCTATCAGTTTATAAATGTTTGCCTTCTTCTGACCTTCCTGATGATGGACATCTACCCTGTCCTGTGCACCAGAGTGGAGTAAGTTTCCGTTTTTTGAGTGTTGGAGTTCAGTGACTGCCGAGACACAATCCAAAACCAAAAGTTTTAAAATGAATGTGTTACAATGTGCAAATAAAACAATAAATTACAGTAATATGCAAACAAACAACAAATAAATAATTAAAACAAAGTGTTCACAAATCACCCAATACATAAGCGCAAATGTGAATAAAACAAACAAATAAATAAATGTCCTCAAGTCAGTCATCCAATACACATAAATTAGCCACTAAATAAAATAAAATAAAACATTTAGCTACAAAATCCCCATGTATTAAGGGGTGTTAGTTGTAAGGTATAATGCCTTCCAAATGTGTTTTTTTGAAGAACAATGGATCCTCAGTAAATTTTCAAGTGTCATAACTGATCACAATTATTTTCAAATAGAGGAAACACTCAGACCATACTGGAACTTTATGATGTACTCAATAATAAATTACCAAAGGGTTAAAGGCATTTTTAATGATGGCTTCTTATAAAAAGACTATCTTTATTATGCTGAAACTAAATATTATTTGTTCCGTGTAAAATAGTTTAATTAAAAAAAAGTTGGTGTTAATAGAAATAATTGCTTCTCTGTGTAAAATCTGTGAGCTTGGTGCTGACTCAGCTCAATTATCATACATTTTCCATTTTCTGAACGATCTACTTTCTGCTAAATAGAAGGATTTTACTAAATAGGCACACTTTGCACAATCCTATTTTTTAAAAAAAACTGATGTCTTTAAGAAAACGGTTACGCTAAATAAACGGCTCTTTTGATTGTATATGTAACTTACTTACATCTACAGTAAGTAAGAGAGTCAAAAAAAATTCTCTCATCAAACACCAAACAACAAAGCGTGTTTCTCACAACATGACTTTAGTAAACCCTGCTGTGAGAACCTGCTGTGGGTTCAATGAGAAGGATTCTTATCACTTTAATATATATATATATATATATATATATATATATATATATATATATATATATATATATATATATATATATATATATATATATATATATATATATATATATATATATGTATATATATACATAAACATTTTTTTCTTGTACAAAAAAGCTTTAGTTTGGAGGATTTGATTAGACCACAACATATTAGTATAATGATGCTTCTTTTAGTTCAACAAGATGAGAAAAATGCCAGACAAAACAGACTTTATGTGATACGGTTCCTGTCAATACCCACCTCATAGGCAGAAGATTGGTCCCCTTGAAGCCGGGTTCTACGTGCTTAAAGAAATAAAGATAATAAATATTAATTAATTCCAAGGATTTTATGAGTACTTGGGCCCAAGGGCCAGAAACTGGGATAAGATCTTAAGTTCATTCCTACCTCTTGAGGTTTGAAGCGGTACATTTGTGTGTTTCTTCTTGGTGCAAACGTAGATTATCCTCATCACCACTGCAGTCCCGATCACATCCACGAGAATCACCAGCATGAACAGGAATCCATCCACCTCAAAGCAGTTTTTACAGGCTGGAGAAGAAAAGTGATCCGTCAAACAACAGGTCTGTACGAGGCCTCAAAATTAAATCTGGTTTTACTCACCCTTCCCTTTTACGAAGAAGTAGTATTTTGTCTTCCCCCCTTCATCATTGTCATATTCACAATAATGTTGGGACTGGCCTTTAAAGTGGAATTCATAAGTTTTACCAGATCCTAAAGCATTTTCATTTTCCTTGTTATTTGTCCATGTTCCGTTTTCTGGACAGGTCAGTGTAACCTGGTCTCTCCAGAATGAGATTCCTCCTTCAACCACAAACACAATTAATCAATAACTTTATAATCATTTAAGTCCAGAATGTTTACATCCATTTCTGTTAAAATTGTGATCGATCAAAGACGCTAAAGGGTTTGCATATGGTATATTTAGAGCTGAAATATGTATTTGTCCAACCACCAGACAAATAAATGAAATATTTCAACTTTACAGTAAAATTAAAGACTGGTTGCAGGACATGTTGGTGCTTACCTTTTTGAGATTCCACTGTGGCTAAAAACATGAAAAGGACAATGAACATGACCTGAACACCCATCCTGCGTGTTTCTTTATCCGTCTGGAGTTTGGATCAAATCTGTGAAGTCTGAATTATACTCAGCAGTCTGGTTAATGACAGTCTGAAGCTCTCTCTCTCTCTCTCTCTCTCTGTGCTCTCTCGCTTGTGCGCACTAATAAATTTACAAAAGACACCCACATTTAGCCTTACAGGAAGTGTGTAGTTTTTCAAGAGGATTTCACTGTTCATTGAAGTCAAACTGAAGTGAAGCTTGGAGAAAGAAACATTTTGAGTCCTGACTTATTCCAGATCAAAACAATCTGGAGAAGAAGCAGGAATAAAAAAGTAACAGATTTAGGCAAATAATACACTGGAAACTCTAGATGAGAATTATGTGATCAAGAAGGCAATTTGAATATGAAAACAAGTTTTCCCAGAAAAAATCAAGACCCGGTCCACCACAATTAGAAAGTATTGCTCACTATTATCTACAGCAACTGCGCTAGAAGTATTGTATCATGATGACATTTTAATGAAATAAAAAAGTAAGAGAGCAAGATTTCTGTGGGGCACCTTCTTGGTTAGCATGATGGAGACAACTGATGGATTGGATTATTAGAAGAGTTTATTTTATTTTATCTTTCATTATGACTTAAGAGAGAACATTATTTGGTGCCTTTTACCTTCAGAAATTATGTTCTGGGTCCTTAAACCAACACGGCAGCACTGGCACCCCTTATATTACTCCACTGCGATCTATTGGGTCAGTGTCTCCAGGGTTAGTCTCGACAAATGTTCAGAGTGTCCAAACGTTAATGTTAATGTCGCCCAACTATTCTGTTTATTTATATAGCACTTCAAAATTAATGTCATATCAAAGAACTGTACAAGAAAAAAAAAAAACAGGTCAATTTAATTTCTAAAGAAATTAAATGATTATAAAGAAAAATACAATAATTTCATACCAATTTGACTGATCAGATTTAATGACTCAGTCCAGTCTAGAATAATTTATAATGACAATTTGGGAGTCTATTAGAAAAAAGCCACACTGAGGCGCGATCTACTATAATGAGCAAGCATGTGGTGACAGTAGAAACAACCGGCTCCATTTTAACAGCACATTATATTATAGTTATATTATCTAAGACGCTATTAATTGTGTTTGGGTGATGCTGTTAATCCTACCAACAAATCAATGTCAGGGTTTCAAGAGGTGTTTCAGCTCCGGCTATAAAAATTTATGTCTGGAACCTTCACATGATGTTCATTTTTTGGGTAAAAAAAGATTCACTGTATTCATATTCAAAGATTGCTTTAAATAGTTTATTTATAATAATATTTAGTACTTTTTGGAAAAAGAAGCTTGTATTTGTGTGATTTAAGAAAAAACTTCTTCTGTTTTTGTTGCATGCTTGTTAGGTTCACAATGAAAGAACAATGTATTTCTGTGTAATATACATTAAATATAAAGAGTCATTGGTGATTTATAGTATTCATAACTGTTAAAATAGAGAGAATATTCTGGGTTCAATGTCAATTATTTTACCAGTGCCTAATGCATTGATAAGCTCGTGTATACGAGAGCTGACAGCAGGTAACAGATAACTGGCATCAGTGTTCTTCCCTCATGCAAAGAAATAGAAAAGCTAATGGTTTAGCAAATGTATCTATCAGAGTTTAGTAGGTTCTGCTTTCTGTGTCTCATTGTTTTTGTGCGTTTTGGGTCTCATATCATTTACTGTAAATTTCCCCCTGGTTAATGAGCGAACTCTTTGTCTCATTTTGTTTATCGCTTTGGGTTTTGATAACAATCATTTTGGTTTTGTCTTTAATAGCTCTTGTCACATTTCCTGTTTCCATTCTCTTTGCTTTCTGCCCTCACACCCAGCCTGTGAATAATTACAAAAGCTTTCATGCATCTTGACATTTACTTTCGCAGTGAATTTTATTTTTAGGGTTTCAGTTGCTCCTTTGTCTGTGCTGCTTTGTGTATTCTTCTTTCTTGCTGCTACACCTCTATTGTATTGTGTTCAGCTTACTTCATTTCACTGGAGCATTGCAGCTGTTGTATCCTCCTCCTTAAAGATTATTTTATAATGTGCTATTAATTTTTGATTGTCAAATTTGCAATCTGTGTTATATTGCTGGGTATTAAACAGGTAAAACCCCAATTTAATCAGGCAATAGTAAAAATGCACTAATTTACACTTTGACATAATGTTTTTGTAAATTTGCAATTAAAGGCACTGTAAATGTTTGTGACATAGACCTATGTTATGGTTGACAGCCTAACCCAGTATGCATGGGGTCACACCTGTAATCCAACCCTGTTGTCCACATTTGACCAGGAAGCAGATGACAAAATAACCCACAAAGTCAGTTTTTTAATCTTGCACATTTTAGACATAAGCTCTCCGATCATTTTAAGAGTTCATGTAGAATTTAGCAACCACTGTATGCCGGAGGTTACTGTTCATCTAGAAGACAACTTTTTTCTAAGCTTTAACTGCCTGGTTGATGTCTTTGGATATTGCTTCATAATGTTCTTTCTTCATGGTGCCATCTATTCTAGAAAGTGCACCAGTTCCTCTGGCAGCAAAATAAAAGGAGGCTGCCACCTCCATATCTCACCGCTGGCATGGTCTTGCCAGGTTTACAAGTGTTCCCCTTTTTTACTCAAATGTGATGATGGTCATTATGGCTTTCTTGTGTTTCTTTTGAAGTAATGGCTTTCAGCCCATGTCTGTTCAAGGCACATTTTACTGTGAATAATGACCCTTCAAGGCAGCATCTTTACAAGGTCTTTGGCTTTTGTTCTGGGGTCTATTGGTATATTTTGGACCAAAAAGGATTCATCTGTGGGACGTATAACCAGTCTCCTTCTTGAGTGGTCTGATTGTTGGACAGTCCCATCATTTCTATACTTGCATTGTTTTAACAGACGAATGCGGCACCTTCAAATGTCTGAAAATTGTTTCCAGTGACTTTTTTCACTTTCCAGTCATGTCAAACAAGAAAACAGTGTGTTCCTGTCATTTCCCTTCTGTTAGTGGACTTCTTCTTTTGTTGTTTTCGGGTATAGATTTCTTATTTTCATTTTATTTCTTTCAGTTTGGTCATACGTGTGTTTTGGAATTGTTTTGCACTTAGTATTATCTTATTCTAGTTTATTCCTTCTCTTAGTTTAGTTTCTCTTGGATTAATTTTTGTTATACTTGGTAATTATTTCTCTTATTATTTAGGTTCTATATCTTTTAGCTTCATCTTTGTTTTGTCCTAGTCACTTTGCCATTTACTCTTCTTCTTCTCCCCTTTCCCAGCTGCTAATCATTTATCTCATATAGTCTCATTTGCTACCTTCCCAGCTGCAGTCAGTTCCTCTCTAACTGTATATATCCCTCCTGGACTCATTACTTGCCACTGGGTCCTTCCCTTTGCTCTGGGTGCACCATGCCACTGTTGCTCAGTGTTTCCCAACCCTGGAACTTAAGACACACTGCGGTGCATGTTTTAGATGTTTCCCTGATTTAAGACACCTGAATCAGATGACTGCAGTTCCACAAAAGTCTGTTATTCAGTCGTCAGATTAAATTATGTGTGCTTGAAGCAGGGAAATAACTAAAATGTGTAAGGCGGTGTGTCTTGAGGACCAGGGTTGGAAACACTCTGTCACATATTCTGCTTTCCCAATCTGCTCTTAAAGAGCTTAGTAAATAAATATCTGACCTACCCTTTAATTAAAATGGCAATTAGCAAATAAAAATAATTGTGGTTACTTTAATTTCCCTCAAATAAGAGGAATTTCTGATTTAACTTCAGACACAGAAGATTTTTATTTTATTTTTTTTTTATTTAGAGTAGGCTATTTTAAACTTCAACAGTAAGTGCATGGGCGCACTTGATGAAAGTTAGTGGAGATTGTGGTGCTTCTCTGCCCCCATGTGGCTAAATGATGCAAAGTGATGCTTTTTCAAAGTAAGTTGTAGCAAACATTCTCTTCTAAAGTTTTGGAGGCAAATTCTTGCTTGTTTTTGTTTTATGAGCAAGGGCATTGAATATAAATAAAGCTCTGTGGTATCTTTTTCTAAACAAGACTAGTTATTAACTTTTAAAAATAAAATAAAATAAAATAAAAGATATCAATCCGAGTACCTCACCCTGGCACATTAAAGTGCCACATAAACCAAATACTGGACGATTCAATAACACACCAACAAGTAACAAGAGTTGTTTTTTTTTTTGATTAGCTTTAATTTATATGTAGTCTTTGTTTTCTTGAACTTGTTCTCTGCTTATCAATAAACTCTCTGCTTCTCAATAAGCAGATTAAAATTTATTTTTTCTTTCAGTACTGTGCAGTGAAGGGATGTCAAACGTCATTATTAAAGTTAATATCTAAAAAGGTCGGCTAAGATTCCAGTCTTCTTTAAAACGTCAGCCTTAATGATTGACTTTACTTTTATGGGGAAGTGATGTCATAAATAAAAACAAACTGTCGAGTAGATTAATGAGGCGACATCTCACTATTTAATATTATGGAAAAGCGCATTAAAGAATACTTTAAAAATGATGGCATAAAAACATATTTTCTATGCAAACAAGTTTTGCTACTATAGCCATTGCTGTGTTACCTTTACAATAGGTTTGGCTTTAAATTAAATTATTTAAAATATATACATTTGTTTTTATAGTGTATAAAACTTAAATTATAAAATTGTTTCCATTACATGTTTAAGACTGATTAGAATTTCCAGCTTATGGTTAGTTTGCATAACCCCAGGCATGCGTAAACGTAGCAGCAGAACTGGTCTGTTGAGAAATAGATGTAAGCATCGAAAAAAGTCCTTCAGATCTAGTTCCTCTTCCCTTTTTTTCTCCTTTCTTTTCTTACTCCGCCCGAAATTATAATGGGAGGGAGGGTACTAGAAGTCAAATCTTTGAGGCCAGAAAACGAACTAGGAAGCGTCTTTGGACAGGAAAGCTGAAATAGAGGACTTATCGCGACCTTTTTCTCTTTTTTTCCTCTTTTTTTTTTAACTCTCTGCAAGGGGGATCCGTAGATTTTTGCCGCTCAGTTTTGCTGTCTCTGTGGAAGAAGGTTGACTAGGCTGGGGTTTGTTGACTCTTCTCCCCCACTGCTTAGTTGACTTGCCAACCAAATGTGCGTAAAGGGGCTCTATATTATCGCCGTCCTGATTGGACTCGCTGCTTCAGGTGAGTGAAACTGAAAACACTGTTTTGCTTTTAGTTTAAAATGACGCTTGATGTTCTGTATCTTTTTCTTGGTTATACACTTCGATCTAATTTGACTTTTCGAGTCAAAAGTTTCCATCCTTTTTTTGGGGGGTCGGCGATTTTAAAACAGAACTGGAAGACTATTTGGATATTCCATAAATAATTGAGGTTTAAAATAAAAAGACAACCGTAATTGACTGTCCACTTGTTAAGACTCCGTGGGGACCCCTAACCTTCATCTTAACGCGCTGCAGTGCGTCATCGGGAAGTAGAGAACTTTGGCACTGTGACACCGGGTGGGTCGTTTAAGAATTCCTGTAAAACATCCTTAGATAGAACTTCTTTCTGACGAGCTAATGATTTTACCGGCAACAGAGGTCTGCCGCATTGTCTTTGTGTTTTCGCACAACCTCCTTTTCCTGCCCATTAATGCGCATCCGTGCTTGTGTACGTATACGCGGAGACTCTAAAGTGGCCACTTGGACGCAGGCAAGTCCACCTGCTTCCCGTTAGCAGGGGGTTCAGGATATGTCTTGGGATAAACAGTAATGGAGCACATCCTCTTATTAAAGCGCCCAGACAGCGCCTTAAATGTAACATGTTTTAATAAGTGCGCAAATGGGCGCATCAGCGGCAATTCATTCGGCATACGGCAGGTTGTTTAACCTTGAAGTAATCTGCGCCCAGCCTTGTTAAGTGGATTATATTGATTGAACATTTCCATCCAGTGCCAAAGCATCACGCAGGGATCCAGTGTAGCAGCAAGCTGCTTATGTTTACAGTGAACATGTGCCTGTGGATCCATCATAACAGTCTGACAGGGCCTGAGCAGCAGGATGACTAAATATTTGTATGTGGAAGAGTGGCTGATCAAATAAGTACATGTTTATGTGGGAACTGATTGCAGCTCAGCAGTATCTCAGTTCTCAAGATTGTTTGCTCTAGAGATTTCCTTCAAGCTTTGTTACACTGGCATCCCACTAATAAAACAAGAAAGCACATGTCTCACTTTCATGATAGATATAACTCATGTGCACAAAAATAATTTTCATCTGTTTTTATTTAACATCTGTTTCTATTACATAATCTGAAATACTTTTTTTGCTCTTCTCCCTGCTGCTGATTTAACAAGTGAAAGATTTTCCTAAAGACATTTGGTTTTCATTATTGAACTTACAGAAAGACTCATGATATTGCAAAACAGAATGGTGTTGCCCTAAGCTTTGGACATCACATGTAGTGCAGATGTGACTATGACCTCATTCTAATATTCAGGGCCATGAAAAACATGATTCTTATGACATTTACCTAAATCTCTTCTGAGAGACCAAAACAAAGTAGCGCATAGTTTCGAAGTAATTTGAGAGATGATCTAATATGAAAGATAAAGGCTTTTCAAAACATATTACAACTCCAAAAAAAATGTGATGCTTATTTTAATTTAGCACCCATTTATGCTGAAACCACTAAATGTCTGATGTAAAATAATGCCATCAGAAGTCAAGTGGTTAGAAATTGGAGTCAACTTGTGCATAATTTAATTGTAGGAAGAATGCATATGTTTAAGTTCTCGTAGGTTGTAGGAATTCTCCCTGGTTAAAACCAAGGAACACAGGAGGCGGGTTAGAAATACAGTTCTTGAGAAGTTTAAACCAGGAATGTCCTAAACTTTGAACAACTCACTGTTCAGTCCATAGTCTGAAAATGGAAAGAATATGGGACAACTGCAAACTTACAATTGCATGGCTAAACTGACAGGCTTCTAAGGAACGTTTTCTGATAGATGCTGCCCTTGCCTTGGCCTGAGTTGAGTCTGGAGGAGCTACAGAGTTCTCCTGCCTCAACCTGCCCTGTTTGTCACAAGCTGAAGCAGGGAGCACAGCAAACAAGTGGAAGATGGTTAAATGAGAGCAAAACAAACATTATGACCCACCAGCAAAAACTGTGTGGCAAACAGTGTGCATCATCCTAAGCACATCATTTTTGTTCGTGAAGCACGGTGGTGAGACAATCATCTTGGTTCTACAATGCAATGCCTTCCAGTTTCAGTTTTTAGGATTTTATTTGTATTACAGTGAAAACGTCCCATGTTAGAATCCCAGCTTGGCTTCTTTCTGCATGGGGCTTTTATATTCTCCGTATGTAACCGAGGGTCCTGTCTTTATTTGTCAGCTTTCTCAAACAATCCAAGCACATGACTATTAACCAGTCACAGTTATCTACCACTTCCTGCTAGTCTAACACATAAAATCCAGATGAAACTAATGGAGGATGTGGGTGTAATGTGACAAAATGTGAAAAGTTAAAGGTAATGACTGCTAATGTAAATTTTGTAGGTTTTGAAAGATATTACATTTGAAATTCTGATTACTGTCTGTATTCATTTGAAAGCTGTGTTGTTAATTGCTCCTCCCTCCCAACCCCCACCATCACTGGTAAACATCAGCCTTAAGTCTTCTTGGAGCTCTCTCCCTGTTTTGGGTGTGTAGCCCACACTGCTGCCCACAAGTTTCCATCTACCACAGTTAGAAATATGAACCTTGAGAGGAAATGTGGTTTTCGTTTTTCCGCCAATCATTGTACTGCACTTTTAGACGGGCCTACATTTCTGAAAATTGTCATCAGTGGTTACATTTGAGTTACATATAATGGATGTTGGTGTCAGCCACGCAGCCAGTTCTGTTGGAAGTCATCAGCTTCAACCCACACTCGCTCTGCAACAATTTACCAAAGTAATAATTCAATCTGTGCTTTTAGAGATCCCTCAGATACGAATGTATAACCAAATTCTGTTGACACATCTTCATATTTGACTATATTCTGTAGCATTAATCCTATTCTTAAACTACTGAGTATGTTTTCATTTGAAACAGCCTCATACTTAACATACTTACCCCACCAAAGGTCCTGCCACACTTCTAGCATATGTTGCCAATTTCCTCTCGGTGAACAAAGTTTCTTTCATGTTCAGTACTGGAGAACTATAACATACAACCCAGAGATACCTGGACGTCAGGCAGGTCAAAGTAGAGCAAACTGCTGATTTTACTACTAGATATAATAGTTAGCCTACATTGTGTGAACTTGTTTAAGAATTGATTGGATAAACATTTAAATAACATAAAATTCACAAACTCACTGCATCCTAATAGAAGGTATTTGGTATTTCTGGGAATATAATATGATTTTAGAACAGAGCCAGGGTTTTGTTTAAAAAAAAAAAATGTAATGAAGCAGACATGAAAATAACAATCTAGGGGTTGCTGAAGGCTCACGATGCTGAGTGGTGAAGGCTTCCTGTTTCTGTCCATGCATGCAAACCTGGATCTGAATAGCAGAGGCTGAAACAGATAATAAGCTTATGAATTTTATTCCTGTAAGATGTATAAACAAGGTCAGATCAAAAACAAACAAGCTCTGTAAACACAAAACTAGGACTAGTAAGCGGAACTACTAATCAAATGTTGCAATCAATAATGACGTTTTCAAAAAACTAAGTGAGAAAAATATGATCAAAATAATCATTAGAAAAACTTAAAGCTGATCAGGGAGTTTGCATCTGTCTTTTTTTAAATTTTATTTGTGTACAGTCATTTTCAGTAAATTAGAATATCTGGACCTACATAATCACAGATTAAAAGTACCTTTTTAAAATAACCTTTCAGCAGGTAGTTTTTTTTAAATGCAAAAAGACATTTTTGCAATAAGAATTTATTTTTGTTCCAGTATTTCAATCTGGAGAGACTCACAAAGAGAAGAAAATAGCAGTTAAAAAGATTTAATGATACAATTCTTTGGCGCTCGGCCCCGGCAGAAGACCGTGAGCCGAGGATCGCCGTGAGCAGGCAGTCTGCTCGGCGAACTCGGGATAGTCTTCCACCGAAACTGGTGGTGGAGCAGCCTGGAGAGGGAGACGACAGGGGATCCTGGAGGACTTCCCTCATGGTGGAGGTGGCAATGGGGAGGAGGTGGGTCGAAGCACGGCTGACGAGCAGGAAGTCCCCAGGGTAGCTTGAACTCTTGAAGGTGTCCTTGGATGCCGATTGGCTGGAGCGGCGTGGAGCTCCGTTCCGGATTGGCTGAGGCCAGGCGTGGTGATTAGATGATGTGGTGAAGCTGGTCGAGTCTCCCAGTTTGAATTTTCGCCTAGGCTCCATTACCTAAAATGTTGTGCTCATTAGCTGTAACAGAAACTCATCTTAATGGAAATGAAGGCTTGAAAACATTGATGTGTGTAAACAGTCTATCATAGGTTTCACATGGTGAAATCAGTTATTTAAATAAACGTTTTAAAAGCATTGCAATGTATTGAATATAAAAATTTTTTTGCCATAAATGGTACTATAAAAATTATTCATAGCTGCTCAGTGCTTTAGGCAATTAACTGCATGAATTAAACCGAAGAGGATTAATTTTTTGGTTCAAAGTTTTAATGAATTTTATTTTAGAATTTTCATCAGTGGGAAAAAAAAAAATTAATTCATCACAATTTGGGGTTTAAAGGTTTAGAAAGCTGATGGGTGTTTCTGTGGAGTGTGTAGCGTTTTGTTTTTTTTTAGGATACAGGCATCAGCCTCATGGGATTTTACAAAGACCAGCGAGTGTAGACGTTAGATAGACGTTGTTGTTTTGATTGTATCTGAAGTTGTTGGCAACAAACTCCCAGGTGTTTTATGTTGGTTGAGCTCCTCTGATTAACGCATTTAGTGTCTTTGCGCTGACACACATTGTAATAATATAATTCACACATCATTTGTTCTCCTTTTACTCATTGGGCTTTGTTATTGAGCTTGTAAATGGTGAGCTCGGAAGGAGGATGGAGTCAGATGCATTAGTTCAAACTCCCAGTTCCAAACTAGTCCTACTTAACATTTCCCGCAGTCCTTCAATCTTTCACTATATGCGTTTTAGAAATGGTACACATGGATTGGGTTGGCAGGGTTTTCCCCAGAAAACCTGCTAAGCTCCGTGGTAGGGCTGTCATCTAATGGCCCACTATGTTTTTGAGTAAAAGTCAAAAACATAGACATTCCAGTCAATTTGAAAATATTGCAAGGTAATTATGTGTTATTGAAAAATGTTATTTACACCAACATAGTCTTTAACAAGACAAACACACACAAAAAAGGCTCATTGGGGCTTGGAAATAAATAGATTTTTATTAATCGAATTTCCTGTTTTTGAAGATTAAATTTTTGAAAAATCTGCATATTTCATTAATGCTCATAGTTCAGTTCCAGAGTAGTGTTAGCTACTTATTTCATGTATTTATTTTTGACTTTGAATTCATCTACTCCATAGAAGAAATGATTGAAATAAAAAGAATTTTTTGAATATTTTCTGTCATTTGTTTTCTTTTTAAGGAAAAAAGTGAGGGGAGGAGGGAATGTTTAAAATTGGAAATCAAATTTGTTTCTTGCTTGACTGTGACAGTGTGCAGGCTTGTATGAGGTCAGACTTCCTTTAAAAACTTGCAAGACAGAGAAAACTGTCATACTGAACAGTATCGGTACCACATTTTCTGGCACACTGCTGTTATTAGAAACTAAGTTTGTCACATTTTTCTTTTTTAATGACATGGCTGACAATGACTCACTTACGCCCCAACTCACAATTTGTAGAAAGATCCAGTCAACTTCACTCAGTCTTAATTTCTTAAACTAGATTACTTCCTTGTCTCCTTTGTCTCATCCAAATGCAGATATCCAACTAAGTCGTTTATTATCATAGCCATGCGTCTTTGTTGACTGTAGCTCTGTCGTTTTCATGCCTGTACTTTAATGGTTCTCTTCCCACAAGATTTTTTCTCTCCAGCCAGTAACATGGAAAGCTCACAGGCTGACATGTGACAGCCTGTCTTAACATACAGGTTTAGTACACAAGAACACATACTTTGCCAGTGACCGTGCAGCTGCTGTTGACTGCAGCATATCAAACGATTACACAGGCTGTGAGGCTTCAGTTGGATCTTGTTGAGTTTACCGTACAGGAGAAGCATCTTGGAACTGTTTACTGAGATGTATTTGTTATCTGTCTCTCTTGGCGCCATTAATCTCTTCCCTGTGGTGGGAACAGAAGAAAACATGGCTGTTGTTTTTGACATGGTGTGCTGACACACCTTGGAGTGAGCCCAGCCCTATGAGCTGAGTTGACAGAACGGCTCAAGTGTGCGTTGAGTCGACAATGACGTATTAATACGCAAGGACAAGCAGCAGTCTGTGAAGTCTTACAACATACCAAGGTCATTGGCACCAAGTGCAAACAGGGAATTTGATTTTATTTCACACTGTAAAGTGTTTGGGTTTGCCAGTGTGTGTACGATTTGAACTCACACACATTTATCTCCATCTCTGGAAAATTCTAATTCTGCATTGGTACTAGTAGCATTTTCTTTTTGCGTTGCTGCAGTTTTATATTTTGTTTTTTGGCCCGGCTCTCAAAGACCTAGGCACAAACAAGCAGATCTGGACCTCAAGTAAATTTCCATATTGGTCATTATTTTCCTCTGAATCCCTTTCTGTTTGCGTTGTGACAAACGGAAAGTCAACTTGTAAGAAACTAGAAACATTAAGGGCAGATTAATGATAAAATCAGTGTCAAAGCCAGAAAAGAAAAATATGATCCATCTTCAGTCATTTATTTTAAGACAGTCCAAACCAGATATAAACATAAATCCAATTAAAATGCACACATTTCTTCTCACTGTCTGAATTTAAATTGGACCAAACATCTCATCTTGTAGGTTAGTTAGAATTACCAAAATTATTTCTATTGGCTAATTCAGAAGTGTACATACATTTGGCACTCCCTCACATATAGGAGTATCCATATATCTAAAAAGCTATCATTTTCTAATTTTGCTATATTATAGTGTCAGGTTTTTTTTGTAGTTTTATCTTGTAGATCAACACAAAGTAGGAATTGTGTAGTGGAATAAAAACAATATGTTTCTTTTTAGAGTTTTTAAATGGTAAGCTTATGAAAATTGTTGTATTTATATTCAACTCCCCAGAATAAATACTGTGAAATGTCTTTGCTTTAACAATGTGCTGCATGTCTTTTGGATAATGTTTTCAGCACGAGAATTAAAACATCTAATCTTTTTGTAAAACATCTCAAGACCAGTCAGGTTTGGATGAAACGCATATTTGAACATCAAACTAGTCTTGCCACAGATTCTTATGTGGATTTAAGAAGTTTGTTCTGTTTGTTTTTTTTAGCCAGTGTCACCTTGTATTTAAATAAAACCCTTTTCAATCCACTGTGACCAGCTTCACTCTCGCTGTTGAAGAAAATTCCCCAAACCCCAATGCTGATTAAACACAACAAAGGTCTGGATATAATCAGACAGAGAAATAAATAAAAAGCTCAACACAGCCATTGGAGGTGCAGGAAAATCTGGAGCTAAAACCAAAGTTTCTGGAAAAAAATCTGTACTTGCTTTCTCCACCTCCACACTGTCACTTTGTGGATTTTTCCACTGCTAAGAGAACAAAGCTAAGCACTCACTTCATTTGCAAGTAAAATTAGTATGTTAAAGTTAACAGAAAAGAAACACCAAAATAAACAGCTCACAAAAGGGCCAATGCGACTAGCTTGTTGGTTTATCACACATTGGAATTTAAAAAGTGTGCTTCGTCATTCTTTGTAAAAAAGACAATTTATTTATTTTGAAAAAGTTTCATAAGCTGCTGAGCAGGTTATAGCCAGTCACATCAACAAAGTACTTCAAGTAGAACTTATGTTACTTAAGTTCTTTATTCTCAGAAGCTAAAGTTTCACACACTCTCCAATAATATGTTCCTGCAGTGTTTGAAAGCACAGAAAGCCATGACAGAGCTGCAGGGTTGTTTGACACTAGTGGTTTTTTTCATTAGCAGCGAGGCAGGAAGTTGGGCAGAAAGAGAAGGGAAAGAAATGCAGTAAAATTGTTCAAGGATGGGGAATCAAACTTGGGACTGCGGTGTGGAGGATTATAGTTTCAGCATACGTTGCAGTCGCTCTACTAATAAGCCACATGGCACCCAAGCTGAAATATTCAATGCTTGTATAACATTAATTTACAAATCCCATTTGTCTTCCTTTTTGGAATTGGTGGAAAGTTGAGTTGGGTTTATGTCATTCCTAGATTCAGTTTCTGACATTCGTGGAAACTGGAATATGGTAGAAGTAGCAGCCACTGGCACTTGTTCTTTGTTCACTATTGTCCTTATTAGTTCTTGATTATTTCCCCACTGCACTTCTCTTAGATGTGTCTGAAGCAAAGATCAGTGTGTGAAGATTCAGCTTGCCTGTGGTTATTAGTGCCATGTAACAGATAACTCATTTGTATCATAACTGAAGAAGCAAATTTGTCTTCTGTAGGTGACAAATGTGGAACCAATGGAACCAGAGTCACAGTTTAAGAACTATGCGAATATACAAATATAAATTTGTTTTTTTGTTATTGTTTTTTAAGCCTGATTCAACCTAAAACACAGAGACGGAGTGTGCTTTTCCTCTTTAAAAAGCCAGTCCTTCTACACCACATAATAAAACTGTTTGCAAGGAGCAGTTCTCTTTGTGACTAGTTTGGAAAATTGGTACATGCCCCTTTAAGGCAGCTTGCAACGATCAGAGGTCTGTACCTCCTACACAATGTGGCTTGTCCTCTCTGTGTATACTGTCATTTGCCCACTCCATCATCAGCTCTGGAGCAGAGGGGGAAACCACAGTGGGACTGGATCCATTCTGACTCACACCACTGTTGCACAAGGGACATCTGTCTATGTAATGCAGTAGTAAATATGTTAAATTATAAGGTAGCCTTTTTTGCAGTTGGATTGTTTGTGTACCAGGAGTTTGTGGGCTGAGCTGGATTGAAGTTTACACCCTCTCCTTCTATACCTCTCACAAGAGTATCTAATCCAGGGAGAAATTGTCGAGTCAGCTGCTTGGTGGGAGTGAAAGGAGTTTGATGGATTAAATACTTATCCTCATTCACTCACTTCACGTTTCCTCTGGACACTGTCGCCTGATGAATTACAATTGGGCTGGAGGAAGTAGGAGGAGAGTGGAAGAAAGAAAGAAAGGAGGAGAGAGTTCAAAGAGATTGATCTTTGGTGAACTGACCTTTAGACTGCAGTCGGACACATTAGTCCGACATGTTTCTCCACCTTTGTCTTTAAAGAAAGTGGGGATGGAAGGTTTAATAGCAAAACAAGTATGATGAACATTTTCAGTCTGAGGAAAAAGCAAATTTGTTCATTACCTTTTATACAAAACGTTTTTAAAAGCTTTCTTTTGCTTTTGGTTGTTTTTGAGCTTTGAACAAGATTAGAGACAGTTTTAATCTTGCACAGGAAGAAAGAAAATTATGGATGTTTAAAAACAAATGCGTGAAGCTTAATTTGTGTATTTTAAATTTTTTTGTGAATAAACATTTTGGCATAGCAGAATCCTGTTTGTAGGATGTTTTCTAAATGGAGCATCCTCTACACGTCTTTGCTCCACTATTAAAAATGTGTGAAAAGAAATACTTTTTTTTTAACTGGAGTAGCAAAACCTCACCCTGAGAATTGTTCAAAACCCAATTTCTGATTTGAGTAATTTTTATTTTATGTTGTTTTTATTTTTTTCAGTGGGAGAAAAAAAATGTTAAATGTAGTTTTTACATTAATTCACACATCTCTCAAATATTGGCACCTCTGTAATACTTTGAACAACTCTTTATGCACTTAATATTTCATAAGAATAAATGGATAAGGATCTTTGACTATTTGCTCCAGTTTGTTTCCATCTCTGTTCTCTTCAGCTCAGCACATGTTTTCTAAAGGATTTTGTCTTGATTTAGCAGAATATCTTTGTCTCATCATACTGCTGAAAGAGGTAGTGATGACCAGTTTTCATGTCAATCTTCTGGTGTTTGAGTTCATCATATCAGGCACATTAATAAGCTTCCCTGGCCAATTGAAGTAAAAACAAGCCCACTTCATCGGATACTTGTACAGTGCTGATGAGGTACTTTTTCACACAAGTATACTTTGATTCAAACCAGATACTTGATTCTAAAAGTCCAATCTCAGTTAAACTGTCCCAGTTTCAAGCATTTTTTAATCACAGATGATTGTAGCTGTTTTAAAAAAAATAATTTCCTCACATATGAAGAATAAAAAGCATCTGCCATAGCTAGATAGGTCATTCCGTTCTTTTCCAAGACATTGGCTTCTGCTATGTGATATTTTCCTCTGCCCCCGGGGAACAGGAAGTCTCAGAATCAGTTATTGGCCAAGATTGAGTGCATAAACAAGACTTTTTTTTTTCTATGCTCTCAGCATACAGACATTAAGTGCATATGTAAAATTACTGAAAACATAAAAGATTACTTATTGAACTGTCATAAATGTATGATCAACATGAAAAAGTTGAGATTTAAGAAAAAATCTTAGAAATATATATTTTTAAGGAATTATTGGTATAAATTTGTAATATTGTCCAATAAGCTGATTTCTTACTGATTTATTTTTTTTCAATGAAATTAAAGGTCAGAGTTAAAGTTGACTAACTATGCAAATTTGTAAATGCCAGCTAATAGTGTTTCAAGTAGCATTTTGACTAGATATTTTCACTTCCCAAGCTGCATTTTCTTTCCTCTATGTAAAGAGAATGCATGGTTGAAGTAGTTTAAAAGAGAGATTGATTTTTGGTCAACTGACTACTGGCTTACATCAACCTCCTGCAGGCACTGGGACACTTTACATAACTATCTGCTATATGCTTCAGCAGATAATTGTGCAAATGGGTGAATTTTTTCCATCAATACTTCGAAATTACATTTCAGAGAAAAAATTGTGAATTGGTAAATCCACAAATAGACTGGAGTCACTATATGGTATTCATATTTCTAGCTAGCAAACATTGCATTACAATGTACAGTAATGCAGCAATTCTGTATTACTGTACTTCTTCCCAGCTTTTCCCATCTCTATATCACAATGTTTATTTCAGCACTGTGTCCATCTCAGGGGATCCCTTCCATTACACCACTCAACACTGACCCGCTCCCTCAGCTCTGGATTCTGGAAACGTGTTACCTGAACCGGCTTTTCCCAGCCCCTCGTGAAAGGCAAGCCTTGTACAAAGACAGAAAGAACCAAAACTGGCCTTGTGAAACGTCTCACAAAGAGCAGAACAGGCTCTTTGTAAGAGACTCGGCTCTATGCGTGTTTTGTTCCGTCTTAAAATGTGTCCTTCAAACGCGGGGCAGCAAAAGAGGCTGGTTTCCTCCCATGGTCCTGTTGTTTCTGAGCCATGATTACGAGAGGAAATGCACAAAAACAGGCAATTTGGGGGGTAATGTAATGGCACTGATTTTTCTGATTCAGTCTGTTCTGCCAGGTCCTTCGTTTTACTTGCTGTCATTATGTGTCCTCCCCTTTCTTAAAGTCTTGAAGGAAGATGATTTTCAGCTCTGGCTGAACGCTGCTTGTGTAAGCTGTTTAACCTAAGCTGGAGCGTGGAATACTTCTTTGTAAATGACTGTCAGTCACACACAAGAGCAGGTTGCCTGGTTTATGTCAATACAGGATAAATCTTAGTGTTTTGCCTAAATCTTTAAAAGATATACTGCCTTTTTTCACATTGCAAACATGAACGTTGATGTATTTGTCTTATTTAACATATTTTGTCTTTGTCTTGGTCTATCACAAAAAATTTCTGTGGATTACAATATGATTTGTGATTTTGACATGACAAAATGCAACAAAGGTCAAGGGAGCCAAACTTTTGCAAGCCTTAAGGAGAAGGCACCGTCTGTGGTGAAATAGGAAGCATCTATGAAAACCAGAATTGTAGAATTGTAAATTTAATGTTCATTAGGATGCTAAGTATATAAAATAAACTGTGGACATTTAAAGTATTGATAAAATTGTTTATTACTTTGGCTGCAAGAGAGAGAAGACATGAGGTTCCTGGAGACAGAAAGTTTAGGTAAAACTAAATGTCTGGGTTCTGCTGATCCTCCTAAAATGTCACCAAGGCATGGCTGCTTCTGTAAGCTTAGAAGAAAGTGTGCCTCTGTCTCAAAGAATCTGTCAGTGGCACAAATGTTTATCCACTGTTATTTTTGTTTTAAAAGTATGAAAACCAAATGGGAGTAGAACTTCGGCTTGCATTGCTTTTATAAATGTCAGATTTGTTTTCAGACTGTTCTGGATGCTGCCAGAGTTGCCCTTTGTCACTGATTCTAGTTGTAACTTTCATGGACGGAATTTCTAAATGCAGCCAGGAAGATCTCAGTTCAGACTTTACCATTTAAGACTTCAAGCTTAAATGCTCCTTTTGCAGATGTAGTGCAAAAGGAGCATTTTGCTCTACAGGTTCATTTAGGCGGCTGGCCTAAATCAGCCTCCTGGAGGCACTGAGACAGTTTACAACAGAGTATGAAACAACTGGGATGAAGGTTGGCACCTTCGAATCTGAGGTTATTATGGGTTTTCACCTCTCGGGTGAGTTGGCTGCTTCTAGAAGAAAAGAAATTCAAATATCTAGGGTGGAGGAAGCACCGGTGGGAGACTGACAGGCTGCTGTAATGCAGATACTGCGCTGGTGCAAGGTGGGGCAGAAAATGATGAACCAGAAGGGAAAGTTTTATTCCACCCTTTCCTCACTCATGAAACAGTCTTTGTCTGCAGCTGGATTCATTCCTAGCGATGGAAAAGGGAACTCTGCTCATTGAGTCACAGCCACTCTGTTTTTGTAGTATTTACATCAGGCTTATAAAAGTCCAACCCGACCCGCCCTGAGCCGGATCCAACCCGACTAATTAACTTTAATTAGAGACCAGAGCCCAAAGTAAACCTGATATATTTTAATTAAGATTTTACTGTTTTTGTTTTTAGTCCATAATTTGAGAAAGCAATATAACGTCTCCCTTTTGCAGGTTTTGTTTAACATCTTCCAGCTCCATTTTGTTGCTTGTTACCACAGGGTGAGTCAAGTGCAAGCCATCTGGGGTGTGAGATTTGTAGGATTGAAGCAGGGCTGTGTGCAGTGCGCTGGACTTGTTGCAGTCTAATGAACTTTTACATCTTTCTTTTTTTCCTCAACAGGGTAAGCTACCAACTCCTCTATTTAGACTATAAGTAGATTAATATAACTTCATATCCAGCATTCTTGTTTGGTTTTCTATGTGCTGTATGTATTGTAAGCTTATCAAATCCACCACAGAAGGCCAATCCTGATCTTACCATTGAGGACATAATTTTGGCCCAGATTTTGGCTTGGGTCATATATCTACTCTACTTTTTTGTATAGCTCCAGTTGTGATAATTTTGCTGTATGTATGCTGTCTGGGGGTCTTCCTAGAGAAATCTTCAGGCATATTCTACAGAGACTATCTGCTAAAGAGATTATTTTCATTATGACTCAATAGTCTTGGGAATGATTCAGAATTCCTCTGGATAGCTGAACAGAGGAATGTCTGAAAAATTCTTTTTGAGCCATAATGGACCTGAAACAAAAACTTGAGGTGCTCTAAACACTTTCTGTTAGCAATGTACCAACCTGATGGTGTGAAACATGAATCTGTCAATTTGGCTACATGCGTAAGAACATGTCAACCCTGGTTTCCTCTGAATTAAGCCTATTAATGAGTCAAATACTATTTAATATTCATTAGTCTTCTTCAGAAAGCTTTTCTTTACAGTAATGGGATCACAGCCAAGCAAATCTAATCACACTTGAGTGAGCCTTGCTTATTATTTCACAGTATATCAAAGTATTTACCCCTTTGGCCCCAGACAGAACTGTGAAGTGGAGCAGCTAGCACCAAGTAGTGTTGACAGGTGGAATAAAGTGTGTTAATGGTTCAGCATGTTCATTGTAATGTAATATATTGGCTATATTGACAGAAAATATGGAGTAATGCCAAGTCCAGCAGTATGTTCCGTGGAGGGAGTGTGTGTATGCGTGTGTGTGTCAGCAATGAGCATCCTGAGTTACACACACTGAGGAAAGATGTACTTTGACCTTTTCAAAGTGTTCCTGCTGCTTTTTCTGACTCTAAACATCTGCAGTTGCAAGACAAAAATGCACAAATATACAAACATACACTTTCTGAGCAAGTTAGTGTTTGTATTTGAGATGCTAATCTTAGCTACTTTCATAGAATTCAGTCACTGTATCAACTTGCTTTACACAGGGCTCCTATATGCAGTCCCACAGCATTTTTAAAAAGTATGGAATTTGATGTATTTCCCTTGTCTGGATAATGTGGATAAAGAGATATTTGTACTTGCAGATTTCTTCCCCTATCCATTGTGGGAAAAAAAAAATTAACACTGCAATTGAAAAATTGTTTCCTGTTTTCTCCTTCCCTATTTCCTTCCCTTCTTCCTTCTTGTCCTTACCTCCTTCAGTCCTTCTTTGTGTTTTTCCACCTTTCCATTGCATCTTCTCTTCCTTCTGTTTGCTGTTCTTCATTTCCTTTCTTCTTTTGACCCTCCTTTCTTACATCCTTTCATATGTCCTACGTTGTTTCCTTCCTTGTCCTTTCTTTCTACCTTTAATTCCTTGCTTCCATGTATTCATTCTTCTATCTGTAGTTTTCAATTTTACCTTTTACCATTTCACCCTTGTTTCCTTGGTCTGGAAAAGTTAAAAAAATGTTGCACAACATTATTTATTTTAAT
Organism: Gambusia affinis; assembly: GCF_019740435.1. Classification (NCBI taxonomy): domain Eukaryota; kingdom Metazoa; phylum Chordata; class Actinopteri; order Cyprinodontiformes; family Poeciliidae; genus Gambusia; species Gambusia affinis. The sequence goes on from NC_057873.1 coordinate 11,670,474, forward strand.
TAGTGGTTAGTTTTGCAACCCTCTTTATTTATAAATGGGTAATTTTTTGACTTAACCTAAGATCTTGTCACCTCTGAGGCCAATATGAGGTAAACAAGTTGCAGAAACAACCACTGGACGCTGGGTGTGGTCAGCTCTGGCCAGACAGGATGTTCAGTCATATAAACAAGTCGGTGACCTAGATTAGAAAGGGGCGGGGGGCACACACACAAAAAAACAAAACAAGAAATGCAACAATAACACTGGCAATAAGCAGAAAAAACAAATATAATTATGCTAGCTCACTCTAAAAGTGCAAACAGACAAACCCTCCATCCTTTTATTTTTCTTTAAAAAAAAAAAAAAAAAATCCCACTATTGTAAGCTAATCATTTGACCATTCATCTCTTCTCTCTTTGAATGAATTTCTCAAATTCTAGGATCCTTATGGTCTTATTCAAGTAATGACATCCCAATTAGTTCCTGCTAATGACTGATTAATTCATGTTCTTATACTTTTTGCCACTGGGAAAAATTAGTAACCATGGCACTGTCCATAGCTTAGAAAGCAATATCATTCTGCTAATTAAATGTTTTCCTTCGAAAAGCCCTAATTAACCTTAACTCCCAATCAGTACAGTTTACGTCAAAGGACAGTGTTGTTGAAAGCATTGTGCTGTATTCTTGTTCAGAGATTAGAGGTGGAAATTTCAAATTGTATGTTGTAAATGGACTTAAGGCAGGACTGGGAAATGAAGTGCTATGGCCTGGAAATGCACTTTCTAATGGTAGACATGAGGGACAATGTAAATATGAGCTTTGAAGTCATTTAAAATTTTACTTGATTGCTTTGCTAATCTTGCCTCTGGTCTTTAAGCACTAAAGAAGAATGTAAAAAGTAATGTGTTTAACTTTGGGTTGTGATGTCTGAGAAGCAGACGTTGCAGAGATTAATTCAATTTCCTCATGAGTAAACAAGTCTTGGCGGCATGCTTCAATAGAGCTATCTTAGAGGCTTAATGAGACTCTCCACAGCATTAGCACCATCTAGTTTTCAGACTCTTCTAAAAGCTAAGCCTCCAAAAGAAGTAATTTATCAATCAGTTGGGATACTTGTGAATTTTACACCCAGAAGTGCAAACTATAAGTAGGATAAAGTTACTAATATCGATGCCAATTACTTTATTCAATTACTTTATTGACTTGTCTACAGGTCTGTGGAAGTATGAAGTGATTTTTAGATGACCAATATTCCTCTCTTTGTACCCAGTGCTTCTGTAATTCTGCATTGTCAAAGGAATTTATTGAGTATAACCTAAAATATGCATCTGAAGCCTCCAATACTCAAAGTCAATAAATCACGTCCTTTGTATTTCTTAGAATGGCTTGGAAACATTTTCCATCTCTAAAACACCTCAATAGCTTGTTCATATGCTCTGCAGTATGAGAGCTACAAAACCACTGGACAAAGTCTGTATTTAATCATAGAGGAATCCGCCCCACATGACTTTAGGCTAAAAAGTGACATTAGTCAGACCTCTGAACAGTGTATGTGTTCAAGTTAATAGCAGCTGGATACCATAGAGACATTTGCAGACTTTTTCATCTAGCCTGGGTAGAAATGTGTTTACTATATTGAAATGGGAGGATGTGTTGTGGCTCTAGCAGGTTCACATGTTAACTTGTATTCTCTGCCACTTTGATAGCCTGAGAAATGATTTCTGTCCTTAGTGGGCTGTTGTGAATGACTCTAGAGTTATCTGGGTAAACTACCAAACTCTGCTTATATCATCTACTTTTAAGTGATTCCAAATTGCCAAGATGTTATTTACAGTAGCTGGTAGTTTTTGTTCAACATCAGCCAACATGGTGACGTTGTTGTTCTCCATGTTTTATTTTATTTTATTTTTTTTTCCAGATCATAAGTGCTACTCTCTTTATTGTGTCAATGGAAAATGCCACCTTCTTCATCATTATCTGGCAACACTGGTCACTTATTGTGTGAAGAGATACCTCAGTGTCATGTCCTAGAAGTTGAAATTATTTGGGTAAATTTTATTTCTCTCAAAGAAACATTAGGTAGTTTCAACTTTCACTTTAAATTGTCTTTGGAATTGCAGCCCAGGTTTTCTTTATGGAAATTCTGCATGACATTTAAATTAGGAGTCCCTTATTCAGATGTTTTACTTATTATTCTAACAAACTACAACCCTTGACAATGTAATTCTTAAAAGCACATGTTTAAATATCTCTATTTTCTTCAAGTGTTGAATCAGCTGCAAATCATCACTATAGAACAAAACAATATGGGCTGTCATATTTTGTTTGAGATGTTCAGTTAAATGTTGTCTTGACCATCCTCCATCCCTCTGCCATTTATTTCTTCTGGTCAACCTTAACCAAAACGGTTTCAAATCTCATAAAAAATAAATAATTCAATCCGCACTCAGTGTTTTGAACTTATCAACATGGATTTAGGACGCATCTGCGCGCACACACACCTACATGCAAGCTAAGGAGGGAGTTATTACTGGCTTGACTGATAGAGCTGGAACTGATGATATCTGCTTAATGAACATCCTCCATGTTGGCAGTTTAATCCACTGACTTCAGTGCATCCTTACTGACAGCAAGGTAGCTGAAAGGCCAAAAGAAGTTGGGGTAGAAAATGCCTGCTTATCCAGAACACCAAATGTGTTTTAACTAAAGGATGGAAAGGATTCTTGCAGTTTTTCTATTGCTCACTTGTTTGACCTACTCCCAGATTTCATCAGGCTCATTTAAAACACATTAGGCTGGCAGAGCGTTGTTATGGCCCCAGCGATGAGAGAGTAGCAGGTCTCTTTAATGACGTGAGGGAGCCCCTCTCATTCTCCTCCCTGTCTACAGGAAACACTGCTAAGAAGCTGAAAATGCAGCTTAAGAAAGCTAAGTCCCTTACTGATATTTTCAGAGCTTGCTTCTGACTCAATATTCTCATTAACTGTAGTACCAAAATAAAATTCCAGTACAGTAAACAAGTTTTTCTTGTGGATTAAGGGATACATTTATTCAAAGGAAAGATAGCAAGAATACAACATAAAAAGAGGTGTAGAATTTGCAATGGAGTTGTGGAAAGGTGCTAGAATTAATAAGGGATCATGTATTTTCCTTAAATGAGTCCTGAACAGTCCAGCTCTCATGGCATTCTGCACCAGATTAAACAATCATAAAAACACAATTGAATGCCTTGAATTATTAGACATCCTTCTTGAACTGCTTCTCAACCTCCTCTAGTCAATCTCATGCACACACATCTAGAAGATCTATTTTAGAAGTACATTTTGCAACAGAAAATGACTGTTATGAATTATCCAGCTGTTTTTGTTGTTCGTTTCAGAAATATGTTCATATATTGGTGGTGCGTGAATTTTCCTGGTGGAAGAGTTGATCTTGGGTCATATCAATGGTCTGGATGTGACATAATTTGTAAAGCTTGCATTCAGAAATATTTCCAATGGGTGAACCAAGAGAGAGAGATGAGGAGTTATTGGCAAAAGGTCCTATTGAAAGACTCAGTCGTTAATGCACAGACAAGGACTCAAAGATGCTCACTATAACATCTGTGTGTTATCAACTCTAGTTCAACTTGTCTGCACAACCTGAAGCTACACCATAGCAGGAAAATACTTCCCATATCACAATGAAGCATCATCCACTGGGCTTCCTACAAATGCATCCAGCAGAACTTTCTTGTACTGCCAGTTACAATGGAAGCCTTTGCTGTTGGATAATAACTGTTGAACATCAAATTTATGGATGATTATTTTTTTTTGCCTTTCAAAGTTGAATGGTCTTTTGAGCAACGCGTTTGAGTCCAAATACCATCCTAAACAAAATGCAGACTATATTTATTGCATGTGTTTCTTTTTAGGAAGGACAGATCTCTTACAACGTGGTTATAATCCAGCAGCACAAATAATTACTTGTAATTTCTTCCCAAATCTTCAGATTTTGTCAAAGAGTGCATATCAAGTCAAAGAACCAAACTACTTTCAATTCATACAATAGTGTCTGTGACATTATGTGCTATTCAACTTGTTCAGCAGAGCTTCTATACACAGAGGGATGGTGACGATGACAAACCAAGTCTCGTCTACTCTGAGTTGTGCAGCAGCTTGGCAGACGGTCAGCTCACTGTTCTCCTGGGCATTGGTTTTAATAAGGCTAGAAATGCCTTCCACTATTCTTAGAGCATACATGGCTCCTTCTATTAATAGCCCTGGGGTGATTTTGAACAGACAGCCCTCACATAAACTTCCCCATAGCCACAAGCCTGCTTTCTCAGCAGGCTGCTTCAAAAAACAGTTGCTTCTTTTGTGATCTCCAGGAGAAGGGGAGTGTGATTGCCAGGCGGTACATCAGCAATAAATGAATGTGTTTCTAGGCCATAGTGTGTGCATGATTCTGGACAATGCATGTGGGTAGAAGTGCTTGCTCATTTCCAGGGAGTTTGGCACCAATTTTGCTTGACACTGGTGGCTGATGACGCCGTCTCCCCCTTTACTTTTACTTACAATTGGTGAATTTCTTGCCCCATGAATGTGGTCACTTCCATTGCATAAAGAGTTGATTAACATATTCATGGGGATTATGTTGTTTTGAATTGTTCATGCCATTTAGCTTTGAATGTAAACATTTCACTACATGTCCCTTTGCAGGTGTTTTGCAGGTGAGCGGAATGCGTGTTTACACATCTGGGGATGTTGAGGCGGTCAATGGAACAGACGTTCGTCTCAAATGCACATTTGACAGTTCAGCTAAGATCAACCCTGATCTTGTCATCATCTCCTGGACTTTCAAACCCCTTTCAGGAGGCCGAGTAATTAGGGTGAGTTCATATGTGTATGTGTGTGTGTCTGAGCAGGAGAAAGAGAGAACAAATCTCTCACCTCCATTGCTGTGTCAGGGTGCAGCCACCCCCTCATCCAGCCAAAGGAGGAGGTGGTGAGTCATAATGGAGCATCTAAGAGAGCCTGTCTTTATGCTCCTTTGTGTCTGCATATTGAGATTTGAGAGAATAAGAAGCAGCACATCCTAATAAGTCTGGAGTCATTGTAATTTTCTTTAAAATAAAATTTATTCTTACCCCACAATGGTAAGTTTTTGTTTTTGTTTTTTTTTTTCTTGTTTTTTTAACTATTTTTCTATTTGTAGATTTTTCATTACCAGCAAAAACCATATCCGCCTCTCGATGACATCTTTAAGAAGCGCATCTCTTGGGCTGGTGATATCATGGGGGGTGATGCCTCCATTATAATTCGGGAGGTCAAGTTCATCTATAATGGCACCTACACCTGCCAGGTGACAAATCCTCCTGATGTTCATGGCCCAGTTGGGGAGATTCGTCTTCGTGTTGTCAAAACAGGTGAGCAGCAGAAATCTTACAAAAAATGCACTCTAGGCATAAAGCTGTCAGTGAGTAAATGGCAAAAAACATAATTTCATTTTAAAATAAATGAAACAATATGTCCGACTGGCCACTGCAAAAATGAGAACTTACAAAGACAATCTGCTGGATAACTCGAATTATTATAAAATTATTTGGCTCAGACTTGGGACTGAAATGATTACATCTGCCTCATCTCACAGGCTTTTAATGGAGAGCAAGATTTTATCACTTAGGGATTTTTTTAACCGCTATTTGTGGCTCATCCGGTGCTAATTTTCTGCTTGACCTTAATGTTAACAAATGCAGCATTTATTTTTCTACACCTGCACACCATGTCTTTTTCATCCTTGTGTTTTCTTGTCACAGCTTCTTTCAACGAACTTCTCTACCTGGTCCTGGCCATTGGAGGTGGCATCGCCGCTGTGGTCTTTTGTCTCATAGTCATTGTGTCCTGCAGGAGATGCAAGAGAAAACACAGACAGAGGCAGCTGGAGGGTGATGAAGAGGTTCCCCGCAAAGAAAGGAAAGACCCCACTGTGTGGTAAGACCAATGAAGTGTAGCAGATGAAGAGGGGGACTAAGAGGAGCAGAAGATTCACACGCTTTCTCTCTTCCTCTGCGAGAGACTCTGGGGATCAGGGCATGCTATGCTCCCTCTTGGGCTCTTTTCCTGCTTGATGCTTCTTTCTTCCTCCATATACGACTTCTGCCTTTGGATCCCACATTTGTACTGGTTATAGGCAGCTGTTGTAAGACAGAAAGTGAGGAAGAATGTGCCTTTATATAGAACGTTCTAGATGCTGAACTTTAGCCATGTTGCTGCTTAGCCTCTGTGGAATTACTATGCGCCTTTCATTTCTCGAGAGAAACAACTGTTTTATCGATTCATCTTTTCCTGTTTAGCTAAATGGGCCTCCAGCCACATTTCCTGTTTAGAGTAAATGTTTTGATGATAAAGATGTAGAACAATGGTGTATTCTTGCTTTTTTCTTCCCTACTAATACAATCCAAACCCCATTGTACAAATGCAATACATGACACATGTTTGGTGTATTATTTCAAGAAACAATAGAAACATTGAGCACTTTCCAAGCTTCCAGTGAAAATGTATTTGATCACTTTATAAAAACCCTGCACAAAGCTCTGATCATTTTCAGTGGAGGTATATGGTGACTGTCTGATCTAACCTCTGGGGTTTGCTTATAGTGGATGTTAAAAGTCTACACACCCCTGTTAAAATGCCAAATAAAAAAAAATTAGGATGAATCAAAATTTTCTATGCATATATACGTACATAAACTAGGAATCAAGCCACTTTCTTTATTCAATTCCAGCATTTAGTCTTCTCAGAGACACACAGTAGCAGTGAAAACACTCACAGCATTGTTTAGTTTTGTCTTTGCGTGGCATGGAACAGTAAGCCCACCTGTAAATAAATGGAGAAAAACGGGACACCAGTGACAGAAAACAAATAAAAAGACAAGATGAAAATTGATCTGAAGGGCTTCCGAGACCTTCACATTAAAACTGAGTTGGTTAGAAAATCGTCTACTACTGGTTGTGTTTTACATGTTACAACACCTTGTGTTTTTTATGGACAAAGAGTAAAAGATTTTGTTTCTGATGGAAAAACAACCAGAAGCAACCAAAATTACACCATACCAACTGTGAAATATGGCAGTGGTAGCACCAAGACCTGGTGTTTATTTTTGGGAGACGGCACTAGACTTCTTCTTTTATTTTTTATTTCTTTTAAACATCTTAAAAAAATCTCCAGGTGTCTGAAGGATTTTTTAAAAAGTAAACCTGAGAGTTTAATATGAAGTGTGGTTTTTATCACACATTAAAGTCAGCAAAACAGCTTAATAAGAGAAAATATGTTTTATGGCTTAGCTATTGTTCGGACTTAAAAATCTGAGGAGGTTTTTGAAGAGGGTTGTGGACTACCGTTGAGTCTTATAGATTTGAAGAGCTTTTCCAATGCAGAATGGAAAGATATTACCAAGTTAAGATGATGGATGCTCACTTACTCCTACCAAAGAAAATTGAATGCTGAAATTGAAAAGTCAAATGTTTTAAAAGTGTTGCAACGGTTTATGGTTTCAACTTTTATTTACATACACGCGAAAACCTGGAATTATAACAGGGGTGTTAACACTTATAAGGCCACTGACCATTTCTATTAGAAATCACTACTGAAGTCATGTTACTGTGTTTCTGTTTGCTACTGTGTTCTTATTTCTGTGATATAAGTGTCTTACATAATTATACCTGATTGTAAGCACTTATTGGTAACAGACAATTTTTACATCTTAAAATATTGTACAAATTTACAAATAATTTCAGTTCATTTTTCTATTGACAGATTTTTTTTTCTTTTTCTTATATTGTCAGTTTTTATGTAGCATTTCAAATAGCTGGTTGTCTGTTTCAAACAATTTGCTGAATTTTCTTGGCGACCTAAGGTTTTTCTTCCAATTTGCTGGGTTTTCAGATCTTTCTGTAAGGGTTGCTTTTTTTTTTTTTTTGGCTTATATTGTTAGGGATCATATTTATTGAAGCTTCAAAACAAAACATTCATTCAAAAATTTTGAGAATTTTGATTCCGACTCAAAACAAATGCAGATGAGTGAACAGATTTTATCCAACCTTCTCTCAGCCCAACCCAGTTTGATGCTAATCGATTGTATCCTGCTTCTGTGTTTGCATTTATTGGTCTTGGTGTTTTCTTACTTTATCCCAGCCACGAGTCAAAGGCCATCCACCTCTACTGGCTTTATTCCAGCCACCAATCAGAGGCCACCCACCTCTACCTGTCAGACAGTTCAGATGGCATGATCTCAGACCCCAGCACCAAAGACCCAAGCTCCTCAGAGGATGATGGCCCTAGCTTGGATGATGATTTTGGTGGTGATGACTCTGACTGAGAAGAACCAAAGACAGGAATGCTGATGAGATCCCACCAGGAAACTTTTGCTGTAATTCTGAGCCACACAAATGTGTAATATTTTGGGAGTTGTCTGTTCTTAAAGACTGTTTTCAAAATGGAAATATCTCCAGCTATTTGTAGAGATCCACAAATAAATCATCTGATTGATTTCTAGCTTGATGTGTGCTGACTGGTAACAATACCCAAACACTAACAAGTCCAGGTTACAAGAACAAGTCGGTAAAGTAGACTTGGTTGGCTATTTTTAGTATGTGAGGTGTTTAAAAATTAAGTCAGAACATGGAGCCGTAAGAACCTACCTAAAAGGAAACCTGTCAACACTTGTGTGCAGTTCATTAAGTCTGCAACAGAATCAGATGGACCAATACTTTCAGAAGATAACAGGAAGGCTGAATGTGAAAGACCAACGTTGCACTGTATAATCCTTTGGAACGCCTTTCTACCTGTCTGTCATGAGAAATGGTGGATTAAGAAATCTTGGCAGCCTTTTGGAAATCTTAAAGCTAAGGTATAAATCTGCTTTCTCCAGTGAGTACATGTGGAGGCTGCTGGTTTAGTATTGCTAGCCATGCTAACTGTGTTCATCTCTAATAAAAGATCAGAAAGTCGGTTTAAAATGTGATTATGAATCATTTGTGCTTGTATTTGTTTAAAATTTTGTCTTAATTGGACTACATGAGTTTTTAACATTACAAGAAACACTTGTGAAACAATCCATGCAGTTTTTGTTTTTTCCAAATATGCTTTTTCCCTGGTTGCTTTTGTTTTTATTGTAAAATATTTCACAGAAAATGTATTTGAACCAAAAAGAAAAAACAAACTGAACTTCCACATATTCAACTGGATTAACTAGTCCAGCTTAGAAATCAGTTGACCCTACACCCGTTGTACCTGCTGTATTTTGGATGGAGGATGGTGACTGTTCCATTTGTGGAAAAATACTCAGTGTTAAGGCTGCTGTCGTTCTTTCGCCACACCTGTCCTGTTTGCTATCGGAATTAATTGGTGTCCAATTCCTTTAATAGACATCTTCAGTCATGTCATAAAAAGCTTAACTTTAGTGTTTTCCCCTAAATTCTCCATTGTCTTATGTCCTCGTTACATATTGTTTTGCTAAAAATCGACAAGTTTTTGAGAAGTTTGCTTTGTTAGTAAATTTAAAGTCCTAAAGCTTTAAGTCACTAGAAATAACTTGAGAATTTCACCCAAGCAAGTTGAATGAGAAGCAGAGTACTTTACATTAAGGCTTAAGTAACACTATTTGTCGCATCAAATTTCTCATATTAAACGGTAAGAATGTGATTTTTTTTTTTTCTTCTGTCTAAAAGTTAAAGATTTGATCAGTGGGAACCAACCACATGTACACACCTGCCCTGACACTCAAGTGGGAGTGCACAGTAAGATCTGAAAACCCTTTTTGATTGCAAAATGTCCTTGAAAGCCTGTGCTCTCTTCTTTCATTTGTGAATGCATTCCAACTAACAAGTGTGTTAAAATGCCCATATTTCAGATTTGTGGCAGATTTTATATTCGTGTTCAAAGTGTTCTAGATTTATAAGAAAATGTTACATTTGTATTTGTAATAGATAAAAACTCTATTTGTAATTAAGCTTTTATAAAGAAAAAGTTTTCTAATAAAAAGGCTTTAAATCTTTTCTACATTGCCTTATTTTATTTCCAACAGAGTCTTCAACTGAGTGTCTCATTAAATGATAATCCAATGAAACCATATGAAAGTGCTCATTTATTATGTAACAAAATGATATCATTCAGCCACATGCTTTGTATATTTAATGCACTGTATCCATTTGTGTAATCATGACTTGTCTGTCTGCAGAGCTCTTCACATGCTTACCTGAAAACATGACAGTAGTGAATAACTTGTTGTGCTTTCACTATGCTAACTCTCTCTGCTGTTATTCCTGTCTGGGTTTCATTGTTGAATGCTTGACTGTTCATGACTGTGAATACATGGTTCCATTTATTAGCTTGTGTGTTTGAGTCTATTTGTGTGTATTGATCAAAGTCTGCCCCTGTGGGTGCAGCTTTAGTTACTGAATGACAGACCTTGAATGTGGGCAGAATTATGCAGACAGAAGAAGGCTTCAGTCACGCTCAAGAAAAATCTTGTTTGTGTGTGTGTGAGGGAGGTGGGGGGAATGCTTGTTTATTTAAGCTAAGAAAAACATTTCCCTGTGCTAATTGATAAAACAATAAACCTGCTGGAAAATATAGTTTTATGACGAAAGCATCAGCTGGTATCTCTTTATACACTTTGGAAAATAGATCTGCAATTATCGCTGTATGTGGGATTGAACACACTATTCCAGTTAAACAGTTTGACTTTTTTTTTCTATACTGCAATAGAGACAATCGGAGCTTGTGCATTATGAAACATTGATTCTCTTTCATACTGCTACACATTAATTTGAAACACAGCAAAACGTGTTTTTCTGCAGGGAAAACATTTGACCCAACTGAGTCTCTCAGTAAAATGTAAATGAATTACAGAACCAAAATCCTGCTACATAATAAAAAATGTTCTTTTACATGATACCCAGCATGACTGCTTAAACAAATGTGTCAATAATTTCAGCATGTTTCATGTTTTTTTTCCATTGACAGATCTGGAAAACCAAGTGTATATTATGGTTGTCTAAAAGGGATGCTATGCTGTGGACATGGGTTGTAGGAGGAGGGCGAGGATTGGGGTCACTTTCACTTTCTCTGTGCTTGAGTTTTAATTTGAGTTTATCAGAAATTTCTATCACTAAAACTGACATGAAAGCTGCTTTGCAGGTCTAAACAAGTCTGTCATTCAGAAAGCTGATTAGAGATGCAGAGTTTACTTCACAGTAATTTCTCAGAGTAGAAACATCCAGCTTTCCCTTCCTATCTTTTCAAACCAAATTTGACATCATTCTGTGTTTATTACACAGGGGAAGCTTGAGGTCTCAACTTGGCTGCTCTTAGCACAAAAATGTAATCAGTAGATCCACATATCAATGAAGACAGAAATAAACTGGTAATATTCCACAATTTAGAACAGTTGGTTAAAGGAAATAGGTTTCTGAAAAGAAATTACATACTATTACATAAAACTGCAGTCTGTTTATAATGTAAATCTGTGCTTAAGACTTACCGGTCATTTTTCTTTGCTCTCCACACCTTGCATTGGGTTGTACCTGGCACAGGAATCTCATATTAAATTCCTTTGCTCGTGCCTGCTCACACATAACACACACAAACATGGGCTTGGCAGGACATGTTTCACAGAGAAATTATAGCTGCCTCACTGCCATGTAAAATATGACTCAATGTTAGACTAGGATTTCTATTCAGGGCTGCACCTTAACATGCAAAGACTAATGTTCAAGTAATGTTTGGCATTCATTTAAAGGTGGAGCGACGGCTTTATTCATAGGACATTGTGCAGCTAAGAAGCTCTAAACGTTTGTGCAATCCAGTCTTGTTTGTGTTCATTCCTGAGAAGTTAACACTTGTGTATGAGAAACCTTAAATAAAAGACATGAACTGGACAGTATATCATTGCCTTTTCAGTGCATTAAAAGCAACCAAACGACAGAAAAGCTTCTACATTTTAGGGGGGCCAGACAATGGTTGCATCTACGTTTTGGTGCCCAGAAATTTAAATCACCTTCATTAGTCTTCTTCCACACTGACAGCAAAAAAAGGAGTCTCTTGTTGTTCACAGAAGCCAGAAAGTAAGAGAGCAGGGGAGAGCCCTGATTGTCAATGAGGGGACTGCTGCTGTAACTGAGAACCTGCGACTGTAGCCAAACAGAGAACCCTTTTATTCATACACACAATGTGTCACGGGATACAATGGTGTGTTTGCATACCCAGGTAAGAGGCACCAGACTGTAAAAACAGATTGCAAAATACAGCTTATGCAATCTTTCTTTAGAAAGATGTGAGATTAAATACTCACTTAATGGGTCATCACCATTACCACCAGCTCAAAAAAGGAAGATGGAAACTATTATGTCATATATTCTGATTAAACATTGCTGCATTTGCTGTGTGTTGATTTTGTCATTGTCCTGATTTACAGTTAATGATGCAAAAAGGAACAGTTTAGCATTCATTAACACACCTATTTCATATAGCACTATAATGCAGTAAAGTGTTTAATTTAGACAAAAGAGGTAACAACCTGAGAAGCACACTTTTGTGAGCATATTCTGTCATAAAGTAAAAAAGAATGCTTTGTTAATATTCAATGCTCCTTTACTGGGAAATGTGATCCCTCACTGGAATTCATTTTCTGCTCTTTTACTCCCCCCCCCCCCTTTTTTTTTTTTCTTAAAAAAAAGGACCAAAACCCTACCGTGTCACTCCCTTGGTAATTTTCCTTAGGTTTACTTTGCTGTCCTACATGAGCTCTTACGGGCCATTGTCCAGCATATTGAGGGGTTTTCCTAATTTAACAACCCTGGATTTGTAAATGGTTCATTGTAAGGCCTCTGCACAGCTAGAGGAGACACTGAAAAGGTAATTAAGAGAATTACATAATTCAGTTCATGTGGAGCAGGGACACATCTAGACACCACTGCGTCAGGCAGCTGGAAAAGGAGACAACTGGTTACTAAACTTTGGATTCAAACATCTAATTTGGTCATCCGTCCTAGTAATGAAAGAGTGAATGCAACCTTTACAAATTGTGTTTTATTATCCTTAAGTATCATAACACAACCACTGAGGTCACACACGCACACACACGCCCACCCCCACACACACACTTGCATGTTAATTTCAGGTGTTTACAGAGACATTATACTGGGCTGTGGTTGCCACTAAATAAATTTGCATTAATTAGTACCGTGTACTTTTCAGTGATGTTGTTATAAATATGATGTTTGTTGCAGTGGTTTTCATGGTTATCTGTTTATTAGTCACTTTATGTAGAAGAAGAAGGAGATATCTGTTTTCATGTATTCCTTTTGTCCTTTCTATAGTGTTTTTATTTCCTTCAATCCCTTTTATGAATATGTCTTTATTTCACATATGCATGTTTTGGTTTTTTGAATTGATTTAGACTCTTAGTGTGACACTAAGTATTCAAAAAGCTTTCAAAACAGACCTGGTCTAAATCAGAAGCAAACTAAGCAGCTGCTTACTTCCTTCCTGAAACCAGCAGGGGTCTCCAAGAGCATTCCATTTGCCACAATTTCATTTACTTATTAAAGTAAATAAAATAAAAAAATAAATAAAATAAGAAATATAAAAATAATATATATATATATATATATATATAATCAACTTGATCAATACAGCAGAATTCATACTGCTCCACTTCTGAAACTAAATCTGTTGTGCTTCTCTTTGGCCCGCAGCAACAATTCTGAGTGCAACATAGCCAGACTAGACACCTAAAAATAAAAAGACCTCATATGTTATGGAGGTTTTCTGGGCACATCCAACTGGAAGGAGAACCAATGCCAAACCCAAACTTCATTGAAGGGACGGTGCTCGTTTTCCTGACCTAGGAACTCATCAGGATGCCCTAAAATGAGACGAAGAGTGTCCTTGTAAGGGGAGTCTTGGTTTCTCTGCTGGTTATTTTAGTTACGCAGTAAAAAACTGTGAATCGATTTATAAATTAATTCAGGGGTGTACAGTTCAAGTTTTTAGTGAAGTTCTGAATGTTTTATCTCTTTCTCACTTTGTATCTACATGATTTGAATAAGAAATCTGCAGCATCTAGTAGAACTTCCGACAAGATGAGGAATAAATCAAATGCTTAAATGAGGTACACAGAAGCAGTTCCACTGAAACATGGAAGACATCAGCGTACCAGGACTGGAAATGCCAACTTTGGGAATAATGTATTATACAATTTACTTCCCTTCCCAGTTGTTTGTCATATAATAAATTTCACAGCATTAGTTTTCTGTGTAGGTTGACAAATACTAGAATTTATTATAAGTCCATAAAAGTGCAGAGCATGTCAGGGTCAATGTACAAAAAGATGCTATCCTGGCATATCCTTTGATGTGCCATGAAATTATTCCTTTAGAGAAAATGATTGGGGAACACATGATGGATGTAAGAAGGAAATTGACTACGGAGACCAAATAAAGATATATACATATATACTTCAAAGGATTTTTGAAAAAACACATGCAGTAGTTGAGAGATAAAGCACTACACCCCTTGGGAAAGTAAACTAATAAAGGCTGGGAAAAGAAAACACCTTCTCCCTTTAGACATAATTACATCAGTAGGACCAGGAGATTGGGAACAGGGAAAGAAGAGGAGTTTGTCCCAACAGATCATCTGCATTTTTTTATGTATAGAGGCTGGGTAGGGAGATAAGGACTGCAAACAGGGGCTCATATTAAAAGAAGTTTGGGTTCAATTAAAAACCAAATGTGTTTGCTTCTAACAGTGTTGTAATATAATTCATTTTGATTTCATCCAACTACCATAAATCACCATAGCTCAAGTAATATTCCCCATATATATCATCCATATATGATGATGAGTCTTTTATCCAGAACAGATCCACTGTAAGTATCTTCAAAGCTTATAGCTGCAAAGCAACATCAGGTAATCTATTTCAATAATTGCAGCTAATTGTAGATTGCTTGAATGACACTTCATCTGATTATTTGATTATTGGTAACACGTTGTATAAAGTTTTGAAACTAACACATGTTTTTTGATATATAAAAAAATGCTATGGATACTAGAGCCTATGAGTTAATACTGCATCTGTGTCACCATCAGATTCTTTCAAAAAAATTAATCTAGATTATTTAATTTGTTAGTTTATAATAATATTTTAAATGAATTTCAAATAATTTGTCATTACCCTTTATTTACCATTTTACAGGTGCTGCTCAGTATTGTTGTTCTAGTAGCAAATTACTCTGACTTTAATAAGTAAATGAAATTGTGGCAAATGGAATGCTCTTGGAGACCCCCTGCTGGTTTGAGGAAGGAAGTAAGCAGCTGCTTAGTTCGCTTCTGATTTAGACCAGGTCTGTTTTGAAAGCTTTTTGAATACTTAGTGTCACACTAAGAGTCTAAATCAATTCAAAAACCAAAATATGCATATGTGAAATAAAGACATATTCAGACAAGCTTCTGCATTTTCCAATAGCACACATTGCCATTGAAATCCAAATTATTTGTACTATTTATTTATTTTGTGCCATGTCTTTCAATGAACATAGTGCAGCTATCTAATTTAAAATGTATTTAACCAAACTAACTTCTGGTTACAGTTTTTAATTTATCTTAAAAAAACAAAAAACAAAAAACAAAAAAACAACAACAAAAACAGTCATGGACTTTGGATCTTATGGTGGAATCTGACATTTTTTCCTTCGGCGTAAGTTTCGAGCTGTCTGTCTCTAACATGTTTGCCAGGATTGGCTGATCTCCCTCCCACCACCTCCCAATTGTTGTCTGATCTTACGCACGCAGAGCTTTCACTTCCTGATTTACCTGACAGGTATTCAGGGGGGAAAAACTGACTCAAGACGAAACATACTATGGACGGAAATTTACCAAAGTTTTGACGCAACTTATAGATTTTTTTTCTGTCGTCACCGGAGTGGATCCAGCTTCAAGTCAATTATGTGTCGAGTGGACCCAAGGACAGCTTTAAATGTAGTTGTGTTGCTGTATTTGTTTGGCGTTTTCGGTAAGTAGGGCCTGAGATCCGGTGCCGTGTCGCAGTGAATATTTCAACATGTAGCGTCAGCTGAAGAACATGCGGTTAAATACTTATATATTTGCTCTTAGAAGCTGCTTATTTAGTCATTACTTATTTAGAGAAATGCTTTGTCTTGGCGAGTCCTACTTATATCAATAGTGCAGGTACAAGTTTGTTTGTTATAATACTTATTTTTAGTACAGTATAGTATGTTTCTTACTTTTAGAAGATAAGTAAACACCATTAATAAATTTAAGACGCTAAATTTAAAACCTTATGTTGAAAGGTCAATACATAAAATAACAGTAAATAGAATATTAATTGAATTGACAGAAGTATTTGGGTGGGACAGTATTGCATAACAACAGGCCTACAGTGGTAAATTCAGGAAGAGCCCAGAGCCAGGCTTCTGCGCTGGGACTCCGTATGTGGACTAGGAAGTGTCTAAAATACACTAAAACATCCTTCCAACAAAAGCTCTCTTTAAATAACTTACATAGGACATAAATAGTCATTAGCACTGAGTACTAATTCAGACTGCTTAGCTTCTGTATATGGATAAGTACCTGCGTTATGCTGGGTGGTTACAATAACATTCACATTGCCAGGGCATCCATAATGAATGCTGCTTATGTACACCAAGTATTGTGTCTTTTTGGATAAATCTGAGGTAGTTTTATTTTTGCCTTAATTATTTAAAGTTTAATTAACCAGTAACCTTTTTGTCATATTATTTAGTTTATATTTAATGTATTTGAGATCTTTGAAGAAAAATGTACTCTGTTCTCTCAGTAAATTTGTGGTTTGTATTTGTACTCAGCCTGCCTGCATTAATACAGAACTTTTTACAAATACATCAATGTAATTCACCCCAAGCCCCCATTTTTTCTTTGCAGACTGAGAATAAATTACACACAAGTGTATTTTACTAGTTTAGATTACTCATATGACCCCACATGAAAAGGGGGCTGAATATAAATCCACTGCACACTCTTGACATTTTTGTTTGAAAAAGAAAGCTTATGGGGTATGAACATTTTCCAAGCCACTATAGAAATATAAGTTCAGTTAGTGGTAGTTAAAGCTGCAGTAAGTAATGATGATTGGCAGCACCAGGACCTTCCTCCTGGCTCTGATTGTTAAATCCCGGTGACAATTTTAATTAATATGTCAAAAAACATATTGTTTATCATATACTACTTCTCTAAATCAGATAGTTAACATAAATCAACAACTGTTGGGTTTATACTAATGAATTCAACCCATTGTGATGGTGATATTCTGAGCAAAAAAATAACTATTTCAAAAAGTAGTTATCTAAAAATAACTGAATATATTGTATCTAAATACAGATGGAGGTGTTTGTTCCATTTGTGGGGCTGTGACATTGTGTTATTCTGCATAATTTTACTTGCTAGGTTTTTTGTTTTTTTTTTGGTTATCACAACATTTTGAAACTTTGTGTCAGTGCAAAGACCACAGAGGACCTGCCAGGATTCCTATGATACTTTTAATTACCACATTAGCACCATCCATCATATCACTGAGATTTAGAGTGTTTCCTCTTTCAAGAGTCCTCTGCTTCATTTCCTTTTTATGAGAAAATAGTTCTGCTCGTGTTGTTATCTCTATATCCACTTAATGTCCTCAGTGAACTGATGGATATAAAGATACATGTTAAGAAACTCATAACTGTTAAAGGTCAGATGGACAGATGTTGAACATGTCTGTCAAATGCAAGAAGAGCAGCTAGTGAGAAACTTGCATTAAAGTGTCACTCAGTGTTATGTGTACCAGGAGAACCTTGCTGTCCTGTCAGTTTTGTGACAATCACAAAAGTGACAGCATTGCAACATTTCTGGATTGATATCAGTTGTTTTTCATATAAAAGTGGGTGGAGAAAAACACATGCAGTGTGTTTTTTTTTTTGTTTTTTTTGTTCTAGTTCTCCACTTCAGTTTCTGTGGAACTCATGAAGACATGAATCAGCTCGTATCATATTTCCAATTGCTTACTTGGCTTCATCTCTTCTCCAGGCCTTTCCCAAGTTTCCTCCATCATAGTGACCACTCCACCAGAGCTCCGTGCAACTAAAGGGGGTACGGTTAAGTTGCCGTGCACTTTTACCTCTACAGCAAACCCAACAAGTAAAATGCGTGTTAGCTGGTCCTATACACCACAGACTGGAGGTTCATCACTGGTGGTGAGTATTTGAGAACCTGCTTATATAATTCCTTACAATATTAAAAATCCATGTAATGTTGTTGTGTTCTAAAGCATAATACTTAAAGACAAACTAATGGACCAAGCACAGGTTGACGGTAGTTTTATTGACACTCTGCTTTATTAACACTTAGATACTTGGCTCAGTATTAAGGCAGTACAAGTTTAAAGAGTGAGTATTATATAAATTTAAAATCATGGAACTTTCTATGTTATGCAGAGGTTGTTGCTAGACTTTTTGTTGTCTGATATTTTGATTGACGGGGTAAAAAAAACTCCCACCATTGTCCATTTCTAAAGTGACAATATTATTCAGTATTTCATTTTCTTTTCTTTAAATTGATATTCAACCTGATCAAGCAGCTGGTTCACAAATGCTCCTCCAAACTCTTCATGACTTTTCAATGCACTGTTAGCTACCAGATGGCGAGATTTCCAAGTCTAAGATTTTTCATTCTTTTCTTAATTGACTCAATTATCTCTGCTCTGAGTGTAAAGTTGAAAATATCTGCATAAAAGGATGTGTATTATGCAGATATAATACATATTATTATCAAAAAAGGAAAGTACTTTTTTGATCTAGTACTTTCCTAGATTAAAAAAGCAACATGAACCAGGAACTCAATAGATCTAAGTACTAGAAAAATGTGAGAGCTCTCACAGAACAGAATCAACTCCTGACCTCTACATGTTGTTTTTGTGAGAAATCAACCTACCAGCATCTTGACCTTGTCTGCTCTGAAGGGGATGCAGCAGGCTGTATACTTTTGAACTGAAAATCTGATTCCAATTTTATTCCAATAATTTTATTTTGAACTGAATGTATTTTCCTGCTAGCTGAATATGTTGTCAGACCAATAAGTTACTAATTTTGACTTTTCCTATTTGCTGTGTCTGAAAAGCATGGTGGCCTCTTGGGAACACATAAAATGGTTCATTTGGTGCTTAAAATAGGGATTGATTTTCTTAGCTTGGTTTGACATTCTCCATATTTTCAGCCTTGAACAAAAAAAAGTTTTTTTTTCACTGAATAAATGTCTTTATGAGTCATACAGACCAAAAACATACAGATCATATTTACATATAGATAAAACTTATCAGGACCTACTTAACATACAGGAAAGTGACTTGTTCGAATAACAGGTTACTTTATTTGCATTTTAGTGTGATCTAATTCTCGAACCTATCAGTGCACAAGCTGTGATGGTAATAACTGAAGGCATTTCATTCTGATTTCATTCATCTTCGATTTGAACACCATTTGTACCTGCATGTTTGATTTATTAGTCCCATGCTGAGAATTTTACGTTCCTTTCCACCATTTGTGTATGTCCGCAGCTTTCACAGTAAATATCGGCCGGCCCAACCCGATACCACTTCCTTCACTGTATTGTGGTCTTGTTTGAAATGAGTTCAGCTGTATCCACTCTAAACCATAACTGCATTCAGTCTTATAACCCTGCACACTTTGGGCTAACATTCACTCTCCAGTCCACAAAGAGTACACCACATAATTTAAGCAGCTCCATTGTACTTGGAGATGGCCATAGAGTGTGGTTCTTTCTAATTGCATTTGGACTGTGAGACTCTATAGTGTGGTAGCTGCAACCCTATATGCAGTAATTTCCTATAGGAGCACTCAGCATTAAATGGAAGCTAATGCTTTGTGGTTCTGCTGGTGTGGCATGCTGTTGGTGGGGCTCATTTAAGACAAACTTGTCTTCTCTAAGTATTTAGGACAGAATAACCAGCGACCATTAAAAAGTTAAAGAAGATAAATCCTCAGATTTTTAGTGCTCATGCTATGGAGCCTTTTTTGCTTTATTGATTCTGAATCTCGATACGACCCACAGACGGCACAGTCTACAAGTTTTTAATTTTTATTTCTAAGCCCTCAATTACTTTCCTCCCAATTTCATTAATGTCGTTGGTTTATTGGCCCGCGGGCCCCTGGCTGTATATCACACTGGGAAAGACCATGAATAAGCATGTGAAACCCTGTCAGAAAATATCAATTTGCTGCTGAAGCTTTAGTGTCAATCTGCATTGCTGCAGTGCTTCAGTGGCTTGCGTAATTACCTCTGTCTCAGGGAGAATAAACTTTGCGGAAGAGAGGCTGAATAGTCAATCAAATATTTGTAGAAAATGATAGTAATTGGAGTATTTGGCTGTTGAAAGCTTCTTTGGGCCTGAAACAAATGCTTATTTTCTAAACCTTTTTGATACATCCAGGTCTTCCTGGTTTAAAATGCTATGTTGATTTTTAGTCCTGGTCTAATTCGTTGTGTATAGGCCTGTCCAGCTTCAGTACATAGAGATGATTGGCTTTATCAGTATGAGCATGCAGTCAGTCTCTTAGAAAGTAGAGCTTGTAGACACAGAGAGTTGTAAAACCATAAAATATATCAGTGGCTGTGATTGTTCTGTTTGCTTTTGCTATTATATAGTTTTTATTTGGGAAACCACATGTAGCTAACCTTGTTGATACTTCTCACAGTCTTTTGCATGCTTGTGGACATAAACATGAGACTCTTACAAGTGAAATGTTGCTGTGTGATCTTTATTTCAAAAGTATTGATGCAGGAAAGTTCAGAATAGTGCATTAGAATATGTTATTAACAAAATAACTCTGCGTGTGTTATGTTAATTCCTTTCTGAAGGTTTCAGGCATTTTTATTGAGCGTATAAATTGGATCAATGTTTAAAAAATAACAAATTCCAAAATATACCAGGTTTCTCAATTTTACTTTACTAATTAGCGTAGTGGAGATCAGGAATGATGATCTCCACTATGTGGAGTGTGATTTATCTGCTTACTTACTTATCAGTTCTCTCCAGTTTATCCATTTTTTTTATGATCTAAAATGCTCCAGAATGCTATTTTCTTGGTAATCGGTTGAGAAAGAAAGCTTTCTCTTTGTTTCCTGTTTATTTCTCACAACTGTGAGTAAGACCGACATCCAAATTTCACACTAACCATTAAACCAGTGTTCTTTATCAATAACAAGCTGAATGAAAGAATGTAGTTACTAACAAATCAAGAGATGAAAATTCAGCGCTTCAAATACTCACAATATGCACATGGAGAGAATTAAACACACAATATTTTTTTAAAAATTGTAATCTTATTTGGATCATTTCTGTGTACAGTATTTAAATGAATAATAAGCATAGTTCCCTTGAACACACACCTGGATACACACAAAATAAAAAAAAAATATAAGGTGAAATTGGGAAAAAATCTCAGAAAATTCTTTTTTTTTTTTTTTTTTTTTTGAAGTTTTGGTGACATTAGTGACCTTTTCAGTTGTAGCTTGATGGAAGGAGGGCAGAGGCAGCAGGACGATGCAGTAGACAGCCAGTGGTCAGTGTGTTGAGGATTATAGGCTGCAGTGCACCTGTTCATTTGTCAAAATGAACTCTACAGCATCCTTAACCACAAAGTTATACCAATCCTCATTAGGGAGCAAATGTATAATTTCTTATTGTAAATGTTTTTGATTTTTGTTATTTTCTTTGTTTCTTTATTTTAGTGATAAAAATGAGGTCTGGATATTTTTTTTTAATTGCGTTGACTGTCACATGATTTTATTAGTCATTAGCTTTAAAAGTAAAATCTCTCGGGAAGCTTTATAGATCTAATCATGATCGTCTCAGGAGGTTTTAGCCTTAGTTCTGTTATATGGACTAAAGAGTCATAAAAACAGTTGCCAAATGAAATATTGCATAATGGGGTATAACGGTGTAACCTTTACTTTAGACAGTTGTAATTTTATCACTCTTACTGAACTCACCTAGCTGCCACTGCATAAATTTGCAACAGGCAACATTTTGTCCCACGGTGAGGGGACATGGAAGAAAATGAGTCTGGTTACATTTTAAAAATGTGGTTTGATGAGTTCATGAATTTAAAGCTTTGACTAACTGTTCTTTACAGTTGTTAGCAGACCAGACTGTGAATAATTCAGAAGATTTCATGGGTATTTACTGGTTTATACCAATGTTTAAAACCCTCAATTACCTGGAATTACCTTATATTTTTCTGTGATGGGTAAAAAAGTCACCCTGTCTTCACTTTTTCTCCATATCATTGTTGCCTGTAGGCAAAGTTAGGAAGCTAGCTTCAACAGAATTTTGTTTACTCTTCCAGTGAGATTTAGGAGAACTAAAGCTGTTTGGTAATTGAAAATATTGTAATCAGGATTATATTCATCAATATTGTTTTCACACTTAGACATTGAGTTTTAAATTAATCACACTGTAATAGGTAAAAAAGGCTAACAGAAAGATTTAAAACAGGAGCAGCTGGACAAATTTGGCTTGATGCTCTTAGAAGTAAATACTAACTTCATCTTTGCTTTGAGAATATAGATGATGGTCATTTTGTGCACTGTATGTGGAAGCAATAGGGCATTATCTTTGTATTCAGAGGTCAGGTGATTTTCATCCTGCAACTCAAACATGCTGAACTTGGATATGATCTCTCAGGTTTAAGCTCCAGCTTTCACGTATAGTATCAAGGAATCTTTATTTTTCTGGCCCTCATTTCAATATTTAAAACATTTGTAGTCCTTATTCATTACATTTAGAAAAATCTATCATCATATATCACTGCTATTTTTTGTTTAAATCTAATTATATTTATAGTTAAATTTTTTTGTGTAACTTTATTAGCCATTGTCGTAATGTACTCTAAAACATGTTTTTCGTTCCCTCTGTGCTCCCACACAGACATACAACAAACTCACACTCTAGATACAGTGTTTGAAAAGGTCTTGGTCGGCATAACAGAGTAGTGACTCAGTGATGATGTTTGTTGTTGTAAACAAACTGATGCGGGTAAATGTCAACTTGATAGTTAAATTTTGCTTTTCAGGCATGTGCAGATATTTTTCTCAACCATGAATCCCTGCAGCTGTTTTTTTATGAACAACCTTGCCAAAATAGGACAAATACAGTGTCCCATGTTGAATTCTGCAGCAATTGGTCTTATTTGCTCTGAATAAGTAGACTCGATATTTTCAGGTGTTATATTTGACAGTGAATTAAAATATTTAAAGTGCACAGCTTTTGCTCAAGCTACACTTTATTTCACCACCTGGTCTTTATGAAACATTTTTTTTGCCTTTTCTTTTCCATTGCAGTTTTTCCACTTCTCCTCTAAAGCTGAACTTCCAAAGAGTGGTCAGTTTGCTGGTCGCATCAAATGGGAGGGAACCCCTGCACGTGGGGACGTTTCCATCTCCCTGATCAATGCCACTCTGAATGACAATGGGACATACACATGTGATGTCACAAACCCTCCAGATGTCTTTGACTCCCCAAAGTCAAACACTGTTCTGACAGTTACTCCAAAGGGTAAGTTGGAACAGATGGGAAATTATGATGGTGGGCAGCCCTTTGAATTCAACTGCCTCCCAAATATTTCTTGATTCAGCAGATTAAGGCAAACATTTGGGCCTCGTTTGCATTGGGCTGCCCTATAGCGTAAGCAATCTGGCTCAAAATGTTCTGGCTTTGAGGTAAGGTTGAGGATATCTATTGGGAGAAGATCACCCTCCTCTGCCATGTGTGTTTCAGCACCTGCAGTGGCAGCACTGCTAAAGCTCTTGGGAAAACTTTGCACATTTTAGTTTTTTATGTCTGAAAGCTGTTTCCAGGCAACCAGGAAGTTTGTGGTCCCAGTCAAAGAGGACCACAAACTTCCTGTCAATGAAGTTATGATTGCTGTATACAGTCATAACTGTTTATACTGAAACAGTGAAGTGAAATTGTTTTAAATATGTTTCTGAAATGTTTGTTTTTCTCTGAGGAGAGAATTGTAATGATTTTGTATTCTTGGTGTAATCTGTGAATAGCTGATGATGATCATCTTGAGGTCATTAATTTGTACCTAATGACCCCAATGTTCTTGCTGTCCTCAGCTACGACCATCCGCTTCTCGGATGTTGCTGTGCTCCTTGCCTTTATCCTCCTCCCCTCTGGCCTCATTACCTTCTTCCTGATTGGACGGATGTTGTGTCCCAAGAAACAGCACAACCAATCAAAGGCCTACAGATCACCGATAGAGGTCACAGAGGGGTGAGTAAATTTGTTCTACCAGTCACTGATGTTGCTCTCTTGGGGATAATGACAGTCAAGTCAGCCTTCAGCGGTGATAGATTCTACATCTGGATTGCTAATGTTGCGAAGGTTAAGCAAGAACTGAGGTCTAAGTTAAAGATTTGGCTTACGAAAGGTCAGGTGTCTTGGAGGAACGTGCTTTGAATCAACACCGTCGTGCCACGATTGATCTCTAAGTTGGCTTCAGATGGCAGGCAGTGACTTCATAATCTGAGTAGAGCTGCTGTTTTCTCTTCTTTTTAACTCTTTTGGGATTCTGGATA
Organism: Gambusia affinis; assembly: GCF_019740435.1. Lineage (NCBI taxonomy): Eukaryota > Metazoa > Chordata > Actinopteri > Cyprinodontiformes > Poeciliidae > Gambusia > Gambusia affinis. The sequence goes on from NC_057873.1 coordinate 11,695,130, forward strand.
AACTGGTTACCTTAGCATAACAATAAAAGTCAGATAGATGGATTGATAGATACTTTATTATATTTTTATTATCTGCACTTAAACCTAAAACATAAGCACTGGGAAAAAAAACCACACCATAATATCTTTGTAGCTATATTGGTCCAATATGAGATGCTCTTCATATACTTTGATAAAAAATATCAATATTTGAAAACTATCACAATATGTACAAGGTTAAAAAAAAACTTAGAACATAATGTAATTGCTTTACTGAGATGTAGGATCAATCCCTGCTTAGGTTAAAATAAAATTAAATAGATTATAAGTAATAAAAATGTGATTTATAAAACACACCTATATACCAGAAGGCCAAGATAAACTTGATGTAGCGACAGGTTGGGGAGCATGAAGGAAATTACGACCTCAATCCCCCTGCACTAAGTGTGTTATGGGATAGAGATGTAGCTTAGTTATACTTGATGAATGTATTTAAAATGTAAGGGATTCAGGGAGTGAAGTCAAGATTATGCCTAAGCATATTTTCTCTAACTTTTCTTTTTAAATTTCAATATTTTGCATTCAGGTTTATTCCTAGTAATTATTACAGGTTCCTTAATCAAGGACAATTTCCAATTGAAAAATTATTGAACTATTCCAACTAGTTCATCTTCAGGGTATGGGACTATGAGCTCAAACTGCAAACTATAGTTACTATAAAATGAGATGACAATGTTAAGCAAAAGAAATAAAACGATTACTAAACATGCCTTAAACAATACCTTAAAAAATGCCTTAATGCATAGTGTAGTTTTGTGACAAAATCAATTCTTGTCCTTATATGTAAGTTTTTAAACTCCACTACTGAAGACAACTTTCTTTCAGCTTTAGGCTTTTCTTTTTTGCTTAACATCCATTTAGTCAGAGCACAGGGCAGCAGCCATCCATCATTTATTACCCAATTTAATAACCTTTTAATAATGAATCACTTTTTTTCTAATAGAATTTAATATTTCACTTGTCTTCAGTTGAGAAACTGATACTCAAATTTACAGACTCAACCATAGTTCATGAGAGTTTGGATTGCACTGTTTCTTTGGGAGCAAGAATGTGGAAACCTTCATCAGGGTTTATCAGACATGCATGTTCATGATGTGAACAGCAAAGACAGTTAAGCATATGCACCACTTCCGACTCCAGACCAGCGAGAAAGCACTGAGCAGCAGGGTTTTCAAACACCAAGGTCTGCAGGGACTGACTCACATTTGGAGGCAGTCTCTCCAAGAATTACAGCTTCTGGCACTAATGCACCGCTTTCTTTTGTGTGGTGATAACTCATGAAAATAGTCATTTTAAAGATCTCCAAATAGTCGTTTTGTTTGAACTTGCCTCTAAGTGTTTTCTTTAATTCTACTCTTCTTTTTTTTTTTTTTTTTTTGCCCTGCTAAGCTATATGGTTGTTTGCCTTGATATTAAAGTAATAGGAGGGAAAGAGACAGTGAGACACTTCAGCGCTGGGTAAAAATAAGCTTTAGATATATTTTATACACACAAAACACAGGTTAAAATGTGTGACATAGAGCATGTTTTGACATCCGTCTGTGTGGTTATTTTCATTAACAACCCTCTGTGTGTTCTCCTCCCATCAGAGAGGAAAGTGGTGGCTACCCACAGGCAGCCTACATAAAGAGCACCACTTGCTGTGACATGTGTCTAATGGTACGTCTAACGGTGTTGCACTTGAAAACAATAACTTTCAGCTCTTAAATAACTTGAATAGACATGTCCACTTCATCAAATAAATATTGCATAATCTCATTGCATAACAGCAGAACATTAAGATGCGTAACATACTGATAATTTTCCTGTACAAAGTTTTTAATCTATCCCTGCTCTGGTCTCTTCAAGGACTCTGATGTAGAGGATGAATACTACAGTGTACAGAAGATGCATCACAGAGAAGAGGAGTATGTTGAATCTCAGTGCTAACATCCACGGTGATAGCCGTTCAAAAACTTTGGCCACTGGACAGAAAACAAAACTGGCCTTATTGATTGGCATTTGGTCATCAAGTTTACTTTTTTTTTTTCATTTTTATTTTGAGACATTTTTAGAAATTGCTCCACCCCAATATTTACCACAAATATTTGGCTTACTTTTGACTGCTGAGCTGAGCAAGCTGAGCTCTGATAGAATACAAAAATCCTTTATTCCTTTGTGGGTTATGGTGTACTTTAATTTGTCTTCAGTAGAGTTACTAAGCCTAGGACCCTTAAATCAGGTGGAACCTGACAAAACAAGCCAACCGAGCATTGTATATATTTTTTTATCTTTTTCATTTACCTATTGTGTGTCATTTTGTTATTGTGGATGCGTTTATTTTGTTGTTTTTTTCCCTAATTTATTGCCTGAGAGAGCGGCTGTATTCATGTTGTCTTTGCGCAGCAGTGGAACATTTTTGGTGTTTGCTTGAGATTAGGACAGAATAAACATTTTGATTTAAAACTTCTACTGATCTCACTTTGTGTTTGTGACTATTTAACATGTTTTCTGTCTTTCACTGTTTCATTGTAGTACCCGCCTTGTGTCAGTATACTTGTTATTGTGTTTTCTTGAGGGCTGTTGAGTGGCAGTTTATCTCTGGATGCATCTTTTTTGCCTAAATAAATTATTAATGAGATGATTATTTTTCGGTGAGAGAATGAGCATTGATTTTAAAAATAGACTTCCTTCTAAAAGGCAACATGCAGTGCTTCATCAGTAAGCGCAAGTTGTTGAAGTTGAGTCTCCACTTATGTATGATACTTTTTCTGAATAAGCTGCTTCCTAATGTTGCTGAGTAGTTCTGCAAATCTTGTAGGTAAGATTTGACTCTTGCACTGTAAGGTTGCAGGCTTTGACTCTTGTGAAGAGACATAGGGACAACACAAACATTAAATCCTCATAAAACTCAGTCCTTATCTTTCTGACTTCATTGCATCTCCGTCAGTTCACTCATGCCCTCTAGGCTTTAATAATTCACACGCAGCTATGGTGAAACAATTATTATTCCCGCTTCATCTGAACTACCATGGCAACAGCTTACTAGTGTTGGTCAGAAAAAGAAAATCAAGAAAATTGATTGAATGAAGAAGCCTCGGTTTCCTGCAAGGACTTGATTTTCCGAGGAGAATGTGTTTTGGAGGTTAAAGGATTTGGACTCCAGACTTACAAAGCTGTATGATAACACCATCAATGTCAAAGTCTTCTTCCAGTGGATAACACACTCGGAGAAGACAGAAGAAAAACTCAATTTTCTCAGTTTTCAAAACCTTTGTGTTATCTGTCTTTATTCTGTTACTAAGTATGCATAAATGATTCAGTTCTTTACCAGCTGAAGTGCTTCTGATGTGAAATTATTTATCCAATTTCTTTTCTTCAGTTCTTGGCGTATTGTTGGTTGCTTGAATCACAGAAAATGTAATACAAGAGACCTACAAAACCTGTGAACATCATTCACAAGATGCTGGACAAAACAATAACGGCAGACACACAAACCATCTCCAACCTCACCACAAGAAATTCAGCTTTAGGCATGTACCAGTGCCTGGTTATGGAAGGTGAAACTCCCTCCAAATGTCACTTCTGTAAATCTTTCAATTTGAAATCCTAATGCTGCAATTAAATTTTAATTTACTTCAGGAGAGGCACAACCAGCATGAAGTGCCAAAACAAAATATAATTACTGGTAGTTACATTTTAAAACTTGCTGATACTGAAACAATCCTAATGTTTTCTGAGCTGTTTGTACCGAGGCGTTCAAACAGCAGACAAAAATACATTCACACTTCTTACCCATCATATCTGTTTTATTTGGAGGAGTTTGTGTTACTGCTGCACATTCTGTTTATTGTTACAAACCTCTATAAATGTTTCTGTATGTCTGTATAGCTGAGTTGGTTTGCATCGCCCAGTTGGAATCATCTATTTAAAGTCCATGTGGGATGTGTCATATACTACCAAATAGCAAAGTGCTGACTATAAATAAGCTGATAATGACTACTTTAGCAACTCTAGAAAGCCAAATATTTCACAGTTCACGGCCATCTGCACTGCTTGAGTTCTGACATTTGCGTTAGCATTCTACAGGAAATTAATCAATTACAGTAGTTATGGTCAATTAGGTGAAACTGGCCCTGGCATTAATATTTTCACATAGCTAGCAGCTGGCATATTACTTGTGAACCTCGTTGCCTTTCACAGACATGGTGACCTTTCATTTTGCAGACAAGGAGCTTCATCACGGCGAGGAAAGTGGTACGTTGTTAATCGACTAAGCAACAAACAGAATGCACTCACAAGTGTACAGGGCTGACACACGGTAAGCAGTTTTCTTATATGTACAGAGTCAATTTATACATTTAGTAGATTTAAGTGTTAAGGAAATTCAAGGATGCATTACTTCTAATGATATTTTTTTTTACCCTGCCTGCTAAGTTTTAGCAATTGTGTGTAGTATAATACCTTAACAAAGGTTAAGATATTCTCACCCACAGCCTTAGAAGATTCTCCAAGAATGCAATAAAATGCTTTAAAATACCTTAAAAGTGAACATGACTATTGTAACCATACAAATAGTTAAAATATTGCAAAAACAAGCTTCATAAGTTTTAAAGGAATGCACATTCATTTAAGACTCTTGCGAACCCTCTTTAGCGGCCTTCAGCTGGGCACACAGTGAATGTTAAATCTCTCTTTGACTAGAATTGGAGATGGCCTGAGGTGAAAATGAAAGGGGAAAAAATAAGTTTAATATATCAGCACAGCCAGTTATACTATAATTCTGTAACATTTGTGCAAAAATGACTTGGTTCTTTTTTAGAAATGATTTAATAATCAGCATACTGAAATAATGCAACTCTGACTCAACAGTTACTTAAAAAAAACTCTGCCAACCTCTGAGTACAACTGATCATATTTGTTTTGTGACTGGAGGTGCAGTCTGCCAGGTGTGAAGCCTTGCCGAAGCACACATCACGGCAGCGCTGGCCGATCAGTGTGACATTATTGATTTCTGTGGTCGGTAAATCCTGCAGATTCAACTGCTTAACAAAACAATCAAAGAACTGGACATACATTAGCATACCAAGTTGTTCAGGAAGCAGGAACAGCTATAATGTCTGCTGAGTTAGTTTCCACTCAACTGCAGCCCAATCTGTTGCAATGGCAGATGGACTGTTTTCAAAGGCCAACCCACACACTCTCGCCCGGTTTCTGCAGATTCTACAGCCCCGGCCTGATTTCTGACTCCTGGGGATTGAAATGTTTTGATTATTATTTTTGTTGAGTTTTTCTTCTTAACAGCCCTCTTCATTTCAAATGGGAGCTGATTATTATTTGTTCTCTCTAAGGACTTGCAGCAGCACTTGCAGAATGGGGACTTGATTTTAAGTGATTTGCTTTTTAATGTTGAACTGCTGATGCTGTAAATATTTTACCAACAGTGAAATGCACTAATGATGACTGACATAGATGCAAATCTTTGGTAAATATAGATGAATGAAACATAAAATAATGCATAAGTGTAAAATGGAATTAAATTATTCTAGTAATTTAAAAGAAAGAAAAAAAACCCTTTATACTCTTGAAAATCAAATCTTGTCCAACCACTAGACTACAAGTTGGTTAGTGAATTGAGTCTCTGTTTAATCTCAGTATAGATGCAAGTGATCTGTGAGGAACTTAGAACTTGTCTACAGAACATCATGATGATCAAAAAACACAGGAGGCAAGTTCTGGATAAGGTTGTTGAGTTGTGGTATCCTCCAAGACAAGACATATTCATGTTCTAGCAGGAACACAACCATATACAATGTTCAATGTTTCTGGATCCAGTTCTCAGGAACCACTGCATGGTATAGGTTTCGCTTTCAATAGGATTCTACAGCAATTGATGGCATGAAGAGGAGGTTATACAACACTTTGATTTGGGTGTTCTAGAACAGGTACATATTTAAAACTTGCAGGACAATGGTGCCTGGTGACTCAAATTGAGAAACAATAGTTTATATCAAAGTATGAATGACCCTGTTAAAGTCCAGAAGTGAATCAAATTGAAAATCTGTGGCAAGACATTCAAATTGCTGTTCAGAAATGCTGCCTGGCCCCAGTCTGAATTTGAGTTAGAATTATTTACATTACAAACTGTGGCTCGGGACATTGAGATTCTGTGTGCAACCTGCCAAAACAAACGTTTGTTCAATTTCTGGTCTATTTTGTGAAGTATAATTGTTTTACGTGTGGGCTGAAATCAATGTGTGAAATTTGGCTAGTGTAAATGGAGACTGCATCTTCTGTTGATCTGTGTGCTGATGTTCTGTCAGGTTGAGCAGTAATTGTAGAGCTAATGAGAGAAAATATAAAAGATGACAAAACATGACAATAGTCACCACAGGACTGTGTCTTTTTTTTTTTTGGTAATGGTGTGATGTCATTCTGAATTCACAATTGTTTCTTTTCCATTACTTTCTAAATTAATAAAGCTAAATAAACAAATATCATTGTTTATTTAGCTTTATTAAAATACCTATTTCTCGTGGTTCTTCTGTGAACTTTATTTGTTGACCTCCTTTTTCATTTTGTCTCAGTAAGTCCAGGCAGAATACAGAATACATTTTCATTTTCCATATCTAACAGTTATTGCAGTGCATCAGTTTTGTATACAGGACCCTGGACTGGCAGCTGTTCAGCAAGAATGTGCATAACTATGCAGAGGTAAAAACGAGATCAGGCACACTCAGCAGAACCCTGCATTATTACACAGCTTGTGTCACTGTGCCTGCTACAGACCATGAATACACAAAGTGATGATGTAGTGCTGCCAAGTAATGGTGCTAGGTTTTGAATGTGTGACAGCAGTGACCACTAGGCAGGGGAAGACGTGGTGGTACCAGTTGATGAGTTTTTTCAGTAAACTGGAAACGCCTCCAGGTCTTTATCCTCTCCTTCTTTTTCTTTCACACCATCCACCCCTCCTCCCTTTCATCCACCTGTTTTCTCATCCTCATTGTGTCTCTGTGTCTTTGGCTAAAGCCTGCTGGTGTCAGAGCGGGGGTGGGGACAGTTTTGACACCACTGTGTATCGGCGTGTGTGCGTGTGCGTGCGTGTGGGTGTGTGTGTGTGTGTGTGTTATGAAATACAAATACAGAGTGTGGGTGTTTGTATGAGCATGCGCCTGTAAGCCTCACTCTATGCTAATGGTTCTAATAGGAGGAAGTGCTTGCCCAGTCCCTGTTCATTAAACCAGACTATGTGCAAAGGTGGACACAAGAGGAGGAAGAAAAAAAAAGAGAGAGAAAAGCAGTCCGCCTGTCTGCCACACCCGGCCTTCTTGCTTCGTCCTCCTGCCGTCATTCCTCCCTTTTCTTCCTTCTCTCCTTCTCCTCCTCTGCTCTTCTAGAGTGGTGTTTCCATGAGAACAGAGAGCGCTGGGTATCGAGGGGGGTTTGAAGAGAGAGTGAGGGTGGGTGGGTGGTTTTGGTGATGTGGGTGACGTGTCCTAAAAGCACTGAGCGTGCATGTGTATATATATATATATATGGGTGTGTGTGTGTGTGTGTGTGTGTCTGCATGCATCAGTGCTCATCGCTGCTGTCTTTCATACGTCTGTGCTGGCAGAAGCTGCTCCCTGGCTGTGCCAGAAAACGCGCTTTTGGCATTTCCCTGAAAATTTGGGCACTGCACATCCAGGCATATAATCTGACACACTGAGAGTCTTCGCAATCTGAGAAGCAGACAAGCCTCCCTCCACCCCCCCCCCCCCTGACCCCCCACTCCTCATACTGGAGCCAAACAAAAAGAAAAGAGACATCTCTTCATTTGTGTGTGAGAGAAAGGGGTGGGAAGTAATGCAAAAGTAAATTTGACCAGAATAAAATGGAACCACTCTGGTAAATCCTGGCTGGAGGTGTCCATTCAGTTATCAAAGGGGGCTGCCTTTTTGGGTGGGGCCGCAGCTTTAGCTGGAGCTAGGCTGAAAGGGAGGAGGAAGAGGAGGGTGAGAACATGTAGAAGAGAGGAGTGCTGATCTAAAAGTGATGGTGGAGGAGGAGGAGGAGGAGAGAGGGGAAGGGAGGGGCCTAAAGGATGGGCTTGTAGGCATTGTCAGGCAGAGAGTAAGAGAGAGAAAAGAGTTGCACCCAGGCAGTGAAGAGCGTGTGTGTGCAAACTGGGATGAATAAATGCACTGGAAGGCTTAGCTGGTGATACAGCCAGAGAGAAAGAGAACGAGAGAGTGTGTGTGTGTGTGTGTGCAAGAAAGTGAGTGAGAGAGAGCGAGAGAGAGGGTGAGAGAGAAGTGAAAGGGAAGGGATAAAGGGAAGAAAGAAGCAGAGAAGAGAAAGGGAGGATACTACAACTCCAACTATGCTGTGCTGCATAAGAAGAACCAAACCGGTAAAGTGCACCGCTTTGCTTTCTCCAGCATCCTCAGCATCTTTTTTCCTATCGCTAAATGATTCATCTCATCTCTGAACTTTTGTCACAGCCTGCCTGGTAGTCAGATTAGGAAGCTTTGGGGGTGGGGTGGGGGAGATTAGAGGGAAGCATCGGGCTCATTTGCTTTGACTCTGGGCCCGACTTCTCTTCATAGAAATCTAGCCACAAAGCCCTGACACGCCTAGTTAATGTGATTATCCCGCATGAATGGATGTTGTCACAATGTCTCTCAGACCTCACACTGCTCCAGTGAGGAGGCAAAAGGCTGGAACATAATCTTGGTCAGCTGTTTTTTTTTATACAATGAACACTTGGAGACAAAAAGTTAAAGATTATGAAAGGGCACTTTATTGTGAGAAACTCTCCAAAAGTCAGAATCTATCATTCTTAATGATGCTTCATATTAATTGGACCAACCTTCTATGATGTCTTCATTGATACCTTAAATGAGGGGTGTTTGAGTGTCTTTTGTAATTGGGTTATCTTGAGCATTAGTTGGTGACAGGGGAAAGAAAATTTCCACAGCGAGGAAGAAAATGGGTGGGGTACGGATTGAGTTTGCCGGCACCATCATGTCAGTGGCCTCGTGGGAATACAATGGGAATGAATGAGTATAAATGGATTATCACAGCCCTCCAGCTTTTTACAAGTGGATGTAGTCAGTGGAGAGGTTGTGTGAAGAGAGTGCTTGTTTAAAGGATGTTAAAGGGTTCTTTATGAAAACCAGAGTCCGGTCTCAGTGGTGGAGGATAGTAAGAAAGAGAAGGAGGTAGCATTCATCATGGTCATTCTCTGTGATCTCAGAAAGGTTCAGGCTGCTACCTCAGACATATTGGGAATTTATCAGACTCATAACATGTTGGATTCTGATGGTCCTTGATTGCTTCTTAAATGTCAGCTTACATGAGTCATATTAGCTCTGGCAAGGAGGGAGGAGAGAGAGTGGTAGAGCTAAGGCTGCTTAAAAGGCATGCACGAGGCTGCATGGAGAGATGCAGGCAGAGAGGGAGCATGGCTGCTGCACATGGAGGTGATCTGGGGTAAAGATGCAAAAGGAAATGACAATTCACAAGGGAGGCATGGCAGCAGAGGCAGGGATGCTGCAAAGGTGATTTAAAAAAAAGGAATGAAGAGGAAAGACAGTGGCGGCTGATAATATGAGGAGCAGGTGAGCGAGCGCAAAGGTGAGTAAGATCAAAGTGGGGGTGGACACATTAAGGAATAAAAAGCCGGCATGCATGCTGCAGACGGCAGCCATGTGGGTGAGGCTGCACACTTCATCGCTGGGGAGAGATATCTCCCCCGGGCCATAAGCACTTATCCTCATCTTCCCGCTTCTAAGAATAAATGAATCTGGACACATTCTGTGGTCCTCATGGATGGATGAGCAAAGAGCATGATTTTCTGCTTTTTAGCACAGTAATACTGGACCATGTCTTTGTGGAGCACTAAGTGCTGCTGCAGCATCGTTTCAGTGTACAGGAGTGGCTGCTAGCACCTACTTTAGAAGTCCCCTGCTGCCCCAAATTATGGCTGTATCTTTGCCAGCGCATGCCTTCAAGCTTTATTTCTACATCCAGCTCCTACCCAAATTCAAAGCTGTCTCCAACTCCTTCTCACTTTTTTAGCTGAAGTTATTATTTCTCACCCTCTTTGGCTCTACCTGTATTCCACCTGCATCAAGGTCTTCAGTTTTATCTTGGGATCTATTTTATCGTCTCAGCTATTAAGACCTTTTTCTCTACTTGAGTTGTTCCTTCTTCTCTTTTGGCTGCTCTTGCACTCTAACTCCAAGCCGAAGCATGAGACCACTGTCTCTTATCCTCTGCCAACTAGCCCCCACCTCTCATGTCCAGCCCTCTTCTTCTTCTTCTTCTTCTTCTCCAGCTTCTCTTTCCATCCTTATCCTCGGCCCCCTATGAGATCAGCGTGATTGCAGAGCCTTTGTTCAGACAGAGAGCCGGTGTAATTCAATTAAAGGCTGCTTCGGAGGATGTAATGAAGCTAGCATATGGCTGTTAGTGGTTGCTGCAAAGCATCTTTTTCTGGGCTGTGGTGAAAATAATTTAAAAAAAAGGTAAAGAAACATTACATCCTAATGAATTCATTATCAAGGGAGAGGCAGCGAGTGAGAGAGAGGGTGAGTGGGGATTGTGGCAGCCACCACCTGAGCTGAGTCCCCCCTCCCACTTCTCTCTCCTCATCTGCAGGAGACAGCCGGCTAAAAGGGTGTGGTGCTTTGCTGTGCCTGTGTGTGCGTGTGTGTGTGTGTGAGTGAGACTGAGAGAGAGAGAGACGGAGAGTGAGTAGGTGGCACTTTGCTCACAGAGAAGAAGAGTGAAAGACAAGAGAAAGAGAACGAGGAAGAGATGCTCAGTGGATGCAGACTGCAGCCTTTGCTCTTTGGTGTCTGGATGCTTATTGGAGACATCGTACAGATATTTAAATCTTGTGGAGGCTTTCAGCGAGGGGCGCTCTACTGAGCCTTAGCTCACCTGAGTGACCAAAGTTTGAGAAGTATATGCTCTAAATGATTGCCATTTGGTTTTTATTCTGGCATTTAAATTGTTGATATGAGAGCAATTTCCATTGTTATGCTAAACGAGGCTTTGTAAAAAATAAATAAATAAAAATGATTTAGCCTCTGCACCTGTTGGCTTTGTGACTGAAGAGTTTCTGCCAAGCAATGCTGAGCAACATTATCATTGTGAATGCAAAAATTACTCTTAATAGCTCCGTAATTGTATTTGGTGTAGAACTATCAAATATTTATTTTAAAAAGATCTTCTTGGTCTGTATGCCCATCATTGTGTATGCATTAGCTTGCGCTCTTGCTCTGTGGTTGATCAGGCAGTGTCTTCCTCACCACTTCCATCCTTTCTCCTTCCTTCCCTTTCCCGGAACAAGTCCCTAATGGCATTTTCAGGGAGGCTGCGGAAAGGTGGCAAATTGTTAGAGCGTGTCCCCACTGAGGGTAAGGAGGGGGGGGGGGGGGGATGGTGATGTGAGTGGCTATGGATAAAGCTGGTAAAGCCATTGGCTGTGTGGGGTGTGGTTTTCCCGGTGGCTAGCCAAGGCTGGAGGCGAACTGCAGCTGCTGGCAAAAGCTCTAATCGACACATTCAGCCAGTAGATGGTGATCTGAAGACATTTTTGCTCAGTTATTTGTTACTTTTACAAACCAAACAAGACAGAAGAGAGGTGTTTGTCCTCTGCAGGATTGTGTAGGTAGATACGAGTCGTTGTGGGTTACTTACATCAAGCATGACGCCTTAGACATCCCAACACACTCAAGGCTTTTCATCACAGTCAGAACTGACATTGTCTGCCTTCACATGACAAAGATTTCACATTTTATGCGTCCTTCCTCTGTATCTATGGCAACCAAAATGACTATGCACAAGAGAGAAAACTCTGTTAGCTGATTTTTATTAAAAAGTAATTTGATCAGCAGGATAATCCAAATATTTAGCCTCGTCGGAAATGAATTGAGGAAGAGCATGAACAGGCATAAAGTCTTTGTTTAAGCCGAGCGTACCTTGTAGTGTGCTGTACCTGAGGGATGCAGCTCTGTATTTATGAATGAAAATGTGCGCCGCAAAGGGACAGAGTGGAAAAATGCCCGGAGGAGGATTCCTATGTGACTAGGGCCTCAATTAACAGCTCTTCAAGAAGCTTTGTAAAGCATTTGCAACTACGTTCTTGTTGAGACAAAATGGGGGTTTTCACATTCCATAGCCAACAAAGCGGAGCTTTAATCACTGTTAGCCTGTATATTACAGCTCAATGAACTTGACATGACAAGTCTAGCATCCTCCTGAAAAACATGACAGCGCAGCGTCACTGAAGAGTGTAATGCAGGCGAATGCAGTTAATTAAGCTGGTGATGTGAAGGTGATGGCGTTTCCTGCCCTCATACACTGATATGAGATCACTCAGCAGTCTGCTGATGCTTTCTTATATTTCCACTCATCTATAAAGTAAATGATATCACCTCTGTTCCAACAATGATGTCATACCCCCCACAACCCTGTCTATATTCCCAAACACTCTCATCAATCCTTTTCTCTGTCCGCCTGACTCACTGAATGCAGTCGGTAAGTAATTTGGTTTGGAGTTAAGTGCACAGGTCAAGTTTTTTGGCAATTGCAAGCTTCTATGAGATCAGACCAATAAAAGCCAAACAAGTCTCTGGAGGCCTGCATATTACTAAGAGGAGAGGGCCGGGCAGTGTAGTTTGTCCGTCTCCCATGCCGTCCAGCCCAGTGAAAGGACTCATTCTTGTGTTTATTACAACACTTAATAGCCAATTGGCAAATGTTTCCTGTCAATTTTTTAGTGCGCTTCTGTCAAAAAGTTATAGGCAATTATTTTCTTTCCAGCAGTAGGTAAATGTCTTGACATCCTAGTTTAGTGAAAATCCATGCTGATTTATCCCCAAGGCTAAAGCTAACAGCTAGATTTATAGGTGCTAACACCAGACTTCTACTATCCTAACACAAATCCATCTTCAAAAATGTTATAACAATTTAGGCAAATGCTACTTTCTGAACCTTGGAACTTAGCTAAAATGTTGGGTGGTTATTTATTCAGGGAACTAAGATTCGAAGCTTCATTACATTTGCAATAAGTGGTTAATTTCACATAATTCAATAATAATTTACACAGTTCTCAGTATGAAACAAAGAAACTCAGTATGTGTTTTCAGTAAAAGAACAATCAAAGTAGTGTAGTTCATAAAATGGTATTAAGGTTTAAATGAACACCATTTTAAAGATTTTTGCACTGCCTTACATTTTATCATGTTTTTACTGTGAGTAGACACATCTTAACACAGGAAGTTTATTAGTGGTACACAACCTCCTGCTTGCATTTTCTGTGTAAATAATTATTGGATTATGTAAAATTAACCACTTAATGCAAACATAATGAAGATTCTTTCACTAAGTAGTATTTGCTTAAACTACTTTGGTATTGACCTCTCTGCAATCAGCTGCAACCTTCAGGCCTAAAATACTCTATTTGGATTAAGCTATTGATTTTTTTTTTATACAGGTTTTTCTTTTTTTTTTTTTTTACTTAAAAATTTTATCAGGGCAAAATAATTTAGGAGGATGGGTTGCTATGGAGCAGTAGAATTTATTATCTGAACCCATGGGAGGAAATGTGAAGGAGTGAGACTGCTGCACCTTATTGCCCTGACACACTGACCCTGAAGAGAACATGTTGGCTTAGGGGCTCTGACACTGACAGTAAATCATCCGACACTGATGTGATTCCCTGGGCAGGCAGCTTTCCAATTTAGACCTTTCATCACATACAGTGACACTAACAGAGGCAGAATGAAACAAAGGTACAGTAACAGTGATGAGGACACAATTTCCACTCAGATTTCTACATCCTCCTGCTGCCTAATGTCACAAACCACCAACATTAATGCACACACATGCACCCTTTCCTCCCACCACGCCCTGCAGCTGAATTGCAACCCCTCTGTAGCTGTTCCCGATTGCTCTGTCTTAATTTATGTGCTCCCATTGGCCCACTCCACCCGAGGGGTCAGATGCACTGCCAATCAGGGTGATATGTGGTCTTTCATAGCACCAACCAGCATACAGAGCTGTGATGAGTTAGCACTCTGGTTGTCAAGGTAACCTTTGACGGTTGGGAGGGGTATGGGAATAAATGCTGAGGAGATTTTTGTGTAGGCATCTCATTCAGATGGGAAGCACCAACCATACACAGAAAATAGAGATGGCTTTTACAGTTTTTAGAAAATCATTACCAGAAAATTGACTCGGCACGGGAAAAATGGATGCTGAGGGAAGGATTTACCAAATCTAATTCAGCAACATGCACAGAGAACAATATCAGCCTTCTGCCTAGGTTGAACCATCATAATAAATACTCAGAGAAAATTGTCTTCCCTTAAATCCCAGTTATGTGGAGACAATCGACCCCCACCCGTTCCCGCACACACACAACTTTGATTTCACAACTTTAAGTCTTCTGTTACTGTCACATAAAATGATACTACAGGTCTATGTTTTCTGGAGTCAGTCATCTGCTCCTGCTAAATAATTTCAAGCTGGAAGGAAGAAGTGTCTCAAACCATTTAGAAGCTGCTTGTTTCCCCATTTGCCTCACTACCACTTAGCATAAATAAATTATTACAACCTCCATGCTGCTGGACAATTTTGTTGCTTAATTATGCTTACTTACATTGGTTTGAGATGAACATTGTTTTCAGGTTATTGACTTATGAATATTTCATATTGATTTATTTTCCTATTCATTTTGAATGTATTGATTTATTTTGTTTGCCACTTTCAGTACTCATCGTTCATGCTTTTGTTGGATTTGATTTCTTTTTATTAGATTTATATGACTCATAACACAACCCACTATTTGATGGACAGCTATGGATCCTGTTGCCCAAGGTAAAATCATTAAATCCTGGTTAATCTTACACTCAGCACTGTCCTGCTCCTAACCCTTTTCCTCATCTTGCTATATGCCTCCTGCATCTGAACTTTTCCCAGCCTTCAGTTCTTTCTTAATGGTTACAAATACAGTTTATTCAGTCCAATGAAAAAGTCTTTAACCAACTATATGCTTAAATTTCAGCTTGAGAGCATTTTTTTTCTAAAGTTTTTCTTTGAACATTGGCAGCTTTTTAAATATATATTTTAATCTAGAGGATTCTTTTCATAGAGATGATTGATTATTAATCACAACTAACCAGCACAAAGCAATTTAAGAAACCCAAAGTTATTTTGTATGAAATTGAGGCCAGCACATCTCCTCCTCTATAAATTATGTGCTGGTTTGGTTTTCTTTATGTTGCTTCAGGTCTTTTGATTTTGGTCAGTCAGTTAGCTTGAGTACTCTTAAGCTAGGTTCTAGTCACATACATGCATTACAATAAAGTAAAAATACATGTGCACCATGAGCAAATAAATAAATAAAATAAACAAACATCACACTTATTTACCACTAAAACAGGCCTGAGATAAATGTTACTCAAATGTCACAACCATAAACCTACAGTATGACTCTTGTGTAATGCAATGCATATGCTCAATCTGTACTAATGAAGAGTCCTTTATCTTAACATGCTAAATGCTTCAAGTGGATGTAACTGACTGTAGGCAAAGCTATTTATTTATTTATGTTTTTATCGATTCAGCTAACAATTGCATGGCCACTTGAGGGAAACTCTTGTAGTCTTTAATTCCCTCATGCTTAGACTATTATTAAGTAGGAAAAAAATTAAACTGTGATTTGGCACTAAAAGTAATGCACATTATCCAAAGTAGAACAATACAAAACTTTTTTATTATTTACTACATCAGTTGTGATTTTAGATGTGCCAGCATTAGAAATAGAAAAAGAGTCACAAGGTGGCTAAAGACTTCTTCAGTAACCTTTCCTGCTGTTAACCTCTCAGTTCATTACATTAGGACTATGTGTAATGAACAGACAAAAATGCCAACAAGATATTTAGGAATTCTGTATGTATATTTTCCTGAAAAAACAAAAAACAAACCCTTGAATAAATATTTCCAGATTGCTTCTCATAAACTTGGACTCTTGGTTTCAGTTGTCAACTTGCATAAATGTCTCTTGCTTCTCAGGTGGAGAAGAATGATGATGCAGATCAGAAGATTGAACAGGATGGCACCCCCAACAAGCCTGAAGACAAGGCTCACAAGGCTGCCACCAAAATACAGGCAAGCTTCCGTGGACACATAACTCGGAAAAAGATGAAAGATGGAGAAGAAGAGAAGGACGGAGACAGTCCTGCTGCAGAAGAGGCAGAAAACGGAGAGGAGACGAAGAAGGTGGAGGGAGAAGAGGCACCTGCTAAGCAGGAGGAAACTACAGGAGAGGAGGCCAAGAAGGAGGGGGAGGAGACAAACCAGGCCAAAACCCCAGGAGCAGATAAGCCAGCTAACTCTCCTGCAGGCACAGCAACTTCTCCCGTAGCAGCAGCTCCAGCTGCTGCCTCTCCCACTGCTGCCACAGCCCCCTCTGAACCTCAGAAAGAGGAGCCGAAGGCCGAGGAGAAGCCCAAAGAGGTGGAGGCCACAGCCAAGAGTCCCACCACAGCCACAGCCGAGGAGAAAAAGGAGGAGAAGAGTGAGGGGAAGAAGGAGGAGGCCAGAAAAGCCGATGTGCCTGCTGCTGTCAGTCCGACAGCTGAAAAGGAGGAGCCTAACCAAACAAATGATAAAAAAGGTATGCGGATCACAGCGCTCCATTTAGATAAGAATCTTCTCAAGCTGTTTAATTGGACACGTTTCTGT
This sequence comes from Gambusia affinis, assembly GCF_019740435.1. NCBI lineage: Eukaryota > Metazoa > Chordata > Actinopteri > Cyprinodontiformes > Poeciliidae > Gambusia > Gambusia affinis. The sequence continues at coordinate 11,711,894 of NC_057873.1, forward strand.
GCATATGTTTGTGATTGTACTTAAGAGACAGAAAATACTAGTCAATTCCGACAATATAGAAGCAATTACTAGGTGTAAAAAAGTAATAAAGAAGAGTTGGTAGACTTTCAGACAGGCTGCTTGGCAGGCATCTCAGGACATCACTTCGTGTTAAGTCTTTGGGATATAAAGATCGTTGGCTGGGCTCCAGCATTCACTGTTTAACACAGAAATGCAGCTCAATATTACATTAAACAGCCTTGTATCTCAGCGTCAGCTTGATGGAAACTCTATACTGATGTGGTAATGCTTAGGAGAGAAATGCAGAGTTGAAGAATAACTATCTCTGAGAATAATGTGCTGAGTGTTTTAGGAGTAATCAGAGCTGTATTTCACAAGCAGAGATTACTTGTTATTTAAAGATAACACACCATGCCTGTTAAATCATTCAGATCTTTTGAAAATGTTACACAGTTCTATTTAAAGTTGACAGAAGTACATTTGAATTCCCCATTGTCATGGTTTTAAAATGAACAACAAATATTGATGAACACTAAGTAACAACCCAAAGTCATGCAGCAGACTCTGACAACATGCTCTTGACATGAGTTGATATTTCTGGTCCAAGGACTCTCAGACTGGGTCAGACAGGTGGGTAGTGGAGCATGCTCAGTGCGGAGTCGGTGGGGGTGTGAAATGGTGAAGCACACAGACGTACCAACTCGAAAACTACAAAGAAAGTAGGTCACCTGTCTCCCTGTTGTCATAGTTACCACCTCAATGGGTATAGCTGGCCCTGTGTGGAGAAGAGCTGCCATAACAGGTGTTCTGATTTAAATGAATGATTAATGATCCCTTATAGGTAAAGGTCAACCCCGGGAAGGCATGTCATAAACAAGCACAACCTGGCAAGGAACATCTAATTACCTACAGCCACAGCAAGCAAAAAAACTGCTGCACTCACTGAACTGACTCAGAGTAAATTAATATTTATTACTGAATAATTTGATTATGTTTTCTAATATGCAGATTGGTGTAATATACTGAAGAGCACTGTTGGATATAGGAGGCCTGTGTCTGGCATTTGTTTCATTCAAAATTGACTTTCATAGCATCAAACTGTTCCTTATTGAATAATTTGGAAATAATTTAGTATTTATTACAAAGGGGAACGTGAGTAAAAACTATTAAAGTGTTTCCACTTCTACAGAACAATGATTTGTATAACAAAATGCTTAGCTCTAGATTTCAAACAAAACTTTAATGCTTAGAGGTTCAGGAAGTGAATTTTTTTCATCAAAATGTTGCTGTATTGGGATCCAGATTCATTGATGCACCAAATATTTGGTAATTACAAAAAGGGTTTTTGAAGGTCTTCATTTTAGATTTTCTGTTTTCAGTTTTGATGGGAATCTTAGCTTGCTTTAATAACCATCAAGTGGTCGTTTGGAAATAGTACATTTAGTACCTAACCAAGTCTGGACATTTAAAATAACAAGAAAAGAGATACAAAAAAATCCAAAATTACATGCATAGATAAATTTCAAATACTTTTAAATATTACTGACAGAATTTATCCAAAAGGAGTACCTGCTTTAAACAATCAAATGTCATCTGCATAGTGTGTTACATCAGTTATCTGTCTTTATGAAAAGTCCTTTGATGACTGTTGATATCCTGTCAGACAAATTGCTTTAAAAACAAGTGGAAAATAACAGGTGGCAACATGGGGATTTTATTCATAAAAATCCTAATCCAGCCATTTTGTCACACTGGTTCCTTTCTTCAACGGATCTCTGCTGGTCCCAATGATGCCATGGATAATTTGGAACAAATGCCACAACATTAGAAACAAGCATTGGCTCAGGAAATTGGATGAGATTGTATTTGCTACACACACATTCAGCAGCCATGGAGAAGGACATTCTTGAATCTGTCATGCTGGCTAACAAGTTAATTACCTCTCACCTGGAAGATCTACTATGACTCATTCTGTCTTGAGTCATAGTATTAGTGCAGCCATATGACTGTCCAACTTTTCCCTGCATCTCTTCACACACATGCACTGAAACACACTCATGCACTCCATCACCCCGGGCCCACTGCCATGATGTCATCTGCTTAATTTTTTTTTCATTAAAAAAGTATGAGATCATCCAAGTGTGACATCACCTCTCAAAGAGCACTCTACTAATATGCGTCTGTCTGGCACATCTGTAACTGAAGTATTTACTTATTAATACAACCTTGCCTCGTATGATTTTCTTGCTGTTTTAAAAATTTTGTTTGGAGAGAAAAACTCATTAGACAGAATGTAAAATAAAAACATCAGAACAACATAACCCACAGCCTAGAAACCCACATATAGGTTTGTGAGGAACCAACGATTCACATTTAGCAACAGCCAACTCTGGTTGTTATTGTAGCCCACTCCTTCCCTATAGGCATCACACATAATCAGATGTGGCAGGCCAAGATGCTGCTGTTAGCATTGTGATGTCTGTTCAAGGGCTTCATGGGTCCATTAGGAGCCCTCTTCTCCTTTATTATTTACACAAGTAGAAGGGATGTTTTTGGCATTAGCTTGAAGCTTGAAATGGTGAGCTCTTGATGAAAAATATTAAATATTTTTGCCCCTCTCCATGTTTTTCAAAAATTTTTTTTCCATAATGTTGTTTTTATCCAATGTTATTCAGACATGACTTTTTAAAGCTCTAAAACTCACATTTAATATTTGCAGCACTTTTCAGGATCTTGAAAAAACATTTAGACTTTTATCATTCTAGTCTAACAGTAGTTGGCTAAAATTAACTTTTATAACTTTTCTTCTCAAACTCACGATTCCCTTTCCTCTTTCCTTTTTCTCGGTTTACATTTATTTCCTTTGTCTTCTCCCCTCACTTCCCCACAGATGCTGCAGAGGAATCAAAAGTGGAGGAGAATGCCCACCCAGATGGGGCTGCGGAGACCTCTGAGGCCAAGGAAGACTAAAGGCAAAGTCTTACCCACTGGAAATTAGAATCACGAGAAAATGATGAATAACACAAAAACAAAAATCTTAAAAGGTTGCTCTTTGCCTTCCCAATGTCGAGGGCAGTCAGTTTCTATTTGTTTGTCATTTTTTGTGTGGCAATGATTTTCTCATGTTGGGGGAGTTTCCAACGTGAAGTTTTTTGGCTCAAGCTAATAGTGTGACGGTGGTGATGATGATGATGATGTCTGTATTAATGAGTGTGAAAAATGATATTACCTTGATGATGATAATGATGTTGCAAAGGTAAAAAGCTACACTACTGAATATGTGTGAATCACAACTGGATTATCTGCTTCCAACTGGACCTCTCACACATTTAAAATGCATTGCCAATGCACCATGGTTCATTTGCATTGTAATGCACTCTTTTTTAAAATCACATTGCGAAAACAAAAATCTGTTCTGCAAAAGCATGCACAAAAACAAGTCAGTTTTTAAATGCAACTCCAGTTTTCAGCACCGCGCAAGTGCATTGAAAACACAGCAACACATCAGATGGATACTCGAATGTATATCTAAATGTGTGAGATTTCTAGTTGGGTAGTTCTAGTCCATATCAAAAATAAGACAATAAAATTACTGCTATTTCTTTTCAGCTTGAGTCACTCAAGCTTGGTTTACACCCCTTTTACAAACTCTGTCAACCCACATTTACAGTAAAGGACCTGTTGCCATTTAAATCCTATAATAAACTATAGTAAATTACTAGAGTATTGATGTAACTGGCTCTTATATATATTGACTTGTGTTCTGCCAAGCAAGCGTGAGAACAGTAGCATGAACCATGGAACCAGATGCATGATGGGAACTCTCCCTCCGAGAGGAACTTCTTCGCAGTCACAAAAACTTAAGAGGTGTGGCGGCTTCTTTTTAATGTCTTTGGTGTTGTTATGACGGTTTCTATGAATTGGAAAAAAAAAAAAATTACTCTTGCACTGATGTTACTGAAAAAAAAAGATAAAAAATCTGAAAAAGAAAAATTCAAAGATACAAAATTCTTTTCCTATGTTCCAGTGAGTAAAATGTCCAGTTTCAAACTTATCAAAGAGTTCAAACTTGTGAAAAAAATGATGAAAAAAATAAAAAATGGTTTCAATGTCTGTTTTCAAAATAAAGCAAATGTGCCAATTACCATCCTAAGCAGTTGAGTTTGTTTAAAGCTGAGTTGTTGTGTCTAATGGATGGAAACATTTAGGTTGCAGACGAAGACTGCCTCAAGGTATTTACAAATATATTAAAATAATGACTCTATGTCAAATGGTAAATCGTCTGTATTTGTATTATTCTTTTTTCAAGTTTATGGGACCCCAAACACTTCAAACTACATTTAGCAATTCACAACATTGCTATGCACCAGCACCTCCAAGCCCTCTGACCACCAGCCACAGGCAAGGTGGGTGAAGTGATTTTGTCCAAGGACATGAGAGACAGACTGAAAGGATTCTGAACCAGCAACCCACTGGTTACATCAATGTTTTCTATCCCTGTTGCCCTGTATGTTTTAGATTTTTCCCTGCTTCAAGCACACATAATTTCAACTGACGGCTGATTAACTGTAACCTTCTGAATCGGGTGTCTTAAATAAGGGAAACATCTAAAGCATGCAGACTAGAGTGCTTTAAGGACCAGGGTCGGGAAACACTCTTACCACTGTCACTTCATGGAGACAGTTGATTTGACAGCAGACATAAAAGCTGGAAATTTTTTAATGCAAACTAGCAAAATAAAGCATAATGAACCTGTCTTCAAGACGGTAGCAACATGCTTATAGCCTTATCCTTGGTATTTAAAATATGTGTGGAATATGCTACTATTGGCAGAAACAGCATACAAATGCCACCTTTGTAGCACATGACTAAAAGGAGTTTGAGGCAGATTTACAGTAATACTTTGCAAATGGGTTAAGTAAAGATGTTTCTATCCTCACATGTATGGGGTTAAGGTCCTGATGAAGTATTTTCTTTTCAATGATCAGTGATTCTAACCCTAATCCTAATGATGTTCACAGAGTAGGGGAGACAGACTAGGCATTAGCATCAACCTGAAAAAGAGAACTAGCAGCTGTTTCACCAGCTAATAAATTTTATGTAGTTCAGTGAAAAGCTCTAGCTTTAAGAACCTGGAGAACAGATTTTCACTAAATTTGGTCTGTAACACATAACATCCGATTACATCCGAGACAGCTACAATCATATTAGCATATGATTGTAGCTGTCTCATATGTTGTCAACAACTAATTAAAGAGCTGTCAGATCATTATTGTTGCTTCCTTAAGTCAGTTAATCTCTGATGGAGCATCAGATACATTGAAGTATCTGATGTGGCGAATATTACTTGATGATGTTCAGACTGTGCATCAGAATGGGGAAGAAAGGGAATTTAAGTAACTTTGAATGAGACATGGTGTGAGTGAGTATTCCAACAACCCTGCAACAATAACCAGGTATAGACAATGGATAGTGCCAATATCCATCCAATGTCATGCAGATCTTCTGGTACTCATGCACAAGTATTGTTCAAGCTTACAGAGGATGGTCCACAAAAGATAAAATCTATAACCTCACAGACATTGCACAAATTAGATTGGTTTCATGAGTCTAGATTTTGGCCGAAACGTTCAGATATGATCAGAATTTGGTATAAGCTTGAACCCATTCCACCTCGCATAAACAGCTAGGGACTGATGGTGTAATGGTGTGGAGGATATTTTCTTAGTGTATTTATATGAGGTTTGCTGTATTGCCACGTTGTGCCTGTTTTCTGATGGATACTTCCAGCAGAATTATGCAGAATGCAAAATGGCTGAAATAATATAAAATTTGTTTCTTAAACTTGTGCTTGTTTTATTTCAGTGGCTTCCTCAGTCTGCAGATGCTAATTCAACATTGAGGCCTTGAATGAGGTCTAAGTGCAGATTCAATGTATGGATGTTCACACATGGTTGTCTCACATTTAACTGACAAATCTACAACAAAATGCATATGAACCAAAATCTCTGAAGAACCACAGAATCAAATAAATTATTCTGAGTTTAGATTATCACTGATGAAAATGTGTTATTTTAATTGAAGTTGTCAAGTATTTGATCTAGTACTCAATCTTTACCAATGAGTCTTGGTTGGGATTTCCCTCAAAGAAGGAGTGCTGTTCTGAGAATAAAATTTCAGATGTCTTTTGCATTTCATGTCTCAGACACATGTATCTGGATCTTCGTATAAGGATCAGAATCCAACATTGTTACGTTAGAACATAGTAACACAGTGGTGTGATAGCAGTAAATTGTCTTGGTAAGAAGGTCTGTGGTTTCAATCTCAGGACAAGATTTATGAGCAAATAATGTGCTAATACTTGAACATCCCACATGCCTACCAGCAAATGCCACTCTCTTTCCCACAAAGGGTGAGTGACCTTCACACTAATGATGCTCGCTCGCTGAGGGAGCTCTCCAGAGAAGAGGATCCTTTCTTTGGGGAAAAAAAAAATCCCTCAGTTTACTGAGTCACAATCAGGTTGGTAATATCTTCTTCCTATAACTCATTCATTTATTTTATTTTAGTCTGAAAAAGCGAGGAAAACTTACTTTTTTGCACCTGCTCTATACATGCTATGCACAAGACAATGCTGCATTGCAGAACTACAGACATAGTTTGTGCACAAACTTAGATGCAATCTATTGTCTGTGCTTGTTTTTTCCTGCTCATGGTCACAGGGGGCTGGTGCATATATCCAAGGGTCAAAGGGTGAGAGGTGGGGTACACCCTGTATAGGTCAACCACTGGACCAACATAGAGACAGCTAACAAAGACAACAATTCAAGGAAACTCAATACCTACGGGCAAAGTAGAGTTTCCTATTAACCCAGCATGCTGTTGGTTTCTATGAGGAAACTTGTGGGCTTGCATGAACAGGGAGAGCTTACTGATATAATGATGACAAATCATGTCACTGACCGACATGATTTGAACCCAAAATCTTCTTGCTGTGAGGCAAATGCTTCAGTGTAGCCTTCTTTATAATTAATTCCCCAGTGTTTGCTTTTATCACTCCCAATACTTTAAAATATGGTCTGTCATGACACCTAGAGGCGCAGTAGTTTACTGCAGCCTTTCCAATAGCTGTACACAGTTTGTCTTTTTCTTTGGTTACCTGCTGTGTTACCAGCTACAATAAAGCAGAACCTTAGTTGGTTTTCTCACACCTTGTAGGTACAAAAATGTCTTTCAGAAAAGATTGTAACAATACATACATTATTTTATTTGCATGTTACATGATGATTAACACATCAGCACCATTGACATGCTGTGTGTTCTGACTACCCCCCCAAAAAGATAAAAAGGGATACTTGCTCCAACATTTCAAGTCACATTCAAATACAGAACACTGACTTCAAACAACTTTATTTTGTTAACATCTTCTCATACAGTTTACCTTTAATATGTATCTTTTTTTTTTTTTTTAGAAATGGACCGGAATTACCTTATGCAATATTAAAGTAAAGCAAAACTGAAAAAAAGATAAACATTTCGGCATCATAGTCCATGGCAGAATGTTAATTTTCCCATGACTGAGGGGAAGTACGGGGAAAAGTACAAACAGTTTACATTTTCAAAAGGTAGGAGTTGTATGAATGAGAACTTTAAGGAACTGGTGACTTTACAACATTCTAATGTAGAAACATAATTTTGTATATACAGACAAGAGGAAGAAAAAGATGGTAGGACCTGAAACTAAAGAAAAAGAGGGTTACCACAGTAACCATCAACTAACTGGTGTACTCCTCATATATCTCATGCCTCACATTTGACAACTTCAGTCATTGTTAATCATCATGAACGCACACGCCATTTACAAGAGCCAGCTTACTACAGTGAAGCACAGGGCCAAGACAATGCTCAGTAGTAAACTAGGTAGCTGTGCCTGTAGCTTTCAGCAGATATTGGGTTAGTGCTGTGTTCTTAGGCTGGTTGTTAGGATGTGTTAAACATGGAAAGACAGATCTCCTTCTCTGCTCTACAGATAAGACAGAGCTTCATGGCTTTTACATGTCTGGTCTGAATATTTTCAGTGCCTTGCAAAAGTAATCATACCCATTAAAATGTTTAACATTATATTGCATTACAACCACAAACTTTAAAAGTGGATATTTGTAGAGTTGAAAGAAAATGATATATAGCTTTTATAACATTTTCTAATCAAAAGCTACAGCCTACTGTGTGTAATTTATTCTTAGTATAAATACAGCTGTTCCACAAAATAATATCTCAATCTTCAGAAACATTTTTAGCTCTGTTCAACCCACCATCCAAAATGGAAAGAGTAAGGCACAACTGTAAACCTATTATTACATGACTGTCCATTTAAGCTGACAAGTCAGATAGAGAAAGCATTAATCAGGGAAGTAGTCAAGAGACCCATGGTTACTAGAGGAGCTACAAAGATGAACAGCAAAGGAGTGAGAACATTTTGACAGGACAGCTATTAATTATGGACACAAAAAAAACCCAAAATGACCTTAATAGAAAAATGGCAGGAAGTAAGGTATTATTACATGAAAGTCAGAAGAACTACAATTTGCAGGTTGCCTCAAGTCCCATGTGGGCACACCAAACATGGATGAAGTGTGCTCTGTTCACAGGAGGCCAAAATGTAATTTTTTCCACCATGAAAACTAATGGTGCAAACTCTTCTCCCATACAGCGAAACACAGCAGAGGTAGCATCATGCTTTGGAGATGTTTTTCTTTATCTAGGACGGTGATGCTGGATAGAGTTGATGGGTCCTCTAACCAAATTGACTGTGCCTTGGCGATTTTGCAAGAATGGGGAAAACAGTTTTAGCTGAAATAATTACTACTAGCTAGTTGAGACGTATCCCTAAAGGCTTACAGCTGTAATTGCAGATAAAGAGATGATTTTGTGTAAAGTTTTTGATCGCTTTTCACCACAAGGGTAGATGGAAAATGTTTTTTGTTTTTCAAAAAAGCAGGTTAAAGAGTGAAATGTTAGCCCCGACATATTAATTTGGATGGCAAAAGATGCTGACGTATTAGCCCAACTTCACATGCCACATGGATTATGCATAACAACAATGGCAGATTACATGTTGGTGGCAGTGCAGAACTTCATTAAAAGTTCTGCAGCAACTGCAAAACGTTCTACACTTTTTACTCACTATTTAGATGCAGAGACCAGAAGCCCAGAGGACACTTTTGGATCAACATTGTTAGACTATTTTTTAGACTCCTGTTCTCCCAACCCAGAAATGGAATTAGACCATAGAATACTTAGTAACCCTGAACAGGAGCACCTAGCTTACATACTTTAGATCAATATTAGATTCTTTTTCTTCTTTTGCTTTTTCCTTTGGTTTGTTATTTTGTTTGTATTTTCTTTTAAATCCTGTAAAGCACTTTGTATTGCCTTGTTCCTGACAATGTGCTATATAAATAAAATTACCTTTACCTTCTCAAAAGGCTCCACTTGTGTTTTGTTGTTGGCTAGTTTTTTCCCCATGTTGTGTTAACAATTAATCTTGTGTGGAGGCCTTCTGTTTATATTCCATACTCGACATGAAATATAAACATGTCGAGAAGGGAAGCACCACTTACAGGTGTGGGGGGAGTAAAAACAATGTCTGGGACTGGTCTGTATTTACGAATGTATAAAAACATTTATGAACACAGTGCCGTCTGGACAAATCTGTGTTTTTATAAATGATGATCTAGTTTAGAGTAAGTAGACATTCCTGTGTATAGGGGACTGGAGAGGTGGGTAGGCGGAATACAAATTATATGCTACATTTATCAAGATCTTTTGAAAACCAACTGTCATTTTCATTTTATACCGAAATTATTCACCACTTAAAATTCAAATGAAACACATTAGAGTTTATGGCTATAACGTGACAAAAAGTGTGTAAAAGTTCAAATGGTATGAATATATTTGCAAGGCGCTGTAAGTCAGTGCTATTTAGCTGGTTTTAACCTGCATGAATGTGCTTGGGCACCCACACTGCTGAGCTTAGCCTCATGCACTTGAACTACCTGAATGGTACAAAGATAATATATCAATCAACTTAGAATCCATTAATCAGAGTTCCCTTAAAGGTTTTGCTTTTAAGCAGAGATCATGCATACAAATGCTAAAATGAAGGCTTGAGGCAGTAAGAAGTTTTTTTTCAACACCTTGGTTGTCTGTCTTAGTCTCCTCAGCTTAACTGATGAAAAAAGCCAGGAAGCAAAACGAAAAAAAAAAAAAAAGTCTACATCTGATCATCTGCTTCATGTCAGCCATGCTCAGTTCTGCCCTTATTTTAAATAAAACGACAGTGAGATGGAGCAGGAGGATTCAACATTTCTCTCAGTTAAACTGACCTGCTAAGATCTATTCCACAATAACAAAAGTATATTGCTGTGCCTAAACTATACTGCAAAGAAATAAAACACACCAGGTATATATGCATATATATATATATATATTAAAAAAAAACAAATGAAAAAAATGTGCAAGAAGGTGAAAGCATAAAATAAGCAGAGTCCTTAACACCCCCAAGAGTCAGAAATGTGATATTGGATTTGGTGTGACCAAAACAGCACTTCAAGTAAAAGCATACTAGATTTTAATTTCAACATCACTACCACAGACAGCTGCAACCTCAGAGGCAATCACCATGGAAACACTGAAACAAGTCTTTAAACACATGGTGAAAATGACAATGATTAAATGTTTGTTTTCAGATAACCAAGAACTGGTAGTGCTGAGCTAAGCAAAGGATTGTACAATCAGTCAGCTTTACAGTAGGTCAAAGAAAATGGTAAAAAGGCAGATAATAGTGCATCAGGTTCACTGAGCCACACAGCTGCGCCCTGAACTGCACTCTATGAGTGAGTAAAGAAAGACCTAAAAGAAAAAAACATTTACTCATTAGTTCTATCATCAGTTCTGTTCATCAGAAATAAATCTTGTGACAGCTTTGGCAAAGGACTTGGTGATTTGCTGCAGTTAAATTTAATCATTTTTTGCTGGCGAATGAGAGGAGTCATGTCCTCTGGATGTTAGTTAATATTCTGTTCTCGTGCTGGAGTCCAGGCATTTGAATGAGCATTGGAAGCTAAACATAATACTGCATTCTTAAAAAAATGTCAACTCAAGAATAAGTACAACAACGACACAGAACTATCTGCTTTTAATGCACAACTTTGCCTTATTATATTCCCATCCACTGGACTGTATGCCTGCCAGTTTAAAAGACCTACAAGACTCAATAAGATGCTATCCTATAAAGAAACATCAAATTTCTCTTTTCATACAATGCACCAGCGCTAAAGTTGTTGCCTTTAAATAAATTCTTCCCTTATTTCACTATCATTTTGTCTCTCTGAAATATTTAGCATTTGAGTAAATTCAGTGGAGAAAAATACTGTTTTAAGAAATAATTATTGATAATAAAATCAACACTCTTAGAAATTCCTGCAAAATAAATGTAACGTTTTCTTAAAAGGCTTACTTTAGCATTCATAATCAGAATTTATAGAAATTTCTTAATCATGATAAATTGCTTCTTGGTTACTGGTATACAAAGTAAAAAAAAAAAAATAAAGTGGCTCAAAACCATTAAATGTTTCTACGTTTAAAGATGGATAACCCTAACCCAAAGAGTCTGGAGTTCCACGAGACACAGTAAAGTAGCACAGTGCTGCTCCTCCACAACCTTTTGCTGCACCCTGCCAATCAGCTGACTAAAGAAAGTACGAAATTACAAGACAGCACTTTTGGAAATACTTAATACGTTGAATTTAGTTGCATTCTTTTCAGCAGCAGCAGACATAGTTGCTTAACTCTTTTAAACACAAGCAAATCAATCACCTTAACATGTTTTTGGTTTTTAGTATCAAGCTATAAAACATTCTTCATAGGCAACCGCTGGAGAACTGTATCAAAGATGGGCATCTTAGAGATACCATCCTACCATGATAAACTTCAAAAACTTCTTCCATAGCCAGCCCAGTCTATCCTTGTAATCATTTTTAAGAGATTAAGTTTCACTTATCGTACTGGGAAAATGTATCGTACTGGGTTCTACAAAGTTCTACCAACATGTGCGCCATCAGTCTTGTAGTGAAAAGAAACAATTTTCTCAACATGGTACTTTTATCCGCTCTGCATAAACATACTCAGTATTATTATTTATGAAATCAGGTTGCTACAATAAATTTATTTTAAGGCAGTTTATTCATCTTTACCGGAGGTGCCAATAAATGTGGTTGGTATTGTACATAAGGTATTTTGGTTGAAGTGTGTTGTAGAAATGAATGAGATAAAGATGGAAAAAAAATAGCATGAACATCGTATATCGTCATGAATATTTCTGTACCATGTGATAGTAAAACAAACACTCTTGGAGAAAGAGAAAAACTTAAAAGTCATTCATTGGTGTCATACATATATATATTTTTTCCTCCAAATCCCCACTGTCTAGCAGAATGACCCTAAAATACCTCAGCTAAAAGTACGCACTGCAACAATGTTCTCTGAAATCCTGGTGTTACAGTGGCAGAACTTGTCTTAGAGCAATACAAAATTGAACTATGTACAGTACGCATAATTCTAACCTACGTGGGTATCTTTTTTTTTGTCAGTTCTTCTTATGCTTTTTTAATAAAGGCGGGTAGCAGCAAAGCCACTGGATGAGGACATAAAGGATGGTTTGGCTCGGAAGGATTCACTCACTGCATCCTCCTCTCTAAGATTGCCTGCCATTGTCCAAATGTTGCTGAGTGAAGAGCTGTCCTGCTAAGGCTCTGCATCTGTGTTCCAGCTGAGTCGCCTCATGTAATGGTTGAACACATTCAACACCAAAATCTCATTTAGTCAAAAAAACAAAACAAAAAATCAGATACATTAGTTTTTTCCCTTTGAGTTTCGCACTTTAGCTTAAAATATTTTTGTATATTTGGCAAATATTTTGCATGTTGCTTTTGAATGTATGAATTAAACACACAATAACATAATAGATCTTAGATGTACTCAAACGAGCGGATTGTTGGTGTCCCAATTTTTGGGATCCTTCTGCTTTTATCCCCATGAAAAATAAAGGGGGGTTGGGGGAAGAGCCAAATCAGACCCAAAAACAAGATGTTACAGACACAAAATAGTGCATACAAATTAAAAACAACATCACTAATCTTTGTAAGAGCACTGTTTGCTTGTTTTGTCCTTCATTCCACTGTTTTTATTTGTTGGTAAAATATCTTACTCCATCATAACTCATCGCTTCTCATATTATCTCTAAGCTGTACTCAAGAGTGCTCAAGAGCACGTAAGGTTTTTGTACTGTGATGCAAACAGTCTGCGGAAAGGAGGCGGCAGCGTTGGTAATAAAGTAGCGAAAAGGATGTCATTGAGTTGAGGAGCGGGAGGATGGGACAGTAGGGGGAGGAGGGCTGGGCGGTCAGGGATGGGGTCAGCGAGAAAACTGGATGATGGTATTAACACTTGAAGAAAAGGCAGGCGAAGGAGGCCAACAGGAGCCACAGTGATAGAGATGCACAAGCAGAGCCGTTGATGTCTCGACCTGTCCCAGGTCCTGCAAGAGAGGCAAAGAAGGGAGTCAACAAAAGATTAATGAAGCAAAAGGGATGTGATACTACACAAAACTGATGCTTTAGTTAGATAGAAGCAATTTCCCACTGATGATGTCACCAGGGTGTAGGAAAGAACACACTGGTTGCACTGTAGTGAAAATAAAATGTCTTTAGGACATATAAACAAAGCTTGATCATCTAGAAGAAACACTCAAATAGAAAGTGAACACGTCAGCCTGTTTCATGTGAGCCACCATTTGACACCATATATTTCATGTTGGATATATTTCGGATGATTTGACAGAGAGAAAGGTTTAACTACAAAATGAATCACAACAGACTGTTTGCTGACATCTAGTGGTTTCAGAGTGTCATTGACAGATCCATTGAATTGTACTTTTTGACCCGGGCTTCTAAAATTTCATGTTCAAAGGTCTGAATCATATTTCTAAAAACTATTGATGGGAGAAGCCATGTTATCATACTTTTTCTTTCACTAATAAAAGAAATGAGACTTCATCCATGCAGTATTTGCTACTCAAAGCTCCTCCACCCTAAGTCAGTACTCTAACTTATTTACAAATTTAAAGTTAAACTTGATTAAGTTAAACAGCTCAAGCACCAACAAAAAAGGAAAAAACAAAACAAACAATCTGAGTTTAGAGAGCTACAGGCTACTTAGATGTCAGAAGCCAGTAGCTCTCTAAAAACACAAATAAAGAAATTTTTAGATTCCACATTTAATTGGCAGTAAGACTTTATAGCATAAAGGAGATGTACACTAGTACAACAAATATTACAGTCTAAAACTAAAAGAAAAAAAGACCTGATGAAAATGTAAAGATCATACATTCATCAATGTTCAAATGGTAATCATGTAAGCTATTCATCAGTTGCAATGACTATGCCCAAAAAAAAATGGTGCACTAACATTGATATAATTTGAATTGCTCATGTTGATAATAAAGACATAGCAGTTCTGCATTTATTCCTGTTTTACTTCTCTTGATTTGAACAGACCTTTTTATGTTTCCTCTGGCATTTTGCATTTCAGCATGTTGAGCTTTCATTCACTTTGCAAAAACAAAATCACATGAAACAAATTACATTACTTAACTCACACCCTGCAGCAAGCTTAAGCTTTGGTCAAACATCATTAAGCAGCACTGCTGCAAATGCTTTGCTCTGGAAGCTGGTGAACCTGATTTAACTCTGCCTCTGCTCTACATCTCATGTTTTACTGTTTTACAGCTTCGGAAAGAGAAACATTATTTCATAAAGGGTTTAGGTAATGCTTTTTTATGCTGGTATTTATGATTGAATGTCAGTGTGCCATCTGCAGTATTTTTCAGAACTGAACCTTTCCACTTGTTATTTTCTTATAACAAATGCTGCATTTTCAAAATTACAAAAAAACAATCTGAGATGGGTGGCATACATTGGCATTTAGCTCTCTTTGGCTTGATACCGAGGCCAATGCCCTTAGGAGTTACTTAACTAGTAAAATCTAATGTTTTTCTGTCCATCATCAAAAGACAGAAAGACTATAAACACATAATGCCATAGATGCTCCTCTAAACAGGTGGGCCAATAAGAGCAATGTGCAGAAAAGCAACTGAGAGATAAATAGTAACTTTATGAAGAGATTCACAGCTCAAGTGGGAACATTTTTTGACTGGACACCAACACTCCTGTCAACGCCTCCTGCACTCCACAAATCTGGCGTTTATGGAACAGTGCCAAGAATTAAGCCATTGTTGGCACAAACCTGATTAGCAGTTTGCCACAAGTCATGTAGGGATCACAGCAAACATATGGACAAAGGTGCTCCAATCACATCAGAACAATATGCAGCTTTTGGCCAGCCAGTTCATTTCATTATGTTTCCATATCCTTTGTGAGTTTTCTAGTTTACTCTTTTGTTCTGTTCCTTGTACATTTGAATTTATATTTTCTCCTTCTCCCATTTGGTTTGAAGATATTTTCTGAGTCTTAGTTCAGCTCCCATTTTGTTAATTACTCTCTCTCTCCCGATTTCGCTGCCCTCTCTCTGCTACAGCTTTTCCATATCACCTGATAAATTCATCTCATTCCTTTGTCATTTTTCACCTCTGCCTCTTTATTTGAGTTCCCGGCTTTTTCTTGTTTCTGTGCTGTAGTTTTTGTTCCTCTGCGTGTTCCATCTCCTGTTAACTTACACGATTTCTTTTTCTATTAAACCTTCCACAGACCTTTTTCAAATGTCTTTCTGCATACTAGCCCTGCTTCAATCATACAAAAGATGACAGTATTGTAATATTGTGTGAAAAAAGGCAACAATTTATGACATAGAATCCTGGCCGTATTGTTAGCCAGTGGAGGCAATGTTTAATCATTAATCATTAATTTTCTTCTAGGCTGTTGTGATCTCCAAAAGATGATTGGAAAGTTTTTCCTAACAAAAATATGGAAAATGGGAAATAAAATATTTCTAGAAGGAGCTCATGTAATCAGACATCTATATGTATTTAGCAAAGAGAGAGGGTAAAATTAATTGTTATTCACAGTAGCAAATTTCAGACCACTTTTGCTTGAGTTTTTTTTATTTTTTCACTTGGTTAAATGCACAGGGACAGGTCCTGGTCAAATTAACCTCTAGAACCCGATGGACCCAGTGGGTCCAGCTGCCATGTGACCTCGGCTCGCTTAGGGTGTAAGAGGTTAAACACATGAGCAGACATACCTCAAACCAACATGACAGTGGACAGGTGACGATTTGGCTCTTTTTTTGTAGCAAGAGGATCTGTCCATCTTCAACTTACAAAACTGACTTTTCCATCAGACACAATTGCACTATTTTAAAACTTAGTTGCAACTGAATACACTCATAATGATGTCCTTACCTCTGGTTATGAAGACTCAGAACCTGGAGTTTGTGAACTGTTGAAATTGAAGACTTTAAATCTTTCTTAACTTTCAAATGTCACCCTCACTCTTTTGCTGTGTGTCTATATTTCCACACAAGACTGTGTTCAATGCAGAGATATATCTCTCATATATGCCAAAGGAGAAAAACTAATATGCAGAGAGGCTTTAAGTCTCTGCTTGGCTTCCAGATGTCGACTGGTAAAGCTCGTGGCAAAACTGAAAAAATCTGCAGTGAGAAAACTGTGCTGATATTTAATGACTCAGAGGGAAATAAGATGAATTGAATAGAATAACTTTAATGTCGATACGTTTCATAAGTTTTAAAGTTATAGAGGCAGTGTACCTCTAAAGAACCAATCTCATTTGGATAAACTTCTAGTTTATACAATATAAGGCCACAGACTCTGTACTCACTATAGAGGAAAACGCTGGCACTCTGAGCACCCAGACGGTTTGAGGCCACACAGGTGTAGTTCCCGTAATCTTCTTCAGTGACATTGGCAATCATGAGGATAGTGTTACCGCCAATAATCTGGATATTGATGCCTTGAGTATTAGACAGCCTGAAAAAGAGACAAACAGAAAGAGAAAGAACAATTTCAGGTGGAGAGTTATCTGCCAAATCAAGAGCATGAGAGTTAGTTAAAAATGTAGATATACATGACACATGAATTTGATGTGACCAAACAACAGCAAAGTTCAATGTTCTGCATAGAAACTTTGTGTAGCTCCTGTTGGGATGGGAGGGGCCACGCAGGGTTAGTCATTTTGAACTTTTTTTCATTAACAGATTGATACAATGCAGTAAACTTGACTTTTGTGAGGACTGCAGTACACTTCTCAGATTTATTTTTCCTTTCAACATATAAAAATGACAAAACTGCTGTTCTAAAGCTTGAGTTATGTGCAGTCAGATGTCCTTGAGAATGAAACATTCCTTCTATTCCAGTTATTTGCTAAAAAATTTCCACAACACAGTTTTGCAGCCCTGTCTGACAGGGACAGGATTCATACTTCTTTAGCTTTTTCACACTTTGTGCCATAACAACCATAAACCTCAATGTGTTTTGTAGGGATTTTATTTTAAACACATACCTTTCACATACAGAGTTTTGCATGATGGCCAAACAAGTTTTGTTTTACCAGAAGAAATTCACTATTGATCACTGATCTTTCAGAGTTACAGTGCCTAAAAAATAATCATCACTTTGAATGATTTACCCTTTACAAATCAATCACAATTAACTTTTGGCTTTTTTTTGCTTTTAAACCAAAAATAAAAAAATAAAAAGTTAATGTGAAAACTGATTTCTACACAATATTCACATTTATTATTCAACAGAGTCGGGTATCAACTAGATGAAAATATAGTTTTGTTGGACATCAGAGAGACTCTGTTTGACAGACACATAACACTCCCCTTCACCACAAACACACCATGTCCAATGTGAAGCATTGTGGTGGCAGCTCATTCTGAGCATCCAGCTGAAGCTATACAGAAATGAACGTGGATGTTCTCGAGTGGCCCGGTCAAAGACCAGACCACAATTCAATTGAGAATTTGTGGCTGGACTTCCTTTGCAGGGAAGAATGGAGTAAAACTGCAGCATTAGGATGAGTAGCATGACTGAGATCCATCCACACAGACTCCATGCTATGATCTATCTACTACAAACTGATTTGAAGGGGATACATAATTATGTGATCACTATTTGTATTTAATTGCCCTTATATTGTAGAAATCATTGTTCAATTTGATATTAGAGGGATTTTCTAGTAAATCATTTTGTTAAAAAAGCCAAATGTTGTTGATGGACCATTTGATTGATTTCAAAATTTAATAAAAGTGACAAAGGGAATGAATGGAGTGGGGTGCAATTATGCCAGACTATATTCTTGGATAATGAACTGAACAAAACTCTGTGAAATTTTCCACACTTTGAATATTGTTTTGTAAACTAACCCTGGTTAAATTTCTCCAGAACTTTCTCTTTGACCTGTTGCCTGTGATCCTTGCTCTTTGTGATGCTTTATGTTTACCAGCATTTTCTAACAAACCTCTGATGCCTTCACAGAACATGTTCATGTAGGACATGTTCACTAATTAGGCGAAGGCAATTATTCATATGAGCAAACCAAACTTTTCAGAGTTTAATTTATATTTTTTATATATGGTTTTAATTTGACAAAATGTGAAAATTAAAACCCTATACAAATGACTTTGTCAGGCAGATGTCTACTTTGAGTCCAGTTTGCAGCCAATTAAAAACTCAACATGCCTCTGGAAATGTGCTTCTGTATAAGTGTAGAACTCACTGAAAACCATTCCCTTAATTATCATACTCGTGTAAAAGTATTTTTATGAAAAGATGCACATGATACATTCTGCTTGTCCTCGAAGCCTTTCACATCTTGAACGAAGTGAAGTCCATTTCAGGCACCTCAACTTAATCCTGCTTAAGCCTGTGTAATTGGTAATCGGAATTTGAGCAGGAGAGCGAGACGTTTTTGCTGACGCATGCTGGGCTGATAGAAAGTATTAACATAAAAAGGGAAACTCACATCATAGCGCAGCATAATTCGGCACACAGGGGAGCGGGGGAACTTGATAAAGTGCTGAAGCCCTTACCATGGGGACACCTTGGGAACGGAGGCGGCGAGCGCATTTGTGTTTGAAAGTCAAAGAGAGAGCACGAAGAGAGGCCAAGTGCCCCAGCAGTGCCCCGCGCTTCATCTAAAAGCAAACCTCTCGGCTGCAAAGATAAGGCCAGAAGCAGCAGCAGCAGATATATTCTCCGGTGCTTTTTCATGAGAAGTGACTGCACTATTAAAAAGGCCTTTCTGCCCACCGAACCCAGTGAGAAAACCAGATAATACGCAGAGCTGCAGGGAGCCCAGAGCAAACAGCTGCTTTCACAAAAGATTACAATTGATGATAGTGATGCAGCAGCAAGGGGGTAGACTGACCTAAAGAGGATAAAATAACTTTCTTTTGTTGTCAGAGTGTAAGTCTTTTGTTCTTATTAGTGATGCAAAGGTTATTTATTTAAGAGCAGAAAGCTGGTGCTTTATCTTCATTTTCACTTTCAACAACCTCAGTGTTACTTCCTTTAGTGCACTTTTCTAATCTACAATCTGCACTTTTACTCAGCAATGATTTAAAATGTATCTTTATATATATATTTGTGAATGTTTGCCAGCTTCTTAATATAGAACAAGACTGGAACTTTTCATCAAAAATGATGCCAGGAATGGTGCTCATTTTTGTGTTTTTTTTGTCAGAGCAGTGCGTTTAAGAGATTGATATCTTTCTCCACAGGAAGAGGGCAGCAGAGCGCTACTGGATGTCTTTCACCATTTTACAACCTGCCTCACATAGCTGCTGTGCAACATTAAACTTCAGACCAAAAGGATTTGACCTCTCAATTTAGCGGACAGCGCGCAGCGTGAGCACCGGACTGCGGTCCTGGGCCGGTGTAGAGGAAACACTGGAGCAAATCATCAGATGGACAGATTTGATTGTGAGATGTGTAGGAGCATTGAAAGTAGGTTATCACTGCCAGGGAATGTGACAGGCCTGTTATGATTCAAGGCTGATGATAAATGTAATCAAGTGGAAAGTCCTGCTGAGAGTCATAACCCAGGGATGATTGAAAATGGTCCATGGATAGTGACAGTCATGTATGGGCTGACAAAAAAAACAAAACACAAATGTATCTGTCTGTCACATTAGCAGACAGCTCTATTTGAAAATTCTTCAAGTCAGAAGTTTGGTGTCTTACAAAAAAAGAAAAGCTTCAACCTTTTCACATTAGAATTTCTTTTCATGAATGAGAATTTAAAAAGTAATGCATGTATGGAGCCATTATCCTGATTCCCCTAAATAAAATGCAAAACCATTGTTCAAAAAAAAAAAAAAAAAGATCAGATGAAGGTCCATTCTGCAGTTTTTTCCAGGCACATCAAAGATATGGAAACAAGGTGCTCTGGTCAGTGGAGACCATAAGTATGCCTAAACACAAAATGATTTGTGTGGTGGAAAACTAACACTGCACATCATCCTGAAGAACACAATTCCCTTCATGAAACATAACAGTGGCAGCATCATGCTGAAGGGAAACTTTTTTCTAGCAAGCAAAGCTATTCAAAGCTGGTAAGAAAATGGAAGAATCTAAATGTAGAATAATTGTGGAAGAAGACACTTTATATCAGGTGGCACAAGATATGGTTAGGAGGAAATACAGACATTTGATTATTGGGTGACAAAAGTTTTTTTTTTTTTGGGTGAGGCTTTTCATATTTGTTTACAATTGTTTCTGCTGTTGGCAGAATAAACCTAGTTTGTAGATGTGGATAGATTGTGAAGACGGGCACCAAAAGTGTTTTTCCTGTAATTGTAGCAAAATTAAATGCATGCTGGACTTTTCAGATTTTTATCTGTAAAAATTTTGCAAACCCTGCATCCATCTACTTCCACTTGTGGTGATTCAGAAAATCCCAATAAAACACAGAATTTTTTTTGAATTTTAAGATAATAAAATGTGAAAGATATTAAGTGGTGCAAGTTCATAGACACGTTTCTGTGTTAATGGAGAGATTTTACCAAAAATTAATTGAAAATTCCCTCACATTTATGACAATTTGCTCTGGACCTTATCACGTTATTAAATCATCATTATGGCATCAAGTATCTATGAGTTATCACCCACAGCCTGCTGATTTAAGATGATGCTCAGCCCTCTGAGGTAAACCAATTATTTATGTGCTGTGGGCTCTCAGATTGTTGCGCTGTGGGAGACGCTGTGAAGTCATGATTCATTTCTGTTTTAGAGCACGAGCTGGGCTTTATCGCCTGAGGGGGTCCACAAATTCGTGTGAGACAGACTAAAGGTGGAGATGCACACAGACACAGATGGGTTAAGCCTCTATGCTCAGTGCTCTGCACACCAGCATTTGCTCACATGCTTGTGCCAAGCCGCTTGTTTTAAATCTAGAGAGTTTGCTTCGCCAGCTTTAAAAACTTCCAATTATGTCATAACATTGCAAAAAAAAAAAAGTGCCACCTTTTGGTTTTGCATATATTATATGTCGAGGCCACAATGAAAACTTTTTATTTCCCTGTTTCTGATAAAATATATTTTTCAAAACTAAAACACAATCTAGGAGAAAAGCACAGAAATGTCTTATGTGTTACAGTTCCAAGTCAAAGTGGCAAAGCAAAATAGGAAAATGAGAAAAAAAGAACAAAGGCTTTCTGCATGTTACAAAAAGCTAACTTTTCATTTAATGTGTCTCAAAAATTAAATGATGAAGCTGGATCGGTAATTTCTCTAATTGTGTGTTCTCTAATAATGGGATTCAATTATTTCTGCCTTCTTTTGTGGAAAATGAAATTTTCAACTCTGGTGAAGTGAAAACACTTGACCAAACAGTATCATCCTATCTCCGAATAATTTGATTGTTAAAAACGAAATAAGTTAAGGACAGGGGGTGGAAAGGAAAGCTTGAAATAAAGTGAACAAAACCACTTGGAAATATCATACCTCCATATCCCATATGACTAAATACTCTATCAAGCGGATAATGGAGTACTGGCAAACTGTTATTCATGTGTCAATCAGTTGTCGAAGTCTTCAGGCATTAAAGCAAATGGTGGCTTGGGGAAGAACAAATAGCTGTTAACTAGTCTCCTGTGGGAAGTTGACCCACTGCTCAAATAAATGGCATTGCTTTAACAAACATGACAGGCAGATGGAAGATGACGGGGCTGTCAAGATTCAACCTTGCTAACGTCTCCTGATTCCTTATCTGCAGCATATTAATGACAAGGGTTCCAAAGGAAAACTTCCAGTGCTGCGTTGTTCTTCAAACTGAGATGGGTGAAACAATACTTCTACTGGCAGTGCAGCCAGAAAATTACTGTTCTGAAGGGGTAGTTCCTGAATGGAAAGTTATTTAGCTACTTAATAACTATTGGAGTTATTATTCTTTACAGAATGATACTTCATGACTACAGTTATAAACATTAATAAAGACTTCTACATGTTCATAAATGATGTTATGTCATATTTATGTCAGTCTTATGAACACCCCTTCAAATAAAACGTTACCAAATGCAGTATATGTCAAGAAGAAATTTAACTTTGTGATTTAACATCAGCTCTTTCTGACACTCTGCCATTTGAAAGTCATTACAACACAATGTTTTTACCAGCATTTCTTTGAGAAGTAGCTTGTATAATGAGCTCAACTTATGTATAGTTCTACCAGGTTTGCTAAAAGCTGCTGGTGCTCTGTGAGGCGAAAGCTCAGAAGCTTGGAAGTTGCAGCTCTGAGGAAGAGCTTCTTTCCTCGAAGGCAGCGCTCGATTCCACCAATCACTTTGCACAGATGAATTAGTACCACAGGAGATTAAAGGATTTCTCAAACATGCATGAAAGGATCACAGCAACAGTCCATCCAGGTTTCTGGTGAAGAAATAACATTATAACATAATGCAAAACACAAAAATGTTGATTTTATGTAACAAAAATCTTTCACAATGTTCAAGGTTTTGAGATAAACTTGTATGCTGCAAATGTTGTGTTCTGTGGTATTCTGTAGGTGATTTCAGCAGCAGTTGTTACAGCAGATGTTAAGTGTAAATGATTATTGACCAGCAGTAGAAAATGCTTGAAAATGTGTTGTTATTTTTTTTCCACTGTCAAATGCATTAATCGCAGAAAATCAAATACAAAGAGCTCCTTTACAATATAAAAGTTGGATGTGCCTTAGTGAAAGTGTCTGTGTAGGCTCAGTTTTAACATCCTTTTAATGCTCTCATGTCAATTTAGATGATCCAGTGTGGTAGTACTAAATCTGAGTTTGGATTGGATAGGATTTGGCATCAAAATGTCCACAGTAGTATATCTATATAGGAAATCAAATGCTGTAATGAAAAGTGTCAACTTTTAAATAAATCACTTTTAACTTCAGCAAAATTTTTACAGCATCATTAAACGGCAATTGAAATGCCAATTTTACCGATGACCTTTGTGTTCGTGAAGTTAAACCAATGAACCGTGCAAGCTCATGAGCAAGACATCACCTTTAGAATCAGGTAAAGAAGACAGAATATGCTACAGAGCATTAACTTTGGTTCTTGCAGAAGACGTATAAAATTAGGAAGCCAACCATGGCTAAATTGCAGTTTTATGGTGCATTAGGATCACCATCCAAGGAGAAAGAGGAATAACACTTTCCACTGGCAGAGAGGGAGCTGAGTTGCCATGAAGAGGCACAGAGCCAGAATGCTCCAGGGGATAAAACCACTGAGATAGATGAAGGTTGCAAACAACAGATAATGCAAAAATATTTCAGCGACCATAAATCTTTCCTTTCAAGCTCAGACGTGATAGGCCTATTACTTTGGAGACCAACTCTCTGATAACACTTGTGACTGCTCTAATATTTCCTTGCTATCTTCGGTAAACTTTTCCTGCTGTAGCAGGGGGATGAGAGAAATTACACATCATTGATTTTTTTTTTTTATTATTATTATTATCCACAGAGGCCAAAGCTTTCCTAGCACAAGGAGGCGGGAGGTGAGTTTACCGCAAATGAGCAAAATGTCTCAGGTTGTTGCGAGTCAAGTGCCGAATTGAAACAACTTGAATGTCATTACCTTTCAACATCATTTCATTTCGATTGTATTCCAGCATTTTTAGACAGATGCATGAGACTTGAATTGATGGCTTTCTAATGGACATCTGGCTGCTAACACAATTTGGAATATGACACGGAACGCGAGTAGCTGGATTTGTGTTTTCATTGATTTATGAGGGAAGAGATTTTTAGTTGCA
Source organism: Gambusia affinis (assembly GCF_019740435.1). Classification (NCBI taxonomy): domain Eukaryota; kingdom Metazoa; phylum Chordata; class Actinopteri; order Cyprinodontiformes; family Poeciliidae; genus Gambusia; species Gambusia affinis. Next base: position 11,736,237 of record NC_057873.1, read on the forward strand.
GTACTTCATGAAACAATTGGTTACTACAAGACGGATGATCTGTCCTTTGTCTCTTCAATAAAGAATGTCAAAAAAAATTCCACTCCTTCACAAGTAATAGCATTCAATTAAGAGACTAACAGCAAAGGGAGAGCTGAAGTGGGTGATTAGTCATTATTGAACTACAATGATGATTTCATCCTACATTACAATGGGACCACTATAGTTCTATTGTCTATTAAGACTTGAGTAAGAAAAGGAAAAGATCCAATTATAAGCAATGGACAAAGAGACACAAAAAATGTGTAGAGCTGGCAGTGAAGTGATTAAGTTTCTGCTTTATTTGGAAGCTAAAGATAAATCAACACAGGACAATATGCAAGAAAAGCTACTGAAACTCAAAAAATCAGTGAAAGCAAGTAATTTAGACAAACTACAATATAGGAGGCACTATTTAATAAGGTACTAAGCATTGTACAAGTAAGTAACTTACTGTTAACTATAAATAAATATAGCTATGTATGCTAAACAATTCTGCCTGTAAATAGCTAACATATTTTTTTCTCTCTAACTGTAGGGAAGTCAGTTTAGGTCTCCATGTCCAGTCTTGGAGAGCTATTGACCTGCAACATTCACCTGCATCCCTGCTTCAACACACATGAATTCCTTCCTTAGCATGTCATTCAGCTCTGCAGTGGTCCAGCAACAGTTGATTCAATTGATTCAGGCATAGTGACAGTAGGATGCATCTATATTTTTTGTAAATTTACAAAAAGTATTTCTACAAAAAAATGTGTGTCCACACAAGTTGCAGCGCCACAGAAAATGATGTAGGAGATATGCCAGGCCAATCGGAGAACGACACAAAAAACACTGAATTATGTCATATTTGTTTTTTTGTGAGTCGGGTGCATGTTAGATAGGGAGAGACAGAACTACATTTTGATTTTCATCATTTAAAAAAGCTACATCTCACATGGCCACATGGAAACATAAACCCAGCGTTTTGAAATTTGTCCACTGGAAACCGATTTCAAAAATGATAATTTCTCATCTCCCAAGATGCTCAACCCATGCGGATCAACAGCCTACAGTTTGCGGAGAGACCTAAAACCATTTCTGTGTAGACGGGGCCAAAAAGAAGCAGGATAGTAGATATTAAAGACTAAAGTTGGGGACTTCTTGTTCAGGTCACTTCTATGTTGTTGCTGCAAAAAGCCATCACATATCCGTCACAAACAGTACTTTTCTAGACATAACATCTTTAAGGCAAATTGAGCCTATAAATGAACACACACTTCAAATACAATGGATGTAAAGGGCTAAAGTGTGCCAAGACAGAAGAGATTACTGGACCTTAGCTGTGGACGGAATTGATGGATGAATTGATCACAGAAGGAAAATTTATTTACTTATACAGTGGCTTGCAAAAGCATACCACTTGAATTTTTCTGTATTTTGTCACATTACAACCACAAACATAAATATGTTTCTTTGGAATTTTATGTGAAAAACCAACACAAAGTGGTATGCAATTGTGAAGTGGGAGAAAATATTATACATGATACAAAACATTTTTTGATTAATAAAAAATTGAAAACTGCACAACCTGCACTACTTGGAAACAGGAACACGAGTTGTAAAAGTAGACAGCTACCAGAATACAGATCTCTGACTTCAACTTGATTGTGAAACAGTGCCAGCAGAAAGTGCATTTTCTAAGGATACTGAAACAAATGTCACTCCCTATCAGCACCCAAACAGCATTCTGCAAATCTCTTTCCCGGTGCAGTTTCAGAATGGCTCCATGAATGGTATTCCATATCCAATAGCAGAACCACCAGCCTGCTAAACAACTTTCTGCCAGAAGATGTCAACATGCTAAACGGCTGCTAACATTATGTCCTTTATACTTTTCTACTTTATTGTATTTTTTGTGTTTTGTTTCATCTATTTAACACATTTTTGTACTAATCTGTATTTAGAAGGTAATAAAATTGAAATAAATATTTTTTTGGAGTATCTGTTATGAATTATTTCCAATGCAATTTGGTTTTGTAAAATTACTGCCAATTTATTAATGTCAATATTTCAGTCTATCTTGAACTTAATGTCAAAGAAATCACACAAGCACAAAACACCCAGGGTTTATGAGGACAATTTTATCTTCTGTCGTTTCAAACTCCACGGTCTATCACCTCCCTGTAATATTTTCTAAGGCATAATTAGGAACATGCAGCTCCATATGGGTGGCTGACTGAGATCCTGCTGATGAACATGAAAGGGAAAAAATAGATGTGAGGTAAGTTGTACCTTTTGTCGTCTCTGTACCATTCAAACTCCGGCGTGGGCACGGCGGCAGCCTCACACTGCAGGGTTCCCAGGCGGCCCACCGGAGGCTCTGAGCTCTGGGTTTTCCTTATTGATGGAGGATCTGCAAATTCACAGATCAAGAAACCACATTGGAAGGTCAACTTTTCCACATATGATTCCACTTGCCTGCAGTATTTCATTTTATGTAAAAGAAAAAATTTGCCACAATTAAAACTAATTTTTAAAGCTATTTTTCATTAAAACTTTAGGTCTTAACATAGTATATTATTTTAAAACAGCATATTACTTCTAATAAGCTATTCTACTGAATATTAACCAACATCAAAGGCATTTCATTAAGAACTCAGTGATGGCGTCGGAGCCTGCATTCTTATAGAAAAAGCCTTTTAGCTCATTTCCATCATAAAAAGTGGATGCAAGATCAAGTGCACTTTATGAGATTCTTTTAGCAGACCTTTATTTAAAGCTCATATCAAGTTTTAATCCATCAGTACCACACGTCAGCTAAAGCAAAGTAGATTGTTAAGGTTTAGACATAAAAAAATGAACCTTTGACCAAACATCCCGTTTTAACAGGTATATTAGTATTCATTGCACACATATCTTTACAAACAATTGCCAGCAAAGCTTTCCAAATGGATTTATGCCCATCTTCCATTTAAGATTAAATTCCAAAAGAAAGCTTAATATACACTGAAATGTTCTCCTATCTGGCACTCAGACCTGGTGTGATTACGATTTGGGCAAACAGCCACATGTGATTTGTTCAGATCAAAGAGAATTTTTGAATACCTTGAGGAGTAATTAGTTTAGTGACGCCTCATGAGCTGTCTATCAAACCCCAAAGAGCTGGAATCTGTAATAATATGGACCACTGAAAGGAGGTAATTATCCTCTTTCTGAAATTCTAAGTGTCTATTTAAATGATGATGTGGTGGGTGAGACCTGCCATAGAAGTAATAGCAGCAATCACTGCAAGGCATCCCGTCCTTTTTTCCACCTGGTTTCATTTTGGGAACGACAGAGGAGAGCTCCAGAACTTTGAAGACATCTCTAGTTCTAGTTTAGCTTTAATTTGCATTCATTCTCTATGAAATTCAACAATAAATGTGGAAAAAAAATATTCATGAGCATTCAGAAAGCATTAAACATGCAGCAGCATCTTGTTACTTACAGTTGACAACAACGTTGACATATTTGACATCAGGTGTGGCGACATCGTTGCTGGCTTTGCATTCATAACGACCTGCTTGGTTTCTCATGATGCCTATAATGTCCAGGTACTCCTCTCCATCCAGTGGCTCGGCTGTAGACAGATGGAATCAATGAGTGGCAGAACAAGACGAGGAAACTTGAGAATTAATTAAAGTAAAAGAATAAACAAGTAAATCAGTGGTAACACCTTTGAAACACATGCATGTTTAAGACTCTTGTAAAAATGTGTTTTTGACTAAACTACATAACAAGAGCAAATATCATGCAAAAGAATGACTGACAAAACAATATTTGCAAAATAAATGTCAAACCAGGATTTGTAAATGTTCTTCAGATTTTGCTTAACAGCAATTTGTCTTTCTCTATAATCAAAAATTCTTCATAGTTTTGAGATGCTGCAGTGAAAAAACTAATTTTGAAAAAAGAAATCAACCAACCAACCAATCATTACTTATAGAGCACACCCAAGTAACCTAAAACCATTCAAAGTGTTGTCATCCAGAGGCTAAGAAGAAGACAACAGCAACATAAAATGCTCAGTTTCCTCAGTATATATAAAAATATATTTTCTCGGAACATCCAGAAAGAATTGGAGTTTTGAAAACAAACTTATTTTGCCAACATGTTCGTGTTAAGCTCCACAGGGAAGCCTCAGCAAGGAGCCCATTAATCAGATAAGCAGCCAAGAGGTTCAAGATTAGACGAGCTGCAAAGATCATTAGGCTAGGTGGGTAAAATCCGTTGACAGAATAACTTTTATCCACTTCACAAATCAGTGGAAAACTAACAGAGCAAATGAACAAACATCCCCACTGGTAGCATGATGACATGGTAATCTTTTTCATTAGCAAGGACAGGAAATATCGTCACAGTTCATGAGAAGATGGATGTAACTGAATACAAGTGTGAAAAGTGTGAGACAGTGAATTACATAGAACCAGAGATTCACTGGTTTTAGATATGTTAGAATGATCCGGTGAAAGTCCAGACAAACAGAATTTCATCAGTTGCAATACTTGAAAAGTATTTTAAGCAGATCTTAATCCAATTTAACTGAGCTGGAGCAAAAAAACTGAAGTCTTAAAATTTGCAAATATGGTACAGACACAACAGCAGGTCTGTGACTGTAAGTACAGAAAAAAGGTGATTCTTTCAAGATTTGGAAAAAAAGGGCAAAAAGAAAATAAAAAGCTTGGGAACTTTATACCCTTTTCCAAACTTCTTAGTCATGGTGAGTAATATTGAAGAATCGCTTTGTGTTCTTAAAATGACAAAATGTGAAATTGTTCAATGAGCATGAATACTTTTGATAGCATCTATAAGATGGAAATTTAGATGGTCTAAAACACTGAAACTCAAGTTTTTTCAGAGCAACGTCAGTAAAAAGTGATAATTTCACAGGTTATGGTGAGATCAGATAGGATGGTGTCAGCATGAAGATGTCAAATTGTTTAGTCCACATGATGGAGGACACCAGTCTTGAACAATGACATAGTCTTGTCTCCCTTTGTTGTCATGAAACTCATGACACACACATCAAGCCACTAACACAGTGGTCTGACAAATAAAAAGAATTTTTATGGATAGGGTGAAACATCCACACACACACGCACACACACACACGCACACACCATGACAGTCACCAGATGTATGTGAAGCTGATGTGCTGGAGAGGTTTATTGATTTCTCATAGTTGAATAAAGAACGTCTTATACAGACCCCTAAACTGCACACATTCATGCTATTTCACTCGAGTAGCAATTCACTTTCATTCAGCTGACATTGAAAATCTCAACTGAATATCTTCCACCACTTGTAGATGATTTTTAATAGCTTCTTCGTAGTAAATTAGCAAAATGTAGAGATCTGTAAACGTCAGACAGAAGGGCACAGAGGGCAAAGTAAACCAGAGCTACTGCAGTAAGAAACCTGAGTACTTGTTTCATGTTCAATCCAGCTAATTCTTCACTTTAAGCTCAGTAGTTCTGCTTCCTTGACATTTTATAAAAATTCTGTGTTATAAAGTCAATATTTAAAGAAACGTTTTATTCTAATAAGACTGTATTCCTTGCACACTGTGACAGATTAGAGATAGTTAGGTGGGTTGGAAGGCTTTGGTGGATCTTTCTTCATGAGTTGCCATGTAAACTGCACTCAATGAATGATCTTGATCCAAAAATACCATTTAATGTTAAGAACTTATCATATCATTATTTGTGATATGACGATCTAAGTATTTTATGTGTGAAACGACAACATTTGACTGAGATCTAATTAAAAACTCTACTTGTGATCTATAGATATACATTCTGAATATATTTCATCCTGTTAGAAAATAGATTTTTTACAACCGCTAAGGCTTAGTAAGTAATAATCTATTTGCGATCCATGTACAGCAGTGTAGATGTCATGGTGTTTCTCAGAAGATACAATTATCTGCATAGAGCATAGGAGATGGTCTCCAAGGAGCCAGGAAATTTAATAATGGCTATAACACTGACTGATACTTCTCTTAATCCAAGAAAATAAGAAAAGAAGAAAATTACACTATGGAATTATTTGATTTAGGATTTATCAAAGCTGGAAAACTATATTGCCAGAGCAGTAGAGAAGGAATGAGTTTCCTATAAGGGGGTGAAATAACCACAAATAAAAGGCAAAAAAAAATGGTTGATTTCAATGGAGACTAAGACTCTGATTTTGGCTGCATTAGTTCATAAAAGTCATAAAACACCCCTATAACGACAACCCTAAAATGTCAGTCAGCTTGACTTTTTTTTTTTACATGCCTTCAGATAATATCTCTAAAATAAAGTGCTGCCTTAGGGACTGAAGCAGCAAAAATCTAAGCTTAATGATAAAATGGAGGTCAGCTGATAAAATATTTCATGCTGATTGAAAGATCAGCAGGATCAGGATCAAAGTTTGCAGCACATCAGTCACTTCTCTCTGGATGAACTGTCAGACTATCATGATCCAGGGAGGTTAAATTGAAAATCTGTTGCCATGGAAATTCTATTGAAGTCCAATCTCATCTTCAGCACTTTAGCTTGGTGCTGGAAAAAGAACGGGGAAGGTGATCACCAAGATCAAAGCACAGAAAGGGAAGATAATCTAAATCAGAAACAATGAGAAAGTTGAAAAAAAAAAACAAAAAAAACAATACGTTTACTTTTAGTAATTTAGTTTGCACAGAGAGAAAATTATCAATCATGACATAGGTGGGAAAAGATGTAATGTCAAAGAAACAATCGGTTACTAAATTTCAGCTGTGTTTTCTATTCCACCAGGGAATACAACTGCCTGATGCACATAATCAATGCCTAAAGGTGTCTTTTTAATTAAGAGTAATGAAGATAGATTGCTTAATCTTGTCTGTAAGGAAGCTGATTTGAGTGTGTGTACAGCACTGATAATACACATACATGTCTATGCAGCAGGAGGAAGTGTGTGGTGAGCACACAGAGCTTTCATGCATGAGCTGATGTGAAGACAAACTTCCTTGCAGGTTTGCATGAACCACCGAATGTAGTTGCTGGTTCAAAGTATGCACATTAAATCCCCCTCCGATGAATCCTGCTCTTGCACCATATGTCATGTTACATCATCACATTTCTATGCTAATCAGGGTGGAGAAAAGTGAGTAGGTGTCAGAAAAAGGAAGAGGGGAGTGAAAATATTGGTTTTTAGTCCATATGGTCTTCCAAAAGAGGCAGACCACATCACTAATTATCTGTTCATGCTGATGTTAACCAACTGTAAACAGTATTCATACCACTTGAACTTTTCACATTTGTTACATTACAACCCAAAAAATTACACTTATTTTTTATTTTATTTTGTGACAGACCAATGCCATCAAGTGTGAAGTAGATAGATACTTCACTGTCTACATATAGATATATAGATATATGTAGATATATAGATAGATAAGTATATCTATCTACATCTAGATAGATAGATAGATAGATAGATAGATAGATAGATAGATAGATAGATAGATAGATAGATAGATAGATAGATAGATAGATAGATAGATAGATAGATAGATAGATAGATAGATAGATAGATAGATAGATAGATAGATAGATAGATAGATAGATAGATAGATAGATAGATAGATAGATAGATAGATAGATAGATAGATAGATAGATAGATAGATAGATAGATAGATAGATAGATAGATAGATAGATAGATAGATAGATAGATAGATAGATAGATAGATAGATGGTCATCACTTTTCTTCATAAATATTATTTATATTATTTATAAATCAAGAAATTGTGAAGTGCATAAGGTTCCAGCATTTATTTAATCTGATACAATTTATTAGTACTATGAATGAGACATTATTCCAAACTTTGTTTAATTATCTAAAAAAAAAAAAAATGCAAAGAACAGGACAAAACTGAAAAGCGACATAGTGATGGTCGTCCACCTGAACCCACTGGACATGGAGAGCATAAATCACAAAAGCATGAAAGAACTCACATGGTGACTTCGGAGGTGTTGCACAGATAAAATTTGTTGTTGGGAGAACCTGTCAATAATTTCAGTTGTGAACTCTACAAATTTGGCCTTTAAAAAGTCGAATATCAACAAGAAAGTTTTGATTGAAGGAAAGCCAATAGAAGTTTGGTTTGCAGTTTGAAACAAGCCATTTGGAAGACACAACAAACAGAATATGTTCTGGACAGATGAAACTGAAATTGAAGTTTTGGGCCTACAAGCCACAGGCTGTGTTAAGGAAACATAGCACTACACAGCACTGATTAGCAGGTGATGTGGGGGAAAACCTGTTAGAGACTTCAAAAGACCTGGCAGTTTGAAGTTTACTGTCAGCATGACATGCAGGCAGAACTCAAATGAAACCTTATTCAAACTCAATTCAATATAAAACATACTTTATTTATTCAAGGGGAAATTAAATGTTGCAACAATCCTGAAGAAGATTCTGACAGTCCCATGAGTATCATTACATGCTGACGACTCAAATATAAGAGCAGCAGGGACAATACTTCAAAATAGCACGTAATGAATGTCATCAACACTTGTTGGCAAGCATTGCTGATCCATCACATTTGTTTTTACCACTAAATCTCTGTCTAATTATATGATTAGAAAGCTAGGTACAGAGAGACTGGAGTCAGGGGATATGATCATTGCCTATTAGGACAAATGGAAGAAATGGTTTGAACATCCTCCTCCTATCTGCTCGTTGGTTCTGCTATGCTTCCATTAAGTGTGCTTTTAAACTCCTCTGAGATCTGCGGTCCTAGTACAGGTGTTATTTGAGCCTTTGAGAAGCTAATCAGGTACTCCCAGTTCTAAAAACAACCTAGTTGCCACAACTGCCCAAAAGTGAAAAAGTAAGATTAAAAATTCATCCAGGTACACAGCAGCCAAAACCAGAGGAAGAAATTGTTGTAAGAAGCAGTGCCTCAACCAAAAAAAAAAAAAAAAAAGGATGGATAAAATACTGTTTCAGTAAGAAGAATGAGAAAAAATAAAATTATATGAATTTGATCAAATAAACTTGCAGTTCTAATATGAAACCCCTCTCCTCATAAAGTTCAAGTGATACAACTCCGTTTTCAAGGCACTGTTTGACTCATGTGAATGAAAGCTGACTGACTTACAACTGGAGTAAACATTACACTTGGTTATCATCAGCATAGCATAATTAGTAACATGTTTGCAACTGCATCCTAATTACCAAGGAAATTAAGGGTGTGAAGGTGGTGAGAATTTAAATGCTGTTATATATCATTCTGCAATGTGGTCATTTAAAGCCATGTGCTAAATAAAGGATGATAAATTTAACTTGAACTGAAATTTTATTTTCAGATGTATGTGACCATATATCACAAACTGCATCAAGTCTACATAATTAGCCATCAAACTGTGGCAACTGAAACTTGTTGCTACTTTGTCTACTATCAGTTTAGTATGTTGCTCACAAATCACTCCAGACAATAAATCTGTGAAAGGGCAAATAAATAATTAAGATCACAATTATGTTTGTGGTTCATAGAATCTAAATCAATATGAAAATGCTGGACAAGAAGTCCCAGCTCTTCTCATCTTCTGAAATTATACATTCATGGTGCATGCTTTAGAAAACATTTATTACCCAAAGCAGGGAGATAATCTGAAGCGCGATGCACATTCTGAACAATGCAACTATTTTTCACAACATGAAGTGTTCTCTTTTTAATATTTGCTTTTTAATTCTAAATGCGTCGTCAGAATCCACAACAGGTTCATATCGGCTGGAATCCTCATCTCATATCTGATGCTTTCCAGAATACCCAGATTATTATTTTTCCCACAGTGTAATGTAATGCTCAGTTTCTTCTTCTCATCTTTTGATAATGCAGTCTCTCAGTGAACAGCAGCTATCTGCATTATCACACCACAAAAGCATCTCCAACACTACAAAGATTACATCTTTGCTCCAATTGTTCTGACTGCATTTTACTTTTGTCTAAATACTCTTTGAAATTGAGTTTTTATTAAACCAAAGCAATGTCTTTCTCTTTCTACAAATATTAACTTTACTTTTTGCTGTACACATTCCCCCAGTGTTTGCATGCTGACTGGAAGTTTGACATTTTAAGCTGTATGATTGTATCGTCACTTTGTTTTTTTTTGTTGTTTTTTTTAGAATTTAGCCAAAAATTATGATAATGAGAAAAGAGAATTGTAGACAGAAATATTTACAAAATAATAGTACATTGCACATTAAATGCTAGTAATATAGGAAGTGCTTATGAAATTTTATGAAATCAGATGGCATTTTCTAATTATATGTCATTTCCATAAACCAGACATATGTTGCACATTTAAAATAAGGTTCCTCACATTCATAATTTCTGAAAAGGTATTAAGGTGTAAAGATACGTGGAACCAGTTTGTTTAAAGAACACAGTTATTGATGCACAACATATTAATTATTACCTCTTTAGTGTTAAGAGGCACTTTTGTATTAAAGATTCTACACATAATTGATAAACCAAGGATGTGTTTCAGAATATTTTTGTGTCCGCTGTGCAGAAAGAACATTAAAGCAAAACTAGATCCTCTGTGAACAAAGACAAAAACCAGACTGGTTGAAACAGAATATAATAGAATTCTAAGTATTACTTCAATCCCAGCAGGAGTGTTTAGGCCAAAGATCTTATCAGGACAAGAAACCCATATCCTTTCTGATGCATAACTGTGCAAATATTGGAAGAAATAAAATGTAATCCTTTCAGCGTGAATAAAGTTCAGGGAACATCCACAGATTCAGAATGAAAAATATGGATTTTAGATGGCCTTGGAAAAGCCCAAGTGAATTTAATTCCAAGTCACATTCATGTTGTGCTGTGTTCTCAAATCAAGCAGAACATGTAAGAGCAGCTTAAATATTTTGAGCTTCACTGAATGTGGAAGAGTCATCAAAATCTCAGAAATGTCTATGAAGGACAAAAAATTAGGAAATTGGTTAATAAGAACTGCTTCACAGGCCAAGGCTGTACTTTCTTTTCTATTCAACATAATGGAAAATATGTTGCTATTTAAGTTGCATGTTTCACAAGGTCCATTTTCAAACTAATTTATGAACTTACCGTTATTCATGGGTTCTCCTTTTACAAAGCAAGGTTTTTTTTCCCCAGATTTAAAAAAAAATATGTTCCATTTCATAAATGTTGCTTACAGAAAATGTTTTTAAAATTATTTCCGATTTAAACACTCACAAATACGCATCTCTTTAATAAAAATTTGGTGTCAAAAGTTACAGATTGCACAACCTTCAACAGCAGTGCCACCTTTTGTGTATATAAACGAATGTTTAAAGTTCTCGCTTATATAATCCACGACATCATTAGGAAAGCTGATAATAAGGGACAAGATGGAGTATTTCTTGTATTTGCTATGGATTTGGAAAAAATAATTTGGAACATAAGGTCAGCTAAAATTGTGCAAATTTGTTCAATCTAAAGAGTGGAATATTCTTTGTAAAAAAACCCTAATGTATAGAGATAATATAAAATGTAAAAAAAATTATTATTGTGAAGAACAATAAAAAGTTAATCAGTAAGTCACCTTCAGTTTTTATAGAATAAAATAAATGCTTTCCTCTCTTGTCCTCCATCTAATACACAGCTGTATATCGTCAACAAAATCATTAGAATAGTAAACCCAATAAAAAAGTTTATCAGATTCAGTAACTTTAATCAATGACAGAATCAATAAATATAAATAACATTTAGATTATGATTATTTACTTGGCAAAACTGGGAATGTTTGCAGTAGTTTTATCCAACCACAGATCCAGATGCAGTTATGTCACCTTTACACTTTATGCTCTTCTAAATCCTGCAACTATGTTGGGAATACATTAAAAACATTTCTATAGTTAAAGAACAAGGTTTCTGTCATTTAGTTCTACATGTTAAAATGTTCATCAACTCTATGTTGCTCTTTACAGTGGCTGCAGCTTACTGCAGCTTAGGTTGTTTTTGTTTTTTTTAAACTTTTTTGATGTTTTACTGACATATGATAATATTTTTTGGATACTTAGTTATTGTGCTGGTAACAATATTTTGCTTCTTTTTAATAGACTTCATATCCACCATTGAAATAAGCCCATTTTCGGATTATGAGGGTGAAAATGCCACTTTACTTGTTGGATTCCAGAACAATCTGAGGTGGAAAGTCTTGTTTCAGGTGTTGTTGAAAGGTAATACCTCGAATCTGAGAGTCCCTTTGGGTGGAAGTGCTCAAAGTCAGAAGCACATGATATAAAAACAGCAAACTGTAATTGGAAACCATGTGATGGATGAGAATTACAGGAAACATTTTTGAATGATTAGGTTGTACGGTAAGCAGCACTACAGCACCCCTACAGAAAAATGATGGCATGAATGAGGCACATTAGCCAGTCTGTCTTCCTGTCCATTACCAACTGAAAGCTTGTGGAAATTGCCCTGAAAATTATATAAAAGTCATGAGTTTATTACGTTTTTGCTCACACTACAGAATGTGAATGTCCTCATGAAAGCACATAAGCTCTCTGTGATTACTTTAAGAAAACAAAAGTCCTGAACAGTTCTCCTTGCTGGTGGTTTACTCCTTCTCGGACACTAAGAGCTGCCTTTTCCCCATCCATTGTATATTTGAAAGCCTTTTGAAAATGCAGTCGCAGCCTTAGGAGGGGATCTGTGAAGAGCTTAGCATAGACACAGTACACTTTTACAAATGCCTGCTGGATACAGATTTGAGGAAAAGAGGATCGGGGGAGAGCAACGAGTTGTGCTCTTTTGCATTTCCTCATGCTTTATTCATTGCATCTCTTTACCACAGTGCGAAACATTACATTTATTTTCCAAATGTTAATTTATGTTAAACAGATGTTTGAGAAACTTCAGAGTCAAAGACCCCGGGACATTTATTTTTATTTGTCTGCATCCTTATGATGGTGTGTGTGTGTGTGTGTGTGTGTGTTGGTGTCTGCATACAAGAACATGCCCATCATTATTCAATAAGACCTTCAATATTGGTGTCTTTTCAAGTATTTGTGCGTGACCTTTGATGGCAACATACATCTCAAATGTTTGAGAATATTCTGTGCAAAACGCCACTAAACTTTCCTTACAAAAGTTCTTTTTTTGTGCTTAATTGCCCGATTTCCTTCATGAATGTCAACAAGACAGAACAACTGGAAAGGAAAAACTGGGGCAGAAAAGCAGAACTTCCCCTTCCATTCACAGACCATTTGCTTCCACAGTAACTAGGAGTGAAGAAACAACACAAGTGTTGGAGCCAAAAACAAGTCTTCTGTTTATTTGCTGCTCCTGTTGTCACACTACAGATGTGATCAGAGAAACAATACCAAAACCAACCTTTTTTCTTCTCAGACCTTTGTTTTGTACTCAGACAGCCCTACACTGTCACTTTTGATTTGTTGTTTGTGTTGTAGAAATATGTGAGGCTTCAAAAGGAGATTAATTAATAAAGTACAATAAGGTCGAGCCAATGAATTTCCTCTAAGTCAAGTTGGGTTGTCTGCTATTTCTTCAAATCAGCTGATAAACAAAACTGTCCTATTGTTGTTGGAGGTCTTCTTATTACAGTCTTGATAAATTTAATGAGCTTATGTTTACCATGGGGAAGAAAGCTCTGGGTTTAGCATGGAGAGCACAGCGAGCCACAGAGGATCACTGCTTACTCTTCTATTACGGTCTTTATCTGCCATATCCCCTCTCCTTTGTCTACAACAAATGAGCATGAGGCCACATGTGGTGACTTAATACTGAGATTTTTTTTTTTCTCTTTACATCAATAAATCCAAGTTTGGCTTTAAATTTCAGCAGAAAGGTGCTTGTAAAGACAGAAATATGACTGTGCAAGAATCTACCCCTGGCATATTCATTCATTTCTCTGGTTCGTGATAGTATGATCTCTGTCATACTCAGATGATTAGCTGGAAGCCCCTGTGCTGATGCAGAACTTTTCCTGCAGTAACACAGACAGAAAGAAGAAGTCTAAAGCATTGTCTACAGAGAATAATATTACATAGGAAAAATAGTTGTCTTGGGACAATAAAAGACAGCATTATCTTACAGACAGACAGACTGAGTATGAGCAGCCTCATTATCTAAAAAAAATGCACCAATCAGGAAACCTTGTAAATAGGAGGTTTTGCACTTTGACCAAAGTTGTATAAGATAGATCATTTTTGAATTCCTTTTCTTTACTGCTAACTTACTCTCATCTTGTTAAAGTCCAGCTTTGCAAAAAAACACAATTTTATAAAACAAAGTTGTCACATTTTATAAAAAGACCTGAAATGACAACCAAAAGGAATTTTTTTTTAAAACTCTCCACATAGAAAACCATCTTGACATGGAAGGTGAAACCAAAACGACATTTCAAAAATATGTTTATTTCTGTAGAAGATCTGGTTGTAACGACTAATAACCTTACATAATCATTTGTCCTTGTTACCATGGAATGAAGATGTTTAAAAACAAGATCATTTATATGAGTAATATATGCCAGACTTATAAAACCAACCAATCACCAAATAAATAACCAGCCAGTCAGTTTACTCAGCCACTTAGCCAATAAACTAATCAATAAATTAATAGATCAAAAGATTGGTTGTGTCACCATTCAACCAAGAAATTAGCAACCAACCCATTAACTGCCCAAATGACAATTAACTCGCTCAAACAATTATCCCACCAACCAAATAAAACCAACAAAATACAAAAATGTTCCACATTTGTTCAAATGTCCACATTTATTTTAATTGAGTGACGCCCCAGTTATGTTACATACAACCAAAAAACATTCCAATGACTCCTATTATTAGAATAAAAATGTTCTAATTCCCTTCTATGGAGAACTATTTCAACTTTATTGTACCATGCCCGAACCATTTTGATTTTGATGTTCAAACAAGTAATTTCAGTATGTGAAGTTTTTGGACAGTTACTGTAATCCATGCATCTGTCAAGAAAATTGTTCTCTCTGCTAATCCTAAAAGAAAACAAATCATTCTTCATGGACGGTGTGATAGAGGAAAATTTATTATTTATTATTATCTTGTTTTAGCCTCAGAAGAATAGAATCACAGTTTGTCATCGTCAGAGATGAGAGCAAAGGATACAGCACCTGAGATAAGTGTGTATGTTGGAGAAAAAAAACAGTATTTTCATTTGGCTAAGTAATGATTTGTCATGTAAATAATATCTGATTTGCAGAACAGCTCCCACCTTCAAAGAATTTAAATAATACGCCGAGATATGAAACTCATATGAAAGTTCTTAAAACAGATTCAAAAACAGGCTTCTAAATGACAGTTTGTCAACATTTGGGCTTTTCCAAATTTGAAGATTACAGCATAGCAGAAAGATTCAAATTAGTCAGATTGCTATTATTCTGAATTTTGCCAGATTAAAGCACATATGTGAGTATGGAACATAGACAGAATGCAGACAAATTTAGAAATGAGCAACATCTTATCTAGATTTGGTCTTCTACTACACATAAAATATTTATTTTCAAACACAGCTGCCAGAGCTTTTATATTAGCTGAAAATGTCTGCAGCTTATGGAGGTAAACACATCCAAAAAGATTAAGCCCCTCTTAACATTACAACCTGCTGTAAAACAGAGTGACTCTTCCAAGGATATTTTCTGATTGACTGAGCATCAAAAACACAGACAGCAGATTCCACTTTGGAGGGAAAATGCTTTTTGTATCAATAAATGTGATAATGACTTACAGTTGAACACGAAGGGACAGTTTGTGCTGATTTTAGTTTGCTTGTTACCAGTGTGAAAATCATCATTACAAAGGTTCACTGAAACATAGTTCAAGGAATACTGTCCTATTCCTGCACACAACATGGGCTGTGATTCTGAAAGTGTTTCCTCATCCATCCAAATCACTTCTGTAGCCACAAGTGTAAAAAAATAATCAAGCACATGTGAAGTAAGACTGTCTAAACAAACATTTGTGAAAGTTTAAGTTGCTGTCATGAGATCAGTGAATTCCAGCCTTGTGCCATTATTAAGAAGTCAAGTTGTGAATCTCCCTTACTGTCCAATGGCTACAGAACACGATTTGTGTCACGGAGTCTTGCGCCTCTCTCTCAGAGGCAACATTAACTTTTACAGCAACTGTGTTAAAACAGACCGCACATGAATTAGTGACCCTGTCACTGGTTCACCACAGGTCCTTTTCTTCAATCTCTTTTAATAGAAACTGACTGCTGCAGACTGAGAACACCCAACATAAGCTGCAGATGAAGAGATGCTCTGATTGAGTTGTCTATGGTCTACAGTGACATCTTCCCATGTTAAACTTGTTCTAATCCATACATTTGCCCATTTTTCCTGTTTTTAACATTCACTTTCTACACAAAACTGCCTCCATTTCCTGTCTAATAAATCCGAACCACTAACAGGTGCTGTGAATAGGAAGTAAATAGAATTATTCACTTGACCTCTTCGTGGTCATAATGTAATGCCTAATCGATGTACAATCAATAGAGGCACATGGAGACACATGGTCACTCTAAGTTAAGTTATCCCTTATCCAAGTTATATGAAAATACCATTAGTATGAAGATGTCCCGTCAGGAGTCTCTAGACAGCTCGAATCCTTCAGGGAATACTTTCCTGGGCATAACTCAGTAAAGTTGTTGGGCAAATGCACATCTTCCCTTCACAATTTACAGCTAAGCCTCATTTGTGGAGGAGAGAGCTATCTAACACATCATTTGAGATCTCCCACTGGTGATCATTAGTTTGAGTGCTGCTGTCTGTGGAGGCCAGAAAATATGATTCACACCATTTCTATGCTCACCACACCATTTATTGATACAGAACAATTTGTGACATTTCTTCATTCAAATTTCTCCTACTATTAGGCTATTTTTTTAATTACAGATAAGCTCCTCAATATAACCAGAGCAGCAGCAGCAGAGATGAGATCCATCTTCTTAGTCACAAGACAAAGTTGACCTATGTGTTTTCTGTTCTTCCCTGTTTCCTCTTACCGTTAGCTTGCACACCCTTAAGTCATGAGCTCCCTCAGGGCCTCTGTGACTTTAGGCGTTTTAGGAAAAGTGCTTATGGCCAGGAAAAAAAAAAGTGCAGAATTTTTGCACTATTGTGAGTTAAAAAAAAGTATGAGCTGCAATTTTTACTTGGACTGTACTTGATTCCATTTAATGAGGCAATGCAAACATAATGCAAGTTGTGCTTATCTTGTTTTATTATAGCATAGTGATTACAGACTGGTGGCTGATTGTAGACAAAAAACAAAACAAAAAAAACCAAAACACAGATCTGAGACCTGCAAAGTGATGAGCCTCCCAAAATGCTGGTGCTTAAATGATTGTAACGACACAAGCAGGGTTCAAACTCTGTGGAAAATAAACTTCCAGACAGCTGGGGATGTGGCTCTGCGGCTTTGACCTGCGTCTCTCTGACAAGGACTTGTCATCACCTCACACTTCACTCTGGCAATCAGCAGGCCTGCCAGCTACTCTCTTTCTGCAACAGCTTGGTATTTAATAAGTTTTTATATGTGCTGTCTCCTGTCTAATCTGCTCACCCTCTCATTGTACAAGGGACAAACACTGCCTAGCCCTTACATTTATGTACTCTTGCCAGCTTTACTCCTTCCTGAGAGATAGAGAAATGTGTGCACAAGCACGCCATTCACTCCGATGCTGTCTCTTTCTCCTGAGAGCGAGCTGAGGTGCAGAGACCGTCATACCTTAATGTTGACAGAGATGGCAAGATGACGAATTATTGGAGGGAAGGAGTGAAAGAGAGAAGGGAGAAGAGGCAGACGTAAAGACAGCCGAGGATGGATGGCTAGACACAGGAAGAGGAGGAAAGCTCTCCTATTAAGGCGACAGTCCTGAGGAGACTGACTTGAGGTTGGCTTTGGAACACAGCCGATAACGCTGAGGATGGCGTGGGAGGGACGTCCAGGGCGCTGAGTGTCAAACCATTAAAGGACTACTCTTCCAAGCGCTGTTTAAATAAAGCTTGCGACTTCAATATGCAGCAGTTTCTTACAGCAGATGAATGTGAGCCGCAGTCTAAATCAATTCATTTCAACATGTTGGTGCAGTGAAAAACATCATTGGGTGCTCATGGCTTAGCATTTACAGCAGATACTATTATCCACAACTCCAGAAGTGTGAAGCACAAAGACATCATTAGCAATAATCCCTGTCGATAGGCAGGTAATACTGCTAAGAGGAATATGCCTGTCATGCTTAGGTTTCCTCTTTATAATTGTTAATTGATTGAGCTGTCAAACTGTGGCACTGGAAATTTTCTTGTTGTTCTCCATTATCTAAAATAGAGTGGCTTGCAAAAGTATTTACATCTATGAAACAAAATGAAAAAAAAAAAAAAAAAAAAACACAGATCTGAGACCTGCAAAGTGATGAGCCTCCCAAAATGAGCCTCCCATTCCTTGCTTGACTAGCAGTTCTATTTCTCCCGTCATTGTGCCACATGGGGTGCCACCATTCTTCCATTTTATACACTTTTTCAATTTAGAGTTGCTAATTTAAGGTATTTTGTTTGGATTTTACACGATAGATCACACAAACTTAAACGCTTCCCATTGTTATTGCATTAAAGAACCCTCTTTCCTTGCAGATAAATTAAATTTTCCTACTGACCAAACATATAGCCTGCTATGATATGATTTTTGTATTTTGTAAAAACATTTCTAAAATATAGTCATTGTTAGATTATAATGGTTTGGACTAAACACTATTAATGTATTCAAATGGCCCAGTCAGAAACAAAACCCAGATTCAATTATGAAACTCTTATAAGACATTTCTGTTAACAGATGGTTTCCAGTCTGAATTAGCTTTCTTACAAAGAAGAATGGGCAAACAATTCAGTCTTCAGATAGTTGTGCTTATCTGGCAGAGACAAATTCCAAAAGACTTTCAGCTTTACTTACAAGGAAAGGGGATTCTATGAAGCAAAACAATGGGAACAACAAGAGAAATGCACATTATGAGTTTTGGATTTTGAATTTCTGAATATTTTTAAAAGCGTAAATTCATATTTATTTATTTTTTTACAATTCAAAACATCAAATGGTATATCACACAAAACTACAGTAAATCAAATTAATTCTTTTGCATGGCAGTGCATTACCACACTACTGTCTCTGTGGTTACTTTAAATGTCTACATTTGTACGACTTTTTATGGTTGCATTTACAGCTTCCTGTAGTGTGTTCGTCCTGCAGAAGAAAGTGACAAACTCCAGAACTTCAAAAGAAGTTAATGCATAATTAATTTTTTTTTTCATGATTGTATTTGCTGTAACTAATGAAAATAATTTCTTACCAAGTAAAACTAATTGTTTACATACTAAAGTGGCGCTCTTCTTCTCATTGGCAATCATCTGTTGCCTTTTCTGTAGTGTTCCCTCAATCTCTCTGGATAGCACAACACCTTCCATTTTTTAATATCTTGCTAGCTCTGTGTGGTTCCACCTTATGTCATGGAATACAACAATCAACCAGAAGCCAAGTGATTTTCATACTTGTCCGGCTTCTATTTTGGTGGTCTGATATGCATGAAAGGAAGCATTCCTTGCTTGACTAGCAGTTCTATTTCTCCCGTCATTGTGCCACATGGGGTGCCACCATTCTTCCGGCATCCCGCCACCCAGGAGTTCCACTCTATAACCTCTGGCAACTCTTCTGAGCAATTTAAAGAAAGAGGGACAGACTCCTGCTGGGATCCAGTCAGCTAAAGTGAGGATCAGCAGCATACTTGAAGGTCTCTGGACACACACAGAGCAGAACAGTACAAGTTTGGAACAAATGCACTGTGTGAAGACCAGTCTCTTTATCCAAACTATTGTACTTCTCACAATTTGTTTTAAGTCATTTTCTTTCTCTAATATCAAAAGTTGGACTTCTATTCCCTAGTAGAGCAAATCTGCAATTTTATTTTAGCTGAGATTACACAAATGGTAGATATTTAAATGGTAGATCTGGTAAAGCTATGCAACACGGCTTAAAAATAAATTAACATATCTGTTGCAATAACATAATCTTATTCAGTGGGGAAACGACTTTTTAGAGTTGAACATAATTTAAATACAATTAAACTAGGTATTCACGACTTTCTTATTTCCTGAGGTATAAATATAACATGACTCACAGGCCCTTTTCATTCCCCCACTGGTTATTAGACTGGACGACAACAAATATTTATAAGATTTATTATTTATCTCACCACCTCGACAGAGAACAGGATGGTGAGGAAGGTAAGAAAAAGAACCTCCAAAGCTTTGTGTTAATGGAAAGCAGTAAGGAGTTGCATTTTTGGATAAGGTTCCCCATAATAACCAGTAGATCTATGCTCTCTACATGCTAATTGTTGCTTGGGGGGAATGCCAGAAAAAAGCAGTTTTTGTCTGATCATCAAAAACATAAACATGAAGAGTTTACTGAGAACAAGTTGTCTTTGGTCAGTTGAGACTAAGATCGACCTTGTCAGAAGCAAACACTACAAGATGGGTAACACAATTTAAGAAAAAAGCGAAGTGAAACATTTTAATAGACAGAGACTAAGCAATTAAAAAAGAAACTAATTTGCTCAGGTAATGGATCCCCCCATGTCACCCTGTGGCGCCCCGGGGCTCCACCTCCCAGTAGTCCATCCTGAGCTTCAATCTCAGCTGCCTGGCACCTGTTTGAACGCAGCCTTGAGGAGAGTCAGGGTATAAAAGAGAAAGAAAACAGGATGATGCTTGCGCTTCGTTCATGCGTCACTTGCCTCACATGCTCTCTCACTCTCTTTGTGTCACCCTCTTCTATTACATAGTGCTGTTTCCGGTGCGTATTATCGTTACGTTACTGCAGTGAGACAGCGCTAAGTGGTAATGGGAAGTTTGACACTTAAAAGTGCCGACTCTTGTGGCACAGCTCCCAAACATCTCTTGATTTATTATCATCTTAGACTCATAATTTAGCCTAAGTTGGCAAATATGAGTGTTTCGTATGATAATAAATCCTTTTGCATTGTAGTCTTTTTAAAAAAGCAATCATTCTTTCTTACTTTTTGTTAATTTCATTTTTATTTAACACACACAAAACACTAACAAAACACTGCTGAGAAATCTCCTGAAGAAAAACGGAAAAGAAAAAGAACTAAACTTAGGAACCAAATGACGTCCTTAGTGTATGTTGACATTCAAAAGAATCGGCCTGGATTGAACCGGAAATACTACAGAAGCAGAGTAAATATTGTCGTGTTGAAAAAATTAAAAGTATTAGATGCAGGGGTATGAAAAAAAAACTCTGGCACCAGTAGATTTGGTTTCTCATCATGAATTTTTATTTTTTTTTCTGAAACAAAGCACTCAAATTAAAGTTTTGATTCATTTTTTTAGAGCAAGATTATAGTGGTGATAAAATTGCACTGATATTACATGGATACTGGGCCGGATTTTAGCAGGGGCTTACCGGGGCTGCAGCCCGGGGCCCCGGCATTTCGGGGGCCCCGAAGGATGTTTTATATTTTTGTGAATGGATAGTGTCAGAATTTAATCAATGACTACCATGATTTTGACAGCACCGATGAAAAATGTTCCAATTTGTTCTGGCAAACGTCCATCTTGAATGCTTGCTTGTTATTGGTCCACTTTTGACGCATCTTACGCATTGGGGAGGAGGAGCGTCAAGGGAATATTATTTTACAATGGCGGACAACAGGAAATATGACAGCGGAGCGCAGAAAAGAAGGAAGAGAAAAGAAAAAGAGCATCGCGCCAAAGAGGCGACAAACAAAATGCCTAAATTGACAGGCTTTTTTAAACCTGTTAGCGGAGATGGAGCAGAAACATCATTATCCCCGCTCCTCAAACCCTTAGCTATGCTAACACCGGCACTAAGATCCCGCCAGAACCTATAACCGTGACTGAGTCGGTGGCTGGACTGGCGTCTGTGGAGTCAGAGTTGGTGGAAGCGGATCTTCTTCCAGATGGAAAGGCGACTGTGGATCCGTACAGTACCGATCCGGCGCATTGAAATTGGCGAGTCCGTGCGAGCTTACTGGGCTGGCGAGGACGGAGAGCTGTCAAAATATGAATGTTGGCTTTCAAGCATCAGAACGGGTGTACAAGCATCAAAAGCGTCACTTCTCCAAATCTCACTTTAAACGCAAGATGTTAAATGGTGAGTACATCGAAAGACCGTGGCTGCTCTACTCTCCATCCACCGGAGCTGCATTTTGTTTTGCATGCCGCATTTTCAGAAATGCTAATACTCAGTCAAACTTTGAAACTGGTTTCAGTGACTGGAAGCACGCAACTGAACGCAAATGCCTAAACTTTAAAAAATCCTTCAGAGGGCAGCACTTTGGACTTACCTGGGTCAGGATATTTTCTGAAAACTACAGTATGCCTGATCTCTTTTTTCCAGAAGATATTGTTTATATCCATGTTCTGTCTGACTGGCAGAGAAGCACTTTTTTGACATTTATTTCCTCCACTATTTACCAAGAACTTTAAAACCAATGAAAAAGTTTGAGTTTTGATATATTCCACTTGTACTTATATGGACTTGTAAATGCTGGGGATATTTGTATAAATATTGTTTTACTCGCTTTGCTTTGTAAAAGTAGATTTGAGCATTGCATTTCTTGCACTCAATCTGTTTTATAGTTTGTGTTGAAGTCCAGGCAACAATAACTATTCAGTGATTTTATTTTGTGATGCAAGCATCATATTCTAGTTTCAACCCCAACATGTGGTTTAGTCTTTCTAGAAAAGAGTTCAGAGTTGTTTGTAGTTTGTGACAACTGGCTTATTAAAGTTGTTCATTTTTATTTAACACACACAAAACACTGCTGAGAAATCTCCTGAAGAAAAACGGAAAAGAAAAAGAACTAAACTTAGGAACCAAATGACGTCCTTAGTGTATGTTGACATTCAAAAGAATCAGCCTGGATTGAACCGGAAATACTACAGAAGCAGAGTAAATATTGTCGTGTTGAAAAAATTTTAAGTATTAGATGCAGGGGTATGAAAAAATCTCTGGCACCAGTAGATTTGGTTTCTCATCATGAATGTTTTATTTTTTTTTTCTGAAACAAAGCACTCAAATTATATATATATATATATATATTGACTCTAGCCCAGGGGCCCCCATCCTGACTCCAGCCCAGGGGCCCCCATCCTCCTAAATCCGGCCCTGCATGGATACTATTAATTTTGGACATATTTACTCTTCTTCTGGATTTACTTTGATTCCTGGATATATGGGTCATGTCTTAGGCCATTTGTGGTTAGTAAAGGCTTCAATCTTTTTCTTGATAAGATAGAAAGACAAGCTGTGCAAATTACAGTTTCTTTGATTTAATAATATTTTCTTATTTATACTTAGTGAAAGACAACAAGGATACTGAATGTTCCCTGACCTCTAAACACAAGAAAAGTAATGTACTTCCAGATTTTTATATGAACTGTAGATGCCCACGACATTAAGTGATTAAAATCTCTACTATCCTTCTTTCTGTTGGATATGTGGGATCAATTTCTGCCTCTCTGTTTCTCCTCTCAGTAATTCAAGTAAAAAAAAACAAATCTTTTGTGTATACTGGGCTCTTGTAATTGCATTTAAATAATCAGAGCTCATTGTAGCCAGAACTTTTACTCTCAAATTCTTTAAATATACAGCAGTTCAATCAGGAAATTATAAAAGCATATCCTTTTAAAGATTTACATGGATTAGGAGAGTTCAGTTAAGTGGTCATAAACCTATTACCTCAAAAAGTAGATTTTCCTAAAGGTTTTATGATGATGAGACAGAAACGATTTAAGCAAAGCCAAAACTGGAATGAGCTGCGTCTCATCCAAATGATGGGAATAATCATTTATAATGGTACCTTTTAAAAGACACACTGCTGCTTTGACATATGGAGGGCGCAACATTTGGCAGTGACTTGTTGTCACATAAATCAAAGAAAAAGATGTTCACAATGCTGCGTACTTGGTCCAGCGAAACAGAGAAGGAACATTGGCTTAAATTAAGAAGATGAGGTGTTAAACATTGTTAATGTAAGTAGGCCAAAACATATAAAATATTAAAATGAATAATAAGGTAAACTTTTTTTTCCTTTGACGGTTTAATTGTGGTTACATTTCATCTACGATAATTAACCCAGCAGACTGCTTATTGTCACCATTTTCACATTAAAATGTCCCGGCAGACATTGTTATTTTCTTAATGATTATTGTCCAAACACTAAATACTGATGCAAAACAAAATAATTTGGAATTACAACTGTTGTCAATTTTAATTCCAAGTTAAAAATGTACGGTGGCAATCAAAAGCAAATGTAACCTCAAAGCACTTTACCAAACAAAAACATATTCAGTTGAAACATACAGATATATACAATTATCCGTATGTAGAGATGTTCAGAATTCATGCACTCCAACCCTATCCTTTTTATAAATCATTTCTGTTTTATTATGCTAACTGGTAAAATGTTTTCAGACAATGGAAACCCAGCTAATTTTATTGAGCAACTGACTTTGCATCAATTTCTTCTCATGAACAATGATGTGAGAATAATGTACAAATGATTGCAGGGAGTCATTACCTTTGCAGGAATCCCTCATAATGAGCAATGACATTACCCTGTCCTTTCTTTTTTGTAAACTATCGAAATGCATCTCAAAAAATCTAAATAAAAAAAAATGTATATATTTTTTCCATTTGAAAAAAAAGAACTATTGCTAATTTTCATATTTAAATCATCAGAAGTGGTGGCTTTAATACTGGCAATATAGTTAAGTCGCTGTGGCTCCATCCCGTCATAAGGAAGCATTAGCTTTCAAAAAATTGTGTCTACTGATCCCCAAATGCATTTTTTATTACACAGGTGAATGTCTAGTCAATAGGAAGCGGATGCCCCCAGTTTTGTGCCGTGCAATGAGAATAAATAATTTCACAGCCCTCTTCCTAGAAAGCATTTAACTAACTCTCTTTAAAAAGTACTCAAACTGGCAACATCACCAATGACTGGCAGAGATGTAGAAAAAAGTCTCAAGACGAATGTCGAGCAATGGCTTCGGATGTTTGTTTTTTTTTATTCAAATGAAAAACTAGAATTATTAACCACTATAGAAGTTATGGTTTGAACAATCTTTATACGATATATAATATACTATATATCATATGCACCAATATAGATGCCAATGTCAAAAAACAATTAAAAACACTTTTTTTCCAACCTGAAAATTTACGTTGAATATTCAAAATTTTGTTTTGTTTGAGGAGTAACCCACTTAGTGCTTATGAATTGCATCTAAGTGAAAGTAGAACTAAGCAATTCAACAGTTATCATCATGCAAAAATTAATCCCACACTGGTAAGATGCTTTGTTCTCTTCATTTGTCAATTTGAGCAAGTAAATATGTGCAAGCCTGACACAAAAAGAGCATCTTCTCATCATTATGTTGCAATATTTCAGCAAGAAGAGATTGTCTAAACCTGTAGAATAATTACAAGCTCATGTAAACACAAACATGTCTTGATATATAATGTTTAGTTTGATCATTGTAAGTATCGCTTGAAGAGTTGTATTATCTGCTCAATTCGTCTCTAGCTCCTACTCCTGCCAACGCTAATGAGCACCAGGTTTGATATATTTGTATCTCTTGCTGTATTGTCATGTCAGTTCCTGCTGTCTGCAGTTTCGAAACAAGAGCTATGTATTGGCGGGCTTCAACAAATCACAGATTTTATAGTCTAGATTCAAGTCTAGCTCAGTGAAATGTAAGCAATCGATCGTCAGAGTTCGTGTCTCGGTGACAAATCATTAGTCTCTTTGGTGGAGCCTAGTTATGCAACTATTCTCATCACCGCAAAAAGAAATTTTTGGTTAGATTTCCAACCAGGTAGCTGCAAGCCAGTTTGTCATTAAGAAACCAAACACGTCAGTTTTAATCTAAATAGCTGTATGATAACCAACAGAAATAGTCAGCAGCATCAGTGAAAAAAGTGGAGCAGAGCTAAAATGCAGCTTGGATGCATGGTAGAAACGGATGACAGCTGTAATGAACATGGACACCTTGAGAATTACTGCTATAACTGTGCAGTAAATAAATCCTAAAATGAAATGTCAGCTGAAACAGTTAGGATCATTTGTCACTCATGTAATTTAATCCTAAAGGAGAACATCAGGTTTTTCTAATGAAGTTTTACCATCAAGGCTTCTTACTAGCCTTGATTGTAAAACTAGACAAACTATGAAGATGACAAACCTTGGAATAATTTATAATGAATATATAATATTCAATTTGGTCTGATAAATTGATTTTGCATCATGAAAAAAGCTACACCGCTTTGAGAGAGTTTATGTATAGATCCAGAAATCATTTGCTTGTAGGTTCTGCTAAACCATTTTGAGCCTGTCAAGACCATGCCAATCATTGCATATTTTTGTAATTCCTCATTCATACTAACTGTGCAGACCTAAAGAGGATTTTAATGGAAAAATCAGACATGTCTGGCTGATGAACATCTCTGAGCTGCCGCCATTACTCCAAAGGACTTGTCTCATGTGGCCTGAAGATAATTTTCTTGTTGAGTGAGCCTGGGTGCTCAGGCATTTCTATGCTCTGCTGATATCCTTGAGTTCTTAAGGATTTTCAAATTAATTGATTTCCACTCCTTAGAGACACATAAGAGCAAACGCGCAGTAGGAAATAGCCAAGAGTGCAGTGGAACTGTATAGCATGAGGGTTTGTTCTGTCCTTGTCTTTGTGTGCCACCTGATTTTCTCAAATACCTATTCAAATTAACATGTGCATAAAGTCATCAGTCTGCATCTCCATATTTATGTAATCATACACGTGGGAGCGTCTGCCAGACTTCTAACAGGAGAGTACCGGTAGTTGCTTTGATATTTATTTTTTTTATTGAATAAAATAAAAATGGTAATAATGCTGTTTGATTCTCTTTTTGTTTTGCCTTATTCTCATTGGCAGGAGCACATGGCGTAAGCAACAGGGAATATGAACAAATGAGTGGTTATAAGTTCAGTGTAATGAGGTGTAAGCTCTAGCAATGACCTTGTGGTATTTTTTTTTATTTTGTGTATTTGTGTAATGGTGTCATTTATGTTTAAAATAAGTACGGTATCTCTATGCTATTACTGCAAGCAGTTGAAATCAAAAATGCATGTGCAGCCATGCTGGTATGAGATTAAAAACTCGATTTGTATCCTTGTGACACAGTTGAGTGTTTGTTTTGTGTCTCCTTGGTGTATGAAAACACATTTATGCATTGCCTTTCTCATTCAACCGTTTTATGCATTTTTCCACATGGTGCATATAATTTGATCTCAAGGTTTACCAGGCAGGAATAGATAATTTTGGAAATTTTGTTGAAAAATACTGTTCAATACTGGGAGTTTCACAGTTCAGGGACTCCACATGTACTCTGCATAAAGCTATGGCCAAAATGATCCCTACTCCTAACAGATTTAAGATTTTATAGATTCTCATAGGAAATGAAAAGATAACTACATAAAACAAAAATAAAATTTAAAAGTCTCATATACACTCCTAAATAATTAATAGAAAAATATTGATAGGCATGTCAGCAGTCAAAGCCTTCTGATATTTGCTGATCATCTTTTGCATGTTTCTATTAGTATAATGATCTTTGGTGACATGCTCCAAGTCATTTAGGTCAGAAGCCCCCCTTGCCATTATCCTAATCCTTCATTTACTCCACAGATTATCTATCAGATTAGAGTCAGGAGTCTGACTGGGCCACTCAAGTCAGAAGGACCATTTAGGTCAAATAAAAGTTTACTTGAAACATATATCTTCCAGCTATATGAATAATGTAGCCTCCACTACAACAGAATAACATGATTTTTTCCAATATAATTTTTTTGAAATACTTTGTTTTCTCATAATAACCTGTTAACAAACAAAGGTTTATCTTGTATTAGCAAAACGTTAAAACATATACTTATGCATGACAGCAAACGTGAAAAGAGCTGAGTAAGTGTGAAAACAGCTTTAGAGAGCAGAACAGAACAAAGGCTTAAATTGCACACCACATACAAGCTTGACTCTTCAATTTGACTGGCAGTTTGTTTCCTGTGAACATCTGGGGTCCTTGGAAAAAGTCGAGAAGCTTGGTAGCTAAGCACAACAGTGTGAAGGGGCGAGCCTGCCATCTGCCAGACACTATTATCTCTCCCTGCACACACTCATGAGCTGCATCAGACTTAAGGTTTCTGCAGAGAAAGACTCCCATAAAGCAGTCAGCCAAAATAATAACAGTGCCAGTGTTTTCAAATTAAGTGCCGCTCTCATCTCAGGAAGCCATATGTGGCATGCAGACATATAGTGCAAGTTTCAATCCTGACTGTACACTGACCTTTTTTCTTTTTTCAATTTCCCTTCTTGTTTAAAATATGTCTTTCTCAATAACACACAGGGAAAGCAAATAAAAAATATAAAATAGCAACGTTATGAAAACAGAATTTGAAATGGCAAATAAAAGCAGACGGTGGCAGCTCAGATATTACCTTTTCTGTACCTCGATAGATATTTCCATCTATTCGTCCAAACAAAATACCATCGATGTATACAAAGCTATTTCAACAACTTTATTAGAAATCTGAACTACCCTCTGTTTTGACTTTATAGGCAATAAAAAAAAGTTTTCCACTTCCAGTGCGCATCAGAGAAGCTTGCAGACTGTCTGATCCATAAGGCATGTAAAATTAGGGAGAACAAATTGGCCTTCTTTAATGCCTATATGGAAAAGAGGCCAATACACCTCTCCAAATTATTCAGGCTCCAGGTGCTGAAAACAGATGTGGTCAGTGAAACATGTCTGGAGTACTGACAAGATGACGAGGCAAATGATAAAGAGAAATGAGTACAGAATGGCTTTCCATCAGCACAAATCTCTCATCAAATCTGGGATTTCATCAACACCGCAATCTTCATCCATCACTCTATGAGCTTATCAGGGGCCTGAGACATGCATTGTTTCTCTGAAAAAGCTCTACATCCCAAAATCAAAATACTGCTGAGAACATCTGAGAAAAAAAATGCCCATAAAAGTGTTCATCCCCTTGGAGGCTTCAGGTTGTAACTGCTGTTGTAAATAATGGCAAGGTTACTAGAATTTGGCAAGAATTTGGGAAAAAGGAAAGCAATTATTTTAATTTTAAAGTGAAAACAAAACATGTCACTTCATCAATATCAAAAAAGATAACATGAGCATTTGCTTAAATATGTACCGCATGTGACATTAGATGCATCACTGGCTGCCCTGAGTCGGACTGGATACGTCTCACTCAGGCTGGCACATCTGGTCAATCAACTCTCCCTAATAAGCTCGAGCTTTGTCAGGTGGCTTTGGGATCAATCTTTTTTAATGTTCACCATAAGATTGTAATATGAGTCAGATCTGGTCTTTGACTGGGAGCACCTCAGTGTGCTTTGCTGGTTATTTGGGCGTCACTGTCTTGTTGAAAATCATGTATCCTACATTATATTTCACTGACAGTCAAATCAGACCATCCTCATGGATTTGGCAATATTTTCTGTTTTCCCAGTGCCTGTTGCATAGAAGCACAACCAGAGCATGATGCTGCCATTGCCATGCTTCATGGTGAATAGACTATTTATTGATGATGTCTGCTTGTTGGTATTTGTTGTGTGGTTGAGCTGCACGGCTTCAGGAAAAATAAACAACTGTGACAATGTTGCTGAAAGAAAACGTTGTCCAACATGTTGTATTCATTATTATCTTTTGCTTATCCGGAGTCAGATGGGGGGACAGCAGCCTAAGCAAAGACGCCCAGATTTCCCAGCCAATTGGACCAGCTCCTCTGGGGGAATCCCAAGGCGTTCCCCAGCCATCCAAGAAATGTAGCTCCTTCAGTGTGTATTTAGGCACGGTTTAGTTCCACTACAGTTCATGGTTCACAGATGACTCCTTGACTTCCAACAACATTTTTCACAACTGCCTTGTTGGAAAAGGGGACAAAGACCACTAAAAATTTCTAATCAGACGAACATGAGCTTTTGACTGTACACCTTCCCAGTCAGACCAGTTGTCAGTCAGCAAGGGAGTGTTGGGTTATTGCAAAGTAATGTAAATTTTTGTTAACCCTCCACTGGTAGTTGATCAGGTTTGGGGTCAATTCTTTTGAAATGTTGAGGACAATTTGCTCACATTCCAATGACCATATCTGCTTTTATCATTTCTATGTTTGACATTATTAGAAAGCTTAGAATTCAAAATCTGTAAATAATTAAAAATTCCCCTGGGGAGACTTGTTCTCGATTTTGTTGTGGCTAGTCACAGATTAACCTGATGTTTTGGAAAGCTGAGCTCTGGCAGGCCTGTCAAACCACAAAAATCCAATAAATAAATAATAAATGATATCAAAAAGAAGCTGATGACAACATGAAGCAGACTAAAGTGTCTGAAGAAGCAGCATTTAATGCCCCAGTTAAAAAAAAAATTCCACAATTAGTGACTGCAAACGATTAAGAGCATTAAAACATGGAGCAATGGTGAATCTTACCCATCCTATCAGAATTAATTTACGGATGTACAGATTGCACATTTATGGGCACAAAAAACACAGTAAGCCTTTATTTTCTTACTGAAGATATGCTATTAGGTTTCAAGTTTATCCATAATTAAAATAACGCTTTATTTAAAAAAATATATATATTCATATTTACTCATAGGTTATCCTTGTCTATTTATCTGAAACATGTCATTGAAGGAATAAAATAGAAGAAGTCTGTAGGATACAAAATATATTTCTTACAGCACTTCACAGGGTGAAATCTATATTTCTAGATTTAGGTACAGTATTTCAAACTGGGTTTGCGTATCGGGGGGTCAGGTAAGAAACTGAACATTAACAGTATATAACGACAAAATCTGTCTCACAACCTGTGAGACACCTGGACAAAATAACCAAAATAATGAGCAATGTTTGCATGTCTCTTACCTGAGGGGTTGAGCAGCCGCCAGGTGATTAGAGGGTCCGGCCTGCCGCTTGCCAAACAGCTGAGTGTCACGTTGCTGCCCTCATTTACAATGATGTCTTCTGACACCTTGTAGATTGTAGCTGGAACTGTGGACACAAGAGATTTGACGTGTGATTGCACTGAAGCCAGAGTATAAATAATCTCATGAATGTTTCACATAACTCTCAGAATACATTTTCACATGAGGCAAATAGTGATATAAAACAGGGATGACAATGAAAAGAATGTATTGCTCTTGAGAGGTTAGGTGGGTTTATAGAAAACTTTTTCTGTTAAAGTTTGCCATTAGAGGTAGTTACAAAAAACGTGTTGAAAACAAAGATCTCAATAAGCAATTTAATCTTCTGCCCTGGAGCTCAAGCTCAAATAGACAGATTGGTTCTTCTGTCCGGTGGGAGATCCGACAGTTGTTTAGTGCTGATTTTGAGTCAAACATATCTTGAGAACGTGGGCTTTAATGCATAATTCATAATGTATAGGTTAAAGGTTGAGTTTACCTTCCTTTTTGTATTCAGGGGTCTCTGATTATTATTCTCCTTTGCAACCTCTGTTTACTCTGGACTCCCAGTCCTGTCACTTTTAATGAAATAAAACATAAATAAGTAAAAAATAAAGCTTCAAAACGAGAGATTTGGGAGGAGAAACGAGCTCTGACATATTCTGAGCGTAAATGTGATAAAGCAAGTCATCAGCTAGCATGTAATCAATCATGACTGATGCAGAGGGCATTCATCAAGAGTTTCAGAACTCTAAAGTGGCCTAGATGAATAATAGTAAAGCAGAAATGCAGAAATAATGACGAACAATGGTTGATATAATGAACTTCATTCATGTTTGGTTTAAATCAAGTAAAATACCCTTTTTTCCTCTTAAACATTGATTTTGGAACAACTTGAGGTTTTACTGTGCAACATTGAATGAGTTTGAAAATCTAAACCATTTTTTCCTGATCTGAGCCCATCTTTACAAGCTAAAACTTGCCTTTCTTTCAGTGTGATCTTATAATATCAGTAAACAAAGAAATACCCATGTGCAGTCTAGTCTGAATGCAGGTTTGCCTTTCATATTAATATTGACAGAGAAACTATTTCCCTGCAGTGGTCATGCAACCCATTTTTTCCAAGATTAAAATAGTATTTGCTTTATGGATTCTGGAAATTACAGAAAAATTCACCAAAGTTATATCATAAACTCCGATGCAGGGTGTATGCTGTTGAGACTGAAGTTAGGTGGCATGGAAACAAGCAAACCAAAAATACAACAGCCCCTTGTTTTATGCTTTGCTTTGTACAGAGAATTGAAGCAGGACCTTTTCATTCTGTCAGTTTGACAGATGCGGTCAAAAGCATTCAATCATAATCTATTTTTACGTGTAATTTAAAAAAAATAATTATAATTACATTTAACTGCATATACTTTTCACTCAGTTTAATCAATGTTCAACAAGCTGAACAGAGAATTCACATATCTCAAATTGATAATCTGGATAAGGCGCACCAGACCCGCTCCAAAGACTCCGTAACTGTCTGAGATACACAGAGTTCATTGTCCAGGTCAGAGATGATAATTAGATGGTATTTCTTTTTTATTGATTGTTTTTATTAGTGTTAGAAAAGAGACTTTAGTTCATAATAGAATACTAGAATACAAGTTTTCTTAGTAAACCAAACATTAAGCTGTTGAAAGCTATGCACAGCGATTACAATTTCACCAAAGAATTGGCTATGAAATCAATACAGACAGGTTATATTGCATTCAGTGTTGCATATGGAGCATAAATTTTGTAATTCTAATTTTATTGTTTCCAATAAATAGACCTTAAAGAAATGTTATCTTTAATTCACTGTATGATCGTTTTTATAGTGGAATTAAACTTAAAACAAAAACCCTGTTATGTTTTCAGAAATGAGTGCAGTAAAAGCCAACAAAAGGTCTTCATTTGATCACTGTATGGACAGGAATACATGAATTGCTACATATTGTTGAATTTCACCCGATAAGTTGGGGAGATCTTGGTTAGACAAATAGTCAAAAATATAATAAATATAATTAAAAAATAAAGTTGCATTCCTGCACACTGGTTTGATATTCTCAAACCAAGTTGCTTGCTGGTAAGAAAACCTGATTTTGTGCTGAAAGTGAGATTTTAACAAGAAAGATAAACATGAGCCACCTACTCTTCACCATCAGAGCAGGCCAGTCACATGTGGCAGACATGAGTGGATACTCACAAGTTCCACAAAGAGTATTCCCTTTATTGCTCTGGTTGTCCTAAATTAAGATCCCCATATGAGAGCAGGGCAGCTCTAACTTAACTATTCTGCTGAATAAAATGTGATAGGAGTCATCACTGAATTGTCCTTGTATCCTTTAACTTGTTTGCAATCTGATGTTTTACAAAATACTGTATTTGATTTTAAAGTCACTGAGGATGGTCTCTGATCACTATATGCAAGCATTTATGAGCAGCTCTCAACCTGCAACTGACTCTCCATATAGTAAAGGTAATGTTAGGTCATCAAGCTTTATAGTATCGCAAATACATGTCGTTGCTATATGAAAACGGTTTCCCTCATTTAATATTCACGGTATATATGGCCATGGATTGATGGAACTTCAATCCTTGTTTGATCAAGGAAATGAATCACAGGACTAATTCCATAGTTGATCCCCCAAATTTTTTTCATTATGGAAATAAAATCCTACAGTACGCGTTTATTCTTTGAGAGTTCTAAATTGGATTTTAAGCCATTTTGATTATCACTGAAGGCTACCATTCTACCATTGTACATTGTAAGAAATAGATCTTCTATTTTACCCTGCAAGAACCACTAACTGGCGTAAAGGAAGTACCTTGTAGGACAGGCTTTGGAGACTGCCAGCGTAGCAGTATTTTGAGTCTTTAATATCCCCATTTATTACCATCTGCCAATGCCAAGGACAAAGACAAAGAGTGCTGCTTTTGACTCATTCTGCAGATAAGACACACACTGCCACTTCTGACGTACATCATCAGGATCCTGAAGTATACAGGAAAATAATAATGTTGACCCTTTTCCTATTTGACATAAGTTCATGTTTCAGTTCAGGGCCAGAGCCTCTCTCCACAAGAGGATTAGTCCCTTTTATTGCTCAACAAATAGGCAACATGCAGTCAAAAATTTGGTTTCAGGGTGCCACATTAAATTTAGTTTAGGCCACACATAAGCTGGAAAGAATTTTCTTCAAGGTACTATTTTTTTAAGACAAGGCTTTCAGGTTTCTTTTTGCCTCTTTGGAGATGTCTCAAAAAAATCTCCTTTGTATGTCCTGGTGAATATATCTTTCTGACACTTGTGACAAAATATTTTGTAAGAACATGGAGAACAGAGAATAATTAGAGTAAAAAATATATTTTTAAAGTAGTTTATTCTGCCTCTACAAGCAGAAATGTTTTAACTTAACTATTAAAATCCAAGTTGTTTCAACGAGGCTCTTTGTAGGACTTATCAACAAAAATGTTGCTGTAAATTTGAGGATACTAAAGGGCTGCTTCTAGTAGGTCAGCTAATTGTGAAGGGTTATCCTTTGCCAGATGCAGCTCTAGTCATTAGTAAAACTCTCTCTCATCCCTTATTGTGGGAATGTTTTCAAATAAAGGCCATCAATGCCAAAAAATGATTGGCAATAGATACATGTCAACCATAGAATAAAACCTTTAATGCTGAAAAAAAAACAAAAAACAAAAAAAAAAAAAAAACAAACAAACTTGATACTATGGCATAAAATCATCTTGTAACTTGACAACAACACTGAACATACAGCCAGAGCTAACATCAAAGCATGTCCATGTGCAATTTAGTCCAGTCAAACCCATGACCGAAAAACCTGTATCGCAAGAATGGAAAATTGCTGTTCAACGTTGTTCTAAACACAAATAGCATGAGATATTTGGGTGTTTTGCAGCTCTTTTGCAGAAATGAACCAAAGTAATGTTCAGACTATAGATATATATGATGGATGTCTCTATGAATTATTGACACCAAGGGGCTGGGAGCTAAATTCAAATGTATTCCACTGTTTTATGTGCAAAATATCTTGTAAGCAATTTAATCCTTTCCCTCTACAATTATACGCTGCCTTCTGAGACAGGAAATTCTAGTTTAGTATTTAGAAGTTAATGATTGTAGGCTGATGTAAGAGTTGTTAATTGGTCCAAATCAGGACTTTATGATTGTTATGCCTAAGACACTTTTTCCCATATATCCAAATCGACATTAACAGCACTGCGTGAACAGCACACCTTTAAAATCTATACTGAAAGCTTTCAATGATATGGAGCAAAACAGTCATTTGTGAACAATGTATTGTGTGGGAATTGTTGTTTTCTAAATCTGATAGTGTTGAACTCATTGCTCATTCCTTCATATCGACCGTATTTTCAAAGAAACGGTATTTCAATCTCTGATTCCCCAGCAAGGGTATTATTGGAGCTTTATCTCTGCACAACAACACTAACAGCTTTTTTTCCATCCAACATCCCTCCATCTCTCTGTCTCTCGCACTCACACACATAACGCCCCGCTGGAAACCATCTGCCTAATACCAACTGACAGGGCAGTCACAATCATGCCACGCAGCATCTTCACCGAAGTCATACAGAGTTATTGCTGTAGTCAAATGACCTAGCAGAAATGAAGATGTGCTTCCCAGATGTGGCAAAATGAAACAAGGGTTGCTGAGGCGGCGGGCTCTCCATAGAAGTGACAAAGGACCAAATTGTCAATTGTTTTTTTTTTTTTCAAAATAGATTTTATTTATTTATTTTCATCTATAAATCAGCTGTTGGGGTCTTGGTGGGGAAGACTGATGAGTGCGAGGTGTGACTGGCAAATAAATCTTCAGAAGCTGATAAAATAAATGGATTGGGAGGGGACGCAACAGCTCATGCTGCGATAATCCTGTCGCATATAAAAATGGGGAAGGAGGGACAGAAGTGTGGGCGAGAAAGGAAGACGGAGAAGACATGAGAAAAGCATAACAATGGGGAAGAAAAGAAGGGTGAATGACATTTCAACTCGTGCGGCCGCACAGCGCCTGGTGTTCAGCTGTCGGCAGTGACAGGGGGTGGGTGAGGGCGTCATCATAGGTCAGCCTTCAAGGAATATTTGTGGAAAGGGCAGCTAGCTGAAAAGAACTTCCCCTCCAAAACTGCAGGAAAGATGGCATGCACAGTTAGCAAAAGTTTTACCAATGAAATGAGTTATATATAAGATGTTTAATATTCTGATAACTGTTTGTTCTTTTCAGACCTTGCTTTAGAGGATTAATATCCTTGTTTACCATAATTCAACTCATCCACCATGCCCAGTATCATCTATATTCAAATACAACAGGTTGTATTCCGCGGTGGGAGATTTCCCTTCTTTATGGCAAGTTTCCCAACCACAATAACAAAAAATACTAAATGAAAAAGCAAGGAAACCACCACCAACAACAACAACAACAAAAAAAGATTTTTGGATAAAAAAAGTCAAGGTCCTCAGACAGAAACAGAAAATTAATTAATCTCAGATGAAAACAGTTTTAAAAATATACAGGGACCCTCATTTCAACTGCTATTTCAAACTTCAAAGACAGTGATATAATGCGAACACATAGAAAGAAAGAGTAATTAGAGGAAAAACGTGTTCATGTCTGCAGGTTTATGTCCTTATCACAGTATATTAAGCAGAGAGGAAGAGGAAAAATGAAATAAAAAGAACCTCAGGCAGTTCCTGACTCCAAGTGTCAAGCTTTTCCCAAAGAGAAGAAGTGTCTCTCAGGGAATTCAGGAAAAAAAAGACACTTTCTTTACTGACTGGATAATTAGAGAATGGACAACTGCAGAAAAACAGGCCAAAACAGTCACTATGTAAACAATAGTGAAATAGAAATGTACTTATTATGTTCTACTCAGAATCAGTATGTAATTCTGTTCATGTGCAGTAGCAATTGTTTAAAAAAGGAGCAGAAAAATATTTCACATCTGTGTTATTTCAGTTTTCTGTTGAAGACAAACGTGACTACAGTTGGAAAATTTCACAAAGATGGGGACAAGGCTACTGACATAATTAAAAAAGCAACAATTCTATCGAGCATTTACCTAGAATTCATGAGCATCGCTTCAAGGTCAAATAAAGTAGATAATTTCAAAACTAATCAAGCTCTTTAATAACACTTTATGTATACAAAAACAAATTTAACCAAAGTGATATACACAAACAAAACATTAGATGATATAGAACAGACATAAAGAACAACAAAAAACCGAGTGCAAGAAATTGGAAAGAGGTTTCATGTTTTCTCACAACAGACACCAAGAAGCAGGAAGAGAGAAAAAAAGAGGGTATGAAACCATTGCAAACCCCAATGGAAAGTCTTCAATATTCCCACTTGTTATAAACATAGAAATAAAAACCTGTCATAAAATCAATACAATATTCATGTCAAAAGAGACAGGAAGTAAGTTTGCCTGCATTTCAAAACCATTTACAATGCAAAGATCCTCAGTGGATGTGAAGTGCAGGTTTACAACTACAGTAACCACATGTGTCTAGATTTTCCCAGAGATAAAACTACGCTGCCAATCATATTTCTGAAATTGCTGGAATAACTTAGAACCCATTTGAAAGGATCTTCACCCTGTGCTTCAGCTGTCCTGCTGAAACCCCAATGGGTTTAAATCGCAGTCATAACGACAGACAAGAGCAAACACCTCAGTGAGATCTGAACCTCGTTGAGGAGTAGGTATAGCATTCTGTCAGATGATTAAGATGTATTGATTTGGAATATTTTGCAATTGAATTGTTGAAATCAAATAAACATTTGTGATTTTATGCCCCTATGAAAACTCAAATTGAAGGGTGAGACAATCTATTTGGCAAAATACTTTATGTAGACCAGAGGGAAACTGTATAGTAATATTTTTATTATAACAGACTATCACAGCTGTGACAGGCAGCAGATCTGTTTGGGAGAAAATCCAGGGTTCATCCCTGTCCGGGACTAAAGATGAGTAGCAAAGGTGGTCCTACTTCTAGTCCCCTTAAGTTCAGATGAATAGAAATCACATAAAAAATGACTTTGGCTTGCAGAAATTATGCAAAAGAGACTTGACTGCTGAGTTTGAATAAACCAAAAGAAATGATCTTTAGCTGATCTTTTGCCCTTACCTACTTGGGGGAATTGTCAGCAGCTGACGAAACCCATTTGAAAATCAGATACTGAGGCATAATTCAAAATAAGGTTTATCAAGTCAGTAGTTTGACTTGATCGTGGTCCTTAGGGTGTTTGTCAATAAAATGATAAAATATAGTTAAACCATTTAGAGCATGGCATTGCAGAGGAATGATACAGTATATACACTAAAGAAATGCTCTTCAGTACCATAAAACATTTAACTGGTTGTTAAACTGCTATTGCCCTACATCTAAATTTAGACTTCTAAGTTCTCCTATGATGCTTTTCTCCTTTTCTGAATTAATTTTGTATGCAATAAAATCTTATATTTTCTAATGTAGCAAAAAAATAAATAAATAAATATCACCCAATGTTCTTGTTAGGTTAATCTCAAATAAAAAAAAAATCTATAAATTGGGTTCTGAACAGAAGCAGGGAAGACAGAGGAAAACACAATGAACCTTTGCCCACCTGTATTCTGTCACATTGCTTTATCTTCAAGCTAAACTGTTCATTACAATGCAGAGATTACGGTGCCAAACTCCTCTCTCTTGTTTAGCAGACACACAAGAAAGGACAAGACAGCTTTAGGATTTGCAAAATTCATCCCCATACCTACTGGCTTTATGGATAGAAAATAGGAAGCAGAATCCTAAATGAAAGACTTTTTCATGGTGCTTTGACACTGCCACAGTTCGTTTTTTTAACATCAAAGATGTTATCGTACTGTACAACAATAACAGATTTATAAAGATTGAGGTGTGTGTATAACATTATGAATGTTTTGTATTTTTGCCCTATATGAGCTTTTTTTTTGCCTTGCCTAACATTTACCCCCCACTGGCTCTCTGTGTGACATTTGGAGGAGGGATATGGAAGCCAGTGCATAAGAGGCATATGATTATGCTCAGCTAATTTGAGACCATTAGAGGATAATCAGGAGAAAGCATTTGCAGTTTTTTTTTTTTTTTTTTGCTTTTGACTTTTAGTGCTTGCAAGCATTAGCACCAATTAACTCCTTTCTATAAAGAAAGTCAGCTCAACCAGGGCAGCCGTTGTCAAAACTGAGAGACTGAATCACGTCGTTTTAAATAAGCACCTGCTGTGATTTAATGCTGCTGTGTGTTTATGTCTACTTCCTCAGCAAGCTTATTTTTAGCCCTTTTGCATGTTTACAATATGGCACCTTAAACCCACAAGGTAATATGTTATTGTAAAAGGTAAAAAAAACAACAATTAAGTGGCTTAATGCATTCATGCTGATTAAAGTAAAAAACAAAACAAGTAACATAATTTATGCATATGAAGACTTCAGAAATGGTTGAAAAAGACATTGAAACCCTAAGCTAAAAAAATGCTTACAGAACATAGAAAGCATCTTTACTAACTATGTAAAAAGAATGTTTCAACAACTGAACATTCTCCTTCCATCACTGCATATTTAACTTGCATTTCAGTGGTATAGAACTTTTGCCGTTTGAGCTTACATTCCTCCAGCATTGCCTTTTCACTCCCATGATGCAATCACATCTGTCATTTGATCACAAAACTCCAACACAGATATCAAACTCTATTCAAATAAAAGTTTACAAAACAGTCAAGTAAATTAGCAATTTAGAATTTATCCAGGAAAAGAATAATTTAGATTGATGATAAGTGATGCTAAGCACTACATGAAAAATTTGTTCCAATAGTAGCACATTAGCAGAACTGTTCCTATCACTGTCCTAAGCGATTTCTTTAATTATGCTGTTCTACGGATGCTGGAGGACACACTGAGCACTTCCCCACTTTGCTTCTTTCCTCAACTCTCCATTATTCACTGTTATTTCAACAATTAACTTTCTATTTTCTCTCCGTTTTGTTTTTTCTTTCCATGGAAGTTACATGTGGTCTAATATTCTGTTTTGCTGTATTAGCTTCTTGAAAGGGGTATCAGCTGAGTTACAGCCGTCAACAACTAAACATTCTCCTTCCACTATTAATTTTTATATTTATTTAAAATAGAAAATAAAATGCTGAATTAACTCTGACTTGTGACTGGTAAAAAAAAAAAAAAAAAAAAAGCATGATGCTGCCATCACTATGTTTCACATGGTGAGTCCAGGGTAAAATCTAATTTTGGACACCTCTGACCTACATGTTGCCTTTCTCAGGATTGAAATTTTGCAGTTGCAACAGTGCACTGTTTGTGACAAGACAGGAAGCGGTTTGACAGGAGCCCGAGCTTGATGGTTATGTTGCTATTTTTAGTCAGTTGAATCACACACAAACAGACATTTTGTCCAACCAAATCTTACTCAGTGATCAAATATGTGGTTTATCACTTTATTTACTCATCTTTAAACCAAAGTTCGATCTCATGAAAAGCGACCTCCTTGTGCAAACTGTAGGAACGTGGATTGTTTGCGTTAAAACCTGAGGTGACTTGTCTGCAGTCACACAGACAGATTCTTGCCTAGTGACCTGGAAATGCAAAGCGGACTTCTCACTAACTACATTTCCACTGCACATATGCCTTTCACCATAAATTGAAGAAAGGAAGAAAAGGAAGATAAAAAAAAACACAGAAAAAAAGAACTTTTGTTTTTTTCTCATTTCTCATTTAGCCGTTAGCACCTGCAGTGCTTTAAAAGCCCAAGACGAATGAGAAACTTTCAAAGGAAACACAGAATGTAACACAGATGCCATGGCCTACTGGCGATTCCTGACTCAAGGAGGTGAAGAAGAGCTTTCCATTTCTGCTGACTTTTAACAGTGTGCTAGGGCTATCAGATTTCCATCCACTCTGTTATAATCCTCGAGTGATTTGTGGACCCCCAAGGTGATTAATTAAATGGGTAGTTAAATTTTTTAATATTATTATTTTTCATCCAGTTGATGGTTGGGCTCAGGGCAGCAGCTTGTAAATCGCCTGAACATTTAATTGGTCTCTGCACTAAAACGTGGAGATCAAGAGATGCAAGGCAGGAAGGTCCAAGAGCAGTTTTTCTCTAAGTGATGGAAAAGAGGGGATCAAAGAAGAGAAAATAACATAACATTAAACATTTTTACTCATTGTTTTCAGTTAAATATTTAAATACCCTGAACAAATCTACCATACTACAACCACAAATCTATATGGTATTGCATTATAGAGAGGAGCAAAAATTCGATATGCTTTTTCCCAATTTTATTTACAAAATAAAAATCTAAAATGTTTGGTGACCATTTGTTTTAAGCCGACATATATGCTACCAATTGCCTTAAGAAGTCACCTAATTAGTACATAGATTAATTTAATCTCAGAATAAATCCAATTGTTTTACAGACATTTGGTTCAGAACAAAACATAAAACAAAGGAACAGGGAAACCCTGTAACTCAGGGTTACGTCATAAAATTATACCTCTGAACACATCAAGTACTGCTAACTTTAAAATGGAAAGATCGCATCACATCAGCCAACCTACCCATTTATATGGCCTAACACTTAACGGCCATGAAAGGAGATAGTTAAAAACTGTGAAACAAGTCACCTTTGCTTTGTCATTTCAAAAGTTTTCTCAATGAAGACTCGAAGGTTGCTGGACTGAACTTTCTTACACTGTTATTCCACTACACTTATCAAATATTTATTTTGTGTGTTTACATACTTCATCTTTGAATTTGAAAACTGGCAGAGCTTGAATAAAATACGTCAATTCTTTGACTAATTATTTATAAATCTCAAAAATATGCAGGCGTAATGGTTTGTCTTTACAGAATGACATTTTGCCTCTATGTTCTTCTCAGAAAACGGCATTTTAGAAAATATTTTTCATTTATGGTTAATTCTTATGCATTTGAAAATAAGGTCAAGTTTAAATGTTTTTGCAGACCACTAGTGTGTCTTATTGACACCCCCTAATTTATAAGAAAGCCTGAGGTTGAAAAGATTGACATACAGAGCTACTTCTTTGTTCACCCAGGCAATAAAAAGCGGTTTAGATTACAGTGTGGCTTACTGTGGCATTCAGATGGCCTTTCAATGTAATTCCCCTGATTCTCAGAGATTCTTAAGTATGTTCCAAGGAAGTGAAACTAATAGTCAGCCCTAACCAATCAATACTACCTGATTTATACCCATTTGAGACAATCTGCTAAAGTTGAACGTGGACTCTTAGAGTTTGTATTTCTGTGTTCATGTGTCAGTGAGGAAGTAACAAGAGTCCTACATGCTTCGTTTATAAAGTATTTTAATTAAATCTGAGAGGCAGCCAGGAGGCATTCTCATCAGGCTCCCAAAACATCTCACCTGATTCTTTTTGATTCACTTCGAGCTCCCCTCAGACAATACAGCTCTTTGCCTTGAGCCCAGTCACCTAAGCCAATTTCATGTGCTTCTATTATGAGACATTACTGTTCTGGTCATGATCCAAATTTCATGTTCATGGGTAAAGGTCAGAAAATAGATGTGTCAGTTACCTCTCAGATATAAGACACAATAGCACATGACGTCCTTCTCATTGACAGCCTCAACCTGGCAGAACAGGTTCATCCTGCTCTTGTTACAATAGTTCCCAGCCAGATCTCAGAATATCCTTAAATAGGATTATGAAAATCTTCATATTAAGATGAAGATTTTACAAAGGTGCAGGTAAATCGTAAAAAAACATGTTTTGGCTGCTTCTATATACGAAGGAGCCTTAAATGATATGTCTGAAAACATTCAAGTAACTTCCCAATAAAATTATTATATTTATAAGAAAACTGTATTCTTTATAAGAATACTATGCAAGACCTGACAGTATACACATAGGGGATCAAAGCAAAAAACAAAATGTGCCCTTTAAGGAGCTCCAGGGGTTATTTAAAGGAACAATGGTAAAAGTAAAGGTCATGATTGGGGTGTGTAGGTGTGTATTCTGTGAGAATGTGTGTCTCACTTTTTCAGAGGATCTCTGCAGGTGAGCTTTTCTATCTGTGCACAGCTACACATCAGGTTCTTTATCAGACTCTGAGGACTTTAGGAGCTGCATGAAAACCTCTTTCCAACAAGTGATCTACTTTGTAGGGTAGTATCTAGTCTTGTTGTTTTCTAGGGTCAAGTTCCCCTGTGTTTTAGTGCTCCAAGGTTGCTATTAAGTTCCTCTTCTTGGGTTTTCTTCAACAAACCTCAGTTTGAAATGTGCATTTTTAGTGTAAAGCCTAAATAAATGCACATCCCAGTGAATAGTTTGCATTTTTTTCTGTTTTGAGAATCACAAAGACAGAGCAGTCTTGGTTAAGTGTTACAAACTCCGTTAATAAATTGAACTTGGCCATTGCTTTAAGATTCAAAACAATAAAATGAGTTACAACAACTTCAAATTTGCTCAGTTTTAACACCAGGTGATAGAATACTGGGCAAAGTGGTTTGCACAGATAAATATATTATCATATCCTCAATAGTGGTTTGAATCATGGAGCCATGAAAGAAATATGAGCTATAGGGGGGAACAGAAAACAGGTATTTTTTTAGCTGAGAACCCAAATGTGCATGGTATGGAAACATCTGCGCTCTCCAAAGTGCCACAGCAATTAAACATCTTGCATAATTTCATACTCCTGATCTATCTAACACAGTAAGCAGTTTAAAGGTTTATGGCCTCTGTGAGTGCTATAATACAACCAACACAAAACCAGGCATAGCCCTAGCTGTCTGAGAAAATCTCGTGAGCTGGTTCATCTTTTATCTCTACGAGGCTTAGGAGTGAGGTCAATCTTCTTGTTGCTAAACAACAAGAAGCAAGTGGAAAAAAATGGAGATTGTAATAATATGAATTTGTCTGTAGATGCTTGAGCTCCTACAATTGCTTCAATTGGGCTTGCAGTTCAAACACAGATGAAACGTTTAGGAAATTATGAATACCTTT
Organism: Gambusia affinis; assembly: GCF_019740435.1. Lineage (NCBI taxonomy): Eukaryota > Metazoa > Chordata > Actinopteri > Cyprinodontiformes > Poeciliidae > Gambusia > Gambusia affinis. The sequence goes on from NC_057873.1 coordinate 11,780,460, forward strand.
TTGAAATGCTTAGTCTAGATAAATGTCAAACCTGCAGAGTTCTCTTCTTCCATCCGTTAGAAGTTTATTAATCTGTCTTTGACAAAGCAGGGAATAGAGGTCACACTTTGGTGTTTTGTGATTTTTTTTTTTTTTTAACCACCTTATCAAAATGGTGCTGATGGACTGACTGGTGCAAATCAAAGGAGAAATTAGCATAACTAAAACAAAACAAGATACAAAAATAAGTAGCAAAAATTGAGAAAATTTTTTCAAAACAAGTTCCTCACATCTTGCTCGATTTATCTTTGACTTCAGAATGTAAAAATAAAGTGATGCCATTGTTTGGGTCAACTGAGTTAAAGGTTTGAACCCTCTCTTCCAGTGTGGTGGTTCTTGTTGTGTGAAGAACTGTGAACAGCTTCTGAAGTGGAAAACACCTGATACACTTAGCTGGAGTCTGCCACACACTGCTCTCCACGCCCACACACACACACACACACCCACGCACACCCACATCCACACGCAGGCGTGCACATGCACATTCTTTGATTGGGATCACAGCTGCTCTTTCTTCTGCAGGGAAATGCTCCTCATTTCCATCTTTCTTTCTCTCTTTAGTCTCTGTGGATGTCACCGATGTTGCTTTTGAATTTTACATTAGTTGCTTTCTATATAATCAAAACATTCTTCTAAGGATGCAGATGAGCTTTTTTCACCAATATCTTACATGTGCGTCTATCATTCTGTTCCTCAGTTTATCGGCTGCAATCAATCGCTCAACTCTTACATCATCACTGTCACTTTTTCTCCGGTATGTCTTTTATTTCTTTCTGCATTTTCCCTTGGGCTCCAGTGTAATGAGTAGGCTACGGGAGTTGAGTATTCTCTAGCTCTGACAAGAGATAACCCCATATGTTAATTTACCGAAGTTGTTAGTGCAGCATCTAACCTCTGCCAACTCTTGTGTATCTTCACAGGAAGAAAATATTGCCCGTCTAATCTGTAATTTCACAATTATAGTGTAAAAAGTAGGAAGATCTTTGATTATATTCTGTGACTGAACAGTTACTTTGGGACACCTAATCACTGGAAAGCAATATACTGTATCAAAATAGTTATTTTTTATGTTTTTACTAAGATAGTGAGACTTTTAGATATGCAAGAAAATGTAAAATAAATGAAAATTTTGGAGACTCTCTTCTAGTGTGGTAGTCTAAAAGTTTAATACCTAGAATATCCAGCTATTGAGTGGGCAAAAAAATCAGACTATGAATGCACCATTTTGAAAATTTTGGCATGTATCAACATCTGATATTATACCGTTATGGTCGATGACCAATATTTACTTATATAACACATATAAATACATACACAAACAACTATTGTGAAGTACAAGACAAATTCAATTCAACATTAGCCTATTTAATACATTCAACAAAGAACTTATGCAATAAAGCTCAACCAGGCTGTGTTATAGTTTCTACAACAGCTCAAACAGTACAAAAAAGAAGGCACTCCAACAGGAAGGAAAAAACTGTTTAAAACTGGTTTTAAAGATTGTTTAAACTGCTCACTCACATGCACAATGACACAAATTTACATAGACTGCACACAAAAACTATTTGCTTGTCACAATATCACTGACAGCCATTTTTTGTTTTATCAGACCCCACTATCACATTGAATTTGCTCAAAACAAAACCTATTAAACACTAAGATAACTCAGCTGCAGTCAAACTCATATTTCCTCAGTTAATGCTAAAACATGGCTTTTATCAACTCTAAATATTTGTACTTTACTAAAAAACTGCAAACATATATTTTTATTAGTTTTATTTCTTTATGCAATGTTAATGTGTATTTTTAAAAAAAGATCAACTAGCAAAACAAAAATTAGCATTACTTACTGCAAACTAGTTACCTTTATTGCAGTTATTGCAATTGTAGCATTTTAGTAAAGCATCTGTAAATCAAAAAGTTATGCTTCTTCACGAGTGTTTAGTACTCTGTTGCCACTCTCATGAATTGGTATGTAAAGCACTGCACCAGCGCCGGCCAGCATATGGTCCAACAAAATAGCATGCCAGACATCTGGTGGGGCAGCAGGGGATGTAGCAGCCAAGTACACTCACTGGAAAATGCTGAGGATGTGCATGAGTATGTAATCCATGCAAAGCACATGATGGATGTTAGAGAACAAATTTCAAACATCTTTAAAAGACTCCTTGCAAAAACATTTGTTTTGCTTCTTTTTCTTGTCTCTTATTCAAATAAAAAATCAGATACCCAATAAAGCACAGGAGTACTTTAGAAAAATATATCAGATTTTGCAAGATATCAATTCAGAAAATAATGAAAATGTAAATATTGTTGCTATTACATGAATAGCTGTTAGAGTATGCACAAAATAGTGACAAAAATGCCTCCATCAAGACTCACTAGGTCCTTTCGGAACTGCGGCTGGAGAAGTATTTGAGTGCAACACTTCGAAAAGCTGTGCTCTGCCGATAACCATACAGCTGCTGACTACTGGAAAGTTCCCAGAAAAAGAAGCATTTTTGAATAAGCTGGAAGGCCAATCAGGACTAAGCCAGTTGACTCTATGCAAAGTCCTTTTATCTTTGTAGGCTGGAATTAGCTGTATGAGAGTCAGGTTTAATAAATCCCATAACATATAGATGAAGAAGATGACATGAAGGATTAAATTGAAGCCGGTTTTCCCACAATGATAGGAACTAAACAGATCACCACACAATTAACCTGTTCATGTCGACACATTTTCTCTCACTCTAAAAATTCAGGGCAAAATTCATTTATTGTCGTAAACTGGACGACTGAGACAGACTGAACGGAAACTAGTTCTTGTCAAGAAAATTCATTCATGTTGACAATGAAGCCCTTGATACATCACGATTCTTTCTTCAGTGGAGTGTCCTTCTGTTTTTTGCTAGTTAAACGACACTTTCAGTGTATTCTTCCAAGCTGTCTCTGTTTACAAAAGTCATGTCAGTAAACATTTATAACATTTAAAGAGGTCTCAGCCTTCACCAGTGCAAATTTACTATACACAGGCCATAAAGTAGGTTTTCTTCTAGCTTTTTTGGAGAATGAAATGTGCAGGGCGTATTTACAAAGGGGTTAACTCATGAAGGTGTCTGGTATTTCCCTCATGTGTGCTCAGTTCCACACTTACTGGGATATACAAAGGAAACATGAGCTAATTCATTTATACACAGCATCTTATCCATCTGGATTTGTTTGTGCAAACACTGCTAAAACAAATATTTCCCATGTTTCATGTAAAGATATCCATGTAAAACAAGTAATCTTACCTTGTGGATGAGGCTGCTTTGCTATAGCCGAACTATTGACCTCTATAGCCACATGTACCCCATATGTGCATCGCAGTCTCTTATTATGACCTAGAATGAGTTGCTGCTGTGAGGCAATGCCAAGTTTCTTGCTTTGTAATGGCTTATGTGTTCTGATTTTAAAATAATTTATGATACAATGGATAAGGCATGGCATTGTATGGTCGGATAACAATTTTTAAAAAGGTTTGATACCACGTGAGCCATGTTGCTTATATCAAAACCAACACTGCTCATAATTCATTGGACATTGCAGGCACAGAAAAATGGAGAAAGAAAGATTCATTCTAAAATGGTCTGTTTTTCTGTCTGCAGACAGCAGAAGGAAGCAAAAAAGAGAAGCAGAGAGGTCTACAGGTTTGCAGTGCTGAGCTTGATTCAGCTCAGCCGTCAGGAGGCATCCAAAATCAGATATCTCCCAGCATGCCCCTGAAGCACCTGCTTGCACTGCTTACAACACTTCAAATGCAGACAAAGCTCTTTCTTGTGCTGCTTTCTCTGCTTTATGAATGTCCAGTTAGATCTCTAAGGAAAAACCCATTAATATTATTACAGAGCTCTGTTGGTCCTGCTTGGACAAATTAAATAGCTGCTGCTAGGTGACTTTGAACACCTTCAATATTGTTTTAATATCTCTGTCCAGAGCTGAACCACGGTGCTGATAGTGGGATCAAGTCTAGCAGCAGGATTGACCTTAACAGCAGCTGTGCTGAGAAGCAGAAAGTTTACACCCAAACACGCTTTCAGACAGGTGACCCAAAGTAATGTAGGCCACAGGAACAGCTGAGGAGGTGACAGAATTCTGTAAGGCCACAGTTTGGTGAAGTAATGACAGGCCTACAGATGTAGCATATCAGGGCGAATTTCTAAAAAGGCAGTCAGCATCCCATGTATTTTCATGTGCAGAACTGGGTTTGTTTACTCTGAAACAGCAAACGCATGCTGACACCACTTCTGCACACACTTCAGTTCATGTTTACCCCTCAAAGGAAGGCAGTCAGGTCAAGTTTAACTCTGCCACTCCATCTCACTTTCAAAGGCAAGTGTACCGAGCGCCATTTCGACGGGCTGTCCATCTAATTGACAGGCCCAGGTCACACAGAGGATGAAAAAATGATGGAGGGAAAGGATGCTGGCAGGTTCTATACAAGTAATGGGGATGCATGTGGGGAGCAGAGGCAGTCAAAAAGAAATAGTGGCCCTCTACATCAGAGATCAGACCATAGAGACGCTGGCCAGAACCGATGTCCGCCTGGTTACTCTGTGAAATACGACTCTTCTGGATCACCTGCACTCCCTAGTCAATATATTGCCACTGTCGTGTGTGTCCATGGGATGGTGCCATTTAAATGCATGACAGTTCCTCTCCACGAAGGGAGAAAAAAAAAAAGATTAAAGGGTATGCAGTCTTATTTTATTATTTTTATTTTATTTTTAGAGATTCTGCCTCAGAAAGCCTCAGCAGCCCAGGGAGAAAAGGGAATGGTAAATTGTTGCTTTCATTAAAACTTCAAGGAGTCAGTTTCATTATGAAAGTTCAAAGGCAACAGCAAATGTGTGTGGCTTCTTTCTCTCTGTTCTTCTTCCTCTGCTTCGTCCAACTGGCTTGCTGCACTGAATAATGTCCGCTGTGACAACTTCTTGTAATCTTGTCCCCAAGGGGACCTGTGCATATGGATGTGTGTCCTGCTGTCGCTCTGCTGTCGTGTTCACGTCGGGCATAATGAGGCATGGCACGGCTTACTGCTGGCCTTCACCCAGTCAGGGCTCAGCTTGGGCTTTTAAAAGTTTGAAAGCTGGACTTCAGTGTCCTGTTTACATAGAGAGTGGTAAAATGCTGAAAATAAGCTGCCTCTGGTGTTTTTAGAGATGCTTATAACAACTGAGGGGAAGTACATTTTTAACAACTGCACAGAAGTTTTATATTAAAACTGAATAAAGTAATTCCTTTTCAGATAGGAAAACTCTGCTTCTGCAAAAACTCAAATGACCGTATAGCAATGGTATTGAATTATGCAGTAATGTCAGTAAAGAATCTTTGCCATTTTTGCAGATGATGTACAAATGTATTTATTCCCTGAGTAACACACCCAATTTCATTGTGGCAACACAAACAACCTCATTTCAGCATGAGTCGATGTTTATTTGTAGGCTTGACTGAGACCTACATATATCATCTATTTTTAAACAAAGCAAAAATGCTTTATCAAACTAATGCCTAAACTTTTTATGTGGGATATCCAGCACACCCAAAGAATCCAACTGTGAGCAACACAGAAATAGCTGTAAACCATTCAGTAAAATTAGATCCAAAACTTTGCAGCAAAGGTGCTGAAGAAAATTAAGAAGAAAGATCATATTTTTCTGCTCAGCATGAGGCCTTGTTGAAAGTTATTTACTTGATGAACTCTGCGAGGTTTTCCTTGACTAGAAACATTTTAAACCAATTTGAATAATAAACTTAACTAGGAACAATGGGAATGTATCAATGGACTAAAAGGACTTTTATTGTAGAGTGCCATCAGACAACATTTGTTGTGAATTGGTGATACATACATAACCTGAACTAAATTGAATTGAATAGTATTTTGACACTATTCTTGGTAATATAATTCAAGCCTCTGAGATTGGAAGACATCCTTGCCATCACCCTAATTTTGAGCTTTGGCCATAACTGTATTACACTGTAGTGACAGGCAGAAACAACATCAATTTTTATGTGAAGTGTTGCTAAGCATTCAAGCTTTACATGCTGTGCACTGACAAGAATCAGCTTCATTTTTCAGTTTGACTTCTGCTTTCTTTCTCACCACTTGTAATTCCCACAGACTCTTCAAAATATACCTCCTGGGTTTCTTTATTTCAGAGTCGGGCTCTCTCCCTGCCCCACCACCCCGCAGCTGAGGCCAACATTGTCACTTTTTCTTTGTTCTCCCAAACCTTGATAGGGTTGCTTTATGCAGTTTGTTCTCACCGACTGCCCTGCTCTGCAGTGCTTTTTTAAAATGAACACTTGGTGTCTGCTATTCTTCTTCTGGCATCTTCTGCTTGCTCTCTGCAATATAGCCAATACCTTGCATCCAACTATGACACACTATAAGTCTTACTTCCTCACAGAAAAAGATTGCATCAACTGTAAACTGCAGTGCTTACTTGAATTGTTTCCAACATCTTACTTTCATGTATTTACAGACTGTCTGTGTGAAAGAGCTTTTTCTTTTATTTAGTTTTGCAGTTTAACTCCATTACCTACAGTACTGACCAAAAGTTTGAACACACCTTCTAATTGAATCCAATTAGAAGGTGTGTCCAAACTTTTGGTCTGTACTCTATGTCGAAATGTAGAATACACAATTCTTGTAATTATCAGGGATGCTAGAATTTAAAAACAATCCAAGAGCACCATTCATATTCATTGATATGAATTGGCTGTAACCTAAGACAGTTTGTACTGTGCACGTTAATACATATTATGGCATATTTAGTGTTTGAAGTATACACAAATATAAGCATTTTTAGGAAAGATTTCAAGTCTTCATGGACTTTAACTATTGGTACTTAACTCCCATGAATATTGGGGATCCTCTGTATTGCTTGATTTTCTCATGTTTCAACCATAAACTTCACAGTTTTCTCTAACTATATTTTATACATCAACATAAAGCAACAAGTGAAAGGAATTTCTAATGTACATACTTTTACTAATACAATCGGACAAGTGTGGTAATAGGTCCCCATTTACTCTGATGCTCCTACGTAAATTCTAGTGCAAGCAACTCCCTTTAAGTCATCTAATTTGTAGAGGAGATTTCACTGCTTTGCAATGTAAACAGCTGCAGGGATCCCCAGTTCAGGCAGGGAAATTGTTTATAGGACCAATATTGGTCATGCACCCCACAAGTCTGGTGTTTATGTCAAAGTGCCAGAGGTCAATCCATTTCCATAGCAAACATGTGGAAATGGGTGATCTCATCAAATGAAACTAAAACTGAACTTTATGGACTATATGCAATTTGTTATGTGTGGTGTTAACCTCTAGAACCCGGCAGACCTCTAGAACCTCCAGGGTTCTAGAGGTTAAGCTAAGACAAAATGCATCACTCCCTAGTTGGTCCAACAAGATCATGATAAAATAAAATACATCGAAATGAGTTCTTGTTAGGCAACAAAATGCAAAAATGTGCAAGTGGTATGAATAATCTAATAATTCCAATGCACTATATTCATATTTATATTTGACACATGATAAACATCTACATGCTCAGAGTTAGGTGGAAAACACATGACACAGTAGCTTTGCTCTCACTGTGAAACTGCAAACAGCTGTAGTACTTGTGGTTTAGAGGAAGTTTTGTTCTTGTATTTGCTTTTTCTCTTCGGAGAGTACAAGCTTCATTGATCTTTCCTAACATTCTTTATTTCAGACGGGGAAGGTGGAATCATCTGGGAGAAGGAATGAAGTCTGAGAGCCAAGCCTGGCGGCAGAACAAGCAATTATGTGTTTGTGGGTGTGATCATAGTTTTGTAGCAGGAGAGCCAGACAGACTGCCGATACCCAAAATGAATGAAAGCCATACAACAACTAATCCACTTCTACCCTACACATCTCTTTCAATTTCTCAGTCTTCTGGAGTGTTTCTAACTCCTGTCCAGAACCTTTATAGTTAGCTCAAGAAAAAGCAACAAAGCACCCCGGCAACAGCTCTTGTAAGTGTTGGAGGTAGTCACAAGATACACAAGTGAACAGTAAAGATGGAAAGATGAATGAGAGTCAAGACTGGCAAAGGTGAAAAAGAGGCAAATGGCTTCACAAGTTCCACTCAAATAATCTGATTGTCCCATGATAATTGCAAAAAGGTCAGTCCCCCTCTTTGGCCAGATTGAAGAGCAAGAGATTATGTGCAGAGAGACTCAGCCCCCTCCTGCTAAGGTGCTCTTTAGAGTGACATGGCTTTCTTTATAGAGTTCAGTGGACTGACTCTTTAAATACCACAGCATTGTGATGGCAAGAATGAAGAACTGAAAGGAAGAAAGGATGAATCAGTGTTGAAGTGGAGATATTTGAGTGTCCCATCATTCTGCCAGAAATTAAACCATTCTTAGTGAGGAAGAAGTAAGTTTTTTATTACAGATTAGATTCCAGAATCAGAACCACAGTTCAAATCAGTAAAAAAAAAAAGCTGTAATCTTAAACCAGATTTATTATTGATTAAGTTATTCCACATTCAACTTACTAATGGTAGCCGTTGGTGCCAAGTGTGACACAACCAGTTTTTAGATTTATGGGACAATTGTCTTTTTACACCAGGACAAGCTGGTTTGCATAGTTTTTTTTCTTAAGCAAACAAATCATAACTCAATTTCTCTTTGTTCAATAACAGTTTTTTTTTAAATCAGACATTCATATAGCAAAAACATTTAATTGTGATAAGAACAAAGACAAAAATATTTGTATAGAGGCACATACTTTTACATCACTGTAAAAAGCCCAGTATCATGACTTTATTTTATCCTTGGTAAAAGATGTGTTACAGTAAGACCAAAACATGGATGGCTTTGTTTCCCAGGTGAATTAAAATTTAGATTTAATACCACAAAAGCTCTATAAGATTAATATTCATGCAAAACTGCTGACTCAAATACAACACAATCAGATCAATGCTGATCTCAATCAGCTTGTTCAGCACTGTCAACACTGAAATGTTAAAGAGTTGAAAAAAAGACAAATGGAAACCTTAAAGCATCAGGTTTCCATGCAGATGTATCTAATAAAGCCAATGCTTTTTAATACATGAACACATGCAGAATTTTTATATGCAGAAGTATGCAACATTCTGTACTGCAACTTTAAAAAATTACGCCAAAACAAACCAGAGAGAATGTTCAGCTACAGCTACACTGGAAAAAGAAGGGTGGACTGAACCAAACTTTATATCAGCATTTAGGCATGTAACTCAATACTATGGCTTAAACAATAATTGAACTAATATATGAATGTTTACCATCAGGTTTAAAGGCTAGACTGCTGCATGATCCACTGCTATGTAAATCTCATGCACTGGATTGTCTAAATATCAAACCACATCATTTCAGCCTTCTCTCACTCACTCTCTCTCTCTTTCAGTCTAATTTGTGACACAAACCCATACAAACTAACAGACTCATATGCTGAATTTAGTAAGATTTACTCAACCTATAAATCAGCTATGCCAAATGAAGTCTAAATGTTAAACACACTGGTGAAAAGCGGGGTTCAACAACCAGAAACGCTTATGATTGGGGTCAGCAGTCTACTGGTGGCTTGTCAGTTAGGTGGAATCGAGGTTCCATTTCTGTAAGGGAATTATAAGCTTGACCTCATGAGATGAATGAATCACTCTCCAGGCTCTGCATTTTATGAAGCATATTTACATTGCATATTACGGATTTACTGAATTTGCTGAAACACTGCTGTTGTGCAACATAAACGCATGCACAGAAATGGTTGTGGAGGGAATTTGGCTTCGACATAAAGCTATTCTCCTTAGCAGATATGTGTATTTGCAGACCTTTACGTGTAGTCATTGCCCTTTAACTTTTTCAGATTTTGTCACATTTTAACCACACACGTAATTTATTACGTTTGACTTTTTGATGGTTGACAAACAAAAAAGTAGTACGTAATTATGAAGTGAAACAAAATTTGAACAGTTTTCTACTTTTTTTTTTTTTTTTTTTTTTTTTTTACAAAAAAGTGTAATATGCAATTTGTGTTCAGTCCCCTAAGTCCATACTTTTGCTTGTAGAGCTGAAAGTCTTTTGAGATTTGTCTCTTCCAGCATTTGCATTTTCTTAACAATATAGCTCAAACTTACAGGAAATATGTGTTTGCATTAATTTTCAACAAGTTTTTTAGCTGAATCCATCTTCATATAAACTTTATATGCAAAGGTACACAATGTTCTGTACTGCAACCTTTAAAAAGATAGAGAGGGCTCTCAAAAGTTTGGGAGAAGTTTTCCCACTGATTTTCTGCTGGTTCCATTTTCCTATGAAGCTTGATCTTCTTCCCAGTTCATGGAAAAGAAAAACATCCCCACGGCCTGATGCTCCCACCAGGTTGTTTAAATATGGGTATGATACTTCCTTTTTGTTTGTTTGTTTATGATGCTGTGTGCTCAGTAATCTTCTTTACAAACCCTTTGAGGCTTTCATGTTATAGATTTATATGGAGAGTAAATTGCTCAAGCCATTGGTGGCACTATATTTTCTCTAGGGGTATCAGAGAAAATGGGAAGAATACAAACACACACCATTTTTACCTGAATAGTATTTTTAAATATTTTTTGTGCACAGTGGTGCAGTTGTCAGCCATGTTGACTTGCAGAAAGAACATCCTGGTTTATAATCCCGACCCAAGGACTTTTGAACCTGCATATACTCACCATGCATGTATGTTTAGAGATACAAATGGTTTAACATATTATACATTGGATCAGCAAGATAACATTCAACGACTATCACTAAAAAATATATAAACATTAAAGACCTTAACATAAAAATATTCAACCAATTTTTAAAACTCAACCACAGAGCCTACAGAGCACATCCCTTTTCGGGTTAGTAGCTGGTGACTGTGGAAGTCATTAATGTACAGCACACTGGCATCATGTTTAAGAACCAGTTTGAGACATGATGTAATATCTTGCTGGAAGTATTCATTAGAAAATGGACAGACTGTTGTCCCAAAAGCAATCACAGAAAGTCAATCAGGAGGTTGGCCTAACATGGCCTTAAAAAGATTGTTAGAATAAATGGCTTCTTATCAACGTATACACAGAAAAAACGACTTATAACTTTGGTTTGATAATGTTAAATTATTGCATTGGTATCTATACCGTTAGACCTGTGGTGGACTAGCAACCTGTCCAGGATGTACCCCGCCTTGACTGCAATGAGACCAATGAGAAGAAGAACAACACAGACGTCTCACAGCAGCATGCTATTTACAGATTTAATGATGTCTATGGCTCAATTTCAAAGGAATTCAGAGGCAACAGTATTGTCATAAAAACAACAACATGATGGAAGCTAATAAAAAGAAAGCACAAGTAATAGCAATATCTTTTTGTGAAGCATTGACCGCAACTTCTGTACATTAGTCTGTTTGGATGCATCGTCAAATCCGGAGTGATGGGATTGGGATGTGATGTGATGCACTCCACTGACACACTGACACTTTTATAATTTCATTACTATAATTTTTTCAGTTATTGTTTATGTCTGGATTTACCACATGTGGCTTCTGGGGCAGAAATATGATGGACAACTCACATCATTGATGTAAAAGTCAGAAAAAAATGCAACATGACAGCAGCCACTTTGAAAACAAAGCTCTATACATATCCAATTTAGTGTCACATAAAGAAGTGGCACAACTTGATTTTTTTGGACCATTCAAATTGGCATAAAAAAGGGTAACATATTTTCTTACTGTGTGAACATTAAGCTTTAGTCCTGAGTTTTTATGTGATGCTTTGCTTATCCTTTTGATGTATCAAGTGCTTTTTTGCATATGTTGCTTTGTTCTTTCTGTAAAGCACTTTGACTTACTCTTTGAATGTTTGGACAACAACAACAACAACACTCAAGTAGACCATAGGATTCAAATAATGCTTAGTTGGTACCAAGTGTGCAAAAACAACAACAAAAAAAACAAAACCTAATAATAATAATAAAAAATCTCTCACATGATTACACTGTAACCAGCTGCCTGGAGCATTGAAGGAACGTAGGCTAAATCAATACATTTATGTTTACATATGACACTTCCATCTGAATACATCATCTGAATTTAAAACACATTGACCAAGGCAACATTTTTCATATCTGCTATTGTGAAACTTTGCCTAAGTTGTTGGATCCTAGCCTCAACTACCTGAGTTTACCTAATAAGAGCAAGACCTGATGTGATCTCCTGTTATTATTGACCATCCACTTCACACTTTTCTATGGAAAAAGTGTGCCACATAGTTGCTGCTCACCAGATATTTTCTCTTGTTATCAAGTCACTGTAAACCTGAGAGGTAGTGAAACCTCAGTAAGTTGTCCTAATCTAGTAACCCTATCTAGAAAGCTAAATACACTGAGCACCTGCCATGTGATTGGCTGATTTGCAGTGTGTTTTGACATCCAGGATGGATGCAAAATATGCTGAATCTGCATGGAGCTGACAGCCTGACAGACAGAAATAGAGTTGTGAGGGTTTGACTGAAACTGTGGAAGTTTGAGCAACATGATGGCTCATTAACTGTGGCCACAAACATAATTCAAAGCACACAGATTGAATAATGCAAAATATTTACAATTTGTAGTTGCACCCAGATGAATTCATCAGTGCCAAAAGGTAAACCATCCTATTCCTGACTAAAAGACAGCTCAGGCTACCACTACAGCCATACTAAATTCTTTCTCTTAGTCTAAAGTTGGCAAAACCTAAGTTCAGATACTTTGAATGTGTTTTTTTTTTTTTCCAACAGCATGTCCTGATTGCCTGAGCTATAACCTGCAGACACAAACTGTGCCAAACTAACAACCAAGGACCTTCCAACCTTGCAGAGTTGTAGAAAATAATGGCTTTAAGCGAGGCTTTATGGGCCTGACTGTACAAACAAGTGCAAGACGTAGTTCAGGAGTTAATCAAAGGCAGTCACTCTGGAAGTTACTCCAACACAGATGGGGGTACTTCAGGGTTACTGAGTGATTAATAAACCACAACTATATAGGAGGCAGAGAGAGTGCAGCTAACCTCACTTGTTTTATTGTTTTCTTCACTTACTGACAATTTGTCAAAGTGTGAGGACCATCGAGAAAGACTTGAGACACTTTTAGTGTAAAATGTTATGTTCTTTAAAAATAATATGGTCAGAACTACTAATTAGTTTGCTAATCAATTTTGAATGTTATCTATTATTTCCAGTTCCTTGACCCATATTTTCACAGCCTCAAAGTACAAATCCTTTACTTTTAAATGAAAAATTTTAATTATTCTCTCTCTAGCACATAATAAAATTATTATATTTTTTCCCCCACAAATCTGAGCAGATTAGAGTAGGGAACCTACCTTATATTGGGATTTCTAGTGCAATCACTCAACTGCTGGGTTTCTCTTGTATAAGTCCCACAAGTCTGCCACTTTTTCATCCTCCACAAATTTACTTTGTCTGACCATTTGTTTTCCAATTACTTCCCTGTCCCTGCGAGCAGAAAATTGTCAGCTCTGGTTATGTGAACCTGATCTGGGAGTCTGTAACCAGGGGCAATGTTTGATGCCTAGGACTTTCATACCCATTAAAAGATGAAGGCAGGGTGAATTATTATCCTACAGAGTTGATTGGGTTTTTGTGGGAGTTGGTTCAGGTCGCTGCATGCAAGGGTGTAAGTGTTGCTGCACACAAAGGGACATTCTTATCTTGTGAATGAAAGATTTGAGCTAAAGCGAGTGAATAGGTGTCCAAAGCTAATGCGCTGAAGAAGCTGAATTTACATTTGTATTATGTTGTTCAGAAAGCATTTATTAGTTATTACAACAAATTATGAGCTCTTCCATCTGCACCCTGGAGCCAGTTGTTAGCCTACATTTGTTCTCGATTTCTGAACCCAATTGTCTTTAATCAGCAAAACCATACTGAGCTAAAAGAAACTAAAGGAAAAGAGTACACCCACATAGCAAGGAGCTGAGCACCAATGACTGCAGGATTAATAATCTTATTTGAAAGGTGAAACAAAGGACACAACGGCCAGGAATAAAAAAAAAAAAGAAAAATCAATTTTTGGCTTTAACTATTGCATTAGTTGTGATAAACGATCCTTCCTTCAGAAACTTTGGAAGTCAACACAGGACATTCAGATGATCAAGCACTGACTAATCGCATGCAATGGATTCTGGGAAGGACAGGCAGTTTTGCAGCCATGAATCCCAGAGGAGCAGCATCAATACAAGCACTGACCTTTGGAAATTTTATTAATGGATGAATTGATAAGCTCATAATGAAAGGAGAGAGTCTCTTCGTGGAGTTTTGTCTGAGGCGACATTATGCAGTGGTGCATTTATCTATTAGCCTATTGTGTTTTACTGGGCTTACATTTCACTCATACATGATACACACTCTTGAATTAAAGGAACAGACCTCACTAATGATGGGAATACATTTGATTTGTCAAGTGTTTTCATATTTCAGAGGTGAAACTGAGATGCATTCCCCCACATGCGTCACCTCCATACAAAGGAGCTATGCAACAAGTGCCACAAACTACAGTAACTGCTGCTTTGCAAAAGAAGACTACAAAAAATACAATTACATAAGGAAAGATAATGGTTCTGTCTGTTTTGACCTTGATACAACATCAGATGTTCCTATTGTTCTTTTTCATTTATGATGCCAAAGCAGACAGAAATCAGAAATGAAGTGGTAAATAATCTACAAAACTGCTCAGGTGCTTCAATCTGAGACATTTTCAATATCATAGTCAGTGTATGTTGAAATTCACATTTTCTCTTAAAGGACAAAGAGGTTATAGAGCATGTAGAAAAAATAGACTACTGGTGATATGATAAAAATTTGAATAAGCATTTTTTTGGATTGGCTTAGTTCAGTATTTGATATTTTGGGTTTAAATATTGATCTTTTTATTATTCATGAAAGCTTTATAATCAAAACCTTAAAAGAATGCATTTTAATATGGACCAAAGTTTCCTTCATCTAAAACAAAAATTAATAATAAAAAAAAATATTGTGAAGTTGCTTTTCGTTGTATGGAGTACCTATGAATTGATGTTTCTATTAAGAATCTGGTATTTCATCATCAGAGAACAAGAAGCTACATTTTTCAGGAAAATGCAGAATGTGGATGTGTTCTAGCCATTAAGCCTGTTTGCCTTTTTCTCTTTGAGAAAGCCGATTGATTGCAAAAACTGATTACGGTTAACAATGTCAGAGTTGAAATAAGATTTTACGGCTTGAGAATTTACATTTTAATATTTCAAGCTAACAATGTTTGTCACATAAAGAGGCATTTGGCAACCGAATGCCAACTTTATCTCCAGATAAAGTTGTTTATAGCTGTATTTAGTGAAATAAGTCTGAGCAACTCTTATTTTAGGCCTTAGGTATGAAGGTGAGTGCTTTAAGATTGACACCATATACATGCAAAATAGGCAATGTGAAAACAAAGTGATGTATGAAGACTTAAATTGAATAAACAAGTAAATGAAAATAATGTGTGTGATACTAAGACATAAATTCTGATTACAGTCTTAATCTGGACCAAAAAGAAAACTGTAAACAAAAGGGGCACAGGGTTGTAATGTGAATTGGTCTTGTTTCTCTAACCAAGCTTATATCACTACCGACATTACATTATTATTAATTATTATTATATATTGATTACTTTAAAAAAATACTGTGCTTGGGTTTAGGCCGTTTCTTTGTATTGAGATGATTCTGTCTGCTATAGAAAATATTCTTTCACAGAGTGCAGATGAAGCACGGGTACAGCAAGAAACACATCAGGAGGTTTATAGAAATTGGAATGAAACATTTCTCACCTTCCCAATATTCCAGGGGATTCTCCAATCCCCCACTGTTTGCATATGTTTGCATATACTGTGTCTCTTTGCATCCTAAAATGACTGGGCTAAGCCTGGCTCGGTTTGTTAGTAACCTTGCTTTTGTGCAGTGCTCTTTAATGCTTCAGCACCGATGAGTTTATTTATTTATTTTTTTATCATTTAAGTTTATTTTGACATGACACTTTACAGTTTAAAACAACAGAAATTTGAAGAAAATTAGAACACAGGAATCACTGTGTTGGTGATTTGACATTATAAGTGATGATTTATTACTACCATTTGCAAACCTAATTATTAAGAGAGATCAAAATGTTGCTAGACAAAGCACAATTGGGTCCCTCGCAAAATAGGTGCTCAAATAAATTGCAAACACACTTGCGATGAAATTCTAAACCAAGAAAATATGATGACAGAAAAAGAGTTTTGCTTGCATTCATTTCAATTCACAAACACACTGATGAATCAGTCATGTAGTGCAACCCAATTTTGAGGTTTCAAAAGTCATTGGCTACACCATCAACAAACATGCTTCATAAAAATCCCCCTGAATTACTAAAGACACGCTTTGAAGTCTCAACACAGAAAACACATCACTAGTGAAAACATAACAAAAAAAGTGGATGCTTAAATTCATTACAACAATCATGTCTCGTCTGTGACAAATTTGAAATCGTGTCTTGATTCAGAAGCGGAATGTATCATTACATTCATGTATGTATCATACATGCATATAAAAAAGGAACAGGAAAAAATCCCGAAGCACCTCTGATCATATCCTCCTGTCAGTTTTCCTGCTTTCTCAGTTCAAGACAAATACCTTCATGCTCTATGTTATATAAAACAAATGTTAAGAAGGCCTGTCAAGTGCACTTAGAAATCATTTGAAATGGCAAATGAAAAGAAGTGTACTGCTTTAGGCAGACAATTGTATCAAACTGCCTGTGTATTCTCACTGAGCACATTCAGAGATTTTACTGCAAAGATCTTAGAACGACATGTTTCCACATTAAGGAATTGAAGACTGATAATGATATCTGCTGCTTCTAAGAACACTGGCTAAACTTGGGAATTTTGACACAGTTGAGATATATCAGAGAACAATGTAAATTAAAAAAGCAAGTTTTAAGAGAATTTCCAGGTACATCTAATCAGTTATTATGGGAAACCATGCTATATGCACCTTAGGAACAGGTGTTTGCAGCTTACCTTGTACGATGAGGTAAACCTGTGAGGTCTTAGGCTGCTGCTTGGTTTGTATGGAGCAGGTATATGGGCCTTCATCATACACATCCACCTTAAGAGGAAAAAAGGAAAATTTTATAGTCATATTCTTAAAAAAAAGTTTTATTTTGACATTACTGCAAAACACTTTACACACCTCTTGATGTAGCTACTGCTTCATTAGCACATTTTTCCTCATACTTGCCCCTTTCATTCTAAATCTTGGTTATTTAGATGAGTTATTTTCAAAAATACTTTATGATATACTTAAATTAACAACAGGGAAATCAGTCAGACTTCATCACTTTGGAAAAAGTTAAGTAACACTTTATCATATATGTTTGAAGTGTACACAGTTTTGGAATAGAGGCCTATTCCTAGTATGTGACTTGTATTTGACTTGACACAAAGTCAAATACGGTTTCTGCTAATTACAAACCTTGTGTGTAAATAATGGTATTTACTGATATAAGGCACAAGGTAATGTTTTTTAGTAAGCCTGATTAAGTAAGACAAAGCGTATAAAATTAACAATTTTCTGCCAGCTTTTTCTTTACTGACTTGCATGCTGCAATAAACCTACCAGTATGTCAAATGATACATTAAGCAACTAAGTTTAAGGAAATTCTCACTGGTCTGGTTCAACAACAAAATCAATAACTCCCTTTATGGTAAGGGTTTTCTCTGAGAAGAGTTTCAACTTTTACAGAGGCAACACAAACACAAATAAAAGCAAGCAAAAGTTGCCTTAAAAGTGATCTCTTAAATTTATAGATTTTTAAAGAGCACTGCTTTATTGTGACCACAAATGGGAGTTATAACATAAACCTCTATCAGCTTTTCTGCACTTTGTGTGACTGCTTCTTTTTAATTTAACCTTCTTAATTCTGCGTATTGATTTATTTGGACTATTCTGTTCAAATTTCACCTCCAGCCACAGAAAATATTATACTCAACAGTCCCCAGTCAATGATTTACTCTCATACTCTTTTTTTCCGTTTTATGTTAGGTTAGATAAGGTTAACCTCAACATCCTTCCTCTGACAAACAGAATCTTACACACAGCAGTAGTGAAAAAAGAAGGACCAGAAACTACCCAAATGTTGCCAGAATTTATGTTTTAATAATAATTTTTGTCATAATGGGTCTTAGCCCACCATGATGAATTACAAGTAGGCTGGGCTTTCCCCAGAGCATTTGTGAATCTCTGGGTCGGATGTGGGTGTGTTAAGTTTCAACACTGCCATCAAACATTTCTCCCGACTTCATCCTCCTCACCAAACAAATCAACATAAATATTACCCTTATGAGCTCATTTTAAAGTTCGGGACATAATTTTCACTACTTCAGTATTTGAAGTAGTGTGTCATGTACTTATGCCTGGGTTTAATGTTTCATTCCTAACATTATCAGTATTTGGCAACTCTAAGCTGTGTCTTTGGCTTGCTTGCACTCAGTTTTTTTTTTTTTTTTCACAAATTTCTTGACTTGTGGAAATTAATATAATTATAATGACTGCCAAGCCTGAAAACAAAAAAAGTATAAAAAATGATAAAATATGCCTTTTGATCCTTGTGACTAGGAAAATTTAATCAGTAAGCCACTTTTTCTCTGAGGCATTAATATAGCATGACAGAGAGGCCATCCTTCAAAAAGTAAAAGCCTGGAGAACATGCATTTATGTTTATTAAAAAACTAAATTTTCTGGGTTAAACTACTTATGGCACATATTTTCTTCATATAATCATCATGTGCTCAGATGTTTAACAGAAGCGGTCAACATTACCTTTTGTATGCGTAGGCTGTACTCCAGTTGCCCTTTAGTCACCAGGCCTACTCTGGGGTCCAGGGACCACTTGTCCTCACCAGCAAAAATAATGTTGGATCGATTGAGCCAGGCCACCTTGGAGACTTTGTCATCAACATAACACCTGCAAACACAAAAGTAGGGAACGCCACATAAGCGGTTGGGAGAGAAACAAAAGACCCCAGTTCACTTTTTAATGAATACAAACAGAAGAGAAATCATATTAGAAAAATGACATGTATGATGAATGAAAAGGGATTTTTGAGATATAAATGGAGGTGATTGAAAGGAGATCAGTGACAGAATAGTTGCAATGCAATTAGAAGGCTGAAGGTTTGATTTCAGCTTCCTCGTGTCAAGTGGTAATGTGCTCCTGGGAAAGGCTTTCAAAGTTGACTACCAATCTGCGAATCGATGTACAAATATGTGCAAATTTGTAAGCACAAATGAGCGAATGTGTTATAGGCCTTTTTATGACTTATATGTTATAGATTTTTTTCCACTCACCATACTTTTTCCACTGTACCATACTGTACCGTAAAGAACTTTAAGTGGTCAGTATGACTGAAAGGGCCTCTTTTTTTCTAATGTTGCTCCTATGCCCTCACCCAGAAGAGTTGTGTCAATACCCGGAGTGGGGTGGGCGGGGGTACTTGCCCCATATCTGAAAAGCCTTGAACTGCAGTGTTTTATAAAGAAGGTAAATATTTCAGTCTCTAGATGTCCGAAGCTGGTAAACACATACTCCAACAAAAGATAGTTCTACAAGGCATTGATTTAGTGGGTTTAAATGCATACATTGTTTTTTAAAACCTTCTCCATCTTTCCTACCATGTCTCAATTACAGGCTACTTTGCATTGGTCTATCACATAAAATCCAATAAACTACATCAAAATTTGTAAGTGTTTCCTTTTGCAGTCCTTCTCGACATGTCCTTTTCCTTTAAACCATCTCTTTGTGATAAACACACCCTCTTTAACAGCAATCCTTTTTCTGTGATTATAAAAAGACTCTCCTGTCATTGTAGAGCTTTATGCCAGGTAAGCTTACGCTAAGACATCTCACACATGAAGCAAAGGAGCTGAGCATCTTCCTAATGAATAAATGTAAATGTAAGAGGATGTCAGAGTAAATGAGAATGAATATAAGCTGTAATGCAAGCTGACAATAGATGTACCTCATATGTAAATTCATGCAACTCTCTGAACCTCGGTTAAGCACGCTACTTCGGATTGGCCTACGAGGGATTAGATTAGTGAGGCAGAGCGTTGAAGCAGTTGACCTCCAGTGATGCTCAAAAGTGAGAGTTCAGACACCCCAGTGTGTGACCCAGTGGGAGGTGAATGTCAGATCTTTGATGGCTTTTACTTGCAGCTTGAATCCCAGCTGATGCGCCTTCCCTTTATGTGGAACTGTGATAACTGTCTGCAGTTATCGACTATATAGCATATAACTCTCACTTTCCACATCCAGAAGAACTTATCCATTTTAGTTTCAAAAATCTTCAGGGGTCTAATTAAAAGAGCAGCATGCTAAACTGATTTAGACAGTTTCCAATGCACAGAGCTTGAGGAAGAACCCTTTCCCCCCAAACCATCCATAATCCAGAGGAAATGTCTGGAGGAGATAATGGAGTCTGACTCAACCATCTCAAGCCATGGAGCATCGATCAGTTTATGCTCAGTTTCCTTGTTTTCTTTAAAGTTTTGAGCCTTGATGACTCAAAATTGTTCATGAATGATGCAACCTTGCAGTGCAGGTTTCATACATCAGCACCATATATCCTGAAAAAAATCTGCATTTGTTTCAGCTACTGAGCTGTTGGTCTGTTGGAACTAACCCTGAGCACAATGAAGAAGAAAGATATTAGGGCTTATCTGCTTTAGCATCTTTGAATAAGACTACCCCATCGCAAACATATGTGGGTATACAGAAACATTTGCAGGTGTCCTCCCTTTAGTGGAACCCTTTTCAGTCTGACAAACACAAAAGGCTTCAGACAAGTAATCCTGTTGAGTGTTCAATAACCCTTACTTTTTAAGGAGTTAATGTTCTACAACCCTTATACAACCCGAAGGCAGACATTGACAAACTGAGAAGCTTTTTTGTGTTCTCAGTCAGGCAGGAAACTCTGCTGTGATAGAATGGTTGCATTTGGCTTTATTTTCTCTTAACTTGCTTTCTCTTTATCACTGATTAGCTTCAGTCTCTGTATATAAAGTGATGAGTGGGGAAAAAAAGTAAAATAACATACAAGTCATAAAAAGGCCTACAAGAGACAGGGACAAAACCTGTGCTTATGTGAGTTAAAAGGACAGATTTGGTAAATAATAAGAAGGGTGTGGTGTAAAATACAAAATCAAGTCAGTCACATTTTTGTCAGAAATAACAAAACAGCATGTTCTAAAGCAAAGTCAAGTGAATACAACAATTATGCAAGGTGGACTATTTATTGCCATTAAATTCAAATTTAATGTACATTTTGCAAGCTACTTTTTCACCTATCAATTAGGGATGCTAATCTTAGACTGTACAGTTGGGAAGCATCTGTGTCCTTGATGGGAGTTGTAGCCTCCTGTTGACTGGAGAAAAAGATATAATATTTTTCTATTTTTCACACAAGCCAATTTGGCTTTGTGAATTTAAATCTTTAATTAATTTTCCAATACGTTCTCAATTTCAGTTTTAATTTTATGTTCCAAATGTCTATAGTGTTATAACCAGTGGATTTTCAAGGATATGAAAGACAGACAGATAGCCTGATAAATATTTTACTATTAGAGTGTTTGTCCATATGGTGCTTTTATCTGGCAAGAAAGGTCCTGGCATGGGGATGTAGAGTCTTTCCTGCAGACATTTTATTTTTAAAGAAGTAATCGGACAGGTCAGTATTTTGTTTCTATGACAACAATATC
This sequence comes from Gambusia affinis, assembly GCF_019740435.1. Taxonomy (NCBI): domain Eukaryota; kingdom Metazoa; phylum Chordata; class Actinopteri; order Cyprinodontiformes; family Poeciliidae; genus Gambusia; species Gambusia affinis. The sequence goes on from NC_057873.1 coordinate 11,802,367, forward strand.
TTCACATAAAACATCCTTTCTTCGTATCATATTCTATCTTATCTGTTCTTTAAGTTTATACACTATTTGCATGTGGAACAAAATTCCCAATCTTGGTCAATAAGTCTGATTGTAATTATTTTTGTTCTGATTATATTTGATTACCAATAAATATCCACAATTCATAGCAAATTTCTTCAAAAATTGGATCAATTTAGGATGGAACTACCATCCTCGACTTGCACAGTTAATTTCAATTTATGTTTTTTTTACTATACAGTCTGCTTTCTCTTCATGTGGGACAAAAAATGCTGATAAAGAACAAAGTCAAAGCAGATTAAAAACCATTTCACTTTGTGAGAACTACACTGTAATGTTCCTCCTAAAACATTTTCTTGTTTCTATGCTTTTTTCATCATTGCCTTTATAAAACACAACTTCTCCACAAATCCTATTGATGTAATTGTTTTCTTTTTCACCAAGGCTGCCTCACATCCTGGTCCTTGTCAACAATTTTTTGCTCATCAGTTTTCCAGAGCAGAGGTGAAAAGCACATTGCTGAAATCAAATGTACAATTCATTGATCGACGTTTTCCCTGTCTCTCCTTCGACTTGGCCTTTGCTTTCCCTTTCTTTTGCAGAATTGTTCATGCCGAGCCCGTGCTACTCTCAGCTCAGTCTGCACAGCACTCCCAGTAGTAACTATTTTCTGTTCTCGCTAATGAGCCACTACCCGTGAGGTGGCGAGTATCCGATCACTCGTCAAAGCCGTCTGCCTGTAGCTCTCACTTCTACTCAGCAGAGAAGCTGTCAAGGTAGGTCTTTCCTTGGTTGTGCTAAAGTCACAGACTAAAACACACAACAGTGCACCTGTCTTTGGTTGGTTTCATTGCTAACATATTCAACTCATCTTTCCCAGGGAACTCAATTTCATCGAAACAGAAAGCCACAGTTGAACAGAAAAGGGAATGCATCCTATTACCGAGGTTCAGGCTTTAGTATAATTTAGTATCTTAGCTAGGTAATCTAGATTGACAATATTCATCAGATTTTTTTGGCAAACAGATGGAGTGTCTCCATCTGTAAAGTCCAACCTGTGATCTGCAAAACAACCCCAGAGTTTCCAATGTCATGAAAATACTTCAGTGCTTCCTAATTTCAGCCAAATGTTTTGCAAATTAATTTGATTTTACACTGATCCCCACAGAGATCAGTGTAAGGTTTTGGAAGAATGTTTTGGTGATGGATGCCTCAGCTTCTGGCTCACAGGGAGCTTTGTTGATAGATGCTCTGCTGCGGTATATTATAGTCTTTTTCTGGCACAGTGTGCAGTGTCAATATGAGCTGGCCAATAGGCTATGGCTGACAGGGGACTGTGTGGGCTGACAGATGCCTCGGCCAGAGCTGCTGAGTTGGGCTTGTGTTGACAGGAGAGCTGGGCGGGACGGAACCCTGCTCCGGGGCTAGCCGTGGGGGAGGACCAAAGAGCAGGCTGGAGCCGGAGAGTGAAAGTGTAATGAGATGAACGATGTGTCAAGACTGACAGAGGAGCCACACCACCCACTGTTGTATCAATACCCAACTCTCCTCACCTGACCTCATCTATTTCTTTTCTTCTTATGTCTCTGACATTTCTCACCCGTTAACAAAACAATTTTCATCCTCTTTCTTCTTTATAATTCTGATATCTTCTTCCACCCCCATAGTATTTTAAAAGCTATGCCTACATATCCTTCCCTCCCTTACACCTCATATTGACCAGGGGTTCTGTGTCACAAAGGGTTTCTCTGTGAGCATTTTTGCTCCTTGAGCTCGCTGGAGGTGAATTGACTGCTATGTCTTTGGTGTGTAGGCATAATTTGTGTGTGTGCATTTTAGCATTTCTCACCTTGCAAGCCCCCTTTTTTCAATATTATTTCAATATTTGTCATAAATAATTAAGAAATCCACTTTGGTCCCTGGAATATTTGCTGCGAGCTTCTCTTACTTGGACTTACACTAAGTGAAGACGTCAAGAGTTATCATCAGAACTTTGCAAACATAAAAAAGTCCAGAATCTTCAAAATAAACAACTAAATGTAAAATACTTAATTAATCCAAGGAGCAAAATGACAGTGCTGCAAATGTATCGAGAAAATGGAAGAACATGAAATATTAATTATTGTAAAGCCTATTTGAAATTTGACAAAATATACCTTAGTAAGATTATCAGAAGCAGTGACATATTAAATACATAAAAATCTAAGAGTGAATGATACTTCCATCCCTACCACTATCTGTCTATAAGTTTGCTTTGAATGACCTTATTAAGCACAGAAGTGGTGATGTTACACCACATTGGAATTGAAATGTATAACCACAAACAAAACCGAATATTAAATAAATTTATCCTGTACACAGATGTTTGCTTGTGTGGTTGTTGTGTTAATTGACAATAAAGCAGGTAAAATCTATGTAATGAAATTGCAAATTGGAGTTGACACAAGTGGCAAACAACAATTAATTATCTTGATTTCCACAGTGGAAAGTACTTAAAGCTTGCCTGTGAAATTGTGTTTGTTGGTTTAATGAAGCATTTAAGGAGAGACATTTTGGGGGAAACAAACCAAATCCTTTTATTAAGAGACATTTCAAATAAATACACAACAGGATGGCCTTCACTCCCAACTACAATGGCTTTTCCATCAGCTGAAATTGTCTAATGTCTGTCATTATCAAATTATAACAATCTTTTGCACAAGTTGCATGCTATGTAGAAACGGACAACTGAGCTTGCTGTAAAAACCCAGACCATATACGAGCACGTTTTTTCTTTCTAAACATTAAAGTTAAGAGCATTATGAATGAATAATCTGTAAATCATCATGTAAAAAGGAAACAAAAAAAAGTACATAAAAGATTTTGTCTGTAAAATCAAGTCATACCAAAAGGTCATTTTTTGCTCTTGTGAAATGACTTTAGTCAACATTTCTTGCTTAGGCGATGTTACAATTCATACACTTCCCATGCATTACACGATGTCATAATTTAAGTATACTTCAAAGTGTGTAGCTTTTAATTGGAGAAGGACAACACTCAGTTGAAGTATATTTCTAACCATTATTCTTCACAAAATCTCTTTAATAGGTTCAGAGTCTCACTGATGTTCTCTTCTTCACAGCTCATCCCCTTCTACAGGATTTGGGCCTGAGACTTGAGCTGATAGATGATTGATTTTATGTGTGATTAACATTTAATGTGCTGATTTGTCATTTGTTGTGTATTGTTCTCCTGTTAAAACCCACTAACTCACCCCAAAAACACTTACATGCATTGAAGGGGTTAAAAAACATGAGATGAACCTTTTTCAGTTTGCTGGTCAAGTCCACCTCTTACTTTTATGGTGGGAAAACAGAATATCACAGACAACTAGCTGGAAGTTCTTAGCAACTGTGATGAATAAAAAAAAGAAAGAAAGAAAAATTAACTTTACTTTAAGCCCATTCAGCTAAGGTTGGATGTTATTTTCCCTTTGCCCCGGCACATATAGAACTCCAACTACTGATTGTTTTTGTCCTTTTTCAAATTCTGTTGATAGCCACAAACAACCAAACAATTCCCTCAGCATGAAACTCCTCCATTTTGTTTTGCAAGTTTCAGTGCTCAGAGCAAGTTGTTAATCAGCACTACACTGATTGTTTTGAGACTTAGCCTGTTCAACCACAGGGGAGAATGTTACTAATCAAAAATGGCTACAAACCAGTCATTATGTTTTATGAGCTATTCATAAGAACATGATTCAGATGTAAGCTTACTGCAATGCCTTTGTATGGACTAAGTTAAATAAATACATTTCAATTTATTTTGTTGTGTTTAGTAAAGTTTTTCAAAGTTTCTACCAAGTTGTGCGTTCACGACATTTTAAAGTTAACTGCTGAGCAACACAGAATGTAACTAAGTGACATTCTGTGTGAGATAAGTGTGTTTCTTTACACAAGTCTCTTAGAGAGATAAGTGTGTTTGTTTACACACTTGTCCCTCTGAGAGACTTGTTGATTTTTGACTTTTCTGAGTTGGTTAAATATTTATTTCGGCCCCCATTTTGCTCAAAAAAAGAAGCTGCCTAATAATTATACACACCTTGACAGGTTGTTGACCTCCTTTGCCCACAGCCTTCCCAACTTCTCATTAAACATCAGTTGCTATGAATAAATCCATTAAGCATTCAAGTTTATCCAGCTTGGAGTTAGAAAACATGCCTCAAAAGTAACATGGTCAAAATACTCACTTGCCTAATAATTGTTCACACAGATTAGAAGTCAAGGATGAAGGAGGCCTGAAGTTTGAATTTCATATGTAAACTCTGCCAATCTTCCACTTTTTTTTCCTTCTCCTGCATTATGTTTGTGTGCAAGGTAGGATTGTGAGGGAGAAGGGGTCGAACGTAACGAGCCAGTGACAGATGGTGCCTCATTGAGATGTAGGCAGGAGGATGTATGGCGAGAACAGGTTGCTACTATTAAATCTCAGGAGATGTACTGTGCTTCCTGCCTCAGTCATATTTTCTCCTTTTGTCACTCTTATTCTTCTAAGTTATCCTTTTTTACTGTTTTGTACATGCCTTGTCTGTTTTTGCCTTCTTTCCCAGGTCTTCAATATTCATGCTTGCCACATAATTTCTTTATATTGCCACTCCATCTTATCCAGTCTATCTCTACTGTCCCATTCTCAGTTCATTCCCTTTTTCTTTTGTTTTAGCTCATTCCCTGCTCTCCAGTATTAAAGTTTCTCTGACCGTATAGAATTACCGTAACAGTGTTAGTGGAAGATGGACAGAGCAACGGTAGATAAAACGTCACCTCCGATTTGCACCTATGATTTTGTTGATGTCTATATCGAGGGTGATTTTCATCTTGCTAAAAGAAGGCATGAACAGCATAGTTATTATTGCTGCAATGTGAGCGACTTGCCTCTCACAGGTGCAGATTACACACATTAATCTGCAATTACTGGCTGTAGAGTCAAAACCTTCTCAGCTTTTTGCTGTTTTTATTCTGTTTTGACATCTCAACACGCAACTTCCTTTTATTATCGCAGGATGTCACATAAGGGGTGGTATCTAAGCCGACACTGTGAAATGACTGCCTCGTTTCTCTGCTCTCCATATTTTTCTCCTATGTGATCCATCAGACTGTTCTGCTCTTGTGCATTAAAGCTACAAAGAGGTGAAGCACTTGATTATGCAGTGCCAAAGAAAGAGAGCAGAGGAGGGGAGGGGAGCGGAGGCAAAAAGATGCTTTTATAAACAGCTGCTTCATGTAGTCTGGAGGTGCCAAACATTTAGAATAACTTCTGTCTAGAATAAAAGCCGCTTATTTTGATTTTGTTGGCCAAGCTTTTCTTTCATACTACCAGAAAATGTTCACGTTAAAGAATTACAAGTCGGGCCCGTGTTAGATCTAAATGAAATTCCATGCACATCTAGAGGAGCTCTAGTAGAATTCAGAAAATTATAGAGAAACAAGCCAAGAGATTTGCTGTTTTTCATGACTTATAGGCAGCTTCATCTCACCCATCTGTGATGGTCATTTGTGAATCAGGGGACAGGTTTTTCATTACTTTTCCATGCCAGTAATTACTTTTTAATGTGCCTTTTTTTGTTCTCTGTTGGCTAATTTTCAAAAAATTTCAAGCTTCCCGTTTGATGTTATTTGGCTCTATAACTGCAACATTTGTCAGCAGGCTCTGAAGGTTAGCCAGCTCTACTGCCAGAGTCAAAAGATCAAATATGACTGACAGATGCTGTGTCAAATGAGAAGGTCACAAGTCTTTTGTGATTTGCTGCAAGGGTTGGCAGAGCTAACAGAAATGCCAAAGAGGAAGGGGGAGACATACAAAGTGGACAGCTACTCATCTTTTTTTATGCAGAAACCTCCAGGCTAATGGGAATGCTGGATATATAATTTAAATATATCTGTACTAAGCCCGGGTAATGCACTTCAATCACTTATATGTCAAGAAAGCACTTTCTGAACTTGTCCTTATAATCAGTTAGCTTGCCTTGTCTCACATGTCAGAATAGGAACATAACAGTGAGTGTGTTCAATTAATAAACACTGCTTTTGATCTTGCTAAAATACCCAAAGGCTAAGAGCTTAATATCACCAGTGTTTATAATAGTAACTGTGTGTTTTGTTGTGTGTGTGTGTGTTTTTTTTTTTTTTTTTTTTTTTTTTTTTTTACTGAGCTACAAAGCTGTTGGGCTATAGTCTGAATGTTTTTCTTCTTTAAATAATATTTAGGATTTGCTTACTTGAACTTTTGGCATATTTAAAATAGAAAACTTCTTTGCATTTTAGTTTTTGTGATTCAGTTAATTTGTGTTCTCATTTAATTCTTTTTATTCTGATCGTCATCTCTGGATACTCACAGGTCCCATCTCCTTTCCTTTTAGTTATCTTACTAAAGGTAGTTTCTTACTCAAGCTCACCTTAAAGGTTATGGCATATTTTTCAGATTCCAATCAATACGTAATCAAACGTGCCTCCACATAGACTTTGAATGTAAACACCAGACGCACCTGATACGCAACATGCATTTGGTGCGAACGCACTGTAACACACCTTAGCATTTTCCTATGGACCTACAACTGGAGGGAGCATACAACAGGTTGGTTGTATGAGCCACTTTTTCAATCGAAAGAAACAAAATAGCAACCAAACAGCACTGACCCATGGCATACTGCTCAGTTGGAATGAAGACTCCCTCAAAGTGATAGAAACTATTTACCAACCACAAATCACCACAATAGAGTGGTGATTTGTTATGAGGGGATCTCATTATATCTAGTGAAAATCACACTTGTGAATATTTCAATGGAAAATACTTAAATTCAAATGTTTTTTTAGACTTCTTGTGAAAAACGGCTAGAAAGAAAGACTTGCCCTAAATAGTCAACATCTGGACATCAACCTTTCTCGTTTATTTGAAGAATTCATTCTCCCAAAAAGATAGGCCCAACCTCTATTTGTTGTCTATATCAATAGTATGACCATGAGACCAGAAGAGCATTATAGTTATATGTGGGTGTTATTTCCATGGGTTGTGATCATTATTAGTCTTCTAAAAATTCTGTTTGCACATGGACTCCCACTGATGTTTAATAGTGGGATGTTTACTTATTTACCAGGGATCAACTTATTTTCAAGTGCTCCCTTAAGACTCATCAAGGTTTCCTAATGCTAACACCTTTAGCATGCTACTGAGAACATGAGAAAAAGGATTGCATCAGCTCAAAGATGTTTTCTAAAATATGTTTTTTAATCATCCATTTCATGCTGAGTTTACACCTGTTCAGAAAAACCTAGGAAACCATGTGTAGTTAATGTTAATCCCCTGTTCCACAGTGTTGAAGCAAAAGCTTTTGGGCTGACAGAGACCCTTTCTTACTCCCTTGATCTAGACCACAAATCGAAGATGATAATGGAGTGAAAATGTATTGATTCATTGATCCGGTCATTAGATTATGCAGGCGGTAAGGCAGAAGCCCCAGAAGCCCTTTTAAGCTGTGCCACAAAACTCATTGCCTCAAGATAATGACACGATAGGAACATAATCTAGGATCAGCAAGGGACTCACAGAGGACTGCAAATAAATTCTAATCATATCTTTGACTTAAATTATTGTTAAATTATATGGTAGAGTGGCACAATGTAAACAAATACAAGGTTCGTCTTCATAGCACATAATGTTTTCTGCTGCAGAAAAACAAAGGTGAAAGTACCACAGAGAGTAAAAGTATGGAAGATTAATTAAACAAATAACCCATAGAATTGTGATTTTAAATAATAACAATATTTACTATTACACTGACTAATCGCCAATAAATGAAATCATGGGAATTGTTTGTGTGAAAATTGCATTCAAAGCTTAAATTAGAGAAGTAATCACAGAGTATTATTTTATTAGGTCAATGGTTGAACTAGAAAATGTGCCAAGCAAAACAAAAGCCATACATGTCATCCTCTAGTCAATAGGTAAAGAATTGCATGAGGAGTTGTGCAACGCTGCAAGCAAATATTGCCACTGTGTCATCATCATGGGTAAAGCACTTGGTGTGAATTGAACTCACAGTACCATTTTAGTCATTGAGACTCCACTGTGTGAAAGAAAGATCTAATGGCAGCAATGACAAAAGCAGGTATGGTTCTATATAAAGGGAAAGAGCTTCAGTGTTAACATTATCTCTTTCAAACTGGAACATCTTCTGTCCCGTAGGCCAGTGATGGCATAGTTACTTTGCAAAAGTAACTTTAATCGGATTACTGATTACTCCTTGAAAAAGTAACTTAGTTAGATTACTGATTACGTGGTTAGGAAAGTAGCTAAGTTACATTAAAAGTAACTTTTTTAGTTACTTTCAGCTGCTGAAAACAACAACGCTTTGCCACCTGTGAAAATTACATTGATTTTTGCCAATACTTAATTGCAATATATTTTATAATGTTTGCATCAACAATGTATCTCCATCTGAAGGGGAGATTGTTTAATGGTTACAACAGTACAAAAAAATTTGTAATTTGTGTGTGGTTTTGTGTATTCCAGTATTGTCTGGAAAACTATAAATAGGATTTTAACCCCCCCGACACACACATCTCGCTCCAGCGTCCAGGTTCTGTGTTGTGGCCCTGGTTCGTTGTCAGAGCGCAGCGCACAGCGCTCCTCCTGCCGCTCCACAACTCACATGTCCAGCTGCACAGATTTGTGACACTTTTCTTAATATTACTGATTATAACGGCGTTTAGTTACACAACTTTACGGACTCGTTCATACGTGGGTCTTTTCACGTTTATTGCGCTGTCTCCATGTTTGCAGTTTTCTGGAGCACCACGCCAAGCAGCACTGACAAGAGAAAGGGATGGAAGAAGACAGAGAGGCTGTAGGCTTAGAAACGTCTTTACTTTTACTCTTCTTTTACTTTTATATTTAAAGGGAAGAGACAAAAAATCTTGAAGCTAATAATCATGCTGAAATACTCAACAGACATTAGAAAATCAATGAGCAGAAGAATGTAATTTCATCACAGTGGTGGTTTAATAAACAAAGAAACTATGTCCCTGTGGTAAAACTCCGACTCTGCGAAGAAGGAAATTAGCCTCTGGCAGAAGTGACGATAAGGAGGGTTGTTTAAAGCAAAGTGCCACACATTGTTTGCCTCTTTATATAGTCATCCTTAGGGCGACAAGAAGACTCAACTTTTCACAACACATAGTGAGGAACTGCTATGTATTAGCTGTAAAGTAACCATATACGTTGTATCAGATTCCTTGCTGTGCTATTGTATAGTCTATCTGAGGTAGTGAAACATGCATTTTTATTTTACACTCCTGCAAAAGTTAGAGTAAGGCTCCATTAATTTTAGAGAATGCTCTTCTGGAATTTGAGGCTTTGTAATGTAAACTCAATCAAGCTGAATAAATTATTTTATTGGCTGGCTGATATATGGGACAGAAACAAGAGAATTTGTAGCACATTTTGTCATGTTACAGCCCAAAGGTTTTATAGGGAGAGTAAGATCAACGCTAGTTAATTGCATAATTGTAAAATGAAAATAAATAATAGCTACCTATCAAATGATAACCCTTCTTTGGTTTGTGAAGGCTGTGAGACTAAAGGCAGATAAGACTGTGATCCCAAGTCAGATTTCTTTAAACTTGTTTTTAAATTTTCAAATGAAAAGTAACATAGTTACTTGATTGTGCTATAAAATGGCACACTACTGGAGCAGTTTTTAAAATGTGATCTAAAAATAAAGTTGATTGATTGGTTGATATGAGTCTGAAATATATAATATATACCTCCATTTAAGTTTCAACTCTCACCACCTTTGCTGTCTAAATTGCTAAGTAGATCCCCAACTAACTCCCCACGTTTAGAGATTAACACTTAAACAACTATGTATCTACTGGGCACAGAGATTCCTAAACCAGCTCAGTTTTACTTTTATTTTACTAACGTCTTCACTGTCCTGTGAACAGAAGTAATCTGACAGAACCTATGTCTGACTTGTAAGCATTTTGGAGGCGACAATGTAATATGTGCTACCCTGTGTTGGTTTATCACTCAAAATTTGAATAAAAGACATCCATGATTGTGGCTGTAGCATGACATCATGTGAGGAAGCTCAACATAAAGGTTTTTAAACACTCACCTATCTTTTTACTGAAATGTTCTCTAGAAAAGGATTAGGAACACATTTATTGATTTTCAATCATGAAACATGAAGAATAAAAAAAAGCCTACAGAACACTAACTGCTTTAAAAATGTTTTTGCACACAGAATGCTGGACAGTAACTAAAATCTGAATTTTCCAAGATGCAGAGGAAGTAATAATCATTTTGGAACAGTGACCTCACCTGGACTCCTGATAACATCGGTACAGTCCATTGGTTTGGACCAGTGCTACTTGGCAACGATTACTGCTCGAGTTCATTTTAACTGTGACTGATTTTGTTTCCCCTTCAAGGTGCTTGCTTTGGTCATCCCATTTCCATCAACTGGAAAACCCATTTTGTGGCATCTTGACATGAACAATTCTGTGTATGTCACAGGTAGATTGGAACTGGCTTTGTGGCATGTAGCATATCACTTTAACGTGACAGTAAAATGGGAAATCCCTTTGTGCCAGCCTCACACTATTGTCACCTTCCATAAGAACTTTGTTCAGTCAGAGACAAAAGTCCTTAAAGCTAAAGGCTTTAAGGGAAAAGGTAGTGAATCAGTGCCAAGTGTTATATTGTCTTTCATCCATGCAGAACCAGAATGACTGCTGAGTACTTTCGATCAACAATAGAAGACACCTTGTTGGCAAGCAACAATGCCTCATAAAACTACTGAGGATAAATATCAGTATATGTACAGATTCTCTTAGCCTCCTACTTGGATAATGAGTGTGAAATATTCATGTAGAAAACTTCCACTAACAAGTAGAGTTTGAGAGGTCTTTTTTAGGGCACACAGAAATTCACCTCCTGAATTTCTAACCTTAAGATAAACTTTAAGAATGTTTCTACAAGTTACAAACCCACTTAAAGACAGCTGAATTTAATCCAGACAAATTAGGCAGAAGCAGTTGCTTTAGCTTTAACTACAGTCACTCTGGCTACATGCAAATCACCTTTTGAGACAGAAAGGTGATTTGTTAGAATCATAACTTTTCTCAAGTTCTAGAGCAAATAAAGCCTGTACCGTGGCTTACATTGTTATTTGGACATGAATTTACATACAGTGGAGAAAATCTACCTGTCCCTCTCTTCCTCCTGGTCAGCCTGTGCATGCTACTCTTCATTGTAATTTAAGACTGGATTGTACATTAAACAATTAAAATTTTTGCAGCAATACCTAGATTGGTGACCAACATGGCTTAGTACATACCAACATGACTCATTTGAGCTGAATTCACAGAATGCTTTTGAGGACAGTGAGTTACTCATGATTTTTTTTTTTTTTTTTTTTTGCCGTTTTCATGTTTTTTTCTTTTTTCTTTTTCAAGCAATGTGCCAGGCTCATAGTTTTAAGTAAAAAGAAAACAAAAAGTTTCTTTGAGAAGGAAAAAACAAAGCGGGGTTTAAAGGAGAGAGAAAATTTGTAAAAGCATTGCAAAGGTATAGAATGAGAACAAATTGTTTATGCAGTTACTTTGAGAGAAGAGACAGCCAAAAGCCCAACAGCGGGCTTCTATATGCTACCAGGAGAGTATTATTTATAACATAAGCAATTAATTCAGGGTTACTGTGAAATGCGTTAAATGATCTGACATTTCTTATGCCCTTTCTATTCAGACAGTATGTTGTTTGTTTGTGATAAAGAAAACGAGCAAGCTGTTAACTGCATGGACAGTGCTGTTCTCCAGCCTCGCTTTCAAAAAGTGACAGAGCGAGGAGTTCACACAAAGAGAGAAAATTAGATGCTTTTTTTTTTTTTTTAAAAACCACCAACAGAAGGTGCTGACAGTTTATGCTTCTGAGAGCATCGCCTCTGAAGCATTCGAGTAGGGCTGAGAGGCAAGTTGGCTAAACACAGTTAGATTTTTTTTAGCATTGTTTTATAGAGTAAAAAAAGAAGCTGTGATGAAGTAGCTCTGTCGGAGCTGTGAATAGACTTTAATTTCACAAAGCATTTTTGATTTATGAGGCTTTTTCAATTGCATGTTTTTGTGGAGAAGCTCAGCTGAAGATTTTTCAGATCCCTGCACCCAAGTTTAAGGTTTTGGTTCTTCTAGTTGTAGTTTTATTCAAATACAGCTTTATTAATCATTTGTGTCTAAAGCATGCCTTTGTTGTTCATAACCATGGAAATAACTAATTACAAAAAAAAGATAAATGTGTTTTTGTATCTTAGAGTGCCTTGCAGAAACATTTTTTATTTTATTTTTCCATTTTGCCAGATTACAACCAAAAGTGCTTTGAGTAATTGTAAAAATAGAAGAATAAGCTCAAGCATTCTGATTTGGATTTATGTCTAGACTTTAACTGGACCATTCTGACAGATGGATATGCTTTGATCTAATCTAAACCATTACACAGTATTATGCTGCCATCACCATGCTTCATATCAAGAATGGTGTGTTCAGGGTTATGCACAAAGTTCGGGTTCAGGGTTGCAAAACTCCAATTTTGGTATCAGATCATCTTATTCCACATTTGCTGTAGGTTATAGTGTTTGTCATTTTAACTCAACAAAATATGTAGAAGTTACAGGGGTGTAAAAAAAAATAGGGCTTTCAGGGCAAAGTTTCTGACTGTGTCAAACTGGATCTCCTGGCACTCCATCACTCCCGCTCTTTTAGTGGACACAGACTAAAGAAGCAGCTGCTCAGAATGAAGCTCAATCTGTTGCTCAATCTTACTCTATTCTGGCTTCAGATTCCCATCTGGAACTGTGACATCCTGTGTCTTCACCGAAAGCAGCCAGGCAAGAAAGCTGGCTCAGAAATCCAATCTGAGTCTTGGAAGGCTAGAGTCACAACAGCATGCTCTACCAGAACTTTTACTGGGATAAGATTTACAATGTCATTTCATTTTTATCATAGCTACGGACACAAAGAGCATAGAGACATTCCTCTGTATTACAGTATGTCATTTTACACAGTGTTCTAAAGATGTCCGTTTCTTGAAAATATGAACTTTAATAAATGTTTTAGTCCAAATTTATGAACAAACAACTTAAAGTTGTCTTTCAACGATCAGAGTAGTGAACAGCATTTAATGACACCTCTGAAACTTTTGTCATCAATTCTGCTTGAACTATCACACACCCAGGGTGGTAATTCTATACCAAATATACCGAATATTGTACTCATAAAATAATACTTAAAGCATGTAGTAAGAACCATCGAGCAGTTATGCCCCATATGCATACAAAATCTTGCCAATTAGCATGCAAAGACCCAAATTTATATATTTTGTTCATGCTATCTACAAATTAGCAATCTCTATTTCATGTAAAATGTTCTTGAAAGCAAAACAAAAAAAAACAAAAAAACAAAAAACGTACAGTACAGACCAAAAGTTTGGACACACAGTTGGGTCCAAACTTTTGGTCGGTACTGTACATAAAAAAAACTTAAACTTAAATGCCTATAATGTGTTTTTTTTTTTTTTTTTGCTTCCAATTCTGATGCTGATTTTTTTCTCAGTAACGGCTCCTACTGTTTCGTCAGAGAACTGCAAAATATTTTACTTATTTTGGGCCCTGTAATTTCTGTGATTCAGAAAACATGGATAGAACTGTGGAATTTAATAGACAAGATGGAATTCACAATAAAATGCATAATTTCACAGAATTAGCCGACATCGGCCAGAAGAGTAGGATATACAGTAGCTAAGAGCCAAAATACTAACAGTAGCTATTTCAATGGAGATGTATGTATGTGACAGATGGAAAGAAGAAATAAAAATTAACAAAGGTCCTGATCATCACTCAAGAGTGCACATCTAATTTTTACAGTTTTTATACGTTATAAATATTTTGGTGTTTAGTTAGACTAAAGCATTTTAAAAAGAGAATTTTTATTTTATTTTAAAAATAAGATTGTTAGTTGAGTTCTTAAAAGAAAAGTGGTAGACATGCTATAACACCTTGTAAAACTATGTTCTGTTGAACGACAGTAGTTTGTTTTAGTTGTTAAACAAAATAACGGTAAATGTTGACCTCTGGCTATTTGTTATTGTTCAATTTTTTCTATTTTATTCACATCACAATTATGTACTGTTGGAGTTGATAAACATGTTTAAAATGGAAAAAAAAAAAAGTACATTTGAAGATTTAAAATGGAAAACTTGGAATTTGGGGAAGAATTTAAATGGAATTTGGAAAATAATAAAACTGATTCCATAGGAATGCGCTTATTTGAGTTGACACTTTAATTCTCTCACATTATTTGAATATTCCCTAAGAAACCAACTATTGTCTGGCACACGGGTTAATGTTGGAAGCCGAACTAGCCAGTTGTACTGCTTGTTAAGTGTTTAGTTGTCAATCAACCAACAAAATGTTGTCTCTAAAAGAAACAATTGAGCTTTCAAGTATTTTGCTTTTTACCCTTGGCTTTTGCTAACCCAAATTATATATGCTTGATTACTGATAAAACACTATTAGAAGCTTTATAAAAAAATAGGAATTCTAGTGCTCTCTTCAGTTCTTAACACTGACTACTAGTCAAATTGCCAGGTCCACAATCACTTGTAGAGATGAATTTCATCAATTATGACATACAAACATTCTCATAAGCCTGTCTAGTCAAACCTTTGCTACAGACACTTGGTAGACCTTTAGTTCCTTGTATCCAGCAGGTAATTTCTGATTCCACATGTGGAACTGCTCATCTACTCTTTTGTAACGCAATGAAAATATAACATATTGCGTAATATAGGATGCTATTAACAAACTAGTCCAGCCTACTTCAAACCACGACTCATTCAAAGCCTAATAACTGAACATTTTGCTGAAGATGTTCAATTCACAATGGCTTTGGTGTCTCAGCAGAACATGACAGCATGATGAAAAGCCTGGAGGCTCAATAAGTTGAACTTGAAATAAAATAAATAAATAAATTGGTTTTATTTACACTGTTTTATTACAGTTTGATGTCAAAATATCCTTTGTGTTGAAAGTCTGTTTTTCCAGAGACCCTCTCTCTGTTCTGCAGTAATAATGACAGCCTAAAAGCCTAGTGTTTGGTAAGTGTTTTTCCTCACATTCATCCAACATTAAAGAACCACCCACCGACCTACACAAAGTGGAGGAAAGGATTATGATAGAAACCATGAGCAAAAATAAACAGCACGATGCGTTCCCTTGCTGTTTTAACCAAGAGATGTTCATGAGTACAAAGCATATTCACCCCTTCTCGAGATGTGTTGCTGCTCATAGGCCCATTAAAGCGAACTGTGGCTCAAAGATAGGGCAGCTAAGATACAAGAACAGCCACATATCAATGATTTGTCTGGCATAGCCTGCTTTCTGCAAACTGTAACTTTTCTGACAGAACAGAAGTGCTCAGTGAGGAGAAGAATATCAAAAGGAATTCAAAGCAGGCTGGCAGCAGACTAATGGCAAACTCAGATCGTTCAAGTTAGAAATCCATCCAGTGCCACAGGAACCCATAAACTGAAGCCAAAAAAGGGCCTGTTTTCTGATCTGGACAACTTAATAATCCATATCAATAAATGATAAAAATAGCACATGTAGAATTGCTAATATTTAGAATGTACTCTACTCTACATTTTTCCATTATTATTATTTCAGAGCAGAGAGTTATTGATTAGCATGCTTTCTATTTTCCCTTGTCTTTAGCAGTCTGGATTCACAACCATGAAAAAAATCAGAACTTTATATATATATATATATATATATATATATAAAAAGGGTCAGTCTCAATACTCCTGTGCAGAAACACCTCTGGCCCTTTACAAACAAAAAAATTTAAAAGCCAAACTTCTTTTTCAATAACCCTTTTCATATTTTATTCTATGCTTCCTACAGCATATGAATCACATCAACACTTGAAAGAGAGCGACACTGTGCACCCCTGGCAATGTTTCTTCCTCAACTTTTATTGAAATGCATAATACAGGTTATAGGGGGAAATAGTGGTTCAAATAAGAAACATGAAAAAAGAACTATGTATAGCTGGTTTTAATTGTAAAAATCAGGCAAAACTATATTTTACTTTGTAAGCTAAGCCCCTGCCCCTAACTCCCATTTATTAAATTAGATTTAAATGTGATGTCCCACTGGGTGCATTAGACAGATTTTTTAAACAGGGTTTTACCATTTTAAACAAAAACAAAATGAGAACGGTGTTGACATTCTGAGCTATTTCTAACATCTTGACTTAGCAATTAGCATATTTAGGATCTGTCTGTGTGTGCATACCCTTGTAGAATGCAGAACTTCATAAAAGCCCTGAGATTTGCAAAAAGCTGCCAACATTTCCAAATCAATCTGAGGCAGAGGTTGAAAGCTCAAAAATTATAAAACATAAACTTTGCTTCAATACATTTAGTACTTGTGATATCTGGTGAAATTTCACCTCCTGTCGTGTAAGCCTCAATGACAGAACAGACTTTTGAGTTTGCTAAGAAAAGAAATTGCTAGCAAGTTGATTTCTTGATGCATCTCTATTCAAAATCCCATGGTAATGATGAATAGTGGAAGGAGGTAAAGAGCAAACTTAATAGGAGCTAAAGATTTGAGCAGGGGGGACACCAAAACACAGCAGGGCACTGTATTAGAAAACATCACTGCGTTTGGCAGAAGCACATCTGCCCGCCAGTGCAGCAGTGACATCACAAATCAATGAGGAGCATGCCTTGGTTAAGCAACTTCAATTTTTGTGTAGGGTATTTAACTTATTTAAGTAAATGAGCAATTTGAAACATGATTGCCTGTAATTTCCATCCAAGTCAATACATGAACAAATTAAACAAATCAGTATGAAGGTAAAGAAGACGTGATGTTTTCCACGTAGGCTCAACGGACAAGTGGAAGCATTAGATATAGCGGTACAAAATGGATTTGAAAGGAAAGCAATAATTCTGTTTTATGACTATTTCTGAGTTTCTACCCAAACTCACTTATCAGTCAGTCACCGTCCAGATCAAACCTGTCAAGCTTTGTTTTGGTATTCTCTACTACATGACATTAATCAATACCAATTATTTTCTACAAACAGCCAAAAGCTCCAAGAGGCAAGAAGATCAGATAATAAATAAGGATCTCTGATAACCCACTGCCAAAGAACCGAGATCTTAGATCTGTATCCAAAACTAATAGAGAAGCCAATTTTTGTACATCAAGATAACCAATCACTCTGGTTTGTTTGCTCGTCATGTAATGACAAATTATTTTTCTGGAAAAAAGGTATTTTCTCAGTATCTTAAATTGTACAATTCTCATACATTTTTATTCTCATGCAGTACACCGTTCTATCATCCAGGTTTTCAGTTATAATACTTGGGGTTAAGCTTTAAAGTAAGACCAATGAAGGTTTCTAAATTTGGTGTGTTCTCCAGCAAAGCCACTGTAGTCTGATAAAGATACAGCCTTTTGTTTTTGCTTAGTTTTAGACATTTGCTTTTTATCAGCAAAGAAAGTTATGTGTTGAAAACCTTTTAAACGTTACTGTATTGAAATAATTACACTGTCGAACCAATATCACTGCAAAACAAGCTCCATTATCGCGAGCTAACTAGATAAATATCTAATTATCTCAATATATCATAAATATACCCATTTACGCATGTCTTCTGCTAGCTCTTATAAATACAGAATTACAATTTTATTTTATTTTTTTCACATGGTGTGGAGTAAAACAGCTATGCATGGCAACACTTACCTTCAAGCAAAGTCAACATTTTATCAACAGTACATAAAAGTCATAACATCTCTATGTATTTAAATTCTTTTCATCTTACACCAGATGTCAGATTTTGGTCAATACCAACTCCTGAGAGAAATCTATGATACATGTTTAGTGGCTAACGGTTCACCAGCTTCAGTAACTTTTTCATCCTACTTTAAACATAACAGAAACAAAATCAAACCAAAGCTCACAATTAACTAAACGCTTGAATCAGTGGAACCATTAAAGGTCCACTATTATGCAAAATTTACTTTTTGCATATTTCTGTATTACCATATAGGTACCTCCTGCTCCCAGTAACAGTCCAAAACAGTCAGCCGTTTTTTGGGAATAACTAGATGGTCTGCTGGTGTCTGCAAATAAAGACTGTTTCACAAACCTTTAAATTGTTTTGTCACAAACTTTTTACCTAGCAAGTCAACCCCAGCCTCTCACCTGGCAACCCAAGTGGAACTCCGCCCACTTCGATACAAGCTACTGCTGCACAATGGCTGCTGAAATAGGATTTTTTTTTTAATTGGCTGCAATATAGAGCATGTGTCGATGCATTTTCTCCCAGTCACGAAGAACTGAGCCAGAAAAGTCCTTCTCTTCTAACCTCATAAAAATATATTGTAGAAGAGGGTTGGAAAAAACAACAACTTTTTTTGTACTAAATTATTGTGCTGATGTCAGCTGTTCCATTTCACATCATGGCACACTGCCCCAAAGCAAAACAAAATCCTCAGAGTTTGATAACAATATAAATGTTATCAAACTGCTCCAAATGGTTCCACTTCTTCTGCTTTTGGGTCAAAGATACAGGGTTGTGCCACTGCACATCTGCTTGTAGACATTTTCACGTGTCCAAGGTGCTAATGTAAACACTGATTTGGGAGGGCTTGGCCAGCAGTAGCTCATTTTCATAATCAATCAATCAATCAATCAATCAATCAATCAATCAATCAGCTTTATTGTCAATTCCTCTTACATGTCCAGACATACAAGGGAATCGAAATGACGTTTCTTACTATCCCACAGTGATACAAAACAGGGCGTTACTAACATTGAGTAACAATAAAAGGCACAGTCTAACTAAAATCATCCTAGTTAGACTGTGTCTTTTATTGTGACAGAGCCCTAAATTATTGCATTCCTTAATGAGCTCAAAATAGGCAGAAGGGATTGGGTGAAAACTCAATACCTGTGAATAATTTTGTGTATTAAATGTAATAAACATGTTTTTTGTAGCCCACAGATGTATTCTAGCTGAAGCATAACAGTGGACCTTTAAAGTTCTAGTTGTCTGTGGGTCACTTTGAGCGACCCCTTTGAAATCTAATCTACTGTGATTATTAATGTATCCAGTGCAGCCTTTTCCCCATTGATTGCTTTCTTTCCACATTACTCCTATTAATGGGCATCACAATATAAAACTGAATTATAACAAAGGTAAACGTTATTTGTTACCACAGCAACCTGCGCACACCATCTGAGAGCCCTTTTGCTAACAAGATGTTGTTTAGTCTGTATGCATACACAGACTAAAGAGTCCCAGAAGCAGTGACATTAGTAAACTAGTATAATCCCATTTCATCCACAGAGAACAGGGTAGCTGAATTTTCAAGTGTTGACAAGCGTTCACATTGTAGTTGGACAAAAGAGCAGTTCACCCGACAGCGTCCTTGCTCATCGTCTTGTTGTTTCTCTACGCCTCGTATCGCTCCGTAATAAAACAGCCACTGACCTGTTATTTTCTGACATCCCCCCTTACACTGAGCAGGGGGGATGTTAAGATTTTGGGCAATAAATTAGAAGCATATTTTTTTTCCTCTTTTTTTTGTGTGCAAGACATTTATTACAAATTTAATGTGTTCTGGACCAAAGTGTTAACGGAACAACTGTGAGGAATGAGCCTGTCAGGGAGTATGCTTGGTATTACATGTATGCTTGTTTTCAGAGCTCATCTAAGGAATGTTCCCCGAAATCCAAGTTTTTGGAAACAACTTGGAATTTATGAAAAGCTCTACACAATTGTTTGTTAGGAAACAAACAATTTTTGTTTGTTTGACACTTTTCCATGTACATGACACATGGTTGTTTCCATGTGTCATGTAAACAACATTGTGTTAACAAGACATTTTCCAGGAACATCTTTGTGTTGCATTTAATTCAACTAATTTTTGTCCATGCACATGCACTTCCCCTAAAATATTCTTAAGAAAAACAGTAAAATAAGACAAAAAGGACAAATACAGCCTTACAGTCTTTACTGTGCTCTGAATTGTTGGACTCTAATTAAAAGAAACTTTCAGACACTTGTATCTTGTTTCAGAAATATTGTCTTCCAAATAGATCTTTAGTTTATGGTTTGTTGCAATACATAACTAGAGATTACAAACACCCAGCCATGTTTTATTGGGCTTTGATAGAACGGACATACCTGCTCACCCATTCGTAGGCAAAAAGTGATATCTGCAGCCAAATGCTGAGTCTAGTTTTATTATTCCACTTAGTGTTGTTATTATACAACTCTCAAGGGAGGTCTTGCTTGGGAATAGGCTTTCTGTTTAATATGACTGCAGTACTGTGGTCACATTTATTGGCAGCCCAGGAAATGATCTGTAGAAATACCTTAAAAAGGTCAATCTTTCATTTGACTACATTAGCTCATTGTGGAAAATTTCACTTCCATATTAAATGATAGTAAAATCACCAGTGGCATGATTATCAATACCCCTTACTGTCAGGGGCGGCTTCCGAAATGGGTGGGATCTCGTCAGGGGGAAACATGATACTATAACTAGTGTCAAGTTTGATTTGAATCTAAATAGAACAAAATAATGGCCGACCATAAGGAGTGTCTATGAAAGATACAACTATCTTTGATATAACTACCAAAGAACAAAAACAAGTTACAATGTTTTTTTTCTTCTTTAGATTTTTCACCCTATCATTGCTTTCTGCATGGTCTTCTTCCAAAATCTGAAGCTGCAAACGTTGACATTGTTGTCTTTTACTGGTGCCAAAGATTATTCTTCAATGGCATGACAGAGCATACAGAGGCAAGTTTTTATTTTTTAAAGGTTTCTGTGGCTCTAGTGGCCTTTATTGCTCTGTAGCTGGACAGGTAGAAGGGCAGAGAGTAGGGGAAGACATGCAGCAAATGGCCCAGAGTCAGAAACTGAACTGGGAAAAAAACACATTGAGGACTGTTGGTTCTGCATATGATGCATCTGTTCTACCACTGTGCTATGAAATGTCCCCTGAAATGTATATTTTTATAGGAGAAAACAATTCAATTTTCTTAAAACAAAATATCGCATGATACAAAAATCAAAATCAAAAAGACTGTGTGAAAAAGAGGTTAGCAAATTAAAGCTATAGATGTTCTCCTCTGCCCTATTTTTATCGTATAGAAGAATACGTTTTGGTATAATATTGAGGATTGATTACTTTTGTTACATCTTTTCATGAAATCATTATGAGATCTCAGTTGTATCGGAGTTGAAACGCAAAGCCATTACTAAAACATACTCTTATACAGCCCCCCCTATATTATTCCATTTGATCTCATCAGCATCAAGGTAAAGCTGAACACTGATTCTCAGCAGCCCAGAGATTCTGAACTCCACAGCTACTCTAAACCCAGAAAGTCCTCTGTAGTGATTTCTGGTGCGAAGGTTCAGCTTTAAAGTTGTCTGGAAACTTGAGCTTTTGTTGCGTGGCACCCTGCCATCATTTCACAGAGAGTCGGCAGCTCTGTTCTGACAGTCTGGGACACAGACTGATGGTTGTAATCTCCACCAAAGCACACTGACAGCTACTCTATTCATTAAAGCAAAAAACTTTCCACGACAGTATGAAGCCGTTTTATTTCCCTGAAGGTGGAAATCCTAAATATTTTTCATGTGTCAAACCAATCATTTTGATAGACTATCATTAATGACATTCAGTCTGGCATAGAGTAAGTGACTAAGGGTGGGCTCTGACAGTTTGATACGACTTTGTAACTTTGATATTTGTCCAAGTAATTTCCCCACCTGTGTAGTTTCTGATTGAGATTTAGATTGAAAGATGGGGAAATTTGCACATTAACATACCAATTCAAATGCAATCCACATCTGAAATGTTTTAATAAATTGAGGACTTCACAGAGAGGAATCAAGTAGAAAAAAAATCCAAGGGCAATAATGTACTTACCACTTGGTTTCCAGTGACAAAGATTTAATAGGTTAAAAGTTTTGAAATCTGTTAAATGCTTTGTTGTACTAAGGGTGTGTGTGTTAGTCAGTCGGTTGAAATAATACATTCCCCATTCATACAAGAAAGATAAATTTGGATGTTCTTGTCCCAAGCAGATGGAGTGACTAACTCAATAGCTACCATATGGTGTTATACATTTAGAAATGAAAACAGCAATTTCCTTTACTGTCTCAAATGAGAAAATTCCTGTGCAACAGTAGCAAAGTGAAAGACAACTAAAGCAAATACAGTCACAAATATATATGCATGTTTACTTGTTAACTACTGCAGGTTTTGGTGGGTGTAATTTGTGTTTATGTCAACACCAACCTTATCCATATAGCACTTTAGGAAAACAGAGGTAATTCCGATGAGTAGACACAAAAAGCAGGATACTCAATAAAGCTATAAACCCAAAAATGGAAATAAGGAGAGTAAAACTAACTAATATAATACTATAAAATATTAAGACAATAGTTGTAAAATGAAAGGATAAATGATTAATTGGTGAAGCTTTATTTTTCAACAACCAGAGGCAAATAATTTTGCACAAACTTTGAAATGGCTTTAGAACATATTTACTAGTTTGGATTTGACATGAGGACAATAGTCCACCTTAAGGTGGAAAATTGTTTAATATACTGTGGCCCATTTCATAAGGATGCTGTTAAGTCATAAAACTGTACATGTTTTAAGCAATGTGCAATGCTTGCCTTTTTGGAGATGACTGATGTAATGTAATTTATTGACGTAGTTGAAAATCATTAAAAAGCAGTACAGAGTAAATGGTTGAACTTATTGTTGTAATATTTTACAGGCAAATAAACTAGGTGTTTGAGGATGCTGTTAATCTGTGATAAAACTCCCACCTTTGAGTTTACCCCAGGCTGACACGCAGCAAATTAATTCATTTATAACAGCATGGAGACTTAGAGGAAATAATTAAAGCAGGGTCTCTTGCAAAGGTAATTAATTACTTTTAAGACAGGTTTTGTGGACTAGGTAAGAGACGTAAGAATCTATGAGTAGGAAGGTCCAAGTCAAATTTAAGTCAAGCTGCCACTTAAAGCAGAATGTATTTGAGAGCAAATTTCCACCAAACCAACTGTTTTGAACTACATACCTTCAAGAAATTTGAGATGATTACTTAAAATATTTATGACAGCAATTATTCAATGACTCTTCATGAACATTATATTTACTTTCATAATCACTCAGTTTTACAATGTAGTAGTTATTTTGGGGTCAAACTAGGTGAACTGGGACTCCTTTAAATTTTAACCAGCTAAATTATAATAAAAAAAAAAAATAGCTCATATCTTTACTGCAAATATCTACCCTCTTTAGCAATCACAAACAATATCCATCCAAAGTGGGACAGCAGTGGAAAGGGTAGTAATTATCTCTTCAGAGGCTTTTGAAAGTGAGCAACACAGAGAACTGTTTCCCACAGGGTGGAGACATTACATGATACTGAAACTAGTCGGGAGTTGTGATACCATTGTCAGCTTTGCCTCCACTCCCCATCTCCTGGAAGAGCCGTTTGAGATCAGAGCTGTGCTGTGTAAGCCTGGGTCTGTAACTCTGAGCCTGACTGTGTGAAAAGATCTCTCAGATTGAGGAAGAGGATGGTCTATTACCCAGTGTGCAAAGCAGTCGGCCATTTCTAGCATTAAGGTCTTCGGCTATTGACGTTTATTGACAAGGTGTGTGCATGCGCCTTTGTATTTGAGTGCCTGTGTGTGTGTGTGTCCTTGTATTTGATACATAATAAAAACAGTTTTCATAAAACATGTTACATTGTGAGGATCATCTGCTCCTTATGGAGCCTGAACCACAGGCTCCCTAATAAGAAGTGTTGTTTAAGGGTTGGGGGTTAGGCTTAGCATTAATATGTGGATTGAGCATAGGATAGGTTTAGTCATGTACTGCTGGTGATAAGATTTAAGGTGAAGCCTGGGCTATAAAACTGGATGAAAAATGAATTCAAGTCAATGTTAAGTCTTTGGTGAAGCTAGAAAGACACTACTATGTGCAAGTCTTTATGTGGGCGTGTGCGTGTGTTTTAAACAAGGTTACACATTTTGCTGTTCTTTTTACAAGCCACTGGACTGGAAAGTGTATATTGACTTTAGACATCCTCCTTAAAAGCCTGAGGCACAAGACTTGTAATTAATGTTGTGTAAAGCCAAAAATTTTTTTTTTTACTATTTTTTTTTTTTCATAAACAAGATCAGCCACTTGTCACTTTTAATTTAGAAGAAATAATATCAGCATGTTTTCCAAAACTACTCGATGTTTCTCTTCACACAAATACAAAGACATTGATAAATTACTGCAATCAGAAATGCCATATCGGCCCATAGAACACCCACAATTTGAGAGAAACACAGTTGCTGAAGCAGCCATTAATGTGGGTTCCCAGAGAGAAGGCGACAGCATAATTTACATGCTGCCTAGTGATTGCAGCGTAGTTACATCACTGAGTTTGGATTATCCCATATTTGTCCCCCTGTCAAGCCGATACTAGACAGCATATCCTCACTATCTCGTATTTAAAATGAAATCCTGTCAATCTTAAGGGTAATAACAATGTAGCTTCTCAACTAACAACGCATTGGGCATAACGTAAATGGAGTCATGCTTAGACTATTTGATGCTCTCACACACTTGAAGAGAAATTAAACAGCGGTGGTGCTCTCCCAAACTGACTTGCCTGAGGCATGCCCCGAGTTAGAGGTGATCCTGAGCTTCCTGGTCTTGCAGGTGTGAACTTACGCAGTTTGTGTGTGTTCCTGTGATGTTCTATAATGATTCAGTGCTTATTATTCAGTCAACGCAGAAAGAAGGTTGGAAAAGTCAGGAGATGTTCCAAATAAAAGAAATATGCTTATGCTTTTTGACAACTTGCTGAGCAGAGGAAATATAGATAGAGAGGCCATATGAGAGCCTTTTTGCTACTTCAAGGAGCATTGATGGGAGTTAACAGCAAGCAAAAATTCTGTTCTACTTTCATGGGGTTTTGCCATCAAGCAGCTGAATGTTAGTGGTATGTGCTTAACTTTGAGTTCCAAGTTTGTGTAACATAAAAATAGGTTTATATAAACTTGTCATGGGGCTGAATGTTAGACAAATTTTAGACTTTTCATGACTTATCTGAACTCTTCTGTTTCTAGTGTGGAAAGATAATTAAAAGCAACTTTTGGATAAACTAGTTTGGTAGATTAATGCATTGATTGACCATTATTTATTTTTTTTCCAACCTTCACAGGTTTTAAATTATACAACGTTATTCTGAAATGTATATATACTCATTAATATTTAAATATCCCCCAGTAGGTTACTCCACACTTTTTCTTGCCACCAGCAAGCTTCTGTGAAAATTCTGGCACAGGATTTGATCACTCTGTTCATCAGATGTGATAAAGGTCATTAAAATGGTTGATTTCATGACACAGAGCCAGTATTTCAATGTAGCTTAAGAATTTACTCAAAAATAACTGGAACACCGGCTTACTGCAAAGGTTCAACCCAGCTGTCTTTATCAGAAGAAGAGCAATTCATAAGGATTCTCAAGAAGAGAAACAGCCTTGAAAAAAGGCAAAAGATGCTGAAACAACAGTTTCAGTGTCACACGAATTGAAAGGCTGCCGAAAAAAAGCTCATACTTTAAAACTTACATATCTGAGGTCAAATATAATATGTATGTTTTAAAATATGGGCTTTTTTTTGAGAAGTCAAATATCTTCTGCAATTGAAGCTTGTTGAAGCCTACAAAAAGACTCAATTCTCTCTGCAACTTGATAAGGGATGTTTTTTTGGCATATGATTTGGGAAGAATGCATATATTTTAACCCCTATACTGTTATTTATTTGGACACTTTTTGGATGAGAAAAAAAATTCAATATTTGAAAAGATTTGCTTGTTCTACAGTTGGTTTGTTGTGTTTTGAAAAGACTGATTGAACATTTTGGCTGGTGATGTGTGAACATAAAGAGGAAGTGTAATTGTATCAGTGGATGAACATATTGGTAGAAGGAAATACAGATGACATGATAACTGATAGATGAATCACTTAATGATGGGCTGATGATGGAAAGATATTTTTGTTGTGCTACATTTGTTCTGGACGTCTGACAGAACATTAGCTTGCTACACCTGGACGAGGAAACAGCTGCTTCTCCACCAATCATTTGCATTTGACACAAAATGCACAAGCTGAATTTAAAACTCAATTATAACAAACTCATCCATGTTTCAAGACAGTCCAGCAGAGCTGCTAATCAATACATATTGCAACTGATGTACATTGCTACAACAGGTGGGGAATGCATGCTATCTTTCCTCAAATAAAACATTTAATAATAAAGGTATATTTAGCCCACTTTGTCTTAAAACAACAGCCTCCACCTTTCTGTTACTACAGTTTAGACAGATAATTTCTTTATTGATTTGCAGATGCCAGTGTGCCGAAGATGCTGCAAGAGAGTTTGACAACGTTTCAAATTTATTGACCCATAAGGACAAATTGTGTTATTCTTTATAGCATGTTCGCTGGAGTAAAAATGAAACAATGCAAGTGATAGATTTTGGTATTAAAACACAGCAAAGATTAAGTTAAGATGTAAGAATATAACATATAAAAACCGATGAAAGTAAACAGTGGATGAAATAAAAATGACATTGCCTTAAGAGTCTTTATCATGCACCCACATAACGTGATGCCAATTTTTGATCCAAGATTTCTTATTTCTTTGTTGTGAATATCCAACTATGTGAAGTCCGTATTATACGAAAATAGGCTCTAATACGGAAATAGGCACTTTAAATGTCAGTTAAGAAAGGCAAATAAACAAGGTGTTTCCTAAACAAATTCTGTTTACAGAATTTAATTTATGTCCCTGAACACAATACCCTCATTGTAGAGCATGTTGGCGACAGAGTCTTTCTGTGAGGATACTTTTCTTTAGGAGTGTCTGGGAACCTCCTAAGAGATGTAAACATGGATGAAACGAAACACACCAAACCTATGAGAAACCCTGTTAAGACACAGCAAAAAAAATAAAATAGATAAAATAGTAATAATAATAATAATAATAATAATAATAATTGGGACTGGTGCAGAGGGTCACTTTTCAGATGGACAACTCTAAATGTGCAACTCCAAATACAATGGGATAGTTTGCGTCACAGCACATTTACTTGTAAGAATGGATCAGTGAAGGTGTAGGGCTAGGGCTAAAATCAGACATGTACTTAACAGTGTAACAAACAAACGTAACTCTTTTTCCTCATCATCCGACCGTAGATCAGGCCAAACGTTTTCTCATGGTGCGCAGTTAGAATTACCAAAATGGTTGCTATGTGGTCAATTTTTGAATATAAAGAATTATAATTTTCAACCCCATATACAAATGGGCAAGACGATATCATTGACTGTTCAGGAAAGAGACATGATCAATGTCTAGTAATGAATACCTATTGGTGTAAAAACTGTATATCAACCCAATAACAAAAGCTAAAGAACTTGTGCAGAAGCTGGCTGAAACTAGACAGGTAAAATCCAACTAATGGAAAAGAGTCAGAGTTATGAATAAGTGTGAACATCAGCCGTTTTTCTTCCTAACAGTTAAATGTTTAAATGGAAATCATACATATAACAAAAAAAAACAGCTGTCTACAGATTGTTGAGTAGCTAAGGCACATTATACAAAAAACAACCCTTGATTACAGACGAGATTAAAATGGCATGATTTCAGAAGTTACTTCTCTAGTTGATTCACATTCCTTTTTCAAAACTACAAACATGTCAAATATGCTGTTTTCTATGACCTATTATCTATTCTTCAGTGTAAAACAAATACAAAGACAGAGAACAAGTCAAACTGCAATATTGTGAGGTCAGGAATTCACAAGCACGAAGTTCTTAAGACTTGTTTAATGTCATTTAAAGTCACATTCAGAACTATTCTCAGTTCAAACTAAACTTAAAGATTAGAGAAAAGAAAAAAAGGCAAGCATATCTCTACAAACACTGAAGCGCTCATTAAAATTCCTTTTAAGACCTTTAAATCCTTAAGACGCAGAGCTAACTCTTTAGAATACTTTTTGCTCAACAAAAAAAGTAAGAAGCTAAAATTGCCTTGCATGTAGATAAAAGCTTCGGAAAAGGAAAAGAACAACACTACTACTGTAGGCCTACTGTCTCACCTGTTCTTCAAAAAAACAAAAAAAAAACAAAAAAAAAAACACTCAAACATGAATTATCTACTGAGGAAATTACTTTTTGTAGAGATTTACAGTATACAGTCAAATTAGGTGTTAATCAAGTACCCGTTCTAAAATCACATTAAAAGGTAATTAGAAATTGCAATTAAAGACACAATCTTATGATTTAATGTGATTTATTCTGTCAGGCACCTCTTGGCATGCTTTCCTGTTTAAAAACCTACAGTCTGACATTTCTCTTGGGTCCGTTATCTTCATATTTCAATTTTGACAGATTTGCCTTAGTCTTTGGCATTATGCTGTAATATATATATATATATATATATATATATATATATATATATATATATATATATATATATATATATATATATATATATATATATATATATATTTAGAGTGGCTTCATAATGTTGAAGTTGTGCGCGTTCTTCAGGATGTAAAAAAAGGTGGGCATTCATCAACAATAAGCTGACTGAATGTGTTGGGTACAGATTAAAGCCACACAGACTCATATGCCTTTTATAGAGCCTGGAATCTGGATGTGGGGGTTTTAAGTATGCATATGAGGTTCTTCTAGGACTTAAAAGCTTCTTGACATAGTATAAGTCCCCACTCGGTTTCCTTTCAGCAGATCCATCACTACTTCCTTTGGCATACTCCTCTCCTAATAATCTCCTTTCCCTGCTGCTTCCCATTACACCCCCTTTTTGTCTTAATCATCACAGTTCCTTGGTGTATTCCTTGCTTCCCTACAACTGTCTATGCCTTGCTGTGATGTTGGGGCTATAGCCTGTGGAACTGTGGGAATAAACACAGCATCCGTCTATCTGGCTTGCCTTAGGCCTTTCTCTTATCCCCATCAGACAGGACTCAGGGGAAACAAACCCGCCAACAATCAAATGTTCCTCCCACCCACAGACAGCACAACTAATTAGCATAGACACACTGAGGAATAAGCACACAAGATGCAAGATTTTTTTTTAAAGCAAATACACACATATGTTGATATGAAATGTGTAAAAACCCTGCCCAAGGACATGCAAACTTTTGACTTTTGAGTTAGATAGGGCTCATTCTTACTAAATTTTATTTAAATGCAAATTGTCTTGCAATCTAATTTCATTCTGATGATATTCCACTTGTTTGTGTTATATGGTGTATACATTGTGTTGTGGGCTTTAATGACCCGGCACCATCAGATATAGTTAAGGATTCAATTTGAGGGTGCAATGAGCCATATTTACAGTCAATAAGTGGACATTTTAATGTTTGTTTGTTCCGTAATATCAATATCATCATCACTGTTCCACATCAACATGTGTAGCATGATAGTGCTACTAAAAGTCAAAAGTTGACAATTACTTACTATACACACTTTTCCAAACTTCGTCAAATATTAATTTCCAGACCTTTTGTCCCATTACAAGCACACATTTAGATTAGCATGTTATGTGAAAGTATTGCACAGTGAAATTCAATGCACAAATTATTATATATGGTTAAAAACATTTCTTACATGTAATTTATGGGATGTTATGGTGGCAACGGAGGTAGATTTGATTCCCACTCTTTCAGTGTGCCCCTAGGCAACTGTGGCTATAATCACCATTTATGGGTGAATGACAGAAATGCAGTGTGAAGCATTTCAGGTCCTCTGGACTCTGTAAAGCACTATACAACTCCATTTACAATTTTACCAGAATTTTACACTTTACATGCTTGCCCCCACAAATGCACAGGGGCATGCATTTATATTCACTTTTGGGGGTTAGCTAATGTCTTTACCAGCTTTGTACATCGATGGATGACAATGTACTGCATTCTTCTTTGCAAAATTCTTCTTGCTACTTCTCCATAATTGCCAGGCAACGGTTGCTTCTCATACTCTAACACCTGAGCTTTGTATATCCACAGCTCCTCCAAAGGTTACATGGGGCTCTGAAAGAGCAGTCTGTCCTCTCCGTAGGAGGACAGCCTGCTCCTCCAGAGACTGATTTACACACATCTAGATAAAATGTTTCAAGACATTGTATGGCTTCAGTATTTTTATTTGCAAAATATCATTAAAAATTTTAATAAAAAACAAAACAAACAAATGTTTTCTTTCACTTTGCAATTATAGCTGATTTGGTTTAACATAGTAAATCACAGTAAAATACATTGATGTTTATGATTAACAAAGTT
Organism: Gambusia affinis; assembly: GCF_019740435.1. Taxonomy (NCBI): domain Eukaryota; kingdom Metazoa; phylum Chordata; class Actinopteri; order Cyprinodontiformes; family Poeciliidae; genus Gambusia; species Gambusia affinis. Next base: position 11,832,892 of record NC_057873.1, read on the forward strand.
TGGAAAAGTTCAAGGAGAGTGAATAGTTCTGCAAAACACTGTACTTGCCTCATAGTATCTAAATTTCAGACTCCCACCCTCCCTTGTAGGCATGTGAGTTCTACTACTGCTTCAAACCCATCACTGCTCAACGTGTGACAGAGAGAAGTGGAAAAGCTTCAGAACGAAGTCTGCAAATATTATCAGCCTAAGGCTTGTGCGTGGGGAGAGAGCAGGTTGAGGGGTATTAATGTCTGCACATCAGTCTGTCTCTTCCAAAGTGCAAGCGACAAGTGCCACAAGAAACTGCAAAGGAAGGTGAAGATGAAGAATGACAAGGAAATAGAAATGAGTCATGTAAAATGCAATTAACAGGAGTGGGCTGTCATGAGCATATGAGTTGCTATGCATCTTAGAAGAGAATACATATACTTCATCAAAGATGCAAAGGACCAAACTTCCAAGTCAACTTCTCCAAGAATAATCACTGGACTAAACCTTGAAAAATAACTTGCTTTGTCTGGGTATATTTGTGTGGGTGTACTCGTGTGGGGGCGTGCACGTGTGTGTGTGCTTAGACAGGAAGAGCAAGTTCCAAGTGCGGATTTGAAACGCATAAGAACGCCAAATCTCTTTTCCCTGTTGAAGGCATTAGTGAACTGACAGTGTAACAATATGATTATACACAGAATACAAACGTTCTTTTCCAAACACTGTTTGCCGTGGCTGTTTCCTGGATAAATACATTACTTTCCGCTTGTCAAACTGTTGTTTATTTTTAGCAAACATATGCAGACTAGGTTAAGGGATAAAAAGGCATGGTACTGAACAGATCTTCTAAATATATGAGTACTATGGCAACCGGTAAGTAGGGGAAAAAGGGGAATCTCAGTGCAGGTACCCCCCATTCCCACCCTGATCATTGCACTTTTTTCCCATCTGGAATCAAGTCCCTTCTGGTGCCATCAAGTCACTCCAACTTAGCTACCTAAAAATGAGGGCAGGTTTTGATTTAATTGTAGGGTGTAACAGTACATACTCCTCCTTTACATTCACAGTTTAATATGTTTTGAGCAAAGTTAGACAAAGTGAAATAAACATAACTTCATATATTCATGCAGTTGTTGGTGTTCAAACTACCATTAATGGAGAGCACAATACCAGAAGCTTCAAACAATTGTGGCCTGTATTTACTTATGACTATAGTTGATATTCACTTAAGCTGGTTTCATTTGCTGGCTAATACTGAATATGCTAATATTGAATTTTAGAATGTAGTTCTGTTACTCTTGTGTCTTAAGTCCAACAAAAAAAAAAAAAACACAGTCACATATTTGCTACTAAATACTTCCTGTTGCATTATGTTGATCACAGGTTGTTTAAACACTCCAAGGTTGAACTTAAGCTTGTTTTTGTCTTCATATTTGTCATCTGTATATAGTATTTGACAATGAAGAATGATGTAGTGCTAGATACATATTATTGCTTTTGGACAATTTCAAAACAAAGCTCTTAGAGCTTTTGTTTTTCTGCATAGTCATATTATTAATTCTATATTAAGCAGGGGAAAGAATCATTAATAATACTAGATCAAATATATTCTAACCATATGGACAACATTATACTGAAATATTTAGATGCAACTACATTAAGTTAACAACCAAACATTAAAAAGTATTTTAAAATGACTTAAATAAAGATAAAATATTGATAAAATGACATAATATTGCGATAAAAACAAAACTGTTTCACAGAAGATAAAGTTTCTCAAAAAAACAAAAATGAAATGGTTATTTTGATGAAGGATTAGCCAGCCCGAACCTGAACCTGACGCTGTCATGCTCTTGAGCAGAAGACTGAACGACCTCTTGGACTTGGTGGGATTTATTCACTCAGAACTTGTGCAGTCAATGTCATGGTGGCAGTTCACCTCACAAAATCTGGGATTAACTTGAAAGTAAACGGCTTAAGAGGTGTTTTCAGACTTGAAGTGTATACCACAGTGCACTCTAATTTATACCAGCATGGAACAGATGTAACCACAAAGAGACCCCAAATTGTGTTATGATGGGATGTCAAAGCTGCTCTATGTCCACACGTTCCACAGCTGCAAGTGGGTTGGTAACATGATGATTGTGACTAAAAATCACACTTATGTTTCGGTCTATGACGTAACAAATGTGTAAATGTCTGTCATGTAAAAATGACATAACTGGCTTTTTTTCCAGTTGTTGTCTCGTAGGTGCTCACTTCCAGCTTCACTAGCTGGAAGATTTTTTTGTTATTCTGAAGTCCAATAAAAGAAACACATAGCATCTACTTATGAAAAATAAGTAGATCCTAGTTTTCATAAGCATCTACTTATTTTGGAAATGCTTTCAGGAACCGTGCTTTTTGTTACTATTAATTTATTTCAATAAGAGACTTTTCAACACAAGAAAGGTTTGCCTTGAAGCTTTCTCTTTTAGATCTCAGGCATTTATTATGAAATAATCCACTTTGCTATTATTGTGCAGGATGGAAGATGAAAAGCTATTTGGTACAGAAATCATTGTAGTATTCCAGGAAATCCTTTAATTGCAATCCTGTTTATGGGACTGCTAAGAACAATTTCTATTTTACAAAGTTGTTTGATAAAGCGCTATGTAGTTATTTCCTCAGTTGTTGTTATTGTAACAATCCATTATTACATCCACAGGTCCAAAGGTTTGCAAAAAACAAACAACATCTATCATCTTGTCATTTCAACTCTAACATTTCTCAGAGAAAGGTGATGCCGAGCAGTGGAGTGCTCACTCCACAGCAGCAAACTATTCATCACAAGAGAAGCTCCAATTAATTTCAAAAAAATCTTTGTTTACACTGAAGGTATTTGCAGAATCCAAACAAATATGTCTGTTAATTGTTTAAAAACATTTTTGTATATTTAACTATGAGATAACAATGACTACTTTAAAATCTAAATGAGCAAAAATGTTTCATACAAGTCTGAAAAGCGAAGTCTATTACCTGAGTCAGAGTGACATTAATAACTCCGATACCCATGTTTGACTGGATTGGGCTCAACTCGTATGCAAAGCAAACTAACGTACTATGTTCTTAGATTGCATGTTTCATTCTTGCATGATGGCCAGTTATATTACTTGCTACATAATTCATTACACTTGAATCAACAGGACAAACCAGAGTGGACTCTGAGAGAATTGATTGCAGGACCTTACAACAATAAAATATTGCAGAAATCTAATCTTCTCTGTTTTGTCAGATTTCCTTTAATGTCTGGAATTTACTGGGCAGTACAGACGAGTGAAATTGACTTTAAGTCAATCGGTGAGACATGGCTATTGGAAAGGCTCCACTGTCTTGCAGCTGCAGCACTACATGTATCTAAATTCACGTCTCCAGAGGACTTCAAAGTGTTTCATTGACTTGATATATTTAACTGGATAGAAACACTGAAAATGTGGAATTTTTGCAGGACCACTTATAGTTTATGAACCAAGTTATATCTCTACCTTTAATAATTCGTTTTTTTTCCAAAAATGAAAACAAAAACAAGCAAGTCAAAGACACTAAACACAAGCAAGAAAAAGTATTTGAATTTAGTTTTTCACATTTGTTTGGTTTGGCTTAAATTGAATTCATCCATCCATCCATCCATTTTCTATACACCCTTAGTCCCTAATGGGGGGTTGCTGGTGCCTATCCCCAAGCTAACGTTCCGGGCGAGAGGTGGGGTACACCCTGGACAGGTCGCCAGTCTGCCGCAGAACATTGAATTCAACCTTACAAAAAAAGCTTATGCAGGAGATAAATTAAGTTGTGAAACACCTCTATTTTGCTTCCAGTAAATACTTACGTCAATGATCTGCTGCTTGTGCCAGTGAGAACTTTTGCAGGTGTGTGCATGTGTGTTCACACTCACCCACCACTGGGTAGATTGAGTGTCGGACAGCACGTCCGGCTCAACAGACGTAACTTCCAACAGCTGTTCAATTTCACAGTTCCTTTCACTTTCACTCCTTCTTAGACTTCTGTGCCATTCTGGTTCAACCGTCATATCTGTCCAAGCCTCGTGCCCCCTCTCCCAGCTGAATATACAATGCTGTCTTTCAGATACCAGCCTCATAGGTTTATCAAATGCATGGCAACCTGTACACACACATCCCACATAAGCAGTACAGCAGCTTGTTGTAACCCAGACCACTGGGCTGAGTCAACATTTCAATTATTTATCACAAGTCTCCAACAACACACAGGGGGCCGTCTAGGAGAAGGATTGTGCGAGTTGTCATCTAAACAACAGCAGCGATGAGTTCTTGTTACTCGGCTCAGCGTTTTTCAACTAATACAACAAATTGCACTTCCAGGAACATAGGCCTGAAAATCATTACTCGTCATCAGTCAGTTGAGTTGTTTTCCTTCTCTCTTCCTTAGTGCCTTGGATCTGTGGCTTCTTTTTTTTTTATGAGTCATATACACAAAGCAGATGAAAAGCCATGTTTTAAAATTGATTTTTTAAATGAAGCATGATTTGTAATTTCCTACTCTGACATTGTGGATTACTAGTCAACAATAGAATCTCAAGAACTCTTATGTATTGTTAATTGTGATAAGCTCTGTTTCTTTATTTTTTTTACCCAAAAGATAGTTTTTTGTACTAAACGTTTTATGTACTAAAAAGGTTTTCGTGTTTTATATTCTTATATATTTTATGTACGACAGTGTAAATTATAATACCTTAAAAAGTTTTTTTAAGTGATCTAAGTTTATTTTAAAAAAAAAACACTTGTTGTTGGGAATATTTTATGAGGGACATCTTAGTAAAATATACTAAAAGATATTAATGAAAATGACAATTAGCATTTTCACATAAGAATAAACTGATGAAATGATTCTAACTTATTTAGTTAACAAAAATAGTCTGCAAAATGATTTTCTAGTAACATCCAAGAAAAAAAAAAAAAAAACTCTGATTATTTATTTTATACACTGAAACAATGCTACCTGAGTGTAAAGACCCTGTAAACTGGCTTCATACAAAAGGAAGTTTTTGCATATTGGCACTGCTTGTTCAGTTTCAGAATATATATTTTTATGAACAAATAAAAAACAAAACAAAACAAAAGACTGAGAGCACATTCTGCAGTAGGCCTGCTGGCTAAACACCTTTCAGTTGAATTTCTTTTGTTTAACAATTGTTTTGCTTTTATCCCCACTTTTTTGAAAAAACTCCTGGATAAATCACTTGTATTTTTTAAAGAAAATATGTTTCAGGTGGTTGTAATTTTAATTTACAGCAAAATGTTAAAGAGAAAGATGAAGCCAATCTGAAATTAATGATATTGTTTTAGATAAAATCATGTATTGTCTGATCTGATGTTTGCAAATACATTTTGGCTACCCTCATCTAAAATACCCTCATTATTTGTGACTTTTTATGCCAGTCAGGTGTCTCTGTAAAATGATTTGGACACAAACCATCTCTAGAATTCAACCTAACGTTCCTGAAGAGAGGTGTTCGAAACATGCAGTTGCTGACAGAAGTGTTACATCATCTGAGGATCTCGTAAAAATCTGGTCTCAAGATGATCTGCTTCACTTTCCATCTTTTGTGAGCTTCATAGACTAACAACAGAATGACTAGCAGACAGACATAAAATTAACCAGCCTAGGAAAACAAAAGGAAGCCTAATCTAAGTAAATCAGCTGAAAGGTTGATTAATTTTGCTTTACTCACTAAACCCTAAGCATTCTATTTGCAAAGCGTAACCTCTGCACCGGAGTTCCCGCCAACCCATCTCAGTGTTTACTTAGAGCTGTTGGTTTTGAAGGCTTTGATTCAGCTTCTGGTTTATGTCATGTTGAGATAAGGACAGCACTCTTTATGAGATTTACATAAACCGATTTACACTGGTGTGTCAAGCCAATTTGCCACAAAAGCAATTGGAAATTCTCTTTGTTTAACAGTGTTTAAATCATCATTCACGTAGCACTGCAACAGCAGATATAATTTTTTATTTTTTTTATTGATTATTTATTGCAGATGGTAGTTCTAACTTCCCAGCCCGGCTTGCTCTTTATTGATAATATTTATTTTTTTTGGGGGGGATTTTAAGTTGATCTGTTCCCAATGGGTTCCAAGTTGATGGATAAAAAAAAGTACTGTCATATCAATCATTATCATGTTATAGAAAATCCTAATTGTGTACATTAAATATTACTACAATTGGTTAGAATTTAATTCATTCATTTATTGTCAGATGTGGTTAACAAATTAAAAAGTGTTTTTCAAGCATCCATTCTGAGGATGTAATCAACCGAAGTTGATTATTTTTTTTTCCCTCCAGGGGGTCTTTTGTGGGCTCTAGTGTACCTTATTCGAAAGTAGGCTGACAGGAAGGGGGAAGGAGAGGGAGGAAGACATGTGGCAAACGTCGGCCGGATCCGGGAATTGAACCCGCAACCGTCGCGTCGAGGACTGAAGGCTTCCAAATGTGGGTTGCGCTATCCCCTACTCCACCACAGCACGCCACACCCGAAGTTGGTTTTAAAGCGATTTTAAATGAAGCATGATTTGTTTTCCTCTCCTTTGACCATTGTGTCTTAGTCAACAATAGAATCTCAAGAACTCTTATGTAGTTGTTTTGCAATTGTGATAAGCTCTTGTTTCTTTATTGGGGTTTTTTTACCCAAAAGATTTGTTTTTTGTACTAAAAGTTTTATGTACTAAAAGGTTTTCATGTTTTTATATTTCTATATATTTTATGTATGACAGTGTAACTCTATAATACCTTAAAAAGGTTTTTTTTAAGTGATTCTAGTTTATTTTAAAATACACTTGCTTGTTGGGAATATTTTGGATGAAGGACATCTTAGTAAAATATACTAAAAGATATTAATGAAAATGACAACCAGCTTTTCACATAGAAAATAAACTGGATGAAATGATAGAAGCTAACTTCAGCGATTTAGTGGAACAAAAATAGTCAATGCAAAGTGTGATACAGTTGGGGCATAGTAACATCCAAGAAAAAAAAAAAAAAACTTCAAAGAGGGAAAATTATTTATTCCTCTTGGCACACTGAAACAATGCTACCTGAGTGTAAAAAGTGACCCTGGCACCAAACTGGCTTCATACAAAAAGGAAGTTTTTGCATATTGGCACTGCTTGTTCAGTTTCAGAATATATATTTTTTATGAACAAATAAAAACAAACAAAACAAAAGACTGAGAGCACATTCTGCATCGCGTCTGCTGGCTAAACACCTTTCAGTTGGGAATTTCTTTGCTTTAACAATTGTTTTGCTTTTATCCCCACTTTTTCTGGGAAAACACTCCTGGATAAATCACTTGTGATTTTTAAAGAAACATATGTTTCAGGTGGTTGGGTAATAAATGGCCAGTAATTTAGACAGTGGCGAGGAGGAGAGTGTGCTGCAAAGAGAAAGAGAAGCAGCAACTGGCTGAAGATTAATGATATTGTATAATAATAGATAAACTATGGTTATTGGTCTGATCGGTAGATTTGTTTGCAGAGTATTACTTATTTGTTTTGGTAAAAAAAAACCCCGTCTGATTAAAATATTGTACAAAGGTAAAATGTCTGATTTTATCACAGAACAGAGCCATAAAAGTAAGGAAGCATAATATTTCTCTTACTGGGAACATTAAATGCAAAATGATTCATCAAACAAAACATTCCTATTTGCCCAGTTAAGTTAAAATATGGGACTACGGACAATAATAAATTAAGAGCCGTTTGGGAGTCTAGCCACAAGAGCCGACTCTTTGAATAGAGCCGAAATTCCCATGACTGGTTAACAAGCAATTGAATAGATGTACATAATAAACTAGCTGGCTGGGACATACACAGCTATTCATCAGCACACAGATTAAATCTCTCTTGATTATTAAGTTAATTAACTTAGTTAACTCATAATGCTATCTGCTTGGGTAACTTACCTGCAATGTGCTGCCCAACAGACAACTTGTTTTCACACCAAGGCTGTCTATGGTTTTCATGACTGAAAAAAAAAAAAAAATCCTACAAGACACATTTCTATTTCTTCTAAAAGTTTCTTTCCAATCAGTTGATTGACAGCATGTAGGGACAGGATGTGAAGGGACTCCTTTGCATTGCTTAATGCTCCACAATACACACCTAGAGAAAATCTCTTCACTTTCTCTCCCATCTCTTTGACAGCACTTTTAAACCACTCATCCATTTCCACAATATACATACATACAGGAACATTACATAACATCTATGCAGTACTACTCATTGCTAAACATGATAGAAACCACTTTATCACATTTCAGCTGCATTAATGTTACTCCCTCACCTTCAGGTAATTGCATGAGTGCTTGTTTAATAGAAGCCTTGCGGACATGTGGGGTTGATGCTGGGAGGGTTAGAGAGATTTTTTATCCTGTCCCCCAGCTGAATCTAACCAATCCCTGGAGGGAGGCCACCATAATTATAAGGCTGTGTGGGTGAAGCAGAAGAACCCTCCAGTGTTTGCAGCATGCAGTGTCCATGGCATGACAGAGCAATTACACGCAGGCCGACAGAGGGAGCAGTAGACATATGCAGCATACGTAAATATGCAGAAAAAAGACATTCTGTCAGAAGGAGAGGTGTGTAAAGTGTCAGCTTGTTTGTGCACACATACAGTAGTGTAATCTTAGCACCCATTCTCTCTAAAAATAACAGGTTCTGTTGTTGATTCAGTATATTAATGACTAGAGCACAGTTCCTTCTGGCTCGATAGATTTCAACTAGAGCAGGAGTGTCAAACTGGTTTACATTTTGGGCCTCATTAAGATTGTGAATGACTACGAGGCCAGTTGTGGCTGAAGGTATTGATGGGTAAAGTGATTGGTTCACACAGCTGACGTTCTCTGGAGCAACAGTATCACATTTATTGATAATTTCTGACTACAAAGATCTCTGTGCATTTACTGTGGCAAATAAAAGAATTTTAGCTCCCAGACATCTTGAACACCAATTTCTTACATAAAGAAAATCACTCATTAAAGTTTAAAAGAAGAATAAATTAAATGAGGAAAAATAGACGATCTCCTCATAAAACCAATTTACGGTGTCAAATTACTATACTTAAGATCCATCAACTGATTCATAGAGGTAATAGCCTATTCAAAACGAGTGCTACTACCAATGCTTTCTGCTCATGAGAGGCTTTACTCTACTTTAAAAGTTGCATTATGCAACACTTATTTAAAAAAAAAAAAAAAAACTTTTTTTTTGTTTTTTTTTACATATTAGATTATCTATGAAAAAAATCAAGGTCCTCTGAAAATATTACTGATAATCTCCACTCATGGGAATTGTGGGACCATTTAATACTTCATTGTCTTGAGAAACAATCATTTATTACAGCACAGCTGAAAATACCAGCCTGAAGCAATTCTAAATCCAACTATGCTGTACAAAACTGTAGAGGAAGTGAAAAATGTAAGAGAATGACATGAGAACAAAATCCACTGTGGATTCCCAGCCTTTCATAAGTGTTATATTTTACCGACAGGTATAGAAATGATTAATTTATAGCAGCCAAAGCATTAAATCGTTTTTTCTCTATCTTGTCTCAAAGCCATAAATATTCTGCCTTTAAACTCTACCTGGAAAAATAAAACAAAATAGCTGTCTAAAAATCTCTAACAGGTTGGTGTTTACTATTTATAGGCTTTACCTTTGCTATACCACATCCATTTATTGAGGTTAACTCTCAGGGAGTAACACTGCATTAAAAGGACAAAGAAAAAAGAAGCTTTGCTTCCTGTGTACACACAAAAATGCAAAGGGATAAATGTTGAGCATATGAAGAATTCTGTTTGTTTAATTTGTGAAAAGTGGACATGTTTAGCTTTTGTTAAAGGCATCAATGTATTCCATGGATAGAAGTTAGATTTCTATGACATTCTCAATTTAGATCGCCTTTTCAGATTCATTTGGATGTGGGATTGGGATGCACAGGGAAGCACTTTGCCAAGATCCAACTTTGTTCCAATGAATCAGTAATAAAGATGCCATATCTGTCACATCCAAGATGTGTTCACGATGTCAGTAGACTGGGTTTTTTTTTTTCAATGGCAGTGGTTTTAAAACATATCAGCCCAGCCTTGCTGCGTTACAGAGCTTGTCTGAGATAAATCTTATATTTTGCCTTTTCTGCCTCTGGGGAAGCAACATATCCTTCAAGCAGCACTTGGCTTTTAAAATGACAGCTTGAACACACAAAATAGCTTCCTAGCATACACTCGCATCATCACAGACTCCTTGATATTTCATCCCATGCTGTCAGAGTAGAAGGCAGACTTGGTAGATGAAGTCCAAGCATCTCCAGGGGCAATACTTTCAAATTTAATTTGGGTAATTTTAATATTTGGTTTCAACTAAATAGCAGGTTGCTTTTTTAAAAGTTTAACTTTATGTTGGGATTTACTGAACACTGCCATATTGAGTGCACTTTCAAAAGCAGCATATTAGCAGTGGGAGCTCAAGTATTTATGAAAGAGAGAACAAAAATATAGTAAGAGTAATTAAAAAATGTAAGGGATAGACAAAGAGATATGTAGCAAAACCAAATATGAAAAGGAAGATTTTTAAATTGTGAAACTTGTTTTTAGATAAAGCAGTGAACTGTGACAGAGTGCAAATGCTTTTGACCAACTGAGAGCAAAGTCAGGAAACTCTCTAGTGGCACAAACATCACTGTCGAGATACAGAGGTGTTCTAGTAGAAAGAGTCAAGTACAGAATTATGATGTGCATATATGGTGGGAGAGGTCAAAACACCAAATTTTATCCACGTTCATAATTTCTTTGGAGACACATACTATATATATATAAATCCCTAGAACTCACTGACAAAGTCAAACCGTTAATAATTGTAATATTGTAGTTAGTCTGATGGACAAAATTATCTTGGTGTGAATCCCGATGTGGTTGCCAGCAGTTGCAATTTTCTGCCTATCCTTTCATTGTTTTTCAGATTTTTTTCAAGTGATTCGGTCCAAACAAAGCATTTTGGGTTGGTGTCTGGGTGTGCATGAGTGTGCTGATGTTCTTTTCAAGGTGGCTGCACCTCTGTGCTGTGCTTTTGTTTCTGTTTATCTGTTATCACTGGCTTTTACTGAAGAGAGAAAAAGAAATACAACAGTACCACAATTGCAGCAGCTTCAAATTATCTGCTTGGGTTAACTGTGCAGATCCTCGTATTGTTTTTTTTTAAATTAAGACAGCATCAGCAATCATCCCATCTGTTTTTTTCTGTTTTGTTTTGCGTTTTTTTTGCACGTGTGCAACAGGTTTTGTGTGAGGTGTTCGTACTTGAAGACAGATCATGCTGAAATCTTACTTGTTCATAAGAATTGTTAGTAATTCAGTTAATTTGTTAGTAAAACAGTGGCATATTCATTCAAATCATTCTAATCAGCTGATACAGCAGTGCAAATGTCTTTCTATAACAATAAATGATGACTCTCTCCTTCCTACTTGTGCTCATTATTTTCATATGTATGTGTGCTCAGGCGTTACTACCAATAAAATGAGAAAGATGTAATCAATCTTCCATATGGTAGAGATCCAGTCCACATTTAAATAACTGTTAAGTGTTCTGGTCTGATAATACCAATGTGAAATAATAATAAAAACGAAACCATTACCTGCAAGTGGACTTGCATTCAATTTTTCAGTGTTACACCCACTGTAAATAAATTGTCTCCACTTCCCAGTGATCTCACACATTTTTCATCCTTTAACATGTTAACTGTGAAAGTGAGACTGTGTTGGCTGCTGCAAGTATCTATCTGTGTCAATACTGTGACAGCACATGTGACAGCTGCAGTGCTGCCAACTTAATGATCTTGTCATGATATTTAGTGAATACCTCTGAGTTTGAAATGTCACTACAGGCAAATCTGCTGATGTCTTACCAGGGACTTTTAGAAGTTCTGCTGTGAAAGCATACATTTTCTTAGACCTCTTCTCAGAAAAAAGAGGCTGCTGCCAATGGGCCCTCTTCCTTCTCAAACCACTCACATTTTCTCAATCCTCACCCATCAGTCCCACCCAGCTGCAGTCAGAACAGGAATTAGTCATCTTTCTGTACAAATAAATTAGAAATACTGTTGCATTTTTCCCCACCGTCTCCTATTGGTCTATAAAGATTATTACAAAAAAAAGAAAAAAAAAAGAATTCATGTTGGACTATGACTTATTTTAGCCCCCTAAGTGAACCATTACGACAAAACCCAAACCAGATAGGAAAAACGGAAGAAAAAAAATAAGGATGAATAGTTTGGTATGAAAATATTGCCACGATGGTATTGATGACTATATCATCTGCTCATGAGTGTCAACTAAGATGGAAAATGGAAACTGCTGTTAATGAGTGCAGTGGGATACACTCATAATAGTAGGGTAGACCATATGATAGGAATCAAATATAGTGTGTTATTATATTGTACTTTATAGCTGATGACTTTTCAAGCATATGCATGTCTTAATTGGATATCAATGCTTGCAAATGACTCATCTTAAAGGAGTTAGTACAAGGATAAAAATAGGTGCTGTCAACGTTACCACATTAATGGATGTGATTAATGTCAAAATTCTAATGCATTAATATTACATAACGCAGATTAATCGAGCTACTAAATTGATCTGAGGGTCGCTCTCCCACAGAGGTTTACTTAATTCACAGCAGCTCGTTATGGTCTCAACACATGGGAAGTGACGAATGACTGCGCAAGGTGAATGTTTTCTGTGACAGCAGACAGTGACAAAAGTTGAACATTTCTCAGCTTTCTTGTGTTGTATCACTATGTGCACATCTACATGCAAAAACTCAAAATTTTGAATTATTCCAGTTGCTCACCTGGATGAGGACAAGCAACTGTCACCTCATCACACAAGTTCCATAGGAAATGAATGGAGAAAGACATTTCTATTAACGTTTAAACAAAATGACTTCCCATAGGAATATAGGTATCTGGAAAACTATTTTGTGACTTTTGTGCCACCAAGTTGAATGCAATGAGCAAGGTGAACATGCAGTGACACCAAGTTGAGTGCGCAGGGATCTTCTGACATTTACTCAACTGACAAGCTGCTTGCGCTCGTCAGCAACTCTCTCTACTAATTTTGTCCGTGTGATCGCACTTGGCTTTGTGTTTGTGATCAAAACTTGACTTGTATTTAAATTAACCACACCATTAGCCAATAACAGACAGCCTTTTTTCCATCCAATCAAAGCATGTCTTGCGAATACAGAATTCAGTTAGATGAAAAACGGCCTTTCAGACTTTATTTTGCAATAATTTTGCAACAATTAACCTATTAAGTTATTGCTGTGGTACATTAGTTACCACTGGTGTGACGTCATGTTGCAATGTGTCTATCGGCTGCAAAACAGTGGAAATGTGCCCAATTTGCTGGTTGTGATTGGCCGTTTTTCACTGAAGTGAATGCAGTATTGTCAAGGCATGCTTTGATTGGATTTTAAAAAAATTGGCTGGTGGTATGGTTCATTTACATACAAGTCAAGTTTCGAGCGCAGGCAGAGCAAAGTGTGAGCACACAGACAAAACTGACCCAGTGAGCAAAGAGAGATGGAGCCGAGCGTGAGCCACTTATCAGAGTTAAGCGCATGTCAGAACACCAATGCGGGCTTAACTTGGTGGCACAAAAACCTCACCATAGAAAATTGAGAATCTTGAGATGCTTGATATTTTTTTTAAAATTGTGCATACAGTGGCAGATTTTGATATGGGCTATATGGGTCCGTATCAAAGGGCTCAGGGTGGCATCAAAAAGAAGAGCATGCCTTGGAAATAGAAAGTAAAATATATCTTATTTGTCAATTGGGTCATGAACAAGTTTTCTACTACTTGTATGCATGTGTAGTAGAGTAAGTTTACCTTAGATACTAATGTGTAGAGAGAGAGCACTTTATTTACTTTCTCCTGCAACCGCCTCTCACCCCTAAAAAATCTGATAACTGCTTGTATTTTCATTGGTTGGAGTGCAACAGGAGGGGCTTGCCCCAGGCAGCCTTCCAGCAAGAACCACAACTACATACATATTTATATTTCAAGCTTACAAAGTTTGGTGTAGTGATTAATTCTGATTAATCAAAGCACCAAAGTGTGATTAATGTAATTTTTTTTAAATTGTTTAACAGCCCTACCAAAAATAAATCCTGAATGGAGCATTCCAAGATTAAATACTGATTATTTACATTCTTTCTTTGTGAAAAATACATTAAAAAAATTAAACATAAATTGAGGAAATACTACTGTTCTGATAGACACTGTGCAGTAGAGGGCCACTATGCCTAACTGATGAGCCATCTGCATGACAATCTGTCTCTCTGACTGACTTGCTGACTGTCCAAGTGGAAAGCCAACAGACTAGCCTCAGTCAGACAGATGTACTGACTGATTCACCAGCTAATTGTTAGCTGACACGGTTCTGACTGGCAGGTGTCACAACAGAAGGTGGGTGGTCTAGGCAGGTGGCTAAGATGAAGATGTTGATATGTGTAAAGCTGACTAATGCATACGTTCTTGTGCTGCTGAGAACAGCAGGCTCAAAAATAGGGAAATGTAGAATGAACAAATGTTTTTCAAAACCTTAATAAATCTAAGTATATTTGTCTGCAATCATGGTAATCAAAGGTCAAAACTAGCCGAGTGTCCATTTGACACAGTAGTTGGCGAGAAAAGCCAACAGGCACAAGTAGAGAGTGTGTGTGTGTTTTTCCAGATTACTTCATCCACAGACTTCAATGCCTGTTTAAGAATTTATATGGTTCTGTGACCTCAGTTTGTTGCTCTCAAACAGTGCAAGGTTTACTTCAGCTGTCCTTTTTAAACGCCATTGGCTCCAAAGTTCAGGAGAAGCAAAGCTCAACGGTGTGCCAGAAAACTGGGGTTTTTGTGACAACAGCAAACTGGGCTCTGCTGGTCTTGACTGGCATTTTGACAGCCAGACCTGGAAAACTGAATAAAAATTCACTAAGGTTGTGCTAGCTTTGCGTGTGTGGGATTGGGGGTTGCCTCTTTCTGTGACACCTGTGGCAACTTGAGAACTGCCAGCTCCATCTCTGAAAAATATACAGTATTGAAAACTGAAAAGGATGTTCATAAACTGCATAAAAAACTGGAAAAAGAAAACATTTCAAGTTATGCTGAAGTGGCATGCAAAGTAACATTTAGGGTAACTGTCATGACTTCTTTTTCTACATCGCCGTTTATGGGTTATCAGGTTTGATATGACTGTTGGCATTTTCTTGTTTACCTACACTGCAAGGTACAGTCTTTATTGAAACTAAAGCATAGTTAAAGCCCAAGAGAGACTGAAGCAAGAATTCAACTGGCAACAGAAACTCTTCTTATCTGTGGCAGAAAACTGCGCCTTTTCAAAAAGCATCAATGCTGTGGCCATCAATGTTGTCAGAGAAATCCAAAACATATGTGTCAATGTCATTAGGTGCTTGGACAAAGTAATACGTAAAATTGTAAAATAAAACTTTGTATGTGGTTAACATATATAATGCACATATTTCAGTGTATTTGACATGCAAAATGTTTCAGCAAATAATGCTAAAATAACTATATCCATCTGTCTATTGTTAACCTCCTTGAGGCAGTCAGCAACGTTCTCAAATCCTTCAGCTCCCTCCATGTGGCAAAAAACTAACTTTCATGATTATCTCTTTGCAAATCTTACTCTCTTTTTTCCTGCGTTTATGGCTCTTTGGGAGCAAAGTCATGCTAATGATAATCTTGCCACATGTTCTAAAAGAGTTGAGACAGATTTTATTTTTATTTTCATCTATTAATATTAAGTCTAATCTTTTAAGAGTTTGTAATATTAATGTAATATAATTCAGTATGATTATGAATTAATACAAATGTTAATCTATTAGATAGACTTCTAAAACCCCAATGCTTGTTCATTAACATTAGCGAGTGATGCAAGGTGAAGAAATGAAATGTGTGAAATCAGAGCTCAACAATACATCCCTGAACAAGATACATCCCGTTTGATCCCTGAACAAGCCTGTTTTAGATTAAATGCTCTTTAGATGTTCTTCTCATTCTCAGAAACTGGAATGAATCTGTCACATTTACACTAAAGAGCCATGCTCAAGGGAAATAATTTGATATTAGGTACATTAAAGTACACTTCTAAAAAGATATTTAAAAAATCTATTTTTACCGACATGACAAGACTTAAGAATACCAGGTTTTCAGTAAAAAAGAAAGTTGTAGGTCAATTCATACTTTTCACACTTTTTATGTCAAAGGTACATGTTTATAATTTGAGCAATTGGGCCAGTCTAAATGGATTTTCATCCAGAATGAATACCTATTGTTAAAACTTTCAAGAAGTCTGAGAGTAACAACAAGGTGGTGCTACATAATTTGTATGCCTTCACAGTGATAAACTGGTTTGTTACCATGGAAATACATCATCCCATTCGAACCTTTATACTTTTGAATTACATCGTCTTTTATTCCACAATAGTATTAGGTAAAATAGCTTTAAAGCCAGAAATACAAACAAGACACAAAGCGAAAGAGATTACATTCAACTTTAGCTCATAAAATTTCTATCAGCAAAGTTTAAGACGTTAAAACAACGTGTAATAATAAATAATGTATAGCCCTACTGGCCCTTTCACAAAGGAATAAATTATGACACATTTTTTAGATAAACAGTAGATCCATAAGACTTTTTTTTCTGCTCCTCTTCCAAGTCATTCACTAAGCTTCCCAGAGATACTTGAGTACAACAAACGAACAGTGAAAACTGGCTGCTATATTTCTGCAAATCTACTTTAATGAGCCTTTTAATTCATAGCTGCCTTGTAATCATTGCATTGCAGGTTTATTCATTTAGCATCATTCCCAGCCGGGCTATCTCTGAACAATATGTATTATTTTGTGAAAGGAAGTGATCAAGATGAAATATCTTTATCATCTACTGCGGAAATGTTGCACCAGTTTGTCTTGCATAAAATGCATTTATGGTTTCTTTTATCAAGGGCAGGCTCTTTGACTTTCAGTATCGTTTCAAGTTGATTACTCAGAATAAGGGTTATCACTGGTATATTAGTTCTATGTTGTCATCCCTGCACTATCTTTGCTCTTCAGCTTTAAAAGGACTTTCAAACTTTGCTGTTGATTTTATCTCACTCCCTCAACCAATACATTAGAAATGTTCAACATCTGCCCACCTGTTTGAACAGGTAAAGATTTGGATATAGAGAGCAAAAAAATCCAGCATTTTAGACTGCAATTATCTTAGTGACTTTAGATTTCCAAATATGCAGGTGCACTGTGCATATTCCGTGAGCTGCAGAGACTCCACGCACACTGTCTGCGAATAGTTGAAGTTTCATTTTCAAGTATACCAATTAATTGTCTAGATTTCTCATAACAAATTCTATAATTTCTCACAATCTAAATGGATAATAGTAGGCCTGTCGTGATAAACGAGAAATCAATTAATCATACGATAAATTAAAACTATTGACATCATTTTAAAAATCAGCTTTATCGTCTCTTCTGGCCTTTTTCTCTTTCTTTTGATGACACTGAATGAAAAAAGGCTCAACTGCGGTCCTCTCCACTGACCCTCCCTTCCTCATATCATTAGTGTAATGCCCAGCGCACACTATACGATCTTACAGCTGTCTGCCCATTTTCAAAACCTGAGAGACCACACATTAGCTGACAGAAATCCTAGGTATAATGGTTCGATCGGGTTTGATAGGGCCATGTGGTGTCCAAAAATGGGTATAAAATAATTGCTACAAGTCCAGTTAACTAATTTTAAAACCAGGCATTAATCAATGTTTTACTACAGTCTACCAGCAAAGTATGTCACTAGTGTCAGTCCTGACTGAATGAAAATCATTATAACCTATTTATGTCATGTTAATGAAGAACAGCTGAAAAGTTACGGGGATTATCAACTGCATTCCACTATAAACACTTCTGTATTTGCTTGTATACAACATAGAAGTTTAAAGCAAAATGAATATCATTTTATATCCTGCGGTTTCCTGCGGCCAAGCAAATACATACACACGCACTAATTACCAAATACTTCCTGTTGAGGCTATTTTCTGCTTAAAAAAAAACTACGGAAATTCACCATTAGTAGACATAAGCAGAAATCAGAGATAATTTGATATATTTAATGCAAAAATAAAGATAAAACAAAATAACAAATTGACCATTTTTTTGGAGGCTTAGTCTCTTCATTTTACTTGCATTCTTATGTGCACTTGCCTTTTCCTATTAAGTCGACAACCAGAGGGATTGTGGTTTAAAAGAAAACCCTTTCTCAGCTCTGAAGTTTTTCAACAATTTAAAACCCTTGTTGTCTATGGATGTATTCAGTCAGGAGAATTGTGTTCATGGGCTGATGCAGGAGAGTCTAATGGGGTTTACAAGACACGCCGAAGCTGCACACATTCAAATGTCCCGTACAGAAGCATTTTATGTTGTGAACAGACAGACATTGTTCATTCTTGAACAATTCTATCTCTGTGTGATAACCCCCTCACCAACCTCCACACTTCCATCCTCTTCACCTCATCCATAATACATGGAATGTTCACTCACCGGTTGCAACTTGAGGTATGAGGATGTAAAAATTCACGCCTGGTGACTCAGAGCGAATAGGTGAATGGTTGTCGCCTACCCATCGCTTGATGTGAATATTTCCTCTCCATTAACAAGGCACTCCATGTAATAATGTATGCTTCCAAACTAAGGAATGAGGTGAAAAGAGAGAAATGGCTGACTCTATTTATGTCTTGCTTTTTTGAATACTTGGCAAGACTTTTAGATTAATGTGTGAGGCAAAAACATAAATAAATAAAATAAATACATATATGCATAATAATATTATAAAGTATATTTTTGTTTCAGAACCTAATTTGCTCGTGTTGCATATGTATACAACATAGAAGTTTAAAGCAAATTGAAGGAAGACTAATCCCCCAAGACATATTGTGTTGCATACTTTGAGGATTTTACAAGGCTCCCTTTTATTACCATAAACTACTCCTAAAGCAGGAAATGGACTCAAGCACAGGGCATTTTGGGTAAATACAACCAAAACAAATGCGTATGTCCCCTCATGCTGAGCCCATTGTTGAAGGGCGTTTGTTTGGCACATTTTCCAAACACATAAGAGAAGCCCTCCACCTATTTGACATCACTGCGCATGTGTTTACATTTCATGAAGAGAGAAGTTGTGGTCAGTGTCTTGTTCACAGGTTTTTGTGTTGTTTCCGGTAGTCAAAGGATGTGGTGAAATGAGGCTATTCAAATACAACACTACCCTTTGGATTTACAACCATAACTTATCTATTTTAAATCAGCTTTCTCTGGTTTAATTTTTTGCAATTTAAAGAAGATATCCAACTACAAAGACGCTTTAATAATTAAGACATTTTCAATGTACCTTAAAAAACCTGAACACAGCAACATTAATCATGCTGTGTTTAAGCACACACTAATTTACCTATCTCAAATTATTAATATCACGTGTTCATAATCAAAAGTGATTTACATATTTTATATGTGAGTTGTAGGAGAGGTCCAGGAAAACTCAACAAACCACAGCTTCACATGGCCGCATTTAATTAGAACGAATGCTAGAGAAGAAGGGAGGGCGGTGCTTTTGTTAACTGATTCCCCTCTTAAATCAGAATTAATCTCCAGTTATTTCTGCAGCACAATTGCTGACTCCTTCATGAAGGCAAATGAATATAATACAAATGCAGTGCAGCCTGGTTCAGATGGGAATCCCATGATATACGAGTCCCATCTCTCTCTTCTCATTTACTTTATCTGCATCTCTGGAGGATAGGAAGTTCGGAAAACAAATAGGAAAAAAGAGTTTGTATTGGGGGACAGGGAATGTAATGTCCTAGATGGAGAGTGAAGAGTGTCAATAACAATAAATAAATAACTTATAAAATAATTATTTAAAGGTCATCAATATGTTAAAACTGTAAATACAATAGAATTGATAATATTTACCTTGATTAAATGCATTTATAGTACATTGGCATTCTTCACTCTCCACAGTGTTTTAAAAGAAAACTTTCACATGACGCTATATCTTTTTTTCTTTTTTTTGCCAGTCAATGGCAACATGCCACTCATTTAATAAAATCAAAAACCACAGTTATACTATAAGTCCGCTATGCCTTTGCCTTAAATTTAATTTGGCTGTATAAGGAAATTAAATAAAAATAGGGTTGCCTAAAAAATATATGTTGGTAAGCGAAACTTCAATCACTCCAGCAGCTAGCTATATCCAAGCTCAAAATTATTTGTAGCACTAGCAGATCAAACTACATTTTCATTGAGTGTCTGGACAATCTGCGACAGACTGGCAACCTGTCCAAGGTGTCCCCTGCCTCTCGCCCGGAACATAGCTGGAGATAGACACCAGCAACCCTCTCGACCCCTCTAACGGACAAGGGTGAACAGAAAATGGATGGATGGATGGATGGATGGACAATAGGACAATGGTAGCACTATTACCATAAAGCATGACGATTCTAGGTAAGGAAGTCTTTCCGCATGCAGCTTGCATATTTTTTGCTTGAATGAGGCCTTTTCACCATCCTTTTTACTAACTCTCTTCAAAGATTCTCCATCAGCCAGGCCACCCCAAAAATGTTAATATTATAGAAACAGTTTTAGAAAATTTGAGGCTTATTTTATGAATAATTTTGGGATTAATTGAAATTTTTTGGAAGGTGTCTCACAATGCTTTTGCTCCATTCCTCTGAGGGTGAAAGAGTCAAAGTTTTTGTTTGGTGTTCACATGTAAATAATATGAACAGAGCTGTGGACAGCATGGGAATAGTAGCATTATTTTCAGTCACGGTTATAAGACAAAGAGGCTCTTGGACAATGTGGGAATTGTAAATCTGAATAAGTGTGAGATGATGTATGTAAAAGTCAAAGATGAACTTGGAAGGGTGGCATATCCTCAATAACAAAGTCCACATCCTGTAATAAGTCTCATGATTTAAGACAGGAGATTTTTTCTAAAAAAAAAAAAAAGAAAAAAAAAAGTCTTTTGGAATGGCTGGGGGCTTTAGATTATTAATGCAAAGAGTGTACGTTCAAAAAAGGTTACTGAACTTGTAAGAAGAAAATCTGACTTGTATGAAGGAAAGGATGAGTTCTGTTTGACTCTGATTTTGGTTCTGATGATCACCCCAAACCAGGACTATGTAATCAGGTATGGTGAGAGTTGTGTTATGTTATCCAGCAAGTGGGTTACAGCCAAAGAGCAACTGTTTTTACTCTGCAGCAGAGATCTTCAACTCCAGTCTGGCAAATTTTTGCTGTGTCCTTGGTCCAATATTACCTGAATCAATTGCTGATTTACCTCTTCAGTAAACAGTCAAGTTCTCCATGGTTCTGTTTATGATCTGATTATTTTACTAAGGTGTGTTGAAGCAGAGACGCATCTAAAATTTGTAGGACACCAATTATTGTGGTCTGCAGTTGAAGAGCACTGCTCTAAGACATCAGAGAGCATTACAGATGAAAAATATGTTCCTATTTAACTAACACCACTTTCTACCAAGAACTGCTTTGCAAATGAAATAAATTTTAAACCCAAGTACTTCTATTACAGGATAAAAGCAGTTTCACAGCTAGAGTTTAGCATAATGAACATTCAGAGTTCAATTGCATGATGATTAATTATGGATTTTTTTTAAAGGAAACTAAGCAGGGAGTCTCATGAGTTCTAATTGTCTCTGCTGGTGGTATCCATATAAACAAAAGATTTAACAACAGTTTGGAATATGAACTGATAAAGATGCTTTACTTGGTTAATTTTGCCTACATAACAAAATCAAACCAGTCATCAAGAATAAACGGAAGAATGCAGATATTTGTACATATAAAAGTCAAACTCTGAGGACGGGTTTATGCTACATTTCATTCCAACATGTGGCAAAGAGGAAGAAACTAAACCCACAATTTTCAGATTTTCACTCAGCCACATCTGCCTCTATCCTTCAAGTGACTGTGTAATTTTTGCTTAAAAGTAAATATGGGAATTTGATGAAAACCTTTAAATTTTATATAAAATAGTAATTGTTAATTTAAAAAAAATAATAGTAGTCAAGGCTGAGTAGATGACTTGAGGTATAAAATTTTGGAACTTTAATATTCTAATTCCTTTTCAAACATTCAAATCCCAAATAAAGATTGTAGAGTTCTGCTATAAATTTCCCAAAATAACCTAAACCTAATGGCAGCCTTGGGACAGAAATTAAGTCTCACAAGCAAAGCCTCGTAGCGCATTGTTTCTATGTAAACATGACTCCATTAGTGCATAATTTCTACCTGATTTTCACAATATATCAGCTACTACAATGGACAGAGGAAATAACAAGTTCATGTCATCATCTGGGAGGAGGTTACTGGTTTTCACAATGTTGCAAACCACAGCAGGTCAAAAGTAGATCTGAAATTTGGTTTGATGACCTCAATATGAGAAGCTACAGACTGATAAGAGGAACCAAAGAGCTCTGTTACGTAAAGAAGCCATTTGTTTGTTAAAATTTTATGAAATCTATTTGTTCTTTTTGATGTTTGTTAATGAATGACGATAATCACAAAAACAACAGGGTAATTGGTCTCATGAAACTGCTGCTTGTATCCATATAAATGTCAACTCAAAAACCATTACTTGTAGTTTAATTTTGCCTACATAACAAAATCAAAAACCAGTCATCAAAGAATAACATTCCAGGCTTGATATTTATTTCTGGATTATTAATCAGCGCTTCCCTGAACACAGCGATGGTTGATTTACTAGCTGTACGTGGTGCTAGAGAGGCTAACACGAGTAACAATTTAGTCCAAAGCCTTTTCTGCTAAAATAAAATCTTTAGTGTGTGTCAGATACAGTACACGTTGCATATTGATCTGTTTAGCTAACGTTAGACTGTGTAGCAGACAGGCTTCAAGGTGTAGAAGTTGTATCAGAACTCTTTAATATTCTAATTCCTTTTCAAACATTCAAATCCCAAATGAAAGATTGTAAGGTCCATGCTGACAGAAATTAATTCCTTGCCTATTAAATGTAACATAGGAAAAAATGTTGTTGATGTATCAAAATGTTGGTTCTGTTTAAGAAATGACTGAAATTCTGACAACTACCCTAAACATTTTTTCATCTAAAAATAATAATAATAAAAAATGTTTTAAAAATAATAAAATTATCTCACAAAGTTTTAGGATTTTGTTTCAATATTAAACACACAGAGGTAAATATCTGTCATCGTGAAGAAAATCAGTATCAGTCAAAGAAATTCAATGCATGAAATTCTGATCTCACAGGACATACTGTGAATAATAAACAGGAATGTAATGCAATATCCCCGCAAGTGAGGCTAATAGTGCGAAACTATGCATGCATGCCTGTGTTGGCTGAAGGTCATTTATGGGTCCCCATCCTCACAAATCCCTCTGGCGCTTCTCAGTTGCAAAAAAAAGTAGCATCCAACACCCACTTTGTGCCTATGTTGATGCCAACAACAGAGCAGGCCCTCATCCTTCTACCTGTGACGTTTTACAAACAGGATTAGTCCCAGTTTCTCCTCTAAATTCCACTGCTGGTGTACTGGTAAATCCACCGCTGCTGGCAGCTCTGCAGGCCATCGCCCAAACCCTATAATTCATGTTCCAAATATTCTGCCAGTCTTATCTAAATGAGCAGCTCTGCTAAGAAAGTGCAACTTATTCACAATAAGTGAAGTCATTGGTATGCTGCCATGAGGGCAGAGACGAAGATCTGCACACAGGCATCCATATAAATGCACACACAGAATTATTCAGGTCACATGAAACACACATATTGCAGAATGACGAAATGAAGTATTAGAATTAATACAGATTTAGCTGGATGGCTCAATCATAAGCATGACCTAAAACTGTGTAAGTATCTTGCATTACAATTTTTAACCTTTTCTAGGTTAGAAACCACATTCTTCAGATACATTGTTTGTTTTTTGTGATATGCAAACATAAAGTAGGAAAATTCTATGTAGTTTTACCATTTTGCTTACAAGTGAAATTTTGAAACGTATGCCTTGCATTTTTATTCAACTCCCAGAGAAATACAAAATTAATAATTTGTAGTCTGTGAATCTCTAGGGGTATTTAGCTTTGCAGATCTAAACTAAAATATATCCCTTTTCTGCAAAGCAGGTTAAGCCGAGTCAGATTTTGATACACTGATTTTCCAGGTTTGCCTCAGACTCTGGAAAGCATTTAGGTCTATACTTTGACTGGGCCATTCTAACACAAGTGTACTTTGATGGTCACCATTCTCGGTATGGCTGTATGTTTAGGGTGGTTGTTTATTGAAACAATAGTTCAATATGAGCAGAGGATCTCTGAGGCACCTCCAGAGTTACCATGGGCCACTTGACTGCTTCTATGATTAATGCTGTCCCAACAAGGCCTGACAGCTTAGGTGGAAAAAACTATGTATAATTTTTCTTCCAAGTCACAATTACCCACTAACTTGTATTACTTAACACATAAAAGACCCCAATAAAATAAACAAAAGCTAGAAGTTGCAACATACCAAAGTGAGAGCAAGTTCAAAAGGCTAAAATAATTTTTCAGGTCTTACAGATAAAGTTTATGACATGAGCAGTCAGCATAACCATGAATAAGTGCAACCGGGAGTGAGATGGCTGTGTTTTATTAAATACTGCAAACCTGTGAAGACAAATGTCTGAAGAATCGCTGACTCACGTTGTTTTATACCGGTGGAATCAATATGCCAGAATGAGTCAGTAATGTTTAAGATACAAAGACTAAAATTAATTGTTGCTGACAACGACCCAAACTAATAGTGCTTGTATCAACACCTTTCATACCACTTACTCTATGGTAAGTCACACAAGATAGAGATGCTTTTTATAAATGCAGAAGATGATAAAATAAATTGCGGGTACTTTTTTGCCATCTACTATCGAGGTGCCATTAATAAAATAAATAAAACTGTTTCCAGGAAAGATTTGTGACTCTACTGCGTACTGTTGTCTCAACAGCTTAATCACCAAAATCATATGAAGAAAAACAATGGATGTATATATGAGCATGTTTATATAAAGTCATTATAAAATAATATCATTTTCACTCAATCCTGTGATAAATAACCAAAAACACAACCACAGTAGAAGCAAGTGTTTCAGCTTTTTTAATTTCTTTCTATATTAAATACATATATATATATATATATATATATATATATATATATATATATATATTTCTGGGGTATGTTTAAGAAATTGCTGTTGGTCATTTATCTGCTCATGTTTTGAAACCATTTCAATGTAACTCACATTGTAATTATCTTGTAATTATCACATTGTATATCTTAGGAAATTTACCAGAGTATGTACTGAAGAAAGTAAAAAGAATTACAAAAGTACCTCAAAAGCTAAGAGTGTTAAATGTAAAAAGTTAACCTAGAGGTTAACTACTAAAACATTGTACAAGACTGCCTATTGTGGAAACCTTGTCAGGAGAAAGACTCTTTCTTATGAAAAGAATATAACAGCAGGGGTTGAGGTTTGAAAAGTGGCATTGGAATGAATCACAGGACCTATTTGCCAAACCCCTCTAAACAGATGAGGTGGTATTCAAGAGGTTTACTCATAATGCCTGGTTCCCTTTGGCAAGGACCAAACAGCTTATCAGAACAAACACCTAAGCCTACCTGAAAGAGTGTTGATAGAGGGGTGATGATTTGGGCTTGTTTTGCAGCCTCATGACAATAGTGCACTGCGGTCATTGAGTCATGAACTTTTCTATTTACTAAAGTGGTTTATATTACATAAAACACAGCTGCAGCAAAGCTTCAGCTGTATTTTAAATATTGTAAAGTTCAGTGAAGAAGTGTGTAAATCAGGCTAGATATTTTCACCTACCTGGATTTTAATATACCCTTTTCTAAAAGTAAATCTATATAAACTGAAAGGTTGCTTTCCCTAATTTGTGCTAAAGAAAGGGATGCACTAATGCCTTCAGTTAGGCTGAACCAGTTACTGTTTCTAACATCCAAATATTATAAACTAATGTGAACAGGAGATGAAGTGTGTGTTTTCTAGCTTCTCTGTAGATTATTTATGAATGGATTGTTTTTTTTATTCCTCTTCCTTCACCCTTTGAATCACAAATACCACAAGCGCACCGATGACTTCTGGCCTTTACTTAACTGTCACGAGACACAGAAAATCAGCAGATCCACAAGTGACAAAGTTCAGTCTTTTTTCACTTCCTTTTAAAGGTCACAAGCATTTTATACCATTAACCAGAAGTGACACTGCTTCTAACAAAAACTGATAGGCAAAGGAAATTTCCTCATCCACAGCCACAAGAGACTGTTTGATCTCTCCCTATTTCCCCTAGGTTTTGAACTCCAAGTATTGGTTTTGGGAGATAAACATTTTCAGTGCTTTTAAGAATCCCATAGTCCCATCTGGGAGTGAATTGAAGGGACTATATAGATGGATACATGACACTCCAGGGTTGTAGATGTCCACTCAGTTTATTAGGTCTGCCCCTTAGAAGAGAGTCTTGAGTGAAGAGGAACTAAAGTGATAGGTTGTGACACATCCAGCAACAAACCCTCACTGGGATTTACTGAAAACTGTCCCTTGATGTGAAAGAGACATCAGTGATTATGAAGTGGATCATGGTGCGTATTTATGCATGTCTATGTGCGTGTGGATCTGTAGATGTGCATGAGGGATGGCAGCAGGCTGTGCTGATTACAGTGCAATTCAACAGCTAAAATTGCTCTGTGATTCACGGACTGTGACAGCAATCTCTTTCTCGAAGTCGGAGAGTTGTTTTCAGCAGCATATGAATATTCAATGAGATCCAGGAGTGCGCACACTGATTATGCAAATACAAGTTCACAGTCCGTCATTATGTCATGTCAGTGATGCAAACTTTGATGCACACAAGTGTTTATCATCACTAAATGGTCTTGTTGGGTACATTGCGAGTGTGTGTGGAGAAAAAAAAAACAACAAAAAAACAAAAGCTTTTCTTACCTGCAGGGAGGGTTGTGAAACACGTGGATGAAACAGGAGGATTATAGCCACACCCAATGCCCACAAGAAACCACATGAAAGAAGAAATAGCAGATATCTGTTAGACAGAATGTTATTTTATGCTTTGTTAAATTACAACCACAAACGTTAAAATATTTTAAAATCATTTTGTGACAGACAGAATGATTATCTGTCAAGTAGAAGAAAAAATAGTAAAATAGAACAAAAGCAAAACAAAACAAAAAATTATGTTTTTTTGGGAGTTGTCTCAACTTGACTTGTACATTTTGTGTTTTTTCTATTTGTATATATTGGGATATTTGGGATAATGGATTGAATATTGTTTTATAACCTAAGCCAGCTTTACACCTCTTACCAATTTTATGCCTGTACTGTTTGTTGCATTCCTGTGCTGTCATCATGCAGTTTGTTCGCTTTTAATTAACATCTCAGGCTTTGACAGAACCGGTATAAAATAAAACCCAAGAGGAACTTTTCTTTTTTTATGCCAGTATCCTCCCAAGGCAGTTGGTTGCACTGGATATCTTCTGATTTTTAGCTTGCCCCCTCCCCCCATCATCGTACTACTTTGTGTTGATCCACAATATCACATAAAATTATGTTAAAATTATTTCAAATTAGTGGTTGTCATGTGACAAAAATGTTAAGTTCAAGGCACATTTTGTGAGGGACTGAAGGAGGCTTGTCAACACAGTGAAAATAAATACAATGGATGCAATCAGTAAATTAATAGAAGGTTTTCCTGTAACTTTATGAAATACAATACAAATATGATTTTTTTAATTAGTTTAGTATTTTTTTTAAAACTAAAAATTAGTTGTTTTGCGGGTACTCTTTATTTTTTAATTAATAAAGAGTCAAATTTTTCTACTGAGGACATCTTTTAATCAGTTATTCACACTCATTTTCTCGTTAATGTCACCACCGAAGTCAGCAAGAACCAACACTATTTGTGCAATTAGGAAAGAAATTTTGTTGGGTAAAACTCATTTGAGACTGAGCCAAGAACATTGATTTTGAGATGATTACTTTTCACACAGTAAAGTGAGGTGTGGGAAGCAGGTCAGGGAGAACGCGGCTTACATTGGTATTTTGTCATAAACTATTCAATTTTGCAAAGCTGAGACTCTCTACAGTGATGAGTGATCTGCTCAGTTCCCTGGAGCTGTGTTTAATATGGGGAAGTGGCTTTAAGTTCACTAGTAACATTGATTGTTGATGTGGTTATAATGTGCCTGCTGTTGCCTCTGAGCTATGGATTCATAACCTTTTAATAATGGCCTGGCTTTATGAAAGTGATGGTTTTAGTTCAAACAGCAAAGGTAGGATAAAAAGGCAACTTTAATTAAGAGAAACACATGACAATGAAAGATGGCCTCTGGCTTTATGCAGAACTTTTCCTGGGTGACAATAAGCATTTCTAACTGATTCTCTGAGTATTAATTAGTTCCTGAAAAATAAATAAGGATGTGAAAGTCAACAAATGATACAATTATTTGTACTAGAATGACTGAACAGCGGAGAAATGTGTTGGCATGAGTGTTATGTTATTCCACTCAGAAAGCAGTGTCTGAAGACCATGAGTGAATTGTGAAAAGGTTACTTCTTCCAACAGTCAGAATAGGGAAGGTTAATGAGAAGGCCAAAGAGAAGTTGTGCCAGATAGTTGGCATTTAATAAATTATATTGAGAGATAATGGACTTCTTGTATTTTCCTTTTATTCATAGGTTTTTGCTGTGATATTTTGCAGGCAGGATTGATCAGGATATTTTTATGGACAAAATCGTTTTGTTTTTTTCTATTTTATGGACAAAAAACATCTCAAGTTAAAATTTCATTGAGCTTAAAAGCAAACTCCATTACCCCTTTTTACCGTGCATGAACACCTCACTGTTTATACCAGTCAGAACATGAACGGGAAATTGCATGGCAGTGTGTTCAAGGCAGTTCAGAGCGCTTCCCATCATAAAAATACAAAAGTACAAAGCTATCAGCACTTTAAAAATTTTTTAAAAATTTTCCCTGTGCCATCATTACACATCAATATGTTGTTTAGGGTTTCATTAATTATGGTTCAGAAGCAACTGTAAGCATTTGGGTTTCTAGTGTAGATTTAAAGGAACTCAGTGTTTCGGCTGTTTTAAAATTTTATGGAACTTTGTTGTCCCTAAAAGCTGAATGCTGCTTCTCCATGTTTGGTTCTGATTCTGGGGATGTAGAGTACACCAGAACCAGAAGACCTGAGAAATCTGGAAGGTTGATACAACAACAACAACAGCAACAGATTGTGGTGCTAAGACATTCAGCGATTTATAAACTTACAACAGTATTTTAAAGAGTATTCGCTGAACTACAGGAAGCTAGTGCAAGGACATAAAGTTAGAGCTGTTGAACAACTTTTCAGTTGCTAAAATGCCCAGCTTTGGTTGAGAAACCGTATGGTACAACTCAGGAAAGAACAGCTTTCACTGCATAGACACTCACGTTATTACATCTTTTTCTGCTGTCATCCGAGTGCTTCACTGATAATGTTCATTTCAGTTTTATACAGTTTCAATTTGGCTCCACCGATTGAAAAAACGTTTTCATTCGTGGACAAGCTTAGCTGGTTGTTTCACAGAAGCACCGCCTTATTCTACAGACTGTAATAAGATCTGAGCAGAAATACGTTCAGGATGAAACAGTCGGGGAGAGAATCTTCTCCGCTCTGAGATGTGTTGACCAGAGTATTAAGCTGTTGAAAACTCAGATACACCTTCAACTAGGAGATGGCAACGCCTGAGGAAAAAAGATAGATTGAAACGTGCCAGACAGGGCACGATTTTTTAGTATGTGTCTGGGAGATAAAATTATTTGTAAGGAGTAATTTTGTTTAAAATATTTTTCATCTAAATCCCCCACCATTCAACTCTGATTCATAACTGACAGTATGGCGACATCAGTAGTGGTTCTGCATGAATGCATGCCTGGGCACGCCTCTTCTTTTGACAACGGTTTTTAGATTTATTTCAATCTATGGTGGTCCAAAAGTCAAAAGCTATAACAAAATGCTATTTTTTGAAGCCATATTTGGATCCGCTAGGTGAAACACATTAGACAGATAAATAACACAGTGACTAATGTTTGCAAACCTTTATTTTGGTTAATTATCATCATATTTTACTTACAGCTAATTAGGCATTTTAATATTACATTCAACCAATAAAAAAAATTTAACACCACATTTTGTTCTAATATAATAAAATGATGTTTGAACTAACCAATGTGTTATTTTCCAAAAAAGATACTTTCTATCTGACAAGCAAACCTCATCTCAGTGCATATCCAACTCATTGCAAATATTTATAAATAATACCAGAAAGGTCTCAGACATTTAAATTTTACTGAACATGTATGTTATCTTTGCTTCTTGCTTTTAGTTCCAGTGTAAAATAAAACCTTCACAAAGACTACATGGGATATCTGAAAAACAGAATTAAACACACTTATGGCAATTGGACAAGATTAATACAGACTTCTTTTTAGAAAATGTTTACTCTGTGTCTATTACTGCAGTGCAGCTTTGACTAGTTATAGGATTTAAATTTTTTAACTACAAATGAAGCAATATAATGTGCTCAAAAAAAAAAATCAAGTAATAGAAAAATGTACCGCCAAAGGTGAACTTGTGAATTAAATAGAAATTTTTGCATTATCATCATATTTTCTTGCACTACCATTCACTCTCAACAAACTTGAATGTGTTGTTGAGATGTACAAATGACTTTTGTACATTGCACCCAATGTACAAAAGTGACTGGATGCATGTAAAATGAACTCACTCAAGACACCCACCAACAAAATGGTACACAGGTAGGAAAGCCATATTGCCAATAAAAAATAATAATAACTAAAAAAAAAAACTTCTACAGAATGTCAGCAAGGATCTTATTGTTTTTTATTTCTGTCATTTGCCAGTTGAGTGATTCCTGCTGAATAGTTTTAAAGGGATGAGAAGTGTGTGCACATCTTATTCAATATAGAATGATGATACAGGGTGATGTGAACCAATCACCAGTACACAAACAGAGGCTCTCCCAATCAATCTGTCTGACAACCTCTGTTGGGCATTATTGGAAAAAAAAAAAATTGGAGAAAATCAATAAGCTACTGGCCACCTTGAAATAGCTGCAGCTCTACACTTACCCATTGTTTCCACATGTGCACCAAAACTGGTGGCAAACAACAGAAGGAAATAAAAGTATCGATATTGGAATGAAAGCAGGAGTCCACAGGCACATATTCGTTTCAAAAGATCTTATGCAATGAAATATGAAACATGCCATTGCATGATTTTTAATAGTGTGCCTCAGAAATAGAGATGTGTCTTCCTCCACATTGCTGAGCACACAAGCTTGAATGAAAATGAATTGGAGGTGTGAAAGAAGCAATTACCACATATGTTCCCCTTGAGGCCAAACACCCACGTGAAGATGTTTTGTCTGAAGCCATGTCCCTTAGGCTGAGTAGAATATCTACACCAGTGCCAAATGGTGGGCAGAGCATTTAAAGCCAGAGGGAAGTGCAATATAAAACAAAGTTTTTGCAAACAATATTCAAAGAGCCAGAAATTAATTAGCCTTTTCTCTATAATTTGTCATAATCTGTACATAATCTTCACTTTACGGGGATAGGTTGGAGCTTTTAGGACATTCAAAAAAAAGTCCCATTTAATAGATTTACTAAACATTAAGTGAAGCCAAAGAAATGTTAAAGGTTTTCTAAGAATTACCCAATTTAAGTATGACTGAAAAAATGTGGATTGTAGTTTCTAACCTTCACCTAGTTACAAGTATAAGAAATTCAGAAATTATAATTCAGTGTGACCCAACTGATTTAAAGCATCCTTATCTAAGAAAATCCAAAATGAACGGAGAATCTTTTTTTTGAGAAACAATAAGTCTGGGATTACACAAAATGTGCAATGAAATGGCAAAAGGAAAAATAACCTAACAGAAACACATATAGATGAGAGAAGAAAGTGAAGATGGAGAGTAAGGAATAAAGAAACACAGGATCTGTAGATTGAGTCCATCCATGTCTGAAGGACTGTGAGAGGTGCAGAGGCAATAAATAAATAAATAAATAAAAGGTGAGAAGGAGGGCATGAAGGCAAGTCCATTTGTATGGGCTTGTCGATTCGCTTTCCTCAGGAGAGGTTGGGAGAGATGAGCACAAGGGACGAAAAGAGAAAAGAATGAGATTTGGAAAAACAGAGATGGACGACAAGTCAAAAAACAGGATGGAGGTAGACAACTGAAACACGGCTGAGCTAAGAGAAGGCAGAACTGGTAGTGAAAGAAACAGTGCACAAATAATGACTGAAAGCAAAGAGGGAGACACAGAGGGAAGGTTTGTAAGATAAAATAATATTAAAACTGTACTCATCAATATAATGTACCGGTACATAAATTAAATAATTTATAGCGAGCAATAGTTGGTTAGACACTAATAGACACTTTATGTCCAACTGAAACTAAATATATTATTCGGCCTTATTTTTTAAACTATATATAACAAAGCTGACTGCTATATTATGTTGAGATACAAAGATGGCCTGGAATGTTTGAATCTATTAGAATCTTATGCTGATTGATTTAAGGATTAACAGGAGCAGAGAGGAGAAAATTATGGGTTTTTTTCTAAGGCAAAAAGTGCAAAAGGCCAACTGAAAGGGGCTTTAACAATTGTGAAGGACAACAGCTACTCCAATGCTCTCTATCTCTGTTTTCACCTCTGTTTAATAAAACATCATCCTGCAGCAATCAATACATAACCAACACACAAACACAACACAAACATCGAGGTATGCACAGCCTTATGCCCACTTTACATTCTGAACCATCACCGGAGAGAAAACCTGAAGACAAATGTTTTAAAGTGTCTAATTAATAGATCATCACTAGATATATTTTCCTATCGCTTAATTCCCTGTCCCACTGTTTCAGCGTTTCCTGAAAACCCTCGGCCTCAGATTATAAAAATGCAATCTTTTCAGTTTGCACCTATCCTCCCACACATGTAGAGGTCAGAAGAAAGGCAGATCGTGGTTTTGTAAAAATTCCTGGGGACAGATCTTTGTTTTGAAATTAAGATTCAACTTAATTAACAACCCACAGAACAAAAGGTTTTATTTTCAAGGACTTTTTCAATTGTTAAAAGCAAGGATGCCATATCAGAAGATCTATGTACAAATTAAAGCCAGAACTTAATATTTCAATAAACCCAGTGCGAACCTCCCAATAGGCATAACAGAGTTAATTTAACATAATATTAATATGAAATAACATCATGTGTGAGAAATAACAGTCGTAAGATATATATGGTGATAATATTTTTGCATTTCCAACCAATGTTCACCAAATTAAAATTAGAAATATTTTGTGACTGGTACATTATAATTTTCATAGTATTTTTTTATTTCATACAATATATACATTTAAAAATGAAAGGTTAGGCATTTTTGTGGTCAGTATTGTAGTGATTTGCAGGTGTCGTGGGATTAAGATTTAAGAACACATAAAAAAATGTTAATTAGTGATACATTTTTCACACTGATCATATCTTCATAGCTGAGTTTCAGTTTCATACTCCGAGATACTCTCCAGTTTGGGTATCCCTGTGCAAATTGTAGCCTTAGTTTTCAGTTCTTAGCAGAACAGAGTGGCACATGTGTTATCTAGCCCTTCTGCTTAAATGTTCAACCTGTAGTTCTTTCATGGCTGGCATTATGCATCCCTTGGTTGTTAAAAGTAAGCTGCTATTACCTTTATTTTTCAGACTTATTTTTCAAGAACAAGATTACAATCACTAACTAACAAGACAAAATCAAAAATCACTGCTATTAAGTAAATGTTAATCAGTGGCTTCTCTGTTTTTTTATAGACCACAAACCTGCCTATGTCTGTGATACTCTGATGTTTTTTTGTTGTGGCTTTTGTGCAATTTCATAACGAGACAGATGTTTCCTGTAAATGTATCTCAGGAAATGAAGGGTATGGACCTTACCAGAGGGGCCGCTTTTCATTGGCTGATGCTCATTCTACGTGGTCACGTGGTTGGCGGTCTCACAAACACACGCTTCCCGTTAACTAAGTACAGCATAATAGCAGTACTGATACAACTTCTGCACAGTCTTACGTTAGCTAAACAGCTCAATATGCAATGTATACTGTATGTGACATACACTAAAGATTTTATTTTAGCAGAGAAGGCTTTGGACTAAACTGTTACTCGTGTTAGCCACAATAGCACCAAGTGCAGCTAGTCAATCAACCATCGCTGTGTTCAGGGAGTGATGGAATGGAGTCAAAAAGGTGATAAGAACTGAGAAGATAAGGATGTAAGAGGACAGAAAAGTAGGTAGAGGGGAAGCAAGGAATGTTCCATGTGAATTAAAGTGAGGTCAAAGGTCAAAGCTCATGAAAAAACTGAGCAAGGCACTAGAGACCTGAACTTTAGCAGAACCTGTTCTAGCCACTGTATCTTTATTCTACAGTTTTTGCTGTGCCCATTACACATGATATCTACGTCTGTATTGAAAATATCTCCCTCACCTTCCACCTGTCACTACGTACAGCAAATCAATTGTTCACATCACATTGAGTAATAAAGGGGGACTGATGAAATATACGTTCATCATCGGACAGAGAATGCTACAGTTTTAGGGTGTAAAAGTTCAGGTTGAGCAAAGTAAGTGAGCAAATAATTTATCAAAAGATTAATGTTTTGTGTTAGCTTCTCATATTGAAGTCATCAAACCAAAGTTCAGATCATCCATAACTGACTGACACCTGCTAGCCTCAGGTTTGCAATCCAACTTGTGACTGAGAAACCAGTAACTTCCTCCCAGATGATGATATGAACTTGTCCTCTGTCCATTGTAGTAGCTGATATATTGTGAAAATCCGGTAGAAATGATGCACTAATGGAGTCATTTTACATAGAAACAACATGACACTTTCCTTACCTAGAGGAAATATCCCTGTACTCTGTGTGTGGTATTAACTGTACTGTTCTGTGTTGTGGTTGGTCCACACTAAACCTCTTTCTTTTGATACAAAGCCTTCCACAAAGCCAGCCAGCAACTGTGCTCTGTCTTTTCAGACGGATGATGCAAGCTGCTGAGTGGAAGTCATTAAACTATAACATTTTGGTCTGACAAGCTGTCAGACTCTGAGATAATGTAATTTTTAGAACTTTTAATCAAATCTAAGATTCTCAACTCCAAATTTGGTCTTGAGCAATACATTTGCTGTCATTTACACAATCCCTCTAGAGATAATGTCAGTTAGACTTGTCATTTATAGACTTTCACAAGAAAAAATAATGAGTGATGGAATGGAGTCAAAAAGGTGATAAGAACTGAGAAGATAAGGATGTAAGAGGACAGAAAAGTAGGTAGAGGGGAAGCAAGGAATGTTCCATGTGAATTAAAGTGAGGTCAAAGGTCAAAGCTCATGGAAAAACTGAGCAAGGCACTAAGCTCTGTGGTCTTTAGCAGAACCTGTTCTAGCCACTGTATCTTTATTCTACTCTTTGGGGGAGAACTGGCAGCAAATTAACATTCTTTTACTTTCAGCACTACTGAATTCCAGTGCTGTTTTTATTAAAGAAGAAGCTGGGTGTAAAAAAAACAACAATTTGTAATCATTTGGTCACCAGTTATTAGCATTATAGCATCAGTCAGCTCATGCTCACATGAAGAAGCGGAGAGAAACAAAGGTTTTCATTAACATTTCATTGCTACAGTTTTAGGTGTTTCAGGTTGAGCAAGTCATCTTAGTAGTGAGCAAATAATATTTGTAATTTTGTAATATTTTGTGTAGATTTTTTACCAAAATTGTAGTAGATATGAACTCAACTCAATATCCAAACTATATAGTTCAAAGTTACAGATTTGTATCACTGAATGCCACCCTAAACTGACATTTTCTTCCTTTTAATCCAGTAGTAACTCAGGGTGGTAGAGCAAAGAAAGATTTTTTATAATTTCCTTAGTTTATTGCAATGGCACTTTAGTCCAATTGAGATACCCCAAAGAGGTGTTCATGTAGTTTCTGTAACTAAGCCTCAAGCAGGATTGTGAAATCTCTCCACCCTGCTTCCAAGCATCCAAATACCAGCGTTAGATGCTTGTTGTTTGGATTCTCTAAGCCAGGGGTGTCAAAGTCAAATGGACGGAGGGCCAAATAAAAAATTTAGCTACAAGCTGAGGGCCGGACTGATCAAATGTTCATTGAAATTTTTTTAAATGACGCATATAGTCTAGTGAACCTAATTGAACCTACTGAAAACCTAACAAATATATTCTAATATGATCAGATAAATAAAGCAATATTTTCTTATGGCTCTGTCAGTAATCTTTAATTTTCAACAGACACAACTGAAATATTTTTAAAATATAATTGGATTGAAATACAATAAAATAAAGTGCAAAAATCTATTAATCAAAAACAACACTTTCATCAAGGAGAAGTAACATGCAGTGAAAACAAATATTAAACTTTAACTTTTAAACTTGAACTGAGTAAAAACTCTAAATATAAACTCTAAACCTTGTTTGAAACCCCCGGTTCTCAGTGTCCACCTTCCTTTTTGCCATTTTTGATGGGTATCTGAAAGTTAATTTTACAGTTATGCTGGACGACTGCTGTGCTAATAACCCTTCTAGATCGGACGTGTCGCCGCAACATCTAAATTTGCAGTACCTAATTCCGCCACACGTAGCGCTAAGTGGAAAAATTCCAACGGTTTCTGAAAGGGGAGACGTTGCACTTTCCAGCAAGTATCGGGTTAATACGGTAACTTCGCAGCTGCAGCTGCAGAGAGTGTAATTAATCAACACATTCACATATATTGCAATATGTGTAAAATTTTGATTTTGACGATTTTGAAGGTCGCATGTTTTACATGGATTATTTACGCTTCAAAACCCAAAATTGGTTAGGTTTAGGGCAAAAATTACATCAGGTAAAACAATATGTGACGAGAAGTCCCATGCGCCAATATATGAAGTTGGGAGTGAGAGTGGGTTGAATTAATCCGGGGCTTTAATAGACGGTATATTTCGGCAATAACTTGGTGGATATTGAAAGTTCCGGATACATGGGTAAGTACATCATCTCACAGAACATTTAAAGAACTACTTACAGTTCAAATAAGGAAGATATTTTTTTCAGGCAGTTCTAATAATAAATCAAGATCATCCCAGGGCCATCTCTTTTCTGTCCTCCACTGAGATGGTCAACTTGACCATAATGAGAGTCTTTCTCACCAAAATTTGAGTTGATGGGACATTGCAATAATGATTACAATTTTTCCACTGCAAAGACAATGGTGATCTATGAGCTGCCATGATCCATATGGATCAGATGGGTTAGCTTTTGAGATGTTACAAGACTGACTATACTGGCCTCCAGCCTCTTACTTTCCAGGTTTTCAGTAATCCAAGAGAATATGGTTTTGTCTATATTGGCCTTGTGTTTAAACTTACTGGTATTTCTACAAGTTAATGATAACACATAAAACATTAAGAACTCTGGCAGAACTCTATGTGCTTTTCATGAGAAATTCAGAGGTTCTCTGTTCATGAGCTAAGTATAATTGTTTTTCCGAAAAATTAAAATTGTGCAATGTGGTTAACTAGACTAAATTCCCCTGGGGTGTCTTCAGACATTAGTCTTGTGCACCTATTGGCTCTGTGATGGACTAGCAGCTTATCTATGGTATCCCACATCCGTAATTTATTGAATATCGCCAGCCCTTCCACAATCCTTGTCAGGGTTAGTGGGTGTGGAAGACCAATGAATAGATGGATTTCTCATTTACAAAACTAAACAAATGATTTACATTTGCCTTTCTCTAATACTCAAGGAAATAAAAGCAGTGTTTAAAAATATTGAAGCAATTAGATGAAATGCAGTAATATTTGTTTATGAATTGATAGTTGACTAGTTGATTCATGAGCTGTGATTTAGTAATTAGACATAAAACATTTGCTGTTTATGTTATCCATGTTCTTACTGCATAAAACAGTATTCATTAGTGAAACATGCAAACTTAGAAAAAGTAAACATGATGTGTTGCTACTTAAAACAATATCTCCTACGGTTGCAGACATTCAGAGGACTGATGTATGCCCCTTATCTTCTACTTCACAGATCGTTAATAGCTTCCCTGAGAAGAAACAAGGAGATACGATAGAATCCCGCTATTATGTACGAACCCTTAGTCTAAAGGTTAAACTGTCTGTTTGCTCAATCGAGATGGTACTTTCACTAATGGCTACAATTATTCTATTGTAGTATAAAGGGTACAGTGAGGGGAGTCTGAATGAGCTGTGATTTAGTAATAAGACACAAAGTCTGAATATTTGTGTTTATGTTTCACATCCGCTTTTTTTCTCATTATGTCAAACCCGTAGGTATTCATTCTGTGAAACATGATGGCTTAAGAAGAAATAAATGTGAAAATCAAATCCACTCTACCCACTCATCCTTACAAGGTTGTAGGGTCTCAGAAATGGTGGCTATCTCCAGAAGAAGTTGGTTGAGAGGCAGAGTATGCTCTGGACAGGTTACTAGTTCATCACTTTACAATTGTTTCTTTTAAAAGAATGTTAAATTTTTTTTATTCTTTACTGAAACACAAGACTTACCAGCATCCAAAGACAAAAACAAGAAAAGTTATATAAATAATTAAAATGTGTTTACTGTGTTGGTTTTTTAGAACAGATTTTGGGACACCCCAAATCGTTTTATCAAACTCTGCTCATTAAAAGATCATAAAACTATGTATCTTGGCAATTAATATTTCCTTCTGCTCAGTTTGGTATCAAGGGAACATTTAACTAGGCAGTTGCAATCATTTAAGTGCTTTTCTGAAGTCACATTCCCTCATACGGTAAAGAACTAAAACATTTTTCAGTCACCTTTCACCAGCCATTGTTTTAGCTTTTGTTTACCCACCAGGTTCGCAGAAATACAGCATACATGCTCATGAGGTTAATGACTAGCAGAATACATTGAAGACCAGCACTAGCAACAAGTCAGAGCCGGGGGTTGGGGGACTAATGTCCGGGCCCTTTATACCCAAATAATAAAGCTCATGATAATATAACTTTATGACCAGGCCCTTTATACCCAAATAATAAAGCTCATGATAATATAACTTTACGACATAGACATGCCCGCAACAGCGAAGCTTACAAGTTTCACCACCACAGACTATATCATTCTGAAATTCATCAAACAGGCATGAAGTACAACAAACCAAGAGAACAACTGAAACATCAGGCTACTAATGATGAAACAACACAAATTCAAAGGAGTTCCATCCCCCCCTCCTCCCATGCCTGGGGCCCGCCACCCAAGTCTCCCTCTGAAGCTCTGCCCCTGGACACCTGGATAAAAGCAATGATGGGGCAGATATTTAAATATAAATATAGTGTTGGGAGCCCCAAAATCCTGGAAAGCAGTAACTCTGTTGCAAGGTGGTAAAAGCCTAGCAAGATTAAAGGTCGGACCCAGGTTTGAAGCACCAGCAGAGGCAAAAGACCAACCACAACTAAAATCCACTGCCCCTGCTGTCATCTGACCCTGGGATTTGTGGGAGCCTCCTGACAAACTGGCCTCTCTTTATTGATGACAGTGACTGATCACAGCCTCCAGGGAGTTATGAGCAACAGAGTTATTCCTAATCGAAAGTTCTCACAGTGGCAAAGTGCACACAAGCACACACGCATAAATACACAGACCAACACACATACACATCCTTCCAGTGATCTCCTGCAGATGCACAGCCACCCTGAAGGGAATTGTAAACCCAAAGTAAAAT
This sequence comes from Gambusia affinis, assembly GCF_019740435.1. NCBI lineage: Eukaryota > Metazoa > Chordata > Actinopteri > Cyprinodontiformes > Poeciliidae > Gambusia > Gambusia affinis. The sequence goes on from NC_057873.1 coordinate 11,872,941, forward strand.
TTTGCAAATATCAGCAGATTGAACCACAATGACAGTAATGGATTCAAAGCCATGCCTAGGCAGGCCTCCCATAGCATTAGAGCAGAATTTACTGACATCCATCTTTGTGCTGACTTCCTTAATTAGTTTTTTATATTCTCTGCTTAGATGTTTTCTCTCACACAATGTGCCATACTCTCACATTGTATGCTTTTTTCCCCCCAGTTTTTCAGTGATATAAAAATCTTGTCTTCACTACTGCTCTCCTTTTTCTTAAATTCGCAGCTAGTCTCCTTTGCACAAAACTACCAACAACACATCTGCCTCAGTCCCATCAGCAGTGTACTCCTTCCTAATCTCCCTCCCTCTTTCACACCAAATTAATAGATTTGTGTGGGCTAAAATAATAAATTAATTCCAAAGTGTGTGCATGAAGGAGTGCAAATATTTTCCGTAAAAGGCAGAAGGGATAGACATGCTGCAACCTGACAGCTTAATCAATTTAAATCACAAGGATGCATCTAACATGTTAACCACACATGTGAATGTGTGGTTAACAGTTTGTCAAACCATGTTAAACACTTTAGCTGATATTAGAATTAGGTTAATTAACTACAATTATACAAAATACTTTTTTAAGAGATGCTTTAAAAATAATTGGGTCTCTCCGTAAGCAGACACTTACAGGGTACCTTTGAGGTAGAGTTATCTAGCAAGAGGCAATAAATAATCCTCTTAAGCTGCTTCTCTATTCACTAGCAACTGTATATCTGAGACTTCTTGACAGAGGATCAAACTGTGGCCCATTAAGTATACCTTTAGCCACTGGTGTCTGGTGCGTGTGTGTGAAAAACAAAGAAGGAGAGAACCTGAGAGAAACAAGCCGATACAGTGACACTGAAAGAGGGAGCTCATGGTTCAGCCCACAGCCAACGGCACACTAAATGGCTCCTTAGGGAATCACTAAAGCGGAAAAATTGATTTCAACAATGAATGGCTTAAAGATTTAAAAAAAAAAGACAGAGCCCATAGTGTCCTCTACTGCTTCGAACTTCAGTCGTTTCACACTAACTGATTTCCCTCACTTATTAGCAGATTCATTGGGTAAGAGGACAGTAATGAGCACAACACTGTTGGAGCTGTAGCGACTGCCTCTGCAGGCGATGCTCTGCACTGCTTGGACCATAATGATGTAGGCAAGGCTGGACGATTCCTTGAACTCTTCCAGAGGGGAAAAAATAAAATCACACAGAAGCGCAGATATGTTTGCTTGTTCATACTGTGCTCTGTTGCCAAAAAGGGTCCACTGGAGTCGCATCAACATTTGACTTTCCGGCTAGACGAGGAGCTGTCTCCTCTTTCCAATGACACCATCTGGTTTCTTGATGGAATGCATTAAAAATTCGGCGTTTGTGTTAAACTATCATATCATCAGGGAAGCCCACATCCTTCTGGGCTGAAATGTCAGCATGCTTTAAAGTAGTTGGATTTGTCTCATCCATCTCTTGCACAAAAATATACAACTTCTATCACTATCTCACAGAAATGTTTTCATTTTTAGAACCATCAAAACATTACAAAAGGCTACAACTGTTATGTGTTTTCTGTAGATAATGCACAAGCATTAAAAGTCAGTTTGGACAGGATCCAGTCTACAGGATCAACCGAGGGAAACAGCTCAAAGATATTGCGGTGCAGACTTTGGTGCAAACATTTGAATACATTTCGAAACAAATAGCCAGATCAGAGCACAGTAATGACAATAATTTTATTTAAACATGGTAATGTGAGCCTTTCTCATCAGAGCTTTCTCTATTTCAGGACTTCCAATGACTATTAAATGAAGTTGTTGTATTTTACTTAACTTAACATTGCCTTTTGTGCTGTTTAATTACATTGTTCCTTTAAGTGTTTCACTTTCATGAAGTAATAGGTGATCTATTTGACAATAGGTGAAGTAGACAGAATTTGAATGCTAACTTGCTGTTTCTATGAACATTCTAATGTTTTTGTGCAATCCATAATTTAGCCAGATGAAAGACTATACATATACATGTATTTTTAACAAGGGGGCAGCTCTCTGTTGCTTAAGATCGCTTTCACACATGACAAGGTTCTTCAATGAGCTAACGACTTGCTCTTGCTTTCATGCAGAATAATTCACTGCAGTTCACTGAAGTGTTAGGCCAGTTAGCATGTTTACCTCTGTTTCAGTTGGAGTCATTGATTATCTAGCATATTTCAGAGCAGCTCCTGTTAGTTATAAGCAGACAAAAAAATTACAGAAAGTCTTTTTCTTCCTCACAACTGGCTGAATGTCACTAAATACAGTCCAATTAGTAATTTATGTCTTGATCTTATGTCACAAAGATGTTTTGTTTGGCCAATACAGGTCATAGCAAAAGAACCCAGAATTAATGTCACTGACAGATTGTACAAGAGCAAATCACATTCTATGTAACACTGATATTAACACTAGAACCCATCAGGAGAGTGCATCTTTAAGCAGCTTTGGACGCTGCCCATGCGTGAAGTCTACCCCAGCCAATTATGAAATTATTTCTGCTTGGTCAAGCAATTTGGATTTTAATCTCATGGGTGTTATCTCTAAATCCCCTTTATGAAGTATGGAGCAAGTCAGCCAGAGCAATGCAAATACGTTTTCTCCATAGTAAAAAGGTCAGGAAGAGGCATGGCAGGCTCAGAAGAGGAAGAAAATCTTAAGATAATACACCATAGTAAAATAACTAAGTAAATACTCAAATGACAAAAAGTGTCACAATGTCATCAGTCAGCTTTCTGTCTTGGCCCCTCTGTCTTCTTCTCTCCCCCGCAGGTCTCATCAGGGAGTGCCTTGGAGATTGGCTGAGACGCCTCCACTTAAGATGAAAGAACAATTAGTGTCAGAGAGAACCACTTTGCATTTTGTGCCACTCAACAAGGGCCCTTATCACTCAAATCAGTTTTAATGCCTGGAGATGAGCAAGGAAATTCTGGTGCCATAAAGCATTGTATGAGAAAACAAAAGGAGCAAACAAGCCTGTAATACAGACAGAGGGTCTTGGTTTGGAAGTACTGTACCTATTTTTGCCTTTTTATCATCATGAATACAGATTAGATATGCATATGCATGACTGATTTAGTATTCCAGGTGCTTCTCCACCCAGTCTTATAATGCATTTTCAAAACCAAAGTGAATGCTGGTTTCTACTTTATTTCACTATTGTTTGATTTAAAATTTGTGTTCACATGGTAAAACGTGAGGAAAATTGCGCTTGAAGGGTACTTGCTACACATGCAGCCGGGCTGGTCAATACTTTTCGAAGGACAGAACAGAAGTAACTCCACTAACTCGAATGGGGCCATTAACTATTGATGACGGGGATCGATTGAACTGGCTAACAGGAAAGTTCCTAAAGCGCAGTCTCTAGAGCAATCTAGAGGATAAGGATTTCAATGACTACCATGGGTTATGGTGATCATTAATGCTATTATGCCAGAAACAAAATTATATTCCCCTTGACTTTCTGGTTTAATAAGAAACAGCAGTTGGCAGCTGAGATCACTTCTCTTTAATCAGTTCAATTCCAATACAGGGAAAACTATGAATCATATAAAAAATATTTTAACTACTGTGAGTATGGCTATTAATAATTCTGCTTGTACAGTTGATGTGAACTGGAAAATGTTGCCAAACTCAGAGGAAGGAGAAAGGCAAGAACAAAACTTAAGTAGATGAGTATCCTAGGCACTGCTTTTGCCATTTTCTGTGACATATTGTCATACCTGCCATCAGCTGAAATCCTAAAAGGTTAAAATGCAAATATTGCTGGGAGGGGGGCTTTCTTCCAGTCACTATAACGATGACTACCAGTAGTAAGGGAGTGCATCTAAACTGATGGCGTTTTAAAAGAGAATCAGACAGGAAAATCAGTTAGTTACTATTTACTCATGGCATTATTCATAGTTTTTTGTTTGGCGTTCTACAGTAAATAAAATTGCCATATGGGACTTCAGTTTGTCGATTTGCTTGTCATGTCTGGTTTTTCTTGCTCATCTTGCACTGCAACTTAGTAAATCAAATTCCCTTTGCTCTGCAGTCCTTGTCACTGCTACCTCCACTGCTGACCTCGTGTGTATCAGGGGAAGCCATGTGTTTACGCCAGTGGAAAAGATTCAGCATGTGCTGAGACCTGCAGTGTCCTAATCAGATCCCACTGCTACTTGGAGGTGAGTTTACATTTCCTTTTCTACAGCAAGGTTATGGTCCCTCTGCAGCCTTTGTCGTGATTCTTTTGTTTGTGAAAACAAAAGCAGCAGAACTACAACAAGGCCCTAAAGTGAAGCTTTATCAGCAAGAATGTTGCCTATGCTGTAACATTACCATCCTTTATTTCTCAACCTGGTTCAATTTACAGTTGATTGCAATATCCAACCTCAACTGAGGTTCTAGCTATTTTTTAAAATAGCTATGAAGATTTGGGTATTATATTCATATCAGTAAAAATAACGTACCAACTTATATGAAGAGTTCATCTTTTTACTCAATCCAAATTGGGTTCTAAACACTTGAAATGACATTTTTTATCATTTTCAGCTAAGAGCTATAGAGACAGCTGCAAGGTAAAGGACGATTCCAATAATTTGGGAGAATGATTTAATGCCTTAGATAAATGGCTGCTAGCCTGTGAGAATACGGCTGATGCTGACCACCCTCAAAGCAATAACGTGGCAAGATGTTTGAGTACATGAGCATAAACTAAATTACCAGAAACAGGAATCTTAAATCACCCCTACCAGTAAATACCCCTTTAGGGACACTGTTTGCTTGGTTGACAAGCTATGGGATAATCCTTCTTTATTATATATGAGGCTATAAAACTTTGCTGCCTTTTTTTTTTCTCAGTAGAATTATGCACCCTGTATGAGAGTGTATTGTATTGATTCATGTAGGAGCCTTTAGGCTGTTCCTTTTGATGTAAGCATCTTTGCAGGGGGCCATCCGATTCTGTCTCACACAGAGATTAAGCAGTGCTGACACTGACGACACCACATGTCTTGAATTTCTTTTGCTGTGTTGATAGTTGATAGCTGGAGTGGCATATTCCTCCTGCTGATTCACCCATATAACAAAACAAAAGCAGCCATGCTTCTATAGATTGAGGCAGAAGTGATATACAGTGACTGAGTCATTGAGCACCAAGTTAAAGAACAGACTCTTTCACAGCTCAGTGCTTGTGACGGTTCATAAAAAGTACACTGTGGTATATTGTGCTCTGAATAACCATGAATTATAAGTCAATGTGTCAATTTTCATGGTTCTCTTACTTCTTCTATTAACAGTTTTTAGTACTTCTTCTTTATAATCTCCTTTTTCATACATAAACACTATGAACTGTGGAAAAAAAAAATATGCTTGATTTAACTTACTTCAAAACTGTTATGTTTAGACTAAAGTCCATCTTTAGTTTCCTCTTTTACAAAGCAATATCACCTCTCAATGGAAGTTAAATCAAACATTTACAACAATTTATAACTGCACCGTACATATAGTGCATTACTAATGAAGCATAATCCAACACCTAAAAAAAACTTGCCCCTTGGGCATGGCAATGGTGCAAGGGTAAACATAGACACACAAATGCCTAAGTCCTCAACATGGCTGTCACAAGTTTGATTGCTGGTCCATTGACCTTTGCTGCATGTCTTCCCTTCTCTGTCAAACCACTGTGAAATAAAGAAAACTAGAGCCATAAAAAACATCTTTAAAAAAACTGCACCTTACCACATGGAAACAATGTTAAAAGTTACTTTCCTTGAAACTTTCCTGTCTTTCCTGAAACAAGACAGAGCAAATTGTGCAATGCCATTCTAGAATAAAAAGGACTCAATTTCCTCAAGGGTAATGACTTATTTTGTACACTATAAGCAATTTGTGAAAACAAAGTTAAACAGAATGAACATATATATTTGACAGTACAATAAATCCGTAGATTATGTTTGCATCTGCATAAATAGTTTTGCCATTGACTGCTTGGTAAGTAATGCATTCAAACAAAGAAGATTTATTAATACAAATTTAAATTAATTGTCTGACTGTGAATATGAGTGTTTGAAAGACATTCAAAACAGTCACATTTGATTGGCTGATGTAAGGGGTAGATGAAAACTGTATAATGGGAGAGGTAGCATGGTGACACACTTGAAAGTACTTTTGCCTTCCAGCAAGCTGGTCATGGGTTTGAATCCAAGCCAAGGGCCTTTCTGCATCAACCTAACATTCTAATTGTGCATATTCAGGTTTTCTCTTGAAGCTCAGGTTTCCTCCCAAAGTCCAGAAATATCAGGTGTGAATATGAGTGTGCATGGTTTAGCATTCTAAACCATGCAACCTGCCCGATTTGTACCCTGTCTTAAGAGCCATTGACACCCAGAAATAGAAAAAGCTCTGCTGCAAGGACTGATATATTCACACGTTTCCTTCTTTTCACTTTGAGGGTCTTCATGGCCTGTCTTACTTTATGTTTTCTCTTTATGCTTTTCAGTTTCTCTTGGCAACCATGTAATGATAAAAGGTCAGTGAATCATTTCTACCAGAGTCCTAAAAGACAAACTGGTGTAATGATTAAAAAAAATTCTCGTATATAATATTAAACTGATTATCACACTGTAGTAAAAATGGGCTAAAAATCCTCTTATAAATTGCTAAGTAGATTTTAACATTTAATGTTCTGGCCTGCTGAACAAGTCAAATTCTGCATCAAACACTACTATCAGCTCCTATCTTTATCAAATTTCCAAACGGAATCAAACAGTTTAAGGCCTCTTAAATTGTATGATAAGTTTTTTTGTTGTTGCTGCTGTGAGTCAGTGTATGTTGTCTCTAGCTGTAACACAGGCATTCTTTGTGTCTCTCATGCCTCTTTAGTATACTCTCTCTGTTCTGGCCAGTTCTCAATACACACACACACACACACACACGCACGCACACACGCACACCCACACACTTTGGCCCCTCCTTGAATGAATCTCTGCAATTCCTTCCTAGATTTTCACAGGGAGGACATTCCATTCCTTGCATATTAATCACCTTATTCATCTGTCCATGCAGTGTGCCCAGTTAAGCCAACAATGAGAGTCCCTTTCTGCCTGGTTCCTCTACCTCCTCCTCCCACAGAAGAGAAAGACTACTGCTAGGGTCAGGCACTCTGCAGACCACTAATTATGAAGCAGCATGGCTATGCACTGACAACAAAGGCTCAACTCTGCAACGCTTTATTGTAATGCTGTGTGGTGTCAGACTGATTATTCTTACTGATTGGCAGTCATTTTAAGTGTGGCAGCTGTTGCCTAAAACTACACAAGAGACTCATTTCAATATGGAAAATAATTTGGTTAAGATGCAGACCATCACTCATGATTAACGCAACAGAGGGAATCTGGCAGGGCAGGTCAAAGTTTAGTCTTGATTGTTCTCAGAAATAGAAGAAGTTGTTGCATTGGGAAGGGCAAGAAGGCAATGATACAGCTGCAATAAAAGTGATTAAAACATGGACCCAAATGGGCCCTCAGTGAAATGGCCTTTTATTTCACAACAGGAACAAGGGACTGTAATGGCTTGGGTGGAGGCCAACTAGGGGCTAAGATGGTCATCCATTGGGACAGCATGGCACCACTTAGCCTCTGTCAGTACAGGCCTGGACACCCCTCATTTCTCTCGTCCATCACAGCAGACAGAGTTCACTATCCCTCACACTGTCCCATTTTTTGTCCCTTTGCCTCCCACATCCACATTGTTGTGGAAGATCCATTCAAAGAGCAGGTTATTCAGAGAAAAGAGGAAAAATTAGGGGGAAAAAAAGGTTAAGAAAGCAGAGAGTAAGAATAGACAAGGAGAAAACAAAAAAGAAAAAAAATACTTCAAAAAGGAAGCAGGGAGATGATTTCTACAAGTCATACCTCTTTTTTAGCCACTGACAGAAGGACCAAGCCCCACTTTGCGCCTGTGGGTACGTCTGGGCCAAATAATGAGTGCACATAGTGTATCCAATTCTTGATTCACCACAACAGTGCAACACCACTTCTGAGCCAGTGAAGCATTCCTATAAAATCTCCACTTTGAAAACCACAAAAACTTCCCTTTTTTCATGATTGAGTCTTTCAGTTTTCTTATCTACACTAGCAGCTGGTGTATTGGAAACAAGAACTAATGCTTCTATTTTTTTTCTGCAAAGCCTAAAACAAACACCACTTTCTGTCATTCTGTCTAATATCCAAACCAATATGCACACTTTCTCTAATATTTGTCAGCTATGTCAGGGTCTACTGGGTTGAACGTTGGGACTCACTAAGAACAAGACTCATGGACGTTTTGAAACCTTTGTCCTTTTAAAGGAAAAAAAAAACTATTTTTCAACACTAATAGTTAAGGTTACCATAAAAAACATATCTTTAGCTTGCTCAGAGGTAAATTCCTGAAATGTTTGCTTTATTTACAGTACAAACCAAATGTTTGGACACACCTTCTAATTGGATTCAATTAGAAGATCCAATTAGATTGGATTCAATTTGGTCTGTACTGTATATGCATTACATATATCCTCCTTAAGCATAAAAATATATTGCATGCTGACATATGTAAAGGACTACAGATATATAAAAGTATTATGACCTAAAATCATATCTAAAATCAGATTTTCCCAAAGAAAACAAATAATGTGACACTTCATGATGCAAGTTATTGATGTCAGTAGGCCTGTCACAATAACAAATTTTGCTGAGCAATTAATTGTCTCAAAAATTTTTGCAATAACCAATATTGTTTGGTGACCTTTTTACACTGATTTAATGGAAATGATGTAATAATACATGCGATTTCCTGCCAAAGACTATTTTCAAAAGAACACTTAACACTGGAACTGATAAAATAAACAAAATAACCAAGAACAAAAATTAAATGGATTCTCAGTCTCCATTAACAAAAATGTACTTGAATAAAAACACCAAAGTGGAAATAAATTCTGCATTCAACCAAAAGAGTGCAGATTATGAAGTCTATATACCATATTGGGCACATCGACTACCTGATGTAGTAGTTCACACTACACGTTAGCTCACACGTACATTTTCCACTTACGACAATCTTAGAACGTTGATTGTTCTAAGATTGTCTCTTGCGATTTCATAACCGATCATCATATAAATGTGAGAAGATTGTTGTGGCTGCTCTGATCTAAATCAGGGGTTTTCCCCGCTGGGATCGTTAACGCAGCCTGTTGAATGTGACAGGTAGCCAATCAGAAAGCACAGATTCTCCTCTGCGTTTTCTGAGGGGAAATTACAGAGAGGAATCCCAAACAGCTGACACGGCACAACCCGAAGTCCAGCGGACATTGGAGATGATATGTGGAAACAACATTAATGTTTATAAAACATTTCGGGCAAAGAATACAGAAATGACGAGGGGAGGAGTTGGAGCGAAATTGCTACGCACTTGATGAACCCGGTAACTTTTCAGCTGTTCTTCGTTAACATGACAAATAGGTTATAATGATTTTTTTTCAGTCAGGAATTTACGCTGACACTAGAGTCACATGCATTACATTAGACATGCATGCAATAGACGATAAAGCCGATAATTAAAATTATGTCAATAGTTTTAATTTATCCTTCGATTAATTGATTTATCGTTTATCGCAACAGGCCTACAGGTCAGTATTAATATTATTCCTCCTCCTTTAGGAGCAATTTGGGAGTTCATCGAGTTAACACACTGTTTTTTTATGCGAGACTTAAATTTTATTCACCAATGGGACTTTTTTATCTCAACAATATAAGCTAGACGTTTAAACCAATTAATAAGCTTACAGTTTAACTTAGTTTGAAAAATAGTCTAAAATTGTGTCTGGGAGATGAAAATGTTAATTTATACAGATTCAGAAAGACAAAATCAGCAGAAGTGTATAACCCTGTCAATCAAACTATGGTACTGGATTCAGCCAATACTAAGATCAAGGCAATGACAGTGACTAAATCATAGTTAAATAGGCGAGCGAATTAACTGACCCACTGCACCGGCCAACCGCATCCTCAAACAGGCCAGTTGTGAATGTGCATCATCTAATGATAGAACTCTCTAATCAACAATAGCCTAATTGAGAGTCACTGAACTTACTCTCACACGTTCAGGCACACCCATCTACAAGCCCAATTCTCCTCAATGTCCTCTCTTTCTCTTTTGCACGTCCTAAAGTGTGTCTTCTTTCTGACGTCTTATCTGCCTGAGGGACAGCAAACTATCTGCAATCAGATCTGTAGGATATTAACTCAGAATCCTGTTTTGTTGGGCAAAATATAAATGTGAAATGCTACGGCTGTAGAAGATTTTTTTCCCAAATTCATTAAAAAGGGATATGCACAAAATACAAGAAAATAATACACTCCAATCCTATTACCTTTACTCTTAATTAAGTTATAGCAAGCATTCTCATACAGGCACTGTGAGATATGAAAAATGTGAAAAATATCTTGTTAAATTCTTTGCCAACAAGCTTTTTATTGCACCTATTACATGTAATAAAACCTCATTGTTCACACATTTGTTTTGTTTATTCAACCTTAATCCAGGCAAAACAAAATGCAAAGAAACAGGCACCATCAACATCTTATCTCAGTCTTCAATAGGACTACAGTAGTGGTAATATTTAATTGAAGACTAGAAGTTGGCAGGGTTGGGTCAATCACATGGGGTCAATATGGTGGCAAGGGCCATGCCTGTCCTGTAATAAGCTGACATAGTTACAGTCGTAATTGGGAAGTCCACTCAAGCGACAAGGGCAGGCCGGATGGATGCACTGACCGTGGAAAATTAGAGAGGATGGTTGAAGATTGATCACCAAAAAAACCTTTCCACAGGGCTCCTCTGCTCATATTAACCGGCAAGGATTATGGACGGCAGGCAGACTAATCTGAGAAAAGGGAGTATAATTGCATAGGCCATATCTCCCAGAGTGTTATCCTTTTTAAGCCTATTCATCCTTTTGTGAGAGATGATGAAGTGAACAAAGAACAAAGAAAAGTTCATCTTGCATAACTGCTAATTCTTCCCCTGGGCCAATGTTGTCTCTGATACTTTTAAGGGGACCTACAGTTGTCTGTGCACAACGGCCTAGCTGGAGAAGAGCTCCATTGATATTTGGTAGGCTTATGATAGTTTTATGAAGGGGAGAGGGTGTAAAGACAAGGGACTATGATGACAGCAATAACTGACATAAAGTTAGCCCCTCTCCTCTACTTCACACCCTCAGACATGCTAAAGACCCCACCAGTATGGTAGTATTGACAGCTGAAGCTGTTTACCGTTTTTCCTAATTGGTATAGCGATTTCCATATAAACAAGCAGCAAATTGTTACAAATGATGTGTTAAGTGGCAGCGCATAATGCAAGGTGGCGGCCTGCGCAAAACGAATTGAAAGCTGGAACAAGGATCTAAATGCAGATTGCTCTCTGTAGACCAAATGCTAAAAGGGTGAAGGAATGGCCCAATTAGGCAGAACGGAGAGCTTGTGGCATACAGCGTTTGGCAGACTGATGAAAGATGGCATATTAGAACTTGGATATGGACAAATAGAAGAGAAGAAAGTGAGGGGACTTCAGTCCGTCTCTGGATTGTCTGTACCCTCAGCTTTGACATGCATGAAAACACAAAACTGATTGTGGTACATATTCAGTGAGATGCTATTTTCAACCAATGCTGATGCGGAAGTCTGCTCATGTAAGCTGGAGATGTACTGAGGAATAGTTTACTGACTGTTAACTGCCTTTTTGCTTGACCTGCCTTGACAAGAGACTATCAGGTTGGAATCTCAAAAATCTTATCTACTTCCAGAGTGAATGTACCACACATAAGTACTAACATATCACACTAAAAGCACCACTCTTTGATATGCCCGAGGGAGAAAAAAAAAGTATATCTAGTTATATCCTGCTTCATCTGTTTGTCAATGAAGTGATTAAAAATGTATTTAGAAGTAGCAGAAAGACCATACGTGGCTAAAATCACACCTTTTATATGGAGACATGTTGAAAAATTATTTACCTCCTTCACATTTTTCTGGTTTTGCAGCTTTATAGTTGTCTTGTACCTAAAAAGTCAAGTACAAAAAAAAGAGCCATCTTCCCCAGGATGTCAATTCATACAAACTGTGGTAATGTTTCTGGACAAATTGACCGACAGCTGTCTTTAGATGCCACCAAATCTGGCTGAAGGTACCCAAGAGAAGTTGCTAATTTATACTTCTGAGCTTTCTAACTTAAAAAAAAATGCTGAATTTACAAATGATAACAGGCATTTAAACGTTGAGGTAAGGAACATAATTGAGAAGTTTATGGTTATTTATTTATTAATCAAACTGCCAACATAAGATGCTAAAACAGTTATGATTACAATGATTATAGTGTAATTAATTTTGATTTATTTTACAAGAATAAATCTGTTTCATGCATTCCTCTTTCACACGCCTCTTGATTTCACCTCTGTTCCAAATATAAAAACATATCTAAGATGAAAGCCTAAGTGACAAACTGTTTAATTTTTTTTCATAGTTAATCATATCAGAGAGGAGATGGGAAATTGACATTTTAAATTGGTAAAGGGGAAAAATTGTCCTTGAGAATGAAGAATATGACTTACAAATAAATGGCCATCATGCATGAATTTAGATAATATGTAAATGTTTTTAACTATGCTGGACTGCAGTCACATAGGTTGTCCACTTCTGGAGCCTGGTCCTATTTAGATTTCCAAAATATACACACTATTGGACAGTGCATTTTTATATGCTACAGACTCAATACGTATGGATAACTTCAAGCTAAGACTGACTTTTTATGAATTCTATTCAGCTCTTACTGTTGACAGCATACATTTTCCAGGGCTTTGGGAAAAGAAAAATGCACTGGCATCTCTTGCTGACACCCTGACATGCTGCAGCAATGGTTAACAGCAAGAAGCAGAAAAATTCCCCAGCCCTGACGCTGTGCTTTTGTTCCTTCACTAATAGCTGTTTTTCTCTTGCCATACATCAGATTAATTTAGTGCCTGATGCACAGTCCCAGGCTATTCTGATTTAAATGACTAATGAAGCGCTGCTTGCTGACTAGCAGCAGCATCTGCTGAAAGAGACGGAGAGTCAATTTTCATAAATTCAAAACACCCACTACGGAATTTGGGGAAGTGGGGGAAGAAAGAGCAGAAGAATCCACCTGATAAGATGAGGTGAACGGGATAAAAAGGGTTAATCTATATCATACCAACAATACATGACAATACATGTATCATTACTTTTTACTACTATGCAGTCCTATTTCAGGAAATTCATTTAATCTAAATGTTCTATCCTAACTACATCCTAACTTTCTTAACTATAGATACATCTCCAAAATGAGTTAGGTCAGAGGGAACCAAAGACCACATTCAAGGAAAGAAAACAATTTAGGATGAATAAGATCCTTAGGTTTTATGGATTATATGATTAAAAGTCCGTTTCACAGATCCGGTCCTCATGGAAAAGTGGTTAAAAGAATGTCATTGTTAAAAAAAGGTCATAAAACGTCATGTTAACAGGAGGCACAAAACTATTTTGGTCTGAAAACAAAAAGTGAACAGGTGGTGGAAAATAAACATTGAATGCAACAAAAAAAAAAATACCTCAAAACACCACCCACATTGTGAAACATGGTGGCGGGTTCATGCTGTTGTGGGGTTGTTTTACTTTTGCAGAGTTGGTGGGAAGATGCAAAGTGCTAAATAGAAAGCAATCCAAGAGGAAAATCATGTTAGATGGTGGGGTTCATTAGTGAGATAACGTCTAGTAACATAGAACCAGGATTGATACGAAATGACTGACATCCACACACTTTAAAATATATAGTCAGAGGCCTTAAATCCAATGTAACACAACTTGAACTATTTTGAAGTATTTTAGATTCCTGATGTGTAAAAGTGGCAGAGACATATTCCAAAAGACTTGCAGATACAATGCCAGAAAAGTTGGGTTCCAAACAATATTGTCTCAAGTTGACAGAAATGCACAGTACACTTTTCAGTTGTAAGAAAATGCGGAAACCAAGTATCTTTTCATTGACTGAGGAACAGTGCACTACCTAATGCAATGTCACATAAAATCCCACAAAAGTAAACTCAATTTTATGGTTGTATCATGACAAAATATTACAAAGCTTAAAAGGTATTACTAGATTTCTCAGGCACTTCAACAACTAAAAGAAAGATAATGTCACATAGTTGTCACTTTGTAACGTGTGACCAACAAATTCAGCTTTCATCCATAGCAAGTTGTTTCATTACCACTGTCATTGTTGGTTCACACCCCTTTCGCAACCACTCAAATCTTTATTGATTAGATCTGTTACATCTAGAGCCACAAATCATCGCCTTCCCTCACTTAAGAAAATAAACACATTTAACATAGACAGGTTTTTTACACTCTTGAGAAACTGAAAAATACCCCAATGTGGATGAGTAAGATTGTGCAGAGCAGAGAGGAGATATGCATGCCAGAAGAAAATGAGGGAATTCTATTTATAGCAGTAACTATACATGCTATGCTTTGTTCACAGCAGGAATGTGGTTGCTCTTTACTTCAAGATATTTTATATTATATATATATTTATCCACATAATCAAGCCAGACATATATATAAAAAAAGTTTGCTTGCAGCTCTTTGATAAAGAAAATAATTAGCATGTATTTGTTCATTTTCCATAGCTATTCGATTCTGATTATGGCTCAAGCCGAGCAGAGATTGAGAAGTGTATGAGAAAAGTTCAGAGACTAAGCTCCTAAAACTTCTGTGCTCTTAGATCCCACACTCCACACTATTCATGCACCGCTCTTCCGGTAAACTTAATTCACAAGAGATGGGACCTACATTAGCTCAGTGAAGTAGTGCACGAGACAGAACAGAGCAAAAAACCCTGCAAATGCTTTAACACCTGCTTGCATTCTTAGAGGGAAAATGTGTAGCCTTCTAATGTAGCTGCTGCAAATCCATCTCTTTTTTTTCCAGAAGGATCCTTTGATGTGTTGTACTCTGTCTATGCAAGATGTTCTGTGTTGACGTGACATGATCTGCATCAGACAGAGCCATAGCAAAAGCGGAAGTATGTAATACATGGTTATAAAGCAAGAAAAGCTCTATACATCAACATTGCTGCAAAATATGACATGTCTTGGAAGGTGGGTCTCACATGGTAGACCTGCCTGATGCTCTGATGTACACAGGGTCTTTCGAGGGCTCTTACAAGCACAGCATTCAGAAAAGGTGCTGTGGATTTATTAATATAACTATAATAACTGTATGCATCAGTAAATTCCTGAAGTACGGTAGTAGAAGTAGGCCAGCTACTGGTATCAGGAGGCAGATTTTGACTACACATTTAACTATTTCCCAGAACATTTTTATATTATCCAGACTTTCAGCTGTGTAGTCTGGAACCAGATCGTTCAGAAACAGTAGATTATGCATACATTCAATAATTCTGCAACAATTAGGTTTCATAATTTGTGTAGTTAATCTTAACAATATGGATTTAGTGCAACAGCGATTGTGGCTGTATGGTAGAGTAGTCGTCTTGCGATCGGAAGGTTGTAAGTTCGATTCCAGCTGCCACATGTTGATGTGCCTCTGGGCAAGGCACTTAACCCCAAATTGCCTACTGATCTGCGTATTGGTGTATAAATGTGTTTGTGAGTGCGAATGGGTGAATCTGACTCTAGTGTAAAGCACTTTGAGTGGTCAAAATGACTGGAAAAGCAATATATAAGTTAAGTCCATTTAACATTTATAACAAACTGAATTTTGTCAGTGAAATTATCTGGCTGTGGTTACGCTCAAACTGAATCAAGATCATTTTTACTCAGAGAACGTTTGCTAAAATTCATATCTTTGTTAGTACGGCCTGCAATATGTGTTCTGAAGCTTTAGCAACCCTACAAGCACCATACTGAAGAGTTGCTCTTGTTTATTTTTCTTTTCAGAAATAAAAGTAAAATATTTCAACTTTGCAGGCTTCCTAAACTGTTGCACTAATGAGAGCATTACTCTCATCGCCTCCACAAATACTAAAAGCATAGATCCACTCTATATTTTTACCTATAATAAATATTTCTATCAAGGGTTGATTTTATTCTGTTTATTCTAAATGTAAACACTATAAAATGCTGTAACATCTAAGATGTGTGGCTGGGGTTTCAATGTGTTTTCAAAAGCTAACTATGTAGAATTGAAAGCACAAAAATGTGAATAAGGTGTGTAAACCTTGGGAGGCCTAAAACAAAGTACCAAGTAACATGGGGCTATTTCTCAGCAGTAAGAAAGATTTAGCATCCTCCAGGTGTATGCTAAAAGTTGTAGTAGCAGATTTCAGCCCTGGTAATGTGATTTGGCCAAACAATGGGATAGGAAAGTGGCCCCAGAAAACTTGTTTGGTTCAAATAAAAAACCTTCAAAACTTCTACAAAATTTTATATATCTTTATTCAAAACTCTTGATGAAGTTAGTGGAAAGCGTAAACCACATATATATAGAACTATAAAAATCAAGTTACAATATTTTAGAATCTGCAGGAATTATTTTTAGTAAATGAAAGCCTTTCACACATCACAAAACTAGCAAAAAAAAAAATGTGTAAATGCAATAATACCACAAAACCATGTAGTTGGTATTTTTACTATAATGTTAGATTCTCATGTCAGATCACACTAAAGTAAAAGTGCTCTCAATTTAGCTCAGACATGCCACTCTGTGCTGCAAAAAATAAGTTTGGAGTTTAATTACAAGAGTTGGATGGGTTTGTGAGAATGAGAAGCTGTCTGATTTTTATCAGATGCAGGAATATGTGGATGTGTGGGCACATGTAGTAATGAAGTACCTATGAAGTTTAATCCCCTGTGATGGATTCCCCAGTGCACTGTGAAACTTGAATCTACAAGTTCCTCCTAGTTATTATTTATTTTGAAACGCAAATTAAAAAAAATCCCATTTGCCCACAGGTATCACATGTTTCATGGAATAAAGAGGGAAACTTAATAGTGCCACAAACCTCTATGGTTATGAAATAAATATAATGGTGTACTCTGTTTTTCAAATTGCAATACTGGAGACAATATGTTTCTTTGGAATCATATTTTAGTGTACAATGTTAGTGGAAATAAATAACTTTTAAGGTATGTAAAATATTCTCCAACTACTGTTGTGCAATTTCCAGTACAAATGTGTATGACACTCATGTCACAAGGTAAAGAAACTGATTTATGAGGATAAAATGCAGAGCCTTTCATTGGCTCAAAGCTCTATTGGTCTCTAATATGAAAGATTAGTGGTTTTAACAAAAAGGGTTGTCTCATCATGGAAAAAACACAAAGGTCAGGCAAGAAGTTCTTAATAACTGAACATTTATTCTAACTGACAAGTTGTGTTGCTTGTCAGTTAGATATGACCTCATATTGGTGTTGCATTCTCATTTGCATGTTTATTGCCAGTCGGAAGGCCCCACTCTTCGTTCGTTTAAAAAGGTACAGTCAAGCACAAGCACTTTTAGCTACAACCAAAACAGAAAGACAACTCAAAATCAAATGTCACACAGAAAGATGTACTGACAGTTTTAGTCAAACATTTTGAAACTGAATCAGCCAAAGTAATCTTTTTGGCAAGAGCTTTCTATGTTTGCATTACCAGGTAACAAACAAGTCACGACATGTAGTGCACCTCTATTAAGCAGCTTGCAACCAATCATCACTTTTAGTGCCTCACCGCGCTATTGCAAGTATTTGTCAGGTTGATTTCAATTATTTCAATTTGCTATTCTGCAGGGGTTAAAACAACATTTTACAGGGGTTATTTCCTGCATTGAAGATGGTGTCGGTGACATTGTTTCATGTTGTCTATTACTGCAGACAAGTTTCCTTGTGTAGACAGCTCCTTTGCTTCTGTTCTCAAATTAGCTGATGTGCTTTAGTGCAAGTGACAAAATCCCTGCAAACCAGCAAAGCTATTGTGAATGGCAAATAAGTAAGGCTAGAGTGTGCTTACAATGACAAAATGGAGGTTATAAGCTTTGACGTCTTAATGTTTTCTACTTTTATAAATGCATCTACACATAGCAAGTTTCCTCAGAAATAACAATATTTTTTGCAGATAAAATACTATCTCACAGTTACTAAAACAACTGAATGATCTTATAGGGTAAGCAAGCTTAAGTCTTGGCTTCAACCTGTTCCTTTTTAGGGAAATTGTGAGTTTGTAAAGTATTATTTTATTTCTATTTTTTTTGTTGTTGTTGTTTTTTGTGTATAATGTTAATTTATAAAAATAAAAGGGAAATAAGAGAATTCCAATTTCCAATCTAATTTCTCTATTTCCTCATTTGATAAAAGCCCTCTGTTTTATTTACATTTAGACACTTTGCTTTTCAGGAGAAAGAAAAAAAAAACAACTTAGTGGAGTAGCAGAAAGTACATGCTACTTATGTTACACTTGTATTACAAATGTGATGTCAGTCTGGTGTTAAGAAAAAGCTGAAATCTGTATCAGAAGTTTGCATAGAGAATGTAATTTATCCATGCTACACGTGGACCTTATATATGTACAAAACACCAGCGAAAGGGGTAATAATGTAAATATCTAGGACACTAATAATGAGTTTTCAGGCCTTGCAAAACCAACTCCTTTGGGATCCATTTCTATATTACAGCTGGAAACTGCTGACCTGCTTTTTCACTACTTTTTTTTTCTTTACATACCAATACAATGTTTGTATAAAATTGAAAGTCAATCCATGATTGGAATTAAGATAGACACAATACGTTTCATAGTTTATAATAGCCAGCATGTGCCATTTAGGTATGCCTTAAGAATGAATATTACTTCTTGCTTTTTGACATTTTGGCATATCATAGCTGTAAACTACCCTGTATTGTATTGGGAGTTTATACAATAGACACACAAAGTGGTGCATACATGTGGAACAGGAAAACATTTTTTTTCTTTTACAACTACAGATCTGAAAAGATAAATGTACATGGCAATAGCTGTAACCCTTTTATTAAGCTACAACAGGTGAGCAAGTCATTGTTCTTGGAGAAGGGACAGAGAAATATCCAGGGCAATCCAGAGGAAAATCAAACAAATAAAAAATCTAAGCTGCAAAAAACTTTAGACTGTTGTGACAGGAGGGTCACTTTTCAGTATGAGAGGAACCCTATTTAGCCAAGGGCTCTAATAGAATGGTTTATAGAATGGCACACATCAGAATGGTCCAGTCAAAGTTCTGACAGAAATCTAAATGAGAATTTGTTGCATGACTTAAAGGGGCAGTACTATGCATGTTCTAGGTATAGTGCCATATTATAACACAATAAAGTAACTACGCTACCTTCAGTTGTTATGAAATGCTGCATACATAAAAAAATAAAATACATTTTATTTTGTAACTTGAAGTATGGCCTCTGTCTCTTTAAAAACTCCTGCTCTTAACCCTTTAACAATGTTTTTACTACCGTTGCACTGAGAAGTAGCTGGTATAATCAGATGCACAGTTCCACCAGGTGTTCGCTAATTGCTGCTGGCTAACCTGAAGGAGCTGAGTGGGGGACGGCTGTTCTGTGACATGGAAGCTCGGAAGCTTGGCCCTCCCAGGCGTTTTGCACAGCTGAATGGTTGCCATGGGAGATTAAAGGATTTCTCCAACATGCATAAAAAACAAAATCAAGGCAACACTCCAGGTATGTTTTTGGTGAGGTAATAACTTTTTAACATAATAAACAGCTCAAAATAATTGCTTCAGCTTGAACTATTTTGGAAAGAAGAAAGGACAAAATTGCTATATTCAAGATGTGTAAATATGGTAGAAACGTATCCAAAATGATTTGCAGTTTGTAGTAAAAGGTGGCCTTGTTTCCACTACTCCATTTAAGACTAATGTGACACTTTTTTCAGGCTATCACAAAAAAAATCTATAAAATACTTTGCTTGTAATCATACAAAATATTTAAAAAAGTTATAACTAGTCTTGCAATGCTTTGAATTTTTTGCAAACCAGCTCATTACCTCCCATTTGTTTCTTAAAATATTACAATTGCTCTGTGCTGATAATTTAACTCAAAGATGGCCACTGAGTTTAGCGGCCATACCCAATGTGTCTCATCTTCTGTCCTCACATCCCCATATTTACAATGCGTTTGGACATGGAGTTGATTAGCTATAACCCAGTTCAATACCATGCACCACATGTAGGTCACTGTAATCTAGGACCCCTGTGGCTGTTGTGATGGTGGAGGTAGTGTCTGCGTGAGCTGGAGACTGTCAGAAAGGAGGACAGAGGGAAGTGTAACAGACCTTCAAAAATATGCAAGGCTTCAAAGTGCAGCAGGTCTGCCAGACCTCCTGCTGGGTCACAGCTTGTGGGAATCAAATGTCATTTGTAGCAGCATAAAATCTATAAAAAGCCACAGATTTCTATTGGATACGTTATTAAAGTACACAGTGGAATCTAAGTTATGAACATATTACATTTGTCTAGAAGAGTTTATCAAGTAAATAGTTTCTACCCTGTTAAAGTCAATGGTATGTATCATTTAACAGAAAAACAAGCAACACATTCCAGTAGGCAGATTTGACAACATCTCACACCTCAAACACAATTCTCACTGAATAAATATCAGCATGGCCAAGTGGGATTTTGCCAGATGGCCAGTACATGATGTTTACGGATGAAAAACACCATTAGTATATTAGAAACTAAGAGCCTGCCGAATGCTGATTGTTGCTGGCATCGAGATGTTAAAGAGCGAAAGAATTCTGATGTAGGGACAGAGAGCATAGCTCAATTCATACCTAAATAATGAATAACCCCTTCTTCACACATTCAGCTATCCTGTATACCACCATACTTAATATTTATTTATTCTGCACCACTCAAGCTCATTGTGGTTGCTTGGGTTGTCCACACAATTTATTAATGTCATATCCCTTAGTTCACCATGGCAGAAGCACTCAATTAAGTCAGAATGTCAATGGAGTTGATGAAAAATGTTAATAAATCAGAGAACCTCTTACTCCACTCACAGTAGTAAACCTAAATACAGCAAAATATGGAAGGACACTTTGTAACAGAATCAAGGCATGCTTAGAATTATAAGATAGTATAATGAGATTGTCAAACATTATCTCAGAGGGCAGAATAACAATGAAGAACTGCTCTCATATTGAAATCAATTAGAACAAAGAGGATTTCTACCCCTATGGTGGGGTTGTTTTTCCTCCATTAAATGCAATGTTAATCAACCTGAATATAAAAAAAACAAGAGATTATACACCCTCTTACACTCTGTATAGTCACTGCAACATACTACCTTGCACATAATTGTAACAATTGTTTTGATATGTTAAAAGTATGAAATATACATAATTGTTTTTTCTTTTGTCCATATGTTTTTGATATTTGAAATGACTAGAAAATCAAACAGCACTTGGGAGTGAAGCCTAGAAGTCTACATTTACTGTCAATGTTAACCAGCTACTATAGTTGGCAATAGGTGACAGAAGTCCAGTTACTTCCAATACCGATTCAGATGCAACACAGGAATGAACACAGCATGCAAATATACAATGCGAGAACAAAACATATTTCTCCCCTTTATAAATTTGTTGCACTTTTTCTCATCTACATGCTACAGGGTATACAAAAAAACTTTACCATCCAGCTAGGATAACCTAAGCAACCTCAAAATGCGGTTTTCACATGAGAATTGAGGAAAAAGCTCATTAACTGCAATTAATGACACTTTTTGCAAAGCTGTCACAAATGTAGAGTAGAGACATCATTTATACATTTATGTCTGACAACATGAAGTAGTTTAAAATGCTTCCAATTTCTGATTTAAAGAAATTCAAGGTCAGACGAAAAGCTAAATCTACTGACATCTGTACAGAAAGAGTTACAAAGCTATTTCAATGATTTGTGACCCCAGCAAGCTGCAGCTTTCAAGCACACATTCTGTGACTTCATGTGGTCAGCTCAGCCAGCTGTTTCTCCTATTTAGCAAGATGTCTATCTTCCTTGTTACAGAGCCAAAAACAAGCCAACATTCCTGAAACCTAAACATAGTATTTTATTTCAAAACTGCCTGTAACAAAGCCAAGCTACAAATGCTACAGACTTTCTTTCTAAAGGTAGGGATATATTACAGACATTTCAAGAAGCATCAATCTATTCAACATAGGGGGTCCTCAGGGAATTACACCCAAAAATCAATTGCTTTGCCTACAAATATGCAGCCTTTCCATTTGTCATTCTCTTATGCACACCACAGGGGACATTTTAGAACAAACACAAATGAGTGACAAATCATTGAAATAAAAGTCTCAAGAACATTTTAGGCCACCACATCTCCCCAGAGCAGTATTTGCCCTCAATGTAACCGATTCTACAAGCCTCTCTGGCTCTACTAAAGGAATAAGGCACCATTCTTCAAAATTAAGAAAGAAGGAAGGGGAAAAAAATAAAAATAAGGATGCAGTAGCTATATTCACATAAAAAGTGAATCCGATTAAGACAAAGAATTTTCATCTAATGATATTATAATGGTTATCTTTCAAACATTCACTGTATTGACTGTTAAGACTTAACTCCACAAGGACAAACAAATGACAAAACAGACACTTGTCTTATCTTGTCTAAGGTAGATTATGAATACCATGATGAATGAATCTCAAGAACTCTTTATAATTTTTAGTTTCTTCACCATTTTAACATTAATGCCATTTGCACAAAACACAATAAAACACAGGAGCAAGTTGCCAGTAATTTTGTTTGCCCGATAAACCCCTCTTTGACACTATAAATGAGAGGAAAAAAAATACATTTTATAATCTTAAATCAGTTTATCCTTAAACCAATATGGTTTAAGGATAAACCAATATGGTTTAAGGATAAACAAAAAACTTAATTCTTGCGACAAACACAATATCTACACCCAAACACATAGCATTTGATGCAGTTCAGGAAGAGCAAAGATTAGAGGGACTGTGCTTTTTGGTAGTAAGCTTGGCCTCCAGACAGACACTGATCTTGCACTAAAGAATGCAAAAGGTTTTGTTCACAACCTTACAGCACTGAACCTCAAAGCACAGATAAGAAATGTTCAGAAAGAGCATGCCGTCATATTAGGGTTCTTTTTTAAGACCAACATGAGACATGATGCCAGAAACAGTTGCGTAACGGTATGTGTTGCATGAGAAATGGGTTCAGGCTTATTCCTGCAAATAAAATAAAGTCTTCATGGTTTAATAATTTTATTTGGTCAAAATAAGTATATTAAGGCCCAATCAACAAACAGTGCGAGACTACTAAGAGAGAAATACTGCAACTGCGCTTTCATTATGACGAAACATAATTACGGTATTCTCTGCAAATCCTGGCTTTCCTGCGTGGAGGGATTAAATGTCAGGTGAAGGATTAGAAGCGAGGTTAAGGCACACTAAAACACAGTCCATAAATACACAGGCACAAGACAAAATCGGTCATTAGCACCGATGCAGGCGACTCTTCGAGTCTTTTATGTTGACGTTGTGAGTTTGAAACACTGATATAGGAACAGAAGCTGGCTTTCTGTGGAGGAAGCAGAGGAGCAGAGAAACATGAGGAAAGGATGTAAAACAGACATGAAAGAAATGTATTGCTTGGAGGAGGACAGGAGTGATAAAAAGGATCCTTTTTTATAAGTATAGCACATACTTGTAGCAAAAAAAAGGATGTTTCAATGGAGAACTTTAAATTGTCAACAAGTGCTGAAAATGTTTAAGTTTTTTGCATTTTTAAAAAAAGAAATCGTGAAATGGAAACAGTGTTGTCTTTGCTTTTTGGGCGGTCATTAGTGAGAGTGGGAGAGGTAAGCATGTCAGAGAAATGCAACCGCAGCGTTTGTAGGGTGACATCTGACAGAACATTACACTGTAGTGCAAAAAAAAGAGCACAAATGGTGGCTTCCACATGGTAAAAATCCATAGCCTGAAGCAGACTTACAGTTCCTCCCACTCACTGATCAGACTCTTTCTTTTCTTATTCTCTTTGCCTCGTTGCATCTCTCATCGCTCCCTCTTTGCTAAATCATGAAGCAGATTTCTTTTCAAGCGCCAGCTTTTGTGTCATAGAGGAAACTGGCAACGTGTTCCTTTGTGCTCAGTAAATGAGGTGGAAGGTTAAGTATATACATTATGTATTTTAAAGAGCCCTCTTTCATACGTGAGTGGCTGGTAAGGGTGCTCCATTTTTTCACCAACTAAATAAATAAAAGACCCCTGGAAGATGCTGGCATCAGACTACGCAGTTGCTCCAAATAAGCCCATCTCCACTAGTTAACTCTAGTTATTTAATACTAATAATTTAATACCTGCTGACATTTTTAGAACAAAGGAGCGCCTCAACACATTTAAATGTTTCTGTGGCATGTATGTGAATATAAGAATTGCATCCCTGAACAAAAGAAGAGCCCAGCCAAACTATCCAACACTTGATTTTGGCTGAATAAAATGATCTGAGAACCTCAGATTCTAAAGAAGTGCGTGCATCAATAATGCCTAGAGGCAAGAAAGAAGCTGCATGCAAGAGAGGGAAGTCAAGCTGCTGTAAAATTATCTAACGTTGGACAATATTGATCAACTGCAGGAACATTCACAGTGTACTCTATTTGTATCTATACCTCTATTTTTCAGACAACACTCATTTATGCTAACAATATTTTCTAATAACTGCAATTTCAGGTTTTTTTGTTTTGTTTTTTTCCAAATGCATGCCTGAGAAGCAATAGGGAGATTTTAAAAGTTGAATGCTAGTGGAACTGCATGTATCCAAAATTCAAAAAATGAAACCCTAAATTAAATCTCACATTTGCAGATTAACCTTGTGAACCAAATGTCCTGAATAATCCTCCATTCCCCGTCCTCTTACAAAGATCAGACGAATCATTTGAGCACACAACACTTCCTCTATGTGCGATAAAAAGCAGCAGCCTTGCGCTCTGAAACACGTCCCTCAGGTTCTGTCTCTTTTGTCTCAGCTGTGATAGTGCGTCTTGTTTCTTGTATCCTGTGATCTCTCCCTCCATCTCTCCTCGCAGCAAATAAAAACATTTATCACCTTCTCACTTTGCTCCGCATGCTGGATTAGGGAGTTCAACATTCTACGGATAACTCAAGACAGTAAACTGGAGATCTCACCACATTTTTTAAACAGTTTTGAGTCTCATGTGATTAATATACTTCACCAATATAAAGCAAATTGCTGATAGATTTGTTTTATGTTAGCTTTGACAAGAAAGTTCAAATTATTTTCTTAAATTTTGCCATGGTATCAAGTTCAAATACAAATCATTGTAGGAGTACAGTTGAAAATGGAGACATTTGATCACTTTCACATTATAAGGAATGAGTAACTGGATTTATTTTTTAATAAGCATTAACCCTGAAATTACTGACTGGTTGATTTATTTCATTGCAGTTTCTTTGTTGTCCCAGTGACTCATCAATATCCTTTGAAAAATGTAAATTATATTTTATTCCTTAATTGGATGTTTTGTTGCATTTTCCCCCTTATGATATATTTTTTCCCCTTACATGTAAAAATATGTGCAAAATTTCAGCATCTTTTGATGTGTAACATTAAGAAAATAACATGTCACGTGCAATAAATAATAAAGTCTGAACAGCCTGCAGAGCAACATTAATTTTGCAATATGCATGTTGAAAGCTAAAGTAAATCAGGGTTTCATAAATTTATGGACACTGAAAATGTCTTATTCCTGACTTTCAGGAGAAAAATTACAAAAATTGAAAACAGCTAATACTGCATATTTAATTACAAATGACATCAGTGACAGCAACCTCCTGCTAATAATAATTGGAAAAGTTCATTGCTGTAATAAAAATGTAAATATTCTTAATTAGCATAATTAACAAGCATCTGCATTAGCCCTCCTACTCAAGCATATTATTTGTAGTATCATCTAGCCTAGGCCAGAACTGTTAGTATCTCATTACAAGCAACTTTCTTTGTCCTTCACTTTGCATATTTTAACATGATAAAATAGGGCAATACGGTTCGTAACAAAAAAAGTTGATCACTAAGTTAAGCATCCGGAAGGAATAGACTGTCCTGTAAGTTAGGACACAGGCAGGCTAGCAAGTCATGGTGTAAAGGATTTTGTTTGGAAGGAACCGTATCCAGAATGGGCACCAGAGAGCATAAGTCGTGGCATCATAATTCGGAAGGTTGACAGTGCATCTGATTGAGTTAAAAGAGTGAGTCAAGAGAGTTCATTCCCATATTTTCGTACTCTTCATATAGCAGTATACATGAAGTGTATACTGCTATATGAACTGCTTACATCTCATGGTTACCTTCACAAGCCATCGTAATAGGATGTCACAGATGCCTCTGTGACATCTGTACATCAGAAGTGCTTTCCATTCACAAACTACAACCACCCAGAGTCACATTTTCAAAATGCCACATCTATCAAACTCCATTAAGTTGTGATAAGGCTGCAAATTGTGTCAAGGAAATATAATCTGTTTCCAATGTTCTTCCCCAAGAATATTAACTGACAGTTGCATTGGAGATGACACCATAACTCCTTAAATCCATAAATCCCTTGGGTGTTGCAGTTTAACCTGCCTAAAAAACTAGTTTTTTTAAGTTCCTGGGGTTTTTGAAAAATCTAACTTTTCAGATATTATCATTCTTATCTTAGATATAATAAAGCACAAAGGTCTTGTAAACGCCGCCTGAAAGCCCAGAGCCTTTGCTCTCATCTCTTTTGCCTAAGGTCTTTCATCACTAATTAATGGAGTTGCAGACCAATAAAGGCAGCGTGACAAAACTACATCATCTGTTTCTCTATTCAAAACTGACAAATTGTTTCAATCTTATTAATGAGCTCAAAAGCGCAAAAGGGGCATAGTTAATCCTTCAAAACAGGTTTTACTTGGTTAATGTTGGAGATGCTCGCTATATAATGTCAAAGAAAAAAATGAAAGAATAATTAAAGTCCAAGGGAACATGATGCAACAATTCTGCTAAGGAAGTTACTGTTATAGTGATGGATCTGGTGATGAGGGCTTTGATTCTTTTGAGAAATGAGTAGGGCTGAGACGATTCCTCGAATGATTCGAGTACCTCGATTATTAAAATTTCTCAAGAAACATTTATCTGCCTCGAAGCTTTGTTAAATTATGTTTTATGTAGCGCACCGTGTTCCGGCCGGATCATTATTCGTGGAGGGCAGTGCTCTTACTTCCGCCTATGAGTCGTTGTTATGTGCTAGCAGCATGGTGTTAAATTGCGCTGCGGTTTGCCAGGGTTTGGAGGACAAATATGGATTGTTGAACTTTGAGGTTCTTTATAAGGATATAACAATTAACCTTTCATATAACTATAATTTGTGTGTCTGATTTTACTACAAAAGAATAGAACGTAACAATGTTACGATAAAAATTTTCAATTGTTGAGTGGACAACTGTAAAATGAGAGAGCTCCACTCTTTTATTGAATAAAAGTAGAACAAGAGATGAAACAATTTTTAAAATGGTATGAAAACACTGCTGAGGTAATGAGCAGTGTTACAAGAATGCTGCCAACAATGCCTCTGAACATAAAGACAATGTTCCAACTGTCTGTCAAGGGGGACAAAAAACATTTGCAGATTTGTGAAATTTATTGACCTTATCTGACATTATCTCACCATATTCATAAAAAAATAAATCCTTGTACATATTTCTGTTCACAAGATTGCATAACATGATCTGTCTTATTTAGAAACAGAATAAGGTAAACTCTTCCACTGCAACAGAGTCCAGCTCTTTCCCTAACCTACTCCATCCCATATAACTTGAGAGTCTACACAGCTACACACAGTGACAAGAACCTGCCTGCCAAGTGTCATAATGGAGAGCACAAATTATGCAAACATACTCATAGGGGTGAGTATTCAGGAGAATAAGCTGCTTTTATTAAAACATCTCAACCAAATAGTCATTTCAATCTTTTTAAGGAACTTGAGCTGTGATTGATTATCTCTAGATTGTGAACTAAAATACTTCATTTGGCCAAAACTCACCTGTATGAATGTTAACTAAAATCAGATCATGTACAAAAAAAAAAAAAAATGTATGATTTGTTCCAATTTATATTATGTACTATAAATAGAAGAACTGTGATTCAAATGACTCAATTAATTTCAATGTCCACAACCTAATCAGAATTTTGAAGTATATGTATTTATTAAGCAAGCTTTAGCAGGGTAAATGACAGGCATACGAATTCACTTGAGATTACACCATACAAATAAAATCAATACAATTAAGATCAATTTAACCCTAACCTAACAACCTCCCTACACTGTCATCTATCTGTTTGATAAGGCTTTGGGGTGCGGCACAACTCATACCCATCGGTGGAATTGGATCTTGGCAACATTACCCATGGTATGTTGCTCTCTTGGTACATACCTATGGATATGTACCAAGAGAGAGAGAGAAAAAGAACATTATACGCAACTGCATGATGGCGCAACCAGGCCCCAACCATCAACTCAGACCTCCTCCCTGGTGACTGTTGAAGATTGTGAAATAATTCACTTGTGACCTGGTCACGTCAACCTGGTCACATTGGGCATGGCTACTTTTCCGAGAAATCAGCTGATTCTGAGCAGTCAGGAAGTCATCTGATTCTGAGGAGGCAGCTGCATCCTCTAAACTCACACCCTCAGCCTCAGATTTGCTGAGCGCGCCTTTCTGTTAAACTTGCACCCACACCCTGACTTTACTTCTTCTTATGATTCTGTGATACATTTAAACATATAATCACCTTTAATCAATAGAATTTTCCTTTATATAAAAACATCAATTTACTGCATTTCAACAACCATAGATTATTTGATTTTGGTTCATCGTTACAACATATTAAAATACAGAAATACACATTAAGTAATCATCATTAATCAACCTACAAGGCTGTGGCAGTCTCTTAGGCTTTTTATGATCCGTTTTTCTGCATGAGCCTGGACAGATCTCACATTCACATACCAGATTTGACAGCCTTTACAAAATTTAACATAACCATCAAAAACATTTTGCTTTTTACAAATAGAGTACAGGTTTTACTAGTCATAACCTGTTTTTGTTTTCAGATTCAGTTCAGTTTTGACAACTTCGGATGCACATTAGATTTTGGGCTAATCAAAGATCTATCAAATTTTGAAAAAAAAAAAAAAAAAAAAAAGAGCATCTTTTTACTTGAGCTCTAATCTAAAAAATAACTTCTACATCTCTCAACAGATTGGGAGACAAGCTCAACAAAGGTAAAAAAAAAAAAAAAAGGAGAGAGAGAGGAATAGCAGTCATACATCATCATGGATAGTCAAATGAGTCAAGCTTAATTCTATATCAAGTTGTGTTTACAAAACGACAAGAATGGGGTGCAACTGCTCCTAACTCCCTCTATAAGCCTTGAGCAATGAAAGAAGAAAGACAACCCAGCTGTCTTTTATGTGTTCTACGCTTGGAACACTCAGTAAACAGCTTAGTATTGAAACACAAAGACTCTCTTTGCTAATTAAAATTTTAATTAGAGCAGAAAGATATAAAAGTAATTTATGGAAAAGCACATAGATCTTAAAAAGCAGAAGCACTTCGTTGTTATGGGGGAAAATATCATGAAGAATGTAAAAGTTTCAAAGCAGATTGTCAGAAAGCCTCAACCCTTTCTTGGGTGTTCACCCAAGGTAATGGCAATTTTTAATGTTAGAGGATGCTTTATTTTGAGAAGAATAAGACATCATGATTCTAGGAGAATTACAAAACATCTGATTTAAGACAGATTATGAATCAAATTTTAGTAAAAAGAGGAACTTCTTTCGAGATGCTTTGCTTCAATGCCACTTTTGAAAATGCTGACTATCAAGACGGCAAAGCTCAGAAGGGTAATACATACATCACACATTGAAGAAGACAGGAAAATGCCCTACAAAAGATTCACAGCTTTGGCAATGTAGAAAAACTATGAATATTTTTACATATTCTCTGACTCCACTGCCTCAGCTGTGATGGCCCCTGATTTTGTTTCTATTTGCAAAACGTAGATCTATCCATCATCAGCCCCATTTCTTTTCCATGGTTAGCTCAGAATGTACAACTCAATTTCAGGTTTTACTCACCATGCCTTATCGTCACCTATTCAGTCCCAACACAACGTGACTAATGCAGTCTACAAGCTAATGACCCCGTCTTAAGCCACCTTATGTAAAACATCTCAGCAAAGCTACTGCACTGTGGGATTTGCACGCTCCAAACATCTTATTAAAGCTTCGACAAACTCTGTGAAGGCTACAATAATACAGACATTGTAAAGTGGGACATTTTAAAATACAGACTAAATAATGGAGCATTTCCCCTTATTTATTAAAAAAAGAAAACTCTTTCACACTTTAAAAAGATGTTTCATTGTTGTGAGCTGAATATTATTCATTTACATGTTTCTACAGCTGAATGTCTCTTCACCTCTAGTAAACATCTTACAAAATATGCATCTCAGAAAACTGAACTGTTTTGTTTGCATCAAAAACAGCATATTTAGAACATATTGGTTTTCATTCTTCACACCTAAAAGGCAGGAAGTAGAACATCTCTATACAGCAACATCAAAGTTGTTGCACTGCAAAACGACAGAAAGTTGTTTTCAGATAAAAATCCGCGAGGCTATTACCAAAAAAAAAAAAAAAAATCTGTAAATGTAGAGCACACGGGCTTGTTTAATCAGTCCTATTGTGTTAAATTATACAGGAGTTTTCAGACTTTATATGAATCATGTTTGAAAACACAAAAAACTAAAAAGGTAAAAAAATAAAAATAAAAATAAAAAAAACACTAAATGATTCAATTTTAAAATCTTAAGGAATTTAAAAAGCAAATCATTTTAAGTTCATAAATGCACAGATTAAATGAGCAGTTCATATACTTTTCTGCAAATATATTGTGGTTAGGACCACAGCGAAAACATAGTATACAATAATGTTAAACAACATTTACAAGCACAACTAAAACTGCATAGTTTGCTGTGATTATAAAGGATTCAGGACTTGCATGGTGAGATTTGTGAACATCAATGGTTACATATTTGTTAATTTTTTTTTTTGTATTTTGCATTTAAGATACATGATATGAAACCCCCATTAGCAGATAAAACGGGTTTCATCTTTGAGAAACAGCTGGTAACATCATACCTAAATAGATGAGAAGTTGTCTTCCTTTGTGTTCTCTTGGTATATAAGGACACACAGGGAAACTTTTATAACCATCTCTCTGCATTTATCTAGACTCCCAGTACCATGATTATTAGGAACTAATCAGTGTTAATAAAAGTAAATAGGAAGGACCTCAAGGTCTTTGTTTCAGGCCTTGGAAGTTATGCATTGCTTTACAGCAAGACTGCTTTGAAAGACAATTTATAAGAACTACCACCATCTTGTTTTTAGCAGCCCCTAGTGTGCCAATATCAAAATTAACTTATCCTTAGCCCTGTGTGATGCATGGAGGCATTGGTTATCTCCAGACGTGGTTCTGTGTTTCCAAACGTTTTGGATCCCTTATTCCTTACAACAGTGGTCCCCAACCACCGGGCCGTGGACCAATTGGTACCGGGCCGCGCAAGAAATAATTAAATATGTCCGTTCTATGTATTGAGTATGGAGGAGCTTTTATTTTGAAAATCGTACACCGGATGCCGAGGTTTGCACGAACACCCCCCCCCCCCCCCGTTCGATCTTCACAATGCACGCACGAACACCTTCCCCGTTCGATCTTCACAACGCACGCACGAACACCTTCCCCGTTCGATCTTCACAATGCACGCACGAACACCTTCCCCGTTCGATCTTCACAACGCACGCACGAACACCTTCCCCGTTCGATCTTCACAACGCACGCACGAAGACGCTGTGATAACATCTTACCAGCAGCATTGTTAAGCAGAAAGCGGCAACTCAGGTACGATTTCTGCACATACGGTAATAGTGTAAGGACTGAATGGCAAATTTTTACCATAATGGGCAGCCTCATTGGCTAGTGAAGTCTAAAGAGACAGACATTTCCTGTAGTTGGTTTGCATCAAGGCCAGTCTGTATTCACATCAATAGTGAACCATACCAGAATTTGTTTGGAAGTGGATCGAAACATGGGTGTCGGTCAGGTTCTTTGGTCCACACCAGAATTTGATACCTGCACAAAAAGTCCGTCCCAACAGGGAAACGAACTCTGGTCTAATTAAAGTGGACCAAAAGCGTCGGGTATGACACACCCTAAAGGTCTTAGGTGCATCATAACTCAACAATTTAAAGTTATATTAAAGTTACATAAATCTGTTATCTCTGAGACTAAGTTAAAATAAAAATGCAAACTTGAGTCTTAAATATAAGTAAATGCAACTTTTTGAAAACTCCAACATATAGTGAAAAGTCAGAAATATGGCCACCTATTTACGTCAAAAGGCCTTTAGCCTACAAAGGTTCCTTCTTGTTAGCACTAGAATCCTGTTAATTGGCAGGTGCACCAGTCATGTGACTAAAACTTTTGAGATTGGCTAACTGTTGTGAACGGAGACCAGACAAACTTCTATTACAAACACAAGACAATCACATTTTACTTTATTACTTTGCCTTTTGTGTTCTCAAATAGTTCAGCAGCATCTTAATTTCTAGAGGCTGCCTAGTACTGACTGGTGAGTGATTGTAATTCGATTCAATGCCATTTGCAAATAAACAGCTTCTTGCTCCAGCGATCATAGGTCTTCAGAAGTACCTGCAGTGGTTAAAGTTTGTAACAGAGTTGTCATTTCAAGTAGAATTTCAGGCAAAGTGCTCTTTAAGTTTATTTTCCAGATTAGAACTTTTAACATAGAAATATAAATGAGCCAAGCAACAAACTTTATCCTTTAGAAAACCACTCCACAATCTATATGACCTTAGTACTAAACATCACATGGCAGTCTGAATCCCTTTGTCTCACCTGGAAAACTGTTTAAGCAGCAAATGTGGAGGTTTTTTTCATTTACATTGTTGATTTTAAGGGCAAGTTTGGCAAGTAAAATTTATTTGAATAGCACATTTTACAAGACAATTCAAAGTGCTTTACATTACACATTTTCAAGACATAAAAATTGCGACAAGTTCATTCTGTAAAGAATCTCTATAAAATGACTGTCACTTTCTGAGATGACTGGCATGAAGTACTCCACTTTTACATAATATTCAAATTATAAAACATATAGAGAAAGGATTTCCTCCACATATTGTGTCTCCAATATATGCTTTACACAAACAGCACAGTTTAAGCACACATGATTTAAATCAGTACAATTTAGTGTTAAAACTATGGCATGACTCTTTTTAAGAGACACCTCCACTTTATCTACTTTTTTTAATTTAAGTGCACTCAGGCATACAGTGGTGAGTGAATCCCCTTTCACAGAAAGGTAGATGACCTTTTTAAGTGTGGTTACCACACAATGCTTTCACTAACGCATTCTAAGTATTGAACATTGTCTAGTAATGTATCATTCCAACCTTTAAAGAATTACAGAATCTGACTCTGTATGTTCACAAGTGGAAGCTGACAAAAAGAGTCGACAGCATCACCAGCTTATGTATGGACATGATTCAACTGAATGGGGTTAATAACTAAAGTAATTAAGACCAAAGTCTAAATTACTGCAGTATTTTTACAGCTAAGATATTGAGAAATCATATAAAAACATAGAACAAGGATAAGAAGTTATCAACACTTCCACAAATGCTAGTAGCACGAGAGGAGAAAAAAAACTCTAATCTTGCTTACCTTTACCACTGTGGCCTTTGAATATTGTGCTGATTAGAATTGAAATTAAAAATTAGTAGAATAATGAAATTCAGAGAGTGTTGCTATTGATAGTTGCCCTCTGAAGGAAATCCATACTGTGCTGCCAGAGGTGACAAGTAAAATTCATTAATGTAAGTGCTAGTGCAGAATATGAATGTGTAACTCAAAATAAATCATGCTAGCTCTAATGGGAGTTTGGAAAAAAATATTCAATAAGGCCAGTTATTAAATTATCTTTTTATATTCCTTTTAATGGAGTATGGAATTTATTTTATGAGTTTCTTTATGTAATATCAGATAGCAAAAAGGGTACAACTAAAGGCAGAGAGTAAAAAGCCACAACAACATGTATGTGCAAAAAGCTTTGCAGCTCTAAGACTCACTGCTCTGTTGCAAAGCCTTCTTTAAACAGCAAAGCAGGAATTGGAATAGCAGTGTGGAGAATATCACAGGGTGAATGTCTGAATCTAATCTTAACGAATCTAAAAAACTCTAAAGGAAAAGCTATATAAAATTCATACAATACATTATTCACATAGGATATTTACATTTCTGACTGTCAAAGTTAGTCTGCCAAACTGAACCCAGAAGTAGTTACTGACCTGTCTGCAGCTTTTATTTAAATAATTTAAGTACAGAAACCCCTTAACGCTAACACCATACTCCATTCAGAGTAATGCATTATGTTGTGTCTAAGACTGAAAAGCAAAAGGTTGGTTTGATAATTATTTTGCAGTATATACTTAAAAGTTGTGACTGCCCTTGAAGTTCTACAAAAAAAATGTGGTTATTTGCTTCATTGTTTAGACAACAGGGAAGCATTTTTAAATATAACATTGTTATCAGCGTTAGACAACATTAATGTTGAGTAACACTAGTGCTCATAGCCAAGGATCTTCACAAGCATTGGGTTGTAAATATAAATTGGGTTATTGTCAAAACCACAACAAGCTGATTCTCTGGATGGAAACAACAGAAAGACTTACACATGACATTTCTCACTGTAAATGTTGTTCTTTATGAATTAGGGAAAAAAAGTAAATAAATTGTCTAAAATGTGAATCATAAATCCATATCCTTCCACCTAAAATTATGAAATGTCAGTGATTTATATCACAATAACTATTTTTATCGAGGACAGTAATTCTGGAGTCACTAAAGATAAAACTTTAATAAACCAATGCAAACTGTCAGAGAAACCATCAACCCAAAACTATTGTTTTGTGATGCTTCAACCAAAGGAGTAGTAGTTCAATGATTTTATATACGGTATTTAAAATCATTCTTAGCACCTTCTTTAACATGATGCGCTATCAGATGTGTAATTCATATGGAAATTCAGATTTGGTGATGTGAGTTCAGGACATGTCAACGGGTTTTTACGCAGAGGTATTTGCTGATTTTGTGGGAAGTGGGGGCGTGGATACAGAGCACTCTCTGCCAGGGGTGATACTTACTGCAATCCACTAATCTGTTTTAAAGCCATCTGGATTTCCAGCCGCGGGGACACCAGTTATCACAACTCAAAGAAACACGTTTCAGCTTTAATTTCCTTTCACCCTGACTGATCTAGCATTTGAAACATTTACATTTCACTTTAAAGACTTCTTTTATTCTTTCATGGTTTATTTGATTGCTAAATTACTGTGAACTGGTAGTGAGCTTTTGCTTCAGCAACGGTGCCATTTTGAGAAATTAATCATTATGACATAATTAATGATGTTGAACCTCTTAAAGTTGTAAATGCAATTAAAGTGACAACGCCTAAGTGAAAAGAGGAGATAATCATCTATCAAAGTGGAAACTATAATCCTAACTTCCTGACAGTATATAGATATAAAATGTGTGTTACACAAATCATTCCAGTTCCAGATTTTTTTTTTTTTTTAATAACACACATGCTGCAGTGTTGTAGCTGTCTGACATACTTGGGCTTTCTGAGAAAGAAAGAATAGTCCTGCAGCCCACTCTGGGTGCCCTCTATATGTTGCCAAAGGCAACGAGAAACTTCAGAGTATCTTAAATATGCACTTAGAGACAGTCTGGCTTTACCAACAAAACCCCAGGTAAAGAGGGAAATGGAGTGGAATTGCTTTTAGGGAGAAGCTCTCCTTTAATATTCAGTTGTATCAAAAAGAAGAAAAAACAAGTTCAGCTTTGAATTCCCTGTTGAGTTATTCACAAAAACATGTTGAAAGCAAATAATAAAGACCTTGGAGAGTCCTGGTGTGTTTACTGCAGATGAACCAACAAACATCAAACTGAAGTCTGTAAGCATAACTGGCTGGAATTCTTTGATGGAGTCCCAGTCAGTCCTGCTGAACTGTACTGGTCTGTGAGGTTTAAAAGAGAGCCTCCGAAAGTTATGTGAATAGGCTATGCTTTGTCTCTGCAGGCCATCAAAGAAATCTAACTGACCAACATGAAAACCTTTGAATATCTCAGAGCCATTGTAAAAGAACAGTAAAACTTTGGAGAAACGGAGAAGAAAAAGAACAATCTGCCAGATTTCACATCATTCCACCCTCAAAGCTCACCCTGCCAGCCCTCACCTCTGCTCTGACCAAAGACTAAACTGGAACAACATCACAATGACCCAACTTACAGCCCCAGCACTGTAGCCTCTGAGCGAAAATGAAATTGATTTGAAAATCCTTCGCCGGGCCAGACTGGAACAGAAGGGATTATTGTGCTGATTGTCCTAATACTGCGGCCTTCCCCCACACTAATTCCACCCATCATTTCCCCATCCCCCGTTGTGCCATTCCTTCACAATAACAGCTCTTTGGTCATCACTTGTTTACTTTACTTTTTTTGCATTGTTCCCATAAGGAAGCTCCCCCCATTCACCAGCTTTTGTGCGCACAGAGAAACATGCTTATAAAGTTCAGTGTTGGCATATCAAAAGAGAGAAGAAAATAAAATGGAGGGGGCAGCCTATTGGGGAGAAAATAGGATGCGGAGGAGGTAAGGAAAGGTTCAAATTGTAAAAAAACGAAAAGCATACTTTTGAACTAATAAGCAGTTAGAAGAAATAGAGTGTAAAGGCACCCTGGGGCCTGGAATTCCCAAATTATGTTGCACTGTTGCCCTCTGCCCGGAAATCGAGAAATTGATCTGGTTTTTTTTTCCTCTGTGCATTTCCCTCTTTTCTGAATACAGTCAGGACTATATTGCTATGGTTCACATTTAAACATCTTTGAAATACAAGTGAAAACCTACACCTGTTCAGAGTACTTCTGATGATCACATTATGGAAAGATTAGAATTCCCATTCACGAGTTATTCCATTGTTGCAACAAGCAAATGTCTCTCCTGCTCCCTCTTTTTTTAGATATTTAAAAAGAAATTAATTAAATCATCTTGTCTTTACCACCTTGTCAAAGTGGGTAAATACATAAGTACTTTATTACTGTATAGCAAAAGGAAAAATCCATTAAGTTTCTTTTTTTTTCTTTTTTCAATTCTAATACAAAATGAAAAATAAAATCTTAAGTTGTGGAAAACAAAGGTCAGATTTAGATAAAGTTCTATGAAAATATATATCCAGATTTCCACTGTGGTTTTTCTATTTTTATTATTTTGTCAAACTGAAAGGGGGTTGCTGTAAACAATTGTTTTACTAATCAGGTAATCTATTAATTATTCTGACAATTAATCGAGGCAAGTGAGGCTGAGCCTCAACAGTCATAATGGGAAAATATAATGATAAAATAATTTATATTGCAATTTTCATGCAAAGTATTTATTTTTTATTAAGCTTAACCAATTCTGATTATTTTTTCTTCAAAATCACTGAATTTTCGCATTTTCCCATTCAAATGCTCAGAAGCGCAGCTGGTGAGGCAGCAGCCAGCTGAGCTTCACCAGGGATTGCGCAACCTCTCGCTATCTGCCATTGTATGACAGCATGTTCCTCCCGTTTGTACGTTGCCATTAAAACGGTTAAAAGAAAACATTTAATCTATAAAGTGATTTTCCATAATTTAGCTTATGTATATAATATACAGGGCTTTTCTGTCAGCAACTGTGTGTGTAACGTGTTTCGTGTGCTGAGGAGCGATCATAAACGGCAGAGAACAGATTCGAGGTGAGACAGGTAGTTCTCTTGCCTCATTGCAGGGGGAGCTCAAGATCCCCGACATTGTGATTCCGCAACTGCAAAGAGACAGTAACAGCGAGCTAGCCATGGAGCTAACCATGTAGTCAAGTGCAACGATATATATTTATAGTTTTCTCCTCGTACCACAGTAATCATTTATTAATAATCGCAAAAAAAACATTAAGCCTAACCATACTACTGCAACAGACAGAATGTTCTGCTCTTTGTGTGGGAAGTATTTCAGCGCCTTTTTAAGGTCGTTGTAGTCAGTTGCTATGGCAATGAGTATGTGTGTAGCCTGGCCAGTGGTTTTGAGTTGTACTTCAACGGTTTTTTACTTTGTTGTGGAGCATAGCACGAGATTAATAATACCTACATTTCCAAGTTTGACTGAGTTAACAGAATTATTCCACCTCGAGTAGAATAATACCTGTAGGTACTAATTTAGTTAAGTGTGCCACAACAAAGGGGGAAAAAACATACAAAAACCGTTGAAACTCAAAACCATTTTCTTCTTTTTTCTAGCTCACTATGTCAGCTAATTTACACGCACTCTAACAACTGACAATAACGTCTTTATATCCATCTGGATTCAACACCCAAAATCTGGATTTTGTATTTTTTTCTACAAAAAATACTCAAACATTTCCCACACATAGAACAAAACATTCAGGTCGTTACAAGAGTATGTTTTTAGGCTCGATGCAGTAGGTTAGCTTCTGCTGCTAATGCTAATCTAACAACGGTGGTAGCTAATTAGCTAATGCAAACACCTGCTCCACTAATGGTCTGTCAAAGTTGGTGGGTCGCTTTTTTCTATTTTGTAATTGGACCGAAACACACCAAATTCCACATCACATCTGCAAGTTAATAATCAAAGTTAAGCAAGCATAACTGAATCACTTCCCACCCACTCGCTATTTTTTACTTAATTAAAATGTTTTCCTTACCTTGTCTAGTTGTCCTACTGTTGACAATTAGCAAAGGAGTGCGTCCCTTTTTCTTTTAGCAGGCATACATTTCAGATTTTTATATCTACGCTTTTTACGCTAGCAGCGAAAACCAATATTAATCCTCTCAGCCAGCAACTGTTTGCCTTCCAGAAGGGGGTGGGATCTTGTGCGCGTGACGTCATGATACAAGTGATCCATACTCCAGTTTTAGTTCATGTATTCATCTTCAGTCAACTTAATAGATGAACCCTCACTTTGTGCAGCCACTTATAGCTTTTGTGTTCATGTTAGCCAGGGGATTTGGCACCTTTGTCATACACAGAAACATCTGACAGGTATATCGTTCACATGTGCTCCACCACTATTTGTTGTGACGGGGATGGTGGTAAATGTATTTTCTGTTTTGTCTGTAAGGCTAGTCTTAAGAAGCTCCTGCAGTCCTTTTGTGCTAATGATTAGTTATTTGTATTTCCACTGACATACAATCTGGTGTTAACTTGGCATTAGATTGCTGGTAGAACATAGGGAAGAATAGGCTTTTGTCAGCAAGTAGAGGCAGTCTCATGGGGAATAGAGGTCAAGTAAAACAGTGTTAGTTTAATGTTTTCTACGGTTTAGTTTAGTTTTTGATGTGTGAAATCTGAAACATAAAAACTGAAAAAAGGCCTTATTTTAACAATTTTTAAGTGTTGGATTACCAATAGAACAAAACGTGTTCACTATTGAGCATGCAGGAAGTGTTATCTTCCTGCAGTTTTTAATTCACCTGTCAAGTATTAATACAATGCAACAATAGACCTGTGCTAACAGTTATTTTGCACTGAATTCATAAGTTCTATTTCTGACTAAGGTCTTTAACACTGTCTGTCTTTTAATATTGCCTGGTTCTGTTAATAAATCATGCGGTAAAAGTTGTGTTAAATGCCAGTTTTACAGAGTGTTGATGAGAGATCAGCTGATAAGGATCTTGGCGCCTTCACAAGCTATGCTTACTTTTTAAAATAGCACTAACAAATTAAAATCGTAACATTAGAGCATCTGTTTGCAGATTTATTTGAATAAATAATGTGATTTGCTGAGTTAAGCTGTCCGTGTGCCCTTTGGTCCTTCACAAAAAAGAAAAACATTAAGAGAGAGAATAAACTATTTAACAAATTTTTTTTTAATAAGTGAATAATATATAACTGACTTAATTAAAACAATTCTGCGAAGAAAGGAAGGCCAAAAACCCCCCATAGCAATGTAAAAGATGCACTGACTGTTAAGAAACTCATAGCAGTTGTGACCAGAGCTGGCACAACCAGTAATTAGATTTAGGGTGACAATTACTTTTTCACAAAGGGCCAGATTGGTTTTGATTGCAAATCCTTTTAACATTACTAATCATTTTCTTCGTGAAAACCTTGGCTCTTTAGGAAGAGAACACCAAAGACTTTAATGAGTCAGAAGTAAAGGCAACTCTGGTGTGTTGATGTCGAAGCGTGCTTGAGCAAGGGCCAA
Organism: Gambusia affinis; assembly: GCF_019740435.1. Lineage (NCBI taxonomy): Eukaryota > Metazoa > Chordata > Actinopteri > Cyprinodontiformes > Poeciliidae > Gambusia > Gambusia affinis. Next base: position 11,913,459 of record NC_057873.1, read on the forward strand.
TATTCAGGTTTAATCTCTGCTTATTTCATCGTTGTATGAGTGTTGAGATTTCCACGATACACATATGCTCAACTTGATTTGAAAAACACAAAGTAAATAAATAAATAAATAAATAAATGGGGACACCACACAAAAAAAGAATGAGACAAAAACACAAGGCAACATTTTATCGTTTAATATCTTAAGTGAGCCACAGAGCCGAAGTGCCAATTGCATCTCCAAAGTTGCAGGACGTAGACCTCCAATCTTACAGATAAAGACTGTGATCCTGTATCAATATGGCTGAAGCTAAAGGCACAACACCTTCATTTTTAACTCACTGTTGCAAAAATTTAATTGTTCCAAGGGACCAGTAAGTTATTTCTGTGCTAGAACATATCATCATAAGAAAATTACTTTGTATTATCTCTTTTGTACAGGAGCCATTACAGTTCCACAGGGACACTGGTTCCTGTTTGAAACCTGTCTAGAACCGTTGCATTTGAACCTGGTTTAAACTTTCATTTTCCTCATTTTTTTACGGAGGAAAGAAATCCAGGCAGCATACGGACAGGTCTCTGGTCTCTCAGAGGGCATCACAGAGACAAAAATGAAAAACCAAACATACACTCATAATTATAGCTTACTGAGTTCAGTTGACCCAACATGCATGCTTGTGGAATGAAGGCAAAGCCAGAGAGAACAAATGGTTGCTGTTAGGTAAATTGTATATATTATTATCAAATATTTGTTGTTTTATGTACCTTTATAGTTTTACCTATATAGTGTTATTGTCTTATATGCCTCTGTTTTAGTGTTTACTGTTTTATTTTATCTTAGCATAAAGAATGTTTCTGTGTTGTTGATTTACTTTGATTCCTTTCTCAGAAGGCCTCTCTGAAGAAGAGCAGTGACAACCGTTTCCAACAAGGTTATTGGTCAGCAGAAACCTCTGCATCCTTGACCTGTTAGATAGCTATAAAACCATCACCGTGAAGATGCACAACTTGTTCTGTTTATCCCCGTGTCTGGAACGGAATAATCTAGTGAATGATACCATGTGCTTTAGTTAGTGATTGTCATTAGTGCTGCAACTAAGTTATGAAGTGTTTTCCCCTCCCCTTAGAGTTGCAGCGCTCTTTGTGATAGGGATCCTGAAAGCAATAAAAAGAGAGGAGCAGTCAAATGTGTTTCGAGAGCGGTAGAAGAGTGTAACTGTAAAACACATCTCTGTCTGTTGTCCTCACGAGTAGAAAATAATCTAACTCTCTTGTCTTTCCTGTGTTTGTATAACTCATCCAGCTTTCAAGCTTGGAAATGACACTGTATAAGATAAGGTAACATGGGAAACATAGGTCTGATATTTTTGCTTATGTGATCCAACAAAAAATGTAATTGGTAGACAGTGAAAGATAGAAAAAGGTGTAAAAAAAAACAATACCAAAAAAATTTTTAAAATATGTTTGCATGCATTTAGAGAACAGAACTGTGGATTAAATTTTAGGTGTATTTGACAGAGAGGTGAAAGGGTTTTCTCATTAAAATAAATTTACACCGACTCCACTAGCATTGTTGTTATAATTTCATGATAATGGATCAAAAGTAAACTTTGCATTTATCCATCCACCAGACAGCAATTTTTGCATGATTGCATTGCATTCACCTAGTTGATACCTTAGTTTGCAACTCCTTAGGCATGTCAACGTCACTAAATCTTACTACACAGTTGTCACTCCACTTACACAAAAATCTGACATGACTTGGGTGACTGGAGCACACAAATGCACTTGAAAAGCACATCTCTGACAAGAACACATTATCCAGCAATTGAGACAGAAATGTGCTGGTTTTGTTGTGTTTATTCTAAGATAAAAACAAAAGTTTCCTCCGTAAGCTCGCGCATTTCCCTTACTTAACAAGCAGACATTATTATGTAAAAGCAAGTCCTGATGCTCAGTGGACTCGACCAGCCTGCGAGACAGCCTGTGTGTGGAGGCTGGATGTTGATTGGATAAATTTAATAGAGATTACTGAGGTTAATGCAGTGTTTTCACTCACTGCTAGGCACACAGAAGGGATTTCATCCATGCAACTAACAGCCGAGCTGAAAGTCCCTTCACTTTTCCCATTGTTGATGGTCAGTCAAAAACATGTTTGAGCTCTTGTCCTTTTAAAAATAGATGTTTTTATTATTATTATTATTATTATTATTATTATTATTATTATTATTATTATTATTATTATTATTATTATTATTATTATTATTATTATTATTATTAATTGGAGCAGTGATATGTCCTTTCAAAGTATCAAGCTCAATAGGTCCTCTCTGAAACAGTCAAAAATTGAGTAAAGTTAAGTCATGTCAGAACTATCGGCGATTCATTGCCAGCCAGACATCACTTTGGCTTTCCTCGTCTGAGTCAAAAGACTTTCAAATACTTCTGAGGTCAGAATATCCATACTACTTCTAGTAGATGTGGTAGACTTAGTTATGGACTTAACGCTTACTAGCAGCTGCTCTTACATGATTTTCAGCAATCCATTCATCTAATGAAGCCATGAGGCACTAAACCGTCTCTGAAGTGCTATTTCTTTTTGCAGAGGATCCACACCGCACATAGAAAAGCTATGGCAGTTCTCTTTTGACTTCAGCAACACCTGCTGAAAACAGCACTGCTACTCTTACAATGTTTTTGGAGACAGAGAGATTTTTTTGTTGGCTAAGGTTTGAACCAGGTAGAATTTGGTTAGAAAATGCCTTCACAAGTTGTAATCCTTCACAATGCTGATGCACTTGAAGAAAAGCAGGCACATCGGCTTGCATTCGGCAGTTTCAGTAAAAACATATTTATCAGTCCACTCACTGTTGGATTTAGAATTTTTAAAGTCAAATTTTATCATCCCAGCTTTGAGATCAACATAGTGTTACCATGTTTCATATGCACTCTCTTTGCTACAACCCTCGAATCACATCACCAGTGCAGGATGTTAGGAATATTAAATGAGGATTGGCTAACATGATATATATATATATATATATATATATATATATATATATATATATATATATATATATATATATATATATGCAATAATTATGTAAGATTTAAATATGATTGAGTGTGTCTGCATTTTAAAGAATCTGTAAAACAGTAGATAACTTCTGTTGTTCCATAGTAAATATTTGCCAGAATTTAGGCTATCTGGTTCAGTGGAGACACAGAGTGCGATCAGCTTTACGCTCTGTGAAATCTGCTGGTATATGCAGCTTATTTGCTGCATCTGGAAAGCCTTTGTTTCTGTGTTGGGACACTCTTTGGAGTGTGGCTAACGTGCACATCTACGTGGAAAGATGCAACCATCAGAGTTCAATAGTTTGTGCTTTAATAATGCAAATGAAACTAACTGAACTAACTGCATTCTCGAGTATTGTGAATTCCATTAGGTCTTGAATCAGACTGACCCCAGGTTTTGTGTAGCATCATGGCTTCAAGCAGGATCCACTTACATAATATCTGGCTGATTCTGACTTAAATTAAAGGCAGAGTTGTAAGAGAAGTTATGATGAAGATCCTTTGGGGCAAAGCAAAAGTGCAGAATCGTCTTGTCTGAACATAACAAGCCAGACAGGGTGCATTGTCAAAGTGCAGATAATTGACCCAGAGGAGAGTATTCGCTGAGACTATCATCAATGGTTTAATAAGCAATTGTCAATTATCTGAGTTTTCTCCTGACACCACAACCAGCCCCTGAAGGCCCCATCACTGCGACAAGCTAAGAAAAAGCAATTAAAAAGCAAAAAAAAAAATGCTGCAGAAATGGCTTTAACAAAGGTCAAGACACTTTTTAACCATCTCTTTTTAAATTCTTCAGGCAACATTCAGAGACTGAGATGAGTCTCCTATTACTTGTTCATGTCGTACTTGTAAAGAAAGAATTAAAAATAGGCTAAGCAACCACAAAACTGGCTTTGGAGTATTGGATTTTTTTTCTCTGACCTAAATCTTATGGGTCTAAACATGACTGCTGGGACATGGGCCTAGATTTACCATGCAGAGACTTCTGTTCATGCTTTCCAGGGCCAAATGTCACATCAAGCAGATACAAATTAAAAATGCTCCTCCCCCATCATTTTTTGGAGTGATATAAGAGCCTGGGGACAAATGTAAGACTAGATAGCTGGTACTCTTTGAACTAAGAACAGAGCCTCTGAATTTTCAAGTAGTGGAAAACTACAGATGCTGGTAATTACTGCACAGAGGGACATGTTACAGAAGACAAATGAGATATTTTAAGAAAGAAAATAAACAAAACAAAAAAAATCAAAGGAGTAGATGGAACCACGTCTGATCAGGTGAGAATGTGAAGAAGTTCATTAGGTCAACACGGCACCCACACAGCGACTGTCTTCAAAAGAATAATCCCGTTTAGATTAAGGGTTGGATAGGCTGTTCAGGATAAGGAGCTCTTGTATAGATTAAGATATATATAGATTAAGAGTATTTTAATCGAATTATGTGAAGCGTTCTTACAGAGAGCACATTTCCATCATGCAGGCTAGAAAAAAGGAATGGCGAAAATTCATTGTAGATTTATTGCCATTCCCAACTGGCATAGACAGCTGGCAGATATCTATGTCAATATTTACGGTGAGTTCTCTTTTGATGAAATCTGAGGAATGATGACTCTCACAGGACAAAGCTTTGTGAGATGAAATGCTGAGCAAATGGCAAGGATTCAACATCAAATGACCAGAATATGTACAACATGCAAATCTACAGAGATTTTCTGTGGCTGGTTTCTGATGCTGCTCTGTGCTGCCGGTGGAAATTTCAGCTGATTTCAATTTACTGGAAGAATGGTAAATAACTCCAAAATACTGCTATTTTCTAAATAAGTTAAAAAAATTAATATCATTTAAACAATAACATTTGTATTACCTAATAAAATAATAAAATAATAGCCCTCCGCAGTCATTGGCTTGTTAACCATCTTTAGTATTTTATGATAGAAATTAGCATGGTTATTTTAAATAGCATTAGTAACAATGCAGCATAGAGTTTAAACACAACCTTCCAATAAAAGATTGTGTCAAGAGGCCTTCTGGTCAACAGAATCCCCTTACAGCAGTGCTGCAAATCTGAAAGTTTCCTGCTTTGGTTTTTCCTGTGAATTCAGCAAGATAGGCCTCATAGCCCCTGGTTAAACTACATTTCCGTTCTCATTTAGGTTGTGGACTGCTGCTGTGTGCTCTTGTCAGAGTGGTTGTTTGGCCACATACTGTTTCCATAACACTGCATCTCTCTTCGAGCGCCTGGAGTGTCACGACTTCAGCCAGGGGCTCCACTGAGCGAGAGTGGGCCCTGTTACGCCCCCAGGTCACCAATATCCCATCAGCCTCCTCAGAAACACAGCTTACCGGAACAGATATAGCAAACTTTTGTTGCTCTTTAGACCCTTACGGGTTTGTTTTTTCATTTCTTCTTTTTTCTTCCTCTCTTTCCAATTTGTCAGGTGGAAACAGGGTGTGAAAAACAACTTTGTTTTTCAACAGAGCCCTGGGGACCTGACTTGACTTAAGACTGCCTGACTGCAAATAAATAAGATAGATCATCAAACCCTATGATATGCAACACATGGTTCAAAAATAATTAATGACACCCTTTAAGTAATTACTACAATTACTAAACAACAACAACAACAACAACAAAACATTTTATAAGGATTCAGGTGAAATAAAAAGCTTCAGATTCAAAGGATAGTCTTACATAGCTGTAGTTCTAGGCATAGTCTGCCATTACAGCTAATTAACTGACTGGTTTTAGCAAAGAAGCAGACAATTAGATTTGGAACTGAAACAAATACCTGTGAACCAAACAGGAACAAGCTAATCTGATTTAGAGACACCTGAACGAATGGCACCTGCTTGCAGGAACAAATGCATCCTCATGTACATGGGGGACCATTTGGACTGTTTCTTTGTTGTTTATGTCTTTCTTTCTATTTGTGAATGAGTCTAATTTAGTTCTGATGGCCTTTGCTGAAGCACAGTCTCATAACTGCTGTTGTCAATGACCTAGTTCAGACCTGGTAATAACACTTGCCCATCCATGCCTCCCATTAGTCATCCGACTCTAGTAGTCAGCTTCGAGTATGCAAATAAAGATAAAAGAGGTGTTAAGAAGAAGTCTTAGCTGAGCTGCAAACAGGATATCAACAGGGCTGCTGATGTTTATATTTTTGTAAAGCTATTTGCTGCAAACTGTTGATGAATTTAATCTTGATGCTTAACAGGTGCAAAAATGAAAGAGCAGAAGTCATGAATGACTTTATAAAGCTATGAATTTGCATACAGCTCTTAAAGTGGTTAACTGTTAAAAAAATAAAACATCAAAGGAAAGCACAAGACTTGTTGCTGGAAATGAAAAACTGTTCTACAGTCCTTTTCATATGCATTTAGTGCTCAGTCAAAATTAGTATGCATGTTACAGACCATAGACCTTGTAGAACTACAAGTCATGGCCCGGCCTGGGTTCAAACACAGGTTCAGCATCTTTGTATTACCCCTCATAACCCGGTCCTACTTTCTGGGCCAGCCAGCCCAATCTGATTTGAAGTCATCCGTGATTGGTTCAGTGACCATGAGTACACAAGTCATCTTCTAGATCTCCCAGTCAGACATTGTGATAAACTGTCTTGATTACAGTTATTTTGACTGGCAGCATTGAAAACGATCCCATCATAAACCATTTTTACCCATCAAATGAATTTAATCAGGGGGATGAATATATGCATTGCTGCTAGACTTGAGACTGGAATTACAAGTGCCACTTCAGTCAAAGTTTTGAAATCAGGGAACATTTCTCCAATTGAAGTGATCAAATGACTCTCTGAAAGAGGGCTTTCCTGATCCCACATTCACTTGCTCAAGTGGGAGCAGCACAAGGAGCTGGATGGGACAGTGAGGAACAAAAAATTGCATCACCAGATCTGTAAGGAAATGTAGTTTAGCAGGAAATAGTTTTTGATATGATCATCGCTGCTCACTTTCAGGGTGGTACTCTGCTTAATGCAAACATAACCAGGGCAGGCCCTTCAGTGTAAAAAGACAACATATACACACACACACACACACATATATATATATATATATATATATATATATATACAAGAAGATATATATAGATATATATATATATATATATATATATATATATATATACATGCATATATATATATATATATATATATATATATATACACACATATATATATATATATATATATATATATATATATATATATATATATATATATATATATATATATATATATATAAAATGTCCTTTAAATGCAAATTTAACAACATGGCAACCATAACTGTCTAAAAACAATTACATTGCACAGCAACAAGAATCTTTAACCCATTCCTAACCCACTGATCAGTAAAATCCAGATTCACTCAGATATTACTGAGTAGAATTACTAAAACAAAATTTGATAAAAAATAAATAAATAAATACTATACAATATATAATTCCTGCAGTTTCTGATTTTAATAATGCTGGTCACAAATTGTGATTTAACTGCCTAAAGTCTAGAATAACTCTGCTGCCTGAGGAAGCTTACAGGTCTTTGTGTTGTCCTTCAATTCATCTCAAAGAACAGATTGTGTTCATACTGTAGAACTAATGCAGACAGATGTATAATAGACCACCTCTAAAGCTGGTCTGATACAGGGTTGCCATCTGTAAAGTGGAGATAGAGATAAGATGGGGTAAGAAAGGAGCTGGCATAACAACTGGATTTTACTAACACATTCTTACTTTTAAGAAACAACCAGAAATTACATTTTAGTTAGAGAATCTTTATCATGAAAAACAGTTTAAAAAGCTGCAGAGTTCTGAGCTCTGTGTTTTATATTAAAAGTCACTACCAACAGTATTTTCAGCTCTTGGATCAGAATCACTGATGGCTCTGAAACCTTACTGAATCTATGTCATGTAAAATTAAGGGAGTTCTGAAGGCAGAATTAAGTCTAAAAAATTGTAAATTAAAGTCAACAGTGTGGATGAATACAAATCTTAAAATTCAGTACTTTAGATATTGTACATTTTGAACTGCCTCTCACAACAGTAAAATGTGCCACTGTTTAGAAGGAACCCCTCCAAGAAGGAGTGTGGTAACAAGTGTTTTGCTCCAATTACTTTTATTTTTTCTGGAAGAGTAAGTAATACGAGAGCAAGCATCTCACTCCGGAAGAACAAAAGTTGACAACCGTATCATCACAATGTTTTGAGTGTATTTGCAACTGTATTTAGCTTGTGTGGATACATCTGGACTAGCAAAAACAATGCACAATATGATTCTAATGTTATGATATGCTTTAAAAAATAGAGAAGTTTTAAGGTAAAATGCCATTCACACAAGATTTTTTGGTTTGCTTTATGTTGCAGTATGTGGCATTTATAATAAAAAAAAATATTCTGGCAATCCTGCTCATGTGTCCACTGCTTACATCCTCCACTTTCTCTCTGCATTGTGGCATTGTGGTGAACAATGGTACAGCTTGTTCACCACAATAGTTAATTCAGGCTATTTAAGCTTGGCTGCCGATGACAGCAGGTTTTTTCAGCAGCAGTAAGTTGTTTCTCTGTCATTAGCAGTTTAGAAGAGAGTCACTGACAGCGTTAAATCAAACCTCCTGGCTCTGATTGGTTGTTTTTGTCCGGGAACAGTATGTTTCTTCAGATGGCGAGAGTAGAACTGGGAGGAGTGAGGAGCTCAATCTTTTCACAGATGATTTGCCTAGAATTATCCTTCCATGAGATGGTTACATTTTTAATTAAATACGTATATTACATGTCCTGTGACAGACTGGCAACCTGTCCAGGGTGACCCCGCCTCTCGCCCAGAATGTTAGCTGGACATAGGCATCAGCAACCCTCCTGACCCCACCAGACGGACAGATATTACATGTCTCTTTTTTACTTTTCATTGTTCATGTTTTTGAAATGGGAAATATTTCAAAAACATCCATACTTTACAAACACACACACATACTTTACTTTTGTAAAGATCAGAAAGTAGCCGTATTGTGCAGCAACAGTTTGTGTTGGGGGAGCTCCGCATGCAGGACAGCCAGGAAAAACTGAAATGGTTTGTGACATCTTAATAAAAATAAAAAAATAAAAAAACACCTTTAAGCAGCATGTTATGACAGAAAATGATAGTGTTAATAACGTTAACTTAAAAAAAATGTATCCATTTATCCTGAGAAATGGCTCATGCCTATTCAGATTGGACATGCAGCAAATAATATTTAAGGCTGTAGGTGCAAATAAACCGATCCCAAGAATGAGAGTAAAATCAATGCAGGGGAGTGTTCTGTGTGCAGTCCTGCAATACCAGTTTGCCAATATTAAAGAGCATTGCCTTTTCTCAGTTAATGGGAGGTTGGCTGAATCAGAGCGACATGTTTGCTAAAAAAGAGGGAAAACCCTTAATCCGCTTTCATTTATAGGCTGTCACAAACACATGGCTCCGATCAGGTGGCCAGTGGCGTCTGTTCATGCAGCATCTGAGTATGACAAAGTTGACAGCTTGTATTGTCTGAGCCATGATTAATTGTACTGGTAAAGTACGCCAGACACAACTGAAGTGAGGAGAAAACGCAGTTTGCAGTTTGAAATTCAAACTCAAGCGAAAGCACAGAGAAAATGCAAGAACATGAACCATTCTGGTTTTCTTTTTTATTATTATTATCTCCAAAAGCCAAGGGAAGTTGTCATTGCAGATCAGATAGCTCCCATTCCGATGTCCTTACCTAAAATAATATAATTTGTTGCTGCAACCCATTATAAAAAATATATTTAGTAAAGAGTCCCCCTGTCTAAATCTTGATCTAAACTATAAAGCAGCTTGCTACGTGCACGTCCACATTTTTGTGAACGAATAAACATTTAATTGCTCCTGTTTCTGAACAAGTAGTGAACAGGAACTTTTAGTTTTTTCTGGAAATAAAGAAAAAATAAAGAAAGAAAAAAACGGAGCAAAAAAAAAAAAAGGGAAAAAAGTGTGTCGCACAAAGTACAAAAAACAGTCAGGTCCGCCCTCCCCCCAGTAGCTGCATGTTCGCAGGAACGATGCTGCGTCCTGGAGGAAAAGTTGTGAGATGACTCTTACCTTATAATCGCCGTGTCGCCCTGGCGGATGGTGATGTTATCAGTGGCCCGCTGCATATCCACACTCCGGACGGGGAATCCTGTGGGGATAAGACAGAGCAGTCTGAAAAAAGAAGCCTGCAGCTGCCTCCAACACGATTTGCGCCCCACATGCATCTTAAAAGCGCGTCTCGGGAGCAATAGATCCAAACGTGCAAAAAATAAAAAAGAAGAAAACAAGTCGAGTGGTCCAGACTTCTGCTGTAAATAAACGCGGGATAAATGTAGGTCCAAAACAGTGCGGGATGGATGAGAGCCTGAAATAGTTCACGGCTGGAGGGTGGAAAAGTGCGGGGACCTCGCTCTATAGTCCAGTGACGCGTAATGCTCCCCGCGTAAAGGGACTGCACAACCCACAGCGGTGACGGAGAGAGGCAGGCTACTGTTTAGACTCTGTGAAAATAACTCCCCACCTCCTCACTCTTCCTCCCTGTTTCCCTCTCTGCTCTCTCCTTCTCTTTCTCTCTCTCTCTCTCTCTTTCACATAATCCAGGCTCTGACTGTGAGGCTCCCTTCATTCGTTGTCAGGACAACAGCACCACCTGAGGTCCCTTTCAGTGACACACAGCTGAGTGAGGACCACCGTAAAATAACTGTACAAAAAAAAAAAAAAGAAAAGAAAAGAAAAGAAAATACTATTATGAAAGATTAAAACAATGTTTTCAAAAAAATTCAATTTAAGGGGTATGTTAAAGGGATTGTTCAAAATTTGAGATTGAGGTTCTGGTAAAAGTTATAAGCTGTAAATATCTTACTAATGATAGATAAGTCTTGTGGTGTTTTCATTTAGCATACATCTATATTTATTGGACTGGGAGGCTACTGTTAACTCCTTATCTAAGAGAGGCCAAGACTAAAGCAGATTTCTATCATCTTAAGTCAAGTTCTTTCTCAAGAATATTTTAGGTATGTGAATGCTATTTTGTGAACCAGTAAACTGCTGTCATACTTGCATTGGATTATTATTTAAGAGAAACCCAAAGATTTTTTTAAAAAGAGAGATTGGAGAAGGAGGTGGTTTGTCATCAATGACTTTTCTGAGATCGTCTGGTTTCCTTTCAAAAATAATTGACACTGATAACTAATTTGGCTTTTTGGTCAAATTTATGAAAAACAAAAGAAAATGCACATTACTACAATATTATTACATCATGAAAGTAGCGCAATTAAGTACAAGCATACATATAAAAACAAAGCCGCAAAAGGTGGGTATGCTCAAAGTTTCATATGCTCTTGTGCATAAATTACAGCTTGACAACAAAGTTTGATGCTGTTCAAAAGTCAACTTATCTGCTGAAGCATGGCAACCCACTCTTGAAGTGTGACCTTCAGGTAATTAAGGTTGTGTGAAACAGGTTTACAAGCCTTTACATGGAGACTCAGCTGATCTTAGAGGCTTTCTGTGCTTGCGTTGTTTATGCTGGGTCACAATGTCCGGATTAATTATGGTATTCATGTAATTATGGGCTCATCACTGTAGAATTTACAAAGTGCAGGGCAGTTTTGTATTGATTAGACTCATCTGCCTACACTGTAACACCACCACTAAAGGCTTGTCTGGTGTCAATAGGGACTGATGAATATTGTGTTCTCTGATGTCTCCGACATTGTCTTTGGCCATCAACTCTACTCAGAATAGATCAGAAAAAAACATCACTGGGGCCCACCTGTCCCTTTGTCCAATCTAAATGCTCCCTTCCCCATGGCAGATAATTAAACCTTACTAACACAACCCCAGCTTCAAAAAGGTCTTAGTTTCTGTGAATAGTGCTAAATAAACCTCTAACAAAATCCTGAACTGTTCCTTTAACACAAGTAATAATATAGGTGAGAAAAGAGAAGACAAGAATGTGCTTTAAACTCACTTAGCAGGAATGTATGCAAAGAGACACAGTGGGGATCATTAGAATATTAGTCATTGAACTTATATGCATTAATTTATTTAAAACATCACCTCCTAAGAAGCTTCCAGGCCTGGCAATTTTGCACTGTTGAATGAATTCTGTGAGTAGCAGCTCAGAGGTACTTTAAAAATCTTAAAACCTTAGGTATAGAATGATAAAATAATTTCCATTCTCATTTAATTGTTGGATTGTTTTCAATATTTTTTCATATTCTAATTAAAGTTTATGCTCCAATGGTCTGTCTAAACTGACTAGCTTTAGCTAGAAATCCCATTCCAACATAAAGAAAGAATCCCTGAATTGAATCAGAATCAACTGTTGGAAATCCTGTTGCAAAGACTAAAAAAAATTATCATCCATCCATCCATCCATTTTTTGCTTATCCGGGATCAGGTCAGGTCTAAGTAGGGAGGTCCTTCCCTCTCCCCAACCTTCTCCTTTTGGGGACAACCAAGGCATTCCTAGGCCAGCTGAGAAACATAGGTCCTGTACTTTGCATGTAATAAGCATGCTGAAAAAAACTTTCAGCATGCTTATTTTTCAAGCTGTATGCATGTAACCATATTCAAAATTGTAATTCAGAAATTTCTGTATATGTTTTCATGAGCTGTGCAACACTGCTAAGCTAAATAAGCTCAATAAAAATGGCTCTCTTAAAATTTCCGAACCCATGTTTAAAAATACATTTAACTACACTTATTTTTCTTGCTGCATACATCGGAACAGATGCTCTGATGAAACCACACTATAATTCCACAGAAGATAATCACTAATTCTGTGCTCAGGGCAAATACATCCAAAGATACTGTTAACAAAAGAAGAGAAAGAAATATAAAAGCCTCTTCTACTACTGAACCAACATTAACAAATGCACAAACTTAATTCAAGATCACGTCACTTGTAAAGCCAATAAATATGTGAAGTGATGTCATTTTCTAGTTCATTCAGAAAGTCTCCCTTTTTAAAAGGATGCAAATGGTGAAAAATAGGTGCCAACACAAACACTGCTCACTACGCTTGTTTTCCAAAATAAGGAGTAACCTTTACAGATTTATAAAAACCATTGAAAACATGAGAATAAAACATTTTTTCTTACCAACTATGTAACAACTATATTAGGCGTTGTCTAGTGACCAGTGGAAGATTCAGATTGGTTCAGAGTAACAATTTAATTCAGTAGATTTAGAATTTCAATTCAAATTTTTATTTAGAATTGAGAATGCTCATATATACTCACTTGACTGTGTGTTCCAATGTGCAGTTTGTTTGGTGTTCTTTATTACAGTTTTACCATTTGGAATTAAACAAGTATAAGGACTGGTCACGATTATAACGTGACAAAGCATGACTATACTGTGTGAAAATTCCCTTATTCTTATCATCTACATCAGTTACGCCTGTCTGATTGTTTACTGACAAAAAAAGCAACTTATCCAATTACATGGTGCTACTTCTATTCATTCAGATATTTAGATATGAGGAAAATGACTTTAAACGTGCCATACTGGCCTGGGGTTTTTATGCATGGAGTTCTCACTTTCCCCCATGATCTTTGGGTTCTTTCTAGATACTTTGGCTTCCCTAAAAATGACGCCAATGTTTGCTAGGTGAACTGGGTAGCCTAAATTGCTTTTGGGTGTGATTGCGTATGTGTGCGTTGTGCGGGCGCGTGTGCGTGTGTTTTATCCTGTGCGTGTGTTTAACCACTGACCTGTCCAGGGGTACCTCACCTCACACCCAGTGGTAACTAAAGATTTTTAGAAATGTTGGCATTCTGGAGAAACAGATTGGAACTGTCATATCAACATGGGGAAAAGAAAAAACAAAAACAAAAACACACACCTTTCAGAATCTGTTGTAAGGAAAAGGAAGATTTGAAAAGCAAAAAATGGTCTAACCTGGCATGGACACAGTGTGTGTGAATCTCCATCAGCACACAAATCAGTAGAGCACAGGATTACATTTAACATTTAAATAGCCTATATTTAAACAACATGCCAATTGTGCAAATTTGTGGTACATGTGTTTTAAAGTTGCATCACTGCAACATTTTTTAAAAATATCCATAAAATTTCTAACAGCTTGGTGTAGCTAAAGAACAAACTTTGCATAATACAGCACTAGACTGGTAGAAAGGTCATGCAGCAGCATTAAATCTGGGTATCCTTGTATGTCATAAAAATGCAAGACAGAGACACAACAGAGGGATGGGGGAATAAATTTGTTATCTGGAGATTATTCCACTGTGACAAAACTGTATAACTGGGAATAACGGAACCAAAAAAACGTGTTTATATTAAAACGGGCAGCCTATTCACATCAGTAAATATTTGAAGGTATGTTTGTTTGTAAGTTAAGAAAATGTTTTCAGTGAGATACATTTACCAATATGATGTGAAGTCATCCCTAAAATCCCTGCAGCCCTCTACCAATCTTCTAAGCCTCTGGTAGTTGAAGCAATCTTAAAGATCACACAGTTAAAGGAGTATGTGCATTTAAAACCACTTTAAATTGGGACTACTAGTTCTGAAGAAGACAGCAGCGTACAACTCTGCTCACAGAGTTATACAGCCGAAAATCTCATGTGGTGTTAAGCTGTATTTTTAGTCATACATTCTCTGAAGTCGGTCAGTGATCTGAGTATACAGCAACACAGCAGCACTCATGAATGCCTAACAAAGAGCCAGTCATTCTCTGCCCTAGCCTACACTGAGGAACTCTCAGGCACACAGAAAGTCTAACTGAGGGCTGAAAAATAATGGGGTTACAACAAAGCTGGCAAGATGCATGCAAAGGTTTAGTGTTGTAGTTTTCATAGTATATAAGGTATTTTATAAAAAGTTCATATGCAAGAGATGTTTTTGAAAAAAAAACTGATATTACTTCCTTTTTTCTGCATGAACCCAAATACATTGAAAATGCACATGCAAACCAAGCACATTTTATATAATTCAGCTCAATTCAGTTCATTTATAGCATGCTAGTTCATAGCAAATGCTGGCTCAAGGGTCTTTACAAAAAAGTCACTTCAGTCACTTCCAAATAATCCTAGTTTACAAACAGTACATTAAGGTCAGAAAAAAAACAAACATCCAAATTGATTCAAAAAGTTCTAACAAAACCCAGCAGACTGCATTTTAAAACAGTCTGCTGTTCAAAAATCCAGACTGTTATTAATCTGCATTCACTCCTTCTGGACGAGCATGTAGCAGCAGTAGACAATCACTTGCGTTTTGTCATCCACTTTAGAGCAATACATCAAACTGAGATTGCATACAGCGATAGTGGAGAGAAAAAACAAGAAGAAACCACCAAAAGAACCTTACTCAGTATGAGCAGCCATCTGCCACGGCTGACTGGGGACTTGGGGAAACAGAGCAGATGCACATCTGTAGGATGTAGGAACATTTTTTCATAAATATTTTCAATGTTTATGAAAAGTAAAAAGTTATTAGCAGGAGATCTCAGCCAGAGCCCTCCTCCAGGAAAGGTATAACAGTTAAACAGAATGACAGACCAGCTATAGATTGCATAAAGAGAAAAAAGTGAAAGAAAACAAAAAAAAAATTATGATTGAAATAACAGCAAAAATATTGCAAATTGGGGAGTATGATAAGGAGAAAGTGAAAAACAGCAGTCTATGCCTATGCCTATAGCAGCATAACTACAGAGATAGTTCAGGATAACCTAAACCAGTCTAACCATAAGCTTTATTAAAATGGACATTTTAAGCTTAGTCTAAAAGGTAGACAGGATTTTCTGGCTCAAACACTGGGAGCTGGTTCTACAGCAGAGAAGCCTGATAATTAAAAGATCTGCCTCCAACTCCGCTTTTAGAAAATCTAGGAACCATCAGAAAACCTGCAGTCTGACAGTTCTATTAGGAACACATGGAACAATCAGATCTCTGACGTTTGATGGAGCTGGATTTTTAAGGGCTTTTTATGCGAGGAGTAGAATCTGAAATTCAACTCTGGATTTAGCAGGGAGCCAATTAAGAGAAGCTGAAATAAGAGAAATCGCTCTCTTTTTAATTTTCATCAGAACTCTTGCTGCATCATTTTGGCTAGGCTGAAAGCTTTTAACTGGATTATGTGGACTTCTTGATAGTAAAGAATTCCAGCCTTGAAGTAACAAATTCATGGACTAGTTTTTCAGTGTCACTCCTGGACAGGATATTTATTGAATTTGTTTCCCTGGTGAAGCATGCAGCATGTTTCTTTGTACCTCAGCTCCAAGTACTGCATTACCAAGGACCCAAGAGATTTTTCTTCAGGATAGTGAGACTGCAAGAGAATAGTATGGCTCAGAGAAATGCAAAAACAACTGTCATTATCTATGATGAGCACCACAGTCGGAGGGAGATAAATGATGAAACCACTGCAGCAAAAGCGGAAATCAGTTTATTCAAGTGGAAGGCAGAACATGAGCTGTTATTCATCTCTGGTTTTAGATAGCACAACATAACAGTCTACAAAGAATAAATGTTGCCACATTTTATCTAATTAATTGTCTTATTACATTGTTAGTAAATTTATCTAAAGCTCAGTTGTAATTCAGATTTTAATGGGTTATAAATTAATTCGAACACTTAAATGTTTTATTTTGTATTTTTTATATTTATTAGTAAAACTTGAAAGGTGGTTTAGCCAAAGTCTAGATTAAAGGGCAACTATTGAGGTGTGATTCAGATACGACACTTTTGCATGGTGTTCTGACTTCTGCCTCATCTAGTTCATAATGACTCTGAAAGGGTACATTGTATCAAAGCAAAAAAGAAAAGAAAAGAAAAGTCAAATATCTATCTGGGACAACTGCTTTTTCAGATAAATAAATGAATTCCACAATCAAAAATTTCCCCACTGGTGGTTATTGGGTTCAGAGTTAGAATTTTTTTTTTATTTTTTACCTCTTTGTAAAATAATTAGTTTTGGGTTAGAGTCCTTATTTTTGCTCGCTTTTCATTCTTATATCTTTATATCTTATGTCTGTCAGCTTTACTTCCTGTTCCAAGGCCTGACTGCACCAACATATTCATGCTATTTATAACACAGTCAAGAAGTTTCACGTCATTCTCATATGGGTAAATAATAAGGTTATTTGTACAGGGGCTACTCAGGAAAAAAAGAACGGGGAAAATAATTAAAAATTGTGATCTCTTGCCAAAACAAGTAACTCTTGTATCCTAATAGCTAATGGGACAAAAAAAAAAATAATAATCACATGTTTTTTTTTTTTTTAATTATTATAGTGAACCCCTGGAACTTGCACAGATGCATATTTTATTCTCCTACATGTGAAACATTTTTTAAAATGGGCAGTATTATGTATTTTCCAGGCACATATTGCCATTTTATAGAATAATCAAGTAACTATGTTAACTTCAGTTGTTATAAAAATGCCATGTACATCAAATTTGACTAAAAATTTATTTGACTTTATAATTTAATGCTTTGAAATTGGGCCTCTGTCTCTTTAAAAGGTCCTGCTCTGTTTGAAACTCTCCCTTCAGGAAGCCATCTTAACATCTATTGAGGAGGAGCTTTGTTCTCAAAGTGGAAGCTTTGTCCACCCAGGTATTTTGCACAGCTGAATGGCTTCTATGGGAGGTTAAAGGATTTCTCAAACATGCATGAAATACTCAAAGCAACACTCCATATGTGTTTTTGATGAGGGAATAACATTATAACATGATGTAAAGTTCAAACAAAATATTTTACAAAGCACCACTGAATATCTGGGAGACTGTTGCATATGATAAGTTTGGTCACATTCAAACTGCCGATGTGACATGAACTTAGTTGAACTATGCCGGTTTCTAGTTCAACCAGGCCCATATGAAAAATTACGACTCTGTGCACCAATTTGTTGGGATCTCAGAGTGAAATTAAGACAGATCTGTACCAAACATTGAACACTGCCCATTTTAAACCAGAGGATAACTGGTTTTAGTTTTAGCTGAATATCGGACTTGTCGTCCAAAAGGAAACAGAACCAACCAGTGTTAGTTAAGTTGCACTTTTTTATTTGGCAGCCTAAAATATTGTTTTGGAAAGACTGTGAAACAGCTATCAAATTTCCCATTGAGTGCAAATGACAATGTCTGTTAACCTAATGATGTGTACAGATGGAAGTCACAGTGGGAGGGGAAGAGGAGAACAAGGAACACTTTAACAGCAGCTCCATTTGTTCATATGTGAACTATTGCTGCGTGGTTGCTAAAACATGTTGTACTGTGAGAGATGAAGAAGTAGGAACCTTGATTTGTCATCAGACATGTAGATTTACTGGCCACTTTATTAGATACATCTCCCTCCTTTGGCCTCAATGCAATCTTAATGCCTCTTGGCATAGATTCAACAGAAATATTGTTCAGTGATGTTGGTCCATGTAGACATAACATTACAAATTAGCTGCAGTTTTTTTTATTACACAGCCAAGACTTTGTGTTGAATTGAGATTTGCAGAATGCTGAAACCTGTGGTGTTCAGTTATTAATCTGCAAATATCCACCAGAAGTACCCATCAGAAGGCTGATACAATGAGCCTTCTGATGGGATGAGACAGACAATTAGACTAGGGTAGTCTGTCGAGTTTAAATGATGCTTTACTGCTATTGTGGGACCTAACCTTTTTCAAGGTAACTCCTTACATTGCTACTATAAGCCTGAAGTGTTAGGGCACTGTTGAGGCATATTTGACAAATGCCATACACTTAGGAGTTTATGCACCGTCAGCAGACTCTTCATTAGGCAGACCTGTTCAATTGCTTCTCAACACAAATCAGCATCGCAACACATTTAGGGAAATAAATAAATAAAGAATGTGTTCCAAAGAGTTAAAAGGTTTTAGAGGGTTTTAGTCTTCAAAAATATTTTTCATAAACAATATTTCTTTAAAATAAATGGAATTACTCACTGATTTACCTTTTGACATATTGCATGTTATGTTATCATTTTTGGAACAAAGCTCCTTGCTTGGGATTTTACTCCAGGATATGTTCTCACTCTTCAGATCATAAAATCAATAGCATCTTATGAAAGACAAACAGAGCAGTTACAATAAGTAGAGGTTCTATAATGGGATTTTGATTCTCCGTCCACCTCTGCTTTTGCACCTCTGCATGAAAACAAATGACAGTTAGCTTTGGTGTGAGCAATAGAAGATCAATGAGCCACACACTGCTCTCACATCCTTTCATTTTTAGGACCCAAATGTGTTTTGCGCCAACCTATGGAGGCTTTTCAAGAATATTCCACATAGACAAACATAGATGTAAGAGAAAGCACAACAAAACAAGGATGTGACATAGAAAAATAATAATAAAAAAATGTCTTTAAAGAAGAAAACATACGCACATTGAACCCTGGCATACATATCAAAAATATATCCTTGGCAACAAAATGAAAGACTAAAGACAATATCTGGCAACATCCTTTGAAGCATATATTGCATTTCAAAGCAGATAGTCATGCACACTAACAAAATACACCAACCTACGCCGGAAGCCCTTTGCATGCCATAGTTTCTCTTTCTCTCTGTCAGCAGGAATACAAAATGAGGCAAACCTCTGACATAATGCAACCTTTATTACAGACAACATGCCGAAGAGACAGCTCTGCTTTAGTTGTTGAGAGAAAAAAAAAAAAAAAAAAAAAATCTACTTTATGGAACTTCAAATTTATCAATTAATCTCCACTTGAAAAAAATTAAATGCTTTAAAAGAAACAAAAAAACCTGGTAATATTAACTCCTATTAGATATTTTTAGAATAATTTGTTTTACAATAAACATGCTAATTTTCATATGTTTTATACAAAAATCAGTTTGCACAAAGAAGACTGTTTGGGGAGGCTGGCATCAGTTGGTTGCATAAGATGATGTACAACATAAACAAAGGACAGAGCACTCGCAAAGCACTCTAACTGCTAACTTTGGTGATTCCTTAGCATAAACACTTATCTTCACCAGAATTATAATTGCTCTAAATGTATTTCTGTATATGAACAAAATAATAGGCAAAAGCCATTCTTGCCAACATCCTGGTTACTGAAAAATAATCTATGTAAGATGTGACCCAAATGTTACTTGCTGCCTACTAAAGTAGGATTGAGAACAGTCAGAACAAGATAAGACGTGAAAATAAATGAATTAAGATACGAAGTTCTTGATAAAAGAGCAAACCAAAAGTTAAAGGAAATATGTATTTTAAAATGAGGATTTTTGACTTGTTTGCTCAGTTCCATCATTTCTCTCAGTGCACTGCACAGAAGAGACACTTCAAACTGCAAACAGTGAGATTTAATAGGTTTAAAAACCAAGTTCAATTCAATTCAGTTTATTTATGTAGAGCCAATTTACAACAAATGACTCAAGGCACTTTGCAAAATAAATAATTTAAATTCAAATATGCTTGTATTTAAATTGATCTCAGTTATTAAACATTAGAATATGCTCAATTAGTTCTACAAAGTATTTTTAAACTTTCTATGTATTTGACTTAAATAATCAGGTGATTAACAGACTCCAGCAACACTAGATGGCATGCAAAGGAGATCAAGCAGTATTCCAGACTCTGGACAATGTTGCCTCAAATCATTGGGGCTGATATAAATTTATTAACAACAGCTTTTTAAACTAGGTATTCAAAATTCTCTTCTCAAAATTTCCCCCACCCTAGATAAACTTATACATTTGTTAAGGTAGAAGCTAAAGTCAGCCATGGGCCACATAATACGTGTAGGCTAGATCCAGCTGATCAGATCAGCTGACTATTCTGATCAGAAGCAGATCATTCTGCATCTGTAAAGCAGCGCCATTAACGTTTGTCTTCGGGATTCATACTTCAATGCTCAACAAAAGAAATTTGCTAACATTTCTGCTTCTATATGGGAGGTCAAACCTACTGCTAATCAGTTAAATAGGTGGAGTTCATGGGTAAAATTTTTCCTACATTAATATGTTTTATTATTCTTGACTGGGTTCTACAACAAATGAAAATTGAATATATTGAATAGAATTGAAAGAGGATTTACTATTAGTTTATACAAGGTGGTATAACGCATGGGTAGTTTGTCAAAATTTGACCTTAGCTCTCAAGACTTGTGCATCATCCTTCTCCCTTACTGTTGATATTTGTGCCATGGCTACTCCTCCATACCCACTCCTCAATTTGCTTACAACAGAATTGCTTTAAGTTATACCCAGAGGGTCATCTCCTCCTCCTGCTTTTCAATTTCAATTCAATTCTCAAGGACCTTGCTGTAGAGGATTGGTTTAGCTGTTCAAGGTAAAAATCTAAAGGACAACACCATGAATACCTTGCAGGAAGCATCCAGTGCAATGGTCAGAGCGATTTAAGGTGCTTGTCCTTGACAACAGAAAACAATTCTTCAAATCTGCAGCAGGTTTATTTCATGCAAACCATCATACAACCATGCTTGAATTATTCTCGGTATCAGCTCAGTTATGGTGGGATGGATTTCAAGAGGTGATGGATAACTAATTAAGTCCTCCAGAGAGAACACCGTTGTTCCAAAGCGACTCTGAGGAAATTAAAAGTAATTCACTGAAATTACTTTATCCGTGAACACATTTTTAAAATAGCTTTTTTGAATAGAGAAAATTATAGCCAATTGAATACTTGCTAATTAATCTGAATGCTGATGCAGCACATCCTCCTGTGTTAAAAAAAGTATTTTTAAAGTGACTGTTTAATAGTTTAAAGCAATATATAATTACAAATAAAACATGATCTACTTGGTTCACTTCCCAACAAGATCATTGCTTGTGTTGTACAAACACTTTGCGAGGAACTCAAGCAACAGAGCTATGATGTTGCTGCAATAGATCAAATGTGCTTTGAGAATACTTTAGAAACATATTAAGTTTTCACAGCTATTAAAGATATATGGTACACTGTGGAAAACACAGCTTTCAAATGATTATTTAATGATTTTATTGCAAAGGAAAAAAAAAAGATTAACCTCAAAAGCTGGGGTTAGTTTCACAGGACACATCCAGGCCTGATCACTGCCAACCATGTAGCAAAATAAACAAATTTATTAAATAGAACAACTGTCTATTTAACTATGAACTAGGAACACTCTTCTAGTTCAAAAAGATTTTAAAATGTTAACAAAAGACACATCATGACTCACTTTACAAAATTTATGACTTTTGTATCTGGAATGTGCTTCAAAACAATTCCTATGGCTTTGGGAATTTAGCAAACCGCAGTGAGAGCAACTACCTACAAAATTAGAAAGTACAAAACAGTGGGAAATCTTCCTATGATTAGATGCCCCACTAAAATCAACCAGGATGTCACAAGACAACATAGAACAGACATCTAAAGTATTGAGCTGCTTCCTGATCTGAAGGACCTTCTGTAACTGATAGAACCATGAATAAACAGAAAAGCTTGAAGGAGAATGTCTGACCGTTAATCCTTGATGTAAAGCTCAAATGCACCTCTATTATGCAGCAAGATAATTATATCACTTACACCATCTCAGAGTGGATCACACACAAAAAAAGAAAGGTTCTGGGGAGACCCAGTCAAAGTTTAGACTTAAATCCAATCAAGATATTGAGTCATGAGTTTACAGAAACTGTTTCTGCTCATAAACCATTTAGTGTGACTGAATTAAAACGATTGTACAACTGAGCTAAAATTCCTCTGCAGTAATCTGAAAGACTTATAGCCATTAATAGTAAGCACTTGATGGCACCCATTATCTCCAGGGGTAGTGTAAATAGTTACTTGGTTTAGTCAGCCCAAATGAAACAAAAAAACTTTAAAGCCACACAAAGGAATGTCAAAAATTGCAGCAAGCATTGTACATGTAATTAAAGGAATTGCACCACTGTTGTGGTGTTTTACCATTTACAGACTTAAAAGACTAAAGCGGCTGTATAAATGTGTCAGCTACAATGGCAGGTGTTTTGTAGGATTAAAAACCTTCTTGAGTGGCTAAAAACTGGTATTTAAAATCCACACCAAGCTGGAACCAAATGATGAGGGAAAACTGAACATGACAGAACAAACAACACCCGCAGACACGAACACTGACTCTGCACCACTGCTCAAATTGACATTATCCTTTGTGAAGAAAAACTTGACAATATGAAGCTAAAATGTGCATTTCCTGTGGCTGTGCTTGCACATGTTGTGTCCAATTAATAATTACATGTGCAGAGTTGAGCTGTGCAGCACCAAATAATAGATATCCCTGCACTAAAAGACTGTTAGAAACACATTTATTGATGGAGAATAAGGCAATCATTTCATATTGCCTGGTATTCAATAGAAAACATGAATTTCTTACAATGTCCTCTCAAAATTGTATATCTGAGAATAAATTCAGACAATTTCAGCTAAGTGGACATGTAAATGGTTCATTTGAGGCTATAAAATGCCAATGCATTTTCTGCGCCATTTATCACAATGCTGTTATTGCAGAGCAGAACCAGAGGAAGATAAAGCTACTGTCAGTCTTTCTTGCTTTGCCATGTATGTTGGCAATCTGGAGAATATATATTATGTGGATTAAAATGTGAGGAAGAAGTGATTTTGTAACCAATTCATGTGATGGCTTTGAATTCGATTAAGTTCTCTGATATGCTCCAAATCTGAAAAGTCAGTTTATATTGAGATTCATAGTGTAGAAATCAGTGTTCTGCTGTTTCATGACTTGGTGTGTCTCTTTTCCCTGATGTCACCTTTTTCCTTTCATCAAATGGAAATAAACATCAGACACTGAAGAATGTCCCATGCGGTTAGACAATTATGAGATTAATTAATTAATAGAAATTGCCTCAAGTTTCATTGTCAGCATGAAACATCCAGCCTTTCGACTTGAGTGAATAGACTCCATAGCTTGAGATCAAGTGTTGTTATTGTGCACATATGAAAGCAGAGGTGCACATGTGAACGCTGTTGAACACGGGGAGGAACTTTTCAACACGTCCAAAAAAAAATATAAAAAATCTGTGGTGGGCTGATTTATCAAGGGATCAAAGTATGGACGCTTCAGTGTCAAATGCATAGCAGAGAGATGAGGGGTTTTTTTAGATGATGGAAGAATCTGATGACTGTCCATGAATTTGATGGTTTACAATTTACACCTCTGATTATTTGATGCATACACACAGACATTTTAAATTTCACACACAAAGTACTTCTTAAAGGCATCATAACAAAAAAATAATAAAAAAATGTTTAATTTCATTGTTCATATGTAGTTTTTGGGGCCAGAGTCCCATCTGCTTTATGTGAGATGGGATCTGGATTCTCTGTACAACTTGCTGAATATTAAATCAAAGAAAAATTAAATACAATTGAATAACCTGTGTCATTATCATCATTTTAAAACGGATGGATACAAACAGAAAATGACAGAATTTTTTTTTTATGCCGTCAACCAAAATGACAGACAACAAAAAAGAAATCTAACACGATGTGTGAGAGCTTTATTTTCTCAGTGCATCATGTATTAATGAAAGGATGATACATTACAGTGTTACAGATTTGAAAGGCTTGGATTCTATGGGTGGTCAGGATTCCTATAGCAGCTTTGACAAGAACAAAAGAGTAAAAAATAAAGTCAAACCACACCTACGTGAAAAAGGATCTGCAGAAACCTGAAGGGCTTATTTCGCATACAATTCACATCTTAGCTCTCCAACCCCACTCCTGTTTCACTAGGCTCGTTTCTCCCACTGGCTTTCAGTCTCACTTCCATAAATGAATAATGTAGATCCACTCATTGTTTTGGTATGAACGAAGCAATTCCCTGGACGAACTTTTCTCTGAAGACCGCAGAGCCACAGGGCTATCTCCAGGCCCTCCCCTTTAATCTGCATTCTTCCTCTGTTCTCTTAATTGGGAGGATGTGGACGTGAAGGCACAATAATAGCACTCTTGGAGATTTCTCATTTTATTCCTCCCTTGTGACAAATCTTTATAATCTGCTTTCCTACGCTCCTTCCTTGCAGCCTGTCGTCTTTTATCTTTACATGTTTGTCAGTTTCACCGCATCCTTTGTGTGTCTAACTTGCTCATCATTGAGAGCACATGTTTTTATCTAGATTATTTACGGCTGGCAACCGAGGCGATGGGATGTGGCAAAAGGGCAGAGTAAATAATTAAGGGAGTAAGAAATGCCACAAGGCAGAAAAGTCAATAACAACCTAACATAAAGCCTTTACAACAAATCATTGCTCATTAGGTATTAAAGCAAAAATGGCTAGAGCTTAACTTCTTTAGATAAAACCCTTATTTCATATCTAATGGAATTCACTAAATCACAATCTCCCTCCAAACATGTCTTGACAGAAATTAATGTCTTTCTCTTGTTTCCCTTCTTTGCTGAATGCCAAGGTAAATGAGGAAAGTAAATGAATGATAAGCTTGCAGCCACCGGGTTCTTCACCCAGAGGACCTTCATCATTCTTGCACAGAAGGCGACAACAGCCATAACCCAGTCTTAGGATTTAAAGAGCTTTGCGTGTTTACAGTAAGCTGCAGGCAACATTAGAGTTAATTCACATAGACAAACCTAATGTGTCACCATCTCTGCAGCCCTGTGGTCATGTTCAGACAGATTATAGAATTATGTCAAAAGCAGCATCTTTATTGTTTTTGATCAGACACCTGCACCGCGGAGGAGTAAAAAAAAATTGAGCCATACTAGCAAAATGCATTATTGCACTTGCTTTTAAAAGGGGATGTAGCAAAGGAATATTTTTGTTTGTTGAAACATGAGGGATAGTTTAATTCATTTAAATATCTATTCTTTGATCATTTCTCTTTGTCTGCTTAATCCTTTTCATGGTTGCAAGACCCTCTGATTAGTATAGCTGAATCACACACATTTTTTCTGTAGCTCAGAAGATGATGGTTTCAAATATTGTTCTTCAAAACTCTGATCAACTTTAACACTAGAATTACCAGAGAAGGGTCATTTGACATTTCTACCATTGGAGCCAGAGGAGGCTTCATTGACACTCCAGGCAAAAGTGGCCAAAATCCATCTTTTTGTCAATATTTGAACCTTATCTCATTCAGTCAAGCTCTAGGCAGCATTTATATGGAGTACTAAACTGAAGCAATCTCATTCTAAACAGTCAGACCCATATTTTTCGCCATAAACAATATGTGAAAGGAGCATAATATGTTGTGATTGCTGTTCTGTATATATATATATATATATATGCAATACTGTAGCTGCTGCAGTATAGTGAGTTATTGTGGCAGAGACCAAGTCAATCTATGTGATTAGATAGAAAATTAAAGTTGTATTGCTCACACCTTTGGTGGCCATCCGTTGACCTTTTAGGTTGTTCTGATGTTGCACCTCTGTCAGGCTATTTGTTGTTTTTTTCTTCTAATGGACAACCAAAGTGTTGCAAACAAACAAATGATAGATAATATGATTTTTTCCCATGGTTTGTAAGTATGGTCAACCAGTTCAACAAACAGTTTTTATTAGTTGAAGGTCAAATCAAACCTCAATTAGACTGAAACTGGTGTCAAACATAGATTCTGGTTGTCAGACAAACCTTCATATCATGGGCCCATAAAATGGCCTACACTTATTTCAGCACCCAAAGTTGGATGCCGGCAATAGTTGGATAGTGCTTTATAAGACTTCACTTTCTACAAGTGAAGTCTTCTTCACTTGAAAAAGAAATACAAGGAAATTTCAACATCAGAAGCTCTTATGGCACAAGCTCTTGTTTCACTACTAATACAAAACAAATTTGGTGGGAATTTTACAATTAGTTCTTTGCAATTAATTACTGGTGACGCACAACTACATGTTTATGGTGACATGTTTAGGGTCAACATAACCTGAAAGGTACATATGGGCTTCTCACTCATGTTTACCTCTAAAACATGAGTGGGTTACTTCAAAAGGTGCAACATTGTCTGTTTTTTTTTTGTTTTTTTTTCTCCTACTGAAATCCGAGCTTTATGTTTAGAGTTTGGTTTTTCCATCTCAACATTATATCTGTAAGTAGTGAAAAGACTGTCTCAAAGTTATTTCCCTGTCAAACAGATTCAAGGAGAATTTTAAAACAAAATTTTAAATTACTGTAGAAATCTACAGTAATCCACTTTGCAAATGTCCAGCAGGCTGGATTTATATTATAACTGAAACAAGTTAAAAAAAAAAAAAAAACAGGCAGCAAAGCCTGAGTGGCATTTAGCACATTAAAACAATTATTATTGTATCATATAATTATTGTATCATATAAACTAAATTGCTACCTGATCTTGTGGTTTACTTTTTTAACAAGCTTTCACATTATGTATTAATTACAGCAGACAAGGATTTTTTAATGTAATGTATTTTCATTGAATATATAATATACTATTAGACGCTGTCTGATTTTCAACCAAGGTGTGGAAAGCACACTTGTTAAGTCTGCAGTTCTCTGAATGTATACAGCATACTGTCAGCTCAGCATTCAGTGTGAGGAGCAAAATGTACCGACGTAAAAATGGTAATGTGCAAATAGCTGGCATGTGACAAATTTGGCACCCTGTATGAGCACACACAGTACATCCACACATGCTTGTGTTAGGAGTCATCCAACTAGTCTGCAGTAGAAATACATAATGTAGAAGAGCCATTTTATATGTTTCATATCTATGCTGACCAGCCTCACTCCACCATCTGCTGCTCTGGTTTGCAGGTCTGCCTGATTTAGAATTGTATGCATGATTGCACTTTTCTTTATATGAAATATTATATAAAAAAATTATATAAAAAAAGATAATTCTCAAAACTTTTCAGCTCACAGAATGTGGTGACACACTTACTGTGACTCATTCTTATGAAATAAAAAAGGAAAAGAATGGGAAGATGTGTTCAAAACATTAACAACAAAATGTTCGGAAATTTGAGTTTAAACTGAAACGGTCTTCATATATACCGGTATATATAAATTAATGTCAACCAAAAACTAATGTGGGTAATATTTAGTTACAAAGTTGAATTATGAGTTATTTAGCTTTGTGATTTTGCTACTATGTTTTAGCTTTACTACATTAAATTAATTCATTCATCACCATCTTCTAACAAGATATATATATATATATATATATATATATATATCATAGAACTAAGTTATTAAAATGCTAGCCAGGGTTTTAAGTTTAATCTCCTAATTTTAATTCACTTACAATTCACAAATATGACAACAAATTCATAACAAGTCAGTAATGTGATGACAGCTCAATTCAGACTAAGGGAAATAAATTGAATGAAGTATAATTTAGCTGCTAGAAACCTATTTAACACAAAATACTGATCTGACGTGTCTAAATATGTGCTAATAATTCAGCTTTTTTTTTTTAAAGGAACAATTGTAATTCAATTTTATAATGACTAACTTTTAAAGAGAGTTACTGCTGTTAATGATGGAAAGAGGGGAAACAGAAGGAGGGTGGAGGTATAGAGGAAAGTGGGGAAGGCCAGGAGGGAGTAGAGGTGACCTGATTCATGCGGACACACACACATTAACATACAAGTATTCACATCCTATTTTAATCCAGCAGTGCACAAGCTGTCATTCCTAAAACTGCAGTTGCAGCCTATATAGCCCTCTAGTGTGGGTGAAATCAGAGGTGGGGGGAAAGGGTAGTAAAATATTTTCCAAACCTGTGTAGGACACAGGAGAGGTGCTATTGATGTAATGCATGACTGCTGGTCCATCTGCTACTCTAGCTAGACAATCTACACCTGTTCCCCAAACAATTACAGGTTTACACATTAGATTGTCTAAAATTGGAAAATGTACATCCATAGGAGCAGCACTCATTTATCCATTTATTATCCAGTTATAACCTGGCTAAATCTGGCTGGTACCTTCAGCAGTCAACAGGTAAAGATGCGAAGAACAACCTCTACAAGATATCAGTCCATCACATGAAATAAATCCCACCAGCAACCAGCACATACCCAAAAAGAATGTACTGAAAGAAAACCGTAAGATTTTTTTGACTCAATGTAGCTACCTGTGACATTCAACTGTACTTGTATAAAATTGAAACAGTGCTTCGCGTCAAAATGAGATGCAATTGTTTTCAGAAACTCGGTGTATGAAGATCTATTCTGGTCAGCTAGATAAAGTTTTGAAAACCTGATATATCTGCTGGAATTTAAGGGCTATGCAAATCAATCCAGACTACAGGTGTTACAATTAGGTCACTGTTCTGTGATAAACTCAAAATGTAGCATTATACATTTTGAAATATATTTTCAGAATGCCAGAGAATTATTTGTTCAGTAAAACAAACTTTGTTTTTGGTTCTACAGGCTAAAGGGATTATTATTAATTTGTTACTGGGGATAAGGATGGTCTTCACTAATGTTTTGTGGATAGAGGGCAGCTAAGCTAACTGCTGGAGGAGGGCTTGATTGGTTGAAATGGCCGAGTGAAGCCTCATAGAAAGGTGTCAATGAAGGGACAGAAGCTGGGGAGCAAAAATATTTGGAAAGCACCACTTAGAGTTGATCTGCAGGAAACAAATACAGCCCTGACTGTTTCCTGCTAATGTTCATCCCCGGGAGGAGGGATTATTCATAGCTTCAAGTACACACTCATCATGTACACCTGCAAATAATAAAAAAGCTGTGTTTTTGTTTAGAACCATCGGCACAGAAAAGCATTTCAGACCAGCAGGACTTGAGTCTAGTAACAAGAAAAATAAAATAAAATAAAATACAATAGGACTTCAGACCAGAGTTAGAAAAACTTTAAAGAGTGTTGATGTTGCTTGGACCAAAAGCAGAAGACTTAAAGTGGACACATCAAGCTTTTTAATCCTTCCTAGTAATCTTGGTTATCTTAACTAGAAGATGAAAGTTTCAGTCTGATTTAACTGAAGAGAAAATAAAAGGTAACAGAGTGTTCATAACTTTTGGACTACCGTCCCTAAACTGAATCCTATAATCCCTTAATACAATCTTATTTTTTACAATTTTTTCTCTGATTTCTTGTTTAGCTCTCCCATTGCATGGGTTCTTCCCCCGCAGTCCAACAAACATGCCTCTAAGGTTAATTGGTTACTCTATATTGCCCTTAGGTATCAGTGTATGGTTTGTCATCCTGCGTAGCGCTGTGATGGACTGGCGACCTTTCCAGGGTGTGCTCCAGCTCTCGCACAATCATCGCTACAGATCGGCAAAAGCCCCAGGTGAAAAGACATGCAGGTATATACAATGGATGGATTTCCTTTTTAGACAGCAACAGAACTATTCTGAAGATGAGTCTTCCTGTTTTGACCTTCACTTCTTAACACTTTTAGATTCCTTCGTAAAACAGCACAGCAACATAGTTTAAATTTAAATTTTCATAAATTTACATATGATTTTTTTCCCATGTTTTTTGTTTAAAACTAGAATGCAAAATACATGTAAAACTATTTATCTTTTTGTTTTAAGAATAAAACTAAAAGAAAAAAATGACAGGAATTTTGTTTGTCCTTTGAGTTGACTAATGGAAATCAGTTTGACTATCTTGTAATGCAATAGGAGCACTTGGCGTCAGGGAAAGAGGTCTTTCACATTCTCAGCTACCACATGAAACTACTACAGCATCTTTAACAGTTAGCTCAGGCGGACATGTAATCCTCTTTAGTGCTTGACGTTTTGACAAACTGTAGAGGACAGAAAGGATCTCCTGAGAGGATATGAGATAGAAAACAGGTTTTTAGGCATAGCGTACGCTGCTGCTGAGACCTTTCCGCTGACCCAGAGGACACTGGGGAGGGAGGCTGTACAGCTGATGGAGTGTAACTGCTTTACAATTATTAATATATGAGTGATTCTCCAATGCCTCAAGTCAGCTGCAGATCCAGGGTGAGTAAACCACATACTATGGAGTGTAAGCTACTGAGATAATGTTTAATCTAACAGGACTAAACTCAGATAGAAGCTCTGTTAACAGAAGTGTTTACACTTACGCCTCCAGATTTTGGTTGTTTTAAAACCACCTGAAGGAACAATTTTACAGCCCTACATTGGGATTACAGACAGTTAACCCAGTTTGATCAAGATCTCAGTCATTAATAAGCACATTAGTTTTGACTAATGCCATTTAGTCAAAACTAAATGGCATTAGTTTTGACTAATGCCATTTTTCATTTTTCTTTGGTACTGTAATGATAAAATAAACTTTGGCTTATTTACTGGGAAGAATCAAAGCTAGGAGGCTGTAGTTGTTCTTCTTTGCTGAAACTGTTTTGAACCAGATTTGGTTCAAGGCCAGAATTGTGAAATAAACTGATCTCCTTGTTCTCTGTATGAAGTTGCTGGAAGCTTCCCCGACCCCTTCTTGTGCAGGGCTGGTGGATATTTCATTGGTCTAATTGGTCATTTTGTTCCTCTTTAACCTATGGATAAAATAATCATCAAAATGCATTTTAATTAATTTTTGATTGACTTTGTGCTTCACCTTAAAATAAGATTTATTAATCTCTAACAGTACTCAAAATAAAATCTTGTATATGGAGAAAAACAAACCGGAAAGCAAACTCTTCTATAAACTATGCTTTTTCAATGAGAATCATTGAGTCTCAGATTGTTTTAAAGTAGGATTATATCGTTGCAATTCAGTTTTCAGAGGCTCAGGCAAACTACTTCCCACTTGTCCACAAATAAGTACTTTTAAGGCTGGTGAAATGACAGACTTTCCTCCTTTTTAGTGCAGTTTGTGTTAAAACAAAAGGGCAGATAGAGTATCAGTCATGAGTTGATGGACTTCATTGTCATTTTATGATTTTGCTCTGTGTTTGATGGTTGTTACTTACAGTATTTTTTTCTCTTAACTTTCTCAGTTAATGTTTGCCCACAGCTGTTCTACATCCTGTTAATTAGACCCATCTGTTCATGTTTCCACTAATTACTCCTCCCATTACCCAGTTGTTCTCTGATCTGTTCATGAACTTGTTTATTAAACCGTCAAGTCTTATGTTATTCTGACCACCTTCTGCCAGCGGTCACTATATTGTATTCAAAAATGCCAACTCATATATGCTATGAAAATACTTCATATCACAAGGCAAACACGGAACATGATTCGCTTATTTAGATTTTACTTGAAGACATCGACACATTATCAAAAAATGAACAGTGAATGCGTGAGCATGTGGTTCCAAACTGTATTCACACACACCTTTTGCAAAGTGTGAATCACCTCGAGGACAGCCCGCCCGCTTCATGGGGTGGGCTGTCCCACCCCATGGGGGATGAAGCCCACCCGCTTCATGTCACACGACTATCTACTGAAACTCCTGGTTTCGAGTTCAGCAGGCCAACAAAATTATGGAATTTTTGCCATGTATATCATCGAGAACCGATTTCGGCAGCTTAGATTATGCCGGGGGCTTTAGTTACATAAACAAAGAACAGTGTGTAAGATGTTCAAAGCTCAATATTCTATATTGTTTTATAGCTTATTGCTGATTTAAACCTCTCTACAATATGAATACCCAACATGTTTTTTGATTCTTACCTGTAAAAAGAAACTGACCTCTTCCACTGCCTTATGTTGGTATATTACATAAAATAGGAAAAATGTAACTTCAAAGCTTGTGACTGTACCAATACACAATTGTAAAACGTCTAATGTCTACTTTTCCAAGCTACTGTGTATCCCGGGAGCAATCATCAAACTAATGTCCCATAGCATCTGTTACATGGACAAACACTTCCGTTTACCTTACATGTCTCTCTCTGAACTGTTGGTGTGTCTGTCAGTAAATTAAGTCACAACAACCAAAACCTCACATCCTCTGTTACAAAATTTCATAGTGCAGTATTTAATGTCAAAACAGAACATTGGAAAAAAACAAAAAAACAAGCATATGTCCAACTTGTTTAGGTATAGACAGTTACAATTACATTTAGCAAAGACAATGTTTACAGGGTGTTCTCTGAATTTATATCTGTACAGGTATTGATAGCTTTTAAAAAGCCTGCAGCTCCACCAGGGCATAGATACCATATGTGTTACCTTATTATCAGCCTTGTTCTAATTTTTCTTAGTATCAATGATTTGGCTGTTCCTAATCAAGGTCATGCTTAAATAAAATTCTATTATGAATATTAACTGAAAATGTGAGCATCACACTTCCATTTTCACACTAATCAGCACTCTGCTTTCAGTGAGGATTTGTTAAAGAACTGTGTCAGGATGTAAAAGGCATTAGTTTTGATCATTTAATAGGAATAGTATGAATGTGTCACAAAAGTCCTAAAAGCAAGCCCATTTGATGTAGCTATTTTTACATCGCTGACATTAAACCAGCACCAGCATTGTTTTGTCATCCTGGAAGTGATAAACCTTGCAAAGAAGACCTCTCTTTTAGATCTGGAAAGCTGTCATATCTTTCATAAAGTAAGCTGCATAAAAAAAAAACAACAAAAAAAACAACAACTTGTCAAATCAAATAAAATTGTTCCCAGAAAAGAATAGAGCCACTTTTACTGCATGACAATGTCAATATAAAATATACCGTACCAGTCCATAGGGGATGAAGTATTCTCTCAATTTAAATGAGCTCAAAGATAATGATAAATTACATTTTCTGAAGCTCTTTTGAACAGCATCTGTACAGTCAAAAAATGCTATATTTGGAGGATGAGTGAAAAAAAAAAGCTCTCGTTGGCGAACTTCTCACTGGTATCCTTCATTTTGCTTGGACCTTTAGCTTATCCAGAGAAAAAGAAACTGGTGTGGCTTTAACGTCTGAACTGGTTTGGATTAGGACTTTACAAAACACCGTACGAGGGAAGCTTTCTCTTTTTTTCATAGTTTGGTGGTGCTTTGCAGAAGGATCTGGCCAGCTCACCATCATTTCAACCTCTTCCTGAATTCTACCATGCATCAGAGGGTGCTGGAAAAAAGCATGAGCCAATCTGTAGAGAAAAATTAAAAGTGAAGCAGACATCATTGGGTCAAGGCCTCATGACAATAAATCCACCAAGGACCATCTGAGAATTAAGAATTGCAAAGTCCAGGGCCATGTGGGGCTGTCCAAATTTTTTACCTTTTGAGATGCTGTTGGATGAATTGAAATGTACTGTAAATGAAAGAACCACTAAAGCACTTTGTAGCTAGAAGTAAAGTGTGGCACAAACTTTTCTAGACCAATGTCAAGGAATGATAGATGGCTGCAAGATGTGTCTCACTGAAGTAAGAAGAGCTATGAGGGAGCAAATGTGGAACACACATTTTCAGTACTTTTTGTTGATCTGCCATGTAAGAATTTCTTTTGAGAGCACTAAATACTGACTCAACACGTGTGATCTTGTAGTACAACAGGAGAAGCAGGCCCAATTCATGTTTTATAAATTCAATTTTAAAATAAATGATAGCAGTACTGTTGCTTAAACTCATGGATGTATCTTTATGGTTCAAGACACGTGTTTTACTTACTCAGACTCCGGGATAAATCTTTACTGTGAAAAAGTATAGCTATCAATCACTACTGCATGCTGGGTTCTGTTCTAATGTGATTAGGAAACCATCCTGTGGTGATTCAGTGTATGTTGGGTTTGTGCTCCTGCGATGACTAGAAGATTTATAGCTCTGCCTCCAAAAGGGGATGAGTTGTCTAACTTCACCATTGTCCATGTTTCATGAGAATTGGTTTGCAGTAAGAACTAATTAAACTGAAAAGCAAAGCCCACAGAAAGATGTGAAGAAATTAGACATCACTGTGTGATTTCTTGGAATAGTCACCCCAGTGAAACTGTTAAACACTTATTTTACTCCAGGTAGTACAACACATTTGATGTAACTTGCAATTATGAAGTTGTTAGAGCTGGATGGAAATCAGTGTTGCATTCAGCAGCAAAATTCTCTGGAACATAACATTTGATTAAATCACCCACCAATAAACTCCCTCCAACAATAAAACAGAAGAGCAACAATCTGAATAGACAGTAAGCAGGCATCATTTTAAACAAAGCAAAGTAAAAAAAAAAAAAAAAAGAAAACAAAAGTAGAAAGTGAGGATTCTGAATTCTGACCTAAGAGGACAGAATTCTCAGTTTTACATCTTGCATGATGTTAAAAATCTCAAAATTCTAAAATTAAATGTGACAAAAGGGAACAATCTTGACACCTTGTGAGACAATAGTTACCATTCACAGCTGGTGATTAGAAATTCCTACCTCAAACGAGCATTTTGCAATGCATCATTATTCATGTGACGTGTGTACTGCTGGGGAGAGGAAAGCCATGAAGGCATAAGATGAAGAGGAGTATCCTTGGGCAACAAACTAAAAGTCAAAGTCCCTCCTGATGGTAAGTGAGCTTGCTGTGAAGCTTTGACATCACTGAAAAATGTGTTGGTGTCTTATTAGATAAACTTTAAACCCATTGTTTTGTGGTTTGAAAAATCTGAAATGCTTACAGTGGGGGGAAATAATGCCATAAGTTACACTCACTTTGCTAATAATTGAATTATTATTTTTTTTTTTTACCTAAGGCCATAAACCTTGCAACCTGATTTATAATCTAATTTCATGCACTACAAAAAGCCATGTTTTTTAAAGCCAATTATTACATAAGGACAAACATTTTTAGACCATTTTCTGCCACGCTAATTGTTTTCCAAAAGTTGCCTTAGTACAGCTTTAATAGATTTTCAAAGAGCTGAATTGTCATTTTACTGCTACTATTTCTAACAGCAACTGTAAAAATTGCTCTTTGAAGGCTTTGTCAAGTTCTGAAGTACTTGGTATTTATTAAAAACCTTAAGTTTCTAGAAATGTCTAGGATACATACAACTTAAATTCAGTTCAATTAAATTCCAGCCAGTGTTGGTCATATAGTGCCCAATTACAACAAATGTCATCTGAAGTAAGTTTTTGACCAACATGTCCAATTCATATTCAGTTACTTAACAAATATAATTTTAATTTCATTAATTGAAAAATTAATTGCACGTTAAAAGTTATAAATGTTTCTTTTAGCTGTGAAATATACCTGATTTATTCTTAGAGATGCTGATTGGATTCCACCTGAATAAATGTATGCAAGCTGTTATGTTAGTTTTATTGGCCAAAATAGTTTTGTCAGAAAGCTTTTTGCCTGTGGGGCCATTTGTCATGTCAGCATTAAGTCATATGTGTTAAATTACAAATGACAGCCTCCGTGCTGCTGGACTTAGTGAAATTGAACAGAAGATTTGTAGCTTGTCACTCTACGTTCTTCATCATCCTGGCCTCGCTATCATTACCCTACGTACTGACCCTTTAAAATGAGGCAGATGGGGAGAAGGGCCACCTGTCTTCGTCAGCATTCCTATTTCTGTTATGTGCATTCAGTGACCACATGCTTTGGTACATAGAATGAAAACATGAATCGCTTTTATTGTTTCATGGTAGGTGTGTGATAATGTGTGTGATTGAGGTATTTATGTGCAGGAGGTACATGGAATAAGATAGCATGTCTGGGATTAAGGAGGCTAACTCACTACTCCTAGATGGACATAATGTTTAACACCCACACATGGAGACAGTCAGACTCTGTCTCTCTGAGGAACAAATTTACATATTACAGAAACTTATCGCTGAAGCGCTTGTTGGGCTCTGATGAGTCAGAAGAGAACATTTGTCAGAAATGGCAGTACACTGGCAGCAAAATGACCTCAGTTTCGAATAAAGGAGATGCCCAAATACAAACTGTGGAAAATTTATTCTCATGAAAAATACAATAGGTTTTCTTTCAGAACAAGGTTTGACTGAATTAGACCAAATTATTGTCTCCAATCATATTTTCGTATTTTATTAATATTTTAGGTGGCCACAAAACATTAGATTTTGTAATGTGTTGCTACAAAAATGCAGCCAAGTTGAGAACGTCATCTTATTCTTCGAATCCGTTTGTGACCTTTTCCAATGTGTAAAATCAAAGTATGTATTAAAAATGTTGGCATATACCCAACTGCAAACTTTCTTCTCTGATCCGGATGTGCACATAGCAATTCCGAGAATGCTTTCTATAATCCTTCATATTCAGTCAAAATGTTGAGTTTTGACCCCAGGACCTGGCTCTCTTATGTTGCAGCAACATTTCCAGATCTGTCATTTACCATAACCTGTATGGATGTTTGTGGGTCTCATTCTGCACTGGACTTATTATTTTCTTGGAATGGTCAACCCGGTTGTGAGTAATGCTTATTTTTTTTTAGCAATGTTTTCAGTTTTCTAACTTAGATTATTTTAACAATCAAACAACCTATTGATTATTCCGGTGATTAATTGAGTAATCAAATAAAATATTTGATAAAGTACAATATTGGTAAATACTGCAATAACAGTAATACTAATATTGGATATCAATATCAACATCACTTTTATGCTTAGAAAGTTAACCTATAAATATATTAATTCATTTTTTTAGTGTTATGATGTCAGGTTAAGTTGAGGTGAATTTGAGTCTAAAAAATAAAATTATCAAATGCCACTATCTTGCTCACTGAAGTGGTTTAAGATTATTTCATACTTAGTTGGAGTTACCAGAAAATTCACCATCAACTTGACGAAGGTCCTTAAAATAATTTTTCAAATCACAGTCTTCAACTTGTCTACTACTGATCCCCTTATTTTCCAGCTTCTGATGTTCAGCAGTTTCATCATTTTACAAAGACTCACATGTATATTAGCTTAGAATTGTCATGGATTCTCAAACAAAACAGCTGTTTCTTAGTATTTTAATTTCTAAAACTTTCATTTTTAATTTAAATGAGTCACTTTATTTACATTACAGCAATTGAAGTTGATGGTGCAGTTTCTTTTTTTAGAACAATAACCTAAGTTCTCTGTATTAGAACAATTACGGCTGTCATCTGAACCGGTTTCTGAAGACTAAGGATAGATGTGGAAAAAGTTGTAAATAATTCATAGGGTTGTATGTACATTGAGCCTCCTCATTAAGTATATATAAATTATAAAATTGTTCTGATTTCCTAATATTCCGAGATTTTTAGTCTGTTTCGATGCATAATAGCATCAGAAATTGTGCATTCTCATGGGAAAAAATACTGGACAAGCCTGTTTGAGTTCTTCATTACTCTAGCAAAAACATACATTGGTATAAAACATATGCCCTTTGCTTGCTATCTGCTTGCACTACAAAAGTATTATCAGGCAGACAAATTATGAGAAGTGACAGAGAGCCTGCAGCTTGTGCTTGTTCAGTCACAAGTGTCAAAAGATTTATGGTGTTTATAGTGAAGGAAAAGTGATATATGCTGCAGATTAAGCAATGAATTACAAGTAAGGCATGAAACCAGAGAACCCTAGTCCTGGGAATGATAAAGCTTTTTGGGGGTTTATCTAAAAAAAGGGCTGTTGGAACAGGAAAGAGGATAATCCACAGTGGAATAAAGTATTCAGATTAGCTGCCCAACTTGACTTCTTTCTATTGTTAGACATCAAAAAATCCAGTAAATGTTATAAGGAAAACATGACTGATCTAGTTTTCCCATTCAGGTCAGCTCAGTATTTTTGGCCCGTCGTAATTCTGATAAGCTGCATAATAAAAACTGTTTTCTTTTCTGGCCATGATTCATTTTTTAAGGGCACTGGGAGTTAAATTTGTTGCATGAGTGCTAGGAGGTGAAGATGATTCTTTCCGTGGGTGCCATTCCTGCAAAAATCACAACTACATCTGTGGGTTACAGATAAAAAAGCCCAACTAAATGGTAGGCTACTTCTAAAAAAAAACAAAACAAAAGGTAGGCAATGATTTATAAACAAACAAAAAAGAACACCTCCCAATTCCTGTTAATAATTTCTGCTGTGCAGCGTCCAACAATGTTCCTCACATGTTGTGCGAACTTATTTGTATGTTTAGGCCCATGTAGACTATTTCAATTACCCAAATGCAAATGCTTGAAGGCCGCCGGGGCTCGTTAGTCTGATTGAACATCAAAGATAACTGGTTTCATTTAGAATTTTATCATAAAACAGTATCTATATGTAGTATTCCTGGGAAAAACCCTGGTTATTTTAAGGTGTCACTTTAAAGGTATTAAAAAGGAATCAGGTATGGTCTAGAAACTGTTCTCTTTTTTTGTATGCCGTTAGAAAATAAGTGTTTAATCATCTAAAAAAAAAAAAAAAAGGTAAGTTGGAGTTACACAGTACCACATTCCATGGCTGCTGCATTGGACAAAAGCTCGTTATGAAGCCAAGTTTTCTTCTTTCTCTCATATGGAGTAATACCATCATTGCTGTGCACCATTTGTGTTCCATTTCAATAAATTTCTCTCCTGGGCTCCATGAGGATGAATAAATAAATAGAAAAAAAAAAAATAAGGATTTTTATAATTATCTCATTTGAAAAGCAGTACACACACGTTCAGGGAATGATTCTGATTTCAAGTGGGTTTATCGTCCATGAAATTGCATATAATGAAAATTTGTCAGTGGCTTATGCTCTGATTGTGTTTCTCTGGGCCGCAGAAGCAGACTGAATTAGAAGCGGGAGAACAGGGAGCCAGGAAGGATTGGAGTGAGGCGGTGGAAGAAAGAGGGTTACAGTTAAGCATCTGTGTCAAGTTATAATGTTGCTATTACATCTATAAGCCATTTGATGAGATGACTTCTCTTTGGCCAAAGCAGGAAACATTATCAGCAGTGAGCACCTCAGATTGCAGCAATTCAGACCAATCAATAATCCTGCACAGATATAAATGTCTAACACTCAAACAACAACTTATTAACAAAAAACCTGCACAGTGGATGGCCTCTTATTTATGGATTCCCCCTTAGAACTGCCTCCAGTCTGGTGTGGTGTGAAATGAAAATACATGCCACCCTCCATTTTCTCCCTGGTCATTATTGGTAATTTTGTACCCCAAGCTTGATAAAAATTCACATTTTGTGGAAGACATTCTCAAACCCTGGTTTAGCCACAGTCTCCCCCGACACTCTGATGATGTACATACAGCCAAGTTTTGGACAAATCTTCTTAAAAAGGTGACTGACGTACATCTCTAAACAAAATGGAGCAGTGCTTATTACAGCAGTGAGTGTGTGTGAGTCATATTGTGCTGAAAAAACCCTATATCCAGGTGAACATATGGAGAAACCAGCGCACAGCCTCTTTCATCTCTCTAGTGAATTACCATGACCTGCATTGTATCAACACCTTGTGAGAAGTAACACAAGTTTCACAGGAAACTGCTGAATATCCCTGCGGTCCACAGCTCACACACACACACACACACGCACACCCACGCACGCGCACACACACACACACACACACCCAGACACTTAAAACAAACACCTATATGCTAGAGTAGACAAGGAGTTCTCACAATGTCAAAGTAAGAAAGGCTGCTTTTCACAACAGGTAAAGAAAGCAAGGTGAGTGTGTGTGTGAAGCCTTTTATCTTTACAAAATATCGCAACAATACTTGTACAGATCTGACACAAGTGAGAGTTTGAATCATTTCAAAATTTCTCAAAGTTGCTGAAGCAAACAACTGGGCCACCTTCTGTTGTAAAGACACTTTCCAGTGCATTGATTCAACACAGGTGTCATCTTTCTACATGTTTGGGTAGATATAAAAAAATGTTATGTGGATTTAAATATTTTTCAGAATTACATAAAGTCTAATTTGCGAACTGTGTATGCCACATATGATGCGTAGTGTGTATTGGGATGAAAAATTAACAATTTACACTGCTTCTGCACAGAGCAAGTTATGTTTGTACTGTTCACACTGTATGGTTTTTTCCTTGTTCCACACATAATCATCAACTGACTGACTCACAATGAAAGTCAAATGCTCTATGCACACAGTCTGAGAACCTACAAATGGTCAAATCATTATTTAAAATTGTTTTTGAATTAATCAGATTCTTGTTCACACTGCCCAAATGTCTATACCTAGTCTAGCTTTACAGTTCAAATAATGTTGCAGTTTATAGCACAAAAATCCCAATGACTGCATAATATATCCCAACGTGAACACTGACAAACCTTGTATGACACTGCAGTCAAAAGACAATAGTTTAAATTGGTGACTTGTTCAGGTGACTCTTGTGACTACTACTTTGTAATGAAATCACTATGACAAATCACTGTGTTTGTCTTGGAAAGCATTGAAGCTTTTTATAGACAAAACAAATACTCCTTTGGAATTTGTGATGCAAGTTAAGGATGTAAACAGCATGTTTCGTAATGTGATGCATTAAATGTTACAAATAAAGCAACAAAAGTATACTTTAGATACTTTTTGATTATCACAAAGTATCTAAGGTGATCTTTCTGTATATTTTGTAAATGGCAAAATCAAAAAAAAAGCAAAATTTTTTAATTTTTTTTATTTTGAATTTTGTAAAGTATTCTCAAACAATATTGACTTTTCAATGTTTGCGTCAAAAAACTATTGGCAAGATGGAAATTTTTTAATGTGATGTTTGAAAAATAGCTATTTTACAGAGATGCAACAAGATCTTGCAGCAAGAGATGTTGTTAAATTAAAACACCCCAGTATTTTTGTTAGAGTAAAAACCGTCTCTTGATTCATAATCATACTACATGATGTAGCAACATTTTGGCTGCTCTGTAGAAGAAAGAAATGGTTACAAAATCACAGACAAAATATGAATTCTTTACGAACACTGAAAATACTCAGATCGGCTAAGCTTAGCATCATAGTAGACACTAATCAGAGCTGAGGTTGTCATATGGAACTTCCCATTGTTGCTACGCTAAAGGGCTTTTTCCATTGCATTTTGTCATACTGTTTTACTCTTGTATTTTTTACTTGTCTCTATCTTAGTTTTACTTCACTTTACTGCAGTTCCCAGGTTTTACCCCTAGCCGCATGTTTATCATTGTTCAATTTTCTTGTTTAATAATCAAACTCCCAAGTATATAGCGCCCATGATTTACATGATGCAAAAAAAAAAAAAAATAATAAAATAAAATAAAATGCAGACCGAGTTGCAGAATTTAACAGACTAAATTTGCACTCATTTTTCAAAAATCAATATATCGGCTCTAAATAGAAATGCATCTACCTAAAAATGTTTTTTTTTTTAGATTTTTAAAACAATTTCTGTGCACATATGCCTTTAGTGGCAACAAGCTCTATCCTTTCATATCAATGTGAAACATTCAAACCACTTCTGAATCTACAAGATGAATCACTATTAGTCTTCAGGATCTCTGTTGGAAGCAAAGGAAATGGAGTGAGAAAGGTAGGGGCAGATGGAAAGAAGTAGAATGGCAAAACTGATTTGATGCAAGTGAATGTTTAATGGCAGTCGGGGCTAGAGAGTGATTAAGACACGCAGGCTAAGGAAGAGAAAGAATAAGGTGATAGAAGGAAAAGAAGAGTATATGTTAATCAAAGGAAAACATAGGATAAGGCATAAGACTGGATTTATCAAGCACAGCAGCGAAGATGTAATTGGGAGGAGAAACAAGGAGAAAAACTGTAATAGCAAAAACAAAAAAGGAAGATTGATGTGGTCTGACACCAGCTAACCCTCTGGATCCAATCCCACCCTGATCACTCAGAAAAGCACAGCGCTCTTCTTTGATCCTGAGCACTTTGAACATTGTGTCAGCCTTGTACTTTCATGTGAACAATGAAAGAGCGCGACAGGAAAAAAAAATCATAAAGAACTAAACAGACAGTCCTTTTACCTATACTTTTCGCAAATTTGACTTTTGTCTTGTGATTTATGAAAGAGGAATCAGAGAAAGTAGTTTACATATCATGGTGACAGTCTGGGAATCAAGAGGGACAGAAAAAATATCCTTCGCTCTGTATGTTGTGGTTTTTCAGTTCCTGGTTTAAGCATCCATGTCTTGCAAAAATACTTTTTCTTTACAGAAGCAGCTGACAACTGCACTGTTTCTATCTTCTAGGATGTTGTAATCCATCTAGAACGGGGGTACTCAAACTTTTTGAGACCAAGATCTACTTTTTCTGTCACCAGCCGGCTGAGATCTATACCTCATGACAACTGCCTGCGCCCCGCAAGCCGAGCAGAGATTACATTAAAAAACATAACATTTCAGGCTTGATATTTATTTCACGATTATTAACAAACGGTCCCCTGAAAACAGCGGTGGTTGATTAGCTAATTTAAACTCCTGCTCTGCTCGTCAAAGACAATCTTTGAGTCACCTTTTTTTTTTTTTTTTTATTGAACCAAAACTCACTGACTTGCGTAACACCTTCTTGAAACAATAATTACTGAGATCATTAACTTGAACACGTTTTGTTGATTTATTTTTATTATTTAATAAAGTTACAAATGTTTTGGATCCTTGAATATTTTGATAAGCGCATCAGAAGAGGACATGCTGGTTTCAGCCTCTTGGTGGTGTTCAGTTTGTCACCTGCTGCAGAGATCAACTCAAAACCTTCCGCGATCAACGTATTGAGCATCCCTGATCTAGAAGACCCTAGCAACAGGATGCAGACAGATCCACACATAAAAAAAATATGACATTTCCTCACACACAAATGTCTTATTCCATGGGCAAGCCTCTTGCAGCATGAAAAATAAATAACAGGCTTGTTAGAAATTGTGTTTGCTAAAGCTACTTAACTAAAATATTGAGTCAAACAAATTCACAACCTAACAATAATTTTGCCATGTGGCAAATCATAAGTTTTTTGTCATGCTAACAGACCCAAAATAGGTCAGCTAGCAGTTAGCAACGAACAGTTTTGTCCCGTATGAATACAAATATTTTATGTGTTGTGTCTCAGCCCTTGTGGTGCTTTTTCACACTGTAAATGAAGCAGGTATGCCCACTGTTGTCTTGAAATACAAGCTTCTATATTGGTTTCTGGATTTCTACATCTGACTCCGGGAGGGAGCTGTGGGGTCAGTGTCTCACTTTATCCTCACTAGATAAAGGTTCTGTGTGCCACAACATCAAAAATGATAAGGTCAAAAAAGTGTTGATAGTCATTCTTACAAAACTAAGTTACCACAGAAGTAGCTCATTAAACAGCTACTCAATAAGTTTGCAAGTTTAATTACATTTTGAAAGAATATGGAAGTACACACACTGTCGAACCATGTGAAGTAGTGTGAAAACATGCAGAACACTGTGCTTATGTGTGGGTGAGTGGAAATGTAGGAGCACAATCTACTAAAACAAGCATGTCTGAGCGTTATGTTGTGGGGGTTCTTATTAACTTACTATCTTTGGAATTCATAATAAAGAAGTAATGTATGACCACATCATAACAAAGATGTAATTTGCAGCTGAATGCATCTCCAGTGGTGGCAGAGTGCAAAAAACACCTTTAAAATAAAGTTGCTGGGTTCATTCAAGTTAATAACTCAGTCACCCGGAATATCCTCAGAAACTAAAGTTAAGTCTAATGTATTGTGATTCTTTATACCACTAGGCAAGAATATTCATTGTTTTAAGTACATAATGTTCCCTATATTGACTAATGTCGGAATGAAGGTTCACAGATCTGACTGACTTCATAGCAAATCTGCTACAACATCCGCTCAGTTATGATAACTGGAATCAAATACATGCTGTGTAATTGGGGATAAATTTAAAGTTTCTATTCGGTTCAGTGGTAGGAGTTCTGGAACAAAGATGGGTAAGCTCAGGAAATCCAGTTCAACATCAGATAAACTCAAATTGTAAGCGTCATGGACATTCCTTTCAGCAGTAAGAGTAGGGAATCCCCAAGGAGCTCTTGGTGACATCTCAGTTATAAAAGGGAATCCTTCAGAGAGCAATTTAGGCCTGTCCAGAGTGGTTCACAGAGATCCCAAAAGTAGACAAATCAAACATGGGTAGACAGAACTTGGTCCAGGGACATGTGAGGGTTGG
The DNA here is from genome assembly GCF_019740435.1 of Gambusia affinis. Lineage (NCBI taxonomy): Eukaryota > Metazoa > Chordata > Actinopteri > Cyprinodontiformes > Poeciliidae > Gambusia > Gambusia affinis. Next base: position 11,958,439 of record NC_057873.1, read on the forward strand.
TTTCATAGCAGTGGAGAAGAGATCAATACAAACAAGAGGCAGAAAAAAAAGAAAGAACAGATTGAGAGATGGAAACCAAGAAGTAGATGCAGGGATAGAATCCAGACGGGTGAGAGGCAAAAATCGAAAAGGCAAAAACAAGATCATAAATAGGAAATCGTGACCATGCATCAAAAGGAAGGCTGTATATACCCACACTGTGGCTTTTGATAATCTGTCTGAGTGGAAGGAGCTTAAACAGCAAAAGGTGCAGGTGAGTGGCATTAACAAGACTGGCAGCCACAGAAGGGCTGAATAAACTTTATTGCTTGGTGAGCGAGCAGGGAAACAGAATGGCAGATCATTACACATTGTCTCCAGTTTTAGGTCTTAAGAAAAGAAAATCTTAAGAGGACTAGCAGATACAAACAAAGTGTCTCTAAAGGTGTTGATGCAGAGCACCAGACCTAACAGGAAATTCAGGTGGCTAAATTAAAGGAAGCTTGTGCAGCATGTAAAAAATTCACATTGCTACATTCATCCTATTAAAACAACAGATTGCATACAAAGTGTGGTTGAGTTGTGTTTGCATATTTGGAGGAAAGGATGTTGTCATTCAAGCCAAAAGGCAAACAGAGCCCAACTCAGTTTCTTGATGCAAAGTCTCTAATTGCTTGTAGGCATTTTTACAAAAATAACAATATTACCACTGAAAGCTTTTGAAAAGACAATTGCAGTTTGAAAGTGTTTTCTGATTCCTGAAAGAAAGTTGACCAGCCAAGGAACATTTATGCCAGAAAAGAACTGAATCAATAAACAAAATAGAAATAATGAAATAATAAAACAAACAAGTTTTAATTAGATAGATAGATAGATAGATAGATAGATAGATAGATAGATAGATAGATAGATAGATAGATAGATAGATAGATAGATAGATAGATAGATAGATAGATAGATAGATAGATAGATAGATAGATAGATAGATAGATAGATAGATAGATAGATAGATAGATAGATAGATAGATAGATAGATAGATAGATAGATAGATAGATAGATAGATAGATAGATAGATAGATAGATAGATAGATAGATAGATAGATAGATAGATAGATAGATAGATAGATAGATAGATAGATAGATAGATAGATAGATAGATAGATAGATAGATAGATAGATAGATAGATAGATAGATAGATAGATAGATAGATAGATAGATAGATAGATAGATAGATAGATAGATAGATAGATAGATAGATAGAAAGAAAGAAAGAAAGAAAGAAAGAAAGAAAGAAAGAAAGAAAGAAAGAAAGAAAGAAAGAAAGAAAGAAAGAAAGAAAGATTTTTTTGATTTTTAACAACACATTTATTTCTCAATAAAAATACATTTTCACAGACATTAGTTCATTTCTCACGCAAACATTGAATTGAAAACTAGCTTTCTGTCAACCACAGAACATACAACATTATTAAAACACCACAAAGATAAAAAATCAATTAAGTTATTCATCATTGAAAAAAACATAAATTCTGCTTTTACTCTATGTTTCACCATCAGAATAAACATTCTCTCGACTTTTTCTCCCAAAACACCATTTAATTTATTCTTCCTATTAATATAAATGGAAAATTTTGCCTGTCCAATAAGAAAATTTAACAACTTCCACTTACTCGATTCCTTTTTTGTATAACCTGCACCAAATATAAATGCTACTTTAGACCAATAAACACCACATTTTTTAAAAACATCTTCTAATAACAAAAACAATGGTGAAAGTCGTTTACACTCAAGAAACATGTGAAAAATAGTTTCTACTTCTTCACAAAATGGACATAATTCACTTACATCTTTTCTAAATTTAACCACAAAACTGTTCACACTCACCGCACCGTGCAAAATTCTCCACTGGAGGTCACTTACCCTCTTTCTCAAAGGGGGCTTATAAAAAACTCTCCATATTGGTTTCTGATTATCCCCGACTTTAAACCTTTCTCTCCAAACAGTATCAGTTCTTCCACTTAGTTGCTTCTTATTCAACCCTTGAACAACCAGTTTATACAAACATTTTCCCACCAACATACAAAAATTAAAATCCTTTTGAGTAATCAAAAGATGGCCCTTCAATTCTGAGAAATCAATATACATTCCCATTTCTGGAAATGGATCTGTAGAATCCGAGAGTTCTTCTCCATTACAAAAGTCCACCAGCATCTTCTTTTCCTCCAAAGTCAATTTTCCAAGCCAGAGATCTAAAATAGTCCTCATGACTCTAATCGATTTTAATCCAAGTAAACAAGCTGTCGCCTCCGTGTTTTGTAGTCCTGGTCCAGCCGTCTCCACAATTTGTCTTAATTTTAGAACTTTTTTCTGCAACAATCTTCTTGATAATCCAACTCCATCTTCTAAGGCCAAACGTGCTTCGAAAATTAAAGGTTCTTCCAGAAGCCAAAACAAAGAAGCAGTTGGTTCCAGTCTTTTCCACTCAAAAATTGTCCATGCTTTAAACAAACTTTTATAAAACATTGGCATTTCATACATTAATAACATTTTGCAATTTAACAAAAACAAAGAAACATCTAGACCAAGACTTCCTATTCTTTTCAGAATAATACTTGTCATTGGCTTCCACACAATATCCTCCTCTCTCCCCATTAGATATTTCTGAATAAACTGTAACCTAAACGCAGCAGTTCTGCTCTCTAGATGAACCAATCCCTGTCCACTTTCTTCTTTAGGTAAAAAAAGCACAGCCTGGGATACCCAATGTTTATCATCCCAAAAAAACTTAACCATACAAGCTTGAATTCTATTTAGTAGTCCAACAGGTGGTTCTAAACAAGCTATCTTGTGCCACAATAAGGAAGCAATTAAGTTATTTATAATGAGCACTCTCCCTCTATAAGACAACTGCGGTAGCAACCATCTCCATTTTTCTAATCTTCCTTCCACTTTCTCCAACACTCCCTCCCAGTTCTTTTTTTCTGTGTCTTCATCTCCCAAATATACCCCAAGATATTTCAACCCCCCCCTTTTCCATTTTAAACTACCTGGAAGCTGAGGAAGCCCACTACTCCAGCTTCCTATTGCCAGAGCTTCACTTTTAGCCCAATTGACACGAGCAGCTGACAATTTGCAAAACAACTCAACAAATTTACCTAAATTATTCACTTCATCTTGGTTTTTAACAAAAATAATGACATCATCAGCATACGCTGATAAATTAAACGATACATTAAAACTTGGAAAAACCAAACCTTCAATTTTTGACCTGATTTTCTTTAACAGTGGTTCAATAGAAAGAGCATATAACATTCCAGACAATGAACAACCTTGTCGAACACCTCTCGTGACTTTAAAAGGTTTACACAAACCGCCATTAATTTTCAGTACACTCTCAATGTTCTCATATAGAACCATAATCTTGGCAATAAATCCAGAACCGAGGCCAAACCTTTCCAACACCTTCCACAGGTATCGGTGCTCGACTCTGTCAAAAGCCTTTTCTTGGTCTAAAGAAACTAAACCAATGTTGCATCCCAATGATCTAGAGACGTCCAAAATATCTCTAATAAGAGAAATATTATCAATCATCGATCTGCCAGGAACACAGTAAGTTTGTGTTTGATGAATAACCTGCTCCATCACCTTCTTTAGTCTGTTTGCCAGAACCTTTGACAGCAGTTTATAGTCTGTACACAACAGAGAAACCGGTCGCCAGTTCTTAATTTCTTGAAGATCACCTTTCTTTGGTAGCAATGTGAGAACTGCTCTCCTGCAGCTTTGAGGTAGAAATCCTTCAGCAAAACTCTCCTCAAAACCTCCAAAAGGTCAACACAGAGGTCAGACCAGAACGCTCTGTAAAATTCACTGGGAAGTCCATCGATACCGGGTGCTTTCCCTCCTTCCATACTTTGCAAAGCAGCGTTAATCTCCTCCAAAGTCATGGGTTCTCCCAACTCCTTGGCAAAATCCTCGGAGACTCTTGGAAGATCACTGCAGAAGTCGTTGAAACTGTCTTCATCCTCGATGTATTCAGAGCTGTACAGATCTGCATAGAAATCTGCTGCTCTCCTCCTGATGTCACCGTCTGCAGTCAAAAGAGCACCTGCAGTTGATTTCAAACCGTGTATAAACTTGCATTGTCCTTGTTTTTTTTCCAACGAGAAGAAAAAACTTTGTTGGCATCCATTAAAGCAACTTTCTGAAATCGGCATCGAACCAGCGCTCCCTGTGTTTTTGAGCCCAGCAAATCAGCCAACTCGGCTTTTTTCGTCTTGAGGTTCTCAAAATGACCTCGATCTCCTGTGGATTGTGCAGAAGTCTGCAACTCCACAATTTCAATCTCTAGATCTTTAATAGACTTGGTTAAACTAGATGAAACATTGACAGTGTACTGTTGACATAATTCTTTAATTTCAATTTTCCCCCGATCCCACCACTGCCCTATACACGCAAAATCTTCTTTTCTAGTTTTGTGCATTTTCCAGAAAGCAATGAATGTTTCTTTAAAATTAGTATCCAATAGCAAAGCAGTGTTAAAATGCCAATAAGCAGATTTATGTTTGATGTTTGCAATAAACGCACTACAAGAAACCAAAGCATGATCTGAAAAACTTACAGGATGGATACTACAGTCTTGAAAAATTCCGAAATTATGTCTAAAACTATATATTCTATCCAACCTAGCTGCAGAAATGGAAATATCTGTATTTCTAGCCCATGTATATTGTATTTTTTGAGTGTGCATCTCTCTCCAAATATCAACCAATGAAAATAAATCAATCAAATGTTTCAAGAAAGTTGCTGAAGCTGGATGAGGTTCAAAATGATTTCTATCCAACTGATCATTTTCTGTACAGTTAAAATCCCCACCCAAAAAAAGAAAATCATCTGTGTCACACTTACACAAAACATTCTCAAGTTCATGTAACAAACGAATCCTCTCAACTCTTGTATTGGGGGCATAAATGTTAACAAACACAATACTAAAACACTCATATTTTGCTTTCACCACCATTAATCTACCCTTAATAACTTCTTCACACTGATAAGATACAGGTAGAAAATTTTTCAAAACAGAATTGCAACTCCCCACAGGTCTGATTTAAATGACTCAGAATTATTTCTCCTCCCCACTCTCTCCTCCAATTGATCTCATTTGAACAATCACTGTGTGTTTCTTGTACCATTAACACATTTATATGTTTTAAATTCATTAGTTCAAACACACTGATTCTCTTCTTCACATCTCTGGCTCCATTCAGATTTAATGTAGAAACTCTGAACTGGCTCATAACCAAAGATGAAAGCAAAAACACAAAAAGAAAAACCAGACATTTAAACTTCCAATTCATCATCGTTGAATTCCTGCTTAAGTTTTCCGATTAATTTTTTCAACCTGTAAACTTCTTTATCATTATATCCCCCTTTTCTTTTGTTGTTCAACTGAGATCTCACATGAGTGAAAAAAAGTTTCTTGTCAGGAAAAAAATCTTCTACTTTTACATTTTTCATATTCTTAGTGATTTTTAAAAAATTTTTAACATTCAACACACCATAACCTTTCCTTTTTTGACTTTGACCTATGGAATTGCAAGATGAGGCCAAACTATCTTCAGTCCAGCCTTCATCTTCACCTTCCTCTTCCTCATCCATAATACTTTCTGACTCTGGAACTTTTCCTGAACATTCCAATTCCGTATCTTCTTCATCATTATCAATTTGAGAACCAATAATACTTTCAGAAAATTTCCTCTTTTGAGAAAATTTCAAAACATCTTCCTCTGGCGTTTGACTGCATCCCTCATCTTCTATTTCCTCAATATCTGTTTTCCTCTGGAAAGCTTCTAGTAAACTCTGACTCTGTCCCTCCTCACTGTTATCTTCCTGCCTTTCTTGTGAAACATTCACCGTTTGATTTTTCGAGATTTGCTCTCCGTTCTCTACCACACTTAGCTTTTGCACTTCTTTTTCATTCTGAACATTTTTAGACGTTTCAGACGTTTGTCCTTCTGTTTCTATTGTCACTGCGCTCCTTGAGTCTGGAACTTCAGCTTGACCAATCAGATTTTCGTTTTCTTTATTTTGAGTTTGCGCTGAATTAACAGAAGAAGGTTTTTTTCCAGGACACATTCGAACCAGGTGACCAACTTCCCCGCAACCAAAACACACCACAGTGCCCGAGTTTACATAAATGGCATAATCAAAATCATCCACTCGCACATTAAGCACCAAGTTAAGATCTTCATTTTTTTTATTCAAAATCATGAGGACTTGTCTTCTGTGTGAAACTACGTGTTTTAGCTGCGGTACCTTGCAGCCCGACGGCATTTTCCTAATCGCGGAAATAATTTTCCCATGCCTCGACAACTCCCTCACCAACAATTCATCACTGATGAACGGTGGTATGTTCGCAATCGTGACTTTTTTAGCAGGAGTACTCAAAGGAGAAACAGACAAAAACACATCATTCACCACAATGCCTTTTTCAATCACCTTGTTTGCCTTCTCCACGCTGTCAACAAAAATAACCACCGCGCTGTTCATCCGAGCAGCAGATTTAATGCTACAACAACCTACAACTTCTCCCACCGCCAAGCTACATTCCTCTACCGTCATAGTAGGATCATTGGGTATGATTTTCAAACCATGTTGTCTAGTAAGTTTGGTCAAGTCCATTTCCGGCATTTTGCGCCAAAAGGCAAAATGCCGGTGTAACACACAGATATATAACCAATTACACTTAATCCAACTTCACAACCACAATATCTAAAGAATAATATCCACAAAAAAAAAACCTCATAAAGAGGGAAAAAACAAAGTTAGAAAACTTCAATCTCTCAGTCCGCTCACCACACGCTCCTCCACCAACCCCCAGCATGCAGTGCGAAAGAAAGAAAGAAAGAAAGAAAGAAAGAAAGAAAGAAAGAAAGAAAGAAAGAAAGAAAGAAAGAAAGAAAGAAAGAAAGAAAGAAAGAAAGAAAGAAAGAAAGAAAGAAAGAAAGAAAGAAAGAAAGAAAGAAACTGGCTTATTTCCAGTTGAACTTTCAGGTATTTTGTTCTATAGATTGTAATAACTGTTTTACATATGTTGTAAATCTAAAACAGTTAATTTTTAAATACCCCTGCATACATAAAGGTGAAATATAATTAAAAAAACAACAACAGTATGATAAAAGGCTGATTCACACACAGGCACATGTTATATACGTAGATATTTTTGTATTGATTAAATGTTCTTTTGGACAGGCAAGATGAATTAGCTAAAGGTGGTGGAGGGGAGAAGATGTAATTTTCTTTTGCTCAGTTGTAAAAGCACTGAAATCTTTCAAACTCCTATTTGAGTCCTTTTACTTAAAATTCGACTGAAATAGGAATCAAGCAGCATGGAGGGAGGCAGATGAAGGATCTAAAAAACCAACAAATGCTTCACTGAAGCTGGACTTTTGACAGCATGACATCCAAAAATAGTAAAGAAGAACAATATGAATGAGTTACAGAGAAAAAAATAAGAGGGTATTTCAACAGGAATACTAGTCTCTACAAATCTAATATAGTATAGTCTAGACTTGGCACTTCAGAGATGTCAAATACGTATAAAACAATATGTCTCCATTCTTCTATTTAAATTAGCTATTACCAACAATGTCTGGTCAGATGTTGATGGTGCCAAATGATCCTGTTGACCTCTACGCCCCCTACCCCACCCTGCAACATAATTGCCAAGTCTTGACTGGTCCGAGGCAATAAAAAGGTTGGGGACCACTGGTTTACAGAGTTTTGTACAAGCTTCTATGATTTTGCTTGGAAAAGAAAATTTTCAGCATATTTTGAGACTCTCTTACAAAAAGCTCTGCATCAGTGTGTTCTCAAGTTATGCTCACTTTCTGTTCAAGTGAAAATAAATAAATAAATAAATAAATAAATAAAACACCTTTCAGCAGAAAATGTGTGTTCAGAATGGATCATATAAAAAGAGCAATCCATTATATATTGCCTCATTGTAATGTGAAAATCAAGAATGTGTCCTTGCCTAAACATTTCTGAAAAGTACAAGCCTAATTTAAATTAGTAAAAAATACCCACTTTTAGGTTTTCATATTAATAAAGTTTTCAAAATATGTTTTATTATAATAGTACAATTTTTTCTTTTCAGCCTTCTGCTCAAATAATATAATCCAGGCTTTCAGATAGAATTCATTCTGGGTCTTGGAAGGTGAAATAACTGCTCCAGTTACATACGTTTTCGTCATCCTCTAAGTCAGCACTCTGTAGGAAAAAGATGCAATGAAAGTCACAGCTCAAGAGTTTCAGTGACACACGTATCATATCATCATCCCAGTTATGGTAATTTCCCCTTTCAGCAGCAAACAGGGCAAAATCTGAACCCACTTAATGTGCAACCTGCTCTAAATTAGACTGGCAGGTAAATTTGATCATCAGCAGCAATGAAATCATGGCTTATTTGCTCATTTGGCTCCAACTGAGACGCTGGCGAATTAGGAATGCACAGACGCTTCTGTAACTGCTTTTATCAATCATTATTTGGCTTTGCTGGAAATCAGAGGCCTGTCCATATGGGCCATGTCTGTGGTCACTATCTTTCAGCAGTCAGAATTTGGCTTTGTCTTGCTCCGCAGATGTTTTCTGCTTGTGCTTGCTGCTTTTGCTGATTGCATTACACTGTGGAGTGTAAGCCTCTGTAGGCATGACAGTGTTTTTCTGAGACATAGATAGGAAGGCCTAATGACATGGAGACACAGAGTCTATCTGTGTCTTTCTCCCACACTCACAGCCATTATTAGTATTATGAGCCCATCTGGTTAGCTCTCTGCCAGCAGCAGACTTGTGAAGCCTCTTTCAACACTGTTTATGGTGTGAAACAAGAACCAACTACATGGGAGCACCGTGACACAGCTTCACTCATTCTATAACTTCTTGGATCATAAGTCTTATAACTAGTCATGCTAAACACAAATAGATTAATTGCTAACAAGCAGCAATTAAATGAGAGTACCAAATGAATGTGAGGAATCTACGACTCGATTTCAAGATTCTACGAGTTGCCTGATATCAGTAATTAGCACAAACACAAAATTCTGACATTCACTACACAGTCGTTAAGATTTGGCATTTAAATACGTTTTGAGTGACCACATGGATCCAGATCTCACTAATTGTGCAACATTCAGATAAGACTGCCAGAAGAAACTATTATGAAAGTTTCCATCCTATATTGTTTTATACATATAATGCAATTATTTATCAGCAGGATGTTTATGATGCACACAGAAAAAGGGAGGGATGGGAAGAGCAACCGAGAGGGAGTTTTATTCATCAATTACAATACTAATAATTAATTAAGGACATTTTGCGCATTGAAAGTGAATAATATTATTAAAACAAGTTCCAACCTGTATGCTACATCCACAACTGTGCCACATATTCACTCAGTAGCTGATTATTTCCTTGTTGACAAATTTTACTTTCCTCTCTTCACGCAGGAAGACTTCAATGACTGTCATAGAGCTGATCTCTTCGTCTCTTTTCTATTGACAAATCCTCTTATGTTTGACAGCTGGAGAAAAACTCAGACTTCTCCAAATGTTCTCAAAAGTTTCACAGACCCATCGTGGCTTGATGTCACCAAGTCAGTTGCTAACTTGGTCAAATAAATCAAGATGCCAAGCTCTCTGTTGCTCCAAAAACAGAGTTGACTACTTGCAAATGGCAGGCATTCCTAGCAATATAATTTGCAATGCTCCTCAGAGGGAGTAAGCCAGTGGTCTGAAAGTGGTGGACAAACACAGACAGACTGGCGTCTTGTTCCGATGTTCAGTTCCTCTGAAAAAGTCAGCCTTGAAATGGATTTTTTATTATTCGTGAGACCAAATCAGTTTCTCCTTCTCAGTAAGTCATCATGGGGTTAAAATAAAAACAAATTCACAAGTATTCATGTGTGCAGCATAGATAATTGATTTTTTTATTGGTATTAATATTCTAATTTTATAAAAGATAAAGTTAATTTTACACATATATTAAGTATACTCAACAAATAACAGTAATGAATGATTGATATATCTCATATTGCGCGAAAAGAATCCATCATATTTCACATTTTAATTAAGGAAACAAAACTAACTTTTAAATGAAAATGTGGCACGGTGGTGGCAGGAGGGAAAATAATACCACAGGATTTGACTCCTGGCCTGTCGACCTTTGCCCCATCTATTCTCCCTCTCTCATAGCCCACTTCCTTGTCTGAGCACTGTTAAGTAAAGCCCACTATATAACATGATTGTACCCCAAATGACATTCTGACTGCAGTTTTGTATAACTACAGAAAACAAAAGATTTATCAAATGTAATGTCAATCAGCCCTTCAAAAAAAAAAAAGGAAATCTACCACAAACCTGTAATCAAAACATGTCTGGCTTGAACCAGGTGTTGAAACTCAAATGCTCTCTCTAGGCTAAAGATTCTCTTTCAGAAATAATATGAATTTATGACCAAACCTTATGTTTCCCCTACTGTCTGAATGTGAAGGGAATATGTGAACACAGTCTGGAAATGCAGCCGAAACATTCCATTACAAAGAGAATTTATTGTAAATGAAACAGCAAGGCCACTGTGCCCTGCTCTTGCCTTTGGGAGGTAGATTTGTCATTTTGTCACAAAGCCTCAATAACACAAAGATCCATTCAAGTAATAGGAATAGGCCTCCTAGGTGAGATCCAAACTGGACGTTTGCTAGCTATACCTATTCAAAAAAAAAGATCTACCAGCAGCTGGATACAGAATATTTGTCAGTTTATTCACCTGCCATTGCAGTGGAGTAAAAAGCACAAGAAAATAAATGGGTCTTATGGAAAAAAGTTAAGTCTACAGAAAAAACTGAGAAATATGCAGAGATTCATCCTCCTGAGAGAGTTACAGTGTCTTTCTTCCAATACGCACTATTGCATTCATTCATGCTTCACCATATCTTGAATTACCTGAAATCTAGTTATCTTTACCATCAAGTGGTTTAGTTTTTAGTATTTTGCTTTGAGCTGTGATGAAGATTCTCCTTTGGGAAAAGTTGTGTATTTACCTTGAACGTATATTGTTCAATAAAAGAATGGGATCGTTTTTGCTTATTCTATTTTCTATTAGCTTTTCATTTTAAAAAAGTTTAACATCTCCAGAGAAATTCTTTTAGAGAAAAAAAAAAAAAGAATTATTGAAGGACCACAACAATTCTTGGACTTTAAAATTTAATACATCCTTCAGAGCACTTATTCTGAAATCTCAATGGTTTATAGACATTTAGATTTTACCGTAAATTTATTTGACATATTACAGCCAAGTAGAGTATATTATGTTTCTGCTACTGGGATAAAATGCCTACCCTGGAGCACTTCTGGGACTGAACTTTCATGGTTGCTTCAATATGCAATTCATGCTGAGAGTTATTGTGCAGAGGTCATCATTTTTTTTCTTCATCAAAATACCGAACAGGCTTTCAAAAATGAATTTCATTCCATCGTTTCTGGCAGAGGAAGGCTTCACTTGTCACAATGACTGCTTGGCAGCTTCTCTGCCATTAATGCCTCAGAGACATTCACAGGTTCCTCAATATGAGGATAAAGGATAAAGATCAGTGAAAAGTGATAACCCAACATAAACCGAACAAATCGTAAACTTTAATTTTTTTATATTTACTAATATTTTGTTCCTCTGACTTTCTAGAAACTTGTTCTTAGAAAGCAGCTATAATGTTTCAATAAGAGATGCAGATTTAGATTTTAATTTTGTTGCACATCTAACTACAAACTTTTTTGTATGCATAAATCTTTCATGATATTTTGGAATCTTTATTCTCATTTGCTAAAGTTTCTGATGCAATAAAGGATTGTAGCCTTTTAGATATCTGAGATTTCTTGTCTCATTTGTACTTTTTACTTACTCTTAAAGGGAAAGTACTATGTAAGAAGAACTTTTTTCAACTTTCTGTCATGGTATAATGTTATTCCCTCATCAAAAATACACATGCAGGTTTGCCTTAATTCTGCTATGCATGTTTGAGAAATGCTTGAATCTCCCATGGCAGCCATTACCTGGTGCCTAAATGCTTGCTCTAGCAAAGAGCCACCTATGCCTTTAAAGCTTCTCCTTGGAGCTGTGGTCTCCACCCAAGCTTCCATAACATGAGAAAAAGGAGTACATTGCAGTAGCATAACATGGAAAAAGTTGGACTACAGAATGAAATTAATGATGTTTCAGTTATTAATTATAAACGTCAAAAGCAACTTACAATTTCAAGGTTTGACATTACTGCATTTTTATGGAAGTTTGTTCCAGGTTAGTGGAGCATAAAAACTGCCTTTTTTATGTTTGGTTCTGATTAGGAGAAAAAATATCGCTAAGCCAATTTGTTTGTTCTTTTGGACTATTTGCAGGCTTACATGGTTGCTTGCATTCTGTTTTGAGTACTTTTTTCAATTTTCTGGTCTCCGTTTCTCTCCTGCCATTCTTTGATTCCATTAGAGTTTCTTATGCAGGAGCTCTAACTCAGTCAGCCTCCAACTTGTAACATATTCCACTTCTGTAGTCACCTCTATACATTTCATTTTGGTTACCTTGTTAGTTCCTCTTGTTGTTCAAACTATGTTGGTTCCAGATTACTCTCCCTAAAAGTGATAGATTTTGGATTTCTGTTTTTATTACAAGCCTTTCACAGAAATATATGCTTGGCTGGTGTTAGCTTCTTTCCTCAGTTTGATATGATTGACTGACAATATGTTTTTCAATTTTCTTCTTTGGAGTTCCACTTATTTCTGGAAATTATCCTCTTTCCCAAACTAAGAGCTTTACGTTCGATATTAATAACTAATATTACAGTATAGTACAGCTGTTAAAGAAAGCCTCGGCCGATCACACTGTAATAAATTGTGGATCCAGACTGATTTGTTGATACAAGAGGGAATTCAAGCTTTTTGGTAATCGCAGGTTTAAGCTTTCACAGGCCCTTCAAGTATCATTTTTTGCTGAAATATTGATGTTTAGCTGAGAAAACAGGGCTGCAAATTAACAACTGTTTCTTGGCAAAAGTGTAGTCTATTATTATCCGCTAATGTCGCAGTGTGTTCCACAGATTTGAACAATTTCAGACCAAGATTTTTCAAATAACTAAATTAACTAAGACATCACCTCATAGCTCTCAACACTCAAAGGATTTCTTAACTTCCCTTGGAACCAGCTGTAATATGATGTAGTTGTACTACAGGGGAGGACAGTATCAGATAAATTCATGTAAAAAACGTTTAGAGACATAGTTCCTTTAAATCAAGGCTTAAAATCCAACTCTTCAGAGTTGCCTTTGATCAACAGTAAGTGACTCATTGATCCACATATTTGGTGTGTATTTGCTTAACAATTTTGATGTTATTTGATAACTAAGCTAATTTTTATTGCTTGATTCATAATTTATGACTGTATCAAATATATTTTTATGATGTAAAACACTTTGTACTGCCTCGTTGCTGAAATATGCTATGCATGAACTTTGATTTGACTTGGAACTTCCCTTAAAAAAAAATTAAATAAATAAAAAAAATCCATCAGTCATCCCTTTAAGTTTGGATCCTTAATGCTGCTATTGAATAAACTGATGAGGGAAAAAAATGAAGGTGATACAGAGAACTTAGCATTACAGCAAGTTTTATGTTCCCCACTCCCTAAACTCTAAGAGAACGATCACATTTACATTGCACATAAGCAAGTTTATGTCGTGTGGTTTTATGGTGCCGATGCACAGCAAAATAGGGATTCTGACACACGCGCACACCCACACAAAATTATAGACCATTCACAGCTCCATCTCTTAAACTCCATAGTTATTCTGTTCAAGGCGGGAAGTCGTGAGGGAGATGGAGAGAAAGAGCTTCAGAACTCTTCTGAAATGGTCTAATCACACGAGGGAAGAGAACAACTCAGAAGGAGCGCTGCAACTGGAGAGAGCGAAGAATGGAATAAGGTAGAGAGGGTTCAAAACGGTGGCAGTGGAGAGGCTGATCATGAGGATGGAAAGATATGGCTCAATAGTAAAAACAGCAGGGGCGAAAAGAGTGGGGAAAAAAAAAAAGAGTCTGTGTGGGAAGTTTAAAACTAGATTATCCCTAGTCAGGGTTTCGGGTAAAATGGGGTAATTAGTTCTTGTGGGTGAGGCATGAGGAGGGTAATCCTTTTAGCCACTGCATCGCATGTTATTGGACTCCATCACAGCTGTGGTGCGTTGCATTTAATATTCAGCGGCAATAAACACTTTCCAGATAGCTGTGATTCAGAGGCTTACATTTAAATTGCCTCTAATGAGTCCTATTCACATTTCATTTAGCCTCCTCTCCTGAGGGATTTGGTGAATTCAATAGGTAGCTATAAATCTGTACTTACCTCTGTGCATAGTGGCCTCCAGCTGGTTAGATAGATGATAGATAAAGTACAGGCAGAACCACTGTGCTTTAACTCAAACTGTGACGGTAAAATACTACCCTTTTTCATTTGGCTGGGTGCTAGTTTGATGTAAAGCTCGATAAAGAGACATACTTCTGAAATGTTGAGAAAGTTAGTCAATAATGACATCCCTGCTGATCTTAACTAGACAAAAACTTTGATTAAAAAAAAGTTTAAATGGTAGGAATTTTAGTATCACATTAACCTGATAAAAGTTTTACCAACAGCCTGAGACAAATATATGATTATATGCAAGTATCTATTTCCCCATTGGGGTATTTATTATTTGGATAGTTGGTGGAATTGGTTTTTGCACAGCAACTGTATGATGACAGTAAATAACAAAAATAAGAATAATCTGTTAAGCAAATAATCAATGAACGTTCACCTTAACTTTAAAGGTGTGTTTTTACTTTGGATTTAAAGAAACTCAGTGTTTCAGCTGTTTTGCAGTGTTCTAGAAGTTTGATCTAGATGACTCACAACTCGCATAAATACTCGCATCAGTATTTTATTTTCCTCTTTTTTTTCCATGACAGTCTATAAAATGTTTGTGCAAACTTTGACAAGGCTGTGTTGTTTTGTTTTTACATAGTGTTTCTAAAGCTTATAGTTTGACCTCTGCAGATTTCCTCTCCTTGAACTTCTTGATTCTTCCAAATAGACCAAAATGCTCTATGTTCTGTCCTAGCTAAAAAAAAAAAAAGAACCTATCAGAACAAAAAACCAGGACGCGTCTCAGTTTAATCTCTTCTCATTTGATCCATCTAATGGAAGCATTACTTTATCATTAAACTTTCATCTCAAAGTTCACAGTAAGTATTAGAGTGAATGAATCCCTTTGCAATTAGGATGGGCTAACCTTCACAAAATGTCCTGTGCAAAGATTCCCAGATTGCATTGTAAAAATTTAAAGAGCAAACTGTGTACACTTTGATGACCACGTCTCAACTCATGCTGCTGTGATTCTGACCTTGAAAATGTGGGAGAGGTTCCTGAGGGATGACAGTGATTTCTAAGCACATTTGTTCCCTGTTGCATAGAAAGCTCAGCGTCTTTTGAAAACTGATGCTGACATCACATTAAGCAAGAATGGGAAGTAAATAAAACTTCCTTTATCTAAAATCCAGAAGGGCTCAAACATTTTGTTCCTAGGCAGGATCCTGAGCTTTTAAATCAATCTTGGATACCTCTTATCTGTATTCAAGTCTTATGTGGGCCTCTCTGAAAAACTAGATGTGATTTTATCATGCAGTCTTTTCTCTTTTTTGACTTGCCAATATCATCTAGTTTTATTTGGATGAACAATTACTTAGAATCAGGCTTAGAGGATGATCTTTGAAGTAAGCTTTAATGATGTAGTTTGTTTGATATTATGAGTCAACTCAACATTTTTGCTTTACAGGGGAGAGAGTCATGAATTGTGTAGCTATTCTGTGACATCACTGAGTTACATCTAATGGAAAGTAATTACAGGAGATAATGCTGAAATAGAGTCCCTAACCCACCCATTGTGTACACAGTTCAGGTCTCATCAATAAAACAGGCACCCATCCCCACGTACGATGTACATGAAACTACACTGATACAAAAACAAGACTTCACCCACTGATAGTCTCCTTATCGTGATCAGTGCAAGTACATGACCTCTATTAGCAAAGCAGTCTGGAGCATTCTGTGTGATTAAAAAGGTGAATCCTGGAATTCCCACATACTGATCTGTAAGCAGGAATACATTCAAGAAATAAAAATACAGGAACTGAGAACAATGAGGGATACATTTTGACTATTACACACGACCATTTTTGATCTGCATATTGGCTTGCATTTCTGGCTCTGTGGGTTTTTTTCTTAAGCCCACAAGGTCTTTGCAGATCTGTCATGTTATAATTATCAGAAATCCTTGTAACCCAGTACAAAACATAGTTATTTGTACTGAGTGAAGTTTATATGAAGATTGTTAATTTGCACTGGGTTAAAATGTTGTCTTAAATGCCTTAGATTTGTTATAAATGCATTTAAAAATAAACTGTAAAAATGTTTAAAAATGTTCATATAAGAAGAAACTTTTCCTCATGATTGTAAGAGGAAGTGGTGTTGAGCAAACAAATTTTCTAGTCTGTGATTGGTCAAGAGCCAGGAAATGTAAAGACAGTAGAATGGAAACAGGGAATAACCTTAACATAGTTCTTGACATAGAATACATCATTCACAACTGATTTTTCTCCATGGGCATAGACATTTTTTAATATTATACATAGAGTCAAAAGAGCTCAATGTAAAGAATAATTATCATCTAGATGTTTTCTATAATTCCACAGTCAAAACACAGGGATGTCAGTAAAGATGAGACCCAACTGTAACCTGTGTTCTGGCAAAAGGCTCACTACAAATAAGCTCATTAAATCCAATAGATGCTTGATTCAAATAACAGATGGGAACAGAAGTTTTAGAGATAAGCAGGTGCAAGAGTAACCATGGTAACTTGAAAACCATGTATGAAACTAGATTAAAAAAATACTATCATAAGTAATAGTTATATTTAAAAATTTAAACAGTTGTAATTTTTTCTTTGTAATAATCAGGTGATTAAAACATAACTGAGGCTGATCTTATTGAAAAAACTGTACTATTTTAGTAGGACTCATCATGCAGGACACTGTCCATAAATTGAACTAATGTGCTAATTTTCCAAATATATTTTCTGACTTCATGTTTTGATAATACGAGTTTTTAATTGCCGTAAAATGATGATAAGCAGAAGGTAGACATGCATTGTGTCATGTGATTATTTCCGTCAGATTTTCCATTCACACCAATGTTGAATGCAGTGTGGAACAAAGAAATTTTTGAATACGGCACAAATAGGGACATATCCCAAGCCTATAATACTTGATTGTTTCCAGAGTGCAGCTAAGGAGGAATTAACTGTGTTGCAGAAAAGGAAATCACACTAGGGGAGGTTTTTTGTTGTTTAAAAATATATTAAGGGAATATATTATAACTAATGGGATATTTGAAATCCGTAGGAGTCAGAACTAATAATTTAATATTTCCATTTTGCAAAACAAGATAGTTTGAGTGACTCTTGAAAGGCAAAATTAGATTTTTTTTTCTCGTGATTCTACACTACCATGATATATGTGATGAAAAGATTTTTGTCATAAAGCCAAAGTAATGTAGAATTTAAATCAGTCTGTTTTTTTTCCATAAGACATTGGTCAGGAAACCTGGGGAGAAGCTTTCATTAGCACCATAGGGCTACACAATTAATTTGTATTAAAGAAACCTTAAAGCTACAAGGCCTCGTTTTTCTCACAAGAACAACCATATGCTACAATTTCACAACACAAAGACAGTTACTCAAAAGGCATCTGGTAACCTTTGTTTTCAGGAAGAAAGTCTTATTCATTCCCATCTCATTATTATTGCATTAGGGTGTCACTGCTGCAAGACAGAAATAAATTGTGACTGATTAAACGGTGATAATTTCCCAGCGCACCGCTTACCTGCTGCAGGGATGAAATGTTTGACAACGGTAGCGTAAAATTGAACGAACAATGAATGCCGCAGGCATCTGGTTGAATGCACCTATTCAGGTCTGTCAAAGTTAACTGATGAGTTCAGATTTATCTGTGACAGACTGCGTGAGGTTTGTTATTCAAGAAGAAAATAAACTATGAAATAAACAACTAACAAGAAAGATAAAAAAAATAAATATTATTTGCCACTTGCCAAATTGGAATACATATTAAAATATGTTGTATAAAAAAAGTTATTGACTATGCAAAGTTTTTTTGAATGTGGCGAAATCACTGTCCTATTTATCAAAGTGAGGAAGTAAACTTTGGTTTCGCTCCCCCCATTTGTATCGTTTCATTGTACATTTTTCTTTAACAAACTAAAGAGGTAATTACTAAATTTGAGTCCTACCCTGCTCCACCTTTAAGTTTGTTTAATCCAGGTTATGGTCTGTGCTTCATTTCCAAACAAAGGGGTTTTTCTTCACCCAGGAATGAATCATGTGTGTGCTTCTGTGTGTTTCCATTGTTTTCATAGTAAGTCTTCACACCCGTCATCTCATATTGATCAACAATTGTAATGTCTACCCAAGTCAGTAGATTAGAACAAAGTCATCAAAAATCAAAAGAACAACGTCATTGTTGGTGCTGGAAAAGTTTAACAGCAGCACCCTCACTTTTAAAAACAGAGCCATTTCTCAACTGCTAAGTCTCATTCTAGCTGGTACATGTCAGGTTCGGTTCTAGCCAAATTGCGTGCGTCTCCCTTGGCAGTGTGTTCCTCTTTATGTGGGCATGGCCATAGGCGGTAATGTGGGCAGGAATGTGGGAGCGTGAGCACACAGGAGCAGTGGTTGATAAGATAATTTCATTTTGCGTGTGCACCCCTGGGTACTCACCAAAATCTCTTGGTAAGTACCATCTTCACTCATCTAGTGACATAAATCCACAGGCCAATCAATAAATGCAGGCTGCTGCTAATTGAATCATTGTGTGCAATACATGGCTTGCATCACTTGTTCTATAAAATGGGGAGTAACCATGCAGGACTTGAGAATAGATTTGGCTGGGGCTGATTGTGTCGGTTATGTCCAATTTATTTCCATGGGCCATAGTTTACTTTGGAGATGAATGTCTCTTTTGTGTAATTTAATCTTGTGTTCAGAGTATATAGTCATCGGGCCACACTGACAAAAAACAAACAAAACAAAATGTTGAAACTGGTTAACTTATAACAAATAAGAAAACAATAAATGTTAGCAAGCCAGTTTATATCGCTGTATCACGCAGTTACATGAAAAACTCAATCTGTTTTTTTGCCCCTTTGAGATTTCATAACTGGACACCATAATCAGTCCAAAAGAGTTAGAGAAATTTTAGCTATCCTTCCCTGTTTATGCTTTGCTTCTACACATTTACCTTTTAAGCCTAAGTTTAATCATACAATCTAGAGAAATATACATCTGAAAAAAAACCCTACTTTGATCTAAAGTTGCAAAGTAAAAACACTGATTTCATGTTCTGTGGGTGAAAAATCACAATACTTACTCTCTAATCCTTTCACTGGTCATTTCCTCAACTCATTAATGAGACGCTTACGCTCCACCAGTGCATTTTCTGCTGCTATATGTTGGCCTGTTCACATAGTTACTGGTGATTGGATCCTCATCTATTTCACTAACGAGACCTAACTCAGTTCAAACAACTCTGCACAATTCTTCAATTGGTGACGGATTAGCTTGGAGACTGAGAGCTGACACAAGCAGATTAGGCAGTCTCAAAACCTTCCCCTTTAGCCGAGAATGTTGCCATGTACCTTTGGAAAAGGTGTTTAATTTTCAGCTGTAGTATATGGCTCAGTCAGTGACAGGTTGGTGAGTAAGTACCGAAGACAAATGAGGCACTTCATTATGCCTTGTTCATTCTGATTTCTCCCTTTTTTGTCTTTCTTTTCAAAGCAATATCCATCACAAAGATTGATGCTTTAGTTTGAGATCTGAAACTTTTGCCTCAGAACTTTAAAGGAGCCAAAGATTCCAACTGAAGTTACTTAAAAATAATAAATAATATTCTTCAGGTTTTATGGCGCAGCTTCTACTGCAACAGCCCATTGTAAAGCATAATACTTTTTCATGTTTTATGAAATTATAGCCACAAAACTGCATTTTATTGGTATTTTATACATGGACAAAAACAGCATGTGATTAGTAATAGAGGAAAAGTGGTATGGTTTGAAGTCCATGATCATGCTATTTTGTGGTCGTAGTTGATGGGAAAATAAATGGGGCTGAATACAGAATAAAAAAAATATGGACAAAAATAATGGAAGAAGCTTTGCAAAATTTGAGATTAGATGTTTCGGCAATGAGCCAGAACATAGGGCCAGCCTAAGAAGAAACAGAATGACTTAAAAGAGTATGTTGTGTTTGAATGGCCATGTGTAGTCCTGTCATGCTCCTAGTTCGACAGGAACATGACAAACTGGGTTTATTTTGCCCGTTTGCTTTAATCAGTTGTTATTTAGGTTTGTGTTCCTTTGTTATTTCTTTAAAATGTTTTGTCATATATAGGTTCCTTCCTATCTACTGTTATAATAGACAGAGTCTATCTTTGCGTTTGGGTCAATAAATCTAGTCGCAAAAACCTTGAAAATGAATCCTCTTTCTGATATGGTTATACAAAAACAGTGTCTTCACTCAGAGTATTCTTCAAACATTCTTTTAAAGATTAAATTACATAATGAGTGGAGTATGTCAGGGTTCCTCAACATGCTAGTGACATCCCACATATTTTTGTTTTAAGCTAATTTTACCTCATACAACATTACCATCTTAACGTTAGCATCCTTTTGAATAAACTCCACATGACAGACACAAACTGAATCTTTTGTTTTTTTAGGCTTCACTACTCAAAGCTGAGGCCTGCTGGATCTAACTCAGCGTCACAAACTGGATCAAATTTAAAAACCATGTTAAGAGGCTCCTTTTAAATTTATTCAAAAACATTCTAATGCTATTTGTGGTTTTAAGATGTAAACATGTTTAGAGGTAAAAATTTTATAAAGAAATTGTATGTGCTTTTTACCATTATGCACATTTGATTATGTGAATAATCAAATCTATGCAGTCAGCAAAAGAAAATGATTTATATTTGTTTGCCCTCAGAAATAGATGCTCCTGTTCTGTTTGTTTTATGATATTCTAAAGTCTCCGTTCTCAGACAAAAGCAAGATTTAAAGAAGAAAAAAGTACACAATAAAAAAGCCCTGCACCATCTATGTCATGATAATCAAAAGTGAAAGCTCTGAAGTTTGATTTCACAGCCAGCTCCTACTGTTTACCATCAGAAACAGATAATATCAGTCTCCTGATCCAAATGTTCAATAAAAACACTAGCAAAGCCATGCAGACTGGAGCCGTTGAAAGTCGACAGTGATACAATGTGGCATTAACTTTCCCCAGTGGTGGTGTTTACAGTGTATTATTCAATAATGCTTTCTGTTTTAGGCGACAAAGACAGACTAGCTAGCCTGGAGATTATGAGGGCACTGAGCAGGGACTCTGCCATCTAGATTGAGAGAGGAGAGGAGAGCAACAATGTTGAAGGAGAGATGGCTGAGAGGATACTCGTGAGTAGACGGGTGGATGGGATATGATCTGCCAGTAGTCAGATGGAGCGACGGGAGCGTTGGAGGGGAAGAGGAAGATTGAAATCATTCAGGTGTGGGGCATGCAAGCAAGCAGTGGAGATTTAGAAATCCCCTCCTCCCCCTTTTTTCCCACCCTGTCTCACCCAATGCTAATGGAAAAGCATCAGTCATGAGCAGAGAGCCAGAGATAAATACATCACGGTGACTGGATGCCTCATGGCAGCACTTTCTCTGGAAAGTGGAGAGCGGGAGAGGTGCTGGTAATTCTAACCACATGCCTACGTCTTTAGAAAGCAGCTACAGGCATTTAGCTAAATCAGCGTTTTAAATGTTTGTTTGCTCCTGGTTTCCAGTAAGGTGTCTACCTGTATAATCTCTTGAGGAACATGTGGAGAAAGTACTCAGTAATTTAATCGGCCAATTCTTGTCTGTTTTTTTTGTTGCATCTTGGAACACTAAACAGTTTGTTGATTTACATATTTTTCATAGTAGAAAATTGTAATTAAGAATATTTATTGAAATTTATTTTTGATTCAATTTGATTCAACAAACTTTCCCTATAACTGATTACGCATTATGCATTATGACCACCATTAGGTAGGTGACCACTATGACCACCTACCTACTGTCAGGTACACCTACCTTAATGCTTACCATATGTCGTGTTCTGTGTTTTTCTGTGTGTTTATTTTGAAGTTTCCTGTGTGTCTGAGTCTCCGTGTTGTCCTGTCTTCCCTTGATTAGTTCCCAGGTGTGTCTCGTTCCCTGATTACCCTCTTGTGTATTTAGCGTCACCTGTGTGTGTCTGTCTTCGTCGGATCCTCAGTCAGTCTGTGTACGTCAATCTACGTCTATGTACGTCTGTGATTGTCGAGTCCTCGTATTTCCTGTTGCTACCTGTAGTGAGCTATAGCCTTCCGCTCAGCAGTGCTGCCAGGTCTGTGGACTGTTTTTCACCATTAAAACTCCTCCTCACCTCATCTGGGTCTACTGCGTGCTGCCTCACCTCCACCACACCCGCAAATCATGACAGAAGGATCCGACCACAAACGAGGTGAGGTAGCTACATTTTTGGCCCAGTTGACCGGGAGGTTTTCCGGGACGAGACTGGCCTTGGCTCCCCGGATTCGCCTCCCGCCGCTTTTTCCCGCCGGGAGCACAACCTCCACAGTTCGCCCGGAGAAAGCAGCGTGAGCCGATGGCGAACTCGCCCTCGCTGTTTGCCGGAACCACCACCTCCGCAGTTAGTCCGGAGAAAGCGGCGTGAGCCGCCGGCGAACTCGCCTCGCCGCTTCCCGGATCAACCACCTCCGCAGTCCACCCGGAGACAACGACGTGAGCCGCCGGTGGATCCGCCTCGCCGCCTCCGGGAACGCCACCTCCGGGATCCGCGCTGCACTCCCGCTGCCGCCCGTGGATCCGCTCGCACTTCTCCGCCGCGGATCGCTGGCTGCACTCCTCCGCTGCGCCGATCCGCTGCCGCACTCTCCGCTGCCGCCGCGGATCCACGCCGCATTCTCCGCTGCCGCCCCGGGCGATCCACGCCGGCACTCCTCCGCTGCCGCCCCGCGATCCACGCCGGCACTTCCTCCGCTGCCGCCCGCGGATCCACGCCGGCATTCCTCCGCTGCCGCCCCGCGGATCCACGCTGCACTCCTCCGCTGCCCGCCCGAGGCGCCGCTGACTTCTCCGCTGCCCGCCCGAGGCGCCGCCGGACTTCTCCGCTGCCCGCCTCCGAGGCGCCGCTGACTTCCTCCGCTGCCCGCCTCGAGGCGCTGGCCGGACTTCCTCCGCTGCCCGCTCCGAGGCGCTTCGCCGGACTACCTCCGCTGCCCGCTCCGAGGCGCTTCGCCGGACTACCTCCGCTCCTGTCCCCAGTAAGTCCCAGTGCCTGTCCCGAGCTTCCCAGTGCCTGTCCCGAGCTTCCCAGTGCCTGTCCCGAGCTTCCCAGTGCCTGTCCCGAGCTTCCCAGTGCCTGTCCCGAGCTTCCCAGTGCCTGTCCCGAGCTTCCCAGTGCCTGTCCCGAGCTTCCCAGTGCCTGTCCCGAGCTTCCCAGTGCCTGTCCCGAGCTTCCCAGTGCCTGTCCCGAGCTTCCCAGTGCCTGTCCCGAGCTTCCCAGTGCCTGTCCCGAGCTTCCCAGTGCCTGTCCCGAGCTTCCCAGTGCCTGTCCCGAGCTTCCCAGTGCCTGTCCCGAGACTCCCAGTGCCTTCCCCGAGACTCCCAGTGCCTTCCCCGAGACCCCTAGTGCTCCTCCCGAGACCCCTTGTGCGGCCCCAGAGACTCCTTGTGCTCCTCGTCGCCGCCCCCGTGCGGCCCCAGAGACTCCTTGTGCTCCTCGTCGCCGCCCCCATGCGGCCCCAGAGACTCCTTGTGCTCCTCGTCGCCACGGACGGCCGCCGGACCGCCTCCGTGGGTCCCGCCTCCTGCGCCGTGGACGGCCGCCGGACCGCCTCCGTGGGTCCCGCTTCCTGCGCCGAGGTCGGCCCCCTGACCTCCTCCGTGGCTCCCGCTTCCTTCGCCGAGGTCGGCCCCCGGACCTCCTCCGTGGCTCCCGCCTCAGGTGCCGCGGACGGCCGCCTGACCGCCTCCGTGGTTCCCGCCTCAGGCGTCGCGGACGGCCGCCGGACCGCCTCTGTGGTTCCCGCCTTCCTGTGCTTCCGCCCACCCAGTTGGGTTTGTTTTGTGTTGTTTTTGGACTCTGGACCCTTGAGTTTCCGCCCAATTATGTTGGGTAGTTTTTTGTTGTTTTATGGACTCTGGACCCCCCATCCAGCTCCCCTCCGCCCTCCCTCGTTGGGTTTTCCCGTTTTTGGGCGTCTGGGAGCCGCCCTTTAAGGGGGGGGTACTGTCGTGTTCTGTGTTTTTCTGTGTGTTTATTTTGAAGTTTCCTGTGTGTCTGAGTCTCCGTGTTGTCCTGTCTTCCCTTGATTAGTTCCCAGGTGTGTCTCGTTCCCTGATTACCCTCTTGTGTATTTAGCGTCACCTGTGTGTGTCTGTCTTCGTCGGATCCTCAGTCAGTCTGTGTACGTCAATCTACGTCTATGTACGTCTGTGATTGTCGAGTCCTCGTATTTCCTGTTGCTACCTGTAGTGAGCTATAGCCTTCCGCTCAGCAGTGCTGCCAGGTCTGTGGACTGTTTTTCACCATTAAAACTCCTCCTCACCTCATCTGGGTCTACTGCGTGCTGCCTCACCTCCACCACACCCGCAAATCATGACACCATAAGGCATTATTGGTGTGCATTTCACTCAGTTTTAAAAACAAATGTGCTAATAATGCTTTGCGTTCTTTGTCTTCATTATTTTTTGAGTTTTTTTTCTGTTTTGTTTCACAATTGGAAACACTTTTACCCTTAACAGAATCAGCACATCATCTAATAATCCTGCTGGATGAAAAGTCTAACTTTAAATATATATTTCCACAATTGATAGATCATTGCTAATCACATATGGCTAAATGTAAGTATTCAAGAATCAACTATATAGCTGGTGGTTACTGTAGTTACTGGATCAGTGAGTTTGTGTAGATTAGTAGCTTCAAAATAATAATAATAAGAAAAAAAAAAACACCCCCAAAAAGATAAACTCAGCAGTGGGGATGTGGATTCTACACTTATAAAATTTTGACCAAAGCATGTTTGAAAAAGTTCTGCAATAGTTAAAGAATTTATAAAAATAAGTGTTTCAATGGAAATCTAGAAAAATAATAAATAAATATCTGTGATATTACTGGTTTTCAGCAGAATTATAACACACATCACCTTATCAGAGGAGCAGGTGTAAACTGAGCTGTGGCTCTTCTTTGGCCCATTAAGCACAGAGGAGCCACATCGGGCAAATAAGTACTAAACGGCCCCAGCCAGCCATTTGGGAGATGATGCTGAGAAGGAGCCTGGTAAGAGAAGTCCCTCCCTCATATATCAATTACCAACCAACGTGGATTTGTCATTTAAATGGTTTTCTAGGATAAAGCAATTTGGAATAGAATCAAAGGTTAATCACAATCCAGCCTGTGCATTTTAGAAGTGTTTATGCCAACCATAAAAACTACATTCATTTTCATTGATAAGGATCGAATGGCTTGTTGTTCAGAGAGAGTAAATGAGACAAGGATGCATCTCTGCATATAATTGGTTGTTTATACCAATGTCATAGGAGCTGGGGTGATTCTTGCATGAGGGATGCCCAGGGCAAACACTTTCTTCTTTGCCTGATGCACATATATTTCTACACTTTCAAGCTATTTAAAAGGTTTTTAAAACCAAATTGCGTGTTTTAAATCACATTTGATTATTGTACCATATAAAGAAGACACATTAATCCTGCCCTAATTATGCTGTACTAAGCCCCTACTTTACACAACATGCGATCCAAGTTAAATTCCTCCATTTACTAAATTTACCTACACAATTTTTTCTAACCACTCATTTTTCTCATATTTAAGCCACACAATGGAATGGGATTTATTGTTGCTGTAAAGCTCGACAACAGCTGGGTGCCATCCACCTGGAAATGCTTTTACCATCTGCACAGTGACTGGGTTCATTCATGACTACACACACAGACAGCTGCCAAGCTTACGTAAGCCATAATACCCAGGTTACATAAAAGACAAACAAGGACTATATCGACCGAGTTGACTCTTGGGATTAACAAGATGTGCATATCAGTTACACAATTCATCACTGTGTGAAGAAACCGCTCTGTGGATTTAGGACTTATTAAATTTTCAGACCTTGAAACTTTTATTTGAACAGGGGAGTTGACTAAATGAAACCATTTATTCCACGGCTCCTGAGACTTTGGAGTTACACATTAAAAGTCACACATACACATCTCATTGGCATAAAACGTAAACCAGATTTTGGCAATATGGCAGTCCATCCACACATACAAAGATATCAATGCAAACTCAAATGACTTAAGTAAACACTGGCAACAACTCAATGGATAATCATTACCATTAACTAATTAACTAGTTACATTATTATGGAAAATCTTTTCTGGAATGAATTTCAAAACTATTCTTGTTTGGAGAAACTACTCATATACATTGTTTAGGTGTGATTTTGACCAATTTTTCAACTCTTGGCTGTTCTAGAAGTCCATTTTACTCTGAACTTCAATAACAATAATGAAAAATAAGTAAAATAAAATAAGATAAAAACTGAGAAAATGAGGTAATGCAAAAAAGTAATTTGTTTTGTTCTAATACAACAGCATAGATCTTACTTTCTTTATGCTGTACACAATATGCACATGCTACCTACTGTGACTGATGTGCCCTCAAATTTGCTATGACTAATACCTACGAAAAGCAAACCCATTTTGCATTTTGTGATACACAGGAGACGTGTTTGACTGATTTTGGTTCCGCTAAGTCAAACTTTAATAGAATCAAGCTGTCAGGCTACGAATCAACACTTCACAAGATATATGAGAACTGCATTATACAACACCGAAATATTTCTTTAGAATGATTACGAGACTCTTGAGGACTGTAAATATGAAAAAAAAAAAAACTGAATAAAAAAAATAGTGAAGTAAGACAACAAATATGTTGGCCTTCCTTCTTGAATTCTGTCAGTACATGTTTGCCAGAGGCAACTGTTTCACCTCTTCTCACACCTGAAGTCTACAAGGTCAGTCCAACTGAAGGTCCGGTTTTAGATTTCCCCATTCACACTCAATAAAAGAAAATCCTGCTCCGAAGAGATCTACTGAATGCAAATGTTTGGAAAACATTCAACCAGTTCATCTTGGAGTCCTGGCAGGGGTCACATTATTATTTGAGTTTATTTGATAGGGACAGACTCACATTGACATAGACAAACTGAACAAAACAGCAGTCCCATGTTTGTGTCATAGTGCAACAGCTAATTCGCAGCACTTGTTCCTAGATAGGCTTTTTTTCAAGAAGTACCTCTAAAAGTTAAAATGATAATCATTTAAAACAGCACAGCATGATGTTGACAACATCTACAAACAGTGAAACATCAAATATCAAAAATGGGTCCAGTTCTGTTCTTGACATAACCAGAGTTTTGTTTGTTTCTTGAACGTACTAAAACTGGTTACAGACTTTAAATCGACAGGAAGTGAGTTCCAAACCACAGATCCTCTCACGGACAGAGCACTTTGAGCAAAAGTAGTTCTTTGAAAGGGGACCTTACAATTTCCATTTGAAGCTGCTCTAGTAGATCTACTATTGCCCTGCAGTCTCTGTATGCAATCGCTTTATAGTGTAGGTGCATATCCATTTAAACACTTAAAAACCAATTTTAAAGCATTATAATTTATAAAATCAGGAATGTCCAAAATGCCAAATTTAGCCAAAATGTGACAATAATGGAATCTGATTGGCTTTTAAAAACATTTGTGCACAGTGAAGTGTTAAACAATTTCTAATAATTTTAAAGCAGTTTAAATTTGATCTAACAGTTTTGCTGATTTTGTCAACATGGCTGCTAAAATTTATCTGAGCATCCAGAATTATTCCTAAATATTTTTCTTGTGATACTTGCTCAATAGGGTTCCCATTGATCTGAATATTCAAGGCCTGTAATGACATTTTCATTTTAGCAGCAAGGAGGTTCTTCAGGCATCAATAAGGGGCGGATTCACCTGTTGGTAGAGGGGTCAAGTTTATTTTCAGTGCTGCTTTCACACTTGGTCGACCCTTTTCAAACCTGTCAGCTTGTTGAGTGAATGTCATTGAAGCTCCAGTCAGTTTGGATCCACAGCTACATTTATCTGTCCATTAAAGTGAGTATTTAGAAGCAACAGACCTGAAAACGCAGGTTGATCATGTATTGACTTTTAACCATGTTTTGCAGTCATGTAATCACTTTCAATCATACCATCAGTAAATTTCTCCTAAGAATAAGTAAAATAATAATCCATAGCCCCACCCAGCCGAAATGATTCTTTTTATATTTTACTGAGACATGATTGTAGCACTAGAAACGCATTTGTAATTCTCCCTAATGAATCTCATTTCAATAAAAAAATGTTAAAATAAAATCTTTTGTACAAGCATACACATAAAATTTATATATTTGTAGGCAGTGCAGTAGCTCTCTCCCTTGAATGTGTAGGGCAACAAGTCCCAGGAGGACAGGGGAGGGGCAACCGAGAAAAGCAGTGTAATCATCATAACAAATGAAAAATAAAAATACGTAAAACATGTCAATAGATTTAAAGCAAAAACGTACAACTTTTACTCAGGGAAAGATTAATTTCCAGTGCAGCAATGTCTCCCCCAGCAGTCACCCTCCATCCCAATGGTCTGTTTGATTAAGCCTCGATTAAAAATTTCTCAGACAGTGTATAGTCGAGTAGGCATCAAGTTTTGGAAGTGTCTAGCAGAGCAAAATTTGTCAGAGAACACATATCAGAACACTATTGTGAGAGCATATGTGTCATTTCAACAAACACACCTCAAATTATTGTTAGTTTCCAAAATATATGTGCTTAGATCAGCTTCTCTCTGTGCATACAGATTTAACACTGAACGCTCAAGTTGGTAGCATAAATAAAGTCACAGAAAGAGAGAAAAACAGGAAAAAGCTTTCGAACTATTTCTCTATTTGACAAAAATGCAGCAAAGTATTTTGTTCAAAGCACCACTAAATTGCACTGAACAAAAACAACAATCATAAAAAATATAAATACAAACGAAAACATGAGCAAAACTGTCAGCCTTTTACACCTCTTCAGCTTCAGTAATGATTAACTATGAAAAGCAGTGCTAAGGTCTTAATCTAAAATAATATGAAACAATTTGAAGTTGTGCAGACAGATTAAAATTTGCACAACTAATGTGTTTCTTGAAACAGACTGCAAAACCTAGTTAATCTACAGAAGTCATCTGAGAAAACCAAGGTTCACAAATTGAACAATTTGGGAGACATGTCATCAACAGAATAATAAAAACAGGCACTAAGTTGACAGATTTTGAGAACTTGTTCAAACCTTCTGTGTGCAATGACTCGAGCAATAAAATTAGGAATTTTTGTTTTATGGGGAAATGACTATTTGGCATTTATTATATTTCATTTTGACTGACATAATATAAGCAAACAATAATTATAACAAAAATCTGCAAATAATTGTATGGAAGCAATTGATCTTTGTGCTAAAGCAACTGCTATTTGTTAGTAGGAATGAAAAAAACTGTTTCTATGATGCATAAATAACTAAATGTTGTGGGTGTTTAACTGGCAGCAAAAACATTCAGAGGAATGCACCACAGTGCATTTATGCTTCAGGCACCTAAAATGTCTCAGAACAGAATTGCTGGTAGCCCTAAAAGGCATCCTTGATAAAACATCAGGGTTACCTCACCATTAACTGCAACATCTAACGGATAATTAACAAATGGAAATAAAATAAAATAAATCACAAATTTTTTAACCTCCAATTAATTTGTAAAAATATAGTTAAACTCACATATTCCAAATTATAAAAGTACAAATGAAATATAAGAGGTAGGAAGTTGCAATGTTGCCCAGACCAACCGGACATTCAAAGTTCAGAACAGCATGACCCACCTCCTGTATTGCTGCCTGTATATAGCCATCTCTGGAGTTACTGCAAGTCTTTTATAGTAGTGACGGCTACAGCTGATGAATGCAGGATGATCCGAGCAGAAATGGTGACCCTTGAAACTTTCACACAAGAGGTCAGGAATAGAACTGAAGTGGGAGTCTGGGCTGTAAAAGATGACAGATGATGTCAGCCATATCCTATAATATACAACAAAATGAGAAGAGCAACCAAGTGTATCCTTGTAGCTCAAAATGTCAAAACATGGTCTTGTGTCTCAGTCTTAATATACTACTTTCTTAGCTCTATGAAATGCCTTCTTGTTCTTGGTAAGCTTCATTTGGGGTGGTCTGAGCACAGTTTCATTTGATTAATTTGATTTTTGGACTTCGTACCCAAAACTTCAAAATACCGCTCTAGTTCTTTGTCTAGTTTGTTTTATCTCCAGAGTATTAATCTGTACTTAACATCAGAGCAGCTTTAGACATTGTACTCTCAGAAACTATAGGAAATCCATCCACAGCTCTGTAACTGCTGCTTTAATAATCATACAGAGAACATCATGTAGCCACTTTCTCTTCCAAAGCTGTGCCCAGGGGCTGGACTCTGCCAAATACAAGAGCACCCCAGGGCTAAGTCAGTTTCAAATCCACCAAGAAACTCAGAAAATGCAGCAGAGGGGGGAAGAAGGAAAAAAAAACAACAAAAAAACCCCCACTATTTCAGATGGAAGTGAATTAACAGTGGGAGGGCACAAAGCCTTGAAAAGAGGCTTTGCTTCGGCTGATTATTCAGTAAATATTTCAGTCATCAATAATATCCTGCTGAATACTCAAATACATTCTGGAAAGTAGATTACTCCCTGAAAAGTTGGGAAAAAATGCCTCTTTTTGCTCATTAATTGAGCACACATGTACATGTTGCTGAGTCAGCAGGCTATAACGGATACCAGGCAATGTGCTTCAGTGTTTGGATTTTTCACTGAAACAAACAAAATTTCCCACCTGTATGGCGTTACTTTACGAAGTGGCCAATATCAGGCACCACTTCTGATGCAACTAATCTCTTAAAGCATTACACACCAAGACGCTCGGTTAAAGGTGGCATGAGGAAACTAAGCAAATGTAAAACTTTTGATGGTTTGTTCATGAAAGATTTGTGTCAGAAGCAAACAAGGTCTAACCTCCCAATAAGAGGTCTACGTGTTATACAGCAAATAATAGTTCTGATAGTTTTTGAAGCACAGGAATGTTTTAAAAAACTAAGCAGTGCTTCATCAACAGAACAAGGGCTTTTTAGACTTATAGCTTCCAATGATGTCTTTTAGTGCATAATAATAATATTAATAACCTACTTTAATAAATTACAATTCTTTTTTTCAGCATGTGTTTATTTTTCTGCAGTTTCATTTTTCAATTTTGATCAACATGTATAAGTGGGATGGAAGTAGAGAAAGCAAATTTGACCATTTTACCATTTCCTTTTGAAGTGATAAAATTAAATCAAATTGCAACAGCTCAGTATGTAGGAGTCATGTATAACACAAAGCCAACAGCTTTAATCAAACATTGATCTATTTCATGTTGTAGCTTGAATGATATCTATAGATCTTACAACAGGACTTAGGAGGTCATGGTATATAAAACAGATACAAAATTGGGTACAATTTTAAAACAACCCCTAACTTCTGGTATGCTTCCAGAGAGCCAGGCATGCTTAAATTATTTTCTTGAGGCTTAAAACTTTACAGCAAAGAGAATCAATACATTGTAAATCAGCAAGTAGAAGACAAAAGAGGTCTCTGAGATGTTTTAGAGAGCATCTGTGAACAAACGTCCTCATGAAGACCAAGCAATGCAACAGACAGGTCATGGATAAAGTAGCGAAGTAGTTAAAAACAGGGTTAGGTCATGAAACAATTAGCCTTCCAATGCAATTCAGCTCAGTGCTACGTCCAGTGCTTCTCCCACTGAGCTTGATTTCTCAGGTTGAAATTAAACCCGGCCAATCAGCGAACAGAAGGGTCAGTTTTGTGTGCTATTTTAGAAATCTACTCTCCCAGCGAAGAGTTGAATCAATGGCATTGAAGAAAGTGAACAAAGGCATTCAGTCCATGTTGGCTACACTCCCAAATATTGAGCAGTTAAAGTTGGAGCAAGTGGAATGTATAAAACACATTATTGCTGGCAAACATGTCATAGCTCTACTAACCAGAGAGTAGTTATAGTGCATGCAATTTCTGGTAAGCTTCATTGAGCTGGAACATTTGCTTTGTACGGATAGCACATTTATATGAATTACATAGGAACTGGTCAAGCATTAGTAATTGGGTCAAATTTAAAACTTCAACAGAGTCTGCACCTCCAGCAAGGAATCGTTTCTCAAACGCTGATGGTCCAGGCACTCTGTACGAAGCAAAGTATAAAACAAGCGGGTGGGTTTTACTAGTGTATGAAACAATATGCCTAGCAGTGAATATAACATAGAGCAATGTTTAATCAAATATCTGAAAATAAAAAGAGCACAGCACAACAAGAAGAAGCAAATTCATGTGAAAAGCACCTGAGAGACCAAGTTAATACATGATACCCTTCAGAATTTTCTTTTGTCTGTGTTAATTTAAAAAAAATAAAATCATTTAAAATGATCTCTCCACATAATTATCTCTAATTTGTGTCGATCTGTCAAGTAAAATCATAGCAAAATGCATGAGGTTTGTAGATGCAACATAGCAAAAGGTGGGAATATTGAAGTCATAAGAATAATTAAAACAAAACAAACCATAAATAAAACAAAATGTGCTAATCTAACTTAACATATTTTAGCAGCCGAAAGACATGCAACCTTGTAAACTTTTATAATCAAAGGCAGGCTAACTGAATATGACTTGGAGCATTTTGCATACACACTGATAATTATGTATCTGATTATGCACGAGTAAATGCATTCTATTTGTCTTCCAGCAAACAGTATCGGTAATCATTGACATGGCTCTGTGACACACAACCTTAATGTTAATGACTTCGGCAAATGTTTGTAAAACACAACATATTTCAACAGATCAATGGTAAAAGTAAAATTCTGGGAGGCTTTTGATTCAACCTTTACATTTTTATATTTTTGTTCCCCAGGCTAGTGATAAAAAAATAACTTTTAGCCAAAGTTTTATTTGACAGCCAGTGTAACCTGTACCTAAAATAGCAAGAATCATGAATCATTGAATCATGAGTCTGGAGGGAAAAATACAACAAACTCTTCCATCAATTTGCCCAACCAAAAAAGAAACATAAAAAAAAAAAAAATCATGATTAAGATTTATCTAAAGCTTCTAAGCTCGTCAGTGTTTAAGGTTACAAAGTTGAAGTCTTTCTAAAAAAAAATAATGCATATCTAAAGTTTCATAGCTCATTGTTATTCACCACCTCAGTTACATGAATAAACAGGAGGTAGACAGCACATTTGGGATAGTCACCTTTCGCTAACTCTTTTAACAGTTAAAGATATGACTTGTGGTATGCTGCAGAATGATATACCTTATTTGGCTTTTCAGAGTTTTCTCTCTCATCATGAATAGTCTGCCCCTTTTATTTCTTTTTTTGTTTTTAGGATGAAAGTAACATAGTGCTTCGTGGTTGGGATTTCACCCCACTCTGTCAGCTGCCAAGTCTTTGTTTTCCTTCATACAGATGCACTCAGGCATCACCACCTCCCTGTCCTCCAAGTTTCCAACCTAATCATCATTTCAGCGCTTGACAAGGACGCACGTAAAGGTGTTGAGTTATTTGACTGGGGTCAAAATTGAGCTTTTCGTCACGTCGTTGCTGAAGGATATTTCACAAATCCAAACACTGACTGATTTCAATGTGTGTACGGGCGGCATTGACCCAAGGGAAGTGTTCTATGACTTTAATTTGGTCTCAACTACAAAAGATTAATAGTAATAAAAAAGCAGATAAATAGATTAGGGTGTTAGATTGGAAGTAAATACCTTGTTTATTTTCCTTGCTTTCCTTAGATACCTGTTTGGGAGATAAATTTGAGAAAATGCCTAAATTGAAGTGAACAAAAAGTTTCAAGACATTTTGTGTTTCTAGCTTCTTGAAAAAGGCCAGTTTTAGGCTCAATATTATACCAGAAGCATTAAGGATTTTTTTCCCCAATTAATATTTGGAGCAATTCATAATTTCAAAACTCAAAACAGCCCCAGAGCATGATGCTGTCAGTTTCAAGCCTTAAAATATAAATTTTAGATTGAAACGCAAAGGTTCAGCCTTGTCATTAGATTTCAAAAAGGTTTTTTACATGGTTGTGCTAGACTTCACGTGTCTTTCTGGAAACTTTAAACAGTGAACAAAATTTATTTTTTCTTCCAAGAAAACGACGAGTTTTCCGACTGACCACAAACTGAATCATATGACTAATACTGAAATTGGTAGATTCTTGTTTTGCATATAAACAGCTAGTACTTCCCAGGAAGTACAGTAGCTCTATAGGCCTCTCACCAGATTATTTGACCAATCTTCCTTTTGGATTTTCATCACTTGAAGACCACTGTTTTTTCTGTACCTCAAAGTCTTAAGATTTCCTTTATGCCCTTCTGCTCAATTAAGTTTGACAAATATATTCTTCTGATGGTTTAGAAGCTCTCTCCAAATAATTGCTGGATGATGCAACTAAAAACATTCAGAGAGAAACATACTGGAACTACTGAACTGTTAATAACAGTCACTACAAATCTTTACAAGTGTGTACTCACTAGTGCATAGTAAGTTCTTCCCAAATGTGTAATCTTGAAAAAATGCCACAATGCATATGCATTTTAAATCTATAATTTGCATCAAAAACTGCCATAAGGACAACAGAACAAGTTCCTTTTTGGTTAAAATACTCACTGAATGAATTTAGTGGTGCTCTGATTTTCACATATTTTCCATCAATACAACCCAAAGAACTTGATACATTCCACACATGCCAGAATATCTGGAAGATTGCTTCTCACTTGCCTTTATCAGCTAATGCAACAAATTCATTGCAGAATGCCAGCCATAAGAATGGCTGTTCTGGCTGCCAACATGTAGCTATGTGCTAGGCTGAGCCGACTGTTTTTCTGATGCAAGCACACAAATGACTGCAAGTCTTTCTTCCAATCTCACTGAGCAAATATGTTGAGCTCCATGCTGAATGTGTTTCAACAAATTGTGAAATCTATAAACAGATATACAGATAAATGTACTTGTTGATCAATTCTACGCATTGGTCTCACAAGTGAGTTATATTCTGGTTCAAACCTAAAATTCCTCCTTTTCATTGGAACTCTTAGATGTCGCCATCTTACTACCAACAGCCAGTTTTTTTTATTCTACTTCCACATGAGTTCAAGCAAAAACCAACCTTTCTTCCAATGAGGTTACCCACTATGTGGAATTTATTTTAAATAAAACAGAATGTCTCGTAATTCTGGGCTAGGGTTTCCAACTGGAAAACTGAGTGGATCTCAAAATAGAGTTACAGTGCCACACTGTTTAACCCACATCAACTGCTTTCTTATTATAAATACAGAATTGGCATAAACAACAGAAGCAGAAATAAAGCTCTCTACAAATAAATAAAATCAAATCACTGGTCACTTGTACCACTGGAATCAAAATTTGTCTCTTGATATACACTTAGGCTGAAACAGCAACTGATTAGGTCCAGGTGTTACGCTTCTGCTCAAACAAAACAAGGGCTGATGCATATAGACTATTTTAGATGTCTAATAGGTTCTATTTTATGCATGTATGAGAAAAGAGAAAAATGATTAAATTTCACAACGGAGCATGAAAGAAATAACTCTTGATTTACTGTATTTCTACTATCAGTTGGGATCCTGTTGCATTGGGAGGAGCCATGTAGCTTACAGGCTCTATTTTAAGCAAAGCCGGTGTGCAGGCAATGCCGGGATCACAAGCTGCAAGCCTTGGATAAAACAGAATAAAGCCAAGAACAGAGAATCCAGAGTGCAGAACGAGGGCACTGCTCAGTGTGTGTACAGTTTGTGAGTAAATCATTTACAAGTAGATCTAAAAAGAGTATGAATATGAAAGAAATCACAATGTAAAGGTAACTATAATTTAGATTTTTGAAAATTATAACTGAAAAACAAAAATGCAACAAAAAAAAAGAAAGAAAAGGCAGGAATTACACGTCTATAACCTTTCATATTGTAGTGAATGCTTTGAAGTATAAAAGTAAATGCATAACATTCAGTCATTTGACAAATTTTCAGAGTTCATAATAAAACTTATCAAAAACCCAGCAACAGCAAGATATTGTACAAACCCCCAGAGATACAAAGTGAAAGGCTTGTAGGATTTATTATTAATGGTAACAGAGATAAATTATTAAGTTGATCGCAATTAGGGTTCCAGGACATTCTGTACAGATTTCAGCATGTGGAACACACCAAGAAATCTTGGTTGCTTAAAATAGACACTTTGCAAAAACAAAGTAAAGCTGTTAGACAAACCTGTCCTGGCATTAAGCTTTAGAGGCAAACCTACATTACATGCTGCCAAGATTTGTAAAAAGAAAGAGGGTAAATGGTTAAATACCCAAAATGCATTTTTAATTAATTTCACTTTGGCCCATAATGGCGAAGGAAATACACAAATGAAATACTTTACACTTCAAATAAAGACACAAATCTGGTGTCACTCTGTCTTTTGGAGATCTGTGATAAGGCCAATCCATCAAACTGCACCGCCTCATTCAAAGTGATGAGAGGGATTTGTCTTTTTATCAACACTCCATCTGTCAGATAAGCCCATTTTCTTTGACAGCATAAAAGAAAAACTGAAACAACTCGTGGGAGCTTCTGTGAACTGCGTCTCATTCCTTTAAAAAGGGGAGCCATCTGCTGGTTACCAGCGGTCTTTCAGACCAACAGCACAAGCAGCTCCTGAACATCAGTGCAGGGATTGTGCAAACAATGTACTGAACTGGCAGATTATGTTAATCTCCATTTTAAACTCCCTTTAACAGCTGTTTGATTTCATAGATACATAAAAATTCAGAAATCTGACTGAATACCTAAAATAAAATCATTTATGTTGGGCTTTCTTCCGGTTGAAATAAATCATTGTCTAATATATTATGTTTGATAATTAGATCGTCGGGGACAGGGGGACGGGGGGGCTACAGCCTGAGCAGAGAAGTTGAGACTTCTCTCTCCTCAGCCTCCTCCAGAGGAATCCCAAGGCGTTCCCCGGCCAGCCAAGACACAGAAATCCTCCCCAACTGTACATATGGCTCTACTGTCAAGATGGCCTCAATCAAATAAAAGTAGTTTTCAACAAATTACATCAACACCCTACATCATTATATCAGTATTTAATTTTAAGATGTATTAATGAAATGCAGAGAAATCTACCATATTTTATATTTATAAAATATTTATTTTATATTTTAATAAATAAGTTAATAGGCAACTAATCGACCGCCACAAGCAGTCCTTTGAGGGCATTCATGTTCTTGATTGGGCCCAAAATTAAAATTAGTTTTACACACCTGGTTTATTTCCACTAAAGTGGGTCATAGATGACTCCATGCCAAAGACTCACAAGGCAGACATTCATTAACTTCTACAGAAACCTCAGAGTGGCTCAGTCCCATTGCTTTCACCAATTACATGACACTTGGTTGCCAACAACAGGCTCTTGTTTACTGCGGTTAAGTTAACTGAGGCATATTCTGCAAACGATCTGGGCCTTTAATGAAACATGGATTCAAAGGGGACTGCACTTGTTTACCATCTTGGAATGGAAACACAGTCCAGCAGAAAAAAAAAAAAAAGGGAAGGAGAACTTTTTAAAAAATATATATTTGAAATCTTCTCTTCTCAGTTATTAGTTAAACTCTTTTACATTTTCCTTTAGCACTTTTATCACAAGTTTATCTCTGTTGTTTTGATGCTACAGTTATGTAGGCAACAAACTGACACAGCCATATGCTGCCAGCATAACTGTTGAGAGGCAGCCATCTTTAAAGTGACTGTGTCCCATGGCTGCCAAGTATGCTCCGAGTGGAATTCATTAAAAGTAGCACCCTATTCCATCTGTTTTACATATGTTGGCTATGTCAATGTTTTAGACAGCTGGCAGACAATCATAAGTTGAATAAACATCATCTTTACAAGAGGCCAGTGTGAACTAGCTAAAAATAAGAGCTGATTCTGAAGACATCCACTGTGACACAATGGTGTTTGATAAAGTGGAATCATTATTCATATGGTCTTAAGAGTGCAAAAAAAGAGACTTATTTATAAAGAGTTCTTAGTCATGAATTGTGATGATGAGGCAGTTCATCAGAGTTTATGTCTCAGATCAATCATATTAAATCCCCTCATCTCTAGTAAATCCTTGAGAACTGCCCTCAGAAACTGAACTGAAACATGTTAAAAGTCATCGGAGTTCAGAGCAGCTCATGAATTGTGTGCGATATTCTTTGAGCTTAATTATTGGCAAGCTCTAGGAATAACGGCTCCTCTTTTCCTACTTCTGTGGCTGCTCGCCGTTGCCATAGAAACATCAGATGGCAAGAGAGAAAGGCACTGAGTGCAGAGGATGTGTTTATAAGTGTGTGTCTTCTGGAGTATGACCGTGACAGAGTGAGATTTCAGAGAGGACTGCTGAGCTGTGTCTAATGAGCAGTGTGCGCTTGCCCTCATCTGTGCAGCGAAGGCCGAATCCACCAGCCAGTCGCATCCGACTGCCTTTCGGCTTTCTCCTTATCTATATACACAAATGCACCATGCACACTGACACTTTCTCTGACATTTGGCCATCAAAGCACAGAAGTGTGAACACTCAGAGTAAATACAGAACTGTTTTTGCTTTTTTTTTTTAAGAAAATATGACATTCAAGTATATCTACAGTGTAGCTTTTTCTCCAAATAACAGAGATAAAAAAAGGACTCATTTATTTATCTGTTTATAATGTAGTGGAACCATGTGTAAATATAACCGTCTGAAACATTCATTTGTACCACTCTCCATTAATCTGATAAAGGGCAGACTAACTGGGTAACAGGTGGTCCAGACGATGACCAACAGTAGCATGTAGAGGATGTATTGTATGTGAGTGGAAACGGTACTGCCGATCTGATACTTGTGCTCTTATGTAATTCTTGTTTTTATGTATTTATTTTTGTTGTTGTTATGTTGCAGTTTTGCCCCTGCTTCCAAGATAAATTTCTCCTATGGGAGACTAATAAATTATCTTATCTTACCTTGTAAAGGGACCCAAAATTTAAATACAACATTACCTCAGTCTTTGGTATACTCAATACTAAGCTTTGCTTTTTTAAAAACTATCTAGTAATGCAATGGTTTTAAAAGGTTATAGTTAAAAACTTTGTATTGTTTATCATTCATATCACTTTCATGGGTTATAATATTTTCAAATAGTTTCCAGAGAAAATACACGAGTGGTCTCTACCTTTTTAGACCATTGAGTAACATCTTAACATCTATTCATCTTAATAAGTAACACTTTTCTAAAACAATGGCTGGTAAGCAAGAGGAATGTATCACCTGCAGACTCACTATCTGCTGTTTGCTAAAATAACAGAGTACCAGTGTTGTGCTGCAAAGAGAAACAGGTGAAAAGGAACAATATTTCTCTAGAGTAAACTACTACATAACATATGGGATGTTTATATTTTATATTTTTATGTACACATTAGAACAGGGGTCCCCAAAGTCGATCCTTGAGGGCCGGGATCCTGCATGTTTTAGTTCTCTCCCTGGTTTAACGCACCTGAATCAAATGATGGCTCGTTAGAAGGCCTAAGAAGAACATTGACATGCTGAAAAGGTTGTTGGTGCCACCAGGGAGAGAACTAAAAGATGCAGGATGCCGGCCCTTGAGGACAGACTTTGGGGACCCGTGCATTAGAAGTTCTCAGACATTTTTATAATACCACAGTGAATGCAAAGTTCCTCTGTACTGACCTACATTTTAAAAACAGCATTAGAACCTCACTTTTCTGACATAACACTGCAAAAGGATCAAGAATCCATCAGCACGGAATTATTGAACGCTATTTATTCTGTGTTTAATACCGTCACAACACTAGCTGTTACTTTTAAGAGCAAAAGAAAAAGCTTCTGCTCCATTTCAATCCCTAATGTTAATAGTTTTGCTAGAGAAAATAAGGCTCCCACCTCAAGTTCCCACTCATCAAACTCAAAACTTGAACACAGTGAAGGTGGGTCTCATGTCATTCCTGAATCCAAGGTCAGAGGAAGTGGATCCCAGCCCATACAGTGACAAGGACTCTAGTTCACTGCAATGTACAGTGAAGATTAGAAAATATTCTATTCACTTACATTTAAGAATTTCCTGATAAATCAAAGATTTTAGGAGCTCTTCATCACCTCAGTGTTTACCTTACAGATAACTATATGAAATTACATTTAATCATAAAACTATGATTAAAGTGCCCTAGAAGATAAACTAATAGTGCCCTATTAGAAGTGCCCTATTAAATAATCACATTATGGAGGATCAAAAAATATGTTTAAGTAATATCTATACTCATACTAGCCACAGATATAATGAAGAGCAAGTAAAATGTTTGTAATGGTGATCTGTAATACCATGTTCAAATCACTAGATGTCAGCAGATCTTCATAGTTCATCTGCTTGCCTCTTTATTGTGCATTATCAGGCCAAATTCTACAGTAGTGCTACATTATAGTTGTATACTTTTGCGTTATTTTGAGCCTGTATTTTTAGATTGGTGCCTGATATGTCATGCTTTAGCTTGATAAATGGGATACCAGCTGAATTTTTATGACTGTCTAAACAGAAAATTGAAATTGCATGGGCGTAGGGGGAGAAAGAGATGGCGAGACAGAGATAAATAGATAGTGAATCCCACCATTAGTCATGGAAGACGTTGTTGTATCCAAGCCCCAACATTATTACTATATTAAAGCAGGAAAACCAGGGAAATTACGATCCCAGTGTGGTGCTGCATGATGTTTAATGTTGCCTTGTTGGAAAGGTATCCGAACATCTAAGTGAATATGCAGCTCATCTGGGGGGAAAATAAATTTACCAGAAGATTGATGAGCATCATCTGATGCATTGAGTGTTTAAATCCACACACTCACTGGGGGGTTGAAAGGGAAAGTCAGTGGCAGGAACACCCACACAGAAACCCCTTACACATACAAAAAGCGCTTATGTCTCTCCTGTAGTGATGGATCTATCATAGCAGCGGATGTGTCTTACTAATTACACGTCGCATCCATCCTGGTCTGCTCTCATTAAATAATGACATTTAATCTATGGCTCAGAGCCTCGTCTACAATGCTGCTCTGATAAGGGCAAATTGAACAATGGAAAGCACTCAGCTCCCCTGAAAGCAAAGGTTCATTTGATTGAAGCAATGTGTGTCGGTATGCTCTACATGCAAATGAACAAGGAGTCAAACCAAGGACCAACACACCAAATAAAGCTGAGTGTTGACCGGTGTCAGTGCTTTTGCTCACAACTGAGAAATCCCTGTGCTTCAGACACAAAGTAAAAAATACATATTGCAGCAGTATGAAAACAAACAGCAGCACGATATTTGTTCGCTTCAGTCCCAACTGAAGTCGTGAAATAGAAAAAGATGTACATATGTGACATGGACATTATTAAATTAAATATGAGGTTCATTGTAGCTCTGGGGGGGCTGTAGAGTTCAGCAGCTCTGGTGAAAGTCTGACAGGGCAACTACTATTGTTCACTTCACAATGTGGCCTTTCCGGAGGACTAGCAAGTCTATGTGAAGTGGAAACATAAATTTTTTTGACATAGATGGAAAATTCTAAATATGAAGAAAAACATGGTGGTGTCAGTGTCATACTGTGGAGATGCTTTTCTTATCAGAATCTAGCTTCTTAAAAAGGTTCTGCCAAGGAATAACCCAAAAAGGCTGTGTTTTGTGGCAAAATGAAAAACTGTACTGGGGATATCAATAGTTTTGCAAGGCAGAATTGTCCTCATTTGCTTTTAAATACACAATTTTAAGAAGCACATCATCATGCAGATGTGTTTGCATATTTATAAGTGACTTCTGTCTGTCCAGGGACACTCCCTTGCCTCCCCCTTGCAGCTGTAACCATCATGTGAAACCTCTTTAATTATATGGGAAACAAATTCATGGAATCCATTTGCCATTAGTATACAGTGAGATCACAGTATGCATGAGCAGGTGTACAGGTTTGTAGGCGTGCATTGGCGTGACTTGATTGTCTGACAAATGTTTGTGGCTACCATTTGGCAGGCAGCAAATGGCGCCTAGATGAATATTTAACAAGGCGCAACAGTTAGATATACATCTTTTTGCAGCTGGTCAAATTTCAGGCTCCAGCACTAAAACTTGTAACTGCCATCCAAAACATAAGCTGATGAATCTGCACTCTACAGTCACATGTGAGAATTCAATCAAATTTGCCAGCCATTTAATGATGTGCAGGTTGACACGAGAAAAAAAAAAAAGCTTAGTCCTGTTGAAGTGTGGTCGTCAAAAGCTCCCACACACACCCACGCACAAGGCAATGCTCTTGCTGTTGTATGGCTCCTCTTTTAAGGAGACGAGAGCTGGGATGAAGAGATTAAAGGGGTTCTGCAACAAATTGGAAATGTGCTGTATTTTAAGCAAACAAATCCAGTCGACACCCTGCGCATTCAGCAGGTGGGTGATGCATTTTTATTTTCACCCCTTGTTTCTTCTCACACACACTACCGAGACACGCTTTTAGCAAACAAGCAGTGATTTCACAGAGAGCTTTGTTCTCAGGCCCTTTTATTGCCCGGAGGAGCCGTGCAGTGGAAGACTGTTTGAATTTAAGGATTTGAGCCACCAGTTGCATCAGCGCCTTCGCTGTCATGCCAGTGGAGAAATGTGTGTTTGTCTTTATGGATGAACAGAATCTGAATTCACATACACACGCCGGGATGAAAGACATATGTAGAGAAGAGCACAGTTGCTGTCGTGGAAAAGAAAACAGAATATTACAGAAAGGTGAATGTTGGGGAGCACTGTGAATGCGGTGTTGAGTCACAGTGAGACGTTCATGGTCACAATGTAGAGATGAAAAAGTGTATCAATTTTTATATGAATAAATTTTTTTTATACAACAGGTATAGAGAATGAAAAGATTTTCCAACATCAATCCACAGCTATGCTGAAATGTTAGGTTCTATGTTTCGAAAAAATCTGTGTCTTTCTATACTTGTCTGACAAGCATGGTAACACCCATGACATGAGATTACCAAATATATACTTTGGAGACACATTTTTACATGCTGGATCTGTGATTAAAACATGATGAAACACCTGATCTACAAATCTCCCACCTTCTCTTTTATGTGACTTTCTTTGTCATGCCCTGTTCCCCTGCATGCTGACGTGTTCATTACTCACTGCTGAGGAACTCTGAAAACAACCCAACAAAAGGTTATTATGTGACAAAGGTGACACACACACACGGACCATATGGCTGTCACCGAGAGAGCTGCAATGACATTGGCAACAACCCAGCGTGTTATTCTCCAAGGAGCTGAAGAAGGAAGAATAAATGTTCAATTATACTCGTTTTATTCAAGGACACTGAAAATAAAATGTAAACTCTGCAAGAGTAAGAGCTGCAATATATCTAATTTAGAGTAAACAGGTTTTATAGTTTTTTCCAAACTTTCTCAAACACATTCATAAATATCTTGGCAAATTTATCATGCAAGTATAACAAGTTTGGAAAAAACAGTCCTCATTATCGTGCACAAATTAAAAAAATAAAACGTTTTAAATCAGGGGCCCCCAAAGTCTGTCCTCGAGGGCCAGCATCCTGCATGTTTTAGTTCTCTCCCTTGTGGCACCAACAACCTTTTCAGCTTGTCAATGTTCTTCTTAGGCCTTCTAATGAGCCATCATTTGATTCAGGTGTGTTAAACCAGGGAGAGAACTAAAACATGCAGGAGGCCGGCCCTCGAGGACCAAATTTGGGGACCCTTGTTTTAAATTATCAGTACAGAAGTCCATGACTTAACTTGTAATATGTATTTCTGGCAAATTGTCTGTATCCATTAGTCTAACTAACAAATTATACAGATGTGTCTGGGATTGTCATTTTAAAAGCCATTTTGTGTATGCTT
This sequence comes from Gambusia affinis, assembly GCF_019740435.1. NCBI lineage: Eukaryota > Metazoa > Chordata > Actinopteri > Cyprinodontiformes > Poeciliidae > Gambusia > Gambusia affinis. The sequence goes on from NC_057873.1 coordinate 12,002,820, forward strand.
GGTTTGAAACTTAAAAAAAACCCTGAAAACATACATAGATAAGCCGCTGACATCTCCACCGCTCTCAGTTTTTCACAAGGTCACAGCAGAGGGTTGTGTCCTTAATAAATCTGCTGGATTTATTAAGGACACAGCCCTCCATCTCCAACGGCGAACCATGGATTCTTCAAGCTGAGCTTACGTGCAGCGGCTCCATTTCCCTCCTGTACTACCAGATTGATAACCCTCAACTTAAAAGCTGAATCATATGAACTTCTTTGTGTGGTTTCTATGATGAGGGGGTATAAGTTTGAAGAAATTTCTCCGTTGTGCCTGACGTTCGCATGTGCTTGTTAAATGGAAATTTGCAATTTCTTCTTTGATTTTGACTTCCAATGATTCACTTCCGGCTAAAGAGCCCCCTGGTGGTTGAAGAAAAATCCACAGAAAACCCTCACCGGGCTATAAGCTGCATGGTACAAAGCGTGGGAAGAAAGTAGTGGCTTATAGTCTGAAAAATATTTTTTATATATATATATATATATAAAACATCTCCAAAATTTTACACTTGAGCAAGCCTAACAAACTGTAACAGAGCTGATCATATTATTAAGCATATAAAAGCAGACAACTGTAATTTATAATGGGGAATAAAAAGTCGGTCCTTCAATAATAGCAGCTGCCAAAAGCTCTTGTGTCTCAACCTGTATATAACTAATTAGCCGATTTCTCCTGCAGGACCAGAGGCTGGCAGGATCTGCTCCATGACAGGGTGAAATAGAGTGTTTGCCAGCTGGGTTTGGCATAGAGTCACATGAAAGGTTGGCTCTTGATCAAGTCTAAGTTAGATTTAAAAGGGTTCGGCTTTATTAACAGGCAGTTTGGACATCTTCAAGCTCAGCAACCGTTGTGAAAAAAATTTCAAAAAAGAAAGAAATTATATAAAACAGAATACTCTTATGAGGGTAAATGACGTAGACGATAGCCAGCTCCATTGATTCATTGTTCATAGGCAACAGCTACAAATATGTATCTCTCTGTGTGTAGGATGTGTAACGAGGCACACTGTTATAAATTGGCTCCATCTCTCACGACGACTAAAAATCCAAAAGAGAAACAGCCAAAAACCCTCTTACAAAGTGAAGGTGAATACAAATTTCTGAGGAGGAATAACTCTGTTTCAGACAGAAAAGGAAAGGCTGTTGGCGAACCCTGCAAAAGTCAGAAAGGAAAGAACTACTAATAAAACTACCACTACCAGGAGTCAACAGATTAGAGTGTTAAAATAAGACTCAAAAAAGAGAGTAAAAAAAAAAAAAAAAGAAGTTGCCTCACAAAGAGGAGAAGACAAATCCCAACAATAAACACCCGCTGGCATTTCAAAACTATCTACTTTACAACCTGTCAAAGAACAGCTGCAAACTAAAAGCAGTTTCTTTTCCTTTACCTTGCAGTGACAGGAGGTCCTCAATATAAAGTGTGCTATTATAATACGAAATCTGTGAATATATGGTTTTAGGTGGCGCCACAAGATTTCTTTGAAGGAAAGATGAATAATCTGGCAGGACGGAAAATCTCAAGGTTTTCTTGTTGAATTTTTATGAAATGTTATAAATCTGAGCCTGCAAAAAGAAAAGCATAACATCTATATGTCCCAGCATGCAAACAGAGAGTAAAAAGGTGTTTTTCTCTGCAGAAGGCAGGCTACAGGATACACGCAACAGACATGTAGATTACTCCCATGAATGTCTTTCAGTTCTCTCCTTCCACTTGGAGGGATGGCACAGTGTAGCATCATCTCTGCTTTTCTTCATGATCTGTATTTTATCATTAAACTGAAGTTCTGTCATGATACAGCAGATATGCAGTTTTATGTACATCATAGCTTTATCTGTTTGGGATTTTACATATTTCAGCAACTCTGTTCAAACATTGTTGTTTTAATGCCCGGGCCGGATGTTTTTACAGTGAATGCGCCAACTTCCACCATTTGATTGTGGACCAAATCCAATTGATGCAAAGTCAATAGCTTACTAAATCTCAACTGCCTGAGCCTCTCCTCTTCCCCACCCCTCTCTTTCTCCTCTTTGTCCTTTTTCTATTGCAGAAGTGATTACCCAAAGCTTGAACTCTGCTATCTTTAACCAGTTCCAAATGTAGTTTATTACCAATTTTCTCAGAATAAAACTAATAAAGACTTAGCAATTTTCATGAAAAAGGAAATAAATGGAAATGGAAATAAATGGAAATAGCAGGTGGTTGAAGAAAGAAGATGACTGAATGAGAAGAAGTGTCCTCCAGAAAAGTTGAAGGCAATGTCAAAAAATAGGAATTCTATTCATTTAAACAACTACAGGGAACATAATAAAACATCTGCTCACACAGTTTTGAAAAACAAAAAAAAAACAAAAAAAAAAACAGGTGATGAATCATGCATGAGTTTGATTGGGATGGCAGAAAAAGAATCAATCTATAAGCCTCTAAAAGCTTCACTGGAGAGTGGTTAAATCAACATATTTTATATTCCACAAGTTAAAAGAAAACATGTGAATAAGTATAATTCAGAATTATACTAAATTGGTTTATGATGACAAAAAATTATTTTCCGCCACAAGGGGCGAAAGACAGGTAAGCCACTGGAGAGGAGAGTGGAACAGTAACCAGTGACAGCTGCGAAAAACTAAGTATCAAAGTTAGAGATATTTCTTACTACTACTTACAAATACACTGTTATCAAACATAATGTTTAATTTAGTTGAAAACCAACAAAATCATCAACTGTAGATTATATTCTGGCAAAACTGCCAGATGTGGAAGTTTTAATTTCCAAAGAAACATTTAACTACCGCAGGAGTTTCTTCTTTGCTTCTCTTAATTTTGGACTCATCTGCTGTTTTGTTTAGCAAAAAGCTGCACATTTAGATAAATGACATACATTTTTGTTCCAAAGTCTGATTAACCTTTTATCTGTTCATGTTGTTTAAGTCTATCTAAAACCTAATTTAACTGGAATTTTATCCAAATTAAATTCCAATGATTGTTTTGAGAAAGTGGTACGAAATGATGCATGCACTACATGAGTGGCAAATGCTTAAAGGCATGCTAATAAAAGCTGAAATCTTGTTGAGATTACAATTCTTGTCTTTGTTGGTTCTTGTCCTGAATACACGGGATGTGGGCCTGTTTCAAAACACCCAAGTCAATTAGTTTGTCCAGTGATTGATGTGAACTTTGCAGATTTAAAACTTGGTGCTGACCATAGCTGGTCATAAAAATTTGGTAGATAAACATAATTGAAATTAATGATGATATTCTAATAAAAATGAAATGGCAAAAAGCACAAAATAACACACCATTTTTTCCACACTTTCATCAAAAACTAGCTGCTTTATTTTCATCACTCAGCTTCGATGTCTTGCTGTCAGGATTTTGGAACTTTCTCATTTCATCAACATTTTTCTACACACTTTGAAAGTGTGTAAAAGTATATTTGACAGTAGATCACAAAGGTAGCAGGCAAAACAGCAAAGTGTCTTCTAAAACAGTATGTTGATAACACACTAGCTTCCAAGTGTGAGACACAACAATCATGGGGAATACAGTGGCTTTGGAAATCCTTGTTCATCCATTAAATTTTCCACAGTGTTTGTGTAGTAGTGACAGGTTAGGAATCTATTTACCAAGCTGGGGTTTTAATGATACCAATTAGGTCCATAACTGCAGGAGATGATGAAAAGAATATGGAGAATGTCAACAAGCTCAGAAAATCAGCTCTGCGCCACAATAATTCTTCCAATCTCCTGAAGCTAAACAAATCAACAGGCCGAGTGATGAAGCTCTGTTCTACTTGAACCTGTGTCCTTCAAAAAGTTCCATGTGGGGGTTTGAGTGAATGTGAGAGGGCTTATTATGGACTGATGGGAAGACAAAGACACTCTGCAATCATCTCTACCATCAGCCATCTGACAAACACTCCTCACAAGGCCTCTTTAGAGCGCTCTGACAAAGAGACACAGGACCATTCAGCCTAAATAGCAACACAGCAATGTAAATTAAGTAATTAATGTGTGGGATGACACTCATTGGAAATCATTCACAACCATCACACAACAAAGCTGATTCCAAATCATAATATAATTACAGAAAACTGTGTAACAATAATTCTCAGTTAAACAATAACTTTTAATATTTTTTACAGTTATAAACTGTATGAAATTAACCTAAAGAGCGATTATACAACCTTTCTGTGAAGTCTAAATATTGCTTGGATTAAAATATAAGGCCAGGCCAGCGAGCTATTTCAGACAGTTAACTCAAGCAATACTTGTTAATCACAGCTGATCTTTCTCTCACTCTCCAGAATCAAGCATGCCCTAATGATGTGAAAGGTCTGTTTGAGCTGAAAAACCTCCAGCTGCACTTTGCATTCGTGCTCCTGCCTGCTAGTGAGTCTTCTTGCCTGCCTTTTGCTGCTGTTTCTGCTTGGTTATCATCAGTCTACTATCCCATTATCCCTCTTGCTCTTTCCTCACTTTCCTGACATGATTAGGACATGTTCAGAGTGTCAGAGATGCACTCACTGCTCCATGGTATGTTGAGCAGCATGGCCATGGATTGATGAGAAACTCAAAATTCATACCTTAAAGAATAGCTAATCATTTACACCTTGACTGACTGAACTACAGTTAAGAACCATCAAAATAAAACCAGTATCAGGGCTGCATTTATAAGAGTTTTACCTGACCAAATATTTTCATATTTTTTCATGATATTCATAGCAAAGAAAGCTGGACTGAATGTGCATGTAGTGCAAACATTGTTAATCGGTAAAGAGCTGGGGGTCCGGTGTGGATCAGTGGTAGAGCAGGTGCACCATATGCCACATTCCTCAGTGCAATGTCCCAAGTTCAAGACTTGGGGGTATTACTGGATGTCTTCCCGTTCTCCCTCTGCCCTTTTTCCTGTCAACTTGCTGATTAATTAAGTCCACTGGAGCCAAAAAAAAATCTTTTTTTTTATTTTTTTTTTTAAAAAAGAAGAGGTTTCTCACACTAGCTCTTTCAAAGTCACATCTCCTTGAAGATCTACGAAATGCTTCTGAGGAGGCCCTGCCTTAGCCCCACTTTAAGAGCTGTGTGACTTCCTTTGAAAATCCAGCCACGTTACTGGCTGGATTTTCCACTAATGCATTTCATTCTTCAGAATGTTACTAAGCTATTGTGTCAAAGCCTGAAGCTTTCAAAATGACTGCAGAAACTTGCCAACAGCTTGTTAAAGTCAACAAATGCAGATGTGTCTCACTTTCTCTGATAGGAAGAGTACACAATCCCTCCCTCCAGGTGTTCTTTAAAACGAGCAGACAGCTGTCAGCAGGTTAAAGAAAACAACAACAAAAAAATTACTTTGCTCTGTGACCAAGTTCAGTTCATTCAAATGTGAAACATACAATCCAAAAATCCACTTATTTTCAAAATGTTCTTACCCTCTGGTCATTTAGTGCCGTTATGAGAGTTGCCATTCCCATTTGATTGGGGGATATGTTTTACCTTTTTTACATAACTGCTTCTGTTTTCCTTCCAGCAGTAGGCTGATAGAGCCCTCCCTTCAGTCATAGCCCACTGTAAAATTACTCTCATAAACCAGGAATAACTGCACAACTTAAAGTAATATACTGTGAATAAAACAAAATCACTTCAATAAAATATAGCTACAGGCCAGGGTCCAGATGAGACATTGTTTGGGTGACCAAAATGATTTGTTACAGTTATGTATTTTGTGCCATTTTTGTAGAGCCAATTTGTTTCCTTGAGTCGATCAAGGTTATTGTTACATTTCTCCTATTTATGTAGGACTAAAAAGGTTAGCTAAAAAAGTCAGATATTGACACAAGTGCAGTGTGTGTTACTCATTATGGGCGCACCACACAACTCCCAAAAAGACAGGAATCCCCCAAAAACTATTTAGTAAACTTGTACAAATGCATTATGAACACACAAACCATCAAAAATGCCAACTTGGATTTAAAGTTGATTAAAATCCCTTCCTACAGTTAAAATAAAGAATAACTAAAATGATGCCTAAATTTATATGTTATGTTAAAAAATTATATAGTCCATCCATTTATCCTTCCCTGGTGGCTATTGCTACAGGACACTAGGTGAGATGTGGGGTACATCCTGGACAGGCTACCAGTCTGTCACAAGATAAAACAGACAAGTGATCACACACACATACAATAATGCATCTCTCCATCTTCACAAGGACATTGCAGTGCCCTCCATTTGTTTTTCATTAATGTCTGTAGTCTAAACCTGACCCTAAACATCATCATTAGCAATACACACCTAATCCTAAACTTATATCATACTTTAGTCCTAAACCTAGCCCAAAATCAGCCCAAGGAGCAGTTGGTCCTCACAAAGTAGCATTTGTTGGAAAAGTGGGCCTTATGAAGTCAGATATACTAAAAACACACACATCCCCTTAAGAGATTTTTTTTTTCTGTTTGAATCCCATTATTGTCTTTTTATCACTGAAACATAAGGAAGAAAGAAGTTTGTGCACAAAGAAAGTAAAAGATTACATAAGTGACTTTTTTTCTTACACTCTCCTGGTGGGACTCAGAGACTCCACTTACCTGTAACAAAAAAACAAATAAAAAAACAACAACATAAAATTAGGAAGATGCAATTGATTTAAATTAACATGCATACATTCAATCATCTGGACTTTTCTAAAAAGACTAGGACAAACCACAGTCAACCCCCCACAAGTGTGCAGAGATTTCCTTTTAAAAAGTGTATAAAAGAACGCCTACACCCAAAACATTTTTAATGTTTGGGCATTTAAAATAACCAACTCTCTTTAAGACCTGCAGACTTCAGTCATAAATCGAACCAGCATTCATACTATAGACACAGGATGATACTGACAGGAGTGGTGGTGTAAAAATGACAAGTAAGAAAAGCCTTTTGGGGACAGAGATAATCTAATTTCATGGTGCCTGCTGATGTGTATCTGAGAGCAGAAATGGCTATGATTTACCTCTGCATGTGTTTGCATAATGGTATCAGCTCAGCGAGGAAGTCAGTGGGTCTCATTAATCTTAACTGAGCTCGATAAGTGAGTCCTTTCATTTAAAGTTTTAGCCCACCGAGCAGGAAAAATAGCAGACAAAGCATCCATTTCACAGTTCATATGCCATATATACTTTTATCACGTTCACGCAGAGGTTTATCAGATGCAGACAGAAGCTTCAGACTGCCAAAGATACTTTGATCTGCACATCAAAATACTTCAGAGTTATTCATTATGGCTGCACTTCCAGTGTCGTCGCGTGGTGTGTATTTAGATTATTGCAGCTGTGTGTGCAATGAGTTTGAGTTCAAAGAGCCAGGAGATTAAATAGAGAAAAGATGAAAAACTTATCTTCATACAAGTTTGATCAATTATTTAATGAGGAACTAATCAATAACGACATCACTGAATTAACTTTAACAACTGACTGATATGTTTTTGTGAAAGCAGAACTTTTTTTTTTTTTCCATCTCTTCAGTTAGTAAGAATCTCATCAGTGGCATTGAACTTGGAGCTCTACTCTGCTGCAAGTTATAGAATGCCACAAATCATTGAGGGTCTACACAAGCTGATGGTATACACACAGTCTTTTGTTTTAGATGTCCTCCACCCACCCAACTTTCTTCAAGCCGATTTTACTGGCAAGCAACGGTTCTAACAGCTTTGAGTCTCACAGTTGTTTGATGCTGGGAATTTAATTTTCAAGTGATGGACAAAGAGCAGGCACACATAAAATAAATAAATGAAGTGTAGACCTGACTGATGTCCTTTGCTCATGAATATAAACTACAACCAGACAACCAAACTGTCCCTGTAGTTTTTTTATTTGATGAACCCCCCTCTGTATCAGTCAAATGTGCCTTAAAGTGAACATCCTGAGCAATGTGTCATCAGCTGATTAATATTAAGTAGATACAGAAATAGTTAAGTGAATTCACTTAGGTTTTTCTTCAAAATATCTTTCAATTACAGTTTGCAGAGTGGATGCTAACCTTCATAATGTTTTTCTGGAGTTACAGTTCAACTAACTCGCTTTAGTAGGTGGGTTTTATTGGTTTCAGAAACTGAAATTATCATTAAATATGTAGCTTCTAGAACAGCTGTTTCACTCATGAACTTTGGAATTTCAGTCAGCTTTTAATTAGAAGCTGACTGGAGAATGATGTTTTCCACCTATAAAAGGTGGAAAACCTTTTATACTGTACCTTTTTTTTTTTTAAATGGTCGGAAAAGATAAATGCTCAACATAAAACGTTTTGCCTTCTTTCGTATGCGTTGTAATATTGCATGTATTTCACAAACTAATCTGGATCATGCTCTTAGTGTTATGAGGTTAACAGAAAATGGAATGAAAGAATTATCTAGCCACAGTATAATTATTCTCCACAAAAATGTTTGCAAATTGAATGATTGGATCATACCTTTTATTTATGCTGAGGAACAGAGCTGATCTGAATGTTGTTTGGTTGGAGCATCGTCCCGTTTGTCAGGTTGTTTGAGCTTTTTGGATGCAGCACACTGTACTGGCCTGCTCCATCATTTGTTGATTTTTATTGGCCATCTAAATTGCAACCTCTAAAATTATTCTCAGCTTGACGATATTTGGTATTTTGAGCAAATTAAGTAATCTGTTCTGTAGCTATGTTTGCAATGACATAATTACTTCTTTTTTTGTTCATTGGACAGATGCACTGAAACATTTGCCAAATATGTTAACAAATAGAGGCTCCAACAGTTTATTTTCTGCCAATAACATGGCTAAATTGTGAAAGATTTTTAAACCTCCTTAAGGACAGCAAAACAATGTGAATACTAGTTTCCACACACATTTATAGTTTTATTTCAATGCAATTTGCTCCATATTTAATACTTTAATATTAAGACTCTTCATTAATCCAAACCGTTTCCATTATCAGAAGCTACGAAACACAAAGTTCTATTAGGATAGAAGTTGTACTGTAAAATTACTGTAGACTTCTCTGTAACAAATCAAGACCAAGTCTCAAACTCTCAGCTTTGCTCAAATTAATCAACAACCAACCACACATTTTAAACACAGAAAAATAATAGACATATGTAGAAAACACAAAAACAATCAGTTATCGCTAGCATTAGTTTCAAATAAGAAAATAATTACAATATAAACTATTACATTCTGATGAATGATGATGCAATTACATTGCTTACATTGAACTCTGTGATGGTTCACAGGTGACTACAGGACATAAATAAGTGCATGTATAATTGTGGACCTAAGATTAAAATTGATACTAGCGTCTCAATGTGTGCGTCCTTGGTTGTGCCACAGAACAGTGTGTAAGGTGAGAAGGCTGTAGCCAACATTCAGGTAGAAGTGTAATTGCAGATGGTGCTGCTACCTCACAATGACAAATACCTTTGCATTGCAACTACAGTCTCCAACCTTCAATATTTAATTAAGTTTTCTACAGGAGATACTAAAGCTAAATAGCTTGTCTGAATAAGCCTTAAACCTTTACGCAGCTGTTGCCTCTTACTATTTGAGGAGGGAGGGTGCCAAACTATAATCTCGCCCAGAGCACCAAAATGGCTAGAGCCAGCTTTGACAGAGGATTTCACAGGGATGACAGACGGCCACCTCTTACTGCCTAAACAAGTCGAGCTGTCAACAATTCTGACATGGAGAAATCAGTTTTCACCTCACACACTCCAAGATAATTATGCATCATTAACAAGGTGGATTGCTTTAAACCTGTCAATGTGAAAAGAGGTTACACTTCAAAGGGGGAAGTCATATAGAAGGCAAAGGGTAGCTGCAATCAGAATATTGCAGGGAGTCTGGACTGAATACAGCAGCTTTTTGTAGAGAGGAAATTTAACTTTTTATTTTTATTTTGCACTGTTCATGATTTAAGGGGAGAATTACAAAAAGCACAACAACTTCAAAGGAACACGTTTCAGCTTTTATAAGGCTTTACATTGTCAACATGGATTTAAAGCAATGTTGAGATAATTAGCTTTGCAAGTGAAATTTAAGTGGTAAGTCCAGCATCTATAGTACAGATAGACTTTGATAAAACTGTTGATATTTCGTTCACCATAAGTAATGTTTACATCATTTGACAAAGTTATTGTAACACACAACAAATATAAGTATAGAACCTGCAATGAAATTGAAAATGTTCTTGAGGGAAAAATTAGGAAAAAATGCAGAACTGTTTAAAATATGTACAGATGCAAAAGTTTGTGTGCAGCACTATAGAGGAAGCAACAAAAAAATAGCATGGAGAACACACCAATCATATCTTCTGCACTCCCCCACGATTAAAGTCTATTGTTTGGGAACATGGCTTCTTACGTCCACTGAAAATGGAGGAGGACGAAAATGGGAATCAAATTAAAGGCTTATGGTCTTTTGTTCTACAGCGATAGGATAAGTACTTAATTACTTACTTGAAACAGAGGCACCAAAATGTACCGTATTTTCCAAACTCCATATTGTATAGGTCAAAAATGTGTAACGAACAAAAAAAATAAAACATACAAGTTGCTTTGGTGTATTAGACGCATTTATTTTCAAATGATGAAAAGTCAGATTGGTTGATTGGCTGTTGATTGGTGTTCAGCTGACTGCTTTTTAACAAGCATGCAGTTTGTTCAGCAGCTTTGGCACAAAAGTCTGCTGGCAGTTTGTGATGCACCAATGTCCGCGTGCTACATCACGGTAGTTAGGAACAGAATATATTGTTCCGACAGAACAGATGAACAGATTGCTGTAAACCATTAACAGTCCATGGATCTTATTGGCTAATAAATCATCTGGATTTTTTCTACAGCAAAATATCAGCATTACCTGCTATTCCCGTGATTAGTTGCCTTTTTTCACTTCTGATTTCATAAAATAGAACATTTTTTGACAGTCATGTTAATGAGTGCGTCAAAGGTCATCAGGTTGGGAATTGAACCAGCAAAGGTCACGTCGAGGACCAAGGCCTCCATACATGGGTGGTTCTTAACCCCTTCGCCACCACAGCAAACCCAATATTTAGTTTTTAACACTAAATATACTTCAGGGGTATAATAATGATAGGTATTTTTTGAGAGATGAAATGCCTTCACATGTTATCTGTTAGGAACTTTAATTCTAATCTGACATCAATGACACCCTGCTGTAAATTAATTAAAAGTTCATCTTTTTTGTCATGCCATTACCGGTCATTACAATCAAACATTCTGCAACATTATAATGCATATATCTTAATTTTTGATGATATCCTTTACACTCAGTAATCATCAACTTGCAATTAAAGCAATCTTGTGGTGAGATAAGTTATAATAATTATACTTAGGCATATTCAAGTCATTTATTTGATTATAGGCTTTTATAAGATGATCCAGAAGAGTTTATGCAGCAAATGGTCTATAATTGTGTGGCATTATCAAGTCCAGAGGACCGTAAGGTACTTTAAATCACAACAATCATTCACATGTCGATGGCAGTAAACTACAGCATCTTAGTTTGATAAAAGTGAGGTTGCTATGCACCAGCGCCACCACCAGCAGGCAAGGCAGGTGAAGTGTCTTGCCCAACGACAGAGAGACATGAAGCTGAGGTCAGAACCGCCAACCCACCTGTTGCAGGAAGAACTCCCTCGTCCTGATATACCCCACAAACTAGTAAAAAGCATATTAACTGATGTGCTCACTCTTATATAACACCTGGGTGTGCACATAAAAAAAGAACATGAAATGTGAAACACAATGTGGCTTAGAACGATGTAGTCATTTGCAGCAGCGTTATTTCTGCCAAATAAAGAAGTAATCAGTTGAATTATTTCATTTTTGAACAAGGAGGCAAGAGGCAGAGAGAATAAGAGAAAGGGTACAAAGAATTGACATTCAAGAACTGCCACCTCATGAACCAATGTAGAAAGTGCTGGTGGTTTGAAAGAGACATTCTGCCAAGGTGAAAGCCAAGTAGAAAATTACATCTAAAGTAGAAGAAGAATGGATAATAAGGCTTTTATGTGACCAGACTGCAGAAAATCTGCACAATAACATGATGCATAGTTCCTTTTACTATTGCTCTCTGCCTCCATTTAATGCTGCAACTACAATGTCATAGTGCATCTTCCATCCATACAGATCATGACTGAAGGGTGATTTGCAGCAGATTTAAAGTGTCAGAGGGTTTGAGGAGGTTAATAAATATCAGATGAAGAGAGACACTGTGCTTGATTCAAATGATTTACACAAGTGTCTTAATATACAGACATAAAATTAAGTTGAATAAGGCATGAATTTATTGTAATATTTTTATTAGGAGTACTTCATCTGCTTAGAAAGACATGTGACAATAAATCTATGGCTGCTTTCCTGCTGATCTTGTGAGACCTTCTGTCAAGTTAAAAATGCATGGACACCTCAGTAAATAAAAGATATTGGAGGACACTTGACAATAACCTATGGGAAAGGCTCTAGGAAATCCTAATTTAGTTAAACACAGGTTTAGATATAGCCAACTCAGTCTGTCAGAATCACTTCAGGAAAAACCCTTAGTAAAAAATACGTCTATGAGAAAGGATGGGATAATTAGAAATAGAACAGATATAATTTATTTTCTCTCAGTGGAAAAATTCAGGTGTACCAGCAGCACATTGACAGGCAGATTGTCAATGTGTATGAATATATATATATATATATATATATATATATATATATATATATATATATATATATATATATATATATATATATATATATATATATATAAGAATGTACTGTGTAATTAAGTGTAATTTATTCAGCAATGGCTAATGGGAGGAGCTGTGATAATGCTCTTTTGTGCACATAGGATGCAGCTGCTTGTCAGTGAAGAAGCTCTCCTGTTGAGTAACAAGTGGTGGGAGATATTGTCCAACAGTGATGTTAATTTTGCTGTAGCTAATTTATCTCCTGCATTGGATCAAGAGGGCATCCTAGAACAGAGCTGGCCTTTCTGATGCAATCAGCTAACTGTTAAATTTGATAATCCTTAATAGTTATTTGAGAAACATTTAAACATAATTTTGAAGATTTTAGTGGTCTTTTCCCCAACCACTGTTTCAATTACAGAGAGGAATATTTATAGCATTGCTCCTCCAAAAGCAATACTGTGTAAACATCAACTATAGCAGTCTTTATGTCTTCTGCTCCTATGTTGACTGAACAAATTAAAGATGCATCAAATAGTGATTTTCACATCACTAAAAAGGCTTTGTTATCACCTTCACTTCTTGCATAAAAAGATGTCATTTAAAACTTTTGGCCTACTCAAATCCAGTATTTGACACCTCTGTGAGGAGTCATGCTGAGAAAAGGGAAGATAGGTGTCGCATGTCTCTGAATGTTAGCATTTAAAAACCGAAAATGCCATAACCTCATGTTTCTTTTCATCCACTATTTTTTCTCAACATTTGTCTCCTTTTCATTGCCCAATCTTGCTTTAACACATTGTTTTTCTTTTCGTCTGCTTTGCCTCATCTCTCATTCTCTTTAATCACACTTTATCTGCCTTTTCAACCCATTGTCTCATCTACCTTCCCTCTAGCATTCTTTATCAGGTCTAAGCCACATTTCCACCTCACTTCTTATTCGGTTAGAACATTTTCTCTTCAGATGCAGAGCTTTTGTGGAATAAAAGCACTTGTTCAAAATCAATTTCCAACACTATCCGTTATGTTATTTTCCACCTCCACCCTCCATTCTTTCAAGCCCTTGCTGCTTCTCAACTCATTGTTTTCTGCTTTGTGATAAGGAAAGTAGATTCAGCTCCTTCATTCAGCTTGAAGATTGGAACAAGAACAGCATTTCTATGACAAACACTGCTGGGTTTGGTTCGATCTGTATCAAAGTAACTCATTATGCAAAGTACGTTCAATTATAGGTGTTATGAATTGTACAGAGAAAAATAGATATTGCTATCCAGACAACAAAACGTGCAGTTAATTTAGTATCCATTGTACAAAAAGGTTAATTTCAGGCTGCATAGTAGAGGTTTTTCTTCAGCCCCCGTAGCAAAAACATGTGAAGTGCAATAAAGAACACTACAGATAACAACAAACGATGAAATCTGGCATAGGCAAGCAGAGAAACTTCTGCACCAACTTTGATGACCACACTGGGTCAGTTCCTGCCAGAGGGGGGCTGCTCCCTACTTCTAGTCTCTCAGAATGACAGCATAAAAACTTTAATAAATATTATATGTGAAAAGCTTTGTGACCAGACCTTGAGTCATGTTTTGTTAAACTAGTTTCTTTTGTCCAGGCAAAAGATAAAAAAATAAATCAGAAGCCTTTCTCTGATCCAGGAATATCAACATGATTTAAGCAGTCCACTATTGACTATGCATGGATAGTTTTGGAATTCATCTGATATGATGACTTTGAATGAAATTATTATTTTCTATTTATCCATAGACTTAAGCAAAAACATAGACCAATCAATAATTTTGCCATTGTTTTTATTGTAAGAAAGGTCAAGGTGAAAAATGTTAACAGGCAGACTAAGATACAAGCTAATGATAGGCAGTACTTTGCTCTGTAATAAACTCCAGTCACTCCATTAGTTTTCTTGTTTTGGACATGTTGCATTCCCTGGGTTCTTTGGATACAGTGGCTCTATGAGATGCGTCATGTTTGGCTGGGTGTTGTTCTTGTGCTTTGATTGGTTCTCCAGCCATTCTGGGGTGCAATGTGGCAGACAACAGATTGTGCATTTGAAAATGTCATCTATACAATGCCTCAACACTGGGACGCCCAAGGGATGTGTTGGGAGCCCAGTTTTATTGCCGATTCTTGTAAAAATTTTGCACTATTTTTGCATAGATCATTTAATAAAACACTACAGCTATATTGATTTTCTGCTATGGAGAAAGTTCTGTGACATTTGCAAATAAAAACCATTCATGAAAAGTTTAGTAATGTTTAGAGTATGATTTCAAAAACAAATGAAACGGAAAACAAAACAAAAAAAAACATTATGTTTAAACCAGCATTTAGTTTTTAGCTCTAACTAATTGACATTGCAACAGTTTTGACAGCTCAGTTGCTACTTCTCAGTCTGACAGTTCAACATTCTCTACAGATCATCTTCAGCCATTTTTAAGCAGTGACAGAAACAAACAATAAAATTCCAATTATTCATACTGTGTGGGTGCATAAGCATCAGAAATATGCGCCAGTCTCCCATAAATAGAAAAATAAAGGAAAAACAAGGTTTTACTAGTGACAATCACAGCTTTTATAATTCTGTATTCTCAAGAGTCAATTTTCTCAATAAGCTGAAAAGGTTTTCACTGGCATTAATTCTGGTGGCAACAACTGCCATCAAGCATTTGTGATTTCTGGCAAGGAGTCAGAATCATTTTAATTCAACTATGCTGAAACATTCACTTGCTAAACTCAATAAAGAATGTCACCAGATTGCAATTGAACCCAAGTCCTTTACTGTGTTTGAAGGAGCATTATTGGGTATTTTTCCAGCAGTGCTATGTTATTACCTTCAGTTGTTCTAAAAAGGCTATAGATATCAAATATAACTTAAAAGAAATTTGACTTTGACAATTTGACAATTTGAAATTGGGCCTCTGTTTCTTTAAGAAGCTCCTGCTTTGTCTTAGCACATTGTCACAGCAACATTTCTCCATTAAGCTGTTTACAATTGTTCTTTTCAAGCATTGGACTGAGAAATATTTCATATAATAAGCCCCTCAGGAGCAGAGTTCCAAATTCTGGAACATCAGGTATCTCTCTCCTATGGGAGACATGAAGGCAAACCTTTGACCTGTAGTATTCCAGAAGGAACTCGTCTTGTCATTCAAAGCGACACAGCCCACAACAGAACCACGCAGAAATCCTTCTCAAACATTTTCTTCATTTTTTCTTATTTTTTGGAAATAAATCCCTACACTCCTAGAGCCACCTACTCATGTCCCAATGACATTTTCACTTTCCTTCCTAATTTTACAACAGCTTTAACACCCTTTTCTCTCTTTTTTTAAAAATAAATCTCCATTTTTTTTTAACATGACCCTTTTCTATTAAAATGCCACTAATTGGAAATCAGAATAACATGTTGTTTTTCCCCTTTTCTGATTGAAAAGAAACAAAACCACCCAAAAAAAGTTACAAGGTTAATTCATCAACTGATACAGTCCATAGTAAACAAAATATAGGTTTTATGAGTACCTGTTCCACACACAAAATCTAGAAAGTTTTGTAACTGAGAACCTGATTGACAACGACAACAATTAGACAATATGAAACAGAAAAAAAGTGAAAGTATTTGGGTGATTATTAGTATTTATAATGATTACTGCAATTACAGCTGGGTAAATAACGATTGTAGTCATGTCAGGGTTTCACAGTTTTCTGTGTAAAAATTCTCACTAATCTTGCCACACAGATTTTCAGGCACAGCTGCTGCCATGTTAATGAGATGGGTGGGTATCAGTGCGTGGCTCTGAGCTGAGTTATTTACAGCTTCATATTTCCTCCACCAAAATAACAGTCAGTTTCAGTTCATAAAATCTGTTTAGTTTTCTTCATATTTGTTTTCAACATCAAATACTGTGCAAAACTTATTTGTCGAACTAATACATTTGACCACATCTGCTAGAACTAACTCACTGAATGCGTAGTGCCAACAGTAATGAAAAGTGTATACCAAAGTGCAACAGTAATGATTCAAAGATTAGAGTCTGTTTGTATACCAATGTGCCATTTGCTCAAATCTCTCAGTAGGGAGGAGAATCCTAATAAGGAAATAAATTTTACTGAAATAATGCAGGAGGTTTAGATCCCCCACAATTTGTCTTGTTTAAATTTTTCCTACAACCAATGTCAAATTACTAGATTTTTCTTTTCTCAATGGCAGATATTGAAGTAATCTTTTTTACACATCAATAATGTAGTATGTGTTGTTGCAGCATAGCCACACATTTGCAGCTTCATAAAAACATTACCATTGCTAAAGGTATTGGTCCCAGCCAGGAATGTCCACATGATGACATTTAAATCATCTGTCCCAAGTTCTGTGATATTGTCTCTAAGGAGGTCAATATTCCACTAACGGCCCATTGCTTTCTGTTTGGACTACTTTCAGGCACAGTACCAGGTCAATATCAAACATTGCAGCAAAGTAGATGAGAGGCATCACAGGACATCCTGCCAAGATTCAAGAAATACTCAAACAGGGAACCAAGTTATTGAGATAAAACAAACAAAAAAAAAGATGACATTTTTTCACTTAGAAATACTTTTATTTGCAGCAAAAACTACTTGAGGTGTAAGCATGTTCTCTATTTGAGGACAGAAAGATGGTTCAAAAGGCAGAAAAATGCTAATATTTCTTGAGATAAGTGAGGCCTATAAAAATTAAGATATTGTTCTGGGTTCTCTTGTGACCTTTGGGATGGATTGTCAACGCACTAATGGGAGAAATTTTAGCCACTCCTTGGACCATTCACCACTCTTACTGTGGTCCTCTGGATTTCAAATGCCTTATAGATGGATTTGTAATCTTCTTCAGAGTGATAGACAACAAGTCTTTTTCACATCTGCTCTTTAATTTATTTATACTGGAAATTTATGTAATAAGATGTTTCCAAACTACTTCATGTTATCAGAAAGGTTCCACTGAAGATTTCTTATTTTTTCCTGATGATCTGAAACATATATGTACAAAAAAGGCAAACAGGTTAGTGGTGCAATTTATTTTCTGCGGCGTTGTATGCATTTCAAATAGATCATTTTAAAACAAGTCACAATATTACATTGTGCTCAATGTAGCTTTATTCGGGAAAAATACTTTCAGAAAAAAATAGCTGCTCCTGTATCTTTCCTCCAACTAAAGTATATTTGGCATAATGAACAATGAACTTTTTGGAATCTGGTAAAGCAAGCCCACTGAAGCCGAGTAGAATTTCTTCACACCACCCCTATTTTATATCTATGTGCAGCCAATCATAGCCAAAATTAGCCCTGCAGACAGGGCCCATGTTATTTGTATTCTATCAGACATCTGTTATTGTCTGGGATTCTTTGGTCATCTATAACGAGGCAACTATTCTGTGGTTTTAGATGAAATTCTGCTGCTGCTGTCGATGTTTAGATGTCTAGCCATCTATAGCTAAAAGAATTCTGTGCTTTATGCAGTTACTGTGAAATTATGTCTTGCTGGAAGAATATACAACATTACTATACAATAAATTAGCATATTGAAGAAAAGTATATTACTATCTAATGCATACCGCCTAAGACAAAATAACATACAAGGACTGCTACAAACCACTGGAAAGATACTATTTACTGCAGCAGAAAAACAACAGAGTTTATTCTTGTCAAACAGTTAAACAACTAGTGTTTCCTAAAAAGAGGTTTGCTTGTGCAAGCTTGACATTTAAAAAGCTTTTTCCACATTTTTCTTCCAGACAAATCTGGCACAAGCTTAACATGTTGAATCATGAAGTGAGAGCTAGATATAAATAAGACCTTGGCACATGTCACCAAAAAAAAACACAATATGCACAGAAAACGGCCAATGTTCAAAATGACACTTTGAGAGAGTCATACCAGCTGTCAAAAACAAATATTTGGCAACTTTGCAATTTTTCATCACTCTGGGCATTCACAAAGTAAAAATAATTCATGCTAAATAAAGCTTGATATATTTTGGAAAATATATGATGGGTTGCACAGAGGCACAGTTGGTAGCACTGATGCCTTGCAGCAAGAAGGTCCTGGGTTCTCTCTGTGTAGCATTTGCATGTTCTCTCTCATCCTCTCAGTCCAAAAACTTGGCTGATGGGTAAATTGGTCTCTAAATTGCCCTTAGGTATGAGCATATGCGTACATGGTTGTTTGTCCTGTGTCTCCATGTTATCCTTTGACTGGTGACCTGTCCATGGTGTACCCCGCCTCTCAGCTAATGATCACTGGAGATAGGCAGCAGCCTCCCTGAAGCCCTGCAAGGATAAGCAGGTATAACTAATGGATGGATTAAGTGTCATGCCAGGGGGTGTTTTTTTTTTTTTTTTTTTTTTTTTTTTTAAAAACACACCCATGCAGTACTAACACAAACAGAAAAAAATGAAAGAATGTGAAAGCTCTTCTTGTCCTCCTTGTGATTAATCTTTTACATCAACATTTTTGTCCAATCAAGCAATGACTCCTTGTTCTATAGTCAACAAATCTGCCTCACAACCACAGAACAAGCAAGCAAATGCCCCAGGACTTTGAATGCAACTCTCTTGTTTACCATCTGATATCGTGAGACAATATGACAAAGTTCAAGTGACTCCTGATCTTTCCCATCACTTGCTAATTAAGTTACACTGGCAGGAAAATAACTTCACCTGCTCATCAGCCATGTCTAATTAAAGTGCACAAAGCTTTGCTATACTCAAACGTTTAAGATCCAAAAAGGCTTAGATGTGACTGTTCACAAACCTCAGTGTGGCATTTCTTCTGGACAGTATTCAATTATGCAGAAGAAGTCCACTGCAGTGTCAGATTAATTTTCATTAACCAATGCATCAGGGCTCCAACTCATGAGTCCTTAATTAACTTGTCTGTGTACGTCAAAAAGCATATAACGCAGCCTTGATCACTAATGCTACAAACTGTTAACAGCAGTTGAGATGCTAGAAATAATCAAGCAGAAGTTATTGCCAAAAACTCCATGAAAGAACAGGTCTACAACAACATTCTGCATAAGCATTTTGCAAATTGCTTTTAATTTACTCAGACTTATAAGAAAAAAAAAGGCATTATTGATCTGTGTGACAGTAGAAAACTGTTTTGCTTCATTTGAAACATTTACAAATTAGGAAAATATGATGGTTTAGTTTAATTGACTTTTGCACAATATGACCTGCCAGCTGACAGCAAATTAAAATCACTCAGAACCAGTGCCTTATGAATGTTCAAGGGTTTGCTGTGGAAAATCTCATTTCACAGTGACAGCACAGTGGTTTCTGATACTGAATAAAGTAAAAAATAAGGAAATAATCAGACATCACAGAAGCACTGAGAACAGTTATTGTTCTTCTGAATCTATAAAAATACAGCAGAAATAGCTTGCCAAATCCAGGTTAGCAGAATATCCATCTGTAGTACAATGGATCTGTTTAAGCTTTGAACTTCTCTAATTATAGAGCCAATCAGCAGGACATCTCTCAATCAGCAGGCGATCACTCATTTAGCAAAGTAGGTTGAAACAACAAACTTTATTGATTATTTTGGTTGCTGGCAAGCTTCGATTTCTATATAGACAATCTAAAAGGCTTTACTGTGCCCCTTTTAACCCGAGAGAAAAACAGAAAGACAAAGGCATCCATGAGGTTTCACTGATTGACTTTGCTAAGGTCCATAAAACTAAAAAAAAAAAAAAAAAAACAAACAAACAAAAAAACCTTCTAGTGTTTCCAACAACAGGATCAATTATGATGTGAAATATTGAATTGAAGTTCCTTTTTGTTGGCTGTTAAATCCAGACTACAACTGAACAGTCTTTCAATACATTTTGCACAGGAGCATTTGCACAAGATACTGTGCAATATGCTGTTATCCTGATATGATTTTTTTTAAATGACATCTATAATTTTTTTTATTCAGGATTTAATTTTCTATAATTTAGCATTTTGTGATCAGTTGAAATGTGTTTACTTCTAACTTACTTCATAGAAAAAGACAGGAATATATGAACTGTATGACTGGATATGAATTGGACCCTTTGTTATAAAGTGCAGTGAGATGATAATTTAACTTATTTTGTATAAAAACAGATTTTTTTATTTACCATATGCTACACCTAGAAAAAAAACAACTGCTTTTTAAGTACAAGTAGTAAAATCTCACTGATCTATAAAAGTCATGTTTTCAAACTGTTTAGACAGCCTGATGGGCTGCAACATGACAGTTCATCTAGGCAGAAGTAGCTGAAGTGCTTTGCTTGATTCAAGAAAACATGGCAGTTAATTATACATGTAATTGCATTATTTGATTTTTATGGATATTGCTCAATACATTCCATCACACTATATTCATTATTGTAATTCACTGGCTCAGTCATCACAGTCTGTACAAGTATCAGTTTTCAGCTTTTTGAAATAAACATTTTTTTAAATTCAGTAGATATTGGCTTCAGGAAGTAAACTTAAGATGGGAACATCATCTCATGTTCAGAAGCATACTACAGGGCTTTAATTTATATCCAGGGTAAATATTTATATAAACATACACTTAGACAAAAGCAGCCAAACAGGAAATTATAGGGAGAGTCTCCTGAATGCATGTAATAGTGAAGTGGATCTGACAGAACATTGCAGAAATATGTCTTTCTAGAAGCTTTAAAAGTTTCCTCATGAATCTATTTAGGAGATTTAAAAGAAAACTTGGGATGACTGTGATGTCTAAAAGTTGTTGTTCCTTCCTCCAGTTTCCTGGTCTACTAATGTACAAGTAAAAAAGTCTCAACATGCCTACTTATTAATTATAGATGGATAGCTGTGTCTAACCTTTTGGATGGGGCCATAAATTTATGGTTTCATACAGTTTGATTTATTCTGTATTAAGCCTTTTTTTTCATATACGTTTTTGATTTATGAAGCATAGACTGGAAATGGTCACTCTTGCCCCTCCATCTCTCTCCTGCAGCGTCCTTATTTCTTCCCTGCTGATTTGTTCGACAGTGTTGCCACCCACAGAGCTGTAAAAGATGCATTATTCCAAATTGTCAAGAGTAAAAGTCTGGAAAACTCTGTGTCCTAAAAGCAATGTGTGAGAGAGATGCATTTATCTAAACCCCATGTCTTGTTGGGAGGAGTGACACCTCCAAGTTTTGTGTAAATATCACACATATTCTTCATTTACATAAACTGGCCAAGAATAAAGTATGGCAGAGATTGTTTCTCATAAACTTTTCAGTAAAAAAAGCACCAAATAAAGTTGTTGAAAATCTCATCACTACCCAGGTAAGATTCCTGCCACTGTTCTATACAACAGTTGAGACAAATTGTCAACTGTTGTATGGAACAGTAGTTATGATTCAGAAGTTATGGATCATGCCCCCTTTCTGGCAATTTTATGAATCACTATTGGTTTGGGAGTTGCCACAAGAACAGAACTTGCCTGACTTCGCTGTGTCGAAAATAAAATTTGGTACAAATGGGGTTATGGTGTGGGGTTGTGCGTCAGGCTTTGGGATCAGCCGCTTAGCTCCAGTAAAATATAATTTACTCCTTTAGGACACCGATTTCAAGCTCACAACCTGGAATGGCACCTTCCTGTTCAAACATGACCACATATTTCTGCAAAAAGCAAGGTTCATAAAGATGTGGATGAGAGAGTTTGGTGTGGATCCACTTGACTGACTTACACAGAACTAATTTCAACTCTTCTAGTTGAAATTCTCTTCAAGTACAATTGATGCAACCACCCTCTCACCCAATGGCACTGTCAAAAATGTACCAAACAATTGAAGTGGTTTCAAATACAAAAGAGGGACAACATCACATCAAATCCTTGAGATTAAGGGTAGCAAGACACTTTGGCTTAATGGGTAAAGCAGTTGTCTTGTAATCACACCTTTGTGGATATGATTCGACAGGCAAAGCACTTTACCACGCGTTGCTCACCAACTGCATGATAGTGTATAAAATTGTGTGCATTTGTCAGTGCAAATGGCTGAATGTGGCTCTAATGAAAAGCACTTTGGGTGGTCAGTACAACTAGCAAAGCTCTTATAAGCAAGTAAAAGCACAAAAGCGATCACCTTTGTGTGTAGTTTGTCACACTGCATCTCTTATCCTCAATTCAACAACAGCTAGTCAAAGGCCATAAATATGACAGCAAATTTAGACTTAACATTTTCACACACTGCAGGAGTGCAGGCTTCTCTTGAAAGCCCAAATTATTTCCGAACAAGAAAGAACATCTAGTTTTTGTGTTTTTAATGTTGCCTGAGCTTTTCCAAAAGCATTATATCTGTTAAGTTCCAAAAAAAGTACACTGTACATATAATGCAACTGTTCCATATAAAACGGGGTTGTATGTGTAGACAAATAGAAATATATCTCCACAGTTAATTCTACTATATCAACACAGACCAATAAAAGAAGCTGTTTCTTACAAATAGAAAGATGTGAATTAAACTTCTGTGCAACAGTAATTTCTTTCCAACTATTCACTTGCCTTTACTGCTATGGTTTTATATCAACTTTGTCAGCTGGACGCTTTTGAATCGCTGCTGCTTTTGCTGTTAAAGAATCTGAAGGAAAATCAAGAACAGATCTCATTTTCAAAATTTTATACAATTCAGAAGTAATGATCAGGATCATTACTTCTCTTCTAAGACATGTTTTATAATACAATATTAAAGGGAATTGCTAACCACATTGATTTACTCGTGTCTTTTGGAGCTACTTGAAGGCCATGGGACTAAAAAAATATATATAATACAATGCAATATGTCAAAGTACAGAAGTACAGTTATTTGGTTCCATTTCATAAAAAAAACAAAAACAAATAATTTTAGAAGCATGTCTTTCCTCTGAATTTTCCATCATTATTTTCCCCATCATCCAAAACAGGAAAATAATGCAGCGATTGTTTAAGCTCATTTACATAAGGAGGGTTTAGAGCTCACAAATGCATCTGCTTGCTACGACATCCTTGTGATAACACATGCACGCTCATTTACATTCATCCTTTGGTTTTTGTTTGTGGCAAAGTCCACCACAGGCAGATAGCTAATCCATTCTTTGTAATAGCAGTATGAAAATACAATACAATGACAGAAACTCCCCCCTTTGGTTCTATATCTACAAAACAGAATTGTATTGCTCAGAGTACGCCTTGACCTGTGAACAGGGGTTTTATACATTTTCATACTTATCCATAAACCCCTCACCTCCAAAACAATTAATGCACATTGTGGCTTACATTGAGATTGGTGGCTTTCCACTTGAGTGGTTGTAAAAGCTTACTTTGTTTGGCTTCTGTTCTAAAAGGGAAACCTACAAATAAAGTATTTGGAGTGATCAATGCAAAAAGGTTTTGTTTGTAATTATTCTGAGCCATTTGATTAAAGAGTGTAATGGAGTTCTTCCATTCCTATTGACATTTCCTCACATTGTTGGCTGTCCTGGCCTCGCTAAGCACTGTCACTTTTAGCAGTAACTCAGCTATACAGGTAGCTAAACACTTTCTCATCCGTCCACCAAGAAGCACTCCATTTGGTTCTTTAGCAGGGTTTAATGAGAATCGTGTAAAACTGTAACACACAAAGGTACAGAAAAAATGAATGCTAGCTAGGCTAACACATGTAAAATCTCTAGCTTCACGTAAAATATGTCAACGGTTACAAATTATGATTTATATGACACGCACATTAGAACAGTACTTACAGACGATGCCGTTTTTCCTTTTTTTGGATTCAGGTTAAAGAAAACACAACAAAAAAGACTTCTTTCAGAGCAAGACGATCAACAGGCCTTCTTCCTTTCGGTAAACAAACTGCCGTAATAAAGGTGACCTCAAGATGGCGTCAGTTAACCGGTAATAGACAAAATTATAACATTTACCACTAGGTGGCCTCAATAGATGAACTCAACATTGAATAACATTAAATTAAACAGGTTTCACTACACTCCCCGCCTGGCATCTTTAAGAGATGCCACTAAATCAAATGTCCACATTACTAGGTGTCAACAAAAGAACCAATTCTGAGATTGGTCGGCTGAATGTCTTTACACCCTGATGTCTTGCAACTTTAACATCCACTTTTCTCACAAGTCCATCCTTGCTGGGGTATGTCTTAACAACAAGTCCCATGGGCCACTCATTGCGCTTTGCAGTGGAATCCTTCAGGAGGACAACATCTCCTTCCTTGAGATTTGTTTTCTTTACGAGCCACTTTTGACGACCTTGAAGGGTGCAGAGATATTCTTTCCGCCATCTTGTCCAAAAGTTGTTGGCTAGTATCTGAACTCTCTTCCATTGGCTCTTGAAGACGTCCTTCTCTGTCAGGTTGTCTGGAACTGGAGGAGGAGCTCCTGTTTTCTGAGTAAGAAGCATAGCTGGCGTTAAGACCAGTGGAGCTTCAGGATCTGTGGAAATTGGCACAAGGGGTCTGGCATTAACGATAGCTGTGACCTCTGCCATGAAGGTCACCAAGACTTCGTGGGTGAGTTGAGGTCGCTTCACATCTAGGAGTAGAGCATCTAGAATGCGACGAGAAACCCCAATCATTCTTTCCCAAATCCCACCCATGTGGGATGCATGGGGCGGGTTGAATTCCCATGTGCACCTCTGTTCTGTTAGATAGTCTTTGATCACGTTATTGGCATCTTGCGGTGATAGTTTCAGCTCATTACAGGCGCCAATAAAGTTGGTCCCTCTGTCAGACCTTAGTTGCTTGGCTGGTCCGCGGAGTGAAAAGAATCTCCGGAGAGCATTGATGAAGCTTGAGGCAGTCATTGTTTCTACAACCTCAATGTGGATGGCCCTGGTAGACATGCATGTGAACAACACTGCCCACCTCTTGTTGTTTATTTGGCCTCCTCTTGTACGTTTTGTCACAATCTCCCATGGGCCAAAGACATCCAGGCCCACATATGAGAATGGTGGGTCCACTTTGAGCCTTTCTTCAGGTAGGTCAGACATAAGCTGTTGTTCTGACAGTCCACGTAGCTTTCTGCAAAACACACACTTGTGAATGATGGTGCTTATGAGCCGCTTACCTCCAACCAACCACAGTCCACTGGTGCGAATGGCTCCTTCTGTTAGATGCCTTCCCTGGTGTTTCACTCTCTCGTGATGATGACGCACTAGCAGAGTTGCAATGTGGTGTTTGTTGGGTATTATGACTGGATTTGACTCGTTTCTTTGTAGCATAGAATGCTGCAAACGTCCTCCTACTCTTAGGAGCCCCTCATTGTCGATGAATGGATTGAGTCTGAGAATAGGGCTGTTTTTTGATAGACTTTGGACTTTCCTCACTGCCGAGATATCCTGTGAGAAGCACTGTTGTTGCGCTGTGTGAATGATCAGTCGCTCCGCTTTATCCATTTCTGAAGATGAGATGTTGTTGCAGTAATGCCAACCTCGACAGCTGTTGCTGTTTTTGTTTGAGAAGCTTTGAGCAATGTGAATGAGTCTGGCAACCGCTTTCAGGAGAGATTTCCAGTTGGAAAAATGTTCAAAGCAACTTGAAAATAGTTTGTGAGTTGATGACTCTGTTACAGCATTGGTGGCATTCACCCTGACCTCTGTGTCATCATCTGGATTGATAAGCAAGTATTGTTCGTCTGAACCAATCTTTGTCGAGTCCGTGTCTGTGAGGAATCTTGGTCCAGTTAACCAGAGGGTGTTGACAAGCTCTTCTGCTCCAATTGATCTCGAGCCACAATCTGCTGGATTGAGTTCGGTGGGCACAAATCTCCACTGATTAGGCTGAGACACTTGTCTGATGCGCTGCACTCTGTTACTGACAAAAACGTAAAATCTTCTTTTCTCATTGTGAATGTAGCCTAAGACTACCTTGCTATCTGAGAAGTACCTGACTGCATCCAGTTTTACATCTACCTCATGCATAATAGTTTCCAACTTCTACTGCTAGCACAGCTGCACAGAGCACAAATCTGGGAACTGTAAGCTCAGGCTGGGGGGCAAGTTTTGATTTGCCAAAGATGAACCCCACTTCATGATGACCATCATCATGGGTGACTCTTAAATATGCGACAGCTGAGATAGCCTGTACTGATGCGTCAGAAAAAACACAAAGCTCAATTGTCTTGGCTTGACTCACTGGAAATGTGATGTATGTTCTTGGAATATGAAGGTTTTTCAAAACTGAGAGGGACTCTTGCCAACGTTTCCACTCTTCATATTTACTTTGAGGCAGAGGAGCATCCCACTCAATATTCTCTTTAGTAATGTCTCTGAGAATCATTCTTCCTCTTATTGTGATAGGTGCTAGAAAGCCTAGCAGGTCCGAATAAGCTATTTACTGTAGACAGCACACCACGCCTGGTGAATGGTTTCTGATTCTCTGGGACCTTGAATGTAAAAGTGTCTGTCATGAGGTTCCAGATAACCCCCAGGCTGCGCTGTACGGGGAGATCATCTGTGAACAGATCCAGATCTTTTATATCCTTGGCTCTGTCTTCAGCTGGGAAGTGGTTGATGACATTGACACTGTTTGACGCTATCTTATGAAGTCGCAGGTTGGAAACGGATAGCATTTCTTGAAGCTGCTCTACTGTCTTTGTGGCCTCAGCTTCTGATGTGAAAGACAGCAGTGCGTCGTCCATGTAAAAATGTCTCTCCACTAGCTCTGTTGTTTTGCTGCCATAGACTTGCTCCATTTCCTTTGCTGCCCTCCGTAGGCCATAAATGGCGATTGCAGGTGATGGGCTGTTCCCAAATATGTGAACTCTCATGCGGTATTCAACCACTTCATTTCCTGGCTGATTGTCGCGGTACCACAAAAACCTGAGCATGTCTCTGCACTCTTCTTGAACCACAAAGCAGTGGAACATCTGCTCTATATCTGCTAAAACTCCGATTGGGCCTATTCTGAATCTCATCAGAACTCCAAGCAGACTGTTATTTAGGTCTGGACCCTGCAGCAAAACGTCATTCAGTGAGACGCCGTCAAACTGTGCAGATGAATCAAACACGACACGTATTTGGCTGGGCTTTTGTGGATGATAAACTCCAAAAGTGGGTAAGTACCACCTTTCCTTTTCTTCTTCGAGTGGTGGAGCAAGCTCAGCGTGATGATTATTAAATAGCCTTTGCATAAACTCAAAAAAGTGTCTTTTCATTTCAGGTTTTTTCTGAAGATTGCGTTCCAGAGAGGCAAAACGCTTCTCTGCATATTCTCTGTTATTAGGTAGCTTGCGACGAGGATGCCGGAATGGGAGAGGGGCGACCCAGCTATTTGAATCATCTTGGAGAAAGCCTTTTTCCATTACTTCCAAGAAGCGTTTGTCTTCAATAGAGGGAGCTAACTGGTGATCATGAATTGTTCTTGAAAACACTGAAAGTGTGTCTGATGTTTCTGTGTACAAGTCTCTTACTTTCATTTTGTTCTCACACTCTACAAATGTAGAAGGTCTGCCACTGTCAGATATGTATGTCTTCATGCTGCTCACTGTTGGAGGCCCATGCATTCCATTGACACAGACATCACCGACTACCACCCAGCCGAGATCCAACTTTTGTGCAAATGGTTCATTATTCAGTCCGTTTATCTGTTTCCGTACTTTGTGCACTCTCAACAGGTCTCTTCCTATCAGCAGGAGAATCTCAGCGTTGGGGTCGAGAGGAGGGATTTCTGAAGCTATTTTGTTCAGGTGCTTGTGGTGATAGGCCACTTCCGGTGTCGGGATTTCTTTCCTGTTGTTAGGAAGATTGTCACATTCAATCAATGTGGGAAGCTGCAGACATGTTTCTTTGTCTAGAGACTCTATGACATAACCATGGGCTCTTCTTCCATATGCTTGTGTTGCGCCCATACATGTTGTGATGCTGTAAGGAGCCTCAGTGCCGTGTATGTCAAACTTATCAAAAAACTCACTTCTTGCCAGGGAGAGATTGCTCTGGTCATCCAGAACTGCATACATCCTCATACTCCTCTGCTGTTGACCTGAGGGATACACGTTAACCAGAATAATCTTGGAACACGATTTACTACTTTGTCCTATGCCACAGACTTTAGTGCAGTTTGAGCTTATTTCCTGTTTCGTCTCTTCCTCCCCGCCGTCCTCTGCACACGGTGGGGGCTGACTTGAGGATTGAACTGCGCTTGTTCTACTGAAATGCATGGCACTAACATGTCTGTCACTTGCACATTCCAAACATTTGATTGGAGCTTGACAGTTTTTGGCCATATGACTTGTAGAAGCACAGCAGCGATAGCAGATCATGTGTTCTTTGAGAAGTTTTTATGCTCATCAAGAGTCATTTTAACAAATCCTCTGCACTTACTCAACGGGTGTGGTTTGTTATGGATAGGGCATTGTTTTTCTGGGTTAACAGGAATTTTCTCTGTTAATTTGACAGGAGTGCTTATTTGATCTTGTGTGACATTTGTTTTATTGACAGCAACTGGGTGTCTGACTGGAGCACATTTCTCCTTTCTCTGAGGAGCACACGTGAGTGAGAGAGTCTTAAAACTTGGATCATTCCTTACTTCAGCTTCTGTGCACACAAATTCTTTGAAGAAGGAGAATGGTGGGAAAGACACATTATATTCTTTTTTAAATCTAGAACCTTGTGACATCCAGCGTTCCTGTAGAGGGTAGGGGAGCTTCTCTACAATTGGCGGACACCTCTAGCCGTGTCCAAATAGGCCAAACCACACAACTTGTCACTTTGCTTTGCAATCTGGAGCTCTTGTAGAAGATCTGCTAGCTCTTGAAGTTTGTGGTTATCTCGGGATTGGATTTTGGGAAAAGCTTCAAGTCTTGAGAAAAGAGCATTTTCAATTGCCTCTGGTGAGCCATATATTTTGTCCAGTCTTGCCTATATTGCTTTTAGTCCATCCATAGGCCGGTTAACATTAACTGCTCTTATTCTGGCCGCATGCTCACCTGACTCCTTGCCAAGCCATTTCACCATCAGATCAACTTCTTCACTAGGTGTCAGCCCTAGTGGCTCTATAGCACTGATGAATGAAGCTCGCCATGCTTGATAATGTTCTGCAGTGTCATCAAATTTGACCAGACCAGATGTTATGACTTGGCTGCGTGCTAAAAACCTTGCCAGATCAAATGTGGGATTTCCTGAGTTTACATTAGAGCTAGGAACAGCAGTTTCCACATTAACATTGTGCATTGTGTCACCTCCATAGTAAGAATTAAAGTTGGGGGATTGTTCAACATGCCCTCCTGTCATGTCTGGCTGATGAATGGGAAGAGACTTGAATTCATCTGATGCTGCGTGTTGTTGCGTGGTTACAGCAGCAGGCATAGGTACTGTATATTGTTGCACGTTAACAGCTTTGGGCATAGTGTTAGGTGGGTGTGAGTGAGTCCCTTCATCCTTGTAGTCGTACTGACTGAAGTAAGATGACTGCTCTTTTACATAGTCTTCTGTCCTTTTCAGTGTTTGTATGGCTGCAGGGCTGCGCTCGGATGTCTCACTGTATTTTCCTTCTTCTATGTCTGCTGCTACTGCCTCAAATACTTTTGCTTCAGCATTAGCAGCTGTAACTTCCTTTTGTAGAGTGAGTGCAGTGATGCTTCAAGTTTTATATTCTCAATCTGAATATATGTCTCTTTATCATGAAACTCCAATTTAGCTTTAGCTGCTTCAGCCTTAGCTCTTGCTTTCGCTGCGGCCAAACTGACTGAGGAGCACGCAGATGACCGTGAGGCTACGGAACGGACGTAGTGCACTGTATTTTGATCCATGTCCTTATTTGATTGCTCATCACTTGCCTTCTGTCCATTATCTTTGTTGTCCATGGCTCAGAAGTTGTCTTTATCCGTTGTCTTTTCTGCGTGGGACGTCTTTTTACTGTCCTGGCCTCGCTAAGCACTGTCACTTTTAGCAGTAACTCAGCTATACAGGTAGCTAAACACTTTCTCATCCGTCCACCAAGAAGCACTCCATTTGGTTCTTTAGCAGGGTTTAATGAGAATCGTGTAAAACTGTAACACACAAAGGTACAGAAAAAATGAATGCTAGCTAGGCTAACACATGTAAAATCTCTAGCTTCACGTAAAATATGTCAACGGTTACAAATTATGATTTATATGACACGCACATTAGAACAGTACTTACAGACGATGCCGTTTTTCCTTTTTTTGGATTCAGGTTAAAGAAAACACAACAAAAAAGACTTCTTTCAGAGCAAGACGATCAACAGGCCTTCTTCCTTTCGGTAAACAAACTGCCGTAATAAAGGTGACCTCAAGATGGCGTCAGTTAACCGGTAATAGACAAAATTATAACATTTACCACTAGGTGGCCTCAATAGATGAACTCAACATTGAATAACATTAAATTAAACAGGTTTCACTACATTGGCAGAAGCTTCATCTTAACATAAAACACTGGCAGACAGAACTGATGAGAAATTAAATGTTTGAAGCCAAAAACCACAAGATGCACATTGTTTTGTCAATGTGCATCTTTGAAAAAACAAAAACAAAAACAAACAAAAAAACATGCATGCAGAGAACCCATAAACAGCCATTTAAAGCCTCTGAAAAATAATATTTTCAAGATAAAAATCCACCATTAGGGTGGATTGTAAAAATTATTAACATTATTAACTAACATTTGTTAATAATGGAAGGTATGCAATATAAAAAATTAAACAAAGAATGACTAAAAGTAATGACAAAGTTATGCAACTGTTTAAGTGAGTCGCACTAATGCATAATAGAATACATATATGACTACATACACGGTTATGACAAAAGTATTTATCCATTTTCCCCAGACTTTCATGACTTTATTGTTTTTGTCACATTTAAATATTTGATGTTAGAGGTGAACTTGCTAATATATCTGAAAAAGTAAAAAATTAGGGTTATGATGGATGCATGATATTGCAACAGTAATGCCAGTCCCATTTGGAGTGAGACGATTTGAAAATTCACATATTTGATTAATTAAACCCTGGAATTCTTTTAATCTTTTCACAGATCAGTACGTCTTATTTATGCGCAGTCATCCATGCATTCATTCATGCACTTTCACGGTCATAAATGTGAAGCTCAGGTTCCACATTTTAGCCTAAAACATCTTTACTTCACTGTAGCAAGTAACTAAAGGCAGCTTTATGTGGTCTGAGAGGGGGGTTAAGGGCACGCTCGTGTCATGGCTGTTAATCTGGAGTTCACAATAGCTTCCTGCGGCGTAGTAGAGTGAATTATTGTAGGAGGGCAGCTTTCAGCTTCAGCATGCTCTGACACATCTATAAAGCAACTCTCAAGGGGGTGGGGGATTTAAAATACAATTGATGCAACTATTCTCAGGCAACTATTTGCTTTAAACAACGACAGTTCCAATTATGTTTTTTATTTCCTCCAACAGTTCATAGATAAAAGAGTCTGATGGAGGGATCAACTTAAAGACCCTCACATTTGTCTTTAAGCTCAGTTTGGACACCAAAATACACAAGGGCACCTCCTGGAGTGATCCAACATTCTAGAGGATGGTGGGAAAAGTGAGCCACAGAGAGACTTCATAATGGATTCAAGAGTCATTCAGCTCAGACTCGGCATTCATCTTCAGAGACGGAGATAAACCTGCAGGGCGCTAAAACGGTTCCCTACTGAAGATGTATACAGCTTTACCCCCTATAGTCTAATGGGATCATCAATTCAGCTGCTTTGAATAAGAATCAGAAAATGTGTCAGGGTTTGAAGAAATATTTCAACAAATGAAAAAAAAACCATGATCAGTGCATTAACAGCTGGTAATAATACCATTAATAAGGATGTTAAGACATTCAACTGATAATTACACTTAATACAATACACTTAACCTAGTCCCAGCAAGAAATATACTGATTTCAATGTTTATGCTGCACATAGACCTTTTTAAACACAATTCAATGATACATCTATTCACAGCTTTTTTTTAGATCGATACATTTAGCCTAGGTCAGCGTTTCTCAATTCTGGTCCTCACGCCCCCACCGCCCTGCATGTTTTAGGTGTTTCCCTTCTGCCACACACCTGGATTGAATCAATAGACTTCTGCAGCTCTTGATGGTCATGCAAACATTTGTATCAGCTGCTCTGGAATAAAGGTACATCTAAAACATGCAGAGCAAGGGAGCCTGAGGACTGGAATAGAGACGTGCTGGTCTGTAAATGTGGAAATATCTGTATTGTTGTTTATTCAAGAACCAAACAGCTGTAGGTAGGGGTGACAAAATATGATTGGCATTTTATTGGCATAAAGGAAAAATTTTTGAAGGGGGGAAGTGGGGGATTATGTAAAATCAACTTTGAGCTTTACATCATGTTATAATGATAATTTATCATCAAAAATATACCTGGGATGTTGCTTGGATTATTTCATGCATGTTTGAGAAATCCTTTAATCTCCATTCTTGATGCATAAACACTTTCACCAAGTATCACCTTTTCCACGTAGCTCTTCCTCATGCTTAAGTCACTTTTGCTATTTACAAAATGTCTATAGGGACCAAAGTTAACAGGCAACTTGATCGTGTTACAAAATGGCACTTTGTGCATGGAAATGCATAGCTATTGTAAGGATTTGGTTGTTCGTGTTTATTTAGGTTTCTGTGTTCCGTAGAGTCTCTGTTGTCTGTCTACCCCTTGATTAGTTACACCGGTTTGTTTCTCCTGATTTCCTCCCTGTGTATTTAAACCCACCTGTGTTGCTTGTTGGGTCCTTGGCTTATCTGTCTATTTGTGTCAAGTCTGCCGTCAGAAGTCTCGTTTTCCAGTTGCTACCAGTTTTGACCCATAGCCTTCAACTCATTCTGTGCTGCCTGGATTTTTGGACTTTGTATTTGACATCATTTCTTCATTAAATCATCATCTCCTTCACACCAACCTGGGTCCTCTGCGTCTGCCTCACCACCTCTCTACCGCAAATTGTGACAGATATATAGTCTCTTCAACACAGAGTGCTAAATTTCGCTGTGCAATATCACCATAAATCAGGGGTCCCCAAAGTCGGTCCTCAAGGGCCGGCCTCCTGCATGTTTTAGTTCTGTCCCTGGTCTAACAGATCAAATGGTGGCTTGTTAGAAGGCCTAAGAAGAACATTGACATGCTGAAAAGGTTGTTGGTGCCACCAGGGAGAGAACTAAAACATGCAGGATGCCGGCCCTCAAGGACCAACTTTTGGGGACCCCTGCCATAAATACAGTTCAGTTTGCTTTTTTTGCAAGTTATTTAACATGCACTGTAATTTTCAAATCTAACTTCAGACTTGCACAACAGCAGTACATCCATGACCTTGACATCTGGTGAAAGATCATGAAAGATATTCAGCGTTTTTCTGTTTTCCAATCTCTGCTATTTACATTAAATCATTTCAAGTCTTCATAATGTCAATATTGTATTAGAAAAAATTAACACCTAAAAAGAACCATAGTGAAAAAGGGACTTGAGTTCGACATGAATAAGTTATATATGGAGTGGTAATTACCATTACAGCTGAGCTGCCGATATGCTGCACACACCACCATAAGTCACGAAACGCACTGCTTGCTTGTTAGGTGGAGCATGAGTTCCTTATTCATCAGTGGCCTTGTGGAGATTCTCAGCACCTTTATTTATGTTCAAATTTTTCCCTTCTCAAAAGTTTTCTAACAAATAGACTTTGAAAACAGGTGTTTTCATGACAGGTGGGAGCAGTGTATGTCTACAAATGTAAAGGGCAAAGCTGTGTGTCTTCTGTGCACAGAGAGTGTGGCTCTGATAAAATAATATAACCTAATAAGACTATATATGAAATGCGGCACCGCAACAGATACAAAACAATGACTCCAGCAGAAGAAAGAATAAAGAAAAATCTGGCGTCACAGCAGGCTGTGCTCACAAGAGCCAAATCACAATAGGACGTAGATGTGAAGGCCAGTTTTATTGTGGCAGAAGAGGTGCAAAAACCAGCCCAACACTTCACCAAAAATGAATCTGTCAAAAAGTGCGTGATGAAAGACTGAAATGCCGTTTACCCAGGAAAAAGGCAATCATTTATAAATATGAGTTTAAGCCAAAACACCATTGCTGACTCTGTAAGTCAGCATGTTGCCAATTCCCCAAAAAACTTGTAGAAAACAGAAAATATTTCATTTCTGTTCTCCTAGCTGTAGGTAAGAGCATCAACAATTTGGACAGTGCCCAGTTGTCAATTTTTATCCATGCAGTACACTTGAGCCTGTACGCAACAGCGGTGATTTGGGGGTTTACATTCAATGACTGGCACAAGAACAAAGAAGATGTTTTGAAGAGGTTTCCAGATGTGCAAGTCAGATGGGGATGACTTGGGATAAACTTGAGGGACTGACAATAGATGGAGTCCCCACAACGTGTTGTCACAAGAGTGAATTTATTTAAGGATCTGAGAAACAATGTCACAGGTGACTTGACAGTTTATCACTGCATCAAACATTAGGAATCATTATGTGGCAAACCTTTGAAAATAGAACATGCAATGAGTACCATAACACAAGTGGTTCATTTTATTAAGCCAAAGGTTAAATTTCACCACAAATTCTAGTCCTTTCATAATGCAGTTACTTGCCCCTCACACAGAGGGGCAATGGTAATGCCACAGAACAGTGCTAAAAAAAATTGAGTTGTGTGAGATCTGTGAGTTCACTAAAAGCAAAGAGGAAGTGCCTGGTAGTGGTGCAAGGTTAAAGTCTGTGACCAGTGTTCAGGGGCCTTAGTTCTTGACACAGCTGGCCCGATGACCTTTCCCAAATATCAACCCCCCAACCCAAAACAACCTGCATTCCTGTCTAACAACTACCAGATAAATGTGAATAGAGGACAAAACTTTCAGATAAAAAAAACAAAAACAAAGATGCAACAGAGTGTAGAGATAAAAATGTTTGTGTGGCATCAAAAGCAATCTTAAAACTTCATCCATTTGGCAAAATTTTCCATACGGCTAAACCTTGAAGAAGAAGGTGTGCTAGACCAGGGGTTTTCAAAGTATGAAAGGGTGAGCCCCCCTCCAAGGAGCACAATGCCTGCCGCGCCCCCCCCCCTTTGAAAAAGTAACTTTAATCGGACTACTGATTACTCCTTGAAAAAGTAACTTAGTTAGATTACTGACTACTTGACTTGCAAGTAACTAAGTTACATTAAAAGTAACCTTTTAGTTACTTTCAGCAGCTGCTGACAACAACGCTCCACCTCCTGTGAAAATCACATTGAGCTTTGTCAATACTTAATTATCAGCTATTTTATAATGGTAACGTCAACAATGTGTCTCCACTGATAAGGTTGAACTGAAGAGGAGATTGTACAAAAAACTAATACCGTGAGTAATTTGTGTGTTCTACTGTTGTCTGGAAAACTCTAAGAAGGATTTTCCCCCAGCCTCCAGATTCTGCGTTACGGCCCTGAGTTTGATGTCGCAGCGCACAGAGCTCCTCCTGCAGCTCCACAGCTCAGATGGTTGCACATATTTGTGACACTTACAGTAATATTAATAATTATAGTGGCGTTAAGTTGACATTATAATTATTGCCAACTCCGGACACGTTTATTCGTGACTGTTTTCACGATTATTGCGCTGTTCATATTGGTCTCGATGTTTGCAGTTTTCTGGAGCGCAACGTGAAGCTTGACGTCATTCAGAGGTAATATATTAACTTGACATTAACAAAGACACAGCGGGACGGATCATCCGGAAATGATGAACAGGGAGAGACGGAGTAAGACTACGTTAATGACGGACAAATTCTGGGATTTATTATGAGTCTCTGCTTATTTCCAAGCCCAAATGAGTAACTTCGCCCAAAAAGGCGCAACCAGCACAGTCGTTAAATTTTCAAGAGACTTTAAAAAATGAAGCCCAAAGCCGCTTATAATAATCGGACTTGTCGACAGAAACTCAAAATAGTTCCAGTTTTTCCACCAACAAAATGCGATCTCCTCCATTGTTTACATTTCTGTCGATAGAGACGTCGGTCACTCGACAAGACGAGTAGAGGAAATACGATTAAATTACAAAAGAAGATAGTAACGCAGTAACGTAAAAATGATTTTGATAAGTAACTGTAGTCTGACTACTGGATTTGAAATAGCAACGCGTTAGATTACTGGTTACTGAAAAAAGTGGTCTGACGTCAGTAACGTTACTGACATCACTGGCCAAAACATCCTCTAAGGAGGGAAACATTTCCCCACACGCGCACTTCAGTACCAACTTTTTCCTAAATCCACAGATAAATGTGAATAGAGTTGACATAAACTTTCTCTCACATCAGTAGACAGCAAGCAGATAGCTTTTCCGGTTTATTTTTTCCCTCGCACCGCGCCTCCCCTGAAGTGCTCTGGCGCCCCCCAGGGGAGGCGCGCCTCACACTTTGAAAACCGCCGTGCTAGACTAATCCAAGTAATGTAACATAATTTGCTACTTTCTACCTTTGTTGTAACAACACATCTTCAGCTTAAGTGTCGGATTTTGACTGAATTGGAAATGTAGCAAATCTGAAAAAGAAAAAATAAACAAATGTACTAAGACGGATAATGTTGGACACAAAATGAAAGATGTAACCAAGGCGCAAAGTGACAAAATGACAGATGGAAACACTTCCAACATCACAGGAGAGAGGAGTCCACCATCAGAGATTTTCCCTTCAGTGAAGCAGATCACAGCTGGATATAAGTATCAGAAACTGAACAGAGTCCAGAATACAGAAGATTGGGTAAGTAACTGCATCTCAAAAGTCCTTGGAAAAGCTCACTTTGTCAGCCACAGCAGGCAACACCAACAATCTTACAAGTCGCCTAACAGAATAAGAAAGATGCTGTTGAGTCCAAAAAGATATTTGCTGGATGCAAAACACAGGCGTTCCGATCATACTCTTTGAGGATGCATTCACACCAGTCCTATTTAGTTCACGTTAATCAAATTTTAGTTCATTTATCTGATTGTTTTGGAAGGTGTGGAAGCATACTGAACTCTGATCTGGGCTAAAAAAGTGAACTCTGGCACTCCAAAAAATCTAGGTCTCAGCTTTGTTGAAGAGAAATCATTTATGAATCCCAAGCAGACTACGAACATCTCCAAAAGAAGGAAGCAGACAGTATTGCATGGTATTCTGGGTAAATACAACTAAACCAAATGTGCATGTCTGCCTCATTTTCCGCTCATGCTAATGAATTTGTTAAATAGCATTTGCTTGACACATTTGCCAAAGATAAAATAAATCCTACAACTGCTAAAATCAGCTGCCAGATTTTTAGCATTTTGTGAAGGAGGAAGTTGTGCTCAATGTCTTGTTCAGAGGTTTGTGTGTTGCTTCCTTCAGAGATTTTTCATGCAGCACTGCATAGGCAGGTAGGTTTTTCCACAGGGTTTGGTTTGTTTGAAACACACCTGAAAATGTAATAAATGTTGCAATTTTGGTCTCCGATCAAACAGTCCACCAGACTATCAACTGTGAACCCCATGCCCCTGTTATCGCAGGCCCTTGTCAAAAGCATAAACTTTACTGAGCTATAATAAAAAGGCATACAAATTAAAGTGTCTTTTTCCACCATTCCCAGTTCCATCATTTGACCCTTCATTTCTATACTTAATGTAAAGAAATGTTTCAATAGAGCTATTGGCTACTCAGACTAACAGTACCCAATATGCTAAAAGTCAGCGTGCATTCACAGTATTATAAAGTCGGATGAAAATTTAGCAATAACGTAGTTGCCGGACTTTCTTATTCCATGAAACCCAGACTTCCTCGCTACTTTACATGGCCTGCCGGAACTGCACTGTTGTTGCATTAGAAGAATAAAGAACAGCTTGCCTTGCTTTAAATTAACCTAATTTAGGCAAAGATTTAAAGCATGTCTGTATAATAAAGAGAAAATAAGAGAACAGGTGGATTTTTAGTTGCCTGCATTTTCTAAACAACATTACTGGAGCATGTAAAATGGAGTTCTAAAACAGGCACTTCTAACCAAAATTGATGGAGAAAAACACCTCTGCATTGTTAAATTAGTGATAATTGTCTTCATATCCTGCCAAAGTCATTAGGAACCATTTAGGATGACAAGAGCTGAAGCAAAAATAAAATCAAAGCCATCAGAGCTGTAGTCTTCTTAGAAAATAGGCAGGAAACAGCTTCAGTAGACAAGGTGTGTTGCAATCTTATTTTTTTCTCTCAAACTCACTGATCAGGGTACTCCTCCAGTCGGGGGAGTACTATCAGCCCATTGACCATGTCAGCACTCCTGTAATTTAAAAAAATTGGGAGAAAGCTGGCAAAAATGCCTACAAGTGGACCCACCAAAATGCATGAAAATCACTGATATGTTTGCCAATGCCATGAAGGAGGTAGAATCAGCGAATCGGGGGAATTCAACCGAGGAGAAGAGAGATATGATCCAGGTACAGACTTTGGTAAGATATAGCTGAAATATTCATGAATGGAGGAGTAGCTTGCAGTCAGACACTGGAATGACAGAAATAACGATGGCCCGAACTATGAATATGTTTTGGGATGGATATAAAAATAATGATCATACAAATCAGAAAATGTAAAAAAGGAAAAGCAGTTAATGCAATTTAAAAATTTTAAAAACGATTAGAGATACATCTTCACTAAATAATGTGGAAATTGTAGCCAAACTGGAAAGGATTAAATGTCTTAAGTAGCACTTAAAGCATGTCTAATATTATTAGCCTTTTGAGTTATGAGAGACTTGTGTACAAAATTATAGTTTTGTGCACAAACCGTGTGTGAGACAATTGTCTTTATAGTCTTTGCTTTTAAAACTAATGTTATTTTAGCCATAAGGTTACAGTTTGCAGGTGCTACAGCTTTCAGGTGACAGAGACTTTCTGTGCACTGGAACAAAAGACCAAAAAATTAACACTTAATTGATTCAAGGTTTAGGAAATTCCTGCAACTGCAATTAAGTATGTCCTCGTTTTTATTTGTATTATTTCATTGGTATTTTACTGCCAATTTTATCTTTTTTTTTTTTAAACAAACTTAATTTTCTCATAACTATGATATCAATTATGAAGTAATTTGGTCAGCTGAAGTTGTGAATATGTGATATAAATAAACTTTGATATGAGCAACAATGTTCTGCCTTCAAAAACACCAGCTGGGTTAAGTATCCTCTAGTGAAGAAAGGTGGCAAATATTAAAAAGATGTTAAAAATAAACTTTATGCATCTGTGAGTCAATGTCTTAGCCAACCTCTAGTATGTGTTCACAAGAGAGGGAATGTGTTATTCACTGCTGAAGAAAGCCTTCCTCCAAGCAGCAGTTCTTTTTATTGTGTCTGAGAAACTGATTTACTGCTTCACAGAATTTCCACACTGGGAAAATGGAGTGAGGGAAATCAATTCCAAATTTGACCCAGGAGGTCAACAAATTGATCTGGTCTCCCTTCTTCACCTGTTTCACCATATAGGATACAAGATCAGTTAGCCTTTTTGTTTGACCACCCAAAAAAAAAACGTAAAGGCTACAATCACAGTGTAAAGCTGCCTGTTTCATAGAACATACTGATGATGTGCTTCTTACCATAAGCATAGGTAGATTTCAAAAATAACTACAATACAACATATATATTGTACTTGGGGTGGGGAGGTTCTGAAAAAAAAAAAAAAAAAGAAAATTAAGTGTGTTCAACAGGTTTACTCAAAGATAACAGAAGGTCATTCAACATGTGTGAGAAGCTCAGTGGCTGCTGTATGTAAAGTCTATTTAGCACAACCTGTTTTGAATGAATCACCCAAGGATGCATTCATATAAAGCAGCTCTTCTGCCTTTGAGCAGCCTCAGTTTTGAGACCAGATACCTAAAGCTGACTGCAATGATGAAGCTCATCCTGTACAATTTCAAACTGGGTACAGTTATTTTCCTTTTGGATATCACTTTAACTTCTTTTTCATTTATCCTTTTCAAATATTTTCCATCCATCAATCCATTTTCTGGTCACCCTTGTCCCTAATGGGGTCGGGAGGGTTGCTGGTGTCTATCTCCAGCTACGTTCCGGGCGAGAGGCGGGGTACACCCTGGACAGGTCGCCAGTCTGTCGCAGGGCAACACAGAGACATACAAGACACACAACCATTCACACACACCTCACACTTAGGGAGAATTTAGAGAGACCAATTAACCCGACAGTCATGTTTTTGGACTGTGGGAGGAACTCGGAGTACCCGGAGAGAAACCATGCATGCACAGGGAGAACCATCAGGGAGAAAATGCAAACTCCATGCAGAAAGATGGAGTAAAGGCTACAAAGAAAGATTCCCGGGCTGGGAATCGCACCCAGGACCTTCTTGCTGCAAGGCAGCAGTGCTACCAACTGCACCACTGTGCAAAGTTGGTAGCAAAATCTGATGCTGCTGTGTTTATGTGTAACCCCTAAAATATGACAGAATGCAAAATACATACAGGATATTTGCATAAAATGACCCATGTGCCAAAACTATTTGTGGTCCATTTAATGTCTAATCTTTATAACAGCTAGTCTACATTCTTTAACATTTTTGTTAATTTAACATTTAGAAATAACATTTCACAAAATTTTAAAATGCAAATGCCAACTGGCATTATCCTTTGTATCCCTTGCCGTCTTGCAATGGTTGTAGGTTCAATTCCAAGTTGCACAGTGTGTCCGCACTTGTGAATGTGTCTGAATGGTTAAATACGTCTTTTGTGTACAGTGCTTCTAGTGGTATCACTAGAGCAGCACGATATGACTTCAGTCCATTGCCGATTTCTCTAGTTCTTGGCTGGCTCCACTGTGGGAGCGGAGCTGAGGACAGCATCGCAGCAGAAATGAGGGGGACCCGTATCGATGTGATGGTTAAAATTTTCCTGGCCAAGTTCAAGGTCTTCTGAGGAGTCCCTACTGCAGCTTCAAACAGCACGTTTAAGATTTATGAATTTTATTAGTTAGGAACAAACAACTTGCCCCATAATTTCATATTTTCAAGATATTAAAAAGCACACTTGCATTACTATGGAGCACAAATCTTCTTTATAAGCCAGTTAAAAGGTCAGTGCACAGTAAATTAAAGGATTGTAGGTTAACATTATTCTGAAATAAATCATCCAACATCCTAACCTTTATAAGGTTTGGTGGCAGCCTATTTCTATCTTTAGATAGGTGTTCACTAGTAAAACTGCAGATTTTTACTGGTGTTACATTATGTATTACAACTGGAATAAGATCAGATGATGCTGAACTGCAAATGCTTAGGATCAGAGTAATGCAGATGAATGCAAACCATAATGATGAAACCTATTTATATCAATTTAACCTTGCTTCTAACTAAACTAAAACTGATCTATATGGTCCAAAGAGCATGAAAGAGCTGAGTCAATTTTTTGAAAAAAGCATTTTTGAAATAAATTACTTTTAAAAAAAGTAACAGGCTTTACACCACATCTTATCACAGGTTACAATGGTTGTAGAATTACTTCAAATCCTAATGCTGTCCCCAAACCCACAAGCTAGCAAAGAAGGTTTTTACATTTCACACCATTTTCCAAGTAACGGTAAAATGAATATTTTCATGGTCTTACTCAAAAAGAGTTAAAAATATGAATTGGAATCAGTCTCTTTGTCTGAAGTCGTCAGATTTTGGGGATGTATTCATTTTAGTTCCTGTTCAGTTGTGGTGAAACAAATGGGCGAGGCAAAACATTAAAGCATTCAGGCTAATCAGTTACATTTTTCAACTATGTTTCATGTATTATAATTGCATTTGATTATAATAAAACATAACCTGTGGGTTTTGGCACAGCATCACAAATTAAAACCAGTGATGAATGCCTGAGTTTATTTGTGATGGCT
Source organism: Gambusia affinis (assembly GCF_019740435.1). Lineage (NCBI taxonomy): Eukaryota > Metazoa > Chordata > Actinopteri > Cyprinodontiformes > Poeciliidae > Gambusia > Gambusia affinis. The sequence goes on from NC_057873.1 coordinate 12,045,406, forward strand.
CTCACTTAATTATATTATGCATTCATTGTTAAGTTCACACAACAAGCTGTGCTGCTCCTCCTAAAATGTACAATGCAGCATTCCTTAAATAGCCCTCTCATGGCAAGATTAATATTGCAACAAGCAGTCAACAACAGAGATAATGGAAGAAAAGCAATGAGGAGTCATAGTTAAAAAAAAAGAAAACAAAAAAAGAAAAAAAGCTTGGACCAAAAAAATATCTGGAGATGTTTGTATACTTGAATTCTGTCCAAGCAGATTGGAACGACATAATCAGAACCTTAAAACCATGGCCATTACATTTCAACATTATGACTATTTACTATGTGTGAAGAAGCATCATTTTAACTGACTGATTATATTTACCTGATAATACACTTTTTTAATGAGCTTCAAAAAAATAAAAAAAAGGACTGGAAACACACTTCAATATGAACCTAGTCATATGGAATATGGATACACACAGTCATTCTGTACACAAAAAAAATTCAACAGGGTTAATCCTCAACTGTGTGTAAGATGGCATTTTCTGCTCTAGAGGGTCAATGGTCTGTGACAGAAATTACTTCGGACACACTTGAAATAAGAAAGTAGACCATTTCTGTGCTGACGACAGACCATTTTGTCAGGACAGACTTTGCATTCTAATCTGCATATGCATGGTAGCAAAAAGAATATGGCTGGGATCATGAAGCCTCAAATGAACAATCTCAGAACTTCTCTAAAAGCTTTTCATATTTCATCCTAGACTGGATGGTAATATACAGCATGTATGTTGACAATATTGAAAGGCGTACAAAGCAGAAAAATAAAATGAAGACACTTTACATGATCACCCACACAACAAGTCATTTTAAAAGTAATTTATCTGAACCAAACTTTTAGGGAGGACTTTGAATGCAACAAATATTTGAATTTACAAATAAAATTAGAAATATATATATATATAATAGTGCAATATTTCCTGTCAGTGAAATTCATATGATCGAGAATCATCACACATGGTCTGAAATATTTCTAGTCTTTTGTCATTTTAATAATTGTGATTTGCAGAAATTGAAAACCCAAAATTCAGTGTCTCGGTCAAGACTTAGAATATTGGAAAAAGGTAATTAGTGGAAACTCATTGTGTCACACCCTAATCAGTAAATTATCTCAAAATGCTTCACCTCCACACAGTGCTCCGTCTCTCTATCGCGTAAAAATGCTTCTGACATCCAACTGGAGAAAATATTTTCATAATCTTTTAGAGTTACATTTTTCAACAGATTATCACATTCTTTTCAGGCCTGACCATAATGCAGGGTCTTTGGAGGTGGAGAAAAATACTACAGTTCTTCCTTTCACTTTCTCTTCATTTTTCTTCATTGTTCTCTCGACTCTAACTGAGATAATGAGTTCATGACCCAGTCTTCATGGCAACAAATCCTATTCTGTGGTTTATTACTGACCCGTGGCTGCAGAATTGAACATTTTCAACATAAATGAGATGCAGGACACTGTATTTTTAGGTCCAGTGAAGGGACTCAAAAATGAGTATGGCTGCATGTCAAAAACAGAAATAAATAAATAAATTAAACCCCTGCTCAGCCGTGTTGTATTTGAGCTGTGATCAAGAACTGCTTGATTGAAAGTAAACATGTCCATCTCATGTAGCTGTAGGACTCTGGTACTAATCACTTTGGCGCTCAGCTTTCACCAAGTTGTTCTAAGTATTTTTGTGCCCATGTGTCAATCGCACTACTGTTCTAGTTTCCATTGCATCAGACCTCTAGACCATTCCTCATGTCTGTGCAGATAAGGGTTTGAGTCTTTAGTTTACTCTAATTTCATCTGACTGGCAGGTTGTTAAGCTGCAGTATTAAACTCCATGTTTGATGAAATATATTACTTGATTTTGCACTCAATCACACTGTTTAAAGTGATTGATAAACAATTTCCTTGCATTTTTTTATTTTTATTTTTTGCAATATCTTTTGGACCATGAACATCTCGTCACCTGTTTGGTTACAGAAATATGACCCCAGACAGAGCAACGGACACCTACAGCAAACCAGGACGCTTCCACTCCTGGACGTTACAGTTGAAATTTTGCCCTGAAGCTTCATCCATGTCAGCGCTAAGACCGTCCTCCTAGCACTGATTGGTTGTTTCTAATGGACAGCATCTTCCTGTGGATGACAGCAGGTCCATAGGGTGAAGTAATATTTTTTTCAGACTCTCTCTCATATTATTCTGTCATGACATAGTGACAGTTTCAACATATATGTAAAGATTTATTTTACTTCAGCTTTAAGCATTAAAAAAACATCATACAAATATGTTTCTTATACTTTTTCCCCTAAAAAAATGGTAATGTGTCATTTTAGAATAAACTCAATTTTAATATAAATATAGCTTCCCATTTGGAGCATGTTTTCTCATCAAATAGCAATAATTAATATCAGTACCTGTTTCTGCAAATGTGTATTTAGTAAATGAAAGCAATTTCTGATCACAGCTCTGTTCTGATGACATATGAGCTTTACAAGCTCCAAAGGCTCCAGCATTAAACAACTACTGACACTTTCTGCCTTCGAGAGCTCATTTTGTCCCCTGGGACAATGAAGACCCAATGCTGTAATATCTCCAGGGACATTCTGCAGTAAAATCAGTTTGAGTGCAGTTGTATAAGATAGGGGGAGTTATAAGGATAAAATGATGTACATGGACAGGTTAACCGCAAGAACCTTAAAGCTGCAGTATGTACGGTAACTTTAACAAATATATGCTTTTTTTCCCCCATACTTGTTAAAGCTGTCACCATGTCATGACAATATAACATGAGACAGGTGATCTGTTAATAGATTGGTCTCCAGCATCTTCTTCCTGAGCTGCTGTTGTCTGAAGAAAAGCACCGTTCTCCATTATGAGTGATGAGGAGCTCTGTCAATCAATGCTGCTCAATGTATGGCGAATAAACTTACAAATACAGGAAATCTGTTTTTCCCACTGTCACCGATGGCCATGCCAACTAGCTTTAGTATTCGTGGCAGGTTATGTTGTACTGAACCAGCTGTAGCACAGTAAGGAGCAAGGGGGAGGGTGTGAGAATGAAAGTGACCGACAGCGCAACGACCCTCCTGTCTGACTGGTTGGCTCCGACAGTGGTATATTTCTGCAGTTAACGCTGGGGGAAGAAAGAGGACTTCACAGATCATCTGTCTTATATTATATTGTCACAGTGAAAGGATAATTTTAATTTTTTTTTAAAAAAGTGTGTGTGCGTGCTTGTCAAGATAAGATTTTGCCATAAAAATGTGCTATAATGGGTGAGACGAGCCACAAACCCACCCACCAGGAACCAAGGAAGACATGGAGACAGGAGCCACATACATCCAAAGGCGCCCCAAGCACAAAGCCCCAGGAGTGTCACAGCAGGGACAAACTCCCCATGAAGTCCCAGGAGGCTGCAGTGACAAGGCCGCAGGAGTTTTGGAGGTAAATTTCAGATGCATCTGTAAAGATGGCATCTACATGCAATCCTAGTTATGAATTTTGAAAACAAGGGAACCTTCCACTACATTATGTATCTCATGAATACTACAGTTTTCATCATATCAAATTGTATAGGACATCTGACAACACGTCACAAAGTGACTCTCCAGAGGGGTAGCAACACTTCTACACACAAAATCAAGTCATTTAGTAAGTCGCCATTACACCACTACAAATTATGCTGATTTAAAAATGTTTTTAATATTTTCAATAAGTGCAGAATACAATTTATAATGAATGCGTGTGCTCCAGAAAATATGAAAACTACAAGAGCACTACGCTATTCTGTAAACAAATGCTGTTTTGTTCAGGCTTATTTCATTCAATCAGTCAGAACATTCACATTTGCAAAGTAAACTGTGATGAACAAAATGCATCCAACCAGAAGCCCCACATGCACCTGAAGGCATTTAGAGCAGACAATTATATTCATTGAAAGAAGAAAGCAGATTCTTTCATTCCAGGATGGCTGGGGGCTCCACTCTTAAACTCTTCCAATCAGCAGCCGCTTTTCTTGCTTTGCCAGAACAAACAGGTTTTTTTGTTTTGCTTCTGTGATTTAGCTAGCGTAGATGTTGCCATTGCTGTGGTACAGATTATACTAAAAAACAGGGAAGAGTGGATGACTACTTTCCAAAGTTCTCGCAGTTAGATTTCTACCACAGAGTAGCCAAGTAAATAGTTTCAGATGCAGTATTCTACAACTCCAAAATGGGACAATATGTATTCAAGTATTTAAGAAAAAAAGAATTTATATTTATGCATCATGGCATATTTAATTAACATTAAATAATTACCATACAATTATATTCTGAAAAAATGCTTTAGCTTTGACAACTGTGATAACATAACAGGTGACTAAAGCAACCTCAAGTCCTCTTGTACACTTTTTATACTTCATAAAAAGTATGTCACAAAAGAAGAGAAACTTTATTTTCTGTCTTTCTGTGTTTATAGCAAATAATGTAGCAAGGCATTTTTTAAATTTACAAAACAAAAAACCCAAAATAATGCATAATTTCCAATATATCTTCAGTTGTGCAAAGGTAAAATGCAAAAAACTTTCTTTTGCTATGCCTTGATTACGTTTTATTGTTTATATAACATGTTTGATAGGAGTTTAAGAGGACTAAAATTAACAAAACATAACTAAAGTTAACCCTTGCATCTAAAATTAAAGTGTTTCGATGATCACAGGTGACACTTAATGGCTTTTATACTTATACATGAACTGTCCTTTTAGCCTTTAAACTTAATATTTTCCACCTAATCTCCCTGAACCACAACCTCCATCAAGCTCCTATCACAGGCAGCCTGCCAGTGCAGGCTGCTTCCATATGTTGGTCAAAACCTCAAGCTGTGCAGAGTCACTATTGGTTTATTTGTGAATCAAATACCTTCCAGGTTGCTGCCACTTCCATGCACATTTCAATATGATCAATATCTCCAATAGTCAAGCTCTAATTAACTCCTTGTCCATAAGAGGTGGGGCAGAGCAAGAACTGTATTGATGTTTGTAATCTAAAAAAAATATATTTTATTTAGTCACTTTTCTAAATTATTTTGGTTGATTTATTACAAAGAAACAAAATGTTTCTTCAGTACCTTGTAGAGTGAGAGTAAGTAGAAAGCAGTAATATGTAACTTAATGAAGAGACTGAATATAACATCTCTTTAAGAGCTAATTGACATAACATTATTCTGCTTTAATCATCTGAAAAAGTATTTACATGTTCGATTGTGGAAAATGCAATCTCATGTTAGATGCGAGTTGTGTGCTGTGCAAAGCATCCATTAAAATGGCACCCCATAATAATCTTCTACTTTGCTATGGATTTTATTCATGAATATTCTTATATGGGAAATGACCAATTTTGTCACAGCTATGGAGACAAATACAAAATCTAAACTGAATGTGCGGTAAAACAGCTGCCGTTATTTTTGACTTTGAACCTGTCGGTTTTTGGCAGTAACCCGCACTGAAATAATACCCCACCAGGTGCAGTGTTGTTTATCAAACAGCTGGAGTCTGAATGGCTTATTTATTGTTATGTGCAATAGAAGACAATACAGTTCAATGGAATATTATTCATATGTCTTGAACGGTTTCACATTGTTTTCCAAAAAACACAACTAAACTTTGAGAAACATATAGGCACAGAGCCCCAGGAGTATTATAATTGGAAATAAAGAAAGTAAGAAAATGTGATTTGATATATCAAAAGAAAATAATCTATGGAATTGAAATAATCAAAATTCACTTATTTTGCATACTAACTATTCATTGGTTTGGTTTTTGCACAATTATGTGTCACAGGACAAAAGTTATTGTGCTTGTGCAATATGTTTCTGTTTACAATTGAACTTAGAATTAAGGAAAAGAGATGAGAGAAAAATCCTGTGATGGACTTGGGACCCAACAAGACAAGGTGCACCCCATGTGTCCTGTTAACTGCTGGAGACGGGCATCAGCCCCACCTGCACCTCTGCAAGAACAAGAGTGTTAGATTATGGATGGATGGAGAGGAGAAATCTGAGAAAAAAAAAATCCAAAATGCAATTGGGTTGATACTACATATAAAAAAAAAAGTGAAGGAAGCTTATTCAACAGTAAACTAACCTAGAATAGCACAATAGAATGATGACTGCATCATCTTTGCAGAAGGATTCAATTCTGATTCATGAAATGCCCTTACCAGCAGACATGATCAATCTCTACTGTTGGGGCATAAAACTGCGCATGTTGAATCATCACCCACAAACTGCTGCACAGACAGACAGAGAAATGTTACTAGTAATATCGTGCCCTGCAGATGACAGGTAGTTTTTATGCACGCATTTCCAACAGCCTCAGAGAGGAAATTGAATCCAGTTTCAATGATTATGACTGGATTATTGATGAGCACAGGTGCACTCAAGTTACAACAAATACTGTATTTAAGAATATGCTTCATCTACAGTGCAGACTCCAGGACTGCATTAGAAACAACAAAATTCTTTAAAATTAAAGGATTAAATTTAAAGGGAAATAACATCTCTCCATATTCCAAGTCTTCTGTTGCCACAATCTACTTGTATGACTGGTTACCCATGGAATGATCTCCCTGGGGAGTTGATATATTCACTTTATTTTGATAAATCCTGTAATCTGTTATCCATCAGCATGTTCAGTTGTTAGGTGTGTGAGCCCTGCTCGTTCAGTCATGAAACAATCTGCTGTAGCCAGTCTGTTAGTATGAATTTAAAGTCTAAAATCTGTGCAGATTATGAAAGTTCCATATTGTGCCCCTCTCTTTAGTTTCCTTTTTACCACTTCACCTTATCAAATCCCCCGTTTCCCCTGTCAGGATTCTCCTTCAGCTGTTTTCAATCTGCTCTCATCCGTTTCTCATTCCAGTGATCAATCTTCAGTATTTGCTCCCCTCTGGTTGTAGTCTCTATAGGCAGGCTCCTTCTGTCATCAATCCCTTCTGTCATCAATCCCTTCACACCATCAGTTTTTGAATTTAATGTTCAGCTTATGTCTTTGATTTTGTCTACATCTCTGTGCATTTGGTCCCCAGATGCATGTCTGAACTTTTGTTAGCAAACCTCTGTCTCAACTCTTTTTAGGACTGTGTTTTTTCCCCTCAGATTGACCAGTGTTAAGCACCATCTATTTTCTCATCAATACTAACCAGCTATTGTTCCCGCTTAAGAAAAAACATCACAACATTCTCTCTAGTGGTAATTAGGCAGGGACAACCTTGACAAGTTGCCAGTCCATCCATCACAAGACAATTGGACATGCACACATTCACTCCGACATGGGGTTTAAGGAAACCAACCCTGTTTTTGGACTGTGGGAAGAAGTTAGAGTAGCCAATGAGAACTTGAAGAAAACAACTGCAACTTATACAAAGCTTTCCGAGTCATGCTGAATCCTCACTATAGACTAGAACCAGATTACCCCAGTTACACTCAAAAATCTGCACACATTCACATATGAATTGAGATATACTTTTTGTAGAGCAAATCTGTCCTGGCATGTGTAAGCTACTATTGACTCTAAATTGTATGCAGAATAATCTGCACCAGGACACTTGGAGGAAAATGTCTTATTTCTCCTTTAAATATTGTGCACTGTCTTGTTTACCAAGTTAAAAAAAAAAAAAAAAAAGTTCTTCCTTTCTAGACAAATTCAAGATTGTCTTAGTTTTTAATTTGTCTGAACCTTTTTTGTAAAATCTTTTTAAAAAAGTACTAAAGACCAGGAGTTTGAGAGGGGAAGAAGGACAGCATTTAAGACATCTTTGAGAAAAAAACATCCAGATGAATGAAATGCACTCTGAGGTCTAAAAAAAAAAGACATTTAATAGCAGCAGGAGACTTAGTCATATGGTGTATGCGTTGAAGCATAACAAAGTGGACACTGAGCATTTGACAGTCTGCTGTGATGCCAATTTGAAACAAGAAAATAAAGATCTAGAGAGGCAAAACTGTTAGTTCAACAGTTTTACTATCCAAGCCTTTTTCTATGTCTGCGTGTTGTGGTTAATGATGGAAAGTGCAAGTTTAAAACAGCTGTAATAAACCTCCTTGAAAGAAAGTCTAGACAGTGATAAGAGCTCAGCCATTCAAGTTACAGAACATTTTTCTGCTCCTTCTCCATTTTTAATGAAGCCATTCAAGCTTATTTGTGAATCCAGAAAGTATGACTCCCAGTCTTCTACCAAGAGAGATGGTCTTGACATATCCCGGTGAAATAAAAGACAGAATTGCTCTAAGTCTAGAGTTCTTCTATGGAGCTGCTCTTGCATGGTATTATCTGGCTATTTGATGCATACATGAATATAAATACATAAATGTTATAAAGGGAAGTGAGTGGTTGTGTACCTTTTGAAAAAAATAAAATAAAATAAATAATTCACGCCAAGTATAGACAAATAATTGAGTTACACTTAGTTTCAGCAATGAGTGTTTACAAAAATGTTTGACCCATGAAAAATATAAAGAGCTTAGTATTTTATTTATTCTGGAAAAACTGTAATTCTCAACTCATAATTTGCTTATTGATGTAAAGTTGTAATAACACAATTTATTGATGTAAATTATATTTAATTACTGGCAGAACATCTATTAAACTTTAAAGTATGCAACCTCATACTAATGTAATGACATAAAACCCTTGATTTTTCTGTAAAAACCTTTAAAGATTTCTCTCAATTTGAAGATTGTAATTTGAATGTATATTTCTAAATGCAAGCTGAATTTAAATATTTTACAGTAATTACATTTTTATTTGAGTGAAAAACACAACTGTGATATATCCAGTTTCAGATGTAACTAGTTCACTTCCTTTAAGAAAACACAATGCTGGTAAAGTTTCACTGAAATAAACAGAAGGAAAATCAATACACAAATGATTAGCTTAATGGGAAAGTAAAAAGAGAGTCATGTTATGTACACTGAAAAGAACAAAGAGGAGAGTATTGCGGGGCTACTTTCTTTCACAGAAAGAGAAATCTTGCCAAGGGTTCAGAAACACTTCAGACAAGCAGTGAGACTAAAATTGCTGATATAAACACTGAAAAGTATGAGAGGAGAAATAATCTGGGTACTAGAATGCCTGCAGACAAATGTCATTGAGAACATTTGGCACATTATGATTTGGAATCCAAGACAAAAAAGCAGGAAACTGTGAAGTGGCTTTACCCACTCATTCCAGAAACAGTTAGTTTAACCTCTAACTGTGAAAGTGATGCAGCACATTTGTAAACATGAATCAGCCCAAATCTTTCAGATATTCTTCAAATTATTTTTACTATAATATGAACTGTAAAAGACTTGAACACAATTCAGTTTTCTGTCTTCATTTACATTCAAAGGTATAACTCAACATACAAGCAGAAAAACAGCCAACTGTGACGTGCATGTCCTGAGAAATGAGGACACCAGCTCCAGTCTGGTTCTGCTATCACTGTTGCTGCAGGCCCATGCTTAGTCCAGTCCTGGAACAGAGTCAAGAGGGACTGCAAGTCCACACATGTTGCTCGTCTTAGCAAACTGAGCTTATGCCTCCCTAGACAAGCTGCCACCAACACTGATTTTCTCTTTGTTGATTTCACTGTCCCAAAAGTGAACAAGTCACAGCTTCTAAACAATTCCCCAGCAGCCAGACGGAGCACTCTGTAGCTTTCCCCTGCGTCACTACAGTGAAGGATCAAATTCAGCTTTGGGTACTGTTAAGTGAATAATAGTTTGCTTTGTCTGCTGTATAAATACGTTGCATCTTTTTGGTGCAAAACAATCTAAATAGTTGAAAGTTTGTTTGTCCTCATTTCCAAATTCCTCTTAAACCTGCATCTCAACATTTACAGTTCATCTGAACTGTAACAACATTACATCTTTTTTATTCAATATTGGTTTTATTCTTATTTGTTCATTTTCACCGTTGTTTTAGACTTTAGTAGTCTACACAATATAATTGTTTCATATGTTACCAAGTAATTTTGTTAATCATTACTAGCTTAGATTTTGTTGTTTAAAGTATTCAAATTGGAAGGTTGAATTATTTTGTTAACTCATATTTTAGAGTTAACAAAACACAGTAAACGCCAGTGGTGAACCTGAATCCTTCATCCATCATATTTAATACCCAAGCCTTATTCAACAGCAATAACTGACTAAAAACTATTGGCTTATTTTTCTGTAATCAGGTGGAGCCCTGACTTGGTCATTTTTATCTAAATACAATTTTGTTTTACAATTGCTTTTGGCATTTATTAGTAGTTAATTGTTACCCATAGTCAAACCAATCATAGCAAAACAAAGCACCCCAACAAGGTTTTTTTTATTTATTTTTTTTAAAGTGACGAGTTGGGAGTTGGGATTTAATTAGGACCTTAACTCTAAGGTCAGATTAAACAGAAACAAAGATGAAAGCTTCAACAACAATAATTTTGTTTGATAGATCACAATTCTCAGATTTCTTTCAGATATCCATTTATAAATTTCCAGAGGTAAATGGTGCTTGAAATATTCAGTCTTTTATACCATTTTTTAAACACATTTGTATTTCAGGCCCAAAGCAATAGAACAATGTGTTCATTTTAATTTGCCAACAGCAATGCTGCCAGTGCAGAAACAAAGTGCAGGATGGCTGGAATCCCATCAAACTAATGTGATGAAAAATATAGCTTAGAGTCAAAGTCAGAACAGAAGAAACTTCTTGACGGGAAGAAGTCAAATTTTGCTTTATAATGGAATAGATCTGGCCATGGCCACATGGATGAACTGTAAATGATTTCTGTGCATGAAGAGGACGTATTACGGAGGAAAAAAAATTCCTATTTATTCGGGGGATGGGAAATTCCTATCACTTGAGTTTGGTTTCATACCTGACTTTGCAACACTGACTTAGGTTCCCACAATATCAAAATTAGCCATTTATATTTGCAATATATTATTATTCTGAATGATTAACTTTTTCCCCAATAAGGGTATTAGCTTTCAATCACAAACAAAAATTATACTATTTTAAAGAAGAACACCAACATGATAAACACCTGCTCCTTGTACTAAACTTTACTTTGTACAAAGGATTTGGGCACCTAGCTATCGAGAAACGATTGCTTCCTGGAGTTGTGGACTGTGTTGAGGTTTACATTTTACCCTACTGCTACATTTAGCTTTAATGTGTGTAATGCACCAATCAGAGAAATTGCCACAGATTACCCATGCCGTAAACAACCATCCTCCACTGCAAATAGAGAAGTGCAGAGTCGAACAAGATGACAGTTAATATTAATTCAATGCTTAGATGTGTGGCCAACATGGACTGAATGGCATTGTTCACTTCCTCTGCTGCCATCGCTAAAATTACAGGCAGGCTTCCAATTCTAAAATAGTACAGAAAATAGACGTATTTCATAACTTCCGTTTGCCGATTGGCCTGGTAGAAAATCTACTGGAGGGAATCCAACTTAAGGGGAGAAAGCACAGACTGTGCTGTAATCGAAATTTTATTTGAGTGGAATTTCACAGGAAGGCAATAGCCAAGATAGAAGGAAAATGACAAAAATCAGAAACTAAACACTATCCTACTGCTGAAATGCCATCAGGACCTGGAGCTTTGATAAGCTGCAGGCTAAAAGAATTAAAATAGCATGAACACAAAAACAGTGAACAAAATATAGTCAAATATAATTGCTGTCTTTGAATGAATATACATTTGTCACTGTGGCTTAATATTAATATAAATACAATCTAAAAGAATCCACCTATCCAAATATTCTAGTCTGCTGGACACCCCTGTGAAGTCTGACATGATCATTTCATCAGAAGTTTACAAAACAGTTCCACTTTTACACTTAAACATCTGTCGTGCCTCATTTTCTCTTCTGTGGTGTGTTGCTCTGACAAATGTGTGAACATAACAGTCTAAAGTTTAGATCTGAAGCTCAACATCAGAGGCCTTCTAATTATTTAACTTCCACCTCACACAATTGTCATACAGGCTGTGGACATCCAGGGATTTCACATTCAGGTTAAAACTGAGAGAGGTTGTGCTGATTACTAAACTGATCCAATATGATTCACCCCTCCCCCCAGAAATGATCCCAGGTATTTACAATCATATATGATTGGCTTTTTTTTTTTTTATCCACTGTTCAAACAAAAAAATAACAACGATAATTCCCATGTAGATAGGAATCATGGATCATGGTGCTGAGGCATGTTCCTCCTCCCTTTGCCTTCTTGCCAAGGGAGATTTATCATCTGATAAATATCTTTAAATATTCAAGGACTGTTTATTCTTGGTCATTGCCTCTTTGGGTCTTAAGAAGGTTTGATTAAATTTTGTATTGCATTTTGAAAATCTTAGTTAACCTTGACAAGTAATTGATTTTTCTTGAAAACGTCTGCTGCTTAAATTAACTTGGTTGGGTTTAGTTTTCAGGTTAAAGAAATAAATTAATTAAATGTCTGAAAAATTACTTTTGAATTAAGGAAGGCTCATGTAGTATTTGGAATAGAGTGGTGTTGTACATTTTAAGCTCACCTTTATGTCACTAAATAACAGATAAAGAACGTGGAGCAGAGGGAAATTCCTTGCAAAAACTCTGAATACATTTCAATAATAATAATAATTTAAAAAAAACATTAAGATCCTTTGCTTTCATTACAACTGGTTTAAACATGACTGAAGTGATCCTTATGAACAAAAGCTACTATTGCACCTTCCACTGCAAATGATTCATGCTGTTTGGGTTTAATTTAACTGCAAAGTTTTGATGGCATTCATCGAATATTTGTCCTGGAAGATGGAAAATAAATTGCTGGAAAAAGAAGAAACTGAAAATCTAGCAGTCATGTGTGAGCTCAATAAGAATGTAGAGTAAAAATGAATCTATGCAAGAAGCCTTAAGAGTCCAACATTATCCTGCCAGTTTGGAACAGGCGACTCTGGATTAGACAGTTTTGTGGGTAAATTCATCTCAGGATAAAAAAATTAAGACTCATTGTGAGACCCACATCCCTCATGGATTAGCAAAAAAATGCTAGTGTAAAGCGACATGAGAATTTGCAGCTCCAATACTTAACACTTACATTGGCAGTTTTCATTGTATCATAGCAAAGTCAGTCATTGTTGATTCTTCAGTACAATTATTCATGTACACATCTATGCCACTGAGTTTTTCCGAGATTTTGCTCGATTTCCTAAAGTGACCATTCAGAAAGGCAGAGACCTCATTTTCTCCCCTGAGGGTTCACCTGCCAGGTTGTTCCCAGACCGTTAGATTCGATTTCTTCCACATCTTCTGTCTGATCAATGTCTCCCTCCAAAATAAGACCCCTAACCATGTTTGCTATGTCAACCATGTCCGAGTGGAGATTTTTTTCAGGCCTTATTGAGTAAAATAATTGACACTACAGTGGGTCAAAAATGGCAAAATATCAGATAAACAGTGTTAGATGACTGAGAAATACAATGCTGTCATCCAATGATTCATAGAAATGGTTTATTTGAAACATCTTTAAGAATACTTATTTTCATTAACCTAAAATAGTTTAGGAAGCTTGTACAAACATTCACATAAAACTAGTAAATGTAAAGTGTCAAAAAATGCTCAATCCATATTGTGTTTCAAGCCCTGGATAAACCCACATCCTTTTCACCAGTTTGTTTTGTTTTGGGGTTTTTTGCATAAAAAAAAAAACACAAAAAAACAAAACAAATCTCTCAGAACACAGCAATGGTTCAATGAAGCATACTAGAAAACAAGAACACACACTTTATTATTAGCTAAACTATCACGACACTCAAATATGCTTTTAAACACTCCCTTGCAATGTATGATAGACTGTTATAGGGAACTGCATCGACTGTATGATCATTTAAAGAGTCACAGCAGACTCTTTAAATGTCTGTCGTGACATTGTCTGTCTACTTTTCAACACCAACAACAAGCTGCTTCAGAAGTGATGCCAAAATACATCCTGATTTTGGACAATCTACTATACCAGCACAGTACATGCAGATTTGTAAATATAGAGTATTATTAGAAGTTACATTGTAAGACCATAACATCTGAACCTCATGACTTATCATTCAAACCAAGCGGTCACATGACGTGAAAAAAAACATGCATGTGGCAACTGTCAGAGTCAAAACAGTGCAATGTAGTAGGGAACTGCTGATATTACAGTGATCAAATTACAATCCCTGTTAGCACATTGTTTACACCCACTGCAAGATTACACACAGAACCCCCACAGAGGACATTGAAATCAAGATGAATCAAATATGTGCTTTACAGAAGTTTCCATGTGTTCTTTACCTGTATTTGAAGTGCCACGGGTTAAGGTAGCGCAATCCAGAACATAGCACGGAAAAGAAAAAGAAAGAAAGACAAATTAGTGAGCAGAAAAATGAATAACTAAACCAAGTGTGAGTACAAACTCCTTGATGCACAGGATTATAAGATTTGTACAAATTGAAAAAAATGACACCACTTGCTAGAATATGAATCACGTAGAACTTGGTTGAAAAGGTTTATTTTTTGATAGACATCAAAAACCTGTACACATACATTTACTAAAGGCTAAAAGCCAAATTTTTGCACTTATGTCTCATTCCACCCAGACAAACAGCTCATGGCCAACTGAGGTGATGCCTTGAGGGGTAGAAAAGAAAACAGGTGGTTAACTTAACCGGGTTCTTGAAGGGATAAATGTATAAAAATCCCAGTAGCCTACATTCATAACAAAAAACCCCCAAAAAAACCCGCATTTGACAGTTATTTATAAAGTGCTTGAAAGTATTTGACTAAAGGTCTGGGATGTTTCTTTTGTGTGCTCTTTTTTTTTTTTTTTTTACTGTGTTAAGTAGCCATTGTTGACCATTTGTCAGTGACAAAATGAACTTGGAAATATAAATTTCAAACAAGATTCAATCTTATATTCTAAGAGTGAATGATGTTGCAATATGAAAACAAAGGTCAACAAGATGAAGAACAAAAAAAAAGGAAAGATACAAAAAAAATCTGCTTTTCTGCTGAAAGGTTGATGTTCCTTTATTCCAGTAAGGGAAGATATTGCTGTAAAAACGCTCATTTTGATAGGTAATTGCATGTAGAGAGTTGTAGATCTCAACTACTGCTCAACTGAATTTCATTGTTAGCAGTTGACATTTCACTTTAACTTAAAATTTCTAATTTATTGTGGCAATTGTGTATCAAAGAAGGATAAGCTCTACTGGGTCTGCCGAGAGAAGACCCAATATAGTTTTAGTAATTCATTCAGTTACCTTTTCATGATCAGGAATATTTATTCAGTGTACACATGCTGGTCTTTCCATCCATGACCACATTTTCATCCTTCAAGTGCTGAAAATATTCTAATACGTCTCAACTGTGCATAGAAAACATCAATAAGAAATTATAGTTTATCTTCATCACAGCTCTGTGACTGTAAGATCACCTTGGTCCTGCCACACAGGAGCAGCCAGCCATCTGTATTCCTCCAGTTATTGACAACAGAATTTAAACTGAATGATGAGTGGCATTAAGACTTTTTCAAACAAAATACAGCAAATATTACTTTATGCGGATGTCCTGCAGAACGTACACATCAATGATGGTGTAACATTATCAAGCTTCAGGTTGTCGGCACGCATTTCTACTCATGTTTGATTTGAGAGAGACCATTTGTAAGAATACTGGTCAGGATGTCACAAAATCCAGCCCAAAACATCATGGGTTATATGAATATGATTATTTTGTATGCATTTTGTTTGGAACAGCACAGGAGGCAACTTTGTGCAAGACTCTTTATAAAATTAAGTTTGTACCGCTAAAACGTCGTTCTATATTACCAGGTGAAATTAGTAACATAATGTTAAATACAAAGCTAACAGTTCCCACCCTTCTACAATCAGAAAGAGCTGCTTACCTATGATAAACTATTAATTTCTTCTAATTTTCCCCCTATTTTTTAAGTTAGAAAGTGCCCTAATCATATTCTTTACTTCATTTCCTTCACAAAAACACAGCAAATTGTTGTCTGTGTTTAGTTTGACCATCTCCTCTCAGTAGAAAACCTTATTTGAAACAATGCAAAAGTGAAATCTAACTGAAGCACAAATAGGTAGAAACTTATTTACTGCCTCAGTCTGTTAAAATAGCTCATAAAATAAACCCAACTTTTCTGCTCAAAGAAATGATTTAAAGAATTTTACTATTGACCAGCTGTCATGATGGGCGAGTAAACCAACAAAACAAATTGAATAATATATTAGAAGCTTTTCTGAATATTTCCCTGTGATATTTATTAAATTGTGTTTATAGGTATAATATTGTTGTAAGGATCAAGTTTAAAAATGTCAAAATATGATTACGACTTTGGTGACAGGGGTCCCCAAAGTCAGTCCTGGAGGGCCGGCCTCCTACATGTTTTAGTTCTCTCCCTGGTGGCACCAGCAACCTTTTCAGCATGTCAATGTTCTTCGTAGGCCTTCTAACGAGCCATCATTTGATCCAGGTGTGTTTAACCAGGGAGAGAACTAAACCATGTAGGAGGCCGGCCCTCCAGGACCAACTTTGGGGACCCCTGACCTATGAGCTACACACATGGAGCTACACCAAGCTTTTGGTTATTCTTGAAATGCCTGTTGAACATAAATCACTTTGCATCAGATGCTTCTCTCATACTTCATTTCTACTTCAGATATGACAAAAGACAGGACAGGGTTCCTTATGTATCGCAAAAATTGGACTGAACAAGAGTGCCAAAAGATTACCATTTTCATCCATCTATCCATTCTATAGTGCCAGTTATTAGCATTTGTTTGCCAACTGCTCCTGCTGCTAGTCTGGTGAAGCTCAGTGATGAAGGCCTAGGGGAGGAGTGGTGATGCAGAAGCTCGGCTGGAGAATGACATTTCAAGGAGGAGTTTTGTAGAAGTAGGCAGAGCTTTGCATGAACATGCATGAAATAATTAAAGCGACATTTCAAAGCAACACTCAGGCATAACAGAACTTTAGGATGCATCTCTTCTTGTCCGTCATTTTTTAGCCAAGCTGTGGGAAACCTTTTTCAGAACATTGTGATATAACCTCTGCATTGATGTCCTTTCTGTTTTGTCTCTTGACATTTTTATAAAAAATGAATTCAGATAATTTTTTGGTAAATCACTCGCTATAAGTTGTCCCAAAATTGTCTGAGATTATTAATCTGTTAATAAACTTACCTTAAGTTCATAAAATTAAAGTAAGCTGTTTATTAAAACCACAGCTATTAACTGCCGAGATGATGCCTTGATAATAGTTATGATGGAAATCTGAATTAATTCTGTCACAATGATTTTGATCTTTCACCATTTATTGCCAGCAACTACATCACCACTAGTCCAGAAAATATCAAAAGCAAAAATGCTCATTTGTGAGGCATGTATTTAAATAATGATACCCTAGAATATCTTGTTCCTCAAACAATTTCTGAACCTGAGTTGCAGGAACAAAGAGTGCTTTTTCTTATTGAGAACAGGCACTGATATTAAGGACTTTGATATGATAAAACAAATGACAACTTGGATGAAAGGATCCCCCGAGTTCAAATTATATTCAGTATCACACTTCTTGAAACGTTTCACCATAGCACATCTTGCTGTACTATTGCTATTTATTAACCAGAACTTGCCTCAGAAAGAAAAGTAAAACCTAAACAAATTGGCAACAAAATGTCTTGAATGTAATCTTTTGAGCAAAGGGCAGAATATAAATCCACGGAGAATGGGCCCAGTTTAATGGGCTAATGTCATCTATGACAGAGCATACCAAATCAAAAGCCTAATGTTTAAACATTTTTACTTCTAACAGCTAATGTGAAGGCCTCAGGCTGCTCAAAGCAGTGGCAAAGTCAGGCACAACAGGAGGCTGGGTGCTGTTGATGTGTGTGCAGCTTCATGTTCTTTCACCCCTCCAATGTTAATGTGAACTCTTGCTTCTTCCACTCCCTCTTTCTACCCCTGATAACTCTCCATTAGGGAGCTGGCAGATGTGATCAGATGTTGCTGTACCAACTTATTTCCGGTGGGAATCAATGGTAACATTTAATCAAACGGCTGAAAGCTAATGGTCTTAGTGGAATCTGGGTTGGGACCAGGGCACACACTGACTCAGTTCAACATCAGACAGGAGAATGACTGGGAGTGGATTGCATTTAGAGCAGTAATCTTTGGATAAGCAAGAACCATACTCACCCCCCCCAACCCCCATAGAATTACTTATTCCAGCACCACAATGGCAGAAATTGCAGATAAAACTTGCATGAAGTTTGTGACCAAAACAAGGATAAAAACTGTTGATTTCTGTTTAAGAAATCAATTTATCCCATTCCATATTATCCTGAGACTTTAAGATAAAGTTCTGAAAATATTAAGCTGAACAACAGTAGCTGCGCTTCCCTTAACAATAAAAATGTGCATACGGATAACAAAAATTAATTTACTTTTTGAAAACACAGCAATTTCAGAAAAAAAAAAGTTTCTGACCTAGGATAAGGTGACTTTTCAGCTGTATCAAAATGTATTTATTTAGTAAAACTGCAATGGAGACACTTTTTTACGTGAGTTAAGTGCAACTACTGGCAAAAATAAGATGACAGGAAGTAGGAGGATGATCTTTTTTTTTGGACAATGTGAAGCTGGTGCCATTAGAGGTCTCAACATTGCACAGTTCAAAGAAAGCTGCGTCATTTGAACGCATTGAATCCATAGCTTTTATGTAAAATCACCTACTACAATTTCCCCAAGATGCAGCATGCTTAGCTGCTGTCAAGTATACGACGCCAACATCTCCTCTGATGGATGATTAGATGAGCTCTAGGCCCATTGCTGAATTATTACTACATCACATGTAAATGTTTGCATCTGTTGATGCCATGATTTTAAATGACTTAACATATGAACAAGCTTATTCACAAGTAATCTTAATTTAATTTCTTATTTATTGGAAACAACAGTTGCGAAATTGTGTTGTTGGTAACTTGCAGAATATAGGCAAAGGTTTGCACATATTTGTAATGGAAATGCAGCTAGAAACAGATGTCATGTTCCCATTATTATTACTACTGTATTTTTCCTTGTTTGCACAGCCTCCTTCTGTCGTGCCTTTATGGCTCCACCTGCTTATCTCCAGGCACTTTACTTTCAATATCCAACTCAAAGCATTCCAATGAGCATCTGTTGACAAGAATGTTTACACCAAAACTTCATTGTGGAGACACTTTGGATTAAAAGAGAGAGAATTTATGTTACACATAGTAAAACCTATGTTAAAACTATATATTTTTTACTTAAGCAGCAGGGACCACTAATAAGTGCTCCCAAAATTTTAATATTACCAGTCATTTCACAGAAAGGAATTCAGATTTGTCCACAAAATACAGCACCATCTGTAATGTTCTCAATATATAAACCAAAAGACACCTATAAGGAAGTACCCAATATATTTGCTATGCAATGAGGTTCAGTGTTATGACTAAAAGATTTTCAAGCAGCCATTTCAAAATGGGAGCAAAATGTTAAAAGTACATTTTAACATCAGTTTGTCTTTATACTAAAGCAGCCCCATCCCAAAGTGATTCATCTTATAGCACCAAGTCAAGCCAGTCACCACTGATAATCAGCCTGGTCCACCTTTATTCAGATAACAGCTGTAACACTGATCGGGTTTCCATTTGTAATGTAAAAATCTGTCTGCATTTTTTCTTTTAAATAGACGACACTCGTATGAAGAAAAACAAGGAAAATAAATTGAAACAAATATTACTGACCGATATTGCTTTGCTTAACTGATTTAAAACTGATTAGTTTTACTTGTATAAATTTAACAGGGTCTGTTCTCTTGGCTTGTTAGGTCTTTACAAAAAAAAAAAAAATTAAAATTAAATTACTGCATAACAAGATTACTCAGAGTGTTCAGAATCTAAGTGAGTTGTTATTTTAATTAATATGAAAGATGGAGGCACAAATCCTAGCAGTGACCAGTATTCTGAAAAGGCCATTTTTGGGCCAGTTTCCATTTTAAAAATCAGTGAATGTATGTTTGATATTGCCTAAAATTCTGATAAAATAAGAGCTCCATACTAACAGGCAAGACATATTTACAAGTTTAAAAAGTTAAATAAATAAGCAACAATAAGCTCTGGTACAGCTATTCAGACTGTTTTAGTTTAAATATACTGCCCAGATCACAAAGAAGAAATTGATGTTTAGTCTGAAGCACATCAGGTATGAAGCTGTACCACAGATTTAATTGCCTGCCTTAATCCGCACTCTCACTTATTCATGACTTTTATAGAAAACATTTTTTTTTTAAAAAGAGCAAAATCATTCTCAAGCAATATTGCCTGTGAAGAAATAAATCTATAAGTAGCAGAACACCACATCAGGTGAGACAGCGAACACCCGACCTGACGTGTAAATGTGCATTGAGGGGTCAAAGTATCTTATAAAGTGATATTTCATCCTGTTTGTCATCGCATCTGAAAAGTCAAGTAAACAAAAACAAGTAGAGAGAAACTCGACTCTGCCACCGTCAAGGTTGTAAACAAGGCTATACAGAACAGAATTAAATTGAAATATAAAAGAACTGTCATTGTGCTGTTCTTGAACATAAATCAAGAACTATATAGTCAAATTATTTATTTGGATAAATGATGGGCAATGATTTTATCATCATTACTGTACAAAGGATTATTCTTATAACATCATACTTTGGTTGTATGTATACAATATAATATTTTCAATCAAAAAGCCTAATGCGCTTTTTTGTTTTAATGTAGTTAACAGGAAGGTTTGATTATGTGTTTGGGCCTGCCAGGTCTGACCGGCATCCTCCCCCACCACCGGAGCCAACTCACCACCAGGTAGTGGTCAATGGACAACTCCACATCTCTCTTCACCCGAGTGTCCAAGACATACGGTTGCAGATCTGATGAAACGATGACAGAGTCAATCATTGAACAGCAGCCTATGGTGTCCTGGTGCCAAGTGCACGTATGAACACCCTTATGCTTGAACATGGTGTTTGTTACGGACAATCTGTGACTAGCACAGAAGTCCAACGAGAGCCTACGGGTAGGGGGACGGATCCTGACTGTCGTTTGTGCTTATGGGCTGAACAACAGTTCAGATTACCCACCCTTCTTGGAGTTCTTAGAGGGTGTACTGGAGAGTGCCCCTCCTGGGGACTCCCTTGTTCTGCTGGGGGACTTCAACGCTCACGTGGGCAATGACAGCGAGACCTGGAGGGTGTGGTTGGGAGGAACAGATCCCCCGATCTGAACTCAAGTGGTGTTCTCTTGTAAATTACTAATTGTATTAATAATTGGCTTTGGCATTAATTAAGTTAGCTAGTAGCACCAAACCATTGTTGCACAACAGCAATAAAAGACAAGAAAGACAACCTTTAAGCTCAAACCATCAACACCCAATCAGCATCCAATCGGTTTCTCCTGTCAGAGCTACTTTGCAGATGTTTGTTTGTTATCTATACTTGGCAATACACAAAAATGAAGCAATGTATTGAAAGGTCAGCCTACTGTATTAATGCTGATACCAGGGGACACATTTAAGATGAGAAGATGTTACTGTGATGCTGCGCTTGTTGTGAAAAGGTTTGGATCCTAATTTGTCATGCTAATTTAGCTCTATCCCCATAGTGAAAACCCCAGTGGAGTCAGACATGAAGAAATGTGTGTGTGTGTGTAGGTGGGTGGTGAGTGTGTATAACAGACAGAGAACACTACAGGTGTTAACACTGAACTTGATGCATAAAGACTTTGATAATTTATTTCTTGCTCTTATTCGAGTGAGCTGCTGTATAAATAAGGCAAGTATCATATTCTAATGTAAATGCTTTTATCACAATTTTTGCTTTGAAAGGTTCATAGTCCAGCATTAGAATTCTGAAGTCCTCATGAGAGAAGATGGAATGACTGATGGCATGGGGAATTAACAGTGTCTTCTGAAACCTAGGTAAAAGACTGACAGCTTCTTTAAAAACTTAATTGTAAATAATTTCATCCATCTGCCATCCTGAGATTTAAATAATTTTGCCAGAAGCCATGGACTACACCGCAGCAGGTATTCAGTTTGTGTTTGAATGTTGCTAACCTCATGACCCCGCAAAAAATGGATGACTGAAGCAACTTACTCAGGGTTCATAGACATACATACATCCTCCTCCTCTGACAATTTAGAGGTTTTGTAGATATGTGAAATAGCCAAACAGTTCTGAATAGCTATCATAATATTGTTTAAGTCGAAAATATTTTTCAAGTTCATAAGTCTAATGATTACATTTTCTGTTGATCATTTAAAAAGAGACCCATTTTGTTGCTTAGTAAGGTATGTTCTGGTTCCTACCTACAAATAAAGCCATCCTACTTGTAGAAATAACTCACAGGAAGCTGGACCATTTTGAAAAACAAAGGGTTACAAGCCCTGCTACATTTGGCTGAGGACGTATGAGTCAATAATAGTTTGTCGCGTGAATCAACTCAGTGTTTATAATGAACTGCCGGGAACAATTGTGTTCTTCTAGGTGATGTACACAGGACAAAAGAACAAATTCATATTATGAAGAGATGATTGCACCATGAGAAACATTTGAAGTACATGGTAGACAAACAGGAACATAAGGTGGCACTAGGTCTCATTGTTGCCCTGTGTTTGACTGGCAACATGTCCAAGGTGCAAAAGAAGGTACCAGCTTGGATTTAACGCAAATAGCTTTACGCCTCCTATTGGATAATTAGAGCATGGGCACTTATATTCCAGCTGGCAACAATTTATTTAACCCTAGCTAATGAAATCAGCTTCCCATTTTCTACACCACTATGTAGAAAGGCATGTGTTGTGGAAAAGATGTTGTTCTGTTTAAGAAAGGTCAAACCACTGTTATGTGTTAAACAGTGAAAACATCTAAGGACTTTGCAAAAACTGCTAAAAATTGGGTAAAGAACTCCTCATAGCAATAATAAACCGATGAAAATGGAGAGCCATCATCTTTATGGAAGGAATGTAGACTAAAAAAAAAATGTAATGATTGTCAGTCACTCTGGGTTATGTTGATTTGTAAAAGCAAGAGCAAATTAATTATGCAAAGGGAACTTAAGGAACTGAGAATGAATAGCAGTGTAGCTACAAGAAAAACTAAAATCTTTGAGGCTAACAAGATAAAAAAAAAGCCTTTAATTCGATAGGTAGTATGAAGATTGGACTCTGGAACAGGGCTGTAATCAAAGCCAACGATGATGCAATGAGAAATGTTTTTTTTCTTTTTTGGTGGAGACTCTTGCCAGGCAGTGCAGATAGAAACAGAAAAAAAAACAAAAAAAAAAAACTAATCAGAGTGATGGAGAATGATTCAACAAGATGAGTTCAAAAGGAAAAGGAGGCGACAACAGGTGATATGCAAGTCAAATGTAGGAAGATGTGGCATTTGGTGTGAACTAATGAAGGTTACAGTAAGAGCTAAAAGCCAATCAAAGAACTGAGATAGATAGTCGTGGGAATTTTAAGCAAGGGTCTTTTGTTGAGTAAAACTGTTAACGTTGTAAGGGAAGCAGGGCATCATGAAAAGCAGTACCCAATAAGTTGTTGGTTTCAGTAGAACAGCACTATCTGAATGAAAAACATTCCATCTGCACACCAAGGAACCAATGTTTGTAGGCTAAAATTTACATTTAAGTTATATTAAAAATGTTAAATATTTAAACGCATTCAAAAGCACAAAGTGGCAAGTCATAATACACGCTTAGCTATGTGGACAACTAAAGGCAACATATTAATGAGATGTGAAAGCCTGACAGTCTCTCTGTGGCGCACGCTTCCTGACACCTCAGTATGTGTCTTGATTTAAGCAGAGCAGGAAAAAGCTCATCATGTTCACCGTTGTCAATTCTTGTTCCAGCACTCAGCCTGAAGTGTTGTAGAGTGTTCAGACTATTTAACTGAAAGCTAAGCATACCGAGTAACAACTCCAACATCAGATATAGATACATTTCCTTTTAGAGTAGACTCTCTTACAGTAATTTATGTTGAGATACAAGTACAAAGGTAAATGCAGGGGTAATGAAATCAAAATGAATTCCCTTTTTCGGTTTATCATGTTACCTGGCTGCTGCAGGTTTTATTCCCATTTCCTGTGGCACTTCCTTGTCATCTTCAAACACCCTCATAGACCACATGAATCACACACTCCAAATGTATGGACTCCCTCAAAGAGTTGTGCCAAACTAAGTCCCATGACTTGAAAGTGATCAATCCAAACAGATGTGCAAATGCCTAAGAAGCAAAAGGAAATGCAAGATGGCAAAGTGATTCAAACAGATCTGAAGCTTTACACTGAAGCTAAGAGCCCAGTCAACTCTGCTGAAGCAATCACCTGCCCCATCACCCGTCAGTGTTGTTTTCCTCTGTGCCACAAAATGCTACCGTTCACAGAGACCTCTAGCAGCTCATCTCCTACACTCATCAGCAACTTAGTCAGATTGAAGACAGCGCTTCTGTCGCACAGGGTGAAGTCTGGGGCTTCACCGCGGCGCCTGCATACTTCTCTGCCTTGTCAGGTGTTTTCAGGGGAGAAAGAAACTCCTTCCTTCTTAGATCCAGTTAGCATCAGACGGAGAAACGCATATTTAAACGTCCACTGTAGTTATTTCCCCTCTGAACTTAGGCAGAAAAAAACCCTGTCAGGTCTTTTAAGTAAACAATAATTAAACGATCCCTTGCCTTGAAATCCAAAGAGGAAAGCGATCCCGGTGATCCAAGCCGTGGGTATCCAGAAGTAACGCATGGTATCCGGTTCTCAGGTGCAGTTGCTCCACGCTCTTGACAAAACTCAGTCTCCAGCAGCAAGTTCCCAGAAGAGAGAGTGCTGCTGGTGAAGCCGAGCGGAGGAAGGAATCCTAGTCTGAGGGGAGCTGATGAAAGCTGGAAACCCGATCGCTGCTTTTACTGCTACTCTCACACGGAGAGTAGCGACCCCTGCTGAAGAGCGCACCGAGAGAAGGACAAGTTACGTGTTTCAGTGGGAGGGTGGATGAGGGGGGCAGAGTGGAGGGATTCCCTCTTGAGGTTATGTTTGAAGTCAGTTACAGTTAAGCCCATAACTATTCATACTCCAGGCAGATTATATGAAGAAATTATTTCAGCTATTTTCATGTTTATGTGCAAGAAAAATCAAACATCTCTCGGAAGACAAGTGTAAAGTGTAGTAGGCTATATCAAATTAATAATAATAATAATTTAGATGTCGATAGAAGTGATTCATTCCATTTTCAGACGTGTTTTTGTTTAACCATTTCAACAGCTTTTTGCATGTTACACTGGTTTGACAATGTAGGTTATGGTGATCTCCAAGTCTTTAACACAATGACTATGGAGAACCGAAACTGACAAATTAAATAAATAAATAAATTAATTAATTAATTTAAAAAAGCAGAAATATATAAATGGTCCAATAAAAAAAATACAATAATTGACCATATTTGTTTACTTTAGTTCCAATTATACATTTAAGCATATACTATAAATTGTATTGTTTATAAAATGTATAACATTCTACTTTTTGATGCATTTGTTAATTTTATTTTTCCTGTGTTCTTTTTAAATCTTTTCAGTCTTCTATTTTAAACACATATTAATAGTAACAGCTCCAGAGATAAGGTCCACTTCAGAGGAACACAAAAGCCTTATAAAACATTATTCTAAATGATCTAAAACTGTTAAGATGTACTAACACAAAACATATTTACATCCCCCAAACCCATTTTTTTCTTATTTTAGAGGATCCACACTCCTGATTATCTGCATGATTATCCTGATTGTAAATGCTTCTGATCAAGTATGGGATATGCTGGGAGTAAGAATTAATGTAAAAGTAAATAGGTATCTTAAGGTTTTCTTAGCATTTGTAAACTTTACTGTAAATCTTTTTTGCAGCTCCAGTTTCTGCTTTGCTATGCTGATTGTTTTTGTCCTAAATAAGGAACTCTTCTGTCTATTTCTGGGGACTCCATCCCAGTGGTTCCCTTCGTAGCAGACCCTTAGCATTTCATCTTCATCTCTATTGAGATAATTTGATTTATGACTGTTGTGCTCTCATTAACTTGAACTATCTGCAGCTTTCTGGTCTGAAAACTCCTTACAGGCTCCCTTCAGACTTTGAGGGTTTGTAAGACTTTGGTTTCAACAAAGAGTGAGATGATACTAGAGCAAAATGGCACTTCCTAGTTCAGATAAAGTTCAAGTATTTTGGATGGTGGGCCTCTGCTTGAACAAATATGGAGCTCATTACCAACAAGAGTGACCCTACATACAGAAAGAAATCAATTTATAGCTGCAAAACATTCAAATTAATTAAGATGAAACAAAAACTGATAGACATGTCTCACTACGTCCTGGCCAATGCATGGGTTTGTTCGATGTGTATGCATTACCTACTGTACTGTAGCAGATCTCAAAGTGAGCAATTATTCAGTTTCTGTATAAACTTGAACTAATGAGCAGATACATGAGCTCAGATGATTTTCTGTAGCTTGTCTTCAATAATTTACAGTTGGTGAATGTACTTCCACTGTCAGATCCTGTCCTCGCTGCACACAAATCTGTGATCAAGCCTTATGTGGGCATAAACAGCATTTGCAATTTTTCCCCCCCAAAACTTTTTTTTTAAACATTTAAATTATACAAAATTAGTTCTTATACATGAAATAGTGTTTGCTGGAATAGTTTTAAATATGACACCCAAGTTGTATTTTTTGCAGAATAATTTTTAATTGACATTGGATTTACCATATTTGCCTCCTTTAAAAAAATATTTTAGCTTCCTCAACTTCCCCAAAGCCAATAAATCTGTCACTCATTTTTGTTGTACTATGACAACTTTACCTGACAATTTTTTTCCTCTTGCAGAACTATGCTCAACATGAATAATTCAAAGCGACACATGAGAAACTGAGCTAATTATACATGATACTGAAAGTCATGAAGAAGAGGATGTGAAATTATGAAACACAGGGAAATATGTAAAATGAACTAAATGGGACATCCCCCAGTACAGCAGTATTGTTGGAGCCAAAGGAGCGTTTCTTCATCACCTCCTCCTTGTCACAGCAGCAACAGATTCACTTTCTTCTAATTACATGAGCTTTTCTCACTTCACTAATTGCTTCATATATTTTACATTAATGTCAACATTCTCAGTAACCAGCAGGGCTGTCTGATGTCATATTTGCTAGCCGGATTTAAAAATGGATACTTTTTCCACTAAGCTCTCAACCTCACAGTCCAGGTCAGAAAATGAAAAGAAGGTCACAATTTGACAGTGCATTAACTCAGGCAACGTTTGGAACAAAAAATAAATTAACTGTGGAAGCAGGAAAATGATAGTTATTTAGACATATTTAAGCTAATTATATATATAAAAAACTGCTTTTGGACTAAAATGGTAAAGGCAAGGAGAGTAGGAAGGCAGACATTAAATATTCATTTGTTCCTGAGTCCTCTGCAACGTGTGAAGTACTGTTAATAAAAAAAAAAAAAAGACAGAAAAAATAAAGTGATTCAGTGTGATGAATTAGAAGTGCTTCACACTTTAAGAGTTGCATCAACTAAGCATTGCCTGCTGTGGTAAAACTTGCATTTACTAAGTTCATTTTCCTTGACCCCTCATATTTGAACATTTCATTTCAGCTACCTTACATTTGTTCAGAAAGTAAAATGGGATGATATCATGAGGCATTTTTAAAGCAAATGCAAAAATGAAGGAAGCATTTTTCAGTGGCTAAGATGAACACATCTCACTTGGTTGCCCATTTATTTCAATAAATATTCTACAACCTCCCATTTTCTGGGTAAACTCTTAAATAAGATAAGACTACTTTTAATAAATCACTAATTTTTTAAAATTTATTTCCATACAGATAATTGAAAAATATTTTTACCTAAAGTTGACAGGCTTTTTTGTTAATTCAAAAGCTTCACTCAGTAGGAAAATAAAGAGTGTTTCAAGATTAGCTAACTGAATGTAGGTCAAGAATATTTAATACAACCTATTTATACAGCTTATTAAAGTTCATGTGCTATTTGCTGCACATTTACCTGTCAAAAATACCAGTGAGAAAATAGTTGCCATTTATTATGGTTATTATTAGAGGGTTGACACTAATGAGATCAATCTGATCTACTTCCCTTACCTCTCCGGATTATTTGTCAAGCTGAAGAAACTCAATGGGACTGTGAATAAAACTGAATATAAAAACTAGTAAAAGAAAGTTGTCTCTATTCAGCTGTGCTATTTACAGAGAATTGCATAGAAATGAGATCACATTGCAAGTTAAAATTAATTTGATATTGATAATTCTGTCCATAATTAATTATCAGCTCAGCGTCTGTAGTGCTACAGCATTTCTCAACTCAGGAAGCATTTTACTTTGAAATGATCAAAGTAGTAACAAATACCCTGAATAAATCACACTCTGTTTGGAGCAGCTCAACATCAGACAAAAAAAAAAAAAAAAAAAGCTTACTTTAACTTTTGAATTAAATATCACAATTGGTCCCAGGTGTAAAGACTTAAGTAATGACCAAGTGTTGCCAAGATGTGTAGACATGCACTGATACTAGAATTTCCCTGAGATGTTTTTAAACATTACGGATGTTTGTGAGATGATGCACTTTTCAATAAGAGTGAACAATTTGTTAAATATAGCCTCTCTCAGAGATGCTGTTTGATAAAATAACTTCCATCAAAGTCGGAAAGCCTTTAATCCTTTGAGAGCATACTTTAATATTACACTAGCATATCTAATTTATTTGTTAAAGGTCATCAACATAAAACCAAAAAAAGCACAGATCCCTACATGCTAGGTATTTTAACCACACATTTCCACATAAAAGCCCATTCTCAGCTTCCCTCTCACTTTTGTACAAACATCCCACACTGCTGCTCTTTGTAAAGTCACTTGTAACTTTTTCTTCCACATTTGCCACAAATGATTCACAGAAAAACACTTCTTCCACCTCCTCCACCTGCTTTTGGTAAGGACAAACTCAAATGTGCAAACAACCGTTGCACTGAATATTTTTTTAAGTTTTAAGCTCTACTTAGACTTTCTAAGACAAACCTTATAATGGTTGTAGAAGCCCATCAATAATTTGTACACCCCTTATTCTCTAAAGCTCTTAGACTTAAGGTTCATTGATAATGCATAGCTTATCTTCCATCTATGTCAATCAAAGCCCACTACTTGGAGGATTTTATAAACTGGAGATGACTTAGGACAAATGCAGAAACTATTCGCATTTTTTACAAGCTAAATTCAAGCTTAAAATGTGTGTCCTTCACCCTCTTTACCAACTATTTTCATAAATTTGCAGCAATAAAATAAAAACGAAAGCAAATATGCAAAAAGCCAAGCAAGCAAAGATGGTATTAGAGTATAAACCCACAGTAGTGACACGTAGAGCGACCATACATAAACCATGAAATGATCTCCTGTGAAAACCTCTGTGACAAATCTTATTGGATCCATCTGCTGCCCCAGGGGAGCATAAAGTGTTGCAATGTTAAAAATGTGTGTGCTTAGGTAAAGCGAGTAGCCAACTGCTACTCTTACAGTTTTTTCTGTTTTAGATTATCCACATCCTGTTTAAAATATCAGCTTTGAATATTAAATCAATCAATCATTTTATTTGTATAGCACATTTCAGCAGCAAGGCATTTCAAAGTGCTTTACATCATATCAGACACAAAAACACAATGCTACATAGAATCAACAGATGTAGATTGGCTGAGGGAAATGCAGTTTTAAAGTCATGATTTCAATTAGTAAATGATAAAACTAGGCACAACGTCTGGTTCCATGTTATAAAAAAGTAAAGAAATGGCAAACATGACAACCACAGATAGCTCTAATTTGATACCTGCTTACTACAATAGAGATCCGTTTCCCCACCAATTCAACCTTTATTCATTTCCTTTAGGGACTCCTCAATGTTATGATCCTCATGTGTTTGTATCAAAGGTTTCACTTGTTTCTATTTGATATCTTTATTGTTTATTTACTTAGTTCTTATTATTTTAGTTTATCCCTGTGTTAGTTCACCTTATCTCATTGGTTGTGCTTTGAGCTTCTTTCTTTAGATTAGTGTTTCTGATCAAGTCAGTTTGATCTCTCTTAAGTTCTCTCTGCTTTGTTCATCTCTTGCCTTTTCCTCAACTTGCGCCCTTTCTCAGCCATTTCCTATCCCTAGATTTCCCTGTTCCGGCACTTTTCAGTCTGCTGCTTTCTCAGATTAGCTACTCTGGTTTCTTTGTCACGCTCACCTCTCTCTCTCAGTACTTAAGCTCCTCCGTTTGTTCCATTCCTTCAATGTTCTTGCTTGTGCTCTCTTCTGTTACGGTGACCTGTAAGTGTTCTCTTTGTTTCATTAAATTAGGCATGACAATCTCAATCTCTTATCGGCATTTTAGTCATGCCTCAAACCAGCACTAAATAACACCTATACCTTCTGGGAAAACATTATATAAACTGACAAGAAAAAAACCAAAAAAAAACTAAGAAATGTGTGCACCATTACATCTGCATTAGAACACCATTTACCAGTTACCATTTCAGAAAAATGGCAGACATTTAAGCATAGTAGTAGTAGTGTAATAATTCTGGGCTGCTCTGCTGATTCAGGAACCTGAAAGATTTGCTCTTATTGATGAAAGAGGAGGCAACATTGCTCACTCTCCACAATAGCTTTTCCTCCTCCAGCCAAGCAACTGCCAAAATTTGTGCATTTGAAATTTTGGGGTTGTACGAGCAGACATGTACATGCAAGCCAGCAATGCCAGAAAGATGACAAACATTAAAACTTTGTCACAGTAATGTCCTGTGTCTACCCAGAGTAGCAGAAAACAGTTGCTAATCATCGTCATTTGTCGCTCCCCATATGTAGCCAATAACAAAGCTCAAGTACATTTGGGTAATGCAGCATTTGAACTGAAGCTTCCCAGCAAAGCTACCAGTTAATGGCTAAAAAATAAATAATTTCGGCCTTGTCAAAACTTTAGTCCACTGGAGATCTTGTGCTATGATTTTCAATGGAATACTTATGCTTGAAAACCCTACTCAGTGACTGAATTGAAAAATTTCTACATAGTCTGGGAATACATGCAAAAGCATAATGGAGGTCGTTACTGCTGAATGTCACCAAGTAGGAAGATCTGGTTGAATTGAAGAGACCTTGAAGCATCATTCACTTTATTCTCGTGCACAATACTCTTTAAAATTACATTACATTAAATAACTTCTGTGAGAAGCAGCCTATATTTTTAATTCTCTCTTCACTCAAAGCAAAACGTCAACTTGCTTTTCTTTATGCATCTGAAAAACTGAAATGCAGACGTGCCTCCTAATTAATGTCAGCTTTGGGATTTTTTAAATAGTATTTTTATTTTGGGGAAAACAAAGAAAAATGTAGCAATGTCTTAAAATTAACAGTTTATTTTTCAGTGGCGGTCAACAAAGGTGCTTTTTCTTTCCTGGAAGTCAAACCACACTGCCCTGCATGTTTTAATTGTTTCCCTGCGTCATCAAATCTGATTCCAATTGATAGCTGTTTACTAAGTTTGCACAGAACTCAAATCATCTTAATCAGGTGTGTTAAACCAGGGAAACATACAGGGCAGTGTGGATCATAGACCAACGTCAGGAAACGCATACCTACCTAAATAGTAGGTGTGTATAGAGTTACAGAAATGATTGTACATATGATTGTACTATACAAAAATATTTTTTGAGAAAAACCTATAAAAGATCCAACAAATGACAGAAGGACTGACATGCAAATACTGACAGCAGCAGAAAATGCCCTTCCTAAAACTTGGAATTCACACAAATTTGGTTTAAAATTTCCTTTCAAAAATCACAGCTAGATTATTTTACCATTTGTTTCTGCATGTACCATTTGCACTTCAAGTGGTGAAAATTACAGGAGAAGAAGAAAAATCTGATCGCATGCAGTCACAGAAATGAAAAATGTAGGAACAAAGGTGACCCTTCAGAAAATCAGTAAAGCCGTCCTTGGAACTGCAATCAGGAGACACGGAACAGGCCATGACCAATCAGAGCATCAGTGCCTGCCCCCTAAAGTGATGCAACAGTTACACAATCTAACTTTAAAAAAAACAGTCACATTTCAGAGACTACATATGTTGTAAAGCAGCTGTGACAGGGAATCAGAGCTCAAAGAGTCAGTTCAGACAGTGTGAAATAGACTAAATAACAGTCTGTCTGGACCTAATACTGCTTTTTAAGACAAGACAGGAAATAAACACAACATCAAAATTTAGTTAGTGACCGTCACACTGGTCAAGGGAGAAATGTTGTGCATGACTTCTTAAGGCTATTGTAAATATCCCAACTTAAACTGTTTTTCTTTCCAATTCCAATTTAAATCAACCAACTGCAAGTTCTGCAAGTTGTCAATGCAAGCTTAGCCTTTGTCTCTATTTTGTGATGTGAGGAAATTCACAATGTATTGGTATCACTATGGAGTATTGGATCCAGAATAATGCCAAAAAGTTGAATAAATTTCTGATGTAGTGACAATGCCTGGAAATAATGAATATAGGGACCGTTTTAAGGTGGCATGAGATAACATTGATATGGTTTACTCACCTTAAGCTCCATTTGCTTACACCTCCAGAAAGCAGGTCCTGTTGGTTGTCCCAACACCTCTCATTTAGCAGCCAGACCACTGGCAAGTTTTCAGTTCAGTTTTTTTTTTTTTTTTTTTTTTTTAGAGGTTTTTCTGTGGTTTGGCTTCAAAACACCCTGAGTATATTCTCCTCATCTCCTCAGTTCTCTGTCCTTGTCCCATCACATGGCCACATGTGAAGCTCATCAGCCTACTTAAGACAACGCTCACCTTTCAGGGGTGGTGGATTGGCATCTGCAGGACATTGGAGTACCCGATAGAGGTCAACTACAATACAATTCAGCCCAAAACCAGTCGAAAATGTAGACTATCCCATTATTTTTCATTTCCCATATAGTATTTCATTAGATTTAATTCTGTTTGATAGAATTAAAGTTCCAAGAAAAACATATTTCCAAAATGAAAGGGATTTTATAAGATGCACACCACCACACAGTAGTACATAAATAGAAGGAATACAATACATTTTCAAGATGTTTTATACAAAAAAAATCTAGAATGTATGACATAAATACAAATTCAGACACTTGCAAATCAGAATAAAGTTGTGTACTAAGGAAATGTGGTGTAAGATCCACAATTTCAGATTTTCATTTTGAAAGTGTATCTCACCTTTACGACAAATTACACCTCTTGGCTCCCCCACCGTTTATATTCTGGGCTCCCCTGCTGCAACAGGCTGCTTCTTGTCTATGGCCATGACTAAAGGCTGGTAATGGCACTCAGTTGGGAGAGGGGTGTAAATTTTATGCCAAGCAGCTGAATCCCCCTGGCACAGCAAATGCATGTGTAGCCTTGTCACTAAAGAGGCTCCAAAAAATCCTAAACCAAATAGCAATCAAATACCTAGACATCACACTTACTCAGCATAAATCTAACTCTTGAATAGATATGAAGAAATTTGGAGAAAAGAAAAGATGCAAACAAATTCTGTCAGGATTGTATTGAGACTACAGACATGCTCAAAGTTTTGGCTCCAAGCAAAGCAAAAACTCAAAAACATCATTCTCCCTTTGATCTTTTCCAAGGAGATGCTTTTTTTTCCCTTTTTTTAAAGAGCTGTGATCCTCAGAAGTTTGACAAAAAGAAACAGCATCAAGAAGCAGTTTCTGTTGTGGATGATATTTATGGTATCTAATTTCATATTGATGTTGTGCTGCACCCTTTTCCCTTCCGTGCAACACGTAGATTCATTTACTAGTTTCAAAACTCCTCAGAGTCATTACCTTGAAAAAATAATGAGATTTGGCTAAATATAAGGCAGGCTTTAATGCCGAAAATGATCAAATGTTACAAGTCATACGAATGGAAAAGCCACAGAGCTACCGTCCAGCTCTGGGCTCCATTCAGCACACTTAATGGTGAAATCAAGTGAAGCAAAGAATGGAGCGTGAGGTCTGCTTTTATTTTCTCCTCATTCTGCTCCCTCTTTAAGGAGTGTTGGCCTGCCTTAATCAGTCAGATTTACATGTCACTGTCGCCAGTTCTACATGTTATGGTTGCGTGGGTGTGCAGGTGTGTGTGTGTGTAAGCAGATTAAAGAGATAGAGATAGACATTGTCTAATACATATACTGTATAAAACTTTATGCACATCAGTGATTAATTTGGTCTTTTTAGCAAATATCCGCAACTTCATTATAAGGCAAGCTGTGTGTCTGTCACATTAATCCCAACAAATTATGAAAATCTATTAATTTTTCACTTTCTCCTATGCATGTAGGTCAAGGGAAAAAGAAGGAAGAGAAGAAAATGAATTATGACTTTACAAGGGTTAATGACCAGACCTTTAATGACCAGAAAACTAATTGCTAATTATTAAAAAGAAATGTAAGTTATAGATAAACTCAAAGCCTTTGTTAGAGTGAAGGACTCAGCAGAAGCAGAAGAAGCCTGTAGGCAGTCTGGTAGCAGCTCATACAGTTCTGGTTCATCCACCTTCATTTCTGTTTGTGCCTTTGTTAGACGCTTGGAGCACTTCAGAAGCCTCCCATGACAGCATGGCCAGACCACCAACACTGGCAGCATGACCTTTATGGTCACAGCAGCAAACCCTGTCCACACTCAGGCACAGTGATGAGGGAGAGGAAGTTGGGCAGAGCAAGTGTCGGTGTTGTTTATATTCCCAGTACAGGTCTAATTAAAGTTTAATTCAGTGCAAAGTGCTGCCATGTGATCCAGGTCCAAAATACCAGATCTTATTAACAACCTCTAAGACAAGAAAGACGTAAGAAAAATACAACGGAGGTAAGGTTCTTCATCAGTGCAGCAAGAAAGAAAAAATCCACTGTAAACATCTAAAAGCTTTTTTTAATAGCAAAAAATATTCAGTGTTTCAACTGTTGTTAAAAGAATGGTATCATGCATTTTACATATTATACACAATCAAGTAGCTATGTCACATTTACATGTTATAAAATGCTATATCAAACATAACTTTAAAGAAATTTTACTTTTCAATTTGACACTTGAAATTACCCTCTATTTCTTTAAGAGGCACCTGTTCTTTCTGACACTGTCTTCAG
Organism: Gambusia affinis; assembly: GCF_019740435.1. Lineage (NCBI taxonomy): Eukaryota > Metazoa > Chordata > Actinopteri > Cyprinodontiformes > Poeciliidae > Gambusia > Gambusia affinis. The sequence continues at coordinate 12,080,733 of NC_057873.1, forward strand.
CTCATCATCATCAAAACAATGCCTTTCCATTATTCCATTAACAATTGAATAATGTAGCTCATATGATTTCAACAGGTCCATAGTACCACGAGGTGTTTGCTAATTGCTTGTGCCACTAGCTGGGAAAGGAGCGGGCGGAGGGTTTTCTGTGAGGTGGAAGCTCGGCTGTGTACTGCAGCTCCAAGGAGAAACGTCGCACATTGTGGGAACAAGTGTTTAGGGACTTCTGAAGGGTGCCATGGTAAATTCAAGAATTCCTTAAAAGTCCATGGAAGAACCCAACCAGCACTCCAGGCATGTTTCTGTTGATCAAATAACACCACAACAAAATTTTAAAAGGTCATTTTTACATAATATCCAACTTTGTAATGGACTTGAAATGTTTTAAATCTGAAATTAGATATGATTGGTTTGTAGTGAATATCTTTCTTAACCTTGAAATGTCCGTTAGGGTTAAATGGTCTTGAAGAAAATATATGACTGATTTGGTGAAGGAGTTACTTTGTCTCTCAAAAGTACATGAGTCCTGCCTCATCAAACCATTCTGAATTAAAGTTTTAAAAATTTATACAAATTTAATGTGTCAAAAAATTAGAAACAAACATAGCTAGCAAGTCTTACTGATATCAACCTTTATTGAAGTTATCAAACGGTCACTTATTAATCACAACAATTACTATAAAAGCAAAGGTCGGAGCAGTTTACTAAATAGGTGGTTAGAGCAATCTGATCTAACAACAAATAATTAAACCCTTTGTTTGATATGAACTGCATGCACCTCCTTAAATTACAATGTTTCTTTGGTCCCTCTGTTTTTTACACAAATGGGAACAAAACTAGAAGCACATATACTTGAGCACCTCTTCCTTTAAATAAATCTCCCTTCACCTGCTTTCCAATGAAGCCATAGGTTACTGTGAAGGTCTGTGTTCCTTCAAATTGCTCAAACCAGTACAAAAATTTTAATAAGATTCTAGTCAGAGAAGATATCACTTTAACTGAGAGACAACATACAGGGAATTAGCCAGTGTGTTTATGTCAACAAAGGGACACTGAATGTGTTACAGAGGAAACACTAATAGCCACAAAGTGCACAGCATTTTAGCGCACTACAATAAACTGCTTCAAAAATCAAAGAACACATTTGTTTACATAAATGCTTCAATGTAAACCCTTGCTTTTGAAAAACATTTTCATCTTTCAGTGGCAGTCTTACTAAGCCTGGGTGGCATAAATGAAAGAATTCCACTTTGTGTCCTTTTCTTGTTTTAAGTTTCCATTTATCATCCAGCTGAGTCTGTTGCCTTTGTAGCAACATGGCAACAGTAGAGGACACCATATGAACTCAGCCTGCATGTCTTTGTTGCTCCAACATGAGACAAACTATTATCTTTATCTATGAAGCTGTTCCATAAACTCTGTCAGCTATGAAATACTGTCTGAGTTTGCGTTTGTAGTTTTGAGGTCAGAAGTTATCGGAATTGTTAAAACCAGGCCTTCTGATAAACTATCCTTCATGTTATTTGTGACAAATATGTTTTTGTCAAACCATGCACAGTGGAGACAAAAGGAAAGGTTAAACAGTGGATGACCTACAATATTTGCTTTCAGATATAAATAAGAGGCTTATTTATCTATCCATCCAGGAGTAGGAGCTGAAACTTGTCTCAAGCAGTCGGTGGATGAGAGGCAGGGTCACTCATGCTCATCCACTTTAGTGTGTACCATAAGGTCAAAGCTTGAAATATATTTATCTTTTAGATGAAAGCATAATATCAAACACACCACTAAACTAAATCTCAAACAGCAACAGATGATCTGATAAACCACAGACATGATAGAAATGAAAAAGATCCATCCATGCACCCATCCACCCACCCACTGTCTACACCCGTAGACCCCCTGCAACCTTACTGGTATCTATTTCGGCAGTCACTGAACAAAAGGCAAGATACACCCCGGACAAGTCACAAGTCCATCACGGCAACACAGAGACACACAGGACAAACAACCACATAATCTTGATTACAATTTGCTGTGAATGATTTTTAGTATTTAGATTGGCACACTTATTATCCACTCCTTATTTAATAGTGTCTTGCCATAATCATTTAGTGTGCCAGCAATATGAAAACCAATATGTGAAATACAACCAACTCGTTTTTTGTAAATATTGTACCATCAATATAATCTGCATTTTCACTATGTTTGATTCTCCCTTTCTCATAATTTGTAATTTGAATGATAAAACATCTAAATCAAAACTAATGTAGATTTGTGATGAGCATTCTGGGTTCTCCTAACGCTAATGGAAAATTCTATATAAACATATATTACACTTTTATGTTGGTAAAAGCTCTGACGTATCCTAAATGAGAGAGAAAATTTGTTTTTCAGTGCTATGGGCCTCAGCTACTTACAAGTGAACATGAACTGTGGAAAAAAGGAAGCCCTAAATTATCGTTGCCATAGTAACTTCCTGTTTTAATCAATGACTGCTGTCTGCTGTTTTGAAAAATGAGTGCCTGGTCTTCGACTCAGGTCTATCTGAGGGTTTTAGCTGTTAGAATTAGTAAAAAAAAAATAGCATTTATGATGAAGCAGATGAAGAAAGTGTATTTGTATGCAGATACTTGTACAACAATGGACAGTAGGAGTAATCCTTAGTGTTTGCTGAAGGTCAGAATTTTTTACCAGTTTGGAGTCGACAGTTTCATCTGCTCATATAGAGACGTGAGAAGATTTCAATACAGTCCGATTTTTGAACAACACATTCAGAAATTGAGCTAAATCTATGAAAACATTTTGTTGAAGAGACAAAGAAAAGGTTCTGCTTATTTTCTCTTCCCATTGTTATCCATATGAAACAGAGTAAATATTTTGAGAGTTGTTTAATTCATATGATGACCAACAGCCGATTATTATTTAACCTAGATTAAACCCAGTGCTTTGGTACATGATCATTTCTTCTTTTTCTCCAGTAAATCATACATATCCGCTATTATTAAAATCTGACTGAATATATATATATATATATATATATATATATATATATATATATATATATATATATATATATATATATATATATATATATATATATATATATATATATATATATATATATATATATATATATATATATATATATATATATGAAGCTATAACAAACAGGTATGACTGAAAATGTAGCATAACAGACCATAATCAGAACTAAACTTTGACTGAAAGTAAAATAGTGTATGCCCACAATACATGACCACTAATCGCATAGAAATTTCCAATTAGGAGTGGCAGTGAACTACACAGCTGGGTCAAAAATTTGTTGCTTGTTTACAGATAAATGATACCTTGATTGAAAGAAAAAAAAAAAATCAATTTCCCAGATGTCAGCAAAAAGCCAAGGCCTTGAGAAAAAAAAAATCACTGATCATTTTCAAATAATCTGAAGGAAAATTACATTCAGAACATTCAGTCCATCTTTTCATAAGAAACAAAGTCAAGCCTATGTCGTCTTTCCCTTGAAATGCCTGGTGACCATCATTTAATTTTCCCTCCTTATTTGAAGAAAGAACTGAAATGTCCTTTTGGCCTTGCAAAATAAAACATCTATTCCACAGTCAATAAAGCTGTGCCATTCGAGTGAAAATCATTAATCACGCACCATTTTCCAAAAGACCCAGTTAATGTTCTGAGAGAAGTGCTGTCTCTGACACAATGTAGCTCACATAATATATAATCAAAACAGATCTGCAGAGACTTCTTTCATTGGCAAGTTAAGCCTCACACTATCACATGGAATCAGAAACTCAACCATTATGTGCAGAGCTGTGAAACTCATGACACAAGAGGGGCGCCCTTCCCTACTGGTCTGCCGCCATACAACCTCCGGACATTTCAGTGTTGTACTAACACCAGCACGCCCCACAGAGGCAGCAGAGATGTAAGACACAGCAGAGAGCCCCACCACACCACCCCCTGTCCTCATTCCTTGTGCATGTACATATGTTTGCAGAAATGTGAGCGGCATAGTGCTTTCAAATTGGCATGTAGTATACATTCGAACAAAGTGAGTGGGAGGAACAGTCAGTTCTCCTTGGCAAGCAAGATCCAATATCCCAAACTCAAGATTAAATTTTTTTGTGTTGCGTTGCATGTTACTGCATTGGTGTATATTTCTTCCCCCCTAAAATATCTTCACCTTCCTAAAATAATGGCCTAAGTCATTTTGTAGCAAAAACGGGTTGGTGATTTTTTATTCTTCTTTTTTTTCCCCAAAATCCCTTTTAGGAAAAAAAAAATAATAATAAAAAACGACTTAGGCCATTATTTTAGAAAGGTGACCATATGTTAGAGAAAATGACTTGGGCCATTATTTCAGGAAGGTTAAGAAATTTTAGGGGGGAAGAAATGGGCACTAAGGCAGTAACATGAAGCCACTTCTTCATGTTACTGCAATGGCATGAAGCAGTGGTCCCACTTGGGGATCAGTTCCCCAAGCGGGCCTCTGAACATTTAAATGAAGAAGACTAACTGTTGTACAAAGTTTTTTCTGAACATCCTTTGATCTTTGTTTTTTTTTTCCTTTCATCATATTTTTAGGAGTTTACACATTTTAAATTAAAGCATAAAAGTATTTTGATTTAGATTTAATTACTGGGCATCATTCTTTTTTGTCATCTTGAAGACAGTGATATAACTCCAGACTTTGAATGGAGGTGGAAAAGCTTCATTTTCTCTGGCTGAGAGTTGAGATCTACTGCGGCACTTGTAGTGACAGCTCTCTCCTCTCTGCTGATCGATCGTTACCACTCCATTACCAACACACCTTTTGGAGTTGAGCTACTTACAATCTAGAAAGCATCATCAATGCTGACATTCAATTTACAAAGGTTGACAGCAGGCAGAGAGTGAATTAAACAGATGTTTCCCACTGTGTTGTTACTTTTATATTCTCTTCTCTCGACTTCTCCCTTTTAGTCAGTTTCAGTCAGTTTGTTGTTCACCAACATACACTTACAATCAGTGAAAGTATACGTTTATATCAAATTATGGAAATTTGTCTACCAACTTCTGTGAACCACCCAAGAACAAATGGTTCACAGAAAGTGGTGGAGTTTGCCTTGGACATTAGAAAATTGGTCATTTATGATTTTATGCTTTATTCACTCATCTGCTTCACAAGCTGTGTAGTGAGTTCATAGATGAAACATATCTCAAAATCACCTTTCATTTACCTTTTCTAGAGGGTCTTTAATAAAGATAACTTACGACTTCAGCTGCTCATTTAAACAAACAGAAATGAGAAACTTTGTCTTTTGGTTTATCGAATGAAGTCTTTTGAGGTTTATCCTGTCCGCTGCTCATTTCTATACTTTCTCAGAGAAATTAGACATACAAATACACGTGCAGTTATTCCATCAGTCCAATACTTGATGACAAATGATGTTCTAGTCAAAATAATCTGTGTTTTAAATTAGTAAGCAGTATTAATGATGTCGTACACATTGGAACTTAGCAAGCCATGTTGAAGCTAATTAGTGTTGGACATAATACACATGAGGGTAATTGTTTTGTGTTGGGTAGGTGAGCATTGTGTTATTGAAGAATGACCCAATAGCTTTCTAAATATGTGCAAGATGGTGGATTTGATCTATACCCTAAAAAAGTCACCACAAGGAAATTACCAATATTATTCACCCTATGCAGCATTGTCCACTCCAAATGATTTTATCCACCAATATGACACAATCAAATATTTATGTGTACTAGACAGTATATGCATACAAAAAAACTATGTCCGCAATGCACTTTGATGAACACTAAGAAAAACTACAGACTTTGAGTTCAAGACTTGAACTGCTTTTTAATATTCCACAAAGAGCCTGACCTATTGCATATTTTGACACCTTTTACTCCAAATGATAAAACACTTCATATTATTATTATTATTATTATTATTATTATTATTATTATTATTATTATTATTATTATTATTATTATTATTATTATTATTATTATTATTATTATTGACTAATGACTTCATGAGGCTAGTGTAAAGGGCCTAAAGAATCACAAGCAAGTTGGGAGCCACAGTTTGCAGACTCTCAGAGGGCCGACTGCAGGTCTGCTGACAGTGGCCCCCATCCTTGAAGAGCGACCACCTGCAGAGAGGGAAGCGCAGCACAACAATAAGAATGATGAGCCTGGAGAAACAGAGGAATTGCAAGAAACAGAGGGACTTGAGAAACTGCAGAAAACAGTCAAAGATAAACCCAGTAAGGTTCATTTCCAGCCTGTCTCTGTTGACATCAGCTTCTCTACTGTTTATACAGATGATGCTTATGACTTCAACACTGATTTTACATGAACTCCCCCCATAACTTGTGAACTCTTTTCACCATCCAGAGCTGGAACTACTCATGACGGAGGTCAGATTTGTGTTTTTGTTTTTTGATCCCCCGTTATTTAATTAGACTCTAAGCATTCTATTGTTAATATCCGGAATTTGGGTTGTTGTGTTTGCTTGGTGGGTTTTCTCTCAGTTTCAGAGCTTCATGTTTCCACTACGTAGCTGGCCTGGCCAGTGGACGCAGTGGAAATCTAGAGCAGCAGATTCTTTTTCAGCGGATGAAGCTCAGCAGCAATAATCTTTGTGGCACCTTCTGTGCTGTCTCTTAGTCTCACAATCTCAGCTCTATGTAGATATCCTCGTTAAAGATGCACGTCACCAATAACAGCTCTGGATCTCTTTCCCTTCCAGCAATCTCTGTGCTCCTTCCTCATCATCATCCTCCTTTGAGCCAACTTGTCTGCTTTCCGACAGTCACTCTGTTCCACCTGCTGAAGCTCTCACGTCATCTCCTCATTCCCAGCTCCAGACCTCCTGCACTCTCCTTATCATCCAGCTCCAAATTTCCATCAAACCTCTGGCTAAAACCACCACCCACACCAACAACCCTGGATTCCACTCACTCTTCCCTGGTGTGCTTCACCCTTCAGTAAGCTCCTTCCTTTTATCCCCTCCACTTATTTACATTCACTCTTCCGTTTTGCTCAGGAGAGCCGACAGTGGCTCTGTCGTTCTGTCCTTGGGCGAGATACTTCACCCACCTTGCCTGCTGGTGTTAGTCAGAGGGCCCTGCGGAGCCGGTGTATGGTGGGCTCACTACTGTAAAATCTGTCCCAGGGGAGATGCAGCTACAATTTTGCTTACCACCATCAGTGTGTGAATAGGTATGTCAATGACTGAATGTGGTTTAAAGCGCTTTGGGGTCCTCTGGACTAGATAAAGTGCTATACTAGTACAGGCCATTTACCATGTAACTATCACCTTATCCACACAGTGTCTCTGCTTCCAGGTCTCCAGCAATCCCACTGGAGCAGCAACAAGTCATTAATCAAATAATTGTAAAATAAACCTTTTAAGACTCCCTTTGCCTCCGGAGAGTATTTGTGCATGTGGGTCAGATAATTGCCAACCATGACAGGTAGTGATGATCTTTCTCTTAATAGATTGAATCACTTCTCAACAAAAGCAACATGTCAGTGCTGCAGAGCTGTCAGGATATTTCATTAGTGCTTTGAGGCTGTGTGATTAAGGAGATGATAAAGAGTGCTAACAAGATTTAGGAGACTGAGTAATGATATTATCTTTGCTCTCTAAAATAAACAAATCACTAACAAACACTACAGAAATAATTGGAGCTGAGAAATTGGACAACTCCTGTAGAAAAAGCCCTCCATGTTCTTATGACGAGCTGTGAGATATCACAACCTGCTGTTAGAGTGGGGACTGACAGCAAAGCATTAAAAACTGAGACAAGTCACTTAAGATTTTACCAGAGACATTAAAGGTAAACATTTGAGGTTAATTTTACTAAATATGAAAAAGCAACTTGAAAATGTGTTAATCTGAGTTCAGCAATAGAGGAAAAAATTTAGCCTAGAGCTAATAATATGACAAAACATATCTAATTTCACTGAGCAATCAGCTCAACCTGTTTCCTTAAGTCATGCTGCTCAACTGATCAATCATAGCATTGCCTCTGTCTGCATTCCATTAGCAAACATCGACATTTCCTTTTAGAGCCAATGCACTTACAGTCTGGAGAGCATCATTACTTACTGGTGACATTTAATTACAAAAGTAGCCAGGAAGGTAAACACAGAAAAAATACACTCATCATTCCACAGTGACTGACTCTTTTTCCTACATTTGTCCTACAGTCTGTTTAGGAGTAATGTCAATTACTGAACATCCTCTAATGTATTCTTTCAATACAAACTGATTGAAAGCCCAAATAAAACAACTACAGTACTCCATTACATTTTTTTTTCAGTTTTGTCTTTTTTAATTTTTTGTCTCGCAAAATGTTTCCGAACACCAAACAAATTGTTTTTAGCCTATTATGATAAACACCTAATTGCCCTGATTGCCAATTCATGTATCTGTGTTTAATCACTTTGAAAAGCTGTCTTAAATTTCATTTATCTGAATTAAAATGTTATTTACTAATTAAAATATTAATGCATGGAAGAAATTTGATTCTTTCATGCATATCTAAGGAATTCTTGATTTACCCGTGGCAGCCATTCACCCTGTACCTTTACGTTTGCTCTTACAAATCCCCGCCTCTTTCTACAAAGCTCTGGTTTGAAGCTTCAGACCCCAGACTAGTGGCAGCAGCAACTATTAAGTGCCTGATTGAACTACGAGTCTCCTAAGGATGGCTGTGAATGGCATCGGTAAATGGCATGAAGCATTGTTGTGATGAAGTGGTGAAGGGGTGAATTGAGAGTGTTAGGCAGGCTAATAGGTTCAGATAGAGCTATGTTAATAAGTACATTTAGGTCAACACAGTTATTTAATTGTGCATTTAAATTGCACAATGTGCCTAAAAAATACAAAATGACTCCTCCCCCCACCACCGCCGCCGCCAAATAAATTAACTCAGTGAATGTAGCGAGAAGGTGAAGAAAGAATTGTTTTACAAAAGCTTGTTGGTTCTGAAACACATTAACATTGTTGCTCGATCTTTCATTATTCTTTTTCTTTCTTAACTTTTCTCTACATCTTTTTTCCTCATCCTTATCTTTTCCTTTCTCTTCAAATCCACATCTCTCAACGTCGTCCCTTATCTGGTCAAACTATGTCTCCACTATTTTCGCCCCAGTTTTTACAGGAAGTCCATTTAGTCTATGTCTGCAAAGCATTTGCTCAAATCCATTGCAACAATGTCCTCATCTTTTATGCATGCCTTTTTCCATTTATTCATTTCTTTCAGGTCTTTTGACTTATTGTCTGTCTGATAAGGGAAATAGACTCAGCTCCCATGAGAAGGTGAAAGAGAGATGGTGAAATGTGATCAGTATCTGCTAAGAGAGACAACCTGTATTTCTAGGCTCTTGACTCAGAGGCTGAATATACTTGACTGTATTATGCTGAGCTCATGGGACACTATTGTTCCACCGATCTCCTTCTGTTGTAACAACATTTATGTAGAGATTTCACAAAAAATGTGTTGTATTGTTCCTCTTTTTTTAAGAGGAAGTTTGATAGAATTATTTTCTATGCCTATGTTAGAAATTTAGGAGTTATTTTAGATTATATTGGTGAGTAAAACTTTACAGAGCTGGATTTCATTTTCAACATTTTACTCCAGTTGTTGGCAATGTGACGTGTTACTGTCTATAATGGCTCCCTTGTCTGTGTGGATTTCAGTTTTATAGATTCTTCAATGCTGAGAAAATATGAAGCAAGTATACACACTATGACTGCTGCCAAGGTTCTCTGTAGCAGTTACTGTAGCTTGTTGAAGTATGAATGGACCTCATATCTCACTGTCTGTAAGACAACATGTAAAGTCGTAAACTAGTGACTGACTGAATGCAGCGAGGAAAAGGGGTGTAATCTCATACAATACTTTAATGTTACAAGTATATGGTGTACTTTTGAAACCTGGGAGCATAGGATGACAAAAAATCTGCAATGTACATAGGTTTGAAAAATATGTATAAAATGTATAAACATGGACATAGTCTAATTCTCAAAGCAAGTTTCATTTATATTCTGCTGAATCCAGACTACATGTGATGTGTGTCTTATTGTATTACCATATAAATAACTTCCACTGCTTATCTTGATTTGTCAGGAAACAAGAACGGAAAGACACTGAAGAAGATGACATAAAGTGACATTTTGCTGACTATGTGATTGTTACTGTTATTTATGAGTCTTATCTAGCTCCCTACTTCTATTAACAATCCTTAAAAACATTTATTTACTGTGTTTCTCAGCTCTACCTCACCTGTTTTTATGCTGCAAGGTTTCACAGAAAAACAAAGACACAGTTTTGTAAAATATGTAAGACAAATCCTCCCTTGTCATCATCTTTAAAAGAACAGAGATATTTTGTTTATTTTGTCTTAATTGTGAACTGTCTACTTTCATATTAAAATTAATTAATCTTTCATTTGTAACAAGTCAAATCAATAAAACTGTGAAAGGAAAACCTTGTTATTTACCCACACATTTGCAGTGGTTAAAGAATAATTTACAAAGAAATTCAAATAAAACCCTGAAGACAAATGAGAAAGCACTGACCCTCTGCCTCTAAAAGCAGTAGCTTGATCACCCAGTATGTCCACCCATATGATGTAAACCACACAGGTCATACAAGTTCTGTGCCACTGACAGTGAACATTTACTGTAGATTCTTCAGACTAAAGGTTTAGACATGTCCATTCTATGTTTTACAAATGGCAGCATGTAAAGAAGAGATTTTGGAAACAAACATACCTAGACAATAAGAGAATGTTGCAATTCATCTGCTGCCAGAAGACAGCTTTAGATCCTCAGAGCTACAGAGTCCAATTGTTCAAGACCATCTGACAAAGTGCTTAGACCACTAACAGCAGGCCAAGGCCACTCTCACAGCTGCTGGCACAATTATCACCACGAATTACAACCTCCTCAAGGAATTTCACAGTTGACTGCAGAAAATAATTTTCAGGGATGGCTACAATATATCTGGCCCATCACACCAGACTGCTCAACAGTTTAATCACTACAGCAACAAGAAGAGACACATATGCATTTTTCTCACACTGTCTGATATGAAATCTGAATAATGTTTTCGGTTATAGGTTCATTAGAATTACCAATTTGTTTCTATTCGCTAAATGACAGAATAATGAGAGAAGTATTTTTTAAAGACAGTTTTTATTACTCTAATTTTGTATTGCTATATAAAGAAGTGTGTACACTTCAGGTGTTAACTCTAGGAACAGAAATTAGTCTACTAGTTAGTATAGAGTAACTAACTAGTAGTTGCTGGTTAGTTACAAAGTAGTAACTAACTGACTGTTGCTTCCTATCAAATCCATTAAAACGAAAAATAAAGTCACCAGGAGCAAAGAATAATCTCTCCCAACAGCAAAGAGCAATTACTGTTTAACATTTGATGAGGCTTGACACGATGCAAGTGCAGCCAGTTAGCCAATCTATAAAATGATCAATGCTGGAATTAAACAACAAGTGGTTTCCAATGCAGAATGTTGAATGAGAATTATATTAATGCCATCCAATTTATTACATTGTTCTGTCAGATTTACCATGCAAAATCTAACCCCTGCTGCTAGTTTGCCCATACCACTATCATATTTTGTCATTGTCATCCACACTGCTTCAGAATGAAAGAGAAATGTTCACTATTTAATGGAAGGGAACAGCAACACATGCATTTGTGCTGTTAGATACTATTTTCTCGTAGCTGTGAACAATGGGAGATTAACTATCATAGCTCTCAACAAGGAGAGTCAGATCTGTCTGAAAGCCTATTTCCTTTATAATTTACATCTATCCATCCATCTGTTCATCATTCCATTGTCTATACATGATTATCCTTGCAGGACCACAATGGCACCAGTTCCTGTTTCCATTTGTCATTGGACGAGAAGTGGGGTGCTTTCTGGGAGTATGAAGATGCAGCTCTGTGAATGCAGTTTCAGGAATGCTTTCTGAAAAGCATTGCTCTTTTAAAACATAAGCAATGAATGAAAAGAAAACACAAAAGTTTCAGTTTAATTAACTGTCCAGCTCTTCAGACTTGAGAATCAGTAATGGAGGCAGAAAGAGAAAGAGAGAAAAAAGTGGACTGGAAAAAAGTAAAAGTTGCTGAATTAGGTCAAGGCTTTTAATATTTTTTTTTTTCCAAGTCCGTGAGATGGCGGTGAGACTGAAAACTTTTAATATTTAGTACTTGCTATGTCAAATTATAAAGTATCAGTGTTGTTTTAACATTTATCATAACTGCTCTATTATTTTGAAGTATTAAGAGAAATAAAATCAATGCAGAATAACATTCCAACACCCCCCAATAGCTCAATAATAATAATAATAATAATAATAATAATAATAATAATAATAATAATAATAATAATAATAATAATAATAATAATAATAATAAATACAATGTTTTAATTTTGTGATGTTTTCACAAATCATAGTCTTTGAATTACATCCTGCACTGAGCCCCCAAAATATGACCAGGAGACCACATATCACCACACACTCACCTGTATTAAAAGCAGACTAAGCCACATAAAACGTTTAATCCAATAATGCATTTGCTTGGTTATTTGCACATGACTCACAATAAATTGCAAGACTGTTGAAGGTATCAGAGAGAATGAGCAGTGTCATTTATCAGACCCAATAAGCAATAAATAACCTGAAAGCCAAGGAGAGTACACCTCTTACCTACATGATGAACTTTACGATTTGATTTCTTTGAAAGTATCAAACACTGGAGACCAGTATTCAAAATCTAACAATACAAACACACACAAAAAAAGACTGAATCAATCACTGACAGATCATCCCAATGCAAAACAGTTTATGGAGCAGAATTTGCAGACCTTAATTTATAAATAGTGCAGAAAAAACAACATGAAGTAGGTAACATGACTGGCTGTAGGTAGGGCTAATGGTGATTAGTCAGGCCAGTTGTGGGCCACTGCAACTGGGCTACCTAATTAGATGGGTTGACACTATGCCTTCCTTCCCTTGGTCCTCCTGAGTTCTGGTCAATGGCTCCTGGGATCTTGCGTATGTGCCAGGCCTGCACAGTGAGCTGGGAGGTTGAATGACCATCCGCTTTCCCTGTGCCAGTAGCAGACCATCCTGTGCTACGCTTGGGCTCTATTCAAATAACTTTGCACCTCACACAGACCTACTCTGCACACAAATCAATCCACACACATACTGATCCAAATAGCTGAATGTCAAACACTACTTCAATGTTGTGGATGATTGAGAAAAGTGGAACTTTTTGCAAAATTTAACATCTGGCATAAAACTAACGTAGCATTCCAGGAGTATAACATTACACGTACAGAAAATTATGGGGAATGAGGTAGCAGAAGGGTCTCAGGCAGCTTTGGTTTTTGAGTACCTCAGGAATTTGCAGGAATTGAAGTTACAATGAACTTGTCTAGTTTTGTGTATGATCAGCAAACTATTCTCCATCCTCTATACCTCACGTCATATGAAGACAGATAAAAGATATGGTATATGTAGTAGAAGGTTACAAAATTAAAACTACTGAATGCTGTTTTTCCTATGCTGTGAAAGATGATTTTGAAAATAATAGTTTTTTCACTTACCTGTGTGAAAAAATAAAAACTGAAAAAAAATTCATGTACTAAGTTAACAAAAAGAAACCAAGTCAACATTTAAAGTGAAAAAAAGGTTTCTCCTGCTCTAACTTTTTTGTCAGTTTAATCTGTTAATTTGCATTTAGAAAGAACTGTTGACATTGTGGCTCTGTCTGTGCAGCCACCCTCCAGGAAATCGCCAAGAGATTTTCTCTCCTGATCTAAATGAACTGTGTAATGAGGGTCAGAAACCAAGTAGGAGACAGAACAAGAAGGTTTCATCTTGGGATAACCTGATAACACTAATGGTCATATTTTCACCTCATACCCTCTTCAAAATAATTACACCCAATTAGCAAATGTTTGCTCTTCCGTACTCTGGCTGCCAAATATTGGAAAATATGAGCATAAATAGAGTTTACTATAAATTTTTTAATACTAATAAATTTACAAATTGAATATGAAAGTGTACTTCTCTAATGATATATAAACAGCTTTGTGGAACATCCATAATGTTTTACAGTTTGTGCTTAGTTTAAAGTTGTGGAAAAAGGTCAACACTGTTCTTTCTGACATTTTATCTTACGTTTAACCTCAGCAAATTTCCTAATAACATCATCTGTAGACTTCTGCCAAGCAGGATTCCTACAGCAGAGAAGTTAGAAAATACATTTTCTTAAACTATTTGAATCAACGTTAAATAGCAGACTAGAAATAGGGAGCAAAGTGTAATGAGTTGTGGAAGGAAAAAAATATAAGACATTTCCTTTTTAAAATGATGAGACAGAAATAAAAAATTAGACAGATTTACAGTACTGTGTTTTCAGAAAGCTGCATGGAGTCTGGATATTATTTAGTTAAATTAAATGTAACTGGTAAGAAGCCAGAAGGAAAAGTGAGGACTCAGTAATAGTTTTCAGACCACCACACACTGTTTTCATTTTTACTGTGCACAGACCCCTCATTATTTCGTAAAGAGTCTAATTAACTTTAATTGAACATAATAAGCTACAATCTAGCACACAAATGGGTGGCAAGCATGTAAAGTCTCTTGACTGAAGAAGGTATTTGACAAGATAGTTCACCGAGGTGAAAATAGCTTAGTTGAAAGTTACATCAACTTAACAGTTGTCTTGTCAATAATATCTGTGTACTTCACAAATGTGATCCAAAATCAGTCTGTTTTATTGTTCCAGCGACAAAACACTATGAAAAAACAAATGGCTAAAGTACAGAGCAGTTTTGAAATGCACAAACAAATCTACACTATTGTCAATTTCTCCAAAACATTGGAGACACTGTCACATATCTTCAGTATTGTCTACATTGCTTTACTAAATATGTTTATTTTATTTGAAAGGTTGCATAAATATTTGCTTGTGTATTCATATCAAATGACTGCACCCCCACAAAATAAGTCTTTGCCCCCTCCAGTTAAATTCCTCTGGCCTGATTTAGCAGTTCCGATATTAGAACTGAGTTTGAGAAAAACAATATATTCTTCTTTTGAGTACCCACACAAGAGAAGATGAAAATAAGTCTGTCAAGTATAGGGTTCCTGCTAGTCAAGAAAAAAAAAAAAAAATCTTTCTTTTGGAGTAAAAGCAAAGCTGGGAAAACCAAGGCATTCAGGAGCGATAATAGGTCCAGTCTCAAAGTACCCAAACGTACTTCAATTAGACTTATACTACCCAACAGTACTATTTGAGATTTGCCATGGCTTAATGATTATGTTTAAAATGAGAACCCAAAGATGTGCTTCTGACTATTTGATAAAGAGTTTAGTGTTCTGTGAGCCTCCAGTGTACACAGACTGTGTGATTCTATTTTTTCCCAGTTTTAGGCTCTTTGTGTTTTTGTCTGACCTCAGTTTTCATAACATCTGTAAGGTTTTGGAAGATGTAAAAACTTTATAAGCCATACACTTCAGTAAAGCCTTTCAGTAGCTTCCACGACTGACAAAATAATTGTAAAGGCTTGGCCTGAATGGGGCTGGAGAAAATATTTATTAAAACTTTTTTTCATACACATAGTTATCATTTAAAGTTCATTTACATTTTAATTTGTGTTTTACAAAGCAGTGCTTATCTTCAGAGAAGAACCAATCACTACTAAAGATGGGTTTGCATCATATTCAGTTGTGAAAAGAAAATACTCACAAGTCTCTGTCATGTTCCTCCATAAATATTTATGAAGGCATTTCAATAATTTCATTTTGTAAAACAAACATAACGTTAAGTAAGATCAATAAGGTGAAGAATGTCAACAAGTGAACGAAGAAGAGTCTCCCACTTACAGATAGATCTCCTCAGAGCTAATGAGCAAAACAGAATATTCTGAATCTGCAGATGTACTTTTTCACAAAGGTAAAAAGAAATTAACAGAATAAAAAAAAATGTATCTGTACCTTTTCAGAAAACCTGGAAGAATGACATTCTTTTTTGTACACACAAATTACTAGAATTACTCAGCATTGGGCTAACTTTTGCTGGTTCAGTCAAAAAAAACACTTTGAAATGTTAATGGCACAAAGATGTGGAACAAACATCTTCCTCTTCTAATTTGAATGTTGTTGCTACAATTTTTACATATTTAGTCTCTTGTGGAAACTAGATTATTGTGCAACTCTCCCAAATAAAAAAAAATATGATGTATTTAATTTTAAGTACACCAAACTTGTTTTTTAAAAAAAGATTTAATTTAATTTAATATATTCCTCATTTTCACAATGTTTGCTTGTTTATCAAGCTAAACTCATGCAGAGGTATAACTCTGGAAGATTCAAGGAAAATTAAATATGGATTTTTTTTTCTTCTTCTTCCCAGTCATTTTCATCCAGTGTCTCTCACAGCCAGTCAATTATTTTCTGTTCTGCAAGCTTTTTGCCTCTATAAGACAGATATCCATAATTTATGCAATAAAGGAAACATTATGGATGACAAACATATCTGAGGAAAAGAGATAAATGTAGTTTTCAGTCATTTAAATAATTTTAAATATTTATTAGTTATTAGTAACATGCAGTCATCCATTAAGGAGAGAGATATGCTCAATGAAACAAACAAAATCTCCCTTCAGCAAAATGCCAAAAATATGGTGAGTTACCAAAAACATGCAGTTTTTGATAGCCTTTCTGTTTATTGTATAAACTAATGTCAGTGGATAGATTTACTGGTATTTAGGAAAGAGAAATATTTGTTCATACTTTTTCACTCAATAATGTTAGCGAACCTAATATGCAGGCAATGTTTATGCAAATGTAAACAAAAAAAAAAAAGGTTATGTAAACGTGTATGCCAAAACAAAAAGTGAGTCATCACAATACAAAATGTTTCCCAACTGTAGTGTTGACTAAATTTATTCTATAAAACCCCTTTGTAATCAAATGTCTGGATTTCAATATTTATTTAAGAAAACTCAATCTCCAATTGTAAATTCCTTAGCCTTCATCAATGCTTTTTGATATATGAATGGACATTTACTTTGCTTTTTCAAATACCTTTCAGACATTAAATTAGTGCATGGACCTCCAGTCTGGTTAGTGATAATACGTTTTGGACCTGGGTAGAATTTAACAAAGTCTTCTGTTAGAAATATCATGAGACATAACATAATTAACATCCTGCTTGCATCTTAACACAGTTAATTTGGCAACAGTTTATGAGAAGTGTTTACATCCATCAGATTTGGATTATTGTTTGGGTTTGGTATAGAGTGTGTGAACATTATGAAAAGCAAAGCAATCAGTTTATATTAGGAGACAGAAGACAAGGTTTATTCTAATGAAACCTTGGATTATAGACAATTATTTAGTTCATCCAGTCTTTTCTTTACCCTGAACACAAAGCTGCAAGGTCCTGACCTTGACATGCCTAAATTTATAATTAATGTTCACCTCAGAGTGCTCCTCCAGTCTAACAAAAAGTTACACTGTTGATCATGATTGATTTGTAAAATCAATAAAAATGATTTAAAAATTCAATTCGGTAAGTACTTTTTTACAGGCAGTATATAATAATAATCAATTAATCATATCTGGCCATTATATTCTGCTAGGCAGCTACTTGCTATGAATTATTGGTTTGCCTATCTTGGACTTTATTGCAATGTTTATGTTGTTGCTATCTTGTTTTGTATTGATTGCAAACACATTATTGTTCTGGTTATCTACAGATTAAATGTAGACCAACAAAATAAAAGATGCAATGTATATCAAAATGCAAGTGAAGTATGAAGATGGTAGCTTTAATATGCAAACAGGACAAAATGAAAAGATGAGCAACCAGATCAAACTCCAAGCAGCAGTGCTCTTCTTAAACTGCCGCAGCCATAAGAGGAGACATTGTCAAAACATATCATGCAGCGACATTTTTGTATCTTAAAAAATGTCATCTGAGTTTGAAATCAAACTTCCAGATTAAACCTGAAATATAAAAGAAAGTATTCCTAGCAGCAGAGTTGAAGGTCTTCTCATCTTTTGCTTGACATCTCTCATCACCACACCTTGGAGGGTTCACTGACAGCTCTTTTGAAATTGATAGACATTTGAGATTAATTGTCAAATTACTCTTTTTTTCAGTTAAAATCTTCAGCCACAGCGAAGTCCTAACCTGCTTTAAAAAGCTTTGAAAAAGTTATTCCTTGTTTTATTTCAAATTGAATTACTGTAATTCAATTTGTGTGTTAACCAATATTACTTGTTTCATCTTAATCTGCTGATAAAAATCTTGTTCAGTTGAGTTGAAGAAATTTGCTTAGCTTTTTAAAACTCAGAATCAGTGCTTCCCACAGTTAAAATCAAAGTTAGTTGTCAAGTGAAGGAATCTTGTAAAAAGAAAAGAAAATTAGCCTGGTAAAGGTTTTATGTACTTTTTTGAGGGTATTTCCATTAGTCTTTATAATGAAGTATAGTCACTCAAATAATGGCAATAACCTTGAGATTTGATGTGAATTATTCAAGAATAGTGCAATACTATCTTTAAGAGAGTTGTGGGTGGACATAAAAAAAGAACAGCAAGAAAAAAATAAAGGTGGAGTATAAAGCAGATAAAGCAGATAAGCAGACTTATGAAGTTATAAATTATGAAGACACGGCGTTGGAATAAACCATCCTCAAGAATCTCAAAAAAAGATGGGCATCTTAAAGATCATGTAACAAAGCCACTCATTCAGAAACAGAGGTCACAATCTGCGCTGAAGAGAAAGATACTTCCACAAAGGAACATGTCTGATAAATGTCTGACCCTCAGCAATTTTCCATCCAGTGAGGTAGATCATAAGTATGGTCAGTAGTCATTACTCATTCTGTATCACAAACTCGGTTTAGCAGACAATAATGAACATTGCTTACTTACAGTAGAAACAAGTCACGTGAAGCAGGGATGTGTCAGCTATTCTTCTGTAGTAATTCATCATATACAGTACAGTAAGTACTGTAGACTTTACATTTTAGTAAAGTCTAAAATGGTTTTGTCATCACTCCAAAGATCTGGTTTTTAAATGTTGAGTCATGACCATCCAAGAGGAAACATGGGAACAGCTTCCTGATGCTCCAAATTCTCTTTAGCCAATGGATTAAAGATCACAGTCAACATGGCGATGTAACAGAGTCCCTTTAAAAGGACTGGAGAGGAAGCATATCTGTACATATACGGTGGTCAGTTTTGAGTGTATTGCATTCTCTGTGTTCTAGAGTCTTGTTTATGAGTAAATATATACACACAAAGTGTTTTATTGTTTGGCATTTAAATGTTTTTTTCGTCCAACAGATGCTTTCTATGATATAGCTACTCATGCAGGAGCAGATTGTTTAATGTGAATGTGCATTGTTATATGTTGCACTTCTCCTTCGACCTCCTTCTTACAGTGCATCCCCCACCTTTAAAAGATCACATCTAACTTTCTTGATGCTGCCAGTAATGAAGAGAGCCTATGAATCTGACCACTGACATGTATGATAGATAAGTAGCCAATCTAAACTTATCCATGGTGTGAATGTGTCTGCATTGTTGCCAGTTCTGTCTTGCCATGTGTTTCTACGGTGATAGATGGCTGACCATTGTGGACTGTGTCCAACATGCTGTTTTGACATAGCTTAGAGAAGTGCAGAGAACAGCAAGGAACCTTTTAGCATAATTAAAACATTTTAATCACCCATTTACCTACACTTCATCATGCCTGCTTCCTGTTTGGTTTTCCATAGCAGTGAATACCAGTATGCAAGATCTGGATGTTTGCTCATGGCCCCTTGAAATATATGTATGTAAGTTTATTATGGAAACAGAATAATCATTAATATATTGCCTCCAATAGTTTTATATATTTCATGTTGTTTGTGTACATGCAACAAACAACAAATAACAGTTAAAATTCGTTTAAAAAAAATTGGCATTATGACATGCAATAGCATTCAGATATTGACTAGACCACCTCAAAATCATTTATTATTATTGTTGTTGTTGTTGTTAATTTATTGATTTTTAATAATCCAGCAGTGTACTTGCTTATGTCTTTCTTCTCATTGTCTTACTGCATAAGCTAATCTTGAGCTGCTGGTCATTCCCCTTCATCAGAGAAGAGCATATTTAACTGATGATTTTAAAATTGCGATTCCTAATAGTGTGCCTTCAAGCAAGGCACTCATCCAAATCACGTCAGTGAAGGCTTTTGTTTTTTTAGATTATTATCTATACTATTGCTCACACATTGATGAGTAGCTTCAGGTTAATACATTTCAGAAGAAAACAAAGAAAAAACAACAACAACACTGAAACAGAAACAATGATGGTACATGAAATGCATGACTAAAATAAGCACTAAAACAGTAGAGCAAATATTTCCTTCTACCAGGACTGAGAAATTAAAGTAAAAGTCATCACACAGATAGTTTTCTATGTTAAACCCTGATCTGTCCTGCATGTTTTAGGTGTTAACCTGTTGCTGCACACCTAAATTAAATGAATATGTAATTAACAAGCTTTTACAGCAATCGGAGGCATGCAAAGTCTGTTAAGCAATCACTTAAATCAGCTGTGCTAGAATGGTGGAACATCTAAAACTGTAGTTTTCTAGACAAGCTGGATTACTCACTGCCTACAGTCACAATTAAGGACAGATAATTTGTGTTATGGTTTTAAAACTCTGGCACTGGCAATGTTATGCTCCTCCCCTGTTATTTCTAATTTTGTTTATTTAGTCTTGACATTTCCAGAGTACATTTTTGATGTTTAAAGAAGTTTTTACATCCTGTTACCTGTTTCAAAACTAGAAATTTAAAACCTCAATATTGATTCCCTCTGGATGTCACAGACTCTCGGAAAGAGAACAACTGTCTAACTCTAAATAAACTGAAGGCAAAAACAATGGACAACAGGAGAGGATGTGACCAAGGACTGCTCACCAAAGGGGCTCTCATCATCCTTCTGGCTGAGGAAAACAAACTATATCATTACAAAGGTGCAAAGTTCACATCATATGAGGATGTGGCCTCAATTTAAACGGAGAGCCTCGGGGTATTGACCTCCATAAAACACATTTTAGACTGTGTTGATCTCAATACTTTAAAGAAAGCAATCCATGTTAAATGAAAGTATTGAGACCCTTTGGCTATAATGAATTTGTGTCAAGTTAACTTTTTGTCGATATTGTATACATTAGTGATACGTCTCTAACAGGAGATGGGGACAGAGGAGTAGTAACTAAACAAATAAGGAAGCTGTAGCTTGAATTTTCAAACATACATACCAAACCAATGAGAAATTTTCATAACTGATATGATTTGTATTTAAAAACAACACGTTTTTGACATGAAGCACTGCTCATTTGTTGGGGTTTTATGAGGTAGTGGTCATTGTCCTATCTTGTACATTTAGGACAATGTGCAGACAATGTGGTAGTGTTGTAGAATGAATTAGAATGATTTGAATTTGATTTGGATTCCATGTAACTGAATAGGAACTGCACCAGTCTCCACTTCAAGATGTTTTGCCTTTAAAATTGTTCACTTTTTTGTAGTTTACAAGCTAGTTCCTTTCATATACCCTCCAAGCTCTGTTAGACTTACATAACCTTTGGCCACAATAACTTATTTTTTACATCTGTCAGAGCTTGTTTGCAAGAAATAAAATTTTGGACATGCGATCATGTGTCAGTATGTGATGAGTTGGGAGAGAGAATATGTTGAGAGAACTTGTGAAGTGGAACAGTTTGCCGCACAGCTCACTGTGACTGTGTGAAAAGGGCAAAAAGAATGGCTGAGCAGCGGAAAACCTTACACCCAGTTTGTAATCTTCACAGTCTGGTAGCTCACCCATCCTTTTGAACATCTGAAGGCCAGAGACATATTGGCTTTTGAGACAGGCATGCTCTCTACAGTTGGCCTCTCATGCAGTGGGTATCATGTTTCGGCTGAGGGCTCAGTTCACACAGTACCTAAAAAGCTATAGATGTTGAATCCCCATAAAACTCCATAGAACGATAGAGAGAATCAGAAGAGCATGTTGCATGACAGGGACCACCGAGGAGCTGCATGACTGATCACACACATTTGATATATGTTGCTTATGCTTAACTAAATTATGCTCTTAGTTGTACAAACTTTTTACTGAAAATAGCACTTTAAAATGCACAGTTGAATTTTACAGTTATCTTACATCAAACATTTCTCATTTTAATTAGCTTAAAAATATAACTTCACGCTAAGGATGCAAACAATTAATTGACTTAAGATTGTCGATTAATTATTAATTAGATTAGAAGCCACTTGATTAACTAATGATGTCTGATTTGACATTCTGGTTTGTAGCATTTGTTACACTAGTGAGGGTATTGCAGGTCATCTTTAAGTGGAGCCAGACACAGAAAAAAAGATGGCAAAGGCATCTTAGAATGGGAAGCTCAAATGATTCAAAAGGAGTCCAAAATGGGGTGGACAATACAAGTTATGCAAATCTATTTTATGTTCATTTTTAGTCAAATTTATTATGGAAATAAAATTGCCACAGGTCTGCCTAACTGATCCAGAATGCTTCTGGTCACCTTCTCATTCAAACTAGCAAAATAGCAAGTCACAAAGTAAAGTCTTTACATAGTCTCCTTGAAGATAACAGAATCTATTTTAAAATACTTTTGTTAGTTTTTAAATCACTGAAAAATGCTCAAAGACTGACTTCTTTTAAATCAGGGTTAAAAACCCATTTAGTTTAAGTCATCTTTGAAAATAATAAAAAAAAGTAATTCATGAACTCATGAACTTCGACTGCACATGACAAAGAAATATTTAAAAAATTTTAAATTGTCAAATAAAAAAAGAATGCATGTTTATTTAACAGTTAAAGGTTAAAGGCTTTCTGTGTCAACAGGTTGTTTGGGTTATTATATGCTGTTTGGTCTCCACCAGCTGACTAATGCCCCACACTATATTAAAGTATACTCATGTGTCTGTATTTATCTAGATGTCTAACCTTGGCAGTGAATTGTGTTCCTCACATGTGTTCCTTTCAGCTCATCTAGTGTCTAAGCATGAACATCAATTTGAGTTACATTCATCATAAAGCCTCTCCTGACATTGTGAAACATGACATTAAAACCACAGACCCCCACACACCAAGTGCAAAACAAGTCTATTGATGTTCAGCACCATGGACAGCTCAGAGACCATGCTCCGCAGAACAGTAGCAAGAATTCAGCAGCAGAAACTGAACCAAATTAAGTCAAGTCTATTTCTATAGCACATTTCTGTAAAAAGGCATTTCAAAATGCTTTACACAATAAAAACATAATACAGCAACCAATTATAAAACATGAAATAAACAATACATTTTGTGGAAAGACATTATCAAAATCAAATTCATCTCTGACTTTATACTTTGAAACAATTCATTAAAAATTAGGTACATTACTTAAATAAGGTTCATTTCTAAAAATCAATTAGTATTTCAAAAAAAACCCTTAAAAATAAAAAAGTATAGGTAGTAAAAGTACAAATAAATAAATAAAAGGTTTATTATATAATATAATATTTTAGCAGTGAAAAAAACATTAAAGAGAACATAGTTTAAATAAAATGGCTAGTGTGGAAGATACACTTCATAAATTATTTACATTATAGTAAAAATTTTCACTGGCACCCTTGTCATTTAGCAAAGGACTATATTTGAGCCAATGACACTTGAAAAAATGTATTCACTGCAGGAGAAAACATTACACTAATTATGGTGCAGAACGTAAATAAAACCAGATTCACAAATCACGTTGTACTGTATGTCTGACTTTAAGGTGCTAAAAGCCTCGACTTCTTTTCCCTTCAAAGAACATCCTATCTTGTTTCTGTTAAAGCAGGTTGGGTCTGATGTGTGATGTTTTTCTTTGCTGAATTACCATCTAAATAAGTGCTGCAGCATATCAGGGTTCTTTGTTTAAAAAAAAGAAATCTGTGTAAGTAGTAGCTACGAGTCTTTAGACATCAATATAGACTATTTCTGTACATCCCTCTTCATGGGCCTTTGTGCCTTTCTGTGCTTTATGGAACAAAGCATTAAAGAAATTTGAACTGTACTTGTACTTGGTAATGTTATATATACACAATATGTACAAAATAAATGTGTGGAAAAGAACTTTGATCACATTTTCAAATTCAATGAGGCATCATATTCTAAGACACAGACTGTGTCCTGCATGTTAAACATTCTAATGACAAATTAGGATGAACAAGGGCAAAGAGATCATTTACAGAATCAATGCTTCGATTTTGCATTCTCAAATACATCAAAGAATTAGCAGGCTTATAAATGTCACACAAGTTTTCTTTTCATAGCCACTCTCAAGTTAAAAATATTACTTTTTTTAATTTAAAATGGCCCTCATGATAGCTGAATTACACCCTTTTTTGCCTGTTCTATTTAAGAGCTTAATGTTATTTATGCAGTTTTATGTTTGAGTGGAGTGATGTTGATCTTAATATGATAGTTACTATCTTTTGAAGAAGGATTCTGCTGGTTATGATTATAAGTAAATATCCCACCTTCAGTAGACAGCTTGTAATGCACGACTTTTACAAAAATAGCTCTTTACTCTTTTTAATTCCAGAATACTGGTAACCGAAATCATAGTTAAGATATTATACGTGTCTGAACCAAATAGAGTCAGCTCTATTTTACAGGCTACTATTAGACTGCGGATAGTTCTCCACTGATGAGCAAGAAATCTGAGTATAAAACAAGTTTGACACTACTCCAGAACATTACTGTGGACATTTTAAATTTTAAACAATTATTCCTGGTTCATACAGCAACATTTTAAAATTGTTAGCTGATTTTTCAAAACCACTGAATAGATTGCAGTGCTGTTTGTCTTAGGGGGACACCACACACTCTGCAATATCGGGCCATGATGAATATCATAATATTGCCTACCAATCTGGTGTATACACTAGGCTGATTTGTCTGATGGACAAAATTAATAATAAACTTTACTTAGAAAGGACAATGTACAGATCAAACATAAATGCCATCATTTGATGTGCTGAATCAGATTGTAGCACAAACTAATTTGCATTCACGGTCCCTTGGCAGGTTTTAAAAATGGATGTACAGTACAATAATATAATAAGAGAGAAAATATAACTCTACAAATTGGTTCCTAATCACAGTGCACAAATGGCCAGTGAAACGCTTAACTGTTTTCAAATAAAGACAGTAGAAATGCTAGAATGACACCATCAGTCACCTGACTTGAATCCAACAGAAATCTATGGAAAGAAATCAGAGTGCAAAGAAAGGATCCGCAGATCCTTCAAGTTTTAAGAACAGTTTGTTTGGAAAGAAGATCACACCTAACTACTGAGACTAGCTTATCATGTGTTTGAACCCATCTTTGATGAACGATAATCATTCACTGAATATCAGATTTGAAGAAATACAGTGATAGACAAAAGGTACACCTGTTACATACAAGTCCTTTCACCCTTTAAGATGAGTCGAACAGTGAGGCACAAGAAAAAACAGTCAGGCACAGTGTGTTAATATTGATGACTGCAGTCTCTATCGCAGTTTTCTTTAAAGTATGAGCAATCTTCATTAGTCGGGTAGTTGAAATTACTTCAGCATCTTACATTAAATGGGTCTAATGATTTAATATGAAAAAATGAAAATGTTATTAATGTTGCTGTCTGAGGCTATTTTGCAGCATCAGCACAAATTTGGGGCTGGGATGAAGCTACATGAGCGGCATTAAAAATAGACTTTTGGGTGAGCAAAAAAGATAAAAATAGAGAGGTATAAAGTTCAGCAAGCAGAGACTTCCGAAAGGAGAAGGCATCCATAATGTGACATAATATTGTTACACACAATGCACAGGACCTATTCTAAATAAAACATTAAATATTCTTTTTAGAAAATTAAGATAAAAGCTTCACTTACTGCATTAATAACAAAACTAATATAAAACTTCATCTTTCATCTTTTTCTACTTTTTTCACATCACATGCTAATATGATCAGACTCACATTAATGTATATTTAGCTTTTAATTAATTTATTAAAATAAATAGATTTAAATGTTTAAGATACAGGCTTTCAAAAAAAGCACAGCAAAATAACAAAACTATCCAAAATGTACATTTACTAATTTATAATATAGTAATATATAAGTTAAATAATATATTAGCAGTATTTGTTCAATTATGTTGTTTCCTCAAGTGGAAATAATACCATAAAATAGAGACAGAAGATGAATCAGATCAATCAGCAGAAAAAAAAAACAACCTCACTTTAACTGAAATCACTGAGGGAATGTCTGTTTCACTTTACAAATCAATGCAGTGTGCAAATCCCAAACGCTATGTGTCTCATCCATAACAAAAGTCTGCTTAACCCCTGAAGATCAGTTCAAATCCGCTCAGGCAAACTGACTGAGTCCCTCTCCTGTACATGTACGCCACCTCTAAATGTCAACACCCTCACTATTTACAACAGCTTGGTCCACATTCGAGAGGTCATTACAAGACAAATATGAACTTTCCTCAAAATGTAAACAAATCATATACAAACAAACTGAGTGTCTATCAATAGAGGTTGTAAAACATGGACCTTTGATAGAACTGCTGTTGATAATATAAAGAAGAAAATTTATCAAAGCAGAAAGCTGATTAAGCAACATGAAATGTTTATCATTTTCTGTTGCCTAAACAAAACTGCACTGGAGGTCAGTGGATAGTTAGAGAGCTAAACACAAGCTCCTCAAACATACATGCCTCTTTACATATCAAGTTGTACTATACCTGCATTTTAATATCCAAAGGTTACATTTGGGAGGCAACATTAAGAAAACAGACGGAGAAAATGAGAACTTATTAGAAACACATAAATAAAATCATGTTGAGACCGGGATCACAAACAATTCTTGTTTTTATACAAACAAAGGTTCATAACACAT
This sequence comes from Gambusia affinis, assembly GCF_019740435.1. Classification (NCBI taxonomy): domain Eukaryota; kingdom Metazoa; phylum Chordata; class Actinopteri; order Cyprinodontiformes; family Poeciliidae; genus Gambusia; species Gambusia affinis. The sequence goes on from NC_057873.1 coordinate 12,107,822, forward strand.
TATGCAAAAATGTTACACTTATTTTCATTTAAAAAAAGTAAAATTCAGATATTGTACACAAATTAAAGTTGTGCCAGAAGAGTACACAGGAACACTAAAAACCTTGAGTGCTGAATGTCAGAAATGGAAGCAAGTCATTTTAAATCTCATGTCTTTCCTATCAAGACCCAAGACAAGGCATGAAAGACTTGAGCTGTTTTTTTTGTGTTTTAAAGAAGTCATTGATCAAATTATGCAACTTAATCAGAGTAGTAATATTGTTAAGGTAACACCAAGCATAACTTTGTTCCTTAATTAATTTTAATTTTTCATTTCATGTATGTTTAAATACCAGAATTTAAACATAACATTCAATGTTAGTTGTTGTTGCTTATTTACTGAAATTTTAAGTTTAAATTTGACTCAAATTTGTGTCTTTGAATATCTTTTAGTTTGTGCTTCTAGTACATTTTTGTATTACAGATGTTCTTACTGGTCTTATGGAATACTCTACTCATAAATGTATTGCCATCAGCTGTAATGCTACAATCTTTGCAAATAACTTTAATAAAAGCTTCAAATCTGTCTGTGTGAAATTAGTGGCATGTAATTTGTTGTTTAATTTTGCGAATTGAGTAACTGAAATAAATGAGCTTTTTAACAGTAGTCTAGTTCCTTGAATAGGTCAGTACTTTATATAGGATGTGTCTTTTGTTTTAATATGTCAAGTTGAATTACCTCTAACACCCCTCCCAACATGCTTCATTCCAATTTACTGAATATCAGAATGCTGCATAATAACACTGGTGATTTTCCTCAGCTTTATTTAGTTGAGTTGAAAACAAGATGAAAGTAAAAGACGCATTAGGTGTTTGTTTGGATATTTGTTGATGTGAGGTTACACTGTGTGAATATGTATTCTTGAAATGAATGTATTATATTAATTTGTCTCCTATATTCCCACAGCTGAAACATAATTAGCAGTTGTTATTTGAAAATGCATATGGGTGTGAATTTAAATTATGAAGAAAACAGAACGGCTTTACAGAGTTGTAAACAGATGTCCGATTTTGGGCTGGTAGCTAATGTTATCATTAATGTATAATTTCAAAGTGTCTCATAATTACAAAAGGCTCTTCACCAATTGATGAAAGTGTTCATATTGAAGCTAGAAACTTGCAAGTAGCAAAAATAGATTGATAAAAATTAAAATGAGCATGTGCTTGCAAAAATAAATCCCAGTCCCACTGAATCTCCATCACTAATTAACTTCTCTGATTAATGATGTACATTCACAGAAATCACCAAAAGTACGGTTACTCAGCTGATGTTAATTAAAGTGTGTGACCCATGTAATGCATCACGGTAAAACTTAATTTGCTATACTCACCTTTTACCAAGAAAACCTTTTGTCTTTTTTAAATATTGGTTCCAGATGCACAATGTTATAAACATTTCAATTTAAATACCCATTGCCATATTTATACTACATATATATATATATATGTACTACACTTCCATGTCTTCTGTAAGAAAGAATAAGGTCGATGGTTTTGCAATTTTACGTTCAATATCCAATATCTGAAAAAACAAAAACAAAAACAAAAAAAAAAAAAACATGTAATGATTTACAAATTATAGCAGCAGGGCTCATTACTGTCAATACTTGTTCCACTTTAACATGAAAATTATAACCCAGACTAAGCAAATCTCAGTGTGGTCAGAAAACCTGCCTGTTTTCCTCTTGAAATTGCAAGATAATGTCAAAGGAGGCACAAACTCTGCAGTCATGACAAACTCAACAATGAACAGACATTTGGAGTGAACCGTTTGTATTTCAAAACCACCAACAGATGCATTTCCATGCCATTTAGTCAACCATGAAATCCTTTGCTGCTAAAGTAAACACATCGTTCTTTACATCATCCTGTTATTAGTGACTCCCAGCTCACAATCATCAGAAGACATTAGAATCATTCATGCACACTACTTTAAGTGCAACAATTTAGGACTGAGGAAGGAAGAGAAAAACTTCTTTTTTTTTTGAGAGGAAGTTAATGCACTCAACTGAACATGATATGCCAGAGTGTCCTTCATAGCAGTTCTCCCTTACAAAGATTATTAAAGATTATTTTATGTGTCTGAAGTATGACTGACAGTGAGAAAAACAAAACAAAACATGAGCCTTTAGTAGATTAGGTCATAGAGGGAACAAAGAATTGTGTATTTGGTACCCTATAAAAAAAAAAAAATACTAATAATCTGTTGTCCCATGAGCTAGAATGAAAACAGCGAAAACAGAAGAAAAACAGGAGAATGTATAGACGTAGGAGAAGTAAAGAATAGTTTATGAATGAAAACAATAGGAAAGAAGTAAAATAAGGACTGAAAAGACTTAACAACCCACTGAGAATGGATTTGGTTTTAGAGTCAGTGAGGAGAATCTTAATGATCCCTATTTTAACCTTTAACATTGCATCATTTCTCTTCCAGGCAGCGTGGTTCTCTCATCAAGGACGGCAAAGCCAGAAAAGCAAAATTTAAACAAATTTTCAGGGAACAGAATAATTTATCTTGTTCTTAATAGACATAATTAGAGCTAATTTCCATGCAAATGTCTAATACTTAAAAGAAGAGCTAATTATCTTTACATAGGATTGTGAAGGCAATCTGACACCTTTGTGTTCTTGTTCCCTCCTTCCCTCCTTTTTAAATGCCAGGAAGGCGTTACTGCATCACTACTGCTCTGGAATCTATAGATCAGAAACACATTTATACTACTGACACAACCTATTTTTCTCCAGAATATGCCTAAATCTGCTTTGAACCCTGAACCCCACCCATCAGTCTAAAAACATGCAACAAAAACATACCCAGCAAATTAAGACATCGCCTTATCCTTATCATTTATCATCATTGAAATACTGTGTCAGTTTTTCGTTTTTTTATGGTTAGCTTCCATCTATGATTTCTTGTGCTAGATGACCTCATGGCACTGTAGTTCTCTGCTTGCTTAGCCTATTAGTTTTCTCTAAATGGTTTTATAACCCTGATGATTTATATACCTGAGCCTGGGAGCATAGTGTGAGTTCAGGGAGTGCGTGTAGGGGCATGGTGGGTGCATGCATGTGTCTCATGTTGTGTGTGAGGGTGTCTCTGTGCACACAGACAGCCCCCAACTCCTACTCTCTCCTCCCCCACCACACTTCCTGCCGGTGGTCTCCTCATCATTCCAGCCCCTTTGGGCTTCTGCAATGTGGTTGCTGGTTGCCTGCATTGGATTCTGCGGGTCAGTGATGTGGCTCCTCACTCCCGCTGTTGAACATATACATACATACACAAGCACGTACAAAAGTGTTTGGACTGATATGTTTAGTGATACACTCTCTCCTGGGGGTGGGTGGCGGGGTTGGCCTACAGGCAATGATGCAGACTTCTGTTATTTTTTTCTTGTCTCTATTCTTCTATTCTTACCTCACTTTTAACATTTTGCCCCCATTCATTTCTTTTTTTCTCTTTTCATCTTTCTTTTCTGTCTCTGTGTCCATTGCATTTAAAATAATCCCCCACCCTCTGATAAAAAAAAAGAAAACAAAAGGAGAATGCTCACTCCTTGGCTTGAGGCAGTTTTTGTGTCCTACCCACACAAGTTAACAGCTGCAAAATATTGGACTGATACTCATGCAAACATCAGTTTCTCGCACGTGTCCAAATGAAAGGAGATTTTCTGAAACAATGTCTGAGTAAGCATTTTCTTAAAAGTTCCTCATTTCTAATTTCTAGAATGACCCAAATTTCATAGCAACATTTATAGAAGAGCTTCATGACGAGGGCACATTGTGATTGTGAAGTAAATCAACAATGAACTACACATGTTTAACAACATTTTATTCAGAGCACTTCAAAATATGTTTGGTTGGTTACTAGCAACTTGTCATTTCAGTGTACTCTTCTATGGTAAAATTTATTTCCTAATCTCTGCCATGATCTGCAAAGGTGTGTCAGATGCACTACAGATACAGAAGCTCCTTTGTGCTCACAGTCTGATGTTAACGGCTGTTGGTGCTCCAGTTTCTTCTTTTCTCTGTTGTTTCTCTCTGTCCTGAATAAATGGTTCTTCTGTCTATTTCTGGTGACTCTATCCCAGTGGTTTCAATCACAGCAGGCCCACAGCTGATTACCTACAACTCTAATGAGTGGGTTTGATTTATGGCTGTTTTGCTCCTATTATAGTTGAGCTCTCTGCTGCAATGGAGGTTGCATCAACCTACCACAGAAGCTTCCAGAAAAAAACTTTATTTGGCTTTGACAAAAAAGAAAGAAAAATGCATGAGTTGGTGTAGATTCTTAGTTAAATTATTGCCCTGAAAATGATAATCTTGAGGTTCTAATGAAAGCAACTGAAGACATTTAACTTCTCTTTCAATCAGCTTCTTCAGTTTTGAAGCTTGGGTAGAGAATATCAGGTTTATAAATCAGAAACAATCACACCCATGGTGCAATCGAGGTCACTGTGCAATTGAGGCCGTTGTTCTCACTAACAAGACCATAAAGGATACCCAAGTCACTGGCTTTAATATTTTTTTTATTAACTGCTACTGAGAGGTAATTTTGATCAATATTTTTCTCTTTGATAACACGTTGCTCAACTAAATGTTTGAAAGTGGTCTAGACACAACTGAAAGAGCAAAAAACATCTTTCACCCAGGCTGTGATCAAGAACAACAACTCTCTCCAATTTAGCAACCCAGTTTTAAAATCTTTCACACATTTTGGTGGCTGGTACCTCACTGCACAGTTAATGAGGGAAGAAGAGTTTAGTTTCACATGTAGCACTCTGAGGATAGTTTATAAAACAGATTCTGACAAGACAGATTAAACTTAGTCACCCACTCAGCAAAATTAGGATATTGAAAAGTCAATTACTTTGAGAAAATTTTTCATTAAGTGAAACATAACATATAGAGCAATTATATACAGATAGATGTCTGTAAGCCTTTCTTGCTGGTACTTATAATTTTCCGCTCTTTCCTAAAGGGCTGCAAGAGCTAGGAAGAGCAGCCACAGTGAAGGAGTTCAAAGAAACAAGGGGCCCTATCAAGCCAATGACAAGTTTAGGGCAAGAAGATAAAATCCAACTTGATGAGCCATAAGTAATTAAAAAAAGAAGACTTGTTCACCAGCTATCTGGTATTTAACACTACCCTCTGAAGCTTGACTCTGCTAGAAACAGCAGCATCTTCCAGCAAGCAAAGATGTCTTCTGTAACACTGTCACTGTTAGTCCACTGGGGGAAGAGAATAATGCTCTTCCACCACATCCAGGAAAACCATAAGGCTGAGAGGCTGGATCCGGCAACATCTGTACGTAAAATAGTGTGGTAGTAGAAAGAAGAATGGGCCTGTTGAGGACTGATGATGAAACAGTCTAACATACTGCTCTTGTTTTTTGTTTTTTGTGTGTGCGCTTCCTATAAGGAAAAATTATTAGCATCAGAGACAAAAAGCCATGTCCTCTAATAGTGGAAGAAGACTCACTGACTGCCTTTTCTGATCAAAGGTTTTTTCTTTAACTTGTCAAAAGTTCAGAAGTGTTTGGTGACCAAAGATGTGTAGAGTAGAGACTTCAACATCAATTAAAAAAAGGACAAAAAACAGAAAAGACACCATGTAATAATGTTCATGTTCATGATCTCATGATCATGTCAAGTAGATGAGAGACATGTGACAGAATAAGTTGTTAGATTGCTCTTTTTTTAACCAAGTTATTTATCATCCAAATTTTGGGCTCAAAGTTACAGTAATTAACACCTGAATAAGATTGCATGGATTGTTGAGCAGCCATCTAATTATCATTACAAGTGATTTAGTTTTTCATTCATCCCAATCTAAGCGTTTATCAGCTCATCACTTTCAAATTTGTAACATTATTTAGCTCAATAGATGTGGTCTGATGTTAATCCAGCAAGGCAGGTGTATGAACAGCTCTGCTGAAGGACTGGTATTTCCTTTTATGACTTCATGAATACACAGAGGCACCTAAATAAATGTATAATGTATCTATCTGTTAAACATTTTCTCACTGGGGTTTTCAGTGAAAGAGTTCTCAACCTGTCCCCATCCATTTATCTTTATTATGCTTCTCCAAGTATGAAACTAAAAGTACAATAAACAATTTACTATACTATACCCTTTGCATCCGTTTTGTATGTTCCTAAGCATTCATTCTAGTCTTGTGCAAATACTCAAATTGCCAAAGGAATTTTGCACAGACCTCCTGGATAATAAAAATACTGTCATATGTCCCTGTCCAGAGCGTCCATCTGAAACCAGTGTGGCTGAACATTTAAAGCCACGTTTTTGATTGGTTTATATGAATTAGTGACAGAAAAGGAAAAGAAAAACAACATGAAAGGTAATGGAAGGAAAGAAAAATTTTTATTCTGAAGAAATACCATTTGAGTGAATGCTATCCACCTTTGAAAAATCTATCTCTCTGGGAACTCCACACTTCAAGAAGTATCCCTTGAATTTTTCTGCTTCTTATTTGACTTGATACTAGATCAAGTAAAGCAGTGTTGCCAATGTCAAGTCATATTTTATATTTTGACTGTACATACATTGCAGGGTTGTAATGGTAGACAAAAGTCCCTGTTTGATATTAATGGGATTATAAAACCAGGGTTTGGTATATTTTGTTATACAATTTTGAAAATGAATTTGGTTGTATTGTAGAACAGAGTAAGGATTTAAATTATTTATTTTTTTTCAGTTGTAAAATGTTATAGTTTACAAACTGAAATAAGATTGGGTCCATAGTTGGAAAAAAAACAACAACAAAAATACATGTTTAAATCGCTTTGATTTTGATTTTTAGATAGCCTAGTTTACCAGCCATACCTGTGTGTAGCATGTGCAGCTTTTGGAAAAATTCCTTTTATTGAAAAGAATGAAGCACAAGCTAAAACCTTGAATTTGTAATAAAAGTGATATTGAAGGTGACAATGAAGGACAAACTGAGGAAATGTGTGGCAAAGTAACTTTGAGGCTATTCAATTCCAACAGGTAAGCTATGGGTCATAACGCATTCTAGATTGGGGTTTCAGGGACCTGAACAACATTACAAGACAATAAAACATAAAAGATTTTTCCCAAAATTACCATACATGTCCACTTATGTGCCATTTCTTGAAACAAAGACAAGAAGAAACAAAAAAAGAGGCTTGCACGTGAAAGTTTCTTTGGCAAGTAATACATAAAATTGGATTTACAATATATAAAATGCTAATAAAACAAACCCTATCCATCCATTTAAAAGCAATGTGTTGTCAGGGTTTAATAGAAACCAACAAAGTCTGCAGCAAATTTGCCCTTGGCACAAGCGCATTGGCAGAAATGTTTGACAAAGGGCTCTGCAATTTGCAGTATGGTCTGTGCCTCATGAAAGAAGAAAATTGCTGCTTTCTGCTTTATAGCAGAAAGGGATTGACGCCCACCAATACCCAGGATGGCTGAACTGCCCTCCATGTCTTTACTTCACCTGTGTTATTGAGGCTGGATCCCTCACAGTCAAAGGATGTCAGACTCAGTGAGGCAAATCCCTTACATCACTTCTCTTGTTTAAAACTAGAGTCACGTGTAGGGCCATTTCTTTTTTTCTTCTTCCTCTGAGGATAGAACAAAAGTAAAAAATAAAAAAACCTCAACCATTGTCATTGCATCAAAATTATTTAGACACAATAAGGAACATCATAACCTGTTACACAACCTGAAGGTCTGTGGAATGGCCACAATCCAGAGTCATTTTAATTCAGTCATTTTAATTCATTTTAATTCAGTCATTTTAATTCATTTTAATTCAGTCATTTTAATTCTTAATGAAATGCCTTGCAGAGCAAGGCAGTTCATTAAGATTAGACTTTTACCTTAATTAAGCTATTAGCTATTTTTCTTACTTATTAGTCGTTTTAAATATACTGAATGGAGTAAGTCAAGTACAGACAGCATTCTAATGATACCCCATATGCTATGGGCAGCATTTAGGCAAGGATATGTTCGGCCTGCTTTGATCAGTAAAACTAACTGCTTCAAACAATTAGGAATCTCTCTCCCTTTGTGTTTCACTCACATGACAGTGGAGCTGCTCTTTAGAACTACAAAGACCGAATGTCAAACTACAACATGGTGGAACTGTCAGTTACTACAGAGGAGGACTGAACTGGCCTTTAGAACTATTTGTATTTTGAGCATTATATAAGTGATTTAAGACAATCACTGTTACATTGGAATTAGTTTTACCATTTATTATGAAGTGTACTGAAAATTTCAAAATAAAAGCCTTGGCAATTTTTATTACATCTGAGAATTGCTCTTTTGAGCATTATATAACCGATTTAACACAATCACTGTTACACATGGGATTAGTTTGGGCTTTTGAAATGAAGCTTGCTAAAAATTTCAAAATAAAAGCCTTGACAATTTTTACATCATGTAATTGCTCTTTTAGGCCTTATGTGACTGGTATATCCAAAGCACTTTTACACATTGGATTGGTGTGGGCATTTATTATGAAGCTTTCTGCAAATTTCAAAATAAAAGCCTCAATATGCGCCCCAGACAATAAAATGATTCGGGATTATCTAGGGCAGGGGTCTCAGACTCGCGGCCCGCGGGCCAACTGCGGCCCTCGGGACGATAGTTTGTGGCCCCCACCTTAATATGAAAGTTTAATGTTAGTGTGGCCCGCGAGCAGTGATGTCAGTAACACGTTAATTTGTAATGCGTTACTGACGTCGGACCACTTTTTTCAGTAACCAGTAATCTAACGCGTTGCTATTTCAAATCCAGTAGTCAGACTACAGTTACTTATCAAAATCATTTTTGCGTTACTATCTTCTTTTGTTATTTAATCGTATTTCCTCTACTCGTCTTGTCGAGTGACCGACGTCTCTATGCGACAGAAATGTAAACAATGGAGGGAGATTCGCATTTTGTTGGTGGAAAAACTGGAACTATTTTGAGATTCTGCCGCCAAGTCCGATTATTACAAGCGGCTTTGGGCTTCATTTTTTAAAGTCGCTTGCCGATTTAATGAGCGGCGGGTTGCGCTTTTTGGGCTCGTTTTTGAACGTGAAGTTGCTCATTTGGGCTTGGAAATAATCAGAGACTCATAATAAATCCCAGAATTTGTCCGTCATTAAGGTAGTTTTAGTCAGTCTCTCCTGTTCATCATTTCTCAGATGATCCGTCCCGCTGTGTCTTTGTTAATGTCAAGTTAATATATTACCTCTGAATGACGTCGAGCTTCGCGTTGCGCTCCAGAAAACTACAAATATCGAGACTAATTTAAACAGCGCAATAAACGTGAAAACAGCCACGAATGAACGTGTCCGTAGTTTCCAATAATTATAATGGCAACTTAATTCTCTCATAGCATGCTCTCATAGGATGGCAGCCAGTGAGAAGTTGATCAGTCCCAGGTGAGGCTCAGCTGCTGCTGCCTCACCTGCTGCTGCCTCACCTGCTGCGCTTCTGAGCATTTGAATGGGAAAATGCAAAAATTCAGCGATTTTGAAGAAAAAATAATCAAAATTGGTTAAGCTAAATAAAAAATAAATACTTTACAGTACAAACCACAGAGTAAAAATGGCTATCTAAATTATTTTTTCCATTATAGTTTTCCATTATGACAGGTGAGGCTCTGCATCACTTGCTTCCAGTGACCGCACCTCACTGGTAACTATGGCAGCCAGTGGCAGTTCTTTCTGTAGTCTGGTTGGTTCTTCACATCCGTCCTGTTGATAAAAAAATCCATCAGACAAGCCCGCTCTGAATACCAAACAAAACTGTGACGTCACAGTGTGGCGTCACAGTTTAACTCCAAAGGCAGAATTCTGACATCACCAGCCATTATATAAGCTCCTCACATCATCAACATTCATCACAGCCATTTAGCAGCCTTGTTAATACGCTTCTCTTGAGAATTGATTTAGCTTAGAACCTGAACAAGCAAAGCTTACAATGGAGACCAACCAACATAGAATCGAAGAGGTTGCATCCGACAACTTTGTCAAAAAGGAATTGCAGCCACCAATGACACCCAGGCGGAAGAAGAAGAAGGTGTCGTTTGCAGTTTGGTTGGAGCAGCAAGAGCTGAAGATCTCTGCTGAAAAAATCCAACAGCAGGACGCTTCACATCTGACTGACAATGGATCGATAACCAAAGCTCTGGAGGCAGTCGATCAGAAAGGGGACAAACCGACACCTGACAGTGAGTCTAAGGAGAAGAACCTGGTACCATCTAAAACCTGGTCGGAGGAACACGTCCCCGCTGACCAAGAGGTTTCTGCAGAAAACACTGAGAAGCAGAACGAATCACTGGTCAGTGGAGAAGAGTCCACCGCGGGAGGGCAGGAGACAGTCGAGGTAGCAGAGAAAGAACAGCCCTCCATGTCAAAGGAAAAGCTACCAACTACGAGACGCCTCAAGGTGAAAATGATACCATTCCACATCTGGTTGGAGAAACACGCCCCTGTTGATCTTTCATCTGAAAGCTCCGAAGACGTTTCACTGGTTGCCAAACAGGAACCGACCTCTGTACTGCAGGAGACAACAGAGAAGGAACAGCCCCTTCAGTCTGGCACTGAAACTGTTGAAAAGCTGCACACTTCTCTGCCTGAAGAGGATCGTGACCAGAAAGATTCCTTAAAGAAGGAGATCTGCACAGAGGAACTTGAGATTTCTGAAACGCAACCGGTCACTGAAAAGAACGACATCTCCAAACCACAGAGGAAACTGGATCAGAAAGGAGAAAAACAATCCAAGACTAAGCGCATCAAGAAGACGCCACTGTTGTGGAAATCTTTTCCCGAGCCTGATGCCTGCGTAGATCTGTCATTTTTTTCTGAAAACAGTGACATTAATAACGGACCTCTGCCGGAAAACCAAAGTCTTCAAACAGGTTTGCCCAGCAGCGGAAAGAAAATGTTTTGGAAAATGCTGCCCAAGTCAGAACCTCGTGTAGATATACAATTTTTTACCGAGAATATTGAAGCCCAAAGTGTTTCAATGCCAACGCAAGATCATGATGTGGCAGCTTCCTTGAAAAAGGAAAGCTTTTCCAAGAACACAGTGATTCCTTCAAGACAGCTGGTCACCACCAAGGAATCCATTTTCAAACCGCTGGAGACACTGGAGCAAAAAGAGCAGAGAAGTCAATCTCCTGGAAAGACAACAAATCAGTGTACGTGTGTTGCTAAATTTAAGGAAACTGAACTGGAATATATGGAAGTACAGAAGTACTTATTCAAGCAGCTTGATGAGATGTTCAATGTAAATCAGAATCTGAACGCAAAACTTAAACAGCAGAAGGATCTGATCAGGAAAGGACTCTCAGAGAGACGACAAAGAAAGAATTCAATGGTTTCTGTTGAAACTCAGACTGATTTTCAAGAAACCCCAAAGCAGAAAACAGTCCAGTACTCATCTACTTCAACTCAAACAGAGATGGATACACTGGAAACCAGTTATCAGCTAAAACCAGTCCGTCAAACGACTTCAACACAAACGGAGATGGATACACTGGAAACCAGTTATCAGCTAAAACCAGTCCATCAAACGACTTTAACACAAACGGAGATGGATACACTGGAAACCAGTTATCAGCTAAAACCAGTCCATCAAACGACTTCAACACAAACGGAGATGGATACACTGGAAACCAGTTATCAGCTAAAACCAGTCCGTCAAACGACTTCTACACAAACGGAGATGGATACACTGGAAACCAGATGTCCAGTCAAATCAGTTTATCAATCAATTTCAACCCAAACTGAGCTGTTTTTATTGGTAAGAAAACAGCCCTCTCAAACGAAGCTGAATGGGCATCAGGATCAGGACAAGCTATTCAAGAGATCAGCAGGTAAGAACAGGAGAAAGTCAGGAAAGAAAGCTGCCTCTGTACTGGAGACTGTTAGCAATGAAAAGGTTTCTGTAGCAAAGAGTAACCAGCAAAACATTTCAGTACCAGAGATAGTTGGGGATGAGATTCAGACAAAAGAAACAGTGATCAGTAAACCACAGCAGATCACTGAAGAAACTGTTTCTGAACCCCAACATAATGGAGACCAGGAAGATCAGGAAAAGCCATCGAAGACATCCAGACGTAAGATCAAGAGAAAGGCAGCATTAAAAGCTTCTTCTGAATTTGAAAAGCTCAACAAAGACAAATTTTCTGTAGAAAACAGTGAACAAGTAGTTTCTATACTAGGAACAGTTGGAGAGCAGACAGCAACCATTAAAAACAAGACTCAGACAAAAGAAACAGTGATCTCTAAAGACCAGCAGATCACTGAAGGAGAAACGGTCTCAATAACCCAACATAATGGAGACCAGGAAGACCAGAAAAAGACATCGAAGACATCCAGACATAAGATCAAGAGAAAGGCAGCATTAAAAGCTTCTTCTGAATTTGAAAAGCTCAACAATGAAATCGTTTCTGGAGAAAACAGTGAACAGGTAGTTTCTATACTAGGAACTGTTGGGGATCCGACAGCTTCCATAGAAACCAAGATTCAGACAAAAGAAACAGTGATCAGTAAACCACAGCAGATCACTGAAGAAATGGTCTCAACAACCCAACAAAATGGAGACCAGGAAGATCAGAAAAAGACATCAAAGACATCCAGACGCAAGATCAAGAGGAAGGCAGCATTAAAAGCTTCCTCTGAATTGGAGACTCCCAATAATGAAAACGCTTCTGGAAAAGACAGTGAACATCAAGTAGTTTCTACTCTAGAAACAGTTGAGGATCCAACGGCTTCCATTATAAACAAGATTCAGACAAAAGAAGCAGTGATCAGTAAACCACAGCAGATCACTGAAGGAGAAACTGTTTCTGAAACCCAACAAAATGGAGACCAGGAAGATCAGAAAAAGACATCAAAGAAATCTAGATGTAAGAAAACGAGAAAGATGGCAGTGAAAGCTGAACTGGAAACTGGAAACCCGATAGAGACAGAACAAAACTTGGTCCAAAACACCAAGACACCAAAAACAGATTTAGAAATTATACCGGAGATCCCCCAGACAGCTGTTGAGGAAATAGAGACAGAATCTTGCAAAGGTTCAGAAGATGTAATGGGTAAAGTTCCTGTAGTTTCCACAAAATCAGAGGGTGGTCTAATGGAAACACCAAGAACATCCCCTCCACAGGATGGAGGGGATGTTCTCCATCCTGTGGAAGAAGTAATCCAAACAGCTCAGGAATCAGAGACTCAAGCAGCTGAAGATCCAGCGGAGCAAATCATTGTCTCTGAAGAAGAAGAGATCCCCATGAAAAAGATGTCACTGTGGAAGCGTTTGAAAAAGGCTTTATCTCCAACATCTCTGCGCAAGTTCAAAAACAGATGTAAAGTCCATCCAGCGTAGACTTCATGTCTCCAGTATATCAGATTTAAAAGGGCGGTGGGGCCAGGTGTGGGCTGGGTGATCAGCAATGATTTAGAAAGAGCTGCTTTTGTTAATTGGACATTTCAATATTAAAAAGCCAGGACTGCACAGTGGGGAACGTCTCCCTGTGCAGCTGTGGGTTCACTCCGGGTGCTCCGGCTTCCCCCACATTCAACAGCATACTTATACAAATTAGGACAAAATTTGAAAAATATTTATCTTTCTGGTCATGATATATCTATCTATATCTAAATCTATCTGTCTGTAGAGATAGATATATGATATATCAACTATATATCTAAATATCTGTCTGTATAGGTAGATATATGATATATCAACTATATATCTAAATCTATCTGTCTGTATAGGTAGATATATAGATATATCATCTATACATCTAATTATATATAGATGATATATATCATCTATACATCTAATTCTATATAGATATATCTCTATAGATATATATCATCTATATATATATATATATATATATATATATATATATATATATATATATATATACAGATATAGATACAGCTGTCTGTATAGATATCTATCTTTCTCGCTCTCTATAAATATATAAATCTATATATAGATATCTAGATCTATCTAGATTTAGATATAGATAGATTAATATATACATACATATATACATATACATACATATATACATATACATACATACATACATAGATATACATAGATATATATAGATATAGATATATGTAGATATAGATCTATATAAAAGTAACGTGCACTGACTTAATCATAATCATATTTACAAATGTAGACTACCTGCATGTTATTATTTATATAAGGAAATTTTGCGAACAACTCTGGAAGGCAAAAGGATTATTTTTCTACATGCCATCCATAACCGCGCTGCTGCCGTATGAAACTCAGAAATGTAGGTATTATTAATTGTGGCCTGCCCATAGCAATGCATAAGGAGAGCAGTGACTGACTTGCGCAGTCAGTCACTGCTTCCATGCATTGCATGGCAGGCACCTATTGTTCTAAACCCAATAGAATGCCTCTTTATTGGGACCTGCCCATAGCAATGCATAAGGAGAGCAGTGACTGACTTGCTTCGCAAGGCAGTTCATTAGCATTAGCCTTTTAGCTTAAATAAGCTATTACCTATTTTTCTATTACCTTGAATATTTTTACATCAAATAATTGCTTTCATGAGCATCTGACTGATTTAATCCAATGACTCTTATGCATTGGATGAGTGTGGCCCTTTGAAATGAAGCTGAACAAAAATTTCAAAATTAAAGCCTTGACAATTTTTACATTGTCAAGGCTCTTTTTTGCTTTATGTGACTGGTTTATCCAAAACACTCTTACACACTGGATTAGTGTGGGCATTTATAATGAAGCTTTCTGCAAATTTCAAAATAAAAGCCTCAGGTCAGTGCACCGCCACAGGTGGTGCAATAATATTATTCTGCATTATCTGTTTCTCTCAGGTTAGCATTAGCCTTATAGCTTAAATAAGGTATTACCTATTTTTCTGTCTTATTAGCCATGTTTAGTATACTGAATGGAGTAAGTAAATTACAAAGAACATTCTAATGATACCCCACATGTAACTGAAAGTATTTATGCTTACATTAGCATTTTGGCTAACTTGAGCTTATACACTAATTTCAACATACTGAATGGTGAAGGTGCATGTTAGTCAACATGCTTGTGACTCTCCAAGGGCTATTGACTACCATTCAGCTTTCTTTAGCATTGATGCTAATTTTTAGCATCAGAACGCTGCTCCAAACCGACAAGCACACTATGGCAGGCCCCAGTCAAATTTCTTCAGGAATTTTCTAGTTGTATCACTCTTATAATGTTGCTCAATGTTGTATCCAAATGTCAAGGAACTGTATAATGCCTGGACTGTGTGTGATGACACTTAGATCCAAACACTGCAATGAAGACTTTCTAATAAACACTAAAGAGCACCAACTAAGCAGAAAGTAAACAAAGATTGAAAACAGTGTAACTTGGTTAATTTACACTGATGGATTAATATAGCACTTTTAAAGTTATAGTGACCACATAAGAGTGCTTTATAATAGAGCTCACTTCTTCAATTTGCACTCACAAACACACATTCATACAGATTGGTAAACAACTTGGGGTTAATTGCCTTGCCCAAGGGCACATCAACATGATGTGCCCTTGGGCAAGGCAATTAAAAAAGCTGAAAAAAGCTGGAATCAAACCCATAATTTTTTCCTCCCTTCCATAATAGAAAGCTTTATGTGACTCATTCGATTTCAGTCCTGCAGCAGGGTGCTGTCACTTTAATGTGGTTCTGATCATCTCAATACCTAAATGCATTAAATGCAAAACAAACAAACAAAAAACAAAACATAAGATGTTTGTAATTAATTTATTGGATTCAGAAAGAGTAATGTATTGTTATTGTATTAAAAATGTAAAAATAAGTCAAAAGAAGATGCTGTGTTTCAATAAAGTGGGTTGCATTCAAATAAAAGAACAAACATAAAGAAATCACAAAATCTCTTATGACTGCAGACTCAGTAGCTGAGAGTGTGGAGAACTATGCAAGTTACAAATTGAGAAAATAATTTGTAAAAATAATGTCTTTCTGTCCTCACTTTCTGTCCTCTCAGAAAGTGATGTGTTTTAGTTCCAACACACACAACTATGCTGAAGTTGAGCCATGAGTATTCCCTCTTTTCATTTCTGGCATTAGGCTATTTGGTAGTCTAATAGTTCACAGTGTCAAAGTGCAAATACCCTGATTATGACCATACAGTTAACTAGTATGGGAAACATATGGCCGCATTGTTCTCGCTGTATAATAACAAATAAATTAGAACATGGTGAATTTCCTCCTACAGAACATAAATATGTCCTGGTAAGCAGATAATTTAAGCAAAACGTGCTTTGCTGACTGTCTGACTTTAAACACCACAATGTGTTAGCTTGGTGTAAGCAAAAAGTTGTGATGCTTACTTGCATGCAATGATTACAGTAACAATAAATTTTATTTGTAGACCACAGCTGTTCTCAAAACAACTCCAAAATGCTTACAAAACACATAACAGAGACAGTAAATGTACCGTTATTAAATGGAAAAGCGGAAACTATGGAAGCGATCGTTATCTATGGGGTGTTTATTGCTTAGCTGAATCTTCAAAAATGATGTCCCTCTCTGTGTTATGATGGGAGCATCATTAATACCATCCATCTGTCCTCTCAGATGTGATCACCGCAGTGTGCCAGTAAAGCCATTACAAATAAATTATCTTTGATATTTTTTGGTTTGCTAGACAAACACCACTATGGGTGTCAAAGTAAATTCACACATAGCCGTTTTATGGCTTGTTTTAAAACAATCTTGGTTATTGTAACATCAAGTTGTTCCACATCTGTTGATCTTAAATTTTTTCATTCATCAGAAAGATCCTAGTTAGTCATTATGTGCTACCCAAAATTTGAACAAGGCAGACATCTAATAATCATGTGAACAGGGGCATCGACCTCATATCAGTCATAAACAAGCAATCAGAGCCAGGAGTCTCAGTGCAGTCAATTAGATCTGTGTACATGTTGAACGATGTTGTTTCAGGAAAACTATTGTCATTGGTGGCTATGCTAACTAACCTGAGCTTTCATGACAGGTTCTGGTGTGGGAACTAATTGTAGCCTTGCAGAGAGCAAGGGAGAGGATGTGAGCAGCATGTACAAGATGGAGATTGACAGCATTTAGACATTCCACTGACAAACTTGTAATAAACTGCATTTAGACATTCCACTGACAAACTTGCAATAAACTGTCATTCATCATTATCATTAGAACAAGCTAGTTTTCACCTAATGTTAAATGGCACAGAGAAAGCAATAAAGGATGAAGTACTTGAGGTTTCTGTTCCTTTAAGTAAAGGAACAGAAAAATTTAATTACAAGGCAAATCATTTATAATTGTTTGGAAATAACGGTTTCAATATAGCCGAAATGTGGATTAAAAAAATAAATAAATAAAAGATCTGAAGTACAACCAGTAGATTTTAGACACCTGACTTTAGAAAAATAAATTCAAGATGTGTATAACACCTAGTAATTATCTCTGTTAACAGGTTGTTCATTACTTTTCCACAGAAAAACTAGCCTGTCTCTTTTTTATACTTTTGTTTGAAAAGCTTTAAACTAGCTGCACTTCTCAAAATGTGTTTTGTTGTGAATCCTGTAGAAACCACAGAGGAGTCCTTCTCCTCTAATCCTCAAGAAGACAATAAAGACAGTGTTTGATCACACATATATAGAAAAAACATAGCACATTAAAAATACATTATATAAAAGATAACAGGAACATAATTTATATGTTTCCACAATACTTTTAATTTAAATTTCATTTTATTTTGACAACATATCAGGTCTGTGAAAAAGCATTTAAATCCTATCCTGGAATTTGAATCTCTATTATGTAGTGTGTTTGTATCCAGAAGTGGACAATTAGCAGTATGAATCATTCACAATCAGGTCAAAACAGTAAATTTTGTATTTTTTAAATATATATATATATATATATATATATATATATATATATATATATATATATATATATATATATATATATATATATATATATATATATATATATATATATATATATATATATAGATTAACACAAGCCACACAGACCATGAAACTGTTTAATTCATATGAATAATTTTTCTTTTTTTTGTCAAAGGCCAAATGCTTTTTCATTTTACGGTATTATTCATCAAGCTGCCCAAGAGCTTTGAAACATCTAAATAGGAACTGTGTGTCCTAATTTATTTTACACTGCAGTCATACAAATTTATCAGTGTTTTGCAATATGTAGCTCATTAAGGTTAACAGTACCCAAGAGCTTCATTATTAAATGTTTGACCACTACAAAATAGTAATAATAATAATAAAAAAAACAGTAAACTGTCATGTCTCTAGACAATAAATTACATTTACCTCACTCTTTTTTTCCAGGGCACCTTAACAGATATATAGATTTAACCACAATTCAAAAGTTACAAAACCAAAGTAAAAAAAAAAAAAAAAAAAAAAAAGCCCCTATATTTGATGTATTACATATATTATTTCAAATTGAGTCTAACAAATATTTGAACTTTCAGCTGAGAATGAAAACTAGCAACATGTAAAATTTAATATATAACCTTGAAAATGGCAAAATGGCCTCTGGGCCACATGAAGGAATTTGTTATCCAAATTACTCTGTAGCAAGGTATATCGGAAACTGTTAGATCAAAACCACAGACATACATGCAAAGACGTTCTAATTTTAAAAACATCATTAAACTAATTTGAGTGTATTGATATAAACCTAAAGCCAAGTAATCAGAAGACAAGCACATAAGAGTCCAAGGAGAAATAAGGGTGACCACAGAGCACAGATTCAATTGCCCAGCAACTTTATTGGACATATTCTCTATCAGGGGCTGTGGGAAATCTTACAGCATATGCTACTACCAGATTTTATATGAAAGGAGAATGGATGTGTGGACAAACATAACATTACATTTTTGACCACACTCTGAAGTGAATCAAGTCTTATTTTCCAAAATACATAGTAAACCCAAACAAAGCCAAGGAGACTCTTGATTGGCTTCAGAGAAGGAAAGTAAAACTGCTTCAAGCAGCCCAGTCAATCACTTGACTTGTAGCTGAACCCCTACATTTTTTTAGTTTTCAGCTCCTTCCATCCAAATCAATGTGTGAATGTACCATACATTTCTCCAGCTGAACAGAAAACAAAAAGCTGAAGCTATTCTCTTTGGACCTAAAGAGGAACAATCTAGAGTTAGTATACTTAGTATACTAGCTTTAGTTATTACAGACAGAAACTAGCGATTAGGCCCAATATCTGGGTGTGATGATGAACTCAGATTGGAACCTTGATACGGTCAAAAAGGCAGCTTTCTATAATCTGAAAAACAGTTCCATTATTAAAGGACTAATGTCTCAGCAAGATCTAGACAAAATCAGTCATGCATTTGAATTGATTAAAGCAACAGATTTGACTTAAAAATTAGACAGAGCTCATCCAGAACACTGCTACTCACGTTCTGGATCAATTAAACGACTTAGAATCAAAATACATTAAAGATCTGCTGGTTTTGAATCAACCTTAGTTAATCAGCTGTCTGTAAATATAATAATCTCACAACACCGCAAGAACTTCTCTTTGAAAAAAAATGCTCAATAGCATTAGCCTTTTTGTGTCATGTTCTGTTTTTCTGTGTTTATGTTGAGTTTCCTGTGTGTCTGAGTTTCCCTGTTGTCCTGTCTCCCCTTGATTAGTTCCCAGGTGTGTCTCGTTCCCTGATTACCTCTTGTGTATTTAGTGCCACCTGTGTGTCTGTGTCGTTGTCGGGTCCTAAATCTCGTTACGTCTGTTGTTCCACAGTGTCGGTTTTTATCCATTTGTCTACCTTGATGCTACCTGTGTGAGCCCTGGATTCTGCTCAGCAGTACTGCTGTGGTTTTGGACATTTTTGAATTATTTGTTCATTAAATACATTATTCTACACATCCTGGGTCTCCCGCCTGCTGCCTCACCACCTCATCATACCGCACTTCTTGACATTTTGTTTTTAGAAAGTTACGACCCAGTAAAATAACAGACAATTTTTGCATTAAAGAAAAAACAATAAAAGGAGGCTACACTACAGCATGGCTACTGGACTGGACTTGCTCTTGTAATCCAAGATGGCAGTAAACCCTTAGACGTCACACAGCAGAAGAGCAAAATGACAGAAGACCAAGATTATAGTCGTCATAAGAATTTCAGTGTTGATCAAGTAGTAAAAGTTCTTTCTCATATTAGTTGTAGGTAAAAAGAAAAGTTGCTATATGTGGACTGTATAGGTAAGTGGATCTTTCCCTTTTTTATGGGTTACATGTGTTTAAATGTCCCAAGGTAAAACAGTGAACTCTGCAGGTGAGAATCCGTGAAAACAAAGCTCTGCTTTAACCTGGTGCTAATGCTACTTACTCTCCATGGCTGTTTTCAAACACAGCTATAGTGAGCATAATTTACAATATCATGCACACATTGTTTCCCTGTGAGAAAATCCAAAGTTAATCAAAAGCATCTCTGAGCTTCTTTCCAGTGTTAATAGGTTTTTGGAAAGAGTCACTTTATTTTAAATTGTAGATTTGCTTAGAAATGTCAAGAGGTGTAAATTGTAAAACAAAAGTATCTTATATTATTTCTCTTCTTCAAGGAACCCTCTCCATAGAGATAAGATCAAGATCTACCGTTCACAATCAGAGCAGGCTTATCATATGGCACATAATGAGGTAACTAAACATACCTTCTAGAAATAGTTTCAAACAATGCTAAATAGTTAACCACAAGGTTATATAGTGATGTAGTACTTTGAATACAATCCTCAGGACTTTTTCATGGTTTGCCATACTAACTGTTTACAGGAGATACAACTTGCTATTTCTTAAGGATTGTTCCTCAAGCATTTTAATTTAGCTTAATTGCAGTGCTTCCACTTTGCAGGAAATAATTCATTTTGTACAATCTGTTAAGGATTTAATTTTGATAAATCCATTTTTATATCAGACATACTCCCATGAAACATAAAAGTCTTAAAATAAACAATTGTGATAGACTATTCAAGTTTTAAACATGGCAGGCCATAATTTGTACACCATTATTTTACACAAAAGACAGCGGTTAAGTATAAACGTTTTTGTGTGTGTGTGTGTTACAAAGCTTCTGTGTGAACAAGCCTTTGGTGGACTTTCATGCAAAAAACATGAATCTAGCTACTGTGAGCCATAAATATATATGATTATAAAACACTGTGTGGTTCGTTAATCCTTGCCTTTATGTTTATTGAAGAACAACTTTATTGTGAACTGCCATCAGTCTGTATAAAAGAAAAAAACTTATGATGTAAAGGGACATCAGTGTGTGACAGTAAACTCAGAAAATAACACAAAGGGTTGTATGTGATTTATTAAGGGGTTGGCAACAATCTGATTTCTGAGGGACCAATTATTTTACTCAGTTTGACAGAGTTACACCAACATGTCAGCACCCTGGAGTTTCATACACATCAAATGTAAATGTTAGCGTTGAACTGGATCCCTTAGGGAGACAAAAAAAAAATAAAAAATTACCTTTATCAAATTATTACTACAATAAGTTTTTAAAAAGTGCTTGTATAATAAAATGTCCTGGTCAAGGTTGTAATTCTGCTTTTCAGTTGAATATGGCACATACAATCTTAATTTGAAGTTGATAGTAATAGTCCAGTTTATATTTTTGGTAACACTTTATTTGAAGAGGTGTGCACAAGGCTGATATTACATTGTCATAAACATGACATAACAGCTTTTCTGAAAGATAGTTAGTGCTTCCCCAGAAGCACATTTAAAAAAATAAGTTTCACTTTTCAGTGAAGTTTCAGTTCCCTCCATATTTTCCAAATGTCTTCAGAATTAAAAACCTTAAAATGGCTGTGCGAGCTTGTTCAGAAGTCAATGGCTGTTTTGTTCTTGAATTTCCTTAGATCATAAATTATGTGCCTTTTTGAAACCTTTCAGCTTGCTCCATGTTGTCAGATATTATACGTCAACTTAGTCCTATAAAACACACACACACACACATATATATATATATATATATATATATATATATATATACATATACATATACATATACATATATATATATATATATATATATATATATATATATATATATATATATATATATATATATATATATATATATATATATATATATATATATATAAAAAATTCTTCTCACCCAAATCAGGTGATTCTTCTTCCTCTTAGCTCTCTCTACCAGAGCTTGAGATCTTGGCTGTGCCTAGGACTGCACATTTCTGGACTGAGATGTCTGATGTTGTCCTGGGATCTGTTGTAGCCACTGTTCCAGTTTGGGGTGACTGCCCGACTGACCACAGGCACCACTGTATATTCCAGTTTCATATTATATATATATATATATATATATATATATATATATATATATATATATATATATATATATATATATATATATATATTATATATATATAAATATATATATATAATACAAATAAACAAAAATATATTTAAAAATATTATATATCAATATTCTAGTATTTAGGACCTTTTTGACATTCTGACATAAATCAGGGAACATTTGGTCAAATTTCTTGTCAGTCAGGGGAAAATGTGTGAAGTGTTCCTTTTAACAACAGACAGCAGGTTCAGCTGTTATTGCCTGTGTCAAGTTTATACTAAAATCAACAGATTTTTTCTAGTTTTATATTATTTTTATATTATATTTAACATTAAAATTGTTTCCACTGATTTGTCATCATTGTGAAATAAATTAAAAAATAATTTTTCATACAGAATAACTGGCAAAGATAATAGCTTTTCACCAACAACTGAATTAAAGAGCAAATGAAGATGCCCTGTCAATAACAGATTTACCGAGCTCAAATGTTATTGATAGTCCAATTCCTAAATCTAAACTGAATTATATGTATTGCAAAGAATGATACAAGATAATAACAGACTGATAAAAATGAAAACAGAAGAAATGCTCAATTTTGGCTACCCAGAAAATGTCATATTCAAAATATAATTTAGAATGCAGATATAGACAATGATGCTAATATATACAGTACAGACCAAAAGTTTGGACTCAACTGTGTGTCCAAACCTTTGGTCTATACTGTATATATAAAAGGACCCCCCAAAAAAACAAATATAATTGTGCATCTCATTCGTCCCAGTGGAAAAAACAACAAAACAAAAAAAAAACAACTGTTACATAAGAACACTGTATTTGAGTGTATCTATAAAGCCCCAAACCGATCCATCCCTTGTCCCTAGTGGGATCAGGAGTGGTGTTGGTGCCAATCTCCAGCAAACTTTTCGGGTGAGAGGCGGGGTCACCCTGGACAGATCGCCAGTCTGTCGCAGGGCAACACAAAGACAGACAGGACAACCAATCATGCACACACACACACACCGAAGAAGAATTTAGAGAGACCAATTAATCTGACAATCATGTTTTTGGATTGTGAAAGGAAGCCAGAGAACCCGGAGAGAACCCACTGATGCACAGGGAGAACACAATAACTTCATGCAGAAAGATCCTGGGAGGATTGAACCCAGGACCGTCTTGCTGCAAGGCAACAGTGCTACCAACCGTATCACTGTGAAGCCCAGCCCAAAATTTGTACCGATATTTATGCTGATAAAATGAATTAATCACCATCCTGATTCTAAAATATTTGTTTTTATCTTTGCACTATCATTCTGTACTTGTTATGATCGACAATCAAAACAAACCAAAACAAAAACTTTTTGGACATTATTCAATGCACACCTGATGTTTTTTATATAGAATGAGCCAATCTTTGTTTGTGTGAGATCACTGTTCCCAAAGAGCTCCTTGAAACAGCAGTGTGCCAATTTTACACAGACACACAATCGGTGTCTGCGTGAGGAAGAGTTGTTGCTGGCTCTACTAGCAATAAAGCATTTCATCACTTAGATCACTGTAGGACCTATTGTGTACTTACGGTTTAAAATGGCAAATGTTCACTAATAATTTACTAAAAGTATGTACAACAAAAACAGTATTCAATGGAGTCAGTGGGCAGGGAAAGCTGTGGCCACTGCCCCCAAGAGAATACCATGACCTCTTATAATGAATGATGGTAAGTTCATAAAAACTGTGTGTGTCTCCCTAAAATGTTCACTGGCCCCATTTGGTTATCCCTATAAAAATTTACTGAGGACGCCACTGATTGCATAACAAAGTTTTTAAATAATGACTCTTCTTGTGTTTGAGCTCTGGGAAGAAATAGCTCAGTAGTCTTTTAAATTCAGGACAGGCAGCCAGCTCTACACCAGCTGAATTAAAGAGGATGTGTGGGCAAGGGAAGGAGAAATACAAAGAAAAAGGCAAACCTTTTCTTGTTAAAATTAAGTAGTTATATTAAAATTAAGAATAAAGTGTTAATCCATTATCTCACGTCTCTTGAATATTTAATTTACAGAAATAAACATTTGTTTTAATAAACCAATAAAATGTCTGGTAGCTTGCTTGAAGCAGTGCAGTGAAATAACTATGAAACAGCAAATGGTAGCAAAGAATTATAATACTTTTAATGCACATATTTTAATCCAGTTATGAGTTTTCTCCCTTTTTGTGTCTCACCGTCATTCTCTCTTTATACTCCAAAATAATGTGCTACTCTTTTCAGGCTGCTGAGCAGCATCAGAGCAGTACTGAAGAGAATATATTGCATTGGGTAAGATCATCCATATTTAGAAACTCTAATTAACATGTTACATTGGGAAACAAACAGTGTTTTATTGATTTAACTCAACTTTGTGGTAGGAATTAAATATTATTTGTTAGTGCATTTGTGGTTACAATGGGTGTCAGAAGATTTCATAAATGATGGCGGAACCTAGACAAGACAGATGACAGGAGGATTTCATAGATACAAGTTATCCAGCTGAATTATTCATGATTATATCCCAGAATGGAAATAATGAAGAACTTTATTAACTAAGATCGTAATGATTCCAAGCTCCCTGGCTGACCTATGAAAAAAAAAAAAAAAATAGCAAGATCTCTGTCAATGATTATTTATTAAAACACTTTGCAACTTATTTATAGCAATAAGTTCTGCTACATTTAATCTAGCATACATATCATTTGGGAGTTCCTAATTATTAAACGGGCCATTAGAAGTTTATTCCTAAATTATTTGTTTTGCATTTAATCCATAATTAGCCAATAACTGAGATTTATTTAATTTTTATCTGGCCAAAAAGTTGCTAGGAGTAAATGAGGTGCAGTCATATGAGAAAACAATAACTGTTAGCACAGTGACAGTCTGTTTTTCTTTTTTTTTTTCATTTGGACATTTAAATATAGAAAAATTCATGAAATAAACTACAACGAGGGAAATAGTCTGTAAAATGTAAGAATCCAACACAATTTCAAGGGACAAATAGGTCAGGACACCTATGTATATTTATTCTGTCTTAAAATGGCTACAATTATACACAATCATACCATATTATGTGCATGTAATTAACACATTATTGACCTGCATTTTGAAGGTTTATCCTCTTTAAACCTCATAAGTTTAGTTAGCTGCCATCCCAAATGTTGACGTTTGAGTGAACATCATTGTGATATTGAAAACGCAGGCTGAGGTCTATTAGGGGTAATTAATCTAGTTTGGGCACAAAGTAATTTAAGATCTCTCTGCTTCGCTACAGCTAGTTCCTGTCCAGCACAATATTACAACTGACAGAAAGCAGTCCATTTCTGCAAATGGCATTATAAGGTGGATGAGCTTGATTTTTTTTTTTTCACAGTTTAGTTACATGCAATAGCTTTAACCAGTTTTTAATGAGTTCAAACTGGTTAATTTTAGGCTATATGTATTTCAGTCAGTCCAGTCCAGACATAAATAGAAATATAATTAGCCACTGATTTTGATTTTTAACAGCATATCTAATGGGATATTCTTTTTTATTCACATGTCTGTTGTGGTTAATTATGAGATAATAGTGAAATCTAAATTGCTACCAAGTTTGTAACCCATAATAATATGTGTTAACACACATCATTAATTACAGAGGCTGAAAAAAGAATAAATATACCCAAATGTCTTTCAAAGTGAAAGTGACAAAAAGCTCTGGAGACTGACTTTATGATGGCATTGAAAAAGAGAGACTGTTTGAGGACAAAAAGATGGAGAGAATGGTCTAATATCAAAACCATTGGGGACTTTGCATTTCTTGACCCTTGAACATTTCACAGACTGTTTCAAGATAAATGAAAACAATTAACACCTACTGGCAGTTTAGAAGTAGAGGGAGCATCAACCAGTTTTACTGTCAAAAGCTGAAAAACCACTTTTAAGTAAAAGCTTTTAGTATTCTGCTTTAGCAAGCATTGGCAGATGGACATTTGTATACAGCATGTTGTAGTGCATCAGTATCTTCACATTCCTTTGCTGTAAATTTGGGGCTATTAAGAGATACTTTAAGTCTATGTTATCCTCTAAATAGTTTATTTGTGTTTACTAATTATGTAGTGGCATTAATAAAATAATAATAAAAAAAAAACAAAGTATGAAGACTCTTTAGACAAGTCATCAGCAAAGTACCTCAGTATCCTGGAATGCACCAAAAACAGTGAAAAATGTGTTTTAGTCCTGCAGAAGGCAGGTCAGAGGATGCACAAAAACAGATGGACAGCGTCCCCATAAATAACAGTCAACACTGTATTCAACCTGGTGGGATGGCGCAGTATGATATCTAAAATCTCATTCTTTTAGGCAACTAGAATCACAATAAGCCATCTGCTCACTCAGTTTACAAAAGAAAAAAAAAACTCTAATGACTGATAAGGATAAGAAAAAGAAATCTTACTTGTCAGAATAAAGAACAAGTACAAAGCACAGCAAAGAAAGTAACATGACTGAATGTGACTTGAAGTTAATCCCCACTTCAGCAAATACACTTGGATCATGTCTATAATGCAAAGGCTAAATATAGAAAAAAAGTCTCCATTTCCAGACAGCAGCAGAGATAGCAATAAGTTTAATCTAAAACAGCATGAAATGATTAAAAAACACCCATGATCATCAGTGGCAACCCATTTTCATGACTTGATTGGCTGAGCATCACACATTGCAATCACGTTGGCATACTCACTCAATGTCTGAGTACTGACTACAAGACAGTAGTCATTCAGTAGCCAGTTTTTCTTCAGTTTGTGTAAAAGCAGCAGGTCAGGCAAATATTTTGCAAATTGGGGGTTGTACTGACACAATTTGCAATCAAATGATGAAATGATGGAAAAGAATGTCAATACACTAAAATAGATCATAGGCATTTTTCCAGTCTAGTCCTCCCCGATGTCTTTATAATGACTCATCCTTAAATCTAACACCATGCTATGCAGGTCCGTCGCTCATCTCAAGAGGCTAGATGCTTGGAAGTGAAAGTAAAATTCAAGACATTTTTTACTCTCTGATACTTATTTGAGCATACAAGGGCACTCAGTCATGATGCAGAACATCACCACTATGCACCAGTAATCTCAATGAAAGGGCATTAGTAGAAACATGAGGGATCTGGGCAGATTCCTGCCCAGATATGGCAGATCTGGAAATATATAATATCCCTATTCACATCAAACCTCTAAACCTAACCCCTGGCTAAAACAAGATGGTCCAATGTATTAGGACCAGGCTGTCTTTGGTCCCCATAAGACCCACCACTTTTCAGAGGGATAGTAAAAATATGCCAGAAATTGTCCTAAATAGTATAGTTAGACAAGTACACACACGCACACATCTGAAAACTCTTCTTGAGATTCCAATGATGCTTTGGATCAATCAGTCTTTTCACTGTTTGAGAGCAATTTACATAGACACAGTACTTTAGTTTTCCATGAGATACAAATGTGTAGATGAATTAACTCACTAATGGACACATAGGACTAATGAACTGATAAAGAAACAATGTGCAGGGAATAAGGTCTTGAAATACAAACATTCTCCATATCCTACTTTTTTAACTTGCTTATCTGGAACTGAAAAAAAAAATATTTAAGCTCCTTACTGCTCCTCACTTTTTCAGATTAGGAGCCCTGTAGAGGAACTCCACTTTGACTTTGGCTACTGTCTTAGCAGCTGTTAGCCTTATCACAGAAGGTGCTCTTTCTGAGCACTTTTATTATCTATTTTCTGAAGAAGTTAAAGTCAGCAGCTAATTTTACCCCTTCCAGAAGAGCAGCACAATGGCCCTATTTAAATTAACAAGGACAAGAAAGGAAAAGGAAAAACTTTGTGGCAGGACTACCATTTTAAAAGACACTGTACTATTATGTATCCTATTATTGCCCGTCGATTCATTCATAAGATTCATCCCTAGGTTGGACAGTAGCTTTTGAAATCAGACCATGTTCATAGCTGAAAAAAGGAGCAGCCAATTTTAGATAAATATATTTCTATTAGGACTGCTCAGTGGTATGGTTGGTAACACTGTGGTTTTGCAGCAAGTAGATCTTTCATTCAAATCCTTCTGCATGTATTTTGTATGGTCTACTTGTGCATTCATTGGTTCTCTCTGTGTACCCTGGCTTCCTCCTACGGAAAAAACATAACTTTAAGTACTCTGAATTACCTTAATTTATATGTGTGTGCCTAACCGTACTCTGGCATTATTTTATCCAATTTAAACCACATCCCCACCTCATTTCTTATTTACAGAGGTTATTTTCTCAGATGCAGAGCTTTTATGAAATCAAAGTTCTTGTTAACACAAAAAAAATCCACTATCTGTTGCCAGAGCAGATTATGCAGAACTTTCAAAAAGTGGGACAAAAGGAAAAAAAAATAAAACAAAAAGAAAAACAGTACTGGAGTCAATATTGTCTACCCCTAGTGAAGTATGATATGCTGTGTACATAATCTGACCCTTGAAGGCCTGAAAGCCTTGAATCACTTCCTTGCAAATCGGACTAATTTTAAACTATGGTTGTTATGCTGTTCAGAAGCATAGCAACTTCTGAAACCCAAATAAACATTCAAACTGCTGCAATAAAAAATGTATTTACACTTTTTGCTGATTAATTAACTTCCACAACTAATACACCAACTACCTTTTCAGCTCATTTCACTCATCAGTTTACAGTTTGACTGTTTTGACAGTCACTCCAAAATATTTTTTTTTTTACTAATTACAAAATAAATCCAAGCATAATACAAATACTGCCAACCAAAAAAAAAAAGTAATTACTAAAGAAATTTGAGTGAATAAACAATTAAAATGTCTGTTAACTAAACTCCAGAAAAGGAAGAAGAAATTTTGTCTGGATTGATCATAACTCATACAACATCTGCAGCTGCTTTAATCTGCAATTTTTATCACATATCTCTTATAGACATAAATCCTAATTTATCAAGATCAAATGATTGCCATTTTAAACCCTGGTTAACTTAAAAAGAAAAGAAAAATGCTTGATACACCTTCCCAAAACATTAATATTCAAAAGTGCAGAGATAAGTATAGACACAGAATTAGTCTTCAGCACCTTTTTTTTTTCCATGCAGCCCTCTTGCTTTGAAAGCTACAATCCTCTTTCTACAAACATCTCATCTTGCTTTCAGCACTGTATTCCCATGTCTTTTGCTCTTCCATGCCTCATTTGCCAACAGTTTTTATGTTTTTGCCATCAGTTTTATATTCAGTAGACTCCTCTCTTCAGGTGAAAACATTTAGAGAGATCAGAGTGTAACATCATTTGGAAGAACAAAGCAAGCATGTTTATTCTAGTTCAAATACCACAAATTGTTGATGAACCAAAATGTTAATGCAACATCAACTATACAAAATATTGCAGAAATGTTACATTCAAGATTCTTCATCTTCATGCATGAGAGTTCAAAGTATGAGGATCACTCATTTTTTACTGCTTTGTACTAACTCAACCCCCAAGGTCCCATATTGAATGTTTCCTAGATTCCTTCACTTCAGCTGTTTCCACTTTCTAACCTTCCTCCTATTCTACTTTGCTCCTTTCCAAATGACATTTTGTCATTTCATTTCACATTATTCAAATACTGTCATAAATATTTATGCCGACTTCTAAGAGTAAAATGAGGCAAATATGTGTTAGAGGCCAGGCAAGGCTTTCTGCTCTGCCTTTGCTGGTCATGGAAATTATTTAGCGCAACATCTGAATAGCAATTATTTGCTGTAAATGAAAGTTGCTATGACAGGTACAGAGAAGAGGGTACATTTTTATCGTCACTGCCCAAATTTATAAGCTCCATTTTAAACCCCTCAAATCTGGTTTAACTGACAATTGTTATCATACAACATTTCAAAAGCTTGTTAGTATCCCATTTCTCTACTCAACACATTTATAAGTATAAATGTATAAAAAGTACATATGGTCTTCAAAGAAAAAGTTGTATATCTTCATGTACCAAGAGTTTTGTGCTTTTGCATTATACATTCACCATGGAGTGTAATATTGTGCTGGCTATTTCAGAGTCAGTGTCAAAGTCAGTTATTTTTACCAAAGTTACCACTTTTATTTAAAGGTTTCTGTGAAATAGGAAAAGTATTTTTCATACACTTTTTTGCCAAGCAATTCACCCATTTCACTTTCAACATGATAGAGTATGTCATGGCAAAGTGAATATTTAAATTCTGTAAGTTGTATATGTATACTTTTATAGATTGCTTTTCTAGCAAATACGAGATTATTATAAATTCCTCGAGTTAAGTAAAGCCTTGGGTCCAGCAGTATCTGAAAGATCACTTTTTGTCTCATGAAAATTTGTTGGCATTTAAACAGGTAAAGCTTTTAAATGTCACCAGGCTAAAGGATTGGTTCTGGTAAGTCATGTGCAAAATCAGATAACAGATAACATGTATTTGCCAATGTTGTTTGAAAAACTATCTGTGCAGCAGAGACAATTTTTGGGTAAATGTTTTAGGTTTTAAATGCAAATATATTACTTGGATGACATTACCGGCACATTTCTCTCTTGTTTAGGCTTCAAATACATCATTAGCATATCTTTCTAATAGTAACATTATATTACAACATAAAAATTACATTCTGCCTAGAAATCTGTCTCCTGCTTCTTTTCATAGATTTATTAACAAAGCACGCACTGGAAAACTGTTACAAATAAGTTGTTGCTAATGCCTCTGTAAAGGAGCAGAAACAGAATAAGGATTCTTTTTTGTAGTTTCACATTTTTGGTTGTACATCAAAAGGACATAACTGTAAATATAAGCTGAGTGATGTAAAATAGCTATGCTGAAAAATAACTTGCGTCTGAGCTCTAACATTTATTTCAGCTAAGTTTAATGAACAGAACTCATTTTATTCTTGAAAGTTCTTAATTCTTTAGCCACAAAGTGAGAAAATTTAAATTCTAATCAGCATGTTACAAATGCATTTCAGTAATGTTTATGTAATCCTGTCCATGAGAGTTAACACCTCGCTACTTCCGAAGACACGACGTTGTGATTTTTTTAGACTTATTATCAGAAAGAAGTTTGAGGCAGGAATCAAACACACATGACGGTTGAGATCGTGGTTCAGATCGTGGTTCAGACCGTTGTGTTACTTGGCTGGGGCTTCGCCTTCAGAATCACAAGCAAACATTGTGTATTAACATGAGTCTCATTTAAGAAGATTTTTTGTTTGTTTGTTTTCAAATACAGCATATATTAAAAAGAAAGAAAGAAAGACAAGGAAAACGATACAAAACCCCCCCAAAAAACCACTCAGACATTAAACGTAACATTTGGCTACAGTGAGGATCTGGCAGTCAGTATTGCTTACTTTCAGAATCACAAGCAAACACTGACCGTGCCAGTGCACAGTAACAGAAGCCAACATATGGCGTTCATCAAAGTACACACTACACCAAGTTCCAGAACCAAAAAACAAATCTAACATCTTGGTGGCCTCCGCTAATTTATTTAATCCACTGCTCTATATTTATGAATGCTCTCATCTCATTTAAGTGAGCTGGACTTATTTTGTGGGACAAACAAAAACCTCAGTCTCTGGTTGGTGGACAGGTACCCCAAAAATGTGCAACATTTTTTTCAAAATGTTTCTTTTATTCTTAAAAACATTTACTCTGGGGGAGAGGGCTTAATATACATACACCCACCACTTTCAGTTTCAGTCTACAGGAGGTCATTCATTTAGCAAAGTGGGTTGAATCAACAAATTGTATTGATTTAATTAGTTGCTGGCCAGCTTTGACTTCCATGTAGACAGCCTAAAAAGCTTCTCTGCTCTTTTGAACCTGGGAGAGAAACACGGACATCCCCGATGGTAGAGTGATCAACTCTGTTTAGGTACAAAAAACTCTACATCAAGAAAAGGTTACACAATGCCAGATCACAATAAGTCCCTTTACATGCTAGATATCCAGATGTTTGCATCTCCACATGCATAAGACCTGTTCTTCTGATATGCTGACCATATACGAGTAAATACATACTGGTACATACAACCCCGTGGAGGGAAACAACCAAACTGAGATAGAGAAATGTCATATTCCTGAACTTATTTGTAATTTCACTATGAATAATGATGACGCTCATGTTGCCATCTGGAGCTTTTTCTGCTGTTCAAATGTTAATGATTGATTGATATAATAAACATTTAGATCTGTAAGATTTTGCTCATTTTGCAAGATAACTCCAGGGGATTGCTTGGTCTTGTAATGCCAGTAGAACCTGGTTAAATATTTTCGATCTCTGGTATGTTTGTAGTCATGATTATGTCATCCTAAATAAATGTTTAATATGGGTGAATATTTGTGTAATCATTTATCTTATGTTAAACATTTTTTAATTGTCATTTTTGCAAAGTTCAAGTTTCGCTTTGAAATATATATCACTTTTGATCATGAGTAATTTGTACATAGATCTGATGGATGCATTTTGAGGTTTTGGTTTAAATTTGGTCGCAAAACATAACATTTTTATTACATAATTACAGAAATAGAAAAAAAATAGTGCAGTTTTGACTTCCTGTTGAACCGGGTTACGTCTATTACACTTGGCATCTCTAACAATAAAATTAATTCACTTTTATCTTTTCAAAATATTTATTGGGTAGTTCATCAATTTTATCAATCTAAAGCTACTACAAATCTGTTCATGTCCCTTGTTCTTGAAAACCAGTCAAACATCATCTCTTACTGTGCTGAACAAACTGCCTTTTCACACCTTATCCCCCCAAAGTTGCCCCAACATCATCTTTAATAATTCCCTTTACTTCCTGATTGCTCTATTAATGCTTCGTCTGTCATCCTCTCTCTCTCTCATTGTACTCAGTTATCAGCTGCTCAAAGTATTTCATCAACCTTTCCCACAGAGTCTGTTCATTTACCATATAATTTCTTTCCAGAGGCAGACTGGGGGGGAAAATGATCCAGGAATTCCTGAGAGACTGGCCCACCTTCAACTGCTTGGTCAAAATTTTAATGGGAAATTTAGCCCGAAAAACTCATATACACGTTGTTACTTTGCAAATGTGACTGTTTTCATGGTTACTTTGCCAGTATAATTTACAGGAACAATATGTATACACACATACATACATACATAGCCTGTAAAGTAAAATATTTTATATAATCTAACTATAAAGCTGCAACATGTGAGTTTTATGGCTATTGCTTCACCTGGATTGTCATCATTTCTTGCATCATCCAATGCAAGAAACTATTTTTGATTTGCAAAGGGGCGTGTAAATAATATGCAACAGCCATAAAAACAAAACCATTGTAAAGTTAGAAAAATAAAACAATGCTCCCTGCAGGTGCCTGTGTCTACTGGTAATTTGGTAGTTCTCGGTGTCTAGGACTGGACGGTTGGGTAGGTGCCAGCTCACTCCTGGTGACTGCTTGGCGAGACATGGCTCTGTCAGGTCTCTGGTGAGTGGTCTGCCCTTGGGGCTTGAGTTTCTGTATCCAGTGGTTGGATCTGGCTCTGCAGACCCAGATATAAAGGAAGGATCACCAAACACGTCAGGAGATTTTAATTGTTTTACTGTACTTTCCTGGGCGGCTTTCTTTTTTGGCTACTCTATCTTCATGGCTAATGAAGATATATTTAGACTTTCCACCAGTTCTGTTTAGTTTGCTTTAATTCAACTGTAGTTTATTTGCCAAGAAAGTCTTTCATTTGTCGAAACAAAGTTCTCACAAATGAAAGTGGAATGCACAATTGAACTCTAATGTGGATTATTCTGATGTTGATTGACAGTTCAGATTTTATTCATATAAAACATGTCCAACATAAACATGTAAAATAGAGCCATAATAAAATATAAAGGGAACACAATAGGGAACACTAACTACGGTAAGCCCAAATAAACATAATGAGATTCAATTCTCCTTAGTATTTTCAATAATAATGGAGCAGAGCAGGTTTAAGGAATGAAAAAAAGTACTGCCTTTAAAACATAAATAAAATAATTCCTCTTTTGAGGAGAAGAAAACCTATGCACCTATGCATTAATGAATGCAATTAATGGACCCAAAAGTGAGAATATAAGTGTATTGCTACAAACAGTCTCCTCCTGACTTAATTCACCTTATTCATCCGACCCTGCACATAGACTTGTTGTCATTACGCTGCCTGACAAAAGCCACCTATAATTATGGGATGTAAAAGACAGAAATGTGCTACACAACATTGTTTTTCTTTCCTTTTTCTTTTTTATCTCAGTTCAGTCTTATCATTTTCACAGAACAATAACTAACTGCTTGGAAAAAGCTGTGGTCCAAGATCATTCTAGGAGTTCAACAGTTCCAAAATCTGGCTACATTTATTGTAGTTGAGGTAGTTCTACACAATGATTTAAAAGGTGGACTGCTGTTTATTTGTGGTGAATGGAAGATGAGTTTAGTTCTAATTTATATTTTTTCTTCATACATGATGCATAGGCATAATGCTCTGCAATCCTAACCAAAGACGAGTGATAACTTGAATCTAATTCCTACTGAAGCAAAAGCTTTTCTCTAAAGCCAGAGGTCAGTAATAAACTAGAGACATGGATCTGTAGCCATGAAGATTAGGCCATGAACCCATTACCAGAGTCCTAATTGAGAAGGATGAACAGAGAGAGCGCATACAAAGAGGGGAAACAATGAGAAGGAGTGGATGGAGTTGATTTTTTTACCTTTTTCAAAGACTGCATAGTATAGTCAGACCTGACAAGATTACTTCATGTGCTCTACATGAAAGTACAATTCTAAAAGTGGTAAGGAAAAAAAATGGGGAAAAAAGATCAAGTAAGGTCACTGTACAAACTAGTCAGCCATTTCTTTCATTCTGTTCTGCCCATAGTTAGAAGGTGAAAACCGCTCAAATAGCAGTCAGGTGTTGTGAGCACTGGTCACCAATTAAAGATCAATTAACATTAGTTGAGGCTAGACATGGCAATCAGAAACACAATGATATATATATATATATATATATATATATATATATATATATATATATATATTTTATATGACACCATAGGTTGCCTTCAGTTGTTTTAAAAATGCTGTATATATATATATATATATATATATATATATATATATATATATATATATATATATATATATCAAATATAACTAAAGAGAAATTTCACAACTTGAAATTGTCTTCTGCCTCTTTAAACTATTGTTTCCAGAACTCCGCCTTATGCACATCATCACAACAATGCTCCTCCATTAAGCCCTTTGCAAATAGTCTTAGGATCACTGAATAGTTTGGTAGAAATGTGGGGAAGGTACATGGGAGGAGTGCATAGTGAGGTGGAAGCATGGGTAGGTAGTGAAGCTCAAAGGAGGAGCTTTGGGTAAATAGGCAGCGCTTTGAGTGAGCAAGTGCTTAGGTGTCCCAATATGTCTGTCGTAGAAGACTCCAGAATTCCTCATACATACATGAAAGAATCAAAGCAACACTCCGGGTATGTTTATGATGAGGGAATAGCATTACAGCATGACATAAAGCAAGTTAAAGCATTCCATTACTATTCTATTACATTCTATAAACAACCAGAAAATTCTTATAGTTCATAAATTTGTTTAAACATTCAGCATTTTTACCAGGTATTAACAGAAGTTTGTAGTCACATTAAGGCTAAGTTCTTAATACAGTAAGGTCAAAGAAAACAAGATGACTGACTCACAGTAGCTTTTATAAAGTGTTTGAACAGCAACTACTGTCTGACAAGATCTAGATAAAGTATGATTGTTGATGTGTTTGCCCTTTCCCCCTTTGGATAATTTGTTGGCTGTAGTACTAAGAATGAAATGAGATAAGAATGCTGAGATGTATTGATACATTCACTAACAACAAGGCTCCAACAGATTTCAGCAAAAACATAAAAACTTCACAATTTACTTTTAAGAACTATCATTCTGTTCATTTTTTTTGTGTATTTTTTGCAGCTGTGTGGAGAAATACAAAATATCTCTTTTTAGTTTTTCTTCTAACTTTGAACCTCTGTTAGTTTTTGGATGCACCTCAACAGATGGAGATTTTCTTTCAACAGCTGGATTTAGAATGGCTCATTGCCTATGTAAAACATACAAAACATACAAAAGATTGATTTGTAAATATATACTCTGCATTTTGTTAGCATGATGAATAATGCAAGTCTTTGTTTCACCTTCTTTAAAAACTCAATGCAATGTTTTATGTTTTAATGAAAAATGAGATTACAAAGTCAAACTATTAAATTACACTTATAGTTAACATTTCTTTTTTAAATTATTTGACTATTTAAATAATTTAAACCTTTACTTCACTCCAAAATAGATAGGAAAAACCAACGCTAATTCTTATCTCGGTTCATAAGAGTTTTCTCTTATGTGCAGCAAGTTTTTAACAATTAAAATGGAATGATTTAGTTTGTGGACAATTTAATCTGACAATACTGCACAAGTCAGCTGAGCTAATAGCTGATTTTTGCATTAAATTGTATATGAAAATGAATTCATACCAATTTGAATCACCTCCTCCTAAAACCAACTAACCAGACCCAGAAAATAACAAACAAAACAACAACAACAACAAAGAGTTCCTCTTTTAAATGCAATGAGAATTTTATAACAGCCTCATCCCTATGCAGAGTTTTAGAAAATGGATCTACATTGCTTGAAGTAAAAGTCAACAGCCTCGATTATGAAAAGAACCTTTGCCTTCTTTGACTTTTTTACTAATGGCCCATAAACAAATAATACCTGGTGAGCTGTTTCAAGGTTGCAATTTTCACATTTCATGTAATGCATTTTTTAAATAGTATTCTTGACTGATATTCAGTCTCCATATTAAAATGAAGGTACCAGTATCAAAGATACTTTTCTTTGCAAGGTAGCAGACTAAAATGACACTTAAAAAGGTTGACCTCCCCCCACCCCTACGCCCCCACTGCACAAAAGCAATTAATGCTAAAGGTTGACTTTTTTTCAGCTTTTTCCAAATGGTGAACAAAAGCAAAAACTTACGACATCACCTGCTTTTCTCACTATCTTGACATTAAAGCTGCCAACTAAAGAACTCTGAGGCTGAGAGACCCTTCTCTTCACACGCTGTCTGTAATGCAGCATCTTGAATTTTTACACAAATGATAGAAGGATGAAAGGACTTGCAAATTATTTAATCTTCCTTGGTAGAATCCTAAGAATTCAAGGTCAGCATATGAAAGGAACAGGTTACAAACATCGCAAAATAAACTACGTTATGTTCTATTGAACCTTTTTTTCTAGTTCTTCCTGGATTTTCAAAGAGATAAAATATGTTTTGCATTTTCACTTATCTCATTTTCCATCACATTTATATTTCAAGCACAAAGCAAAAGAGGAACATTATCTGAAACAAATCAAAGACTTGATGGAAACCCATTTAACTAATATGGTGAAAAGTATGTTGAACAGTCAAAAAAAACCCTTAAAAAACTGGATGTAAGGAACACATTTTATATTAAGATATAATATAAATAATGAGACGTTTGTGATCTACTACAGCATAGAGATTGTGGGAATGCTTATAGAATACATTCTATGTTCTTCAACTAGATAATTTAACTTTTAGGTAATGACTTAAACGCTTTCCAGCAGTTAAGTTGGTATATGATTACCATAGTTTTGGCATAGTACAGTCCAGGGGTCCTCACCCCGTCGGTATTGCGACTCTAACAAAATCAAAAAAGAAATTGTTTTAATTTTAAAAGTAATAAGAAATGGTGGTTTAAGTATTTTTTTTTCTAGATGTTTTGATGCAATATCTGCACAGGCTATTGAACATAGGTGAATGACTGAATGTAGCATAAAGTGCTTTGAAGTCCACTGACTTGAGAAGGCATTATATAAGTACAGATAATTTAGAGTAGCTACAACAGAAGGGCACCAATGGTAGAACACTTTGAAAACTTCATTTTTTCTTCCAATTATATACCTTATATTTTTAAGCGTGCTATGGCTCACTCAGCTGGATTCATTGTGGAAAAAAATAACTCCTTTTACTTTGCAAGAGTTAGACGAGTCATCTATCATCTATTCCTACTCTGTGCACCTCGTGGGCACCTGGTGACAATCGCTAGTGGAATTGGGCAAGAGGCAGGGTATAGCAGAGTACACAACGGACAGGTCACCTGTCCATCACAGGGCTGCTCAGAGACACACAAGACAAACAACCAGGAACATTCACACACTAGGGATAATCAACAGATTTTAGGAGGAAGCCAGGAGACCAGCAGAGAGTTTTTACTAGAAGGACAGACAAAATAATGTCACAATGGTTTTTCTAGTAGCAGAAAATACTTAAAAAACAAAAATCACACATATATATATATATATATATATATATATATATATATATATATATATATATATATATATATATATATATATATATAGACATACACACACATATACATACACTCAGGCACAAATAAAACTGAGATAAGTGGAATCCTGAGAAGTGGGATAGCCAACTGTATACCCTAAGCTGCATCTGTAATCCTGTCAGTCTGTCTTCATATGACGACTGATACACCCTCTTTGGAGAGACTTGTTAGACAACCTCAAGACAGATTGTTTCTCTGCTCTGCTGACGGCATTTAATCTCACAACCACCCACCATTGCTGCCATCAGTCTGCTCTACTTTACTGTCAATAAATGTCTACTCAAAGACTGAACAGGTTTTTTGTCCTCTTGCC
The DNA here is from genome assembly GCF_019740435.1 of Gambusia affinis. NCBI lineage: Eukaryota > Metazoa > Chordata > Actinopteri > Cyprinodontiformes > Poeciliidae > Gambusia > Gambusia affinis. Next base: position 12,147,075 of record NC_057873.1, read on the forward strand.
TCAGGGTGTTTGTTTATCCGATAAGAATAAGGCAGAGCAAAGACACTGGCCCATAATCTTCCTCTGGTTTATTAACAAAGGTTGTTTCCTCAACCGTAGCGAAGGCTGCAGAGGAGCCTGTAGAAAACAATTCTGCTAAGGCTGAATTCTCAATCATGCATTTGGTTTTTAATCTGCATAACACTGCAGGAAAATAAAGCCACCTCCCCAACTAATTACATCTTATTGCTGTTGGGTAAGGTATAGTCAGCTTGCTGAAGGAATAAATTTGATCCTTGGCCAAATTTTGTGTTTGGCTTAAAAGACAAAAGGAGAGAGCCAAGTGGAGTCAAGCAGGGTGCATGCAGTGATTTCTCGCTTGGTGCCACTTCAAATCCTTATCAGTTTACCTTTGTTCGGCCATGGAAGTCTGAGGTGTTCCAAGCTGACTGTGGATCCTCAGTCAGTTTGCCACAATCTGACTGCTGAAAAGCTTATATCACATTTCCTCCTGAGGACCATGGAATTTCATATACAGCATAATAAGACACTTAGAGGATGACGCTTGAAGAACTTTGCCATATTTGTGTAAACATTTTGTGCAAGCATCTCTTTTCCGAAACATTCTGGTGTTGTTATATGTGTAATAATTTGCAGCTTGATAAAAACAAACAAACAAACAAACAAACAAACAAACAAACAAACAAACAAACAAACAGGGAGAACTGCCTAATTTCTCTTACCGGAACTGCTAAATATGAAACCACATCAAGATCACTGAGAGAGTACAGAAGAAATGCTATCCTGCCTTGATTTAACTGCAACTTACTTTATAAATTCACAATAAATTAACATCTAATCAATACATCTGAAAAAGATACGTGCAATGCCAAACACGTATTGCAAGTTAGATGGAAAACAGGGGTAATATGTTCCAAATGGTGATCTAAGCAGTGGTTAATTCTAATTTTCTGTTGAAAGCAGAAGTGATAGTATTGATAATAAAAACTGCAACCGCTCAATATCCATGATGCATGTGATAATTCTCCTTTATGAATTCTGTCAGTCTGCCTGAGAACCAACACAGTGTCAGGCATGGGGTTGGGTATAATGTGCAGGAGTCATAACAGCTTGTCATGCATACTTCTTTTTTTAGTGACCCACACTGAATCAAAAAAGATATAAAAAGCACAGCTGGCCTTCCTGATCTGTTTATATGAATAAAGGATGTCTCTTCATCTCAGCCCACCTCAGCAGGCTCTTCAAGATACAATAGCTGATGCACAAACAGATTTGAAGCATGGCTTTAGAGAACCAGAGGATTCCACATGAGCCTCTGTAAGCTAAGCAAAACTGCTGATAATTTACAAGAATCAGAGCCTAACTTAAGTCTAACAAGGTCATTGTGTGCTGTTACAGTGCTGTTATTGTGCTGCCACACATTTCCAGTGAATGGGTTTAGCTAAGGAAATAAATCAATTTATTAAAACAGGAAAATGAAAACAAACGGTAGCATGGATGTAGCAATACTTTCTTTATATTGTCCTATTGCTGTTCCTCAAATAAGTTGTTTAGTGGCTCAGAATGAAAACTGGTATCTTTATTAACCCCTTAACCTTCACCCCCTAAATCACCAAAAACGCCTGAAAAGGCATACCCAAATTAAATCAGCTGCTGTTCTTAAACAATTTGGAGTACATGCAAAAGCTTGGTGTCTTTATGAAGATGGCAAGCTAAATTATCTATTTTTGTAGTCAAAAATACTTTAATTGTAAGTAGTTTGTAGCTATTACGCTTAGAACATGGAAGAAATTAAAAAATGTTGCTTCACCCAGATTTTTCATTTTTATTTTCCCCTCCTTCTTTGCTCCCTTCTAACAATACGCTAGCCCCCCCAATCCACATCCACACCTTCTCTCCTTCATCTTAATTTCATAGCATTATTGGTCGAATGCAGTGTCAATCAAAAAGGGGGTGGCTCTAGGCTACCAAATAAAAGCGTCATAATGGACACCGGCAGAGTTTAAACCCTTAAATCTCAGCCCCGGAAAATACAATGGAAAAATGGCATGTGGGCGTTCCGGTGCGGGTTAAGGGGTTAAAAGTGCCTTTTCTTACATGATGGTATTATTTAGAACAGAAACGCTAAGGATATTTAGTAGAATAAATTAAACGGAGCAGTGATCAATATGTGGGATGATGGTCTGTGGTGGCAAATTGTATCACAGGGTAAAATCTAATGACTATTATTTTTCTTTCCCATGAGAGGGGTTACACTGATGTTTTAATTCTGTGGTGACCATAGTTATACTTAGCAATTTGCCTTGAGATATTTCACTGTCAACAGTTTTCACAAGGAGAGTTTGGTCAACTGTTATCAGCTTTATCTGATAAACTAAATTTGTTTTCTTTAGTGTGAACAATGTTGAAATTATGATGTTAAGCCTTCGATAAACAATGTAGAACTCTCCTGTAGAAGCAGCTGTGAATGAAAGACATTTGAGACATAATAATACCCAAATATAAGAACACAGTCCTGAGAAGATCCTGACCTTTGTGCAGGAAGAACACTGCTCTACTATGAGTAGGGAAGAGTGAATTAAAATAAGTACAATAAGACCAACAACTTTCTGCTCAAAATGATACATGATGAAGAATCCTCATCATACTAATTGTTTTTTTCCTGGTGAGTGATGTTTGGTTGAAAGGTGAAAAACCACGAGGGTGAGATCTGATGAAATAACCTTTTCTAGAATAACATTGTAAGGAGGACATAAATATGCACTCTGCTACAACTATATTTTTTTATAATCAACATTTGTTTTCTGTACCAATTTACTTCTGTTTCTATTTGGAACATTGGTGAAAAACAGTATAATTATCCTTTTTTTCTTATTATTTAATCATTTTATCTTTGTCTGATACAAACAACAATTGTTTGATAATCTGAAACATGACAATAAGCAACATATAAGGAATCAATGGATGGCTTACTTTTCAAAAACCTGTAACTTAAATGCTAGTTAGTTGACAGTGGTGAGTTAAACTATCATGTACAAGCAAATTTCGTGCAAATCTCAGACTGCATTATAACTAAATGATCCACCAGTGTGGCTGTGAAGCTGTGCAGACTGTATGAATGAAACTCTGTGCCCTATTGACAAACCTCACAATTTAAGAAGCAAAAAAAAAAAAAAAAAACAACAACATTTCCACTGAACTATTAAGACCCTAATGTCCTCAGGCTCAAAGGATGTGCCTGATGATTTCATATAATGTGTTTTGTATGTGACAGAACAAAACCTTCATCTTTAAAAATAGCAACACACCACTGATTCAGCCATTGATCTGTTTAAGTATTTTGTAGCATATGTGGTTTTCTTCAATGACATCTATTTTAATTGCAAAATGTTCCGAGAGCCTGAAATGATGTTATAATCTGGCCCTGTGCTTTTACCTTTTATCTAAGTATTATCAATATTTAGTCCAGACCATACATCTATACTTTTCTCAAAATAGCATTATGTTAGACTTCTTATTCAGGAAATATGTCAACCTTAAACACACTAAATTAGTTTGCTGTTAAAAATAATAATAATAAAATGTTTTGTTCATACATAGTATCTCAATGTAACATAGAAAAAGTTAAAATATCTTGTTCAACAGATGCAGTAACTTCTTGATGACAGGAAATTAATTTGTGGTCTTTTTGCCAAAGAGTTGGGAACGGAAAAAAGAACATTGAAAAAGTAGCTTTGTTCATTAGTTTTCCTACATGCAATGACACACAGAGGTTCCCTTATGTTTTTCTTCTAAATTAGCCTCCGTCTCTTTGAAACTACCTTAGAGATCCCAGTAGGACACCACAACAAAGCCTGCGGGTACCAGTTCACATTCAAACCAACAAATCTTCCATGCTGACAATAACTAGAGGCAAAATTTTAAAATTAATCATAACTTTAAATTGGAGGAGATTCAGTTGGACTAAAAGATGTATTTGACTCTTCCCTGCAGCTAAACATCTTGTGAGAAACTGACTTAGTAAACTGAGACGTGGGAAAGTGAACAGGTATTTAAGTTAAGTTATCTATGTTGTGAGAGCTGAGCCACATCAGAGTTCACATGTCTGAAACTTGTTTATAAATTATTTATGAGTAAATTATGAAAGCTTCTGCAATATTTTTCCCTATAGAAAGTTAGTCTGAATAACACTTCCAAATACCAATTCCCGCAAATTCTTTTATTTTCAGATTATTCTACTTTCGAGTTTGTTTTTGTTGTTCCTTTGTAACAAATAAGCTTAAGTAAGCATGGCTGGAAGACCATGAGCCAGTTTATTTTATTCAGCCAAGCCTCAGCTAGTGAGTACATCCTGTGGTTGTAGTTTTACATTGCCTGTGGTTTTAAAAAAACCATGTGTGGCTTTTAATTTCAATCTGTTCCTGTATCTCAGTGTGAGGGGCTTAAGTACAAAATCTACTCTATATCCATCTAAACAGGTTCTGCTGTAAGGAAGAGTAGGAGTGTAACAGGTAAACCTTTTATGGATGCAAACTCGACTAAAAACCAACCTGTTTAGGATTGTATTCAAAACGTAATCAATTACAAATTTATTGATTGAACTTGACTTATTGCCGTGTTTTGATTATTGATTCTATGTCGCATTGTGTTTCTGTGTTTGATTTGATGCAAAGCACTTTGAAATAACTTGCTGCTGAAATGTGCTATACAAATAAAATTTTATTGATTGATTGATTATGGCAAAATAAAAAATCTAAAATAAGTAATGTTATTACCATTACAGAAGGTTGATTTATTCACGCCAGGATGCAGTCAATAATCACAGTTATTAATCAAATTGCAAATGTTAAAACTGGATTCTCTTAATGCAGTCATGTCAAAATGTTTGCCATGCTAGCCAAAATTGTAAGGACGAGAGCCCAACAGTGCCACAAAATAATTTGACATAATCAAAAAACAAAAATATACTTGTGATATTTTTGAGTTTTATCTTCCCTAGTATATTCTAGACATGCAGCATTTAATAAAAGAAAGTGGTATTTCTTTAAAAAAGAAACAGGAAAAAAAAAACAAAAAAAAACTTGTCCATATGTTTTACAGCAACACCAACATGCATTATCTGCTGTGGATGTCTCATTTACAACATGCTTTAGTGAGTGTAGGTTACTAGAAATAAGCTTCCAGTTTAGAAGCAGCAGAGTTTTACTGCCTTCATAAAGTAGAAAGAAAAAAAACTGCACTTGGTAAGGGTTTCCCCTGTTTCCATGCAAAGGGCGTGCACCCATCCTACCCAAAAATCAGACACACAGTCTTTGGTTGCTTTTTTTTATTTTTTTTACAAAAAAATGAATAAAAAAAATCTAAATAGCTTAAGAGAAAAGAGCCAGTGCAGCAGATCATCAAGTGTTTAAGTTCAATCAACTTTCCTACAGTAATGACTTTAGGATGATGAAGAACATTAGCTTCAGCATTAGAGCAATGAAGGATTTTTTTTTTTTTTGCAATCTTATAGTGACAAGTAATCTGTGTTTTTAGATCTTACTGAGATCTAAAAACACAGGGACCAACAGGAAAAACACCAGTCGAAAAGACAACTGCCAACCACAGCAGCTGCTGTTTCTACTCATGGACAAATACTGATTTGCTTGGCTTCTGATCCCATGTGATAAAGAAATACTCTTTATCTAATTTGCACTCTTAAATCTGAACATTAATTGGTAAATGTTCAGATTCCACCACAGTGGAATCACTCTGGCTTGAAACAAAAAAGAGAACAAAAAAATTACGTATTCAATTATTTTTAAGCAGTAAAACTCAATCACATTTTTTTTTGTAATTGCTTTTAATTTTGATTTTTTATTATGCATTGTCAACTCAAAACATGTTTTCCTTTTGAAAATTCATAAAACACATTTTGTGCAAATTTTTTAAATCATTATCCATGAATAAAATACTTTATGAAGAAAGTCTAACAAAGCACTTAATAGTAACTAAGCAATTGATAGTATTTAATTTATCCTTGCAGTATCACAGAGGGATGTTGCCTGTCTCTAGCAGTCATTGAAGTGTGGTACTTTCTGGACAGGTCATCAGGCCATCAACAGAGAGACACACGAGACAAACAACTGTGCACAGAAAATGTACACCTAAGAAAAATTTAGAGAGAACCAACCAATATTTTATATAGAGATATATGTGATAAACGGTAAGAAAAGACATCAGATTAAAACAATCTGCATCTTCTCTGTGGGCATGCCTGTGTGAGAACAGAAACAGATAAGGTGGCCAGTTCCTTATCTCCCGAATGGCCCATCCTGGCAGATCTGACCCAGCTAGCTGTATTTATCCGGGTCACAGCTTATTATTCACATATTTCTTTCATCTTAAACTAGCACTTTAAAAAAAAGTATTCATATCTGGGCTATCTTCTGAATGATAGGTTTTCTACCAGAACAAAGGGTTTGCTAAAATTGAGTCTGGTTGTTTAAACTCTCATTTGCCACCAGAAAAGCTACATATAAAATTATTTAAATTCATTGAATATGCCAGTTACCTGTATACTATTATTTTACTTAAAGATACGGTATAAAATGAGAAAGTATGAAAAAAACATATACTTGTATAACTGGGTTAATTTTAGTTCATTTATAATATCAAGCACCCTTCTCTTTTGTAAATGTAAAATTTAGATCAAGTATATTTCTTACAAGAGATAAAGTTTTCCTGTCTTCCTTTATGTTTCATAAAGTCTTTTCTATTGCTGTTTAGTTGATTTACTGACTGAAATGAAAAAATAGAGTATGATTACCCAGATGGTATTACAGTAGATTAATTTATGACAAAAATGCATCTACCGTTGACAGATTAGTACTGGCTACAAAACAGAAAAGCGTTTATAGTAGGTGCAATGTATCACAATAAGATAGCTTTTGCATGGATGAAATTTCCTACAGTGATGTTAAAAACATTGAATTCAATATTACAGGATCTGATTGGAAAAACAGCCACAGATGAATTGCAGCATTAACTTTAGTTGAACTTAAAATCATAACCCTCACCATGGACATCAACCATTTTTTTTTTCCATTACTAAATGCTATGCAGTGTATCAGACTCATTGGATGCAATAATGAAAGAAAAAAAAATGATGAGTAGTCAGTGGTCAAAAGTTATATTTCAGTCATGCATGAATGTGTACGTCTTTGCTACAGAATATATTTCCGAGCTTTGTGTCTAGATTTTGATTCAGTTACTCATTGACCATGTTGCTCAGCATGACATGCAGGGTGTCTGATGAAAAGAAACAAGCAAGTAACAGCAAGCAACAGATTAAAGCAGTTTGTTTTGCAGCTTAAAAAAAAACCTGCCCATTTTAAAAAAACATGCTTGATAAGTTTTGCGGCAAGAAAAGTAGATCAGCTGGGAATAGCAGGGCAGCTAGAGTTGCCTTCCAGAGGTAGGCAACTCTGTTGCTTCATTTTTCTGTTTTTTGCTCAGTCCATTTATTTAACTACATGGGAGGGCACAATCACTGGAGAACAAATATTACCTTAAAAGCAGTAGAGTGCTGGCAGAGGGCATCGGGTGGGACAGTGCACCTGGCCTTTTGTGTAACTGTGTGCTTTAGGATCAAAGTGTTCTACAAAATAATATCTCAGCTGGCTCCAGGAGGCAGTATGCTTTTTTTCCCCCTCTGAATACATTAAACTGATAGCAAGATGCAAAGCCAAATTTATTTTAAGTTTGCCATCCTGGTCGCAACCCGTCCTTTAGCTGATTCTAGACCAGTGCAGGTCATGAGAAGAAGGAGGGTCAGCCATAATGAGCCTCTCTGAGGACAGAGATGTTTGTTGCATTTTTAACCTCTCCTGTTCTGTGGATGAGCCACACCCCACAGAGACGGATGAACGTAATGCCAGATTGTATGATGGCAGTGCAGAAGGTGGCCAGCAGCTTCTGCAGAAGGCTGAACTTCTAAAGCTGCCACTGGAAGCATAGTCTCTGCTGGGCCTTCTTTTGGATAGAATAAATATGTGGGGATCATCTCAGGTCGCAAGATGGGTAGTTCCTGTGACAGTCAACACAGTGAAATTGTGGATGATGAGAGGAGGTAGCATGTGTGTGGAGAGGTTCCCCTTTAGTCAATCATTATATCCACAGTTTTTTGCAGATTTTTCTCCAAGTTCTGACCTGGAGGACCTGGTTCTGACTGGTACAGTCCCCTGGTCAAACATCTGATCCAACTCCTGTCTGTATGCAGACTTGTCATTGTCATAGGATACATACAGTAACGGTCAAATGGGGTGAAGGACAAAGCAAATGAAAACAGATCAGGGAGAATAATCAGCCGTAAAAGGAATAAGGCAAAATAAGAAAACACAAAAGCAAAAAGGATAACTCCAACTCAAATGAAACAAATTGTCAAGTTTAAAACTGAGCTAATTTCTGCACTGCAGGCTGCTGTCATTTGCCTTATGATTATAATTTATAATCTGTTTCGTGTGTGGTTAAAATGCATACCAAGACGAATCAAGTTGTTTTCAGAGGTCATTTGCATTCATAAGTATAGCAGGGGACGTATTTAAGAAGGGATTTTCTCAGCTTCGTTGCCGTGGGGCTGTGCTGGCAATGAAAATTCTTAGAAATTAATTTGTTATGCTAATTTAGCCGCTGTATTCCCAAAGTGAAAGTCCCAATGAAGTCAGATGTGAAGTGTGTGTATGAGCACTGCAGATCTAGGTATGAGCACTGTTAGTGTAATGACTTTAATTACTTTCTTTTCATAGAATAACAGTAAGATTGTTCAAATGAACATTGTGCCAAGTCATGTTAAAATGGCATAAACAAAGCTGGTGTAAAGCTCATGTTTAGATATTGTCCAGCTCACTAAATGATTCAGTGAATTTATAATTGTGAAATAACTTTTCACAGGCAAGCTTTCCTAATTGTATCAACCATTACTTAAACTGTAATAAATGTCACATTCCAAATGTCTGCAAGCTGTGTTTTGGTTCTGAGAAAGACATTTGCACAGTGAAACTGCTGACGTCTGGAAATAAAGAGGGGATCACAATCACAAACTATTTTCCTGTGTGTCTGTTCATCATTTATGACATACTAATTTGTCATTACATAAGACATTTTGTATTTTTGTTACAAATTCTACTTGGAGAAACATGTCTCAGGGGACTGAACCATTCATTTTTAGAAAAGAATATGCACAGTGGTGTATGTCTGATTAAACACGGTTCAGTAGCTACATTCGGCATGAATCAAGAGTGTTTAAAAGCCAGTGTCTTTTAAACACTGAGCAATACGTGTCTACTGGAGGCATACATGGGAGAACAGAACACAAACATTTCATGGATAGAAGCTCCTGGGTCCTGGCCTGGGGTATTTCTCAAGAGAGTTTGTGTTTTCTACATGTGCACGAGTAGGTTCTCTCTGAATGCCCGCAGTCTAAATACGTTTTTAGATACGAGTGTGTATCTGCATGGTGGTTTGTTGTGATGGACTGGTGACTGGTCACGGGTGCACCCCCATCCACTGCCCATTTATCACTGACTGAGGCAGTAAATCAAATCCAAAGGTTTAATTTATTGTGACAGTCTTAGTGTCACAATAAATAAACAAATTAATGCCTAAAAGTGTGTGGGAGGTGTAAGGGGGGCTCAAATGAAAAGATATTGTGTAGGTTCCTCCATCTTTTCCCCAGTGTTAGTATTTATTTAAATGTGTTCACACAATATATTTAAAATTTTACTTTTTTTTGTGGTGGTTATTGCATTACGTTGTTTACCATTATGGGTGCACACATTTAGTACACACCTTATGTTTATTTGGATCATTAACTATTTTGTTTTGCTGAATTTGAAGGACTGACTGGAGAAAGGACTGATTGTAAGGCAAACCAGGAAGTGGAACAATCCATCCCCCGCTTCCTCTGAGTTGCAGGATAAGGAGAGAAAAGCTGCATTAGGAACCCCCATTAAGTCCAGTATTTTCTACACCAACCTGAGCTATGCCATAAAGCAGATGTTAGATGCCCACACAGAAATGATGAGTGCTGAGAGTACATTATTTATTGAAATTGAGGGGGGAGATTCATCTTACATTACGTGAATCTGATTAAACAAGGTTGAAACACAACATGCTGTTTTATAGAAATACATTTTAACCTTCACCATGAAAATAACAATATGATGTTCTCATAAACAAATAACTTTATCAATTAAACAGAGGTGCTATTTTCTTCTGCATAAATATCCTGTTTCTGTTGAAGTAAAGTAGAAATGGAAGCAAATTATAGGTTATCAGGCTCCTCTCCTGTGGAACCAGCTCCCAGTAACTGTCTGTGAGACAGAAACCCTGTCTACCTTTTAGACTAGGCTTAAAAAACATTCAGTTTTAATAAAGCTTATAGTAGGACTGGCTTAGGTTATTCAAAGCTATTTCTGTATTTGTGCTACACTACAAATACAGACTGCTTGAGGACAAACTGACCATTTTTTTCTCACTTTCCTCTTTTCTCACTCTCCGTGTCAGTTCATGCCAGATGGCCGCTCATACTGAGCCAGGTACTGCTGGAGGTTTCTTTGTGTTAAAGGGGAGTTTTTCCCTCAGCACTGTTTCTACATGCATGCTCAGTATGAGGGATTGCTAAAAGTCAGAAATGAAGCAAATTATAGGTTATCGTTTCTACATGCATGCTCAGTATGAGGGATTGCTAAAAGTCAACAACAAAATGCAAGAGAAATTAATGCTGCAAGTTAATGACTCAATGCACCCTCCTGGGTTTCCTTAGGTAGAAACTTTTTTGGTTTCCCGTGACTAGGATGCTTGGTGCAACCTCTACCATAAAAATAACCAAGCAAAATATGAAAATACAATCCATGTGTTTATGTAAAACAAATATACTGTTCACATCTGACACTGAAATCCATTAACAGACTGGCATAATGGGTTAGTGAGTGAGTGGTTTATCCCTTAGACAAGTTGGCATGGTCTTGATTCCAGTTTTTTCTCTTGCTTCCTCTTTAAAATCACCACCAGTTACTTTAATGCAACCATATGGTTTATTTATTTATTTATTTATTTATTTATTTATTCATTAATTTATTTATTTATTTATTTATTTATTTATTTATTTATTTATTTATTTATTTATTTATTTATTTATTTATTTATTTATTTATTTATTTTAATCTAAAACACACTGAGATACACAAAACAATAATTATTATTGTCAGTAACTCAAAATTCCAACTGCAATCAAGGAAATTCAAAAGGAGTTCAAATAAAACGAATTCAGAAATGTTATATAAGCTGAAAAGACGTAGGCTGAAGCCATTCAGTTTATCTGTATCTACCCTTACTTCTTCATTACAAATAAACCACTTCCACATTTACAGCTTTATCATAACAAATATTAACAGAATACACAGAATCAACAATTAAATCTAGAGAAAAGAAGAAAAATTAAACAAAAAATAGAAAAAAAATGAAAAAGTAAGTATATCACTATCACAAAGATTTCATTCAGATTTCTAATATCCAAGTGCCTTTAAAACCTCTGATCATAGTCTGTTCCCTTTTAACTGTGTTATGTTATTAATTATTACTTACAAAAATCTGTGTCTAATATCCATGTACATATCTGTCTAAAAAGACCCCCATTAATAAAATGTGGTTCACTTCCATTGTACAATATCCTGAAATGAAACCTCAGCATGGTGTCTTGGTTCAAAAGCAAAGAAGTAATCAGACTCACTTCTTACTACAACACTCAAGTCTTCAATAGTGTTTTCAAACTCTTCACCTGAAACTAAGCATCTCCATGAAGAACAATTACATTTCCGTTCAGAGTGTACCCACACAGTCAACAGAGAGTCATTATTTTCTGTTGACATGCAATTACAAAGGTAGGCAGGAGAAATAAAATAAAAAAAAGAATTCCCTTTCCTATCTCCATCAAGTTTCCTGGCTCTCACATGTTGCATTCCCGTTTCCTGTGGCACATCTTTGTCATCTTCAAACAGCCTCATGAATCACATCCACATAGAAAGCAGTCAACATTTATTGGCTCCTTTCCAATGTGAAGGCTGTACCAAAGAGAGTCCAGTGGGTCAATACAATACAAACTCCGAAGCACGTGACTTCCAACACTCAGTGTGAAAGTGCTAGATGGTCAACAGATTCAAAGAAATTTGGATTTTCATTTCAATATTGTAAGTCTAAAGTTTAAAGAAGCTCTTTCCGCCATCGTTTAACACTTCAACTCTGATGAAGCAGCCAACTGCACCCTCTCTGCCACACTCTGCTACTGTATACAGAGACTGCTGTCAGCTCATCTCATACACTTAGCTTCCTTCAGATGGAACACAGTACTTCTGTTAGAGAGGATAAAATCAGGGGCTTCACTGTGGAGGCTGCATACTTCTTTGCCTTATCAGGGAAGACAAAGACTTCACAAATACCTCCAGAGCTCCAGTGAGCATTAGACAGAAAGACTTCAAATTAAACATCCACCTTAGGTGTTATTTTCCTCTTAAGTTTGATCCCCTCCTCCTCGTCAAAAAAAAACCCTGTGCATTATTTAAGAAGAAAATAATGAAATAATCCATTGCCTTGAAATTCAAAGAGGAAAGGCTTCCCAATGATCCAAACCACTGGCACATAAAAGAAAAACATAGTGTTTGGACAACAGGTGAAAAGTTCTGCACTCTTCCAGATGAAGCTCTGCCTCTCTGTGGAAGTTTCCAGAAAAGAGAGTCCTGCAGATGAAACCAAGTGGAAGAAGCAACCCCAGTCTGAAAGGATCTGATAAGAACTGGAGACCAGATCTCTGCTTTTACTCCTTATTTCACAATGACTTTAGTAACCCATGCTGAAGAGGTCACCAAAAAATGCCAGCCACAGCAGATTTTTGCATGTGTGTGATCAGTGAGACAGAGAAGTTTAAAGTAACACTGCACTTCCCACCACTTCAACCTCCACCTCATTGAGACAAAGCGCTAGGTGCATCTAGGGTTATGACAAATGTTGTTAAAAGCACCAGATCAAGGACAAATGTGTAACATGCTCAGTGATAGAGCGGGTTGCCTCAGATACTATCATACCGTGGGAGAGTAAGGATGTTAAATGTTCAGGAAATCAACAAAAATATCTTAGAGGTAAATGCGAAACGAATGGAAAATATGTGATTAAAAAAAAGAAAAACCCTAAGGTGCTCATCCTCTGCTAGTAATGACTTTGAACTCTATTTTCTGGTTTACTTTTCTGTTGCTCTGTGTGCTGAATAAAAAGTTCCTCTTTCTATGTCTGATTAGTCCATCCCAGTGGCTCCCATTACAGCAGACCCACAGCATAACAACCACACCTCTGCTGACACAATTTTATGACTTCTGTACTCTCAGTTGGTCTGGATAGCCTAGCTGAGACTTTGAAAGAAAGTATAACTTTGACTCTATAAGAGACAAAGGGCATTAGAACAGAACATCATTTCCTGGTTCAGATATATCATAGCTCAAGTGTTGTGGACTCACTTGGTATCAGCTTGAAGACGTCTAGAGCTCATTACCTACATATTTTGAGATAAAAAGATCTAAGAAATATAAATTGACGTGAATTATAAAAATGAAGATTTTCTCCTCCATCTTACTTTCTGATACACTAATTTATATCGTGGAGGGGTGTGTGCGTGTGTGTCATCTGATAAGTATGGATACAGCTAAGGCTTTCTCAGAAGTCCTGATTAAGTTTCCATATCAGATTTTCTCACTAATGAGCAGAGACCTGGGTTGTGTGCCAGAGGATTTTCTTCACTAATTTACAGTTTGTTTGTTTTTTTCTTACTTCCATTAAACACATAGTCTGTGTACATCAGGGCCTGTGTTTCAGGCCTTACAAGATAAACAACATTAGCATTTGTTTTTGTTGTTTTGCTTTTAAAAGACGTCATTTTTCCTGCAGTTGCTAACACATCCAATTCACTTGAAGTTAGTTAAATTGTTATCAACCGCATAGTAGAATGTTTTTTTAAATAAAAAAAAAAAAATGTTTAATTATGGTTTTAGCTTTCACACACAAATTAACAACACAATTCAAATTACTATATCCTTTCTGGGCACACTTTATGTACTTTTTAATCCTGTAGCAAAATTCATGCTACAGACCTGTTAATACATGGTCCTTTTACTATATGTGATATTATAGAAAAAGGAGAATATCAGTGTCATCTCCGTTTGTTGCTTGACTGGTTTTTACCTGCATTAAAGTGAATTTGACAAAAACAAGGGGCACAGGACAGCAAATGTGTGAAATTGTCTGCATATTCCATAAGACTATGTTTTGAAACTTTATTAAATAATTGTTTTAAAATCATACGCTAGTTATTTCATAGCATTTATGAAAACAGAAGCACACAAACAGAAGCACAGCCTGTGGGTAGTCTGTCAGCAGGTAATGCATTTCTGTTTCTTTCTCCAAACTTTCTGCTTGTGCCTCTGTTAACCTCTCAGAGCCCTTCAGAAGCCTCCCATGACAGCGTGGCCAAACCACCAAAAGAGCAAGCCTGACCTTTATGATCATAGCAGCAGACCCTGTCCACACTCAGCCACAGTGATGAGGGAGAGGAAGTTGGGGAGATCAAGTGTCAGTATTGTTTGTTTATGTTCCCAGTATGAGTCTAGTTAAAGTTTAATTATGTGCAAAGTGCTTCCATGTGATGCAGGTGCAAAATACCAGATTATATTCACAATCTCTCTGAAAAGAGAAGTCAGAAAAAGACACCACACAAAGTAAGCACCAACAATGTAAACATCCCAATGGTCTTTTGGTGGTTAGTTAATACATTATTTCTTGTGGTGTCATACATACACTTACAAAAATATTCAAAACCTTTTGTGAAAATGGATTTGCTTTAGTAGAAATCTTCATGTGCAGACAAATGATTATGGCTTTTGTTGTGTTTCGATAAACTTTTAAATCCTAAAATGTACTTCACTGAGTTTAGACTAGCAATCAGTAGAATAATGGTCACATTGCTCAATGAAAGATAAAGTAATATTTCATGACTTACACAAAAAACGGTTATTTATTCTAGAGTCACTTTACTTCCTATGCAGGAGAACAAATCTGCACCTGCCCAAAAGAATATTCTTGTCTTAAGCTGCTATGCTATTTGTGGTCTTTGCAGTTTATTGTGAAACCTCAATGATACAAGTAATCCTTTAGCAGTACAAACGTTGTATGCTTTACAAACTGTATGCAGTAGAAACTTTCTGCAGACTGTGCAGAACACGTCTAAGGCTCTTGACACCGTATGTGTGTGTTGGATCTGTTTTTACTACATTAGCATTATATCACATGCAGAGGTGAGAAATGCAACAAATGGCCTCTGGCACTCTGCACAGCCATATATCTATATGGGTTTTTTTTAAATAAAACTTAAACTATTTCAGAGTTGAAGATGGATTCTTGTTTGACAAGTCACCACAATAACAAAGAGAACAGAGTGAATCAGAGTGATGATTTAAAATATGTTAGAAAACAGGATCATCTCTAGCATGCAGCAGATAAGAATGTTATTATTATTATTTTTTTTTTTAACTTTACGTTTCTATTTATCATCAAGCTGGGATTGCTGTCTTGGTAGCAATATGACAACAGTGAAGGACACTCTGTGAGCTCAAGCAGCATGTCTATGTTGCTTAAACATCAGACAAATTATCTTCATCTGTGTGTCTGACTGTGAGGATATTCTCTCTGCTTGGACTGGGTTTGTGTTTGATGTGGTAAGGTCAAAAGTTATCAGAGTTGTTAAAGGCAGGCTTGCTGATAAAGTGATTTGGTTTGTGAGAAATGTCTCTTTGTCAATGTCATTCTCGGAATAAACATTAGGAAATGGTAAATCACAGATGACCTGTGCCTGAATGACGCAGCAAGAATATTTGCTGTCCAGAAAAAAGTGGCATCCTTCAATTCAAGCGTCTATCCGTCCATCCTCCATCCCTGCATCAATACCAAGTTATCCTTCCACATGCTCAAAGGGAAACTTTTACCCACCTTTCTTCAATCTTGCAACTGTTTATAATTAAATCAATGGAAAGCTTTCAGCAACAGCTGCTCGCTATATGACACATAATCACTCACATGCAAAATATGAACATATAGGGTTTAAAGGAACTAAAATGATTATAATCAATATGGACATGTATTTGCAGACATTTTTGTACCTTTTTAAATAAAGAACTAAAGAACAAAATTGTTGCAACAGTGCAAATAATCTCATTTCGTCTTGCAGCAAAGTATCTGACTATTCTGACTCTAAGGTGTGCCTAAAGGCAATTTTCATTTGCATTTAGATTCTTTTTTTTCTTTAGAATCAAAATGTCCCTTTGGCCTTGCAAAATTAAACACTCGTTCAACAGATAATAAAGCAGTACCATTCATATAAAAATCTGTATTCATGAACTATTTTCCAAAAGATCCATTTAACGCTTTGAGGGAGGTACTGCCTCTTATAGAACGTTGCTCTCATGTCTCATCTAAAGATATCAGTGACTTCCTTAACTGGAAGGTGAAGCCATTACCCCATCACAGGGAATTGGAAACATAACCTTTACCTGCAGGGCTGTGAGGCTCCTGTCAGTCAGCATGTAATACACATGGGGGGATTCACAGTGGACCTAACTATTACAGCAGTGCAGATTATTCCCAATTTAACTACCACATACCTTACATAAAATCAGGCCGATGAAATAGATACAATAGGAGAGGACATTTTTGTAATAGATGGTGTATAGTTAAGTTTTGTACATTTAGACTTTTCTTTAGTTTCTGAAATAATTAATGGTAGTTTTCTGTTTTATTCTGCTTCGTCTGGGTCTTTCTGTTCTGTGTTCTCTCTATTTTGCATATTCTTCCTGTTCCCCAGTCAATTTACACCAGTAAATTGTGTTTACTGTTTACTAGTTTCTGTTGTCTGTTTAGTTACTCTTCTGTAGTTATTTAAATCACACCTGGAAGTCTGTTGATGTGGTAAATCATTAAAAAACATGATCCATTAAAAAACATGATCCAGTTTGGTGGATCTATGATCCTCCAAACTGCTGCCTTCTTCTTATTCATGGTTTGGTTTGTGCCAGTGGCAACATCTGGTTGTTGATTGTGAGTTCTACGATGCATAAATTTCCTTTACAGTTTTACAGAATAAAACAATTTTCATACATCCAAAAAAAAACAACCTCATTCAAGTGGCACTTTTTTGAATAAAAAACATAAAGAAGGCTTCCTTTAAACCAATTTATTTTCAAAATGTCAAATAGCGCAAAAATATGGTAAACTAAAATGCAGTTACTGTTCTCCGGTTTCTCACTAATTTGCTCTCTCTGCTAAGTGATCTAATCAGTTTCTTTTTCCACTGATCACTTCTCAGTATGTATTCCATTTTCGTTCTTCAGTAACTGCTGGCTCATCTGCTCAATTCTGCCTCAGACTTTCTGAGTTCCTCCTTGTTTTGATTTATCTTTTTAAAAACGGGTTTAGATTTTGGACCTTGTTTTTGTAAGTTTCTTGATTTATTAAATGTCTTTCGTTAATTCGCCTCTACCTGCCTTTTGCCCGCATTTGGGTCCTGCACACATACACCATTATGAGAGAGTGATGCAGCCAACTCCAGAGACAGCTAATGAAGAGCAGATTACTTCTGTGTAGTTTTTTTTAGAGAGGCTGATAAGACTTTTTAAAGAAATTAGGTGTTGAGTAGCAGAGGTTAGTCTTATGTTCCTGTTCCTGAGATCTCCAAAGGCATCAAGGAGAACTCGCCTTAGTCTGTTTTCAAGTTTTCCAAGGGGGCCCAGGAGGATTTGCCTCATGCTCCTGTCCTCAAGTTCCATGACAATGGGGTCAAGTTGATCTCGCTTCATTATCAAGATCCTGTTCTCTACAACAAGGGAACATGCCTTGCTCTTTGGCTCTTTTCTGCCAGTCATCAAGTGAACTCTAAAGTTGACTTCTGCAGAGGTCAGGAGGCCCAGGTGAGTTCTCCTGGCCTCAAGGCAATCATTCAAAGCGCCAATGTTAGTTCTTCAAACCTCCATACCAGCCTTCTTTTTACATACGTTTGATTCTGTTGTTCAGGAATCACGTTAAAACAATAAAGCATTGCACAAATACAATACAAAAATGGACCTATATCCATATGTTGCCTGAGGGTATGAGTACTTCCAAATGTATGTTTAAAAGCACTTTAGTACTACTTCTTTATCCTTCATTACTGCACATCTTTATTTAAACCTCTGCTTGGTAATCCTGAATGAAGTAATACACATACGGACTTAAATGCAAGATATTTTCTCTGGCAGAGTACTGGATCATTTCTGTTTCCAGCAGACCTAATGGAAACAGATATGTGCTGACAGCTTTCCTCTCTCTGCTGATCGATCTTTACTACTCCATTACCAGAACACCTTTTAGAGCTTAGCTACTTACAATCTGAAAGCATCATTAACTCTGACATTCAATTTACGAAAGTTTGACAAGAGACAGAGTTGTGAATAAATGGTAAATGATGTTACTTTTACTTTGTCTACTTTCTCTTCTCTCACTCTTTCACTCGATCTTGTTTGGTATGACAGTGTATATTACTTTGAGTTAAATAACCGTGCCATTAGCCAAATGGATGGTAATTTTTCAATGTATTTTTTCCTCCTCACTAATATTTCACCAAATTAAAAAGTTTACAGATAATGTAAAAAAGTTCAGGATCTCAGTTTGTTTTGATCATGTCAAAGGAAAAATCCAATAACCTACAATTTAACAGCTGACCAACTATTTACTATTCCATAAAGGCGTTCCATAAGGAGTGACTGAACCTCAGTTGCCTTTCTAATTTTTATAAAGTTAAGCTAGAGAAAAATCAGTGCATCAACCCAAATACTTCCTACAGTTTGAGCACCTAAGATCCAATAGATATAACACTGTGACTGGCACTTTGTGGAATGCCCTGGATCTATGGGAAGAACATTGTCCCAACGATTTTCAAGAAAGTGGTCCGATACTGGAGCACACTCCCAGCATGTGACCTCTTCACAATAAACAATAAAGCTTCTGCCTAGTGGGATTTGGTTATATTACTGAATTTTGTGGGACAAGTAACCACTAATAGATTTATGGTCAATGATTGCTGGGCTTGTTTTATTTTTCCTATTCCTTATGGAATAGAATAGAATAGAATAGAATAGAATTCAACTTTATTGTCATTGCACTGTCATAAGTACAAGCAACAAAATGTATCTTATCTTTTGAGACAGATGATCTAAATTGATGACATGTCTCTCCTATGCATATTTGAACACATATGTAAAACTCAGAGAATGAATTGACTGAATACTGAGAAGCTCCAGGTTTATGTGCCATTCCAGCCAAACCATCTTCAGTAGAAATAGAGAATGTATTCGGGTCAGTATATTTTTTGGTAGTTGAGTTTGTTACTTAAATTTGTAGTTAGCTAATACTCTTAAATATGGATTAGCTTGACTTGTTACTTACTTTGACTGAATTTTTGATTCAGTAGTTTATGTCATGCGTTCTCATACCTGAAAAAGATAGATTGCATTGAGAGTTGGTCTTTTTAAATCTACAATAATTAATTTAACAATTCAAACAGTAAATCCTTGTATAATCAATGTTTTTAAACCTGTATGAAGTTTTTATGAGTTGGTAAGTTTATGATTGGTCTCATAAAAGCTTTGTTCATAAATGGTTCCTTATCAATAAATTTGCCTTGCCTAAAGAAATATGGCCAGATATAAAGAATGTGACATAAAGACAGGCTCTTTGCCGAAGAAATGTTTTTGTTGCCAAATATGTGTATAAACAAAAACATAAGATCTTAAGCTTCTGTTGCTTAAGATCTTATGCTGTTGAGAAATTTGTTGTTTTTACTTTATTGCAAACTGACTGGTTTTGAAAGGCATTCCAAAGCATAATGTATTAAGAAAGTGTCACTGTCCACAGTGTAGGGCAACAAGCTCTGTACAAACATGAGCTGAAAGGTCATGTTGGTACAGGGGAAGAAGGTATTCAAAATAAATATAAAAAGTCAGATTTAATTTTTCAAATGCAGAAAGGGGGAGGCTATTTTTGGAAGCATGTTCTGTTGTTTATAAAACTAAAATCAAAGTATTTGATCAGAAAGACCCAAATTCTAATTTTTGAATTAGAAGTGGCTAATCTTCACTACCATACACACGTACACAATCCTTAGTAATTTCCCTCTAGTTACTTTTTTCATACTTCCATCTATCCTTTTATTTGTCTTTCTCTTTCTTTCGGTATCCAATCTACCCCAAAACCACATCTATCTTCATCTCTTTATTAGCTCAGACCTAGTCTCCACCATTTTTTCACAGCATGTTCAGGAAGACCATTTAGTCTTTGGCAACAAAGCACTTGCTCAGTCCATTACAACCATTACCTCATCTTTAATTCATGCCGCTTTCATTCATTCACTTCTTTCAGGTCACTTGACTTATTGTCTGCATGATAAGGAAAATGGATTCCGCTCCCCTGAGAAGGTGAAAGAGAGCTTGTGAAATGTGATCAGTATCTGCTTAAGGAGAAATATTTCAAGATTATTGACAGAGATGCGGAATACATTCAACTCTACAGTTGACTATTGTCAACTGTAGAGTTTACATGTGAGACCATAGTCTCACATGTAAACTCTACAGTTGACAATAGTCTCACTTTAAATGTGAGACTATTGGCTCACATGTAAAGTTTCCATGGATCTGCTGCAATAACAATAAAGAATGAGTTGCTGCAGGATTTGTCTTTTTACATAGACGTAATTTTTGAAAAGGCTACACAGTAGTGCAGTTGGTAGCATTGTTGCCTTACAGCAAGAAGGTTCTGGGTTCGATTCCCGGCCTGGGGTCTTTCTGAACAGAGTTTGCATGTTTTCTCTGTGCATGTGTGGGTTTTCTCCGGGTTCTCCGGCTTCAAAAACATGACTGTCAGGTTAATTGGTCTCTAAATTCTCCCTAGGTTTGAGCGTGTGTGTGCATGGTCATTCACATTCACTCACACCTTAGATTATATTGTCTAATTCACTTAGAGAATATATATATATATATATATATATATATATATATATATATATATATATATATATATATATATATATATATATATATATATATATATATATATTTGGACATATCTTATAATATCGCATATCTTTGGCCCTTGAAAAAACCCAGAAAACTCGAGAACCTGAGGGAAAAAGACAGTTATTAATCGGTCGGTATTTATTCCATCAGAGGTTTAGTTAACATGGTTTGCCCCTGTGTTTGCAAGTACATATAGCATGAGAAAAGGCATTTTGGAAACAAACTTCAATATTCCATTAGATTAGGTTACTTCTCTGCTAGCAGAAAGTTTTACCCTGCCAAAGCAACTTCTGGTTGCAATTGTTCAAGAAAAAGTGCTCAGCCAGCTACAGATGCAACCCAAGGCCACTCTGTCAGGGGTGTTGGCACAATTTTAACCAAGAGTTACAACCTTCTAAAGAAATATCACAGTCTACCACAGAAAATAATTTTCATGGATGGATACAGTATATCCAACCTGCCATACCTGGTTGGCCAACATTTTAATCACTACAGCAGCACTACAGCAGCAATACAGACCTGAGGTCTGTATTACAAAATACACAGAGATAACCTGTTGGATATCTCTGTGTGATATCGCTAAGAATATTATACACATACATAAATATGAACAACTGACTGAACTATGGTTGGCTTTGTGTGGTGTGTGTTGAGTTATCTGTGATTCCAAACAGATCACCACTATGAAGTATACAGTAATAAAGACTTACGAGATGGAGGATGTATTTAAAGGCCCTTTGCTTTGCCAAATGTATACCTCTGAACAACAGCAAGTCTATAGCGCTGAATATCAGAAAAAAATTCACACAAATCAAAAAAATCCTCTTTTTCACAAACAATTAAGAGTCCAGTAATACAATGAAATATGTCGGGTTAAAGTTCAATGATCTTATTAGACGAACACAGATAACTAATTCTTAGCAAAGACAATGTAAAAACAATAACAAGGAACTGGACTATGTCATCAAAAATATAAACTTGCTTTCTGGATTAATATGCAACACTGACTGATCAATAAAACAAACAATATTCAGTTGATATACTTATGCAATTTTATCCATCAAGGCTCTCTGTTTTGATAATGAATTGCAATATCAGCTCTCTTTTCGTGTTAAATGTCTGTGTGTTTTTTGTGAGCCCTGCGCATGTGTGTAGACTGTATTCCAGAGCTCATTTAATCCTCACTGCTTGGAGAGTGAACTAATGAGAAAACAACAACTCTCACAGAGACACACACAAAGAAGTGTACACTGAATGGAACATAAACATTGTCACAGTGATGATTCCCATCATGCAAAGAGATTTGATTTGAAGCTAAAAGGACAACAAGGCATCTCTGCCACTGCAAACTAATTGATGTTACACAGTTAATCAGCTACAGAGTGGAGGACTGAGAAAAAAAGCTACAGGGTGACAAATTATAAAAAACATAAGAGGCTCCTTAGAAAACATATTTTTTTCTTTTTACAAATATAAATATTTATCCATCCATCCATTTTCTCCCGCTTTTTCCGGGGTTAGGTCGCAGGGATAGCAGCTTCAGAAAGGAGCCCCAGACTTCTCTCTCCCCAGCCACTTGTTCCAGCTCCTCCCAGGGAACCACAAGACATTCCCAGGCCAGCCAAGAGACATAGTCCCTCCAGCATGTCCTGGGTCTTCCCCAGGACCTCCTCCCAGTGTGACATGCCCAGAACACCTCACCAGGGAGGCATCCAGGAGGCATCCTGACCAGATGCCCGAGCCACCTCAACTGGCTCCTCTCGACGTGAAGGAGCAGAGGTTCTACTCTGAGTCTCTCCCGGATGCCTATCTCTAAAGGAGAGCCCAGACACCATACGGAGAAAACCCATTACGGTCAGGTCAGTTCTGAATGACTCAAATTATTAACCCTTTGTAACTGCCTCACTTAATCATTCGAGGTGAATGACTAATCACGACAGAGGAGGCTAGGGATTAAAACAGGGATTTTAATAGTTAAATATTAAGTTTAGATTGACCATGTAATATAAAAAACATAAATTTAAGGAGGGTTGTTCATCATTCTATCAGGCTTAAAATTTTCAATCATGACTTAAAATTATTTTAAAAGTAAAATTAAACGTAAATTCCAGGCTGCTGCTGCTGTAAAATGTGACAAGAAATGTTGCCTGCTTGGAGGAGAGCTACAAAGTAATAATTTTGGTTTAATAATTTTATAACTGTTACTACAGAGGAGGGCTGAGTTGGCAGTTAAAAAAAATACTATGATGGTAGAACTCTGACTTACTACAGAAGGAGGCTGAATGTTGGAACTACAGACACAGCAGAATGTTTTGGGCATTATATAACTGATATACCCCAACCACTGTTATACAAGGGATTAGTGTTGCCATTTAAAATGAAGCTTACTGAAAATTTCAAAATAAAAGCCTCAATATTCCTGCCACCGCCAGAGGCAATGCAATAATATTAGCCTGCATTATCTTTATCTCTCAGGTTAGTGTGCTGCCTTGCACAGCAAGGCAATGCATTAGCACATATATTAGCATTTCACTTTCTTTCACTATGAGCCTTTTCCCTAACATAAGCATTTTAGCTATTTCTTATACATTAGCTATGTTTAGTATACTCAACGGAGGAAGTGAATGTAAGACAGCATGCTAGTGATACCCCACATGCAACTCACAGCATTCATGCTAACAATAGCATTTTGACTAATTTTAGCTTATGCATTAATTTTAACATACTGAATGTTGCAGGTCCATTTTAGTCAACATTTTTGTGATTCTCCACGTTACTTTGTAATTTTTTAGCTTAGCTTAGCATTGATGCTAATTTTTAGCATCAGAACGCTGTGTCCAAACCGACTGGCACACTTTGGCAGGCCCCAGTTAAATTTCTTAAGGAATTTTCTAGTTTTGTAAATGCCATCCGCTTTATTGCATTGTTCTTTCAGGCAGATTTGCCTCTCTGAATCCAACCACTGCAAAGGGTTTGTACAAATAATTATCATTTGAATCGACAAGTAAAGCAGACTAAAACCTTTTCCACTGCTGAGACTCAGGATTCATGATCGGTAACAGAAACAGAGATGATCTTGATCCTTATCTGATTCTAAGACAAAACCTGTAAATTGCTCAATCCAAGTCTAACCATTTTTTTGT
Source organism: Gambusia affinis (assembly GCF_019740435.1). Taxonomy (NCBI): domain Eukaryota; kingdom Metazoa; phylum Chordata; class Actinopteri; order Cyprinodontiformes; family Poeciliidae; genus Gambusia; species Gambusia affinis. The sequence goes on from NC_057873.1 coordinate 12,171,394, forward strand.
TAAACACAACATGAACAGCATGTTGTTACAAAGAGGCACCGTGATTTATTTAAATGGAAAACTAAAGTAAAAAAATAGATGTAGTTTTGATATATTCATGGTTTCTTATCAGCAAAGCCATATGAAGAGTTGTAAATTTTTACTAAATTATAATTTTCTGTTAAAAAATGAGCTCACAAAAATATAACTAATAATGGCTACTGAGACATTGTCCTCTAAACTAAGAGCATTTTGAATGAACTGCACACAAGAGGCGGTAGTTCAAACTCTGTGCTGACTCACTTAAACGTTTAGTGTGAATGTTTATTTTTTTGTTAAAGCTACACTGTATGGACAACAAGGCTGAAATTAGTTCATAGCGATATATTTGTTAGCTGAACAAAAACATGTCTTGAAAAGTTTTTCCAACAATGTCAACCACAAGTGCCTCCCTCTATGTGGAAATAAGTCTCCTAATCAGACACAAAATGTCAGGCAGGACTGAAACAATCAACAAGCATTATTAGGCCATTAGATGAGATCGAAAAGAGCAGCACTTATAATTCACGAGTCCCCTGATAAACTACAAATTTTAATTCTGCTTCCTGAAAAGGGGGATCTTGTTGATAAGGGGAACTATACACTCAGGGGTGAGTGAGAGTATTAAATAAAACACCAGGCTAATGGCTTCACTCCCCTCAAGACACAAGACGTATTCCCTATCCCGAGTAACTATAACATCCACAAAATCATTGGTTTCAACACTAACCATGTGTGATCTGCTGCCTACGGGGAGGCAAACAAAGGTTTATATACCCCTTTTAATGCAGAGCCTACAGTACAAAATAAATTATACATATCATGCTCTATTTTTTAAATCCTTCATAGTTCATTTATTACATCTGTTCAGTTATACCAAACTAAAACTATCATGCAATGAATTTTAAGTATCAAGAGTAAAATTTATTATTAAAATCTACTCAAGAACTTGAAACCGATTACCATACAACATAAAAAATTACTTTCAACATAAAACCGTTTTCTAAAAACACACATGGCAAACAAGCAGTCTATAGTAGACATTTTAAAAAACCTTTTAATGTGCTTAAAGGCAATTATTTGTTAATCTAAACTTAGTGAAAAACTCGCACATATATAAAAGAACTAATCTTTTGCTTTGATTGGTCTACTTGGCTCATATTTGCAATATACCTAATTCAAATGAGTGAATTAATTCCTTAGCAGATTATCAGTTTTAGAAGAGACATATGTTTAAATCAGTGAGTTATGTGAAACATGCATGATAGCGGGCCTCAGAAAGAAGACCCGCTATCATTGCCTTACTCACTACCTGCAGTGAGTAAGGCAAGTTCTGAGATGTCTGCTGCATAGCAAGAACAAGGTGCAGGCAATCAACAGCTATGCCTTGCCAGTAATCAGATACCCTCCTGGGGTAATAAGTTGTCCAAAGGAGGAAAATCAGACCACTTAATGTACAGATACTAGAGCATCAAAGCCACCTTCCAAGAAGAAATATCCAATTAATTATTATTAATTATTATTATTATTATACAAAATAAAATAAAAATAATTAACTAACACAACAAAATTGTCCCAGTTTAATATAAGCAATGTAATCATAATGGAAAAAAAATTATTAGAAATTTTAGAATACCTTTATATTTTTACAATGCTACATACATTGGAGGTCTATAACCCAATGTAGCTTAAGTTTAGTTTGTGGCTGTGAAAGTATACCTTGTTCTTTCTATCCTAGTTCTCTCTGTAACAGCTACAGGGGAAATTAAATATGCATGATTTAATGTTTGACTTCTGTACATTTCCTTATTACATGGTCTGCAGACTTTACTCAAACAGCGCATTTCCTGCAGAGATTCTGTCTCACAGCACTTTCTGAGAAATGGATCACAGTCTGGAAAAATGTTCGGAGTGGAAAGTTTGGAAATGGAGGGAAAAAAAGTCAAGTTATTTTAATTAGCTTTAAGCATTAGATAAAGTCCAACTTGCACAGTGTTTAAACCCCAAGTTATTCTTAATTAAGCTGTCAGCCAGGGTCAAGAAAATTCAATGGTTGGTCTGTGTGAGTCTTGTTATTTAAAAAATGCTAAAGTGGCCTCTGTGCAGAACAAGTCAGTTGGAAAATGTAAAAAAAAAAAAAAAGCATTGAGTACTAAAACAGTGGCTAGTTGAGGAATTGCATATAATTATGTTGGTAACACTGCTTGAATTAATTTGTTTCGTTATTTATATGATTATGGAACTCATCAGGTGAGTCATTAACCTGCTTATACATCAGTAAGTTAAAGACAAACATTCTAGAATTTCCTGGACAACCTGTATTATGAAAATAAAGTAAAAACCTGTTATCTGATCTGAAAGGAAAGTTATTTATTTCTTTTCATAAAGAGTGGAAGACCTGCTGTTAACTATGTACCTCACAGTTGCGCTGTGAAACCTCTGCAAATGGTCCAAAACCTGCTAGTGCATTTGCTCTTCAGTCAGCCTAAAACAGCACAAAACAGCCTGTGCTCATGCAGTTCCACTGGCTACTTTTAGTAGCCCATATCAATGTGAAGTCACTGGGTTTAACCTAGTAAGTACTAAATGGAATGGCTCCCGTCCACTTAAAAGGCTCCTGCTAAGGCTTATGTCACAACTCTGGTTGTCAAGGTATTGTCGGTTAGCAGTGCCTACATCATCCAGACTCTTTTGATAAATTGTTCCACAAAAGCTGGAATAACCTACATAGTGCTATCAGAAATTCCTGTCCATATTCAAGAAAGTTAAAGACCAGCTATTCAGAGAGTATCTACTACACCAACACCTACTTCCTTTGTTCACTGAATTCCATGTTTTCAAACCCCTCTAATGTCCTCTTTCAACACTTCCCTCTATGTCTACTCTCCATTACACTCACCCCTTTCACTTTGGTTGGAACCTGACCACTGAACTGCTACATCCATATTTGTAAGTCTCTTTGGATAAAAGCACAAAATGCATTTAACATATCTCAGATTTTGAGCCATCCTCCGTGTTTCGGTGTGGATGAAAATATTTCCAGAAATGTTCCCGTGTCGATGCAGATGTTTTTAAAACAGAATATCCATTTTAGAAAAAAAACAACAAAAAACGTTCTTGTGTATTCACGGCCTCAGAGTTATGAAAGGAGCTTGACTTAAGTTAATTCTAATGTTAAATTAACTGAGTGTTTATGTTATATAAATGAGAAATAGAGAAAAGAAGACAACCATCATTGAGCTGTTTGAAAGCATCTCTCTGAAAGATGGCACTGATATTGAATCTGAATGCGTTGAAACACGCATCGAAGGAACCATCATTCTCTTTTTTGGTCAGATGCATAGATATAAGCACACTTAAATTCCTCTTCAAAATAAATATTGCTCTCCTCTCTACATGGCCTGTATTTTTCTCCAGTATCTTCATTCTGCTGATGGCCTTTGTGATTTTGAACTCAGAATACTTTTAATTTATTTTCAAAAGCAGCAGTTTGCCTCAGATTTGACCTGCAGAGTATTTCAAGACACTTATTTAAAGAAAACACAGGCAATGTCAAAAAGATAGCCAAGGACACATCATCAGCTTCCATTTACTCAGAAATTTCTGCTGTATCACAAAGAACCTCTGACCTTCACTCTAAAGCAGTCAGGCCTGAAGTTAATGTCAGTTAATGTTAATGTCATTTCCACTCCATACTTTGATATTATTTCATAAAACAATTTGAATCTAAAAAGTAAAACATAACTTTAATAGTAATATATTTCATCAATAAAGCAGACGTATAGAAATGTTCAGCAACGCAGTAAATTTGCATATGAAGGTAAATATGTCAAACAGACAGGAATTAAAATTTAATCATGGACAATTACTCATTTACAATTCAGAATCTGAGTGTAGGGAAAATAAGTTCAGCTCACTTTATACAAGCATCTGTTAAAGGTCACATTCCTTTAACAAAGTTCACCAACTCCACTGTCTTTACTCTTAACATAAAGCAACAAGTGTCAAGATTTTTAATTATTGTTCACCTTACAGCGTTTCTCTCCCAGCTAAAATATGGAGAAGTTACACTCCTTACTTAATTTGACAGGAAGTTCTTTAAGATGTTCAATTTCAGAGTCATGTTTTATGGAACCAGCTCCCAAGTTTGAGCAGGAACCACAAAGATTAGTTCAGTAGTGTTATTGTGAGAACAAGAGGTGTCTTGTATATTTAGAAAGTAAAACATAATTCATCACATGTACTGTATGTAAATATGAAAGTGAAAGATAAAATGACTAAGATCCATTTATTAATCTTAATCAACCAAACAAAGCCTGTAGCTCATGTCAGGTTTGAAATCAATTCTGTGATTGACTCGCTTCACTGAGCGAATACACAGTGTGCAGTGATTGCTTTCACTTTTTTTAACAGGGTGGAAATAACATGTTTAATTTGAATTTAAATCTATTTACCGACAAATTAATAGGTCTGTGATTGAAAAGTCAGTGCAGATGGTTTTGATTTTTTTTTTGTTGGCCCAATTTGATGGAAAAAGGTAATACAGAGCAACAAAAAAGGACATCCTTCTAAATTAATAAATCACAGTGTTACAAAACTATCAATTCCTTAAGCAAATGCAAAAATAAGGCCTGTAGCATTTATTAATTAGAAAATATGTTCAGACTTATTAGAATGAATGATTTAAGTAAAAGAAAAAAAATATGTATAAGGAGAAAGATGCACACAGCTGGTGGCATTATTTTCCTTTGAAGTGTTTTGGGAGGGACTGACCAAATCCTAATATATATATAAACCCTGCCCCCCATAAAAACAGCTATTTCAACAGGTAATCAAGTTTTGTTTTATGAAACTAAAAGCTGTAACCAAGATTCAAACACATTGAAATGAGATTAAACAACAACAAATACTAAACTGCCAACCTCATCACATTGTGCAACAATTTACAACAACAATGTCTAAAATACATCTATGGTTACACACAGTAACTGCGTATAACCATTTATCGAAATTGAAATTTCCTCCACGTTCCAACATCAAATATAAGTGAACAATAAAAGCAAGGCAGAGTTTTGATTTGTTCTGTTTGGCTCTGGATGCCAAACCGAACCAAACCATCTCAAAAACCGAACTTTTGTGTACAATATATATTCCAGGGAAGCGTACCAACACCTTAAAAAATAATTTCTTAATGTATTTATCAGAGTGTAATAACATAGAAATGATTGTTCTTACCTGAATTTTAAAAAATCCATCCAAGGAGTTCCAACAAGAAAGAAGTCAAGACAAAAAGATGTGGGAAAGAGAGGAGAAAAGAGAAAAGGTTATTAAAATACAAGCTAAATACACAAATACAGCAGTGGCTATGATTTTTGCAGAAAACAAAATTTCCTTTGTGTCAAATGACTCTGTGAGAGTATTGGAATAATGAGGATTTTTATGCATCAAAATTGAGAAAGAAGTTTTTTGCTGTTTTTTTCCCCCTTTCATGCTTCACCTCTGAATTTAATTTAGTGCTCTGCTTCCAAGGTCATTTTTTAAGATGGCACATACAACTCTGGCTTAGAAGTGTGTTTTGATAGCCAAGATTTTAACCTTCAGAGGTGAAATAGTTTAAAACCGTTAGTTCATTTTAACATAAAATTGCATAACATTATAAGCTCTCGGAGAGACATTGGAGCTAAAAGCCAAGAAGTAGAAATTTTGTAAAGCTTCTGGAGAGTGGCTACAGTTGATAATACTATAAGTACCACGGAAAAAGAAACAGAAATGATGACATATGAGTACAGAAGAAAGATGATTTTAGAAGATACTTTCTTTTTATAAAAGAACAAAGTGTTTTCCCGTATAACAAAGCATGGAAGCTTCTTTTCATCAAAAGCAGAAGCCAACTTCAGCTTCAGCATCAGGCCATATTTAATATGCAGCAGCTGTTCATCAAAAGTCGCAATATTTCCAAGATACAGAGTACAGAATTAACATGCATTTCACCAAGAGAATGATAAATAATCAAATACATGAATATAAAAAACTAATTATGTATTCAAAAGAGAAAGAATATTAGCTAACAGTTCAGCGTACCCTTAATAGGTACATCACTGATAGCATAATAATGAAGGGGGGCGGGCTGCTGGTTTGCCTCCCACCAGGCACTCCAGTAATTTGCTGAGGTCCAGTCCGGGCTATGCCAGCTGTTTGCATTTGTCTAAGCCACAGTCTTACACATATTCCTGTCCTCCTAAACTGGCACTTAGAAAAATAATCATACTCTCTATACATCAACATAAAGCAAAATAAGAATGGTTGCTGGATTTTGTTTGTTTCATTGGGCTTAAACCTAGAAAAGAGAAACAAATTGGATTCTACCCCATCTTCAAATATGCGTTGAACTGACAATAAAACTCAATGAATCCTTGAAGAAACAAAAGGCTGATCTGATATGACACAGATTAAAAGGTGCATTTGATTTATTAATCAGGGACAATTTGTAAGTCACCAGTTATTAATGGGTCATAACAACTAGTTCATGTTTGTTCTAGCTTCATAGTAGTGTGTGGGCATAATAATTAAGATATCACATTTGGTTTTTATTACACTGTTTGATTTATTCAGAAATTTGACATGTAGAATTGCAAACAGAGATAATTACTTACATTTCTCAATCGATGGAAGAAAACATTTGAATAATATATTTGAAAGATTGATGTTGAACAGACATTGAAACAATCAACTGCTCAGTAGTGTAGGCTGTCCCTGCCGTCTCAGAGTAAGACAGACCTGGCAATAAACCTTAGTTTGAGTATGTTTGTATGTTCTCTTTTGTATGTGCTAGTTTTGGACAGGATGTGTTTGATCACAAAAACTAAAGACATATACGCTAGGTCAAATGGCAAATCTTAATTATTTTTATTTGTAAATGTATGTGCATTAATTACTGATTGACTATCCTCAGCTTAGCCTATTTGTCATCCATTGTTTGTGACCTGCAGGGGTGATACTTTTCTGTTGGATCACTCTAGGAACATATTCAGCACTGATGTAAGTTTTTAATCAAAAAATACATTTTAACTTATTTAGCATCGACAATCCACCCACATTTTGCCTGCATTCTGAATCTTTCACACATGATTGTCAAATGATATTTTCAAATTTCCTGTTAACTGTAAACATTTGTTAACTCAAAAACATGACCGGCCACTATATGAATGACTGCCATAGTTCCCAAACACTGGGCTTAGCAAGTCTTCTGGGGGAAACCTTACCGTGCAAACATTTTCTTCTAAAATGTTAACATAAATTGAGAACAGAGTTTTCCTGTGAAGCTATGCTGCTTTCTCACAGTCATCTGATACTGAAGTCATGACTATGCACAAAGTTAGGTTCTTGACACATTTTTCTAAGTTTACATTTTCTGATTAATAACCCTCAGTTAAAAATTTTCTTTATGTCTTTTTAGATGACAAATGCAAAGTACTGACTGACAAAGCTGAAAGTTCTGAAAGTTTTTAGCAACATCTGAAAATATATTTTCTGAGGTTATATTATAAATATAAATATTATATTTCAGGGATTATGCATACCTCCTGCTTGCATGACAAGTTTATTTATATAGAGAATTTCAGTATGTTAATTAGCTACGGGTTTTCCTCATATCTCGAAAGAGCTCAGATATACTATGTCAACAAGCTGAATTCAAATACAAAGTTTACAATTTTAAAACTTCCAAAACTGCTATTTAAAGCATAGAGTGATTTCTTCATGACTTAAACTACTATATTTAGCAAAATAAAATAAAATAAATAAATAAATAAATAACATTTTCTTGGAAATTGATGGTTTATGTTGACTTTTATGGTGACTTGTTCTTGGTTTTGTCATGATGCAACACATATTTTCAAACCTAGGGAATCTCTTGTTTTCTAAGTACAAACCAGAAATACAAACTAAAAGTCACATTTTAATTCAGTAACAAACTGAGACCACCCAGCTAAACTGGGCAAATCATAACTTACCACCAAAACAAAGTCAAAGCTAATGGCTGTCAGTAAGATCACACAAGCACTCCAGATAGCCCCACAGAGAATTGACATTTTAAATCGGCACCATTTTGTAATTGCTGTTTTGTTTGTTCCCTCAGGGCCACCGAGTAAACAGAACATGAGGTCTGAAGAGTACCTTTCTAATGATTGAGTTTTGTCCCACCTAAAGGGTTTAAAGGAGGGAGTGAGACTGTGGTTACTTTCTATGAGTCCACTCGACAGCATCCTTCTGGCTCTAACAGAAGCCAGACTGGGAGGGAGGACAGCTGTCTAACTTTAGATAAGGTGAGGGAAAAAAAAAACAAGAAGCAACATGAGTGGATGTGACAAAGGACTGGTCACTGAGGAGTGCCTATGGCCCCTCCAGCCACAGAGAACAAAGTTTGTCTTTACAAAGGTAGGAAGTTCATCTCATGTGAGGATGTGGCCTCAATTATAAATGAAACCTGCAGGGTACTCACTTGCATAAAGTACTTGGATGAACCACTTTGTGATTCAGTACGCTAAAGATTGCTTTCAGTGTTAAACAGAGTATGGATGCCCATTAATTTTGATGACCCGGTGCCAAATTGCTGAAGACGATAACTACTTTCGTGAAAAGTACCAATTCTTTCTATCTTAAGTACATTTCTCAAATTAGGTAAAGACAGCTTTCTGCTAATTTCCAGATGAAGAAACAGTTGCTAAAATACCAAAGCAAATTCCAAACTGAGAAAAAATATCTTTGCAGAAGTTAGAATTGAATTGCTGTGGTGATAGAAAATTAGTGTTTGAATGTGTCAAAAAAAGTTATATTCTTCAGTTTTACTGTAAGACGCCCTGTGACGAACTGGTGACATGTCCAAGGTGTAACCTGCCTCTCACCCGCTGACTGCTGGAAATAGGCACAAATCACACTGTCTTCCTTTATGCTCTCAGATTGTAACAGGGTGCCTGTGCAGCTGCCTCATCCCTGCTCGGGTAAGTTGAAACTACAATGCAGTCTTTTACACAGTTGTCGTAAGACAATGTCTTTAACATGACAGCTCTCAGAGTGACTCAGTTAAACTGATGCAGAGGGAGGTTGCAAGACACTTGCTTTGTGATTGTGTTTCTATAAATCCAGACACATCTTCCCAATTCCACCACTGCCAGTTTGAGCCCCTTTGTTGGAACACTGACAGTCTGTTTCATTTGACAGACATATGTTACTATTTCCAATGCAGGAAGACAAACCACAGAGCTAAACTGTTGTGATGGAAACCATTCATTGTTTGGCAAACTCACAGTAATTCATATACAGTCATTACCTGATCAAATGTATATATTGCTTTCACATTGTAAAAAGGTAACCTGTCAATTATTTTAGTCAAGTATCTTTCCCCAACAAGCTGCACACAAAAAATAGTACAGACATGTTTATGTACAGAACAGTTTGATGGGCTTGTTTGTGTTTCAGTTAATGATGTAGTTATTAATGATATGGAACAAGTCTGACCAGCTAAAAATAAAACAGAATCATTATCAAACAAATGTTTAGCATCAAATGGTTAAAAGGCAAACCAAAGCCTACACATTCATGCTGCAACAAAAATCCTTCAAAACACTAGGAGCTGCAGGGACTTGCAAGAAACTGTGCAGAATAATAATAATAATAATAAAAACTGGTAGAGGAGGTGATAAGGAACAGTAAACAAATAGGCAGCCACAAAGTGTGTGAAAAGGGATATAGTAAGAACATAACACAACAAAGTATAAAGAGGCACAAAGATTTTTATTTTTACTTTTTTTAATCTTAAACACAAGAAAAGAATAACTTACATAAGACTAGATGAGAACCTCACAGACTGTCATATAACTTGCATAAAATAAAGGAAAACTGAAATTTTAAATTTGCCACAGTTCTGTGAAGTCGTCCTCTGTAATGGCGTAACACTGATATTTCCACCAGACAAAAACATGACCAAGGAGAATTTTTACAATACTCTTAGTTCACTTCTGCAAACTCACCATTTACTGTAAAAGTCAGCATTTGCTTTTTTAATGGCACAGAGATGGTTTGTAAAATAAAAAACTCAAGTTTGACTCAGTGCCCAGAAAGATTGTAAAGTACCTCCAAGGAAGGTGATTATGAGAAAACAGTCATCAAAAAAAAAAAAAATATATATATATATATATATATATATATATATATATATATATATATATATATATATATATATATATATATATATATATATATATATATATTATTATTTAAAACACAGGGGTAAAACTAGATGTGGTAGTTTTGCTTCCAGATATACATTGGAATTAATGCTAACCCATTGGGATTAAGGCTAACCCTAACCCTCTCTACTTTGCACACAAATTTACTGTACAATGTACAGTAAATTCAAATGATAATCTAGAAATCCTTTATTTATATGTTTCAAAGAATAAGCAAGTATCCAAGATCATGTAGGATTGTGTTGATTACTGTTTATATCAACAATTTTTATGTGCAGATAAGCATGATTTACAAAAAATAGTATGTCAAAACTTTCTTTAAAATTACGTTATAATTAAGCTAAACCCTGACGTTGTTCCAAAGTTGTACCACATGTATGAAATACTCCAATAGTAAACTGAGGAATTTAAAATTTCTAAATTTTGGTTTAAGTTCAAGTTCAGTTTTTCATTTGAAGTCATCTTTGTGCTTTGCCTGTCAGACAAAGCACATGTGTTTTCTTGAATAAATATGGATGCTGGGATTTTATGACCAGTTGTCAGTAATTCACAAATCAGAAGTGAGAACATGTTGATCAGAGAAGTGAGAAGTGGAACAGTTTGTCTCACAGCTCTTCTAACTGTGTGAATAATAAGACAGCAAGGAGAACAGAACAGAGAATCAGAGGCAAAATATAAAATACTTTGCATCCTGCCTGTAGTTAGGAGTGCTGGTTTACCCAATTATTCTAGGTCATATAACACATTGTGGGCATCTGCCAGAAAGTATGCAACTGGTCTTGTTTCTTCATGCAAACTAGACATTAACTGCAAATGTCTAGTTTGTTTATATTTTGCATCAAATATAAACAAAAGTTCATAGCGCATTTGTTGGTGTTAATATTATTTTACTTTGCATTATTTCTAGCCAATTATTTCCATGCAATATTTTCACTCAATAACTGTTGTAGTATAAAGGCTGACATCACTATTGGTAAAAATGTGTACATGTGAGAGAATTTGATAGTGTTTGTGTGAGACATTGCGATAATAGTAGTTTCTGTGAGAGAGTTTGGTTCTCTTTACGCAAGGGAATGGTTGTGTTTGTGTGAAAGTATGTGTAAGCACAATTGTAAGTTTTGACCCATGGAGCCTTTCATAGTCTCCGGTGAGACTCTGTGCATCACTGAGTGCACATACAAAGTTGTAATAAACTGACTTTTGTGAGGACATGTTTGCACAAAGATGCATGTCAAGGTGCTGGAAGTTTCAATTTCTGTCTCCTCAAAGAAAATCCCATCTCCAATTTGGTGTGCTCTAATGTGTGATGGGTTTCAATGCTGAATTACCATACAAATAAGTGATGCAGCAAACCAGGGCTTGTTATAAAACATGCAAATGGAGAAAGAAAAGGCAAAACAGTCTCTTCAGAAAATACTGCAAAAGCCGATTTCCCTCCATCCTATCAGAACTAGATTTTTCTGTTCTTGTGCCTCTTTCATTACCTCAGAACTATTTATGTGCATTGTAAACATACTTTTAGGCAAGCCAGGAGTATTATTACTCTAGTGAATTCATATGAGGGTGGTAGTAAGGCGATAGAAGAAGAGTACGAGAGATAACAATGACAGGTGGACGAGAGTGGTTGGCCAGGCCCTTGTGTTATGACTCGAATAGAACTTTCCACTTTGATGTTTTATGTTTTTCACCATAAAACTACTTTGAAATATCAGTATATACACTCAAGTGTACATAGAAAATTACCTACAACACATCTAAAACTTTGAGGTATTTGCAATCAATAAAGAGACAACTATTATATTATATTATATTATATTCAGTACTCCTTAAAATGTTAAAGCCGTGAATAACAGAGTGTATCATTTTAATTTCTGATTATATAAACAATAACAAGGAACTGATCTATGGTAAAAGAGATTTAACATTCCACTTAATCTTCTTTGCTAGCTGAATATTTTGAGGTGTCTGGCGTCACATTTGATCTATGGAATCAGTAATGTAAAAATTGATTCGATTAACTCCAGTTGGCCTGCAGAGTGCATATTACCAGAGGGAAAAAAGGAAGAAGACACAACTGGGAGAAATTGATCATTTAAAATGAGATCAGTAGGAATATAAGTGACTCTGAATTAGGAAAGAGCTCTGTACAAAGTCTGCAATAAATAGATTAGAGGGTCCACATTTTACACTCAAACACAATGAGCGTATGGATATAGATTCAGTCCAGTGAAGTAAAAATAACAACCAGGTTTTAAAACTCCAGACTGTATTTTTTTATTACAATTATTATTATTTTGGATACCAATGCAAGAGAGAGAACAAGAATGAAAGATAGAGAAAGTGAGACAGAATGAGAGAGTAATCCAGAAAGATAAGCAGAGAGAGAGATAGAAAGAGAGGGAGAGATCTATGAGGGAACATGTCATTGCTATGTCCCAACTTAGCTTAGATTGACCAATTGACCAACTAGTCAGCAGACTGCCTACATCCAAATCCGTCCAAGCAGTCAGAGACATGCTTTGACAGCTTTGCTTTGACGTGGAGGACATGTAGGCCTGCCGCGATAAACGAATAATCACCTAATCATACAATAAATTAAAACTATCAACATCATTTTAATTATCGGCTTGATCGTTTCTTCCATCCTTTTTCTCTTTCTGTTGATAACACTGAATAAAAAAAGGCTCAACTCCGGTGCTCCCCACTGACCCTCCCTTCCTAAACTCCTTAGTGTAATGTCCAGCGCACACTACATGATCTTAGAGCTGTCGGCCGATTGTCGGCTCATTTTCAAAACCTGAGGCCACACATTAGCCGACAGAAATCCTAGGTATAGCGGTTCGATCAGGTTTGATCGTGCCGTGTGGTGTCCAACAATGAGTACAAAATAATGGCTACAAGTCCAGTTAACTCATTTTAAAACCAGGCATTGATTAATGCTTTACTACAATCTACCTGCAATGCATGTGACTCTAGTGTCAGCTTAAATTCCTGACTGAATAAAAATCATTATAACCTATTTGTCATGTTAACGAAGAACAGCTGAAAAGTTCATCAACTGCATAGCAATTTCACTCCAACTCCTCCCCTCGTCATTTCTGTATTCTTTGCACAAAATGTTTTATAAACATTAATGTTGTTTCCACATATCATCTCCAATGTCAGCTGTTTGGGATTCCTCTCTGTAATTTCCCCTCAGAAAGCGCAGAGGAGAATCCGTGCTTTCTGATTGGCTTCCTGTCACATTCAACAGGCTGCGTTAACTCTCCCAGTCGGGGAAAACCCCTGATTTGGATTAGAGTGGCCACGACGATCATCTCACATTTTTATGATGATCGGTTATGAAATCGCAAGAGACAATCTTAGAACAATCAGCGTTCGAAGATACATAAGGGGAAAATGTACTGTGAACTAACGTGTAGTGTGAACTATTGCATCAGGTAGTCGGACGTGCCCATCTTCTCTATTTAAATCTAATGATTACTGAAGGGCAATATGGTTTACAGACTTCATAATCTGCACTCTTTTGGTTGAATGCAGTATTTATTTACACTTTGGTGTTTTTATTCAAGCACATTTTTGTTAATGGAGACTGAGAATCCATTTTAGTTTTTTTTTTTTGGTTGTTTTGTTTATCTATCTATCTTTGGCAGGAAATTGCATGCATTATTATCTATTTTCCATTAAATCAGTGTGAAAAGGTCTTCAAACAATATTATTGTTTATCACAATAATTTCTGAGACAATTAATCGCTAAGCAAAACTTGTTATTGTGACAGGCCTAAGAACATGTTTATTTAAACACATTTCCAAAAATATGAAATCCAAGATGTAAAAAAATAAAATAAAATGGTGCAACCTTCCATCTAATGGCAATATATCTTAATTGATATTTGGTGTACTAGTATCCTTTGGCATAATGACTAAAGCTTGCATTAACTCTTCTAACAAACTCTTTTAAAAACCACCAGGAAAGTGAGATGAAGTGGTATATATATATATATTTTTTTTTCCCAGCACCAATGACAGACATTTTTCTTGTACTTAGCCACCCATGAAGCCCTTTGATGTCAAAGCAAACACACTGATGTTTACATGGGTTTGTCATCAACAACCTCCAGTTCATAAGCATCAGAAGTTGTCAGAATCACTGAGGATTTATCAAAACCCTCTTACATTGAAAGCAAAGTCCATTTCACTGCTACATCGTAAAAATGTACAACTTATACAATATTTTTTATTACATGGATAGATGACATACTCAAAAAACATGAGCTCATTATATATCTGATTATAACGACTCAATCAGATATGGGTCCCTGGTGAGACCCTGACCAGATGCAGCCAGAAACTGCATGGAAGTGATCAATTCCCTTTTGCGCAAGGAAAACAAGTGAAAAATCAGAGAAATCATCAGTTATTTGACACAAGTGTATACAACTTAGCAATTCATTCCATGGTGTAACAATTAAAACTCTTCATAGCTAAATACATTGTTGGAAGATGATGCAAAACTAAAATATATATCAAAGGTCAAATGAATGAATATCTTCAAGTAGCAGATGAACAAAACAGTTTATGGCTAAGACATGAAAAGGAAGTTAGGGTGGGGTTGAAAAGACAATCCACAGTGAGCAGATTTAGGAGGCAGTGAAGATAATCTTAGCATTTGATCTTTTAGCTTTATTACATTATTTTTCCAGGCAAATGAGGCAAAGTCAGTAATTGGCACAAAAGGGAATTATATAGAAAATGAAACCCATTTTAAAGAAATAATTACAACAAAGACTTTTTTCATTAAGTTCTAAACTGCAGTATTCCGTCCACTTCAGATGTGGTTAGACTGCTGCAAATTTAAGTTACCACCTTGAATAACCCACAAGAAAGCCTAGAAAAGGCTTAAAACAACAACAGAAATATATGAATACAGTCATGTGAAGACGTTAAGATTGACATTGGATTTATGTGAAAAAAATCTATTCTCTGTGTGGCCTTGTGATTGACAGGTGATCTGTTTTGACTGCTGGACATAGATAAACATTTCATCAAGTTATACCTGCTTCATTGAAAGATGTTATGAGAGACTTGGGCCATAAAAAGGGGTTTATGGCAGTTTTCCTGGAGAACTATGTCAACTCATTCCTGTTACAAGCAACACAGTAAAATGACCTTATTGTGAGTAAGTTGAAGTATAAACTAAGAATTGTTACTTTTAGCTCTTCCTCTCAAGGAAAAAAAACTTTTCAGAGTTCCTAAACCTTTATGATATGAATTTGAGAGAAAATAATTGTAAAACACACCCCTACAGACACCAATATTAAACTGATAGGCCTGCAAATTAAACCATCAACTTTCAGATTGCAAGACAAATACTCTTCCACAGAGTGGATCGCCTTTCATTTTTAGGGATTAAGGAATACTTCAGCGGTGTAGTGGTGTGACAATTTGAAAGTATGTGCTTTACTTCAGCTTTACTACATCTAACTGGCTCTACTGCAAAGGAAACTTGTGTGCTGTTTGAATTTTACAAAAACACACACAAAAAAAATACATCCGGAAAACTGAGGGATACGTCTTGCAATATGTTGTGAAATTAGAATAGAAACAAACCTCCTCTGCAGGGATTTTGATGAAAGCAAACACAATATTGGCGATAATGTTTGGCGAAGGTCTTTGGTTTGTATATTGTGGAAGAAGAGAATAGCTGCTTACTACTTTACTCTAGGAAAAAGATTGACACAAACAGATTTCCAATAAAAATCAGTCTCTGAACTGCCCTGTATATCTTCACTTCACCTTTCTTAAGGCTGGATCTGCACAGTTAAAGGATGTCTGATTCAGTAAAACAAATCCTTGACACCTCTTGTCTTGTTTATAACTGCCACCAGACACCATTTTTTTTTAACAAAAAAGCTACTTTTTTTTTTTTTTTTTCCAATATATTTTATTGAATTTTCTCTTTTAGGACATTTACAAACAAACTTAACATTGTAAACACGTACTTATACACACTTGCATTCACTCACGCATTCACCCTTCAAACCTGCATTTGTTATAATATATATAAAACACTTTAGATTATGACAGAAAAAAACAAAACAAGATAATATGAAAATAAAAACTGTAGTCAAGACATCCATTTAAGACACCCATTAATGAGCTCCGCCTTCAGTCCCTATGATCCTCATATATGGCTCCCAGAGGTTCTCAAAGTCCCGCTGTTTGCCCTTGGCGATGTATGTTAGTCTTTCCAGTCCGAGTGAATTTGCAATTTCTTTCTTCCACAATCCCAGGCATGGAGCGTCCATGCTCCTCCAGCATAATGCAATAGATCTTCTGGCTTGAAGAAGTCCGTAATCAATCAATTTAGTTTTAGTCTGTGATTGTTTAAATTCCACTGGGTATATTCCTAGAACACAGATTCTAACCTCTAATGGAACTTTAACCTTAAACAATTCAGATAAACATCTAATAACCTCCCTCCAAAACTTCTGGATTTTAAGACATTCCCACAAACAATGGAGAAGAGTTCCTTTTTCAAATAAGCATTTAGTGCAAGTGTCTGGAATATCACTGGACATGTGATGAAGCCTAACTGGGGTTATATAGGTTCTCATAAGCCATTTATATTGCAGAAGTTTAAATCGTGTGTTTATCGTTTGTTTTTGCGCTTTTAAACAGGCCTGATTCCAGTCTTCCTCATCGATATCTTCAAGAGTATCGCTTCTCCAAGCCTCTAACTTCAAAAAAGCTACTTACTTCTCACTTCTGATTTATAAGTGGAAAATAATATTCTAATACACTATTTGCAATTGGGAATATTTAGAATGACCATAAATAAAAGTGAATCTAACCTCTTAGATATTTATTATTCAGAAACATATCTCAGTGCCAGTGGTTTGATTTTAATCCGTTTGAGTGCAATGTTTTGGTCTGCTTATGTTACAAGGTCAATAGGACGAAACAAAAATTTCCAGGGTCTAAACCTTAAGTTGATGTGTTGAGTTGATGATTTAACAACTAGTACATAAGGAGCTTACAAATCTGACACAAGGCATACATGGTATCAAGGTGAGACTAAAAGAACAGCAAAGAAGGGCTGAATAAAAACACAAAAGGATCTCCTAAACAAAGAAAAAGTTACCTACACTTAAATTATTCAAAATACAAGAGAGTAGAAAATAAGAAATTACTTAAATAACTTAACAGAAGAAATTGACTACACCCTAAGTGATAAAAAGAGACAACCATAACTAACTCAAAAACACAGAACATGGAATCTCCAAGAAGGAATTTTAACTCAGGACCTTCTTGCTGCAAGGCAAGTGCTGCCAACTGCGTCACTATGCAGCCTTTATTCAATCATGTCAAATAGCCTAATTAAAACAGGACATGGAACTTATTACTGTTCTTTGGCATGAGGTGTATGCATTTAATGAGAGATAGACCATTAAAATGTTAATTTTGCCTCATTACAGATGAATGTAATGAGTACAACTTAAGCAGAAAACAACATTTACTGTGATATTTGGTAAAATAATATATATACAGTACAGACCATTGAACTCAATTAGAAGGTGTGTCCAAACCTTTGGTCTGTACTCTGTATGTATATATATATATACACACATATATATATATGCTCATTTTCTATGAGGATATATGTATATATTTTTTTTTTACATATACAGCTCAGAAGTTAAAATAAAAAAAAAATAAGTCTTGATGCAAGTCAAAGGGAAAATGCACAATTCCAACTGAGTCCGTAATTGCGGCCGATTATAATCAAAACCCTTCCACTGCAGGTGAAAATGAAACACCCTCATGACTGCTCTTCAGATGTTTTTTCACGTTCCCGAGTAACAAAATTCTATCTATAGGAGTTTCTACATTTAAGTTGAAAAAACTAAACAGATTGTATAGTTAGGTCATTATCTTTCCCCCTTTCAATGCTACTGATGTCCTCCTTTCAACTTTGGAACATTGCCAAAATAGACTTGATGTCTTACTTTGAGATGATCTTCTTAGCTGTGTTTCTCTTCACGATGAATCAATCTAAGTAGCTACTTCTTACATTAACA
This sequence comes from Gambusia affinis, assembly GCF_019740435.1. Classification (NCBI taxonomy): domain Eukaryota; kingdom Metazoa; phylum Chordata; class Actinopteri; order Cyprinodontiformes; family Poeciliidae; genus Gambusia; species Gambusia affinis. The sequence continues at coordinate 12,189,740 of NC_057873.1, forward strand.
TTTTGCTTTTCTTTAACAGAAGCAAAACTGGAGCCTCTATGTTTCTTTTTTGTTTTGTTTCTAGTCGGTCATGTCAGTTGGCTGCCCTGTGTGAGTCAGGTCTGCTGGAGGTCTCCTACTGTTGAAGGAGAGTTTTCCTTTCAGCTGTTGTGCCATACAAATTAAGTATGCTGCAAAACCAACAACACAATGGAAACAACACACTGCACACCGAACATGCTTGTCTAGAAGAGGCTTGTGATGAGAGGCCATCTGCTGGGTTTCTTTAGACAGAAAACTTTTTAACCACTTTGAAAGATAATTTCAGTCAGATCTTTGCAATTAACTTTAGAGCTTTGCAATGTAAAATAGTAAAACTCTAAATACTAAGTGCAGTCTTATTACAGTTTGATCAGGGCTTTGAATCAGTCATAATTCAAAAGTCAATGGAAAAAATGAGTGCCAGGACCACAATTGTTGAGCTGAATTTCTGGCCACACTCGTCAGTGGCTGAGTGTAGGTCAGGTTGTGTCTGCCAACAGGGAAGCAGCTTGCTGTTTGTTCCAGGGGAAACGGTTTCATGATCAGAGGAGTTTGGAAGCATTCATGCACAGGGCAGCATGACACAAATATTTAATATATTAAAATCATGTGATTAAAATTCACATTGCAAGTGGCTCGTTTTAAAGTGCAGTTAAAATGTGTGTTTTTAAAAAGGTAATGAAGCAAAAAGTAATTTTCTAAATATGATACTTTGTATTTGAAGGAAATCAGAGCTGCAAAAGTATAAGGTTAATATTAACACTGAATAATTCATTAAATATGTCCAAGAGATTTTGGGTGTCTTAAATCTGACGTGATAGTTTAGACATTTAACTTCAGTTATTTTCTGTATGGAGCAATTCTTTGTGTATGTCTTCATATTACCGGTGTGTTCCTTTTATCCCTTGTGTTAGCTCACTTTAATTCCATTAATTATTTCTTTAGTGTTTATTTATGTTTATTAAAACATTTCTCATTTTATTTCTCATTTCTTTCTCCAGTAAAAGAATGGAGTTTCCAGTAAGTCAAACTTCCTAAGGCATCTCCAAATTGCTCATAGGTATAAGATTATACATGCATGGTTCTTTTGTTCATGCATGCAGAAATGGACAACTGATTTCTCCCAGATGGACCCCCTGTGTAAGTAAAGAAAGCATTAGTAGGAGCATTGGTGCCCTCCTATATTTGTCAGAAATGTCAAGTGAAGCTGTTCAAAACATTTTGAAGTTTAAAGTGATTAAAATGTAAAGTTTAAGAAAAAGATCTGTCACGGAAGAACATAGCAAATGTAATGTCTTTTTATTGCCAAGAAACACCTTCCTTGGAAGCACAGAAAGACATTAAAAATATGACCCTTGTAATAAAATTAGCTCGTATTTCATTCAGGACATAACCAAGAAGTGATAATGAGAAATTCAGAGTGGAAAATGAAGAAACGTGATTAGGATTTAAAACACCAAATACCACTCGTGAACACGCAAACATTGCACAGGGATGTATTTCACCTGCTCAGGAATAAATCGCCAAAAGTAATTGTGATGTGGGTTGACACTACATGGTGCACAAGCTGACATGCGCTGCTCCAAAAGAAAATAGGCTGTGCCAGACATCACTGCAATATATATATATTAAATATGAAAGAAGTCTATTTTATGGTAACATGATGAGAGTAAGACGACTTCAAATCAAATATGTTCACAAGTCTAATGCTCCTTGAGGGGAAAGTCCAAGCAATGTCAAGTCTTTCAATCAAAGTCAAGATATAAAAACTGAGTCTCTACAAAAGAATGAAATGAAAGTGCGCCTCTAGTATTGCTTTGTTGTAGGTTAGAAATCAAACCCTCGACAGTTTGTCCTTAAGCTTAAATTACCAAGTTAGCATTTATAATTTTATTTTATTTTTTTATAAATCAAGTTTATTTCTATAGCACATTTCAGGAACAAGATAGTTGAAAGAGTTTTACATGACAAAAACATAACAAAAAAACAATTATGAAACAAGAAACATATATTCCATTTTGTCAAATGACATCATTAAAATCATCAAGAATAATCTTTGTCAACAAAAACATAAATCATGTTTATTTTCCAAACATTTTTAATCAAAAGCAACTCTATACAGGTGGGTTTTTAGCCTTGATTTAAAGGGACTTGGCATAACAGTGGATTTGCAGTTTTACAGACATTTGTCCTAGATTTGTGGTGCATTAAACATAATGCTGCTGCTTCTTTATGTTTGATTCTGACTCTGGGGTTGCAGAGTAGACTTGATCCAGAAGTCGCCAGAATAGCCTGGAAGGTTGATAAAACAGGAGGTTTTCAATCTATTTTGGTGTTGAACCATTCACTGATTTTAAAACTACCAAACGTATTTTAAATTCTTCTCTCTGCAGTTATCTCAGAGAATAGCACGATATCAGAATAAAACAATTTTGTTATCAAAATTAGATTATTTTGATATCAATCACTTATATAAAGTTTTTCATCTTTTGTCATCAAGTGTTCAAAATGTAATTTGATTTTAAATAGGTTCAATAAACTAGATACACATTTTTGAGTAAGAAACACAGTTGCAAATACTGCAAGATAAAACAATTTTGAAATTCATCCCTAAAACCATACCTCTACTTGAGTAACATTGGCACTAATAAAATATGTGCAACAATTCTGTGTATAATTGTCTTAAAATAGACCATTTTCCCATCAAAGCTTTAAAATATTTCTCTAGAGACTTAGGATTGAGCTTTATTTAAAATGCTCCGCTAGTTACACAAGACACCTTCTTATCTCACTCCGAGTTAATAGTAGAGTCACCTAGAAGACATTAAAAATATCAGAGTGGATGTATTTTTTTTTAAATAGCAAGCACATTAATGACAGACTATGTCAAAACTGGAATAATTTATTCAGGCATTTTCACAAAGCTCTTATTTCACCAACCCAAATATTCAAGCTCCCAAAAAGCTGTTTTTAATCCTTATTCTGGAAACCTCACCATTTTATATAAAGGATTTGTCTGTAATGCTATAATGTTTAGAATTATATACCTTTTTAAAAAAATCTTGTGATTCATAAAGTAAACGTGTCCCCCATGAATGCAGACATAACACTGAATTATCATGTGATGTCTTGACAAAGTGCCATTAACATGTCACATCCATTGCAGACTAAAAGCACTCCCACAGTCTCATTCAGCAAGACGCCTGGGGGTTTTGTAATATCTAAATAAGAATTGTGTCTTTTCTTTTTTCAAACTAATTAATCAGTGTTTTGTGCCCTAAGTGGTTCATTAAGTTCAATAGCACTCCAGAGCTTTATTACTACAACTATGATTTCAAAGAAATTACTCCTGTCTGTTTGATGTTATTACTGAAAACTCTAATGCTAGAATCACACAGAAATTTCAGCTTTATGTCTGTGCTCTTGTTCTATGTGTTTAAAAACCCACAGTTTTCTGACCTAGGCTACTGTTTGATTTCTGGAATAAGCTACAAAAATCAGACTAAAGTTTTAAATAGATAAAAAAAAAAAAAAACCAGAATAAACCAATTCTTCATATTTTGCACCCCATAAACTATTACATTGACATCTTGAAATTGAAAGGTACCAGAATGAAAAAATAAATATACTAATTAAGAGAAAGGGCCATTCAGTAAATTTCCTTTTCTATGTTTAAGCTATGGAGCCTCTAGTTTTCTCCCATCCCATCCCTCTGTAGCAAGGTGAATCAAAACTAATAAGACTGCTTGTCATTTCAGTAAGATGTTGACCTTTCATATGAGTCTTGTATATGCCTCCATTATACAAATTCTGTATGCTAACATGATTTTATTTGCATACTGTAGTGAAGGAGCTTCAATTTAAGCCACTGCATTTGAACTTAGTTTTCAATTTGCTGAAAGGATGAAAGGATGATGAACGATTTTACTAGTCATAAAGACTTAAATAAATTCCCAGTCCATAGTGCTCCAAGTCTGTTGGTGAAGATGTTTTCTCATTTGTCAAGACATAATGAGGTTAGATAGCATTCAGCCACATTGCACTGCTGAGCTTAAACAGATAACTTATGTTTAATCTAAGTGTGATATAAGTGCTCTAATAGAAAGAGACATTTCAAAGAAACTTAGCAGCTTAACATTATTAATAACACAGGTATCTACTCTTTTTCAGCGTTTCAGTTTTTTCTTTTTTTTTTTTTTTTGTCCATGAAGTTACTTTGTACATTTCAGCACAATGACAAGCAATAAAAACAAATACAAACTTCAATCTTGGCAGTTGAAATGTCTCAGTAGAAACAATTCTGAGAGCAAGGTTCATGTATACTACAAAAACTTTGAATTCAAACAGTGTAGTCTATTTTAGGTATGACTCGGTTTCAGTGGCGTGCACAGACATTTTGGGATTAAAAAAAATGCACCTTGTGGAAGGAGAAATCCACTTGAACACAGACTTCCTCGAGTTACAATTTATAAGGTCAACTTCACGTTTCAATATGTTTGATTCTCACAGTAGTAAGCCTTGGAGGAAACATGTTTGTATCACAAGACAGACTTGTAAAGGTGCATCTAAATTCAGTGCTACATGTAGTACCAGCAACTATAAACGGAACAAATTCAAAGTGGGATATGCATGGATTCTGTTTTCTTCAATTTATATCCACAGAATATGATATAGTCTTTATTCCAATCAGCTTACACCAATTATGCCTTTAGGATAACATGCAGAATTACCCAAAAAAATGAATAAATCACCAGGAAAGTAGTGTATCACTGAGATGGCTAAAAAAAAGAATCCTGAGCTGGCATTTAGAACTATAGAGACGCCACCTTGGAGGAACACTTAATACAGACAAGATGGCAGAAGAGCAAAGGAAGTAAGTTCCTATGACTCATGAAACTTGATACCCCTTAATTGACAACCACATTGGGCTATCAAAATAAGAGCATCACATACCCTCCAAAATATAGTCCTTCATATTTTTCACATTGGATAATTGCTGTTTTGGGCTTTATATGACTGGTATAACCCAACCACAGTTACACATGGGATTAGTGTGGCCTTTTAAAAGGAAGCTTATTGAACACAACAGGATTTTAGCTCACACATCAGTTCAGAAAAACTAATGCAAAGGCAAAAATAAAAGATATTAGTTATTGAATCAAGCCACTTTTAATTCCCTTTAGTGGAGTACATCACCCCAGTTCTGAAGTCTTTACACTGCCTCTTTGTAGTTCAGAAATTTGACTTAAAATGCCTAGATTACAAATCACCAAATGTCATCTTAATACATTACAGATCTGTTGTTCTATCAACATTCCAAACCCAGAGGGCTTCTGATTCTAGACATTCCCATAACCAGAACCATATATGAAGAGGGAGCCTTGAGTTTTTATGCATGTCTAGTCTGGAACAAACCTAAAGAAAACTTAAAAAATTCTTAAACACCAAGTTTTTTTTAAAAACAAGGCTACAAACCATTTTGCTTAGAGCTTCCTTTGATTAATGAAGCATCCACTTTATGGAGCATCATAAACTGTACTCTGTCTTTAAACTTGTCATTATTTTTACTTACACTGCCACAGCAATTTAGTTTCTATTTTTTTTAAGTTTTCAGTTTAGCTTTTTTTCTTATATTTTGCTTCTAATAATGCAAAGCACCTTGAATTGTCCTTTTGTTAAAAATGTAAAACAAAAAAAATCTCTCCTTCAAACTGTTAAGGCAGGTATCGCCACCCAACTTAAAATATTCTTTACGTTTGGTGTTGAGATTTCTTGCTCAACTCTAGACCTCATTCTGCCTTTTTGTCTTTCTATTTTTCCATCCCAACTCAGATAAATTTTTACTATTTTTAAAGATACCAGTCTTTGTTAGAACTTAAATTGTATTCTTTAAGCCCATTTACTGCTCACATGCATAAAGGAGGCTTTCCTGACAATGTCATCACATGAAGCAATCAACATTAAACAGGCTCTTAACTCCTAACTAATTATGAGTGAAAAGTTAACTACAAATTACACCCTGATTTGTTTTTGAGTAAAATTCTTACATTGTGAAGTGTTAACACCCTTGAATGCTCAAACGAGTGAAAATAACACCATGATGCCTCTTTTAAAGGAAAGTCGAATAAAAATTCTGAAGTCTGTCTGTGTTTATTAAAAAGTAACACTGCTGGAGAAGCCTGGCGAAGACAGAGAAGGATAAGGACTAACATCAAACCCACTGGCTGCATTCGCTGAGCCTTAATACCAGAAAACAAACAAAACTAGAATGTGTCTAACAAAGACTGTTCCAAGCAGAAGACAGAGCAGAATAAACACCCCCTGGCAGTTTAGAGAGACTAGCCAGAATTTTCACAATGCAACCTGTCAAAAGCCAAGAAACCATTCTTAAGTGAGAATCTCTAGACTTCCAGGTCCTCCTCTTTACCTGACAGGTGCTCATCTCTATGCAGGATGGAGTGACAATACATGGGAATGTTCACATTTCTTTTTGTAAATTGGTGACTATTAAATGGTACAAAGAGCCAAAGCTTTTACTTGTCATATTGTCTGAAGAGTAAAAGTGTTCAGAAAAACATATCTATATGGATCAGAGGACATACACAAGCAAACACACCAACAGCATAACTGTGATAAATATCTAGCTTTGGTCTGGTTGAGGAAAGACAGTTAATAGAAAGGACAATAGAAATAAAAATTGGAACTTGAACGCCATGTAAAAATCAATCAATTAAAAGAACTAGAATAATAAACCACTACTCCAACAGAAAAAAAGTTAATGAATCATCCTCAAGTTTAAATAGGATTTGGGAGAAAGAACTCTGTGTTGAGTGCTTAATTCAGATTTTGCTTGACATATTAGAGAAGGAAAAGGCACAGATCAGTGCGGCGATAATAAGGTTTAGAGAACTTGAATTTATGTCTCACTATCACAACATAAAACAAAAATAAGCTTATTAGAAAAAAAAAGAAAGATATATCCATCTAAGTAATTATTTGTGTCAGATTGTTGTATGACAAATAGATGGAGGTAGTGTACACCCACTCATTAGAATGACATTTTTGTAACAAATGATGAATTTAAGTAACTCCTGTTGCACACATGAACTAATAAGTTGTTTAATTGAGTTGTAGCTGGCCTCAATCTTGATTAAATTATTGAGTGTAATTTCAGCTCTTATCACTTTAATTTACCATATTTACTTTGCTCTTTAATATGACTCTGATGTGCATACTATATGACAGGTGCTTCCAAAAATCAATAAAATATGCACCATCTAGTTGGGGATTAAGATTTAGTGTTGGTGATTGCTGCACATAGCAGTTTGTCAGATAAAGGTAATGAAAAATAAATGAGAAAGTATAGTAATGAACAACATTATCTGATAAAAATATCTTTCACTGAGACGTTTTTGGAAAAACGTATGCCTCCAATTGTTATTCTTATTTTTGTTGCTGTTATAGTTTAGAAATGTCTAAAAGTGCCTTTAGTCTGATAAACCAGTCTCATTGGAATGCACATTCTACTTACGGACATGCATTTGTATAGTTTACATTGGGTCAAGTTTGTTTAGATAGGTTTGTTCATCAAATAAAGATGTTATTGTTTGAAGTCAGTTTAGTGGGAATGCTCTTGAAATCTTTATACAAATGACAAGAAACAAACAAAAAAAAATTCTCTACATTTTATAGTCCCATTTCTATTCACTTCTTTATGAGATTTAATAGGTATGTTTTTTTTTTTTCTTTCATTTTTGCTGCTGGGTTTTCATGTGTAGTTCTAGGTTATTGTGTAACATAGTTTTTAGTGTTGTTGGGGTTGCTATCAAAATAATAATAATGTATTTTGTAACTTCTAAAAAATGAAATAAAACTGATTTTTTGCATCCATACACCAACCACTAGCCCACTTCTGGGTCCTCTTTACCGCACCTTGAAAATTTTGCTTAAGATAGAAAAGTTATCTCTATTACTAAAATGTTGTATTTACTGTTCTTAAATTCCATTCTAATTATTTGCATTCATACTAAAGTGTGTATCGAATACTTTGTGTACCTTATTTACTGATGTTTAGGTCATGGATATCATCATAACATCTTAGAAATCCAACATCATCATTTGGCATCAAGCATTAATTTGTTTAATGTTTGGCCTTTCTGCTGGGAACAAAACTGTAAAATATCTCATTACCTTAAGTGCACAGTTCTACATAATGCATTTCTCACCTAAGTGTGTAATAACAAATCATGGGAAAAGCTGAGAAGCAAAACATTTTTCTATTGATTTCAAGCTTTTTTAGTAAACCAATAAAGGCAAAAGGCAGAGAGAGTTTAAATAAAGGGTAAAAAAAAAAAAGAAAAAAAAGTGATAAGCATGAAAGCATTGCTACTTTCAGGCTGATGGTCTGCTAAAAGATATTCAGACACTTAGATTCGATATGACAAATAAAGAAGAGTAATTCATGATTTCCTACACCAGTCCTCCTCACCTTCATTTAATACAACCGCAATGTCAGAGTGCCTCTTCAACCATACAAATAGTGATAGATAGGTGATTTGCCAACAGATTTAAAGTGACAGAGAGGGCTTTGTACATTTATTACATATCAGAGGAAGACTATTATTTCTGATGATTTACACAGATGTCTCAAATTCCAGAGACAAAAATATCGTTTCAGTTGACATGACATCGATTGTCTCATCACTAATTCACCTGCCTTTTAAATTAAATGACTGATGTGACAACAAATGTATGACTGCCTGGATCAAGACTGTCAATCATTCTGTCTGTATCTGATGTATGGAGGCTTCATTTCAAGGTGTCAAAAAAATGTATAGCACAGTATAATCAAAGCTCAGAAGATTGGTAATTTAAAGTTATCCATTTGCTGTTCACACAGTTTGTTCCTCCACAAATTCTACAGACCACATTCTTAAAAACTGTAATCATTCTAATGAACTGCTAGTTATCCAATACTTTAACAACTTGCCCACTCCCAACATAACATGTTTTTTCCTTTTTTTTAATGCTATAACCAGCACCATTGTCCTGTGGAAAACTTTCACCAACAAGTTTGACAAAAAGAAATAGATGGACACCACTCAAAAAGTAATTAAACAACATAAAGTAAGCTTACACTTAAAAGTAATGTTCTTATTTACATTTTAAATGCACATGCTTCCAGTGGTATTCGGACTTTGAGAAAACCTTAATTAAATCATCATGAATTCCGCATGACAAGTTTTCACCTCCACACTTCATTTACCCACAATTTCTCCATGTTCCTCATCAGTTTGATCAGTTTTACAAAGCACACATTCCAGAAAACAGGGTACAACATGGGAGGAACAAAACATATGCACCGTGTTATATTAGTTTAACTATCACAAACAACTGACAAGTCCACAGTTGTGATACGAGGCATTCTGAAGTTACTTTAACAGAGATCTAATTTTTCAGGGCACAAATGTTAGAAGCACACATTTTTATGGTTCCTGTTGCAATCCTAGGCCACAAGTCCAGAGGGCTAAAGTTTGGAAAATGCACTTATCCAGGATTTATACCCTTCCTACTATTCCTTTCCAAATAACACTTTCCTTTTTCAGTTAGTATTGATTGAAAAATTCCATAAATGTTGATGAGTATGATGTGTACTAAGAAAGGGATCATTCAAATATGTATTAGAGTCCAGGGAAGCATTTCTGCTCCTAAATTTCTGGTCACGAAAAAACAACTATTAATCAAAATAGAACATTTCTGTAAATGAAAGAATTGCAGTGACAGAGAGAAAGAATACTGAAAAGTATAAAATGTCATTCCCCAAATTCTTAAAACTGGGTTTCCTACAAGCAATTCTCATAGAACCCCATTTTCATTACCCATTAGTTTCATATCTGACTTGAATTTGAGTGAAGTACTTTTATGTGGCACAAGGGAGTAAAACACAAATGTATTCAATGTTTTTAAGGGCCTCCAGATTTATAATGTACAGGGAGTCAATGAAGTGAAACCCAAAGAGGTGTAGTTTCAGCCTCCCATGGCAAACCTGTCACAATTCCAGTAAAACATTCTTTACCAACTGAGGGATTTTTCTCAGGGACGCGCAACTTCAAGGTAACTAAGTATAATTTAATTAGGAATGACTGCAAAACTGGATAATTATTCTGACGGTTTTTTTTGGACCAAACATGGTTACTTTTTTTTGTCCCAAATTCAGCAAAACAAACAAATAAAAAAACCTACTTGACAACCAATTAACTATTGCTTCAAAACAAGCTTGTGATTTTTCTTAGTTCATCTGATTATACTGACACATAATTAAACCTGATATCATATATTTTGATAATGTAGGCAAGAGGAAATATTAATAAGTGATAACAATGGCATTCTGTCCATATTTCTGCCCCTGAGTTATTTTGTAGATACTCTAATTATCAGGATACTTTAAATTCCTTCTCCTTCAAAAAAAAAAAAAAAAAAAGGAAATCCTTAATCAGGTCATTATTTCTTCAAGAGCTAAAGCAGAGGAAGGTTGTAATTTATTCTGTGGAGACTACAGTGAAATATTTAACAAATTTAAAGAACTGGAGCAACAGTTTTTCTACCATCTAATGTTGAAAAAGTGGCTTTGGGTTTAAAACTATAACCATGAAGCAGGAAACAGCATAAACAGATTACACAACAGTAAGAACAATAATAAAGCCATGTAAGGTAAATATAGTTCTCATGGTCTACTAAATCCTACAACATATTTGTTTCAGATTCTTTTGCATAACACAAAATAATCTGTAATTTTGATCTAAAGTTTTATTTAGATCAGAATAAAGCTTTGATATCAATCATAATGTGGCTGAGAAAAAAAAAAAGTAAGAAAAACTCACTGTAGTTAACTTGCATTTGTTTGGTACAAGAATAATGCAATTACAGCTGTGCAAATATTGATAATATTCACATCAGGGACAGGCAGTTTGATTGAGTCAGAATTCTTACTAATCTCCCCACACAGATTTCTGGGCAAAGCTTTTACCATATTAATGGGGAAGGGGTCAGTGACCATGGCTCTTATCTGAACAATTCACAACTATTTCCTGCACCAAAACTAACACCGGTAGTCTCATCAAATTCACAAAATGCTTCATGTTTGTTTCCATCATTAACACACCACAGAGTTTATTATTCATAAAGAAAAAGAACATTTATGAATGAATTAACCCCCTGAAACATCAAATCCAGAGAGATTTCCTCTCACTCTATAATGCTAGGTCCCATTGTACTTCCAGTCCCTGCAAGTGATTGTCAGTTTTCAACTGTCCAGAATATATTTAGACCAACAATATACTATAGATAAACTACCTTCTGCTTCACATTGAGTAAATATAACTTCTTAATTGAGAGAAAAATACAACAAAATTACATCTGAACAAATCTTAAAACTTTTAGAACATTAGCAATAGCCCTGTTGTTTTTTTCAGTAACCTTCTTTTGAAATTCAAATATGCTTGATAACAGAAAAAAAAATCACTAGGTGTCATACCTTGTTTAAAATCTTTAGTCAAAACAACACCACAAAAATTAAGACCATAAACTTTGTCGTGACCGTGTTGGAGAACTATCCTACCATCGTTGCATGGCATTCTTACTCTGCACAAATCATTACTCAAAAAGTGCCGGTTATTGTTATCCACCTCTACAAAAAATGGCAGGACAATTGTCACAAAAAGGGAATGTGGCTTCACACCCACACAGTTTGTCTTTCTGCAAGGTAAAATCTCTGAGGTGACTAAACCAAATATGTCCTTCAGACTGACCTGAAACTACTTTGCATTCTGTTTTTTATCCGTCTGAGAGGCAGCATTTTGGATGGTGTTTCATGTCATTCTGCTGTGAGTGACTGCTTGGATTTTAAGACATCAGTAGTCAACTTCTAATATATGTGTGTTAAGGTCTACTGGTCAAAGTACCATCTGACTGTGCTTGAACAGAAACTGAAATCAAATGTTTACCAAAAAATAGTTAAAATTTCATAGTGAGAATAGTTTTCAAATAACAAAATATGATGTAAAACACGTAAAATTATATCTGAATTAATAGCTCTGTCAATTTACACTAGTTTTCACCCTTGTTTTAAGAGGTTTGGAGTATGTTCTGTGTTTTGTACCAAAGGAGGATGGGGTCTAAAACCTAAAAGCTGTCTTTTTTGTATTGATTTAACTTTTGATCAATAAAAACATTTATTGCATCAGTTTTCAATAATGTCAAGATTTCAACTGTGATGGAAAAAATAAATAAATAATAAAAAACCTGATTAAACATTATAATAACATTGCCAAAATCTGTATTTAACTGGGGTCAATAGGTATAATCAGAACCATATAAAGTCTGCAGAAAATACATCTACTATGCATCTATTTAATCTTTGATCAGCATTTACAATATATACCCCAACTATAAAAGCTGTAGGTGTAAAACTCAGGCCAAATTTAACTCCCAATGTAATTATATTTGCCCCACAAGGTAATTAAAATGTCAGTTAAAGCTGGCCTGTTGGTAGAGAGCACATGGACTACTAATACTACAAATCCCTTGGTGCTGTGCTGGTGCACTAGCACGTTAATCAGGACCTATGAGGCCTCCTTTGCTGTTGACATTCAAAAGTGAACTCACTGGAAGGGATTTCAAGTAACTTGTTTGGATAGGTGTGAATCACAATTGATCAGAGTGTAGGAAAGTGAGCTTTAATGAATGCTTTTAATGTATTTTCCTTGCCACCCTAAAGCATGGACTTGAAAGGTATGATTTTTAACTGAAGAAAAGTTTTACTATAATTGTTTTGTAGCTTGTGAAGAAATTGCTGATTTAAATTTCTCTCAGCAGGCTACAAAAAGAGAAGTATAACATTTGTTACAATTTTATTGATTTTTACTTGACATTTCATTTTGCAAATGTTGTAATATTTGATTAAAAGGAATAAGTTCCTCAATTGTGTTTTTTTTTTCTTCCTAAAAAACTAGTAAAACATTATGTGAAATAGCAGTTCTTGGCATCTTTGAATTAAGTTTCTAATGTCATCTCATGACAAGAGCTATAAATGGCAGTATTGGTAAATATAGTCTTTTCTTGTAGCTTTGTTTGTCATAAATTGCTTCAGAAAATCCTACCAAGCTATACATCTACATCTGCTTATGACAATTCTTTCATCTTCTAAAAGCAAATTTGTGGTTTATGCAAGTACTTAAAAAGCCTTTGATCCTTTTCATGAACAAGTGTCTTTTCTACGGCTTCAAAAAGTTGCTTATGCCAAAATTTCTGCCCAGGCACAAAGCAAGAAACAAGAAATTTATGTGACAACAACTTATGCAATTCAGAATCTCCTGTATTGTGCAGCAGACAAGATACTGAAATGTCTGGATACAATGTGTTGTTGTTTACTTGCTGACTTCATGTGGCTCAGTGGAAAGAGCAGGAAACCTACAGGTTCAATTCCACCTTCGTCCTTTGCCACATGTCAGTATGTCTTGTGAAAGGCACAAAATCCTAAATTGCCTGCCAATGTCCGGTGATTGCAACATGACTGCAAAAGTGTGCTGAATGGTTGATTTGCCAAGAAAAAGAGCTATAAAATATATCGCAGTCCTCTATCCTGTTTTTTTCAGTGTGTTCCACATGCTATAGGTGTATCTAAATCAAATGCAGAGATGGAAACACTTGACCTGGTTATTTAATTAAAATACAGTTGTGAGCTGTATTTTGCCCAATATCTCTTCCTTTGGAGAGATATTAGACAAATGTTCACATTACTGGTGGCACATTATCTCAACACATAAACATCAGGGATAAAAAATTCTGTTACTCTCTTGTGCATTAAAATTTTAAAAATTGGGAACAAGCAAGCATATAAACATACTGCACCAACAAATACCTTAACAAACCATATCTACTTCAAGTTCTGAACTGAATACAGTGCTTGGAATGCAAGTCATATATCAAATAAAATTTTTGATGTTTTTTTTTTCTCCCTCACCACATAGAATAACTAAAAGAAGCTTCCCTAAGATCTGAGGAGTGCTAAAGGGCATGCTCATGCCACTGCTATGAATGCAGAGCTCACAATGTCTTCCTGAAGGGCAGAATGGATAATCGTGGGAGAGTTGCTATGATCTACGGTAAGCTGTGACATACCCATGTTATAAGTTACAAGAGGATCAATACACAATGACCATGGACGCAATAAATCTTCAACAGTATAGAAATTTTTCAAAAGAATCTACCAGTCACAGCAGGCATGATTGGATTATGGGTGAATAACACACTATTATAATAAGACTAATTCTATTAACTCAAATTATAAAAGAATAAAGGGAAATAATAGTGTGAAGAGATTTCCCTGATTGTGATTTTGTATTAATCAATTCTTACAGCAGCAATTCAGTCACATTTTCTAGATCAGAGTAGATGGAGGGTTTCACTGACAGAACATCAACTTCATCTTCAGGATTAATTTGCTCAACAACAGGTACCCCTCCTGCAGTGATCACACAAACCTGAGGATGGTGGGCAAAAAAAGAATTGCAAAAATATTTTATTTTTTAACAGAGAGTACTTCAACTCAGTCTCAGCAGTCATCTTTAGAGACGGGGATAAACCGACAATGAGATGAAGTGAACCCCTGCTGATGATACACAGCTTACCCTACCCTAAAAGGCTAATGGGATTATGATAGTACATGCTTTGCATAATAATCACATTATCTGTCAGGACTTGAAAGAAATTTTCAACAAAGGCAAATTGTAAAATAACATACAATTTCAGAAGAGGCTGATAATGTAAGCAACTAGGATTTTACTAAAAAATAACAGAGATGGGGCATGCGGTGCTGGCGTAGGGGATAGCACAACCCACATTTGGAGGCCTTGAGTCCTCGACATGGCCGTCGCGGGTTCGATTCCCGGACCCGGCGACATTTGCCGCATGTCTTCCCCCCTCTGCTTCCCCCTTTCCTGTCAGCCTACTGTCATATAAGGGACACTAGAGCCCACAAAAGACCCCCTGATGGGAAAAATAAATAAATAAATAACAGAGATGGATATTCAACTTCCATTGATTAAGGGGTGGTATTATGTAATTTTTATGAACATGTTTCTATTTCATAGCACAAATCAAGTAACTATGTCCAGTTCTTTCCAACACTGTGTTCAGTGTATGTCATTTTCAACTGGTGTTAGTAGCGTTGGACTGAGAAGTAGTTTGCATGTGGAGCTCAGTAGACTCAAACTTTCTAAAGTATTAAATGTTTAACAAATGGTTTAATGTCAAGACAGTTGTTCTATGCAGCACTCACATTCTAAAGTTGATAGGTATCCAAACAAGTAAAGTAACAGTTACACGTAATCCTATTAAACATTAAACTCAGTCTAGTGTCCACTAATTTCATGTACATCCCTTTGACATAAACAAAATGTGAATCAAGCTTTGCCTCATCAATAATAACACATTTGTACGATGTGTTATTATTAATCAAAGTACATTTGATTAATGCATGAAATGTAAAACACAAAATCTGGCTTATCTGTAGCATTCTTTGACATTATTGTAAACCTTTTGAATATGTTTGATATTCAACAATCCTTAAATTTAATCTGGGCAATAAGAAAAAAAAAAACAAGCTCTGTTTAAATTATGGAACAGCTTTACATCACTGCTGCTGCTAAAATAAAACCAAAGCTTGTCTCCTTTGTATTGAAAGTACAGACTGTTCTGGCTGTGATACTTAAATCTGCATTTGAAGGGGAATAAATCAAATACTTAAATATGGTGATGGAACGCAGTTGCTATAATTTTACTGTTTTCTGATGCATTTCTTGCTTTTCCTTTTCTATATCTTTTTTTTTATTTTTCTTTGACACACTTCATATTCCATTGTGCACAAATTGTGATATGCAAATACATTTCACATGTCATTGGTCCTGCTTAGTGTCAAAGAACATTGCTATTTTACCCATTTTCCAGGGAGTTAGTTACATTGGATGCTGCATAAGATTAAATTTTGGGGAAAATTGTTACGTATAAAAGACTTATTTTTAGAACAGTGTCATAAATTATAAGGCAAAGACAGAACTGAAAAGGTGAAACTGAAAAAAAGTAAAACTGTAAACTAAATTTGGCCTAAATAAAATGTTTTAATAAATGTTCTGCAAGGGCAGTTTATCCCTGAATTAGATTTGAAAATGAAGTGAGAAATCAATGAAAGAAAGTAAAAGAAAATGAAGTAATGAGAGGTTAAAGAAGCCAGGCTGAGAGTGTAACTGACTGATTAAAAGGACATTCTGAGCGTCGGGTGTGGTTCTGTGTGGAGATTTCATTTTATCTCATCTCTAAAGTTACAACTAAAAGTTAAGATTAAGAAGCCCTATGGATTTCTCTGGACCTTTGAAATGAAGTTTTAGATAGTTTAGCAAAGCAAAGTTAAAGCAACAATGAAAGTAGGGAGGTCAAAGGATTTTCTTCTTGTACAAAAATGTAAATGTATTTTGTTAATATACAAGTAGTCTAAATTTACACATTACGCTTTGCTTTACAATCCACAACAAATCCAATCATCATTTTTAAAAAAACACATTAAATATTCAGTCAACGCAACTGCTGGTCAGGGATTTCAATAGTTGCTGTATAAGCTGAAACATACTTGTCTATGCATTAAAAATGTTCTGACCATTGCAGTTTTACTTCCATTAACACTAAAGTCACTAAATGCACAAAAACATATCAGGGTACTGCAATTCTGACCTTTGTGTAAGATAACATTTTCTGTTCTCGAGGGTCAATGGTATATGACTGACATTATTTGCAAACACTCTCTGAATAAGACAGTAGGCCCTCTCTCTCTGCTGAAGACACTAAAGGTAGGTAATACAGAATGCTAAGATATAAAAGAAAAGAAAAGTAAGACATATTGAAACTGAACTAACACTTCAGAATAGAACCCAAATGTAGGGTAGAGGCAGGTATGCAAAAAATAAACAAAAAAGTAAATCCGATCAACAAACTGGCTTAGGGTTTAAGCTATTATTTTAGGAAGGTGATGAACTCTAATGAATTGAACTCAGAGCAGAATAAAAATAAATATAAAAAATAGAGTAAACTAT
This sequence comes from Gambusia affinis, assembly GCF_019740435.1. NCBI lineage: Eukaryota > Metazoa > Chordata > Actinopteri > Cyprinodontiformes > Poeciliidae > Gambusia > Gambusia affinis. The sequence goes on from NC_057873.1 coordinate 12,206,902, forward strand.
AAGTAATTTTAAACGTATTGAATGAATTCAACATTAGAAGACTGACAAATCCGAAAATAAAGTGAAATAAGACAAAAGTCCCAAACCCCATGACATAAATCCTTGTGAAGTTACCTAAAATAACACTATTATGCAATAGCAGGAAACCTCCTGATTAACTGACAAATGGCTTTTCAATAGATTTCCCACAGTTGCATAAGAAAACAGAAAAAAAATTGTAATAGGATAACATAAATCTAGTCTCTGTATTCTAAACTGCACGTGTTGAAACAAAAATAATGTTGGCAGTCCGGTCAAAAACCGAGAGGACTAATCACTTAACTATTATACTGAGTTTTGTGATTTATAACGTCTAAATATAATAGTCTGCATAAAATGTGAGGTCTTAGCATTTCAAACACAAGCCTTTTTTATGTTAGCATATCCAGAACAAGACATTTACCAAAAATGTACGGGTTAAAGGTTGAAAACTAAAGCATCCTCAGTATTTTCATCTTCAGCATGTCATACATCTATTATCCAACATGCATAACCATGCAGGTTCATGAGGTGGGCTGGTGCCTATCACCAGATGTCATCAGGTGAGAGGCGGGATGCGCCTTGGACAGGTCTCCAGTCCATCGCATGGCATATCTTCAGAAAGATTACTAAAAATTTATATAAACATTACATTCTCCTTTCCAACTACCAGTCATTTGCCACAAGGCATTAAGTATATTTATGAGTAATTAATACACATTTGAGGAATTCAGATGCCACTGCAAGCATTATTGCAGTCTCTATTTTAAGCTATAGCCCTTGCACACCCATAGCTATTAATCTGGATGGCTGATGTGATGAAAACTACTGCAATGGTGTGGCTGATAAAGTCATGAAGAAGACTTTCAGAATCGAGACTTACATTTCCAAAGACATTAGCAATGGAGGGCAAAAGCCATAAAAGACATCCATATTTACTGTTGGTGAGGCAGTTCTATGTCACAGTTCAGACAGAGGACTGTCATGCAGATGTTGTGAACTGTTAAGATTGACATGGATCAGTTTTGTGCTACAAGGCTCAACATCTATATAAAAAAGAAGAATTTCTGCTACTATACGCTGTTCTTAAAATCAGCATATCCTATTTTGCTAAATTTATGCTGCAACAAATATCAGTAACACAGGTTAATGATAAACCAGACTCAGATCTCTTGCAATGGAGACTGGGTCATGAACCCATTACTGAGTCTTAATAGAGAATGTGCAGAGAGAAAGCATATAAAAAGGAAGACAATAAGGAGGAGCGTTCCTTTTTGCCAATGGGTCATTTTTAGACCTGAAGAAAATCTAATAACTTCTACTGCATTCTGAAGAGTGCAGCTCTAACTGTGGTATAACCTGCACACAACGGGGATGTTATGATTAGCGATTTGACAGAAAAATAATATATGATAAAGCAGCAAAGCTGACACAATTCTTAATATGCATTTTTTTCTAATTGTTAAAATACTGGGGTCACAGAGAAAGATGTCAGAAGCAAGGCTTTATTGTTAATGAGATGGTAAAATGGATGTTCAGATAGAATTCTATGCAGACTGTAGACGCACGGTTATTAGCTCTGCTTGAGAGCAAGAGTGAAAATTAAGTTGTAGCAGCTCAAACTTTCAATATCAAGACATAGAAAAGCTACAGACTCTCTTCCTCAGAAGAATTTAGAGATTTAGTTGTTCATTTCAGCTCGCTCTGATTTATTGCATATAAATCTAAGGAAAAACTCAAAATGGAGGAAAAAGGAAAAGATGGAAGCTTCAGCTAAGTTATTTCATGGTTTTTTTTTATAGACCACGCTTTTCTTTTCTCAATGAAATCTTCAATCTTTCAACAGTGTAGAGCATTCAAAGCCAGTCATACCATCATATTTGTATTTCAGGCACAAAACAAAAGAACAAAATGTTCATTTCTGTTTGCTACCAGAAAGAAAGAAATTAAGGTTAGATGGACCCCCATCACCATAATAAAACATGCATTCTTCAATCAAAGGCAGGACAGAAGAGTCTGCTGATTGCCAGGAAAAAAAATCAAACACTTTTGCAACAGGGTGAAAAGTGTAATGACCACTGCCCTCATTTGTTGAGAAATAATATTTTTTTTATATCGGCATGAAGAGGGAATCCATTATTCAAAACAATAGTGACCATAGTATCTAATGTGTTCACTTTCAAGTATTACACATACACAAAATCACAAAGATCTAACTTACTCAATCTAACTAATACTTTGCAATTATTATTTTTCTTTACATATCAAACACCTTTCCAATGTGTCTAGCTAGTAGCACGAATTAGAAACAATGGTATTTATTATTCGTAATATTTATAATCTTAAGTGTTTTTTGTTCGGCTTTGAAAATTTTCAGTTTTCAAATGGAGGTGGAAGACAATAAAATAGCATCATCATCACCAAAAATAGCCAACTGTAAACATTTATCCACATCTGTAGTCTTCCTTTGTCCCTCTACTCAACTACACCCTTATTGAAAAAACTTGATAGACAACCACAAGACAGATTGTTCCTCTGCTCTGCTTACAACATTTAATCTCACAACCACCCACCATTGCTGCCATCAGTCTGCACTGCTTTGCTGTCAAACGTCTACTCTAAGACAAGGCACTTTATGTGCTGTTTTCTTAGGCTGTTTATCTTCTGAGCACACACCCCTGTACAAACAAAGGTTGCCTATTCAATCTAAGAAGCCAATAGGAAACAACATCATCTGTTTAATTTGAAATAACTTCCTTGATTGGTAAAACAGATGGCAAGGTAATAATATAGATATTAATATTCCTTACTGTAATCTTCCTGGATATTTTCTGGTAGAGCTAATTTACATAATCTTTCATAAAACCATGACATTTTTGTTGTGATCCAGTCACATTCACATCTCCTGTGATCAGAGTCTCTGACATCAGCATTTTTTGAAAACCAGGTCTCAGAATGGAACAATCAAATTTAGCTTTGTAACACTAATTGTGTGTAGGAAAGTACAACAGGACTTTCTCAAACCATCAGAGGAAGTGAAGAAACCAGTCATACGACACGCTGTCACTTTATATATATATATATATATATATATACTCCAGAAAGGCAGAAAGAATGCACTTTGGTAACCAGGTGCAAGCACTGAACACTGAATTCCAGAAAGTAACCAAGAGAAGCAACAACAAAAAAAAATTCCTGAATATCCTTTCACAGTGACGTGAAATAAAGTTTACACACCACCACCGGTAATTACAGAGGATGATGGCATGCTCCACAGTTCACCGCTCATGAGTGTCAGCAATACCAAAGTGACCCTTCTCTGCACTTTAGGGATTTGGGAACAGGTTAGGTGCCAGCACCTGGAAGCCACTGTCCCTTATGGGTTACTTTGGAGTAGGGCATCAATACATCAGGTCTTAAATTTTGATAAACAAGAAATTGTTCTAGCAATTATTGTGATAAACAATATTTCTGTTGTTTTGACACCATTTTCAGGTATTATATTGACAATGGTAAAATAAGTTTACATTTAACATTTTGTATAGAACACTTAACACTGTAAATGGAAGACATTTTAAATACACATATAAAAAAGAAACAAGAACCAAAAATAATAGATAAAATCTAAATAAAAACCACTTGCAACTGAAAGCACAAATTAAATGGATTATGATGTTTCTGTAAACAAACGCCAAGGTCAAACAATACAAACAAATCAACTGCTCTAAGTCTAAGGCAAAGTTTCACAAAACCTTTCATCAGATTATTATTTTGCCACAAAATGAAAGCACACACTAAGATCCTCACAGCTTTTTTTCTCAATAATTCTGTATCTGTGAAACTGCCTTGGAGCTCCCAGTTGGATTTAACAATGCAGCCTGCTGGGCCCGGCTCACTGGCAAATCAACAGATCTGCCATGATGACAATTACTGTGGAGGAATTTTTAGTCCATCATGAGTTGTTTTGGAGGAGATTCAGTTGGACTGAAAGACATAGAAGGGTCTACACTGCAGCCAAACCACCTGCTGAGGAACTGAGGTAACACTCTTGAGATGGAGAATGTCAACAAGGAGTCAAAAGAGTTTCTCTTTGACCTCTTTGGAGGACAGATGCAAATAACTCCATTGAGTCATTTTGAGTGAGAGGCAGGGTACACCCTGGGCAGGTCGCTAGTCCACCGCAGCGCAACACAGAGACAAACAGGACCAACAAGCATGCACACACACTCAGACCTAAGAAGAATTTAGAGGAACCAATTAACCTAACAGTCATGTCTTTGAACTGTGGGAGGAATTCGGAGTACTTGTAGAGAACCCACACATGTACAGGGAGAACATCCAAACTATGCAGAAAGACCCCAGGCTGAGAATTGAATTTCACCAGCAACAGCAAGAGGCGGGGTACACCCTGGACAGGTCGGCAGTCTGTCGCAGGGCGTCCATGAACCATTTCTTGCGTTATTCCAGACTCCTTTTTGATTTTGGAAATGTAATAAATTGTATTCTGCCCTCTGTATGTTCTGGGTGACGGCTGTCAGGATTGATTATTACCCACTGACAACTTGGACCATCATTATCTATTGTTTTCCTCAAAATCTCTCTGACTGCAGTATGTTTTCTATGATGGACACTGTCAATATTGTTGGAGTATGGTACCTGGAACGCTGATTGGTCAGTTGCTGACGAGTGCCGGGGAGGATTGCTCTATGTCAGCATGAGGGCAGAGCCGGCGTCATGTCAATTGGGCAGGGAATTTATTTATTTCACTAAACACAGATAACACCTATGTTTTTTTTTTGTTTTTGCTTTTTTAAACAACAATGTTTCCTTTTTATTTTAACCAACAAACAAGGAGAATAATGGAAAAAAAACAAACAAAACAATAGAAACTTCAGCTTCTCTATGACCTTGGTATGACAAACAATCCTCTCAGGAAAATCTGTTTGGAAAGACAAGGATACTGAAGAATTTATGTTTGGAGCCTTTGTGTGTTTATTTGTGTGTAGCATGTAAAACTACACACTTATTTCTTTGATGAGTTCCTCTAACAGCCAAACCTGTGTGACACGTTTATGAGCCTTGTGAGCATGTTCGCCTCAGGATTTAAGTTGTCAGGCCGCAGTATATCTTGGATGGTTGCTTTCTACTGAAACCCCTTAGGCTGAGCCAAGAAATAGAAATAAATAGCCTTTATTGTCCAACAGAGGGGAAATTCAGGTGTAACGGCAACATCAAGATGGTCACACTAAAGTTCCAAAAGTGTAAAAACTAGTGGAACAGGTTGGATATAAAAGCTGCAGTTAACAAGAGCCACTGGCAATGTAGAATTGTAAACACAAGATGTGCTTCTTGGATATGTGAAGGTAAGAAGCTTCATGACTGATTAATATGGATCCAGGTGCTGGTAGTCCTTCAGCTGCATATCCCTAAAGCTCCTTTAGTTACCAACAAAGTCTTGCTTTTGTCCCAGAAGAAGAAAATATATATGTAAAATTTTACATTTTGTTTTATTACTATTCATATCAACCGTTTTCCTGTTCTTGCCGTGCAGCATTTTGATGCTAGATGTAATAAGTAAAATTGTATTCAAAATAAAGTTTACACTGATAATGATTTACTTATATAAAGGTAGCAGACTTCCTGGAGATAGGTACCAGCATCCCTCCCCTCCCCAATAGGGACAAGGGTGTAAGAGGATGGATGGATAGATGGATGGACAATCCAACTGATCCTAGATGTAATGTACATGTACCTTCCAAAAAATATATTTATTTCTCTTTAAATAGATTCCAATTGTTATAGGAGTTGTGTTACAAACACTTACCCTTCTGTTTTACTAACTTCGTTCTGTCTGCAGCTAACTGATAGTAATTGTAGTTGCTTCAATGAACTAACAAAAGAAATTTTAAACTTGAAATTTGAGATCTAAAAATCAAGTTTTAATTTGACCAAATTATTGAGTCCTTTTCTGCTCGGAATTATATGTGAAACACATTATTTTACACTACTATCCACCTATGCATACTTGGGCAATATAAAATGCTAATTTTAAAAATTTTTTGCCAAGAAGGGAAAAATTGACAATTTACATCAAGATGATTCATACTGAAATGAGGATAGAGAAAAAGAAATACTCAATATAATAGCACTATATAATCACTATAATTTTTGATAATGACAATTGAAAAACTGGATGCTAAAGATAATCACTTTCCTGTATTATCCTGCTCCCAAGTTTTAGCACATGTACAATCTCAGTCAAAATAAGTAAAAATAAGAAGGTAATGATTTTTATTATCTATGAAATATAGTGGCAAATAGATCCGACATAAATTATTTAAATAAGCTACATGTTAAAGGCAAGACATGGCTGTATGCTACAAAGACCAGCTGTGACACATTCACTTAATATACAGTCCTTCGACCTCCAGCTATTACTGAAAATATGTCAAGTTTTTATTTTCAGTTTCAATTTACACTTGAGGCACAGAATCAGTGATTACTATTGATTACTGAGAAATGGGTCCCTGTTGGACCAGAACAACAACTATTTTTACACTAAGTAATATATTTGTTACACAAACTACATAAAAGATTTTGGAGGATAAAAATTAATGGATAGTAAAAACTTTATAATGACAAAAAAATAAAATCTATGTACACTTGTTTACTGACTTGTTAATGGCCAATAAATATGTGCATTTAATACAGAGAAGAAAAAATAATGTGACTTATTTCATAAGAATATATATATAGATATATTATGATTATTACTATTATTATTATTACTATTATTATTATTATTATTATTATTATTATTATTATTATTATTATTATTATTATTATTATTATTATGTATCTACTATAGATATACTTATCTTCTGATAGGGCACATGATGGAAGGAAGGAAGCCATACAGGAAGAAAGGAAGTAAAGAGGAAAAGTAAAATTTAAATATAAATTACCTTTATTCTGAAAGCTGGACTCAACAAGGTAAATTTTTTTTATGACTTACTTATCAAATAACCTCAAATAGCATTTTTTAGTCAATGCAATGATTCCATAAATCTAGTCTAAGATGCTGCCTTCATGATGGGTATGTCTAATTTTGGGTTGGACAGCATTTTTGCAATTCTGTTGTCCAACCTGCTTGAAATACTAATAAATTTAGTATTTTTACCAAAGTAAAATAACACTCATAGTATATACTTGAATATAAAATAGGTATGGGAATGAATTAATGAAGTTAAGTGTGTTTTCCAAGCCCTCTGGTGGGTAAGGAAATGGAAAATTATAAGCTTCAAAGTTTGAACATTTTTATTCCATAATATTGAAGCAATGACGCCCTCGGGCAACTGCAAGTGGCCAGTGAGTCAGGCACAACATGGGACTGTTAATGTGTGTATTTCTCATTAAGCTGTTAGTTGTTCTCCCACTCCCAACTGTTAATGTGAACTCCTATCTTCTGGCAATTCCTCTTTCTAACCCGACCAACAGCACATTAGAGAGCTAGCAAATCTGATCAGGTGATGGTGTACTTGACTAATCAATAATAGCGTTTAATGAAATGGTAGAAACTAATAGCCCTAGTTGGATTTGCAATTGGGCCAAAGCATCAGACAAGAGAATAACTGAAAACTACCTGTAGAATCAGTTAGAAACACTTAAAGGGCAACCTAACAGAAAATGTATATTACTTGATGCAAAATATTCATCCTAATGCTTCTTTGTTTAGTGATGATTTCATAAGCAAATTATTCATTAACCCTTGTCAGTACATTTTCTTGATTTGCAACTATTTCTAATTTAAACTATGACAAACATGCCAGTTCTAATTGAAGACAGAAGTAATTATTTTATGTAATTAAATTATTGTGTTTGCATTCTTGTTTTTTTTGACAGACAAGTCAAGCTCAAGGGGTCGGGGGCAACATGTTGACAACAAAGCTCACACATGGATGCTGAATAGAAGCAAGCAATCGGAAGCAGCAGTAGCAGCAACTGCACCATCATTGATATGCTGAATGAAGCAGGGCATTTTGTAATTCAAATAAACCACCCAGTTTAGAAGGGTATATTTGATATGTTCTTTGGAGTGTGAAGCAGATCCACTGTGAAGCAGCAGCACGGTTCAAATTGCCTTCCTGAACTAGACTGGAGACATTTTCACAGATGTTTTCCTTCAGCTGTTCACTCCATTTATTGAACAATGTTCTGATTAATATCCTAAGGGCAAATTCGCTGTACAACAAATAAACAAATAAACGGAGAAGAATGCTAAAAGAAGGCAGCGAGTTAAACAGTGCGCTTAAACTTCTGTGCAAGTATGCTTAGAGGGGTCAAAGTATCGCATAATGAGAAGTTTCCACTAGTGTAAGTGGTCAGTGAGTCTATTTGCCTTCTCCCTAAAATGTCAATAAAAATGAAACGAGTGAAAATAACAGGATTATTTTCACTTTACCACCATGAAACCTGTGACTGACAATCCAATGAAAAGTAACACATTGGAAGACAAAGGACAGTATTTTATAGAATGGAAAACAACGCAAAAATTATGACAAAGTTTGCCCTAACCACAACTAAATTATTCATCTGTTCTGCTAATCAATAAAATACTCATAATATAAAAAGCAGATATGCTTTATCCTAAGTTCTTTTGTGTCAAAGATATAAGTTTGATACTAGAGATATACATTACAAGTACCATTAAAGGTTTCACTCCAATAAAACTTTTGATGTTTAACAGATCTTGGTTGTAATTCTAGGTTTGGATTATGGTTAGGAACTAAACTGATTGATGCAGTGAATTTGCATCAATCATGCATTTGGTGTCTCGAAATGAGAACCATAAACTCAGTCAAAAGAATAGATAAAACTTCTGGTAACAAAACCAAAGCAAAGCTAAAGTCAGCGTAGACACAATAGCCTGCTTTGTAGAAGAGCACAATATTTAACTGAAATGTAATTCCATTGTTCAGGAATTAATATCTACCTTTCTTACCTGAAATTATATTAAGAATAATTAATGGACCTAATCTTATTCCAAGTCATGCTCCTTGTCAAGTTTTGAAAGGGCTTTTGCCAAATGTTTTTGCAAAGCACTGTGGGTGGCAAAGAAGTAGAATTCAACAAAAAAATAAATAAAAGCAGGAATTAAGAACAGGGTGGCTGTAAAAGGGGATCAAACATAAAAAAATGACTACAAGAAGTATCAAGTACTGCGAAAATAAGAATAGCAAGTCAGCAAGTTCAACTGAAAAAAAAAAAAAAGAATAAAACATTATAATTTAAATATAGCCCTGAACCACCAAACTGCAAATCTACTGTAGTTAGTAAGTGGCATTAGGGGCTTAACTAAGTCATCAAATATGAAAACATAAAATCCAAAAGACAAACCTCAAACAATGTAAATCCCAAGTTAATCAGTGTATTTGCTGTGTGCTGAGTGGTCAATCAGCTGTATCAAGACCCTCACCAAGGGACGCATTTAAAAAGAAGAGTTGTTAAGACCTTTGTTACCGTTAGGCTGTGTTGGCAGTGAAATATTTGGATATTAATTTATTATGCTAATTTGGCTGCTGTATTCCCACAGTGAACGTCCCAGTGAAATCAAACATAAAGAAATGTGTGTATAACAGAGAGAGCACACCACAGGTGTTAAGTACAACTATTACACTCTTAATGTAGTGACTTTAATCATTTCCTGCTTTCAAACTATCATGAGAGTGAACAGTTGGACTTAAAAGCACACAGCTAAGTATCAAACTGTGCACTGACAGCTTATATCACCATTATTGTATGCTTTCAAACTGTCACACTCAGTCATAAGACTCCTTAAGCCCTCATGAGAGAAGGCATGAAAGGGATGACTGACAACATTGAGTGTGCAGAAAGTGACAGATTAAATCCTGGTGGAAGACTGGCAGCCTTTTTAAAAACCTGCCAACAAGAGACCATCAACCTACTGAGCTCTAATTCACTGTGCCAGTAGCCATGGAACAGAACTAACTTAACTCCCAGTCATATTAAAAGGCATAAGCACAGTTAGTGCCTTGCTGATGTTTACAAGGTGTTGGGTTCAGACATAACTCAGTAAATTGATGAATGTGAAACAACTTCTCCACAGCTCACAATCATTTATTATCCACTCCTCAGGCTGGGTAACAGAGTGCATCAATCAGTGGAATCTACTTCAGTGTCTCAGTCCAAACCATTACTAAATAATTAGCTACCTGCTAATCATTCATAACAGACTAACATGTTGTACAATAAGGTGTTTTAGTACTTCACATTGTTCATCTCCCAGGTAGAAAAAACCCTCCTGGAGAACATGTCACAAAAGATTGGACCAGTTACAACAATAACAACAAAAGGTTGAATGATGTAGCACAGCTCACTAGGAATGTTCTACATGAATCAAAACCGTGTTTGAAAGATGCTGCCAGGATTAATCAGGCTCCACCAGAGGAGTACAAGGGAGAACAGAGCATATGCATATCCTGAAGAAGAGATTCATAAACAGAGTTGCCAATTCGAGTTTAATAGATAATATACTAAGAAACAGATTTTAATGGAAAGAGAAAGCATGCCTGAGTAAAGAGGAAACTAAATGAAGTTTGGTGTACCAGTGGGTGTTGAAATTACACACAAACCCATCCCTACAGAGCTGTGCCTGGCAAAATGCCACAAAGCCCCCCTGCAGGTGCTTTTGATCAATACGCTGAAACAGATGGTAGATTCATAAACAAAGCAATCCTAACCAGAATCTTGCACAGTTTGTGTTTACATTAACTGAATCTAATAATATATCATTGAATCACAGCATGTTCTCTTAGAAAAACTCATCTTTGTCAGACCATGACAACACTCATGTGATGTTCAAATAAATAACTTAATTAAATACAAAGGCCATTTGCTAGTATATAGATACCCTACTTCTGTTGCATTGCTACAGCTTATTTTATGACAGAAAAAAATAAGCTGATATCAAAAGATCTTAGGGGACCTTAGCACATTACAAGAATTAGTTGTGTCTGCAGGGATTTCTTTGAGATTTCAGGACATAAACATTCTAAAATGTTTATGGCATGTGATAATACCGATGATAAACAGTTTCAGTATCACTAGGAGTTTACATGCTGGACAATAGTCCTTTGTTACCCAGGCAACTCCGAGAAGCAATGACCAGACCGTGATATGAAATTTATTTTCTGATTCTGTGTGCTACACCTGCGCTAAGCATCAGCTACATGTCCATCTATCTGCACATGTCTCTGCTTCACCTGTTAACATACACCCACCACACTCTTCACCGCCGTTTGCTCCGAGTCACCCACTTGGGAGCAGCTCTGGGAGAGAGACTGTTGTATTCGATGCATTGCGCCAGTCAATTTAAAAAGGCCTATTGGTCCCCCTTAAAAACTACAAAAACTCTGATAATATCAATCAATGCAATTCACTGGATGCCTCGTCCAAAATGTGAAAACTGGACAAGTCCATTGAAAAGAGGATGCTTGGTCACCCTATGTTATGCTAATAGAATTTGGCATTTGTCAACAACTCATTGGGAGAAAAGAAAGTGTTGCACAACAAAACTGTCCAGCCAGAACACCTGGAGCTACATTTACCTCAAGGAATTTTAATAATCAACTTACACAAATCATTCGAGGAATCACTACAGCCCTACTTTAAATCCTTAAAAACATGAAACACAAACTGATCAATACTGAATCTGAAATTGACAAGACAAAACTAATTACCTGCTTCCGGTTCAAGCCAAGACAGAAAACTCATGTCTAAACATCTCCCAAAACACAGTATAATATACTTTTTATGTTCAGCTTTAAACAGAGATAAATGGAGAAACCTATTTTGTTCAGCATATTGGATAAGCATATGCATGTGATGTTATGTTTGTTATTACTTCCGTAGTAATAGTTATCAGGGTCACAAAGGCTTAAGTAGTTCCCCATTAATTGCTCTCCTAGCCAGTTAACATTTGCCCTGGATCTTAAAGAAATGTAATTTCTATCAGAAGCCCCAGAGCAAATTATCTTAAGTTTGCTCTTTTTTTAATTACCGGTACTGTCAGTTTGTTACTTCTCCTTAACTAAGCTAAACTGTGTGTACAGTTTGGTGAACAGTTCTCCTGTGACTTTCATTACAGAGTCTGAACACAGTTTCATATTAGTTCTTTGATTCAGTTGGATTTCTTTCAGGTTTTTGTAAACTTTACAAGCTGCCACTTGCTTGTGAAGTTTCTCTATATAAAGAAATGTGCTTTTATTTGAGGCTCCTCTGGATTTTTGGCCCAATCTTTATTAACACAACAGTTAAGTGCCAATAGTCTTTTGCTAGTCTAATATTAAACTGGATATTCTTTTAAATATGTGTCTTTGTTAAATTATGTGTAATGTTAAAACAATATTTTCTGCTAATTCTAACTTGTTCACGTGTTTGCCAGGAACAAGTTACACAACAGCAATTTAAGTAGGTAAATAAAATCACTCTAAAGTTAAATGTGATTATCAGAATTCATCCCAAACTCCTGTTTTCAAATGTAACTGCAGTTTAGAAATGACCAACCTTCTAAACAGAAATCTTCATTGCAGCACACTTCAGAAGGATGCCTCAAGAGACTTTGTAACCAAAAAGCACTAGATACTTTAGTGGGCATCACAATTCCCTGGCCAGAATTCAAACATGAAATAATTACCTGATGAGATTTGAAAAGTTAGTTTCAGCACACAAATCCAAGAACCTGATTGAACTCGGTCCATGAGAAGTGCACAAACTGTCAAGTCTGGTCTGATTAATTAGTAATCATGTGTGGAAATGTCTAATTTTTAAAAACACTAAAATGTGTATTTTTAATGCACATTTTAATGTCCCTTCATAACAATGATGTGTTTGTGTCAGTATATTAAGATAGGGGAAATTTCCATTGTTCAACCCTAACTGTAATCTGCAAAAACTGACTTCTTAAAACAAGAAAATCCTAAGTGAAAGGAAAGCCTCTAAGTTGAGGCTCTTAGAAATTTTACCATTCATTCTAGTTCAGTTTTATCTTACTCTGGTAAGCAAGAATTTGTAATTAATGGGAAAAAAACCACAATTCCATGATTTCAGTATATTTGTAGTAGAAGCCTCCTGAACTCTGCACAGTAATGCTTTCACTTCTCATCTGTCTCATGGTAAAATCTGTGTGTGTGTGTTTCACAGCAGGCATCACAAGGTTGCCTGACAGCGTCAATCTGGTAAGCGGGAATGTCTGAAGGCTCTAAAAGAAATCTTAACTGGCACATACCAAGCCACAGCAGTCATACAGTAATTTTTAGTCATCTGTGACAATGTCTGTGATGTCTCCGTTTACAGGCAGCATGACTCAACCATTTTCTCCATCTCCTGTCTCATTCTACACAGTAGAGTGTGAAGTACTTTAACTTTGCTCTTAAAACCATAGTCAAAGGTTTTTCTCCAGAGACAACTATTGTCCTCAACTATTGTCATTTTTGTCCAGACTTAGCAGTGATAAAATCTCTGTCCTCTCCCCATAATTTTATGACAGAGCACTTCAAATTTAATATATATTTGTGCAGCTCATAAATATCAGGACTCCATTTTAAACTAATTCCTATATCTGGATTTGGTGATCACTATAAAATCTCAGAATCTGGAACAATTTAAACACAGATCTCTTGTCTAATTTGAAATGCATTTACCGCCACACCTACTGCTGGTATTAATGCGTAACATCTCACTGATGAAGTTCTACAATTACAGTTGTTTTAATTATTATTAATTCACTTTTTTTAATATTGTACTGTATTTTTGTCTCAAATCCCAGTTGTAAGACATTAAAAACAAAAAGTCTACCCAAAATACTCTTTATTTGAACAAGTTTACTATAATGTGAATCACCCGGACTGACAGAGTATCAAAGATTTATTTATTATTTTAAACAGGATTACATGTTTGAATGAAGGATTAATACTAGCTCTGTACATGGACTTGAAGGGAACATTCAAGCGAAGTAAATAGTGGTAATCCTCTAATCCTATAACATGGTCTCACCTTTGATGTTTTGAACTCTCAAGTACAAAAGAAAGCATAAAGACATAGTTGGCAACCCATAAAGATGTATGATTGAAGGCAGCCAAATCGGCACTGAAAAATGGGTTCTGATGAAGTCATTGACTACATAAATCAAGAGTAAACACTGTTTAAAAGAAAAAAAAAGAAAACACATAAATACTCCAGATGTTCCAGTTGGCAGTGGGAAGAGATAGGTACTTGCTTCAGAAGGCATGACTAAAAGTACAAAATATTATTGCATATTTTTAATCACACCAGGGATGACCAGATGGTATTCAGTAAACAGCAATTAAGAATTAAACATTATACATTCTACCTGTTACTTCATGAGTTTAAGTATGAATATTTTCCTAAGGCAAAAATAGATGCATTCAACCAAACGCCTGTTCTCACAGTGATTTCATATGGGCTAGGGTTAGCATGAAAAGGATATACACAGCAGACAAAGGTAATCTTTCTTTTGTATTAAGACTTCTGAACTCTGCCTTTTCTTCACAAATTGTGGTTTATTTAATATTTATGTAGTATCAATCTTCTAGACTCCAGAACTGATAGCTAGAATTTGTTATTGTGAATAGGATGTTTTCATGTAAATAAGAGGCAGGAGGTACTCTTAAAAACAGTCCAAAAAAAAAAAAGCATGGATCATTAGAACACTGAGCAGAATAACTGATGACAGCCAAGTACACCAAGAAGGAAGAGAAAATGTTTTAAACTACATCTAGAGGAAGGATAAGAGATGAAAATGTCTATTTAATGAGCTGTATTATTGAAAGAAGATTATCTTTCTGTGGAGGAAAGACTTCTTTGTAACAGTCTATTCACACAATAAGCATTTTTTTTCCCCATCAGAGCCAGGGTCTCTTACATGCTTTTATTTTTATTTTTTATATTTTTCCCCACCAGGGGTCTTTTTGTGGGCTCTAGTGTCCCTTATATGACAGTAGGCTGACAGGAAATCAGTGCATCAGTCAGATGTGGAGGTATGCCCCTGTCCTTATGAGCAACACTTATATCTGAAACCTCAGCATGTCTTGATTTAAACATAAAGAGAAATGCTTGTCGTGCTCACTTCTTGCTTCAGCCTCAAGCATTCAACAGTGTTTTCAAACTCTTCAGCTGAAAATAAGCATGTCATATCATACAATCACATCTCCTTTCAGAGTAATTTCCCTTCCTTAAAATCAATAAAATGCTCATATTCTGTTGATATATAATCATAAACGTAGGCAAGAGAAATTATATCCTGAAATCCCATTTCCTATCTCCACAGTTATCCATGTTTCCCTGGATAACGCAAGTTTATTTTCTGTGGCACTTATTTGCCACCTCCAAACAGCCTCATGAATCACATCCACCTGGAACATTTATGGGCTACCTGTCAACATGAGAACTGTGCCAAAGTGAATGCTGTGGATCAAAGTAATTTGGCATACTAGAATGTGGAATTTTAAAAAGGTGGAAAATCAAAGTTAAGAGTTTCAAACAAATCTAGATCTTCATTTCCATAATTTAAGTCTAAAGCTGGAGCCATCATTCCATTTCCAACTCTAGCTGAAGCAGTCAGCTGCACCATCCGCCTGCAGTGCTGCTCTCCTCTATGTCAC
This sequence comes from Gambusia affinis, assembly GCF_019740435.1. NCBI lineage: Eukaryota > Metazoa > Chordata > Actinopteri > Cyprinodontiformes > Poeciliidae > Gambusia > Gambusia affinis. The sequence goes on from NC_057873.1 coordinate 12,222,621, forward strand.
ACACTGCCACTGTACACAGAGACTGCTGTCAGCTCATCTTCTACAATCATCAGCAACTTCATTCAGACCGAACACAGCACTTTTGTTACAGAGGGTGAAGTCTGGGGATTCACTTCTCTGCCTTGTCGGGTGTTTTCAGGAAAGACATGAACTCCATATACTTTCAGAGCTCCAGTCAGCGTCAGACAGAGACGCATTCAAAGATCCACTGGATGCGATTTTTTTCTTCCAAACTTATTTCCACATTCCTTTCAAACTTATTTCCACATTTCTTTCGAACGGGGCGAAAAATAAAACTCTAACTCATCGCATTATTTAAAGAGAAAATAAGGACACGATCCCTTGCCTTGAAATCCAAAGAGGAAAGCGATCCCGGTGATCCAAGCCGTGGGTATCCAGAAGTAACGCATGGTATCCGGTTCTCAGGCGCAGTTGCTCCGCGCTCTTCCAGACGAAGCTCCGTCTCCAGCTGTAAGTTTCCAGAACAGAGAGCGCTGCAGGTGAAGCCAAACGGAGGAAGGAATCAAATCTAAAGGAGACCTGATGAAAGCCGATCACTGCTTTGACTGCTGCTTTCACGCGGAGTAGCGACCCCTGCTGAAGAGCGCACCGACACAAACGACTGTCTTGGCGTGTTTGTGGGGGGAGGGGAGGGGATTCCCTCTTTTCCAGATTTGCATTTGAAGTGAAATGGTACCGTCGTCACATCTACATGATCGCGATTGTAAATATACAATTAAGATATCAACATTTTTAATTAAGGTTAATTCAGTCAAACTGAATTATGGGCATAATAAAGGGAAACAGGTGAGTAAAAACGTCTCATAGTAGTCCAGCTGATGGTGAAGGGTACAATCAGACCAGAAACTGCCCAGAAGAAAAAAAAAAGAGTTTGCATCTTTCTGAAATGGAAGACATCTTCCAACTTGTGGCATTCTCTATTAGGGTATTTATCAGACAGGTCATAAATAAGCCTGAAATGTTACTTTTACAGGGAAGATATAATGTTTGCAGTTTTATAAGTGAATACCATATCAAAGATATGACATCCTTCTTAACGTTCAAGCATTATCTGAAAACATTATGTGGCAGGAAACACAAATAACTTTGCTGTGGAGGAACTAAAACATAAAATAAAAGTCTGCAAAATATTGTTACATAAACTGTATATATACAATGACTGGATTTAACAGCAGTATAGAATACACACTATGTAGTTGTGTTTAGGTGCTAAAGAGCTTGGTCCCATTTAGGAATGTAAGGCACATATATTGTTTTAGACAATGTAAATTACTTACTTAGATAGCAGCAACAAACAGATGAATTAGACTGAAGAATCGTTTATCATAAAAAAAATATATATATACTCTAGAGCAGGGGTGGGCAACTCCAGGCCTCGAGGGCTGGTGTCCTGCAACTTTTAGATGTATCTCTACTTCAACACACTTGGGTCAAATAATGAGGTCATTATCAGGACTCTGGATAACCTGACTACACTTGGGAGGTGATTCAGCTCTTGGATTCAGGTGTGTTGGATAAGGGAGACATCTAAGAGTTGCAGGACACCGGCCCTCGAGGACCAGGATTGTGCACCCCTGCTCTAGAGCTATCTCAACCTTGCTTCTCCTTGTAAGCTTTATTTTCCTCAGTTTCTTTTTGTTAAAAGCACAAGAAAACTTTTTTAACAAAAGCGCTTTGTTAAAAGTATGCATACCAGAACAGCCTACTGTTCCAGTATGCTTGACTACCGGAACAGTCACGCATCAGTATACATACAATGTTCAACAATAAAATTGTGCAAAACTTCAACCAAAGTCACTGGTATTTTAAAGTCTGCTGCTAATGACTCCCGGAGCTCCATTTTCTGATTAGCTCTACTGCTGGTCTCTGTCCTGAAAAAAAAAAGAAGAAGAAGAAGAAGAAGAAGAAGAAGAAGAGTTGCTTTGTGTATTTCTAGTGGCTCTATCCCAGTGGTTATCATCACACCAGATCCTCAGCATGCCTACTTTATCTCTTCTGAGATCATTTGATTTATGACTGTTTTGTGCTAATTAAGCTTGAGCAATGCCTCAGTTTCCAGTGAGCAGGAAAAAAACCTCTGAGAGCTTCTTTTCAAACTCTGAGGGTTTGTCAGACTTGGCTCAAATAGAGCCAAGTCTGACAGCAGAGCAAAATATCCCCTCCTGGTTCAGAACTAGTTCAAGCATTTCAGAGTCACTATCTGCTCTCTAAACCTCTTTACTAACATAAATTATCCCACACATTTAGAGAGAATGAGCAAATTTACAGCTGAAAACAAAGAGACAAAAAAAAATTAGAAAAGCAGCGACAGAGGAATATTTTTTCCTGGCTTCATTTTTTTATGCACCAATTTATTTAGTTTGACCATAAATTTGTTTCCTGCTAATTAAAGAAGTTGTTCTCACACATAATTCTATTGATTGCTTTACGTCAGGGCTTAATTTGAGACAGACCCTACAAGAACAGGGTCCGGGAACTCCCCTATTTTGACAGGGTGAGTTCTGATAACGATTAGCTTAGACCTGGTAAGTCTCAATGCTACTAACAATAGCTACGGACAGATTGAACCAACAAAACTTACATTAAACATTACAGCTGCTTACAAGCTTTTTAATAAAACAACAGAAAAATAATTTTTTAGTGACCACAGACATTAAAAGAAAGTGAGGAGACCAAAGTACATGTGGTCCTAAAATCAGAAGTTGCAGAACCAACCATAGTACTTATCAGTCACAGCTTCCGCTAAAGTGATGCAATGGTTACACAACCTAAGTTTGAAATACAGAGAGGCTTCAAAGATGCTTCAGATGTGGCAGGGTTGTGAATACAAATCAGAACTCAAACGGTCAGTTCAGACTGCAAAATGAATTACCCTGAATGGGTTGTCCACAAAAACGTCCTTTTGCCAAATATGCTGGACTTTTCTTTATCTAAGGTGTATGTAGAGGAAAACTTCAACGCCATTTATACTGTTTTAAGAAAATAAAACTTCAATTACTTTTTCAATGCTTGTTGCTTCAAGCTAATTAAAAAAACATTGCTCAAACAGTATTTTACTAAAATGGTTAACAAGAAAACCAATCAAAGCTTCCACAAAAAAACTGACCACAGATTTGTTTTATTTTAAATGACCAGTTTAACAGGCAAAAAATCCCACAACAAAGCGTAGTGGAACAGAGCAAAAGAATGTGAAAACGTCATCTCAGAGGATCACTCTGCTCTTTATTGATGTGCAGTGAGCACTGCAACATCTGCACAGTAGGATGTAAGCACACAAATATAATGACATGAAGGAGTGCCGTAGTTTCAACAGAAATGTCTGAAAATAAAACAAAAAATGATTAGGCAATCATTTATTAAGACTGTTTAATAAAATCGGTTCAGAGGCCACAAATGGCCATCGGGCAGCATCCATGGTTTACAGTAACAAAGTTTATTAATGATCCTGAATATATCATTTTTGTCGAGTGCTCTAATGACACATTCTTAACTGTACATTTGACACAAGCCATACGAGCTCACAGCTAGTAACTTAGTTAAAGGTGATTACTTTCAAATATCAAATCAACTTGACTTCTTGAAAGTAAAGCCAATTCTTAAGGCTTAACCTTAAAAATACATCAGATCAAATACCTTCACATTTAAAAAATGCAACCATGTCAATAAATAAGTAAATGTGTAATTGATTAATCGTTTTTTTTTTTTATTAATCAATGCATTAACTACTACAATTGTGGTCAAAAAGCAGTACAAAATATAGAAATTCTAAGTAGTGAGTGATTATGCTTCAGAGCAATTCATAAATCAGACTGTCATTTTAAAGCCACTATGCGAGTCCTGCGTCACCTTTGGGACAGATTACACCTCTTTGCCCTCCTGCCCCACCGTTTGCATTCTGAGATCTCCTGCTATGACTGGCTGCTGCCTGTCCTTGGCCACGACCAAAGGCTATTAATGGCAGTCAGTTGGGAAAATGGTGGAAATTGTAAGCCAAGCAGTTGAATACCCTCTGGCAAAGTGAATGTGCGTCTGTGAAGCTTTTTAACGACATAACTTCAAAAGTTACTGCCAAACAATAAAATAAAATTCATGGATCTAAGTAATCTATTTCAGTTAATGTAAAAATGACTCAGCTAAATATTTAATGGCATGTAGACATAGGTAAATATGGAGAAAAGAAAAAAAAATGTGGAAAAAAGCCTTTATCCAAACTATGGAATTAGATAAATAAGCTGAGTAAAATATAATAATAATAATAATAATAATAAATAATAATAATAATAATAATAATAATAATAATAATAATAATAATAATAATAATAATAATACCAAATCAAACCTGCAAATATATTCGCGATGAAAACCCTGTAAAAACTCAATCATGTTATAGCTGACAAAAACATAATGTATTTAACAGCAAGTAAACAGTAAAATTATTTCCTTCACCTACTAAAATGTTTTCTCAAACATCTCATCAACATATCTTTTTCTTGAAACACAGCCCTTCTAAAGCCTTCCATGACAGCATGGCCAAGAGACCAACACAGTCGGCATTACCTTATTTGATCACAGCAGCAGACCTTATCCACACTCAGGCACAGTGATGAGGGGGAGTCTCGGGGAAAAGGTTGGGCAGAGCAATCATCTGTGCTGTTTATGTTCCCAGTATGAGTCTAATTAAAGTTTAATTCAGTCCACAGTGTGACCAGGTGCTTAAGGTGCAAAATACCAGATATCAACAAAATCCCTGACAGGAGAGAGAAAAAAAATTAACACACACCAAAACTGCAGGCAATAAGCACAATAAAAACTTTTGTTTGGTGGCAGAAATTATAGATGCTTTCCAATAACTTCAATCAGCACTTAAACCTAAAATATGCTAATTGCTTTACCATTTCTCAAAACAGTTCCATTATTGGTGGCTTGCTATTTGGTTTGCATCTTACTGTCAGATCCAATCTTTTCTATTCAATCAAATTTTCTTCTTGAATCTTTACAATATCCATAAATTAAAAAAAATCGCTATCCGGCAGAAAATAATGCAAAAGACACTAATACTTAGTGTCAATAATAAATTGGAGTCTACAGTAATGCATTATTTTCTATATCTGATTATTCCTTGTTAATCATAGCCTAACTTTCTTGAGGGTTCAGCAGTGCTAACTACTTCATTCCCTTTCATCACCGCATGTGTTTAGGTTTAAGTTGTAGAATCCCACTTGCTTTACATGTATTATTGCAATGGGGAAATAGCGCCTCCCTCTCTGTGTGGTTGGTTATATGTTGCTGGCTCCTGTACTCAGTGCCAGTCTGTGAAAGTTGCACCAGAGGTGAGTTGCATTCTTCAGCACAGAGTAGGAAAGTGTTAGCAACATAATAAAACATCATTTTTTTTACCAACTTAGACAAATAGTGTATAATGACTATTTACTAGATGTGTGGCTGGCACCAATTTCTGTACTTTTAGTTTTGTTAATATTATAAAACACTTCATGTGCTAATTAAAAGATAACATAAACGCTCTGTTGTAGTGTGCTGAGTGAAGCTGAGCCGTTGCACTGATTCGAATCCCCGGTATGTTCTCATTCAGGAAATAAACTGCTTGATCACCCAGAAACTCCTTGTCTTCATTAAAAAAATCCACACAACCCAGAGTCAAGGGGTTACTTGGGCTGGCCTGGTACAGTGGAGTGAAGCAGAACGCGGTTACACTTACTCTCTACTTTATTTAAGCAGGGATAATGTTAAGCTAAAATGTGACACTCTGGTAATAGAATTAAACTAATTTGCATCTCCAGTCTCTCAGCCAGTCAATACGGGAACCATTCTTAACACTTAAGAATGAGAACAAGAATAATAAATAAAATTTCTAAAAAGAAATATAAACAAGAAGACCACACAAAAATGCATGTAATTGACCCTGCTTCGTACCTCACATGGCGTTATTACAGTAAGAACTTCCTTATCAGTGATGATCATGTTGAGTTATACATCACAGACCTTTTAGATTAAACATATAGTAAACCATAGAGATACAGCTTTTCAAATCAAATGACTATTACATTTGAAAGGTAAAAGAAATAGACTGCAGATTAAGGGTGTTGTAGGTGGTCCAGTAGTAGGTTATTAAAAAAAAAAAAATTAACTACTCCACAATAGAAGAGTGATTCTTACTAAATAAATTACTACTATAGCAAAGAGAAAGCCTATGCAAAAATAATTGTGTTTATCTAACTGCATATTCATAAAATCTGCTTTGTATAAACAGATTTAGAAACTGAGAAAAGACCGTAAGAAATGTTTCTCTTTGTTAACACTAAATAAAATTCTTCCAAGTTACTCACAATTCCTAAAAATATGTTTCATGTTTAAGTGTTTGTCTTTAGAAGCCAGCATTAAAGTGCTGCAAGTCAATTGTTTGTCCTTTTTCTAAAAAGACAGAACAAAAACATTTTAAATTATCCCCCAGGTGTGTTTGTTGTTCTTATAGAAACACAAAACCATGTGAGAACAGGCTGTGTGTTTTTGTTGCTCTAACATCTGACAGATTGGAATCTTTATCTGCGATTGTCTGGTGGTAAGGTCATTCTATGAGCTCTGAAATCCTGTCTGGGCTCGTGTTTGTGGTGTTAGGGTCAAGACGTTATCTGAGGCATTGAAACCAGGCCTGCTGATAAACTGTCCTTCATTTTGTTTTTGACAAATTCCTCTCTGTCAACATCATGCACAGACAAGACATAAGTAAAACTTTAATAACTTACATCCTGTCCAGGTAAAAGGCGTTTTATATGATAGAAACAGCTCCATTATATCCAATAGAAGTTAGCCATTAAGAATCATTGAATCTACCATTAACAACAATTTAATTAAATGCATTTCATATGCTGTATTGGTGAGCATTTTTTATATCAGTATAGCTTTACTTTTGTCAAAAAAATCAGATGAAATAATGTTTAATTACTATTAAACAATATTTCAAGATAAAATATCAATCTATATGTCATTATGTTTGTAAGCAATCCTTCAGTTCACATAATATTTTAATCCATATCTGCCCCGTTTTAGAAAGTGAGATAAGAGAAAATTCTAAGTATGTCCAAGAGTAAGCATGCACATTTTTTAGGTTTTAAGTTTCAGATAAGTAGGTGGCCTTTTATCCCGAGTCAAGGATCACCTGGATCACCTGAGCAGTAACAAGTCAGGATGAATCCAATAATACACCACATCAAGTACAAAAAAATGTTTTTATTTTCCAACTATTTCATTGGTGTTTAATTCTTATTAACATAAAAGAGTAAAGCTTCTAATTGTCCCAAAAGTAAAATTATTTTAAAACAGAATTATAGTGGACCACCTTCTTTGACTAAAAATGAGAGATGGAATGAAATTAATTTGACTTCCATCAAGTCAAATTAACTCTTTCTACACAGCTAAAACCTTAAAAGCTAAAATATATTGGACTCATTAATTAAAGTATTTCATAGCACAGTCTCTGTTTAAGTCACAGCCAGTGATCAGAAGACAGGGACACCTGTTTGTACAAACTAAAACACCTGACTGAATATGAATTTGCCCCTTACCTCAACAATGGAAATGCATAATGATCCCAGAAACAGAGTCCTGCTTTCATGTCGTTCTGTGTATGGTGACCTCCTGTCAGCCAAAGTGCCGTCTGTGAAGTATTCAGCAGACAGAAACCCATCCCAGGATCAAAGGTTAGCATGGGATTGGACGAAGATCAGATGGCTGTCTGGGTGAATTGTGCGGTATAAAGTAGAATGAAAGTGAGGATATCGTGAATCTCTGAAGAAAATTAAACTAAGGGTTCAACACACAGATAATGTGATCAGTAATGGTAACTCAAATGTCAGTTTTTATGTTGACAAATAATTTATTTGAGCTTGCAGAGATAGTCAAGTAGTCAATCAATCCATCAATTAGCGGTCCTTCAGGATCCTAAGAACCACAGGAAGTCGCATTGGCTGTGATATAAAATGCCCTGTTTGTATGACTCATGTCCCAGAATTATAGCTTATGGCAAGCTTCCAAAGACATCGAGCCAAATTTTCACTCTGCTTTGAACACAGCTACCATGTTAGCTATCCTTTTCAGTTAATTTTGTGAAATCCAGAGGTCTGCAATTAAATTTCTTTGGTCAACTTTGTTGACGTCTGGATGTTGAGCATAGCAAACTGCAATATCACTCTGAAATGCCATGGCTGTCATGAGGAAGTGTTGTAGTGAGTGTTTCAGATATATATTGATGAGATGCAATTTTTTGATCAGTCAAAAGATTAAAGGGAAAAAAGAAGAGAAACTCGGAGAACAAATTTTTATCTCTTAGAGAGAGATGCAAATTAGAAAGTCATTGACATGACAGCCTGTTAATGAGGAAAAAAATAAAAAGCACAGGTTTAAAATAAAATAGACAACTAGAGCATATTAAAAACCAAGAACAATAATTAGATGTCAACATGTTTACAATATAAGCATATCTGTGTGGACAAAGACAATTCCAAAAGAAGTTACTTTTACATGTCAGCACTTTACCACAACTACAGGTATCAAATTAGAACAACAGGTTATGCATCAAATACGCATGAATGAATTGTGGGAATGCACAGATAGGAAAAAAAGGTCTTGACCCATGTACACATATTTTTACACATAAATGCAGTCTTAACTGAACTTTTATCTGTTTATATTCTTTCTTTCCACTCCAGTCTCCTCAAAGCCACATCTCTTATCATCTCTTTATCAGATCAAATCATGTTGCCGCCATTTTCTCACTGTTTATTCAGGAAGACCTTTTAGTCTCTAGCTGCAAAGCACTTGCTCAAATTCACTGCAACAACCTCCTCATCTTTTATGCATGTCTCTTCCTATTTATTCACTTCTTTCAGATCTTTTGACTTATTGTCTGTCTGACAAAGGAAATAGACTCAGCTCCCTTGAGAAGATGAAGGGGAGATGGTAAAATGTGATCAGTATCTGCCAAGGTAGACATTTTAAATCTCTTGCTTTAGATACTAAATACACTCACCTACATTTTTAGCGTACAGGTGAGTTCCTATTGCTACAGGACTTCACTTAATGTTTCTCTGTTGGAGTTAAAGAAAATTTTACTTACAATTTGCTCATATATATTAGGAATATTGTTGTATTCTAGTTTTTGGTAGAAATGTTTACGAATTTGGAAAATATTACATTTTGGTATATTTTGACAGCCAGAATGATAACATAATTTCAGTCATTAAGTGAAAAAAGAAAAACTTCTAATTACTTTGAAGTTTATCAAACTGACAGAATAAGCAGAATATCAGATATTATTATTACAAGTTAAATAGATTAATGTGAGCTCATTAAATGGTAAAATAAATTTGTCATCCTTAGGTTTTCTTTGCAGTAACTAATATGTTGTTTTTTATGTACTTATGTAATTTCAATGTTTCATTTGTTAAGTTTCTGTGTTTTGATAATATAACATAGTATCAACTCTATTTCTGTATCAAATAGGCCTTTTTTGAGTGCTGAGTGTTTATGTTGACTTTCTTTACCTAGAGATGATTGTATACACACTGCATGGGGATAAAAACTAATGAAAAAACAAAGGCTCTCACAGAGATTCACACAAATAAGTGTAGACTAAAGCGACTATAAATGTCATTGTCACAGTAATAATTCTACTCATGTAGAAAGATTTGTTTTAAAGCTGGATGGATGACAGAGTATCTCTGCCAGTGCATGCTGACTGTTGGCACACAGTTAATCAGCTGTAGAGTGGAGGACTGAACTAACGTCACAGGCTGTCAACTGGTTAGAAAACATATGAGAATACAAAGCATTTTCTCAAAATGTTTAAACCAAGCCAATAAAATCAGAATTTTTATTCGCAAGCACTGCACAATTTGTGTGTGGTGTATAATGCCATTTATGGGCTAAAGAGGAGCCCAAAACAGAATAGTTCATTTGAAGAATTGAGTAGCTGTTTGGTGAGGTAGAGACTTTTAAAGGGTTTTACTAAGTCCAAATGATGCAAGTGAGGCTATAAATTTTGAGAGGTTTTCTGCTGTGACTGAATGTAAAAGCAAACTTTGATCTCACATTAAAATATGAAAATAATCTAGTCTCATGTTTTAATATCTTTATTACTCTACCTGCATATTTTAGATGTAAGTCAGCAAATTATATTAGATGAGTCTTCCAGAAAGCTTAGCAAAATGCCATAAGAATATTACTTATGGTTCTTCAATCTAGTAAGCTATGATCTTGAAACCAGCATTATTTTGATAACGTCTTCAACCATGCACATTTCTAAAAAATTGCATCAAACTACCAAGTTTGACTGCTTTCTGGCCAGCAGCCATGGGCTGCAATGTTCAGTCAATGTAGGCAGGAGAACTTGGCTAGATTCTGCTGCCTTCCCTTGGTTTGGTGTAGGCTCCTTAGCACTGGGTTGATCAGACCTCACAGTCTGGCTGCACTGAGACATGAGGTTGCTGCATTGGACTGAGGAGTTTGGTGCCCGTCTCTCCCTGTGCCTTTTGAGCCTGGATATTCCTGGCGTCTATCTGATTTCAGCTGCAGTGGTCTTTAAAAGTCTAGGCCACGTTGCCCTGATCTGATTCTAATAACTATGAACAATCATGTGACACTTTCACACACAAGTTTGTACTTTTACCCAAATTAGGAGCTTGTACTGACTTACTTTAATTTTAGTAACTACCCACTCAAAAAACACACTTCTTCTATTGGGACCTGGGCTTTGGGCTCCATAAGGAACAGTCGGTCGTCACACTGTACTATTTGTTGGAAAAATGTTCCCTACGATGTATCACATAAATATATGCTCCTACATCATTAATGTGGTGTGACTACTTTCATTCTAGACGTAGCCTTGATTCAGTAAAGTCATCCATCCAATTAGCATAACGTACATATCCTTTTGACGAGCAACACTGCCCTTGGTCATATAGCATAAATAAGCTTCTCTATGTTATACCTGAAATGCCACATTGAATATAAAAAATAAAATAAAATAAAGAAATAAATAACATATATATATAATATATATGTTATTATATATTATATATATACACATATATATAATGCAATTTCTAACAATTTTTGAAGACTTACATATACATACATATACTACATATATATGTAATTATAAGACTTAGATTATCATTAGATTATCATCATACGATATGATTCTGTGTAGACATGGCACCTATTCTGTGAGGAGCCTACAGTTTTATGCAGTTTGTGCTCAGTTTGAAGCTCTGAAAACATACCTAACATTGTTCTGCCAAGTACAGCTACAAGATAAATGAAATTCTCTCCCCATTTTTCTATTAATGTTTGACTTTTGCACATATTCCTATTACATGGTCTGCAGACTTCCGCCAAACAGTATTTCTCCTGCACAAATCATGTGTCACAGAGGGTTATCTCACAAATAGCTCATAGACTAAGAATTTTTCTGACAGAGAATGTTGGCATTCTAAAAGATTTGATTAGTTTTTCATTTATACAGAGAGCTAGCATTTTACTGTGTCCACACAGAATAATCCCAATTCATCTGTCAACCGGTTTCAAAATAATTCAGCGGGAGGTCTGTGTGGACTCTCGTGAAATTGTAAAAATGACAAATTAATGACTACACACTTAACACCCCCTCCACAAACAATTGTAAAATACACAGGGTGCTTGTATTCTAGCGCTTATAAAAGTTTAGTTCTAAGAACTACACCCTGGCTTGTTGTTAAAGTATGGGCATGTTCATGTTTGTGTAAGAACATAAGTAGAAGTAGAAGTTTTGTGATGAAAATATAGTAGAAGCTTACAAATTCAGAGCCTAACTGTAATTTTGCAGAGCAGGCTGAGACTGAGACTATACCAGATCTAGAATGGGACTAGGGAGGCTGCTAGCAGTTAGCTTCAGGACCAGAATAAGCCCAATAGCAGTTAAGACATATGTTAAAAAAGGAGAAATAGTGTTTCCTGCAAGCAAAATTCTAAGTGTTCTAAATTCTAAATTTTAAATGTTTTTTTTTTTTTGTTTTGTTTTTTTTTGTCTATTTTGCAATTGGATAAAATTTCAGCTCCAGCCTGCCTGTTATTTGGCCTAATTAAAGGTAATTAAGCACCCAAATGGATGGTCAGCCTTTAAATTCTCTTGACAGAAGGAGACAGATTGCTAACAATTAGTCTAATGTCCAGCACACAGTTATCTTGTCAATAATCTCTGGTCCTTACACACACGTGTTCAGAGTTCACAAAAACTTCCACAGAAACAACACTGGACCACTGCTAGCTTTTTCATTTATTTCATTGTTGTAACACTGATCTCAGATTTACTATTTATTTTGGAAAGGCATGTACTATAATTATATATTGAATATGCAAAATTAACATAAAACACTTAAATTTGCTGTTTTCAGAACAAAACTGCCCTGAATGCTTCCTTTCATTCACAGAATGGAGATTTTTATTTTCTTTTGAAGCTAAAAGCTGCATTAAAATGAGAAGTAACATTATTGCCTTTTTTTCTAGTGTGATGATTGGAACAAACGCCTCAAAGCACAGTTTTGGGCTTTGCAATGCAGAAAATATTTTATTCTCTCTGCCTGCATGGAAAATCCTTTTGTACTCTTAACTCCTGGATTACAATCCTCTGCATCTGCATTACATGCTTTCCCACTGATATTTTTTCCTACAACTTAGGGCTCATTCTCCTTTATGTAGGCACTTAGTTTTACACCAAGTTTTTAAAGGAAACAAAATTTCACCTCTTTCAGTAAGACATTTTTTTTGTAACAGTTTCTTTCTGCTACAATCTTTTAAACCAGGTAAAGCCCAACATGAGTCCTCCTTCCAATGCATGGTCAATCCTGCAGTCTATCTCATTAAACTTGCCCCTTTAATTTTTATTCATATACATATAAATATATTTAAGATCTGTTGTTTACAGTCTACACTCTTTGTAAAGCAATTTATAAATTTGTGACAGGTGCAATATAAAACTTACATGAGTGACTGACTTAATTGCTTGTTGTTGAATTGGAAAAGCAGTCAAAACTGTAACAGGCTAACAATATCAACAGACTGAATTTGAATGCAAACTGGAGACTGTTCGCTATTTAAGATGGACATTGTGCTTGTACAAATAGTTAGGTGATGATTGCAGTTGCATGCAAATTATTTCAAAAAAATCCTGCTTTCTCTCTTTCCATCTGTCACATTCAGTTGAGTAATTACAACAAGCACAAAGGTGAAGCCTGAGAATGTCTTCCAGCCTTTTGCTATATCTCAGCATAAATATTTATGAAGACATTTGAGTAATCTGAATTTGTAAACAAAACGTTATTTTGAGGAAGGAACAGCAGCTGAAAGGTGAAGAATGTCAACAAGTGAAGGAGAACGAATCTCCCACTTACAGCTGGATCTTCTTGGGGTTAATGAGCGAAACAGAATAATATAAAATTGCAGATATGCACAATGAATAGATTTACACACTTTTACACAGTCTTTCAAAAAAAAAAGGCAACTCAAAAGTGATCTTGCATACTTCGCCTACACAAACAGATAACTTTATTCAGTTTAATGCTACCCTGTAATAGCATGCTTAAACAGGACTGGTCTTTGTTAAAAGCTGCCTTTCCCACAGCTGTTCCTAATATAACTGCTTAATTTGCTAAGGGGGTCATAAAAGAGTAATCGAAATACATTTCACATCATTCAGGAATTTGGGACTGCTTGGTGTATAGATGAAAATCTATTCAATCTTTATAATATTCTCTCATGCAGAAGCCTAGCAGGATTCCTAAGGAACAATAATGTCACATTTGATCATTTCAAATGGGAAAGAAAAATGTATTCAATAAAATGAAATATGTCAAAAGAGGAAAAACCTATTCAAAGCATATTGCCTCTAGAGGTAAGTTCCAACATAGTTGTTAATTTACACTTTTAGGAAATAAGCTTTATTAATGAAGGAGCCACTTTACATGTAAATTCCAGCAAACTAAATGAAACATCATATAGTCTCCCATTTTCATGTTATTGTTCATCTCATAATGAAATGTCACTAAATTTCTGTTCTGCAAGCTTTGTTCATTTTTGCTTCTTCAGACAGTGTTAGATGTAAGTGATGACATTAGAGTGCTAACAACATATATACCTCCTAGGTGGTTCTAACTTGTTCGTTGATTATGAGAAATCTATCACGATCAACATTTTCTTTTTGAGAAAAAAATTACAAAAGAAAACTATAATATCAAAGTGACATCTGAATTCTACGAACAGACAATTTTCAACAAACATGACAAGTATAAATATTTTACATGAAATAAGTGATGCACAAATATTCATCCCTCTTCAAGCATTTAATACTTATTAGTATTAAGCATTAATACTAATAAGTATTAAGTACATCTGGTGCTATTACAGCATGGAGTCTGCATGGAAAGGTTGCAATGAGGCCTGCACATTTGGACACTTCAATTTTACTGCATTCTTTCATTCTTTAAAAAAAACTAAACAAAACAAACAAACAAAAAAAACTTCAAACTCTTGAGCAGGTTGGGAGAATTCTGTATTGGGTTGTGGTATGGATATTGATTCATAAAATACTTATTTTATGTTAAATGTACTTATTATATTTTGCCTTTATTTTGTAGAAATACGTTTGCAGATTTTACATTAAAGTTATTTTTCTTGTTGGTCAAAAAGCCATCTAATACTTTTCAAAAACTCTGTACATGTAGTGGAGGTGGCCTTGATGGAATGAGTAAAACAGCTTAACCACTGAATGTTGAATACAATCTTTCTAATTTTTAAATGCAAAAAAACTAATTTTGTTTTTATGTTCTTCAGTGCAGTCATAATTTTTTTTCAAAAAGCTTAAACCAATGTGTTCTTACATTATCATCACACAAGCGCGTATAAATATACTTTAAAATATTAAAGACAGAAGTAGCCTTGAAAGCTATTAGATTCCATATTTATATGAATGTGAGTTTGAGGGTTTAGTTGCCTTAGAAATATATGGCTTATATCACACAAGACGTGACATACCATTCAGAATGAAGTCAACAGGGACCAAAATATGCAGATTTTGCTTTATGCAGCCTTATTTATTTCTTTGAGCTTTATGCTTTTTCTTCACCTGGGGCAGTAACCTAAATGTTGCTGTTGTTGGTTGTGATATTTAGTATTTTTCTCACTAGTCTATCAGAAAGATTATATGGACATAATTCACTACACATCATTAATAATTTTACTATGATATTAACATTAAACTCAAACTGAAGTATTGCATCCTGTCAAACACAACTTCTAGTTTCACTCTGTGTATCACTAATTTTAAATTAGTTGCGTTGTGGTGTGTGTAAGATGACGTTCCCTGAAAACATAAATCTAAAAATGACATTCAATTTAGAAGAGCTGAAAGACATTTATGTGTATGTGTGTGAACACATGAGCATATTCCCATTCCTCCAAAAAATGATGTTCAACACTTCCCCTTGGCCAGCTTTTTCTCCCCTTTATATCTACTTTCTAATGGTGGCCATCACAATTTGTAGTAACTCAGTCAGACTTCAGACTGCTTTAAGCCTTCTATGAGGTTCAAAGTGGTATTTGTCTCAGATGTGGCCTGCAGAATATTTCAGGTAAGTACTAAAACATAGGCAGAGATGTGCAAGAACACTGCATATGTTTATTCTTGCTCACAATAATTTCTTACAGCACAAAACCATTTGTTATCCTAATAATGAAACAATTAGGTGGGATCTGAATTCAACAGAGTCTGGACTACCATGAAAAGCAAAAACTCTTAATCTGTGCAACCAGTATATTTAACAAAATTCTGGACATCTAAATAAATATGTATTTCTTTGGAATTATAAACTACAATATGTAGTTCATAATTATAGCAGACACACAAGAGTCCTTAAAGCAATACAATTAAAAGGCTAAAGACTTCCAAAACTATCTGATGAAAAGTTTATTGATAGAAAACTAGTCATTTACAGTCCTGAATTTGAATGTTGGAAAACAAGTTCTTTTTACTTTATACCCTCATCAACGTTAAAGGTCAATTTAATTTACCAGGGTTCAGTCCACTCATGCCTTAACCATGAACATAAAACAGTAAGCCTGTGACCTTTTAGGTGTCTGGATTTAATAATTAATATTCATCTCACAGTTTCTCTCTTCCAGTTAAACCTCAGGAAAGTAGCACTATTTATTTACTCTTTAGTTTTAGAGGCTGGTCACATGCCTCTAAAACAGTTTGGTACAAACTCCAAAGTTTGATCAAGAACCAGAAAGATAAATGTCATACATAGAGTATATACTTAGAAGGTCAACATAAGAATGTAACTGTGCTGGACTAAAAGTTGAACCCTATTCTGGAAGCATATGGTGAAACAGCCGGTAAGCTCTCTAAACCAAATAATAAACAAACGTATAATTACATGACTTAAAATGGAAACATGGGAAGACAACGGTAATTATTTTAGCTTGCCACAACTGCACAACATACTGGATTGGACTAACAATTCCATTCTGGAGAAGTACAGAACAGTTTTTCAGTGTAGGGATGCCAGCCTGACTTGTTCATTACACAAAAAGCTACACTGAGTGCCTCTAATAGGACTGCAATAGGGGATACTGCTCATTTAAGAGCAGCCACTCATACCATAGAGAGGGAGCATTGGTGTGTGCACAGAAAAAGGTGGAATCAGAGAAACATAACAGAGGCGGAAGTTAGAGCTTGTTAGAAACTTGAATGCTGACTCCAAAATGACACCAAATACCAGATTTTCCACTCTGAATGACAGCTTCAAATTGGTAAGAATGGAATTTTTAAAATGTATTTATTTATCAGGACTGGATTCAGTGTCAGAGACAGACATGTTAGTTGCTGGATAGTTTGTGCAAAATTATGTCACATGCCAACAACCCCATCTTAGAAAGTAAAAATACTGATTTTCAGCCCTGCTCCATTCATAAATTGTAGAGTCTTGATCTCTAATATTTATTTTGTATTACACTTATGAATAATTCAGATTAGATATTTGATAAAAAAATTGTATGAATGTTAATTTTGCAGAAAAATAATAAACAAAAACAAAACAGCATATATATATATATATATATATATATATATATATATATATATATATATATATATATATATATATATATATACTGGTTGCACAGATTAAGAGTTTTTGCTTTTCGTGGTAGTCCTAAGGGAGGAACTGGAGAGGGCCTGGAAGGTGAAGACCACAGTGGTGCCTGTGGTCATCGGGACCCTCGGGGCAGTCACCCCCAAACTGGAACAGTGGCTACAACAGATCCCACATCAGACATCTCAGTCCACAGTCCTAGGCACAGCCAAGATATCCCAGGCCTCTGGTAGAGGACCCCTAAGAGGAAGAAGAATCACCACCATGTGGGTGAGAATTATATATATATATATATATATATATATATATATATATATATATATATATATACATATGTCTTAATCCAGATGTATCTGTACAATGTATCTGTACAATATATATTACGCTTTAATGTAAACTATGTATTGTACAGATACATAGTTTCTGTACAAAACAGAATATGGAGATATTCCAAACCCTAAATAATGTATTACTTTACAAATTAACTACTACTGTGAACATACATTGGTAAGCTGTGTGACCTTGGAGAGGACAACATAAGCATAATTGCATATACACCACAGTATAGTAGCAAAGTACTGTGTTTTACTTGAATCTTTGGATTCACAGAGGTCTAGAAAGAGGGAAAAAAGGAGACAAAAATATAAAAAATGTGTGAATAACCAAATAGTAGATTTCACTTTGTTGGTGTAAACAACTTTATTTGTTTGTTCTGACTGTGTTGGCTGGCTTTGTGTGAATATAGCAGTAATGAGGGTTTTCATGCTGCAATATTGAAAAAGAAGTCTTTCCTTTCATGACTCCTAACTGAATATAATGAATGTTTATCTCATTTCTCTGTCTTCAAGGTCATCTTTAAAGTTGGACCACAAGACTGCTGCTCAGGAGTCTGTTTTGACAGAACATACTTTAACCTTCAGAGATGTAATGATTTCAAACAATTTTCTGATTTTTATCATAAAATTATGTGACTATTAGACAGATGGAAAATGACAAAGCTAATCACAATTAAAAATCAAAAAGCTGAACATTTTCAAAGGTCCTAGTAGAGCTGATTATATCAGTATTACATCGGTAAAATAGATACAAAACTAAGTGATTGCAAATACAGGGTTAGTAGGAAGGTTTAGTCTTCTGTAATTTCTGAGATAATGTGAGGAAGCAAGGAGAAGACAGAGTCTTAATAGTTGGACGTTTAATATTTTGTGGTTACAGAAATGTCTCAAAAAGAAACAATTGATTGTAACAGGAGATGAAAGGATTTCTCAAACATGCATGAAAGAATCAAGCAGCGACATCCGGTCAGGGGAGGCAAGTGAGGCAAAGCCTCACCTGTCATAATGGAAAAATATGATAAAATAATTTAGATTGCTATTTTCAACCTGTGGTTTGTACTGTAAAGTATGAGGCAGCAGTGAGCTGAGCCTCACCTGGGATTGTGCAACCACTCGCAACCTGCGCGAGACCATGTTTTATGAGAGCATGTTCCTCCTGTCTGTACGTCGAAAATGAAATGGTTAAAAATCCTTTAATATATGAACTGATCTTCCATGATTTAGCTTATGTATATAATGTACAGTGTTTCATGTGGTAAGGTGCAATCATAAACGGCAGAGAACAGATTCGAGGTTGTCATCATTTTGCTGGGTGCTGTTCAACATTCAAGCTTTAGAAACTGAACACCTAAAACTGCAAAGCAATAGAATGATTCTTAGTAACCCCACATTGTTCTTCAAAAATAGAAATTGACTTTGAAATTGTTGTAAGTTTGTTCAGCAGAATGAAGAGTTACCTTTTGAGATGCCTTACTCATTACTTGTTTAGAGTTGTATTTGAAACGTAATCAATTGCAAATTTATTGACGGAATCTGACTTGATGTTGTGTTTTTATTGTTGATTCTATGTTGCATTGTATTTTTGTGTTTGATTTGATGTGAAGCACTTTGAAATGCCTTGCTGCTGAAATGTGCTATACAAATAAAGTTTGATTTGATTTTGATTTGATTACCACATTACTCTTCTATCAATTGTTTTTACCACACTGTTGTGTTCAAGCAGTTATCTTGCCTCATGACAGGGGGCGCTCATGATCCCAGACATTGTGACTCCACAACTGCAGAGTAAGAGACAGTAACAGTGAGCTAGCCATAAAATAAAGTGCAGCAATATATTTATGGCTTTCTCCTTGTACCACAGAAATCACTTATTAATAATCACAAAATAAACATTAAGCTTAAAACCATACTACTCCAACAGACTGAATGTTCTGCTATGGCAACGAGTCTGTGTGTAGCCTAGCCATTGCAGAGAGTGAGAAAAACGTAGTTTTGAGTTGTACTTCAACAGTTTTTGCCTAAGCTGTGGAGCACAGCACAAAATTAAAAATACCCAAGTTTCATTGAGTTAACAGAATTATTCTATGGCGGCAGCGCAGCTATGGATGGCATGTAAAACAATTGTCCTTTTGCCCTCCAGCTGTCCACATGCGCAAAATTTCCTTATGTAAACAATAACATGCAGCAGGTCTACATTTGTATATCTGATTATGATTAAGTCAGTGCCTCACCAATATTGCACCTCACCGCACGTCACTGGAATAAAGGTATATTTTAGATGAGTGAATAACATTATAACACAATGCAAAGCTCACAAAAGTTGATTTTACATAATACTGCTCCCTTAAGATAAGATTTTTTTTATTTTTAATCTTATTCTAATATTAGTTATAATCCAATACAGAGAGGACAGGAAAATAAGTATGGTCTACTAAATGTTATTTTATATCACTTAATTAAACGCGTCTATATATGAAGACAAGATACAAATAAAATCACTACATCTCAACCACATCTTTGCAGTTTGATTCCACAACAGTAATACAGGGACTCACTTCAGTGGGATTTACTGCAACACACAAGTTGTCTAATTGTGCTTACTATATTTGTACTAAGCTGATTTTGTGCCACTTTGTACACTATTTGAATGTTCCTGGAGTCTGATACATAGATATAAATCTCCTCCAGCATTGCAAATGTGAAATGATAAGTTAGATTAGAACCCAAGATTAAACCAGTAGTGTTCTCCTCAGATTGATAGTGAAACTGCTGCAGGCGTAAGGTCTTTAAGCAGAGATATTGTCAGCACACATCATGTAGCCACATTTGTCCTTGTATCTCCAAATCTTTATCTTAAAAATACCAACAGAATTTAAGATGTAACACAGGGATAAAACTGAAGTGATAATAAAAGTATCAGAGTAGAACAGTGGAATGTTTTCCGTTGTTAGAGATCACACATCTTCACACTTCGGAGGGACATAAGTTTTAAATTTGAGAAGAATGTAGGGTCTGCTTTCAACATTATATTTTTCCCTTTTTGGCGATGGTAATTTCTTTAGAAAATTTGATTTAACCATCACGCCGTCTTAGCACGACGCCCAGGAGGAGCGTGGTAAATGTCACAGTCAGACAGAGGGGAAACGGGGGATTATCCCGTTCGACTGTTAGTTTGTAAACATGCACACGGGTTCAGCATGACCCAGCTGGACTGTTAACAGAGTAAAAAACTTGTGGGGTCTAAATGAACAAGTCTATTAAGGCCATGGGAGGATAAAAGGTTTTATCCTTCTTACAGCATAAATTACTGTAGTTATCTGATCGGTTGTATCACTTCCCCTTTGCAATAAACTAAGAATAAAACTATTTCCTGGTTTGAAAGTCCCTAAATATTCTCACAGTTGAGATTGGGATCAAAGAGTACATTGTAATATTAAGAATTTAAATAAAAAAAACAAATCTTTTATTTCTTGTGTCAGCTATCAGGGTTACACTTGCAGTAAAACAAAGGAATGTAGTAGATAAATGTTTGACCCACAGAGACTTTCCTTATTATTACTATTGTCAAGCATCACTGACCATTACACTTCCTGAATCTCTAACTCTGATTCGTAGAAACTAATGAACACTACTTACTTAGAGTAAATAAGTATTTCATTACTTTACACTGACAGACTAACTCCCTAATCTTGTGTTAACTGAAATGCAATAAACTATCAAGCTGCTAACATTCCTGCTTCTATAGAGATGATTAGACCTGCTGCTTCTCAGTTAACTGGTGCATTTATTTACTTGTACCCAGCTGGTACAATATGGAACCTTTCATTTCAATCTGGACTGTCTTGCCTTCTTCCTGCTGGCACCATGCATGGAGCTTGACTGCTCCTATTTATTGGACTAAGGGTATAAAATGTCTGCATATTTTCCTCTGACTCACCTTCAGGGTGTCCATTATGGATGTGGAACAATAATTAAGAGATTACAAAGCCTTATTAACTAAGACAGGGAAAGCATTTGGTGAATAACGTAAACCTGTGGTTTTTCAAGAATTGTTTCCGGAGGCAGTATGAGTTAATATTTATGATTCTCCACAGATCCTTTTCTGAACTAACAGACAAAATTTCTGTATTTACAGAACACGGATGCACTTTAGAACGATCTTTTAAGAGTGCAGATTATGTATTAAGGAAAGGCAATAAAGGGGGAAAAAAAGTTGAAAGTATACAATTATTAGGGTTATTAGGGAATACAGCCACCTGTGACTAGCTAAAATCTGTAAATATTTCAGACTTTCTCACTATTCTTAACTTCACTAGGAAACTGCGAGAAAGCAGGTGTTCATACAACTTTTGACGGGAACCTTTTCTGCTCCCATGGGCAAACTCCACCAACACTGAGTGGACACTCAGCAGAAGTGGGGTTTAACATAAATACTCTCTGAATGACTCATTTATCTTGATTTTAATTAGCGGGCCAATTTGACCCTGAACAGTATACGTGTCTCAAGTTCAATTATAAAGATCACCCATTGAAAAAAAATCTAAATGTAATATAACAAGATTTACGAAAGATCAACTTCAAGGAAATTATTGTTCTCTTGTTTGTAGTTTTTTTTTTTTCTTTTTTTTTCCAGTGGACATAGAAAATGTAAATTCCATGTTTATGTTCAAATCAGTAAATGAGTAAGTTGTCGTCACTGATCCTTTATTTGTGGGAAAGAAAAAAAAACATAATTGCACAAATATTGATTGAAATGGTTAGTATTGGAGTTAGTAATCAGATACAAAAATGTTTTGGAGGAATTTGCTTTTGGTTTCTGACACTATTGCATGATTAAACACTCCCCGGGTCAAATTGACCAACGAACATTATTGCTGTACCTCAGAAACAAACATAACAGGAAGGTTAAGTAAACAATATCAGCTACGGTTGCAGCTGATGCAGCACGTATTCTGACAAAAAAAGTAATCAAGAACAATCTACAGTTTAACGGGTTGTGGATGTAAATAGATAGGGTAAGTATGTGAGAAGTTGGGACCAACAACTTGCTGATCAGACAAATTGTGATGCAGTATGTTGTTGATCAGTGCACAAGATATATTTTAATCCACACTGTCATGACAGTTGGTCCTTAATAATTTAAAGCTAAGTTTGGTTATGAGTGCAAAATCTCTGCACAGATGGCATCTCATGCAGAGCTTAGTTCGCAAAAGATTGTAAAGCTCCACCATTAACGATACAGGACTGATGACTGACAAGACTTCTCTTAGACATGCTGCTCCTCTAACATCTGTTACTCTGCTAAGTAGCACATTTTCTTGCAAAAGTTACATATAAATATCTTAACAAACCAATTTCATAGTTTTCTCCTCGCAACCTAGATGTTTATTAATTAGTTTAGATTTTAGATCTTTGCAACTTCATTTCAACAAATAGTCTCCAGTTAATGTTCAAATAATATTTTCTATGGGATATTCAAGTACATAAATTTAACAAATGACAGAATCATCACAGTATTGACTAAAATTACTATTATTTCTTTCTCACTGAGTGTCTTTGATTTCCCATGACAGCACTTCTGGGATCAAACTGCTCTCCGAAACAGTAATTATACACACTGCAATTGTGCAACGCTTGCAGAATATAAACAAATAGAAACTCAGGAGCTTTGAGAAATGTTCAGTAGCAGAAACCTAAGAAGAAATGATTTCAATGTCCAGCAAACCGAAACGCTGAGCAATCACTTTCTTTAAACACTTTCTTGTCAGCACTTACTTTCTTTAAGCCAATCATGCATGCCTATGTTAGGATAGTAAAAAAAAATATTAGAAAAATATTGTTAATTTTTATGTTTACTTGAGAAAAATAAACATTATGAAATAATGCCATCTAGAAATGCATTTCTTTCCCCCTGTTTATTGACTTCAGCCTGTTCATTTACAAATATTTCTAAACATATTTGTAGTCATTACAGTATAAAAACTTCTAAATGGTAATACTTATAGAAGATTATATTGATATCTACAAAATCAAATTTCATTGGCCAGTATTAGTTTTTCTTTTTTAAGCTAATTACATTGACAGTCCAATACTTCTGGCTGAACATGACAATGTGGTAAAAACAAATGATAGAGTAATGTGGTAATGAGTAAGGCATCTCAAATGGTAACACTTAAATCTGCTGAACAAAATTACAACAATTTCAAAGTCGATGTCTATTTTTGAAGTACATTGTGAGGCTACTAAGAATGTTTCTATTGCTTTGTAGTTTTAGATGTTCAGTTTCTAAAGATTGAATGTTGAACAGCACCCAACAAAATGATGACAAAAGTGACAGCTAATCATTATCTTTACCTCCCAGACATGAATCTATCAATATACAGATTGATGTGCAATCTAATACTTTTCTCGGACGTTTTTCTTGTCCCAAACTGTGACATCATACTTCTAGTTCTAAGCCATGGCTGAAGATTGTTGATGTGAACAGGTTTGTGAGAATTTAATTGTAAGCAAATGTATTTTCACCTAGCAGAGATCTTAGGTAAGATTGGAATGTGTTCTCACATTTGTATAGTTATGGATATATAATCATGACAGTCAAAAGTGTTCCCTCGTGGAGGCTTCCTGGCTGGTGTCTCACTGCTGCTGTTATTGTTGTGGGTCACATCCACTCCTGAAACCTCTAGACACTAACAACGAGACACATGACACGGAAACCAGAGAGCCTGACACCAAGTGGCCTATGGGGAATCAACCTCAAATGTTTATGCCTAGCTGAAACTAAGTAGCATTTGCTCTCAATAAACTGCAGCGATACAAACAGACTGAGTAAAATCAATCACAGGCATCTGCTAGGACTCCTCAGAAACAAACAGATGTAATCAAGTGGCACTGTATCGCAACTTGATTCATTCAGATTGTCAATCAGTGTCAACAATCAAACAACCAGAGGCCAGGGAAGCTTGTGATCCGCCTTTTGTTGATGTACAACCACAGATCAACATTACACAGCAAAAACAAGAACTGAAGACTCCTGCAGAGTATTCTGACACACACTTTAATTAGAATTGCAAAGTCAGTACTCTTCCAATGCAGGCTTGTGCATTATCCCTGCTAGCAGTGTCCCGAGATAAAATGAGACCGACAAGGATGAAAGTAAGCAGTGTTTTGGTAATTTCTGTATTTGGTATTCATTATTATTAAATCATATTTCTCTAGCTGGAGTGGGTAAAAACACACTTGTTAGACTATTTTAAATGGTAATTTAGAATGACTAAATGTCCCACCATGCATATAACATCAAACCCCCTGAAATTTCCTTTGCACATATTCTGAGTTTCAACACCATGGAATGTCATTTATTAGAAATGGTTATCCATTTATTATACCAAACATGTGTTTACATAAAAAAGCACACAGCATGTGTACATTGGAAATTACTGTAGGTGTGAAAAAAAAAATAAATAAATACCGATTTACACCTACATATTTAAAACTATGTACCAAGAGGTGCAAATTTTTAAAATATACATATTTTACCCCCTGCTGAGCACAATTTTAAATTATGTTCTGAGACAAAAAAAATGACATTGGTAGTGCTTTTTTGTTTGTTCTTTTATTGTTGAAGTGAGACACTGAGTTCACCTCTGTTTGATTTCCCTGAATCATCAAAGATCACCAAAAATTGCCAGACAGTAATTCAAAGTATTATTTTCTTTGATGCTTACACAAAATTATGTTTGACAATAAAATTGTGATTAAAAGACTACTGAAGCACGCCATTTAATAATTCACCTACAAAAAGTGTAATTAAGGGTAACAACTGTATCAAGGGATCAAAAAATATCTATCTCTAAACATGATGCTCTTTGACATGAAAACATACCAGATTATGCTAATTTTAAGTCACAAAGTTCATCTTCTATCATTATGTTCTTTTAATTACTGGTTACTTGCACACAGAGCTGTTTTATTAAATCAAAATATGCATAAGTCTCTTATTTCCCTTGAGAACAGACACATACTTAAATTTTTCTTCTACATAAATGGATGTCAGTGCTGCTGCTGCCTTTCTCATCTGCTCTGTGAAATGTGACCAGAATCTCTAATCAGACTCATTCTTCTCTTTTCACAGCTTTAAAGCCACAGAGCAGCTGAAAGTGTTTTACAGGTTCTTATCAGCATCAGCCTCTGCAGCAGGAATAATACCCCAACTCTCCAATATGAGTGAGGCTGTAACTCAACAAGCGTGTGTAATGGGGCTCCATGCAAAGCTTGACCTTCTTAGGTTGTGAGATGGAGATTTGGCCAAAATGTTAAATGACTTCTCAGTGAAGTCATTTAAATAAGCTTTATTTTTCAAACATGAAAAGAATAACAGATAGTGCTTCTGTTGTAGATAGTGCCCTGTCAATTTGGCAAATCTGCAGGTTATCATCTAAAATTAAGGTATAACTATATATTCTTTTGACTTGGTTTGTTGAAATTTGTTAATGCACTCGAAGGCTGAAACTTATATCACATTAATAAGCCAAGAATTGCATTTTTATTCTGAATTAGATCATGTACATAAGATGTAGCCAACAATGAATATAACTGTCATCAAGCAAATAGTTTATATGATGCCATATGTTGATATGTAGTCAGGATGAGCTCAGCTCTCAGCAACTCATTGCAGCAAGGAGCCTGGAGCTTCCTGTCAGCCCTCGCATTTCTCTCCAACACACAGTCAAGGAAAAGAAGTTTATATATTCCCCTTAATCATTTTTTTTCTTTTTTTTTTTTACTTTATGAATATTTCTGAGGTGTTTGGCATCACATACGATCAAAGGAACATGTTACGTTAAAGATTGATTTGGTTAACTTACACTCCAGCTACCCTGGAGAGAGAATATTGAAAGAGAAACAGAGGAAGGAGACTCAACCATGAGGAGCTCATCATTTCAAATAAGATCGATGCGAAAATCAATAACTGAACTAGTGGTCAGCTCAGAGAGTTATGTATGAAGTCTGTAAAATTGCAAATCTAGACAGTGGATTCACCCAAAATATCAATAATACCAATACGAAATCAGTATCAGTTTTGGATCAATATTAGTATGGTAAGATTGATACATCACTTTAAAATTTACCCTGGAAATGTTTGGACATTTTCATATTAGTTCTTAAACTCTACCTCAAAAACAATTTTCTTTTGATTTGCACTCAAATTATATATTTTCTGCATTGTTTACTTAGGAAAAATGCACAAAATCATGTCAACATGTTAAAAAATTTTGTCCACCACATTTTCCTGAGGAATTAACAAAGTACATTCATACATTCATACTCTAATCTAAAATTTTAAGATAAAAAAAGTGAATCTAAATTTAGTTCCTTTGTAGCTTAGTTGAACAAAGATTAGGTTTCACAATTGTTTCCATCAAAATGTGTGTGAAATGAAATCACAGTGTGCATCAAGCTTTATCTTGAGAATAAAGCCTGATACACAGGACATTTATGACACACAGCACACATGTTGCATAAAATACTTCAAAGACTTGGTTTACTTTTTGATACTGACCTCACTTCAAAGATAATGCATTAAAAGACAACAGATAAATAAATATCTAATATATTTATCACCATATTCCAACAAAGGCAGACAAAATGATCAGTATTGGTATCACAACCAATATTAAGGAATCTCTGGGGAAGCCTAAACTGTGATAGGGATGTTGGATACTGGGAATACTGGTATCCATCTGATACCAAATGAAATCAATGCTCAAATTCTATGCCAATATGTTTCTAGAAATATTATGACCATTGAATAATTTGGTGATTTAACTTCAGTTACTTGATTATGGTTATGCTAAAAATACAGAGCAATTATTTTAGGAGAAAAAAGTTTCTTTTATTAACTAACTACCATAAGACAATGCACAAGAAAATAAATATATTAATTTCCTTTTTCCCTTCTACCACACATGGTTTATTAACCAAATCTTAGCTAACCGTAATCTGCATGCAACCTAAAAAGGAGCAAGGTTTTTTTCTTTTAATAGTTAACACAGAAGTGTTATCATATTCAGCCATATTAATGTTTCAGTAATTTTTTTATCAGCTGCCTGAATAGATAATAGTTTAGCTGGTATGCTAAAATTGCACTTTTGATCACAGATTACACAGTGTAAGCAGTAACAAAGAGCGATCCACTGTTAGTGCAGACAGTGTTGGAGTGAAGCTGCACTTATGAGGGAATTAAGCAGATTGTTTACAAAAGAAAGCGGACATTTTTAGTGCAAGTATTACAAGGGTATGAAAGCCTGGAGCTTGCAATTTGAAAATGCAAGCTCTTGATAGTTTGGCATTTTATTTCATCATATAAGCTTGCATAAAATATGTGAGGAAATAATTTGCTGGACATTTACAAGAGAAACTGCAAACAAAGCTATCAGTCACATTACACTAGCATTGTTTCAAACCAATACTCCACTTTGTATTGATAGAATCAATATTTTGATTGATACGCCCAGTCCTAGTTTGCTTTAGAAAACCACCTTCACAGTATTACCCGAATGTTTAATACATATAAAAATAAGAACTGCTTTTGCTCAAAATGTCCTGAATATTGGTCCAGTCAAGTTGCTTTGTAGACATTTTATAAGCATGTGTGGTGAATAAAACAATTTATTGAATTTTCAATGCAGTGAGGTAAGTTACACAAAAAGGAGAAACTGAGTTTTCTTATTTATTTCTAGTAAAACAAAAGGAAGAAAGGCTTTTTGTTATTTTTCAGAGACTATTCTTGGAAGACTTGCTAGCTCCTTTTCAGCTCTGGTTAGTAAGGGCTTAGAGATAAAACCAGATTTTAAAAGAGTAAGAATATTACATTGCCAACATGAGCTAAAATAATCCCATCTAACTGTTATATTCCAATTATTACACAAGTATAGCTATGTAATATTTCACAGTCTGTTATAAAATTTTCAGAAACATTCTAGTAACAATCTTTAAAAAAAATGTATCTTGAGTAAAAACTAAGATGTAAAGAAAACACACTCCAGATGTTGGCTACATGTACGCTGGGTAGTCAGCTTATTTTTCGTTTAGTTTGTGGTGATTTCCTTTCCAACTGCTAACAAGTTCA
This sequence comes from Gambusia affinis, assembly GCF_019740435.1. NCBI lineage: Eukaryota > Metazoa > Chordata > Actinopteri > Cyprinodontiformes > Poeciliidae > Gambusia > Gambusia affinis. The sequence goes on from NC_057873.1 coordinate 12,251,309, forward strand.
GTTAATAAAGCCTTCTATGATGGCCCTCCACACCTGCTATCCAGGTCTGTTCCCTATCCACTGTATGTGGACTTTTCTTTGGGAACATTGTTAAAACTAAATATATATGCCAACTTTGTAGCAGTAAATGTATAACTTACAAACAATGTACGACACAAATCATATTCTTCCTCAGACGGTCACTGTGTGAGACAACATTTTCAAATTCTGATGCCGTTTAAGCTGGACAATTCAACCTACCAATATTTTTCTACCCCATGTCATCAAAGACAATACATACAAGCTACTTATGCTTGTAGATGCATATTCAACGCATACCAGTAAAACTATTGGAAATACTTTGTCACTATCTAGTGGTTGGAGTCATGGATAATTATGCCTAATGTAGTTTATTCATAAATTTTTCTCACCTAAATTTATACTATAAACAATTCAGTCAGTAAGAGCCTAGTGATGCGAGTCATATTTTGCAGTAATGTGAAGCCCTTTACAGTTATTACTTTATGTTTAGTGTAATTTAAACTGTAGTGGACTATATCTGACAAATTCAACAACATACAAAGAATTATACATATATGTTTATTCTATTAGTTTGAAGGAAAAGCTCATGTAAAGCAGTTCTGTATATGACTTTAGTGTCTAAAAAGTAACGGCTGTGTATACTGTGAGGCATTTTTAATTGGCTTAAGTTCACAGAAATATCTGTGACGAGTAAATTAGAAGTTCCATTGTTCTCTAAGGACATGACTGAAATTGCCTGGAAAGAAGAAAATCTAAAACTCCCAGGAGATCTAAAGTTCTGGCAGCTCCTGACCAAATGCTTAGATTAAAGACTGGCAAAGAGCAGAAGACAGTTGTTCAAAGAAAGGGGAAAAGGGTTCGAATGGGTAAAAAGGTTCAAGCTGGTGAATAGAAAGAGAAATACACATAAGAAAGAAGCTTCTGTACATAAAAGTGCATCTATAACATATTTGCAATTTTGGACATGTTAGAGGAAACAAAGTTTTATTTATGAAATAGTAAATAGGTAATAATGAAAAACTTGATAACCAAACATAAATATTGTTACTAGGAAAGATTTGCATACATTTTGTCTTTACTTGCCTTGGCAGATAATGTAGAATAATAACTCAGTCCAACCAAAAGGGAGAAAGTGAGACAGACACAGAAAGAGGACATTAAAATGAGTTTCCTTCTGCGTGGAAAATGAAAGAAATGACCAATAATAACATAAAGTAATTATTTGTAATTTATGCCCGGTTTGCAAAGCAGAATTTTAAATTTATTGATAGATTTTCAAAATGTCAGCGATCACACACAGAGATAAAAAATCTTAGATACAAGAGGTTTGGTCACCCAGTGTGTGCTATGCAGCCATATATCAGGAGCAACACACACAAACCGTTTTCCCTCACCAGCATTCAGATCTCAGACCAAAAATCTTGCAAAACTTAGTGACTGGCAATGGTACAGAGGTAAGGTGAGCAACCCAAGGACGGTGGCCATAGTCATCATTGGGACCATCACAGATTTGAGTCCCAATATCACATTCGCTTTGTGCTCATTTGTCCTAGGGGAACACCACACACCATGCTGGTGGTGTGGTTGGATCCAACATCTTGGATTGATGTTGTGCAACATATTGGATTGCCCAAGACAATCCAACATGTTAAATATCCCAGTTTTTAGATTGGAGTGGTCTTGACAGCTTTCCAAGCAGACAGTTCACTCTTATCTTAACACATGGCAGCAGAAAGCCATACTGAAAATTAGGGCGTTCTTAAGATTGCCAGAAAGTGAAAAATCTGGATAAAAATCTTGCCTTGTGAACCAGGCGTTAGGCAGTCACATTATGTTATTTTTGAAACTGAACACAAATACAACAAGCACATTGTTGATCAGGTTATTGATAAAGAAATATACACACATAAAAACCATAAAACAAGAACAAAAACAAAACACAATTTCCATCTCTTTTGTTTCTCCTTAATGCTTTCATAGAATGGAAACCTCAACTCAGCTCACAGGCATGTTGTAAATGCTAACAGTATACTATAGGAGGAGAAGCAGCTTAGCTGTGAAAGTTGGAGAGTGATGGCTAAAGAAGCACCATCATCCACTGAATTGCAGGTATTATGATATATAGTGACAGACCAAACCCATACTTATTGCCTTTTAGGTCTTTTATACTATACTGTACCAGCAATGAAGCACATTTCCAAACAGCATTGTTTACAATATTCAGTAAAAAGTCTATCCATTAACTTGATGGTAGTGCTGAGTTGATTTTAACAACTTGAGTGCTGTACAGCAACTGAATTGTGATTTTTAAGATCTGGAATAAATAACAAAATTCAAGTTGTATTCAAGTCATAAAGCTGGGCCCTGAGGCCATTTTTTCAGCTGCTCAAAATGAGATGAATTATGCAAGATCTATGAGGGTGAGAAAAAAGTGGAAAACATAGCTGCACAACAGTCTGCAAGCTGAAACTCAGAAAAAGAATAGGCATCATCACCCATTGTTGAAAATAATTGCTTCACATTTCATTTAGTTATTGTCTAAATCTAAATTATATGCTTCATATTCTTATATAGAAAGAATATGTATCCATAAAGCTTCCTTTTCATTTTCCTTCTTTTCCCCTGACTATTCTTTGTCTCCAAACCGCTTTATCTGGCACATTAAACTATTCAGGCTGCCTGCCAAGATCAAAGCAGGGCTACAGTGAGTCCAGAATGCTTGTCAGGATAGGAACATTTCCAGGTAGTGTGAACCAGTGAGAGACATAAGGAGCTAATTGATTAAACTCCTCAAGAGGAGTCAGATCAGCTCTATTTAGTACAGTTATTGCTGAAGTGAAGAAAATCTGAAGTCAGAGGAGAAGAATGAAAGACAGGAAAGGTTCAGTTCAGAATATGAAGTAGCAGTACACCAATGCAAAGTAAGCCCCTCTGATAAATAGTGTCTGAGCCCTTTTAAATCCCCATCCCTACAAATTTATGTTAAGGTTTTGTTAATCTGCATGCACAAATTAAAAATACCAATTGATATCTCTCTACATGAAAGGTTGTTAGAATGCTACTCTGTAAATTATGACACAAATATGTTGCATAAAACCTATTGACCTTCTTGTAAAATGAGTCCACCCCCAGACTTTTCTTAACTGGCTTCGCTGTATGCAACAGCTGGATTTAGTTTTAATTTGGCCTATCAAAAACACTCTTTTATAGTTAGACTCTAGAGTCTATTATCTTCACCTCCAAAATCACCTCTTAGGTCAATGTCTTCTCTAGAGTTTCTTCCTCACACTTTGCCAGCTAAACATCATCACTGCTATGTGACATCTTTCAAAATCTAATATCACCTCCAGCAATGTCCTCACTTCCACCATGAAGAGGTTAAAAACATTATTCAGCATGTAAGCAGAGCCTCCCCACCCTACTTCTCATTCCATAGTACAGCCTGTGGCATAAATTTAGCAGTTTTGTACAAGTCTTTTGTACTCTTGTGGTAATCTTTTACCCACTATAAACACATATTTGCTATAACAGGATTGTATTAAGACTCGCAGGGAAACAGTTTATTACACAATTACATATGTTATTTTTTATTTTTAAAATCCTGCTATTTACATATTAAATGTTAGTTTTAGAAAATATGTTTATGATTAAATTAATCCATGTCATTTCTGTTGAGAAAAACTATTAGAAGTTTGAGTCAGATATCTTGAAGTCAAAAAGAAAAGGTTATTTTTTTGACTTCAAGAAATGACACACATGACACACATGAACATTTTAAGTGAGTCCAAGATTACCAAATGCTACAGTCATTTCAGAAAGAGTAAATTGTGTCTAATTTTCATTTTAGGATTCACAGATAAAGTCCAGGAAACAGCATTGACAAAACAAGCGGAGGGTGCATTAGGAACAAATGCAATAATATGAAAGCCAGAACAGAAACAAATTGTTTACTGCAAACAATATGCTTATAAATATCAACAAATTTACATTGCTGTGCAAATCTGTGTTGTTTTTATGTCACATAAAAACAAAGGTTAATCAGTTCCATTGTTTGATACAAGAGTGAACAACAGACTTCACATAATGGGAACGGCTGAATCCTCTATGTAGCACACCATGTTATTCTGGTGTACTACAGTAAAAAGGGGAGGGTAACCAACAAACCAAAACCATTTTATTGCTTTTACTTTCACACCAACAATAGGATTTCAAGTCTGTAAATACACCCTGAGTAACTTGGATAGACTAGCAGATCAATATATTTTTTAAAGATCTCATCAAAACTAGAGAGCATTTTCTGTGTCTGAAAAGGTCTGCAAACAAAAGCAGCATCTAGTCAGCTTACAAATCAAATTTAAACTTCATTCCAGTCATCAGAAAAAAAAACAAAGATCATCTGCGACTGTCTGAAAAGTGTGTGTACATACATAAATCACTCTCTAATTGCAGTGTGTGCCACATGTCTAACAACAAAAGAAAAATTATTCACATATCAAAGAAAACAACAAAATGTCTGTAGGCTTCAGTGAAAGTGAAAAACAGAGAAATGTGGCGACTTGTTTTACTTTAAAATTCTTCCCATTAAAACATGAATCTTTCATCCAGATTTAGAGGGATAAACAAACAGAACATCCATGAAAAAAAACAACCTTGTTAAAAATATTAGTTACTTTGTGCATGCTGTATCTCCAGCTGTATCAAACATTCATTCAGCTCTCACAAAAAAATAACAGACCATGAAGCTATTATTTGCACATTTTTAAAGCTGCAGTCTGTATAAAAAAATGTTTTTACATGTTTGCTAAAACTTTCACTATGTCATGACAATATTCTAGGAGAAAGATAATCCATCCCCCAGTACTCCCATTGCCTGCAAAAATACACTGCTCAGTTGGAAACAACAGATCAGAGCCTGGAGGAGGGTCTTAGCGCTGTCAATCACAACTCACACCCTTCCCCTTTCTCTCCGCAATTCAACAGCATCTTCTCAACAGCAGAGCTTGCCATGAATACTCAGGCTAGTAAGAATGGCCACCAATGACAGCAGATGAACAGTTTTCCAGGAACAGGAAGCTGTTTCTCCAACACTAGCACATTTAGAGTTGATGATTTTGATGATGGCACTTGACAAAAAATATAATGCTTGTTACTGTTTTACAGCAGTTGTTAATGAGTTTTGGTGCCCTGAGTGTCTTCCAGGCTCTCTTAAGCCTGGTAGCTGCTGCCCCTGTGATTCGCCAGGCAGCAGACCTTCTGACTGCTGCACACGCACTTACTCTGTGTGTGTGCATGCACACATGCATGCATAGACACACATCTCTGTACTTTATCCAAATGAAGGTCGTACAAATTCAAATTACTACTTTATTGATGTGGCATGTTGACACATCAATAAGTCAACTAAGCAAACAGGACACTCCATGCTGAGACAGGAATGACAGAAGTTGAATTTTAGAACTAACTGAACTCTTTAAGTGTATAAGAGGAGGTGGGATATATTACTTGCAACAAAGGGTTTGTTGTCACAGTTTTGGAATAATTGATGTTCATGGAATCATTTGTTGAACATGTTATGTAAAGATCCAACAGTAATCAAGATGAAATGTGAAAGTAGCATTAACCAGAATGATGACAATGTCACAGGTGGGTGATGACGTAAGCAGACTAGCTGAAATATTTATTTAGTTGGTGAAGGAGAGAGTGTGTTGGTTTCTTTACAGAAGGATAACTCAGTTATCCAGTACGGCAGAGAATCCTCAACTTCAGTGTAAATCTATGTAATAGTCAGTATTTTCTGCCAGGTTATTTATGACATGAAGCACCACAAAATGTTTTTTTTTTGTTTTTTTTTTATAAAACTTTACAATTTAGTGCTATTTAAATGTTAAAAATATTTTTGTGCATTTAAATAGCTTTTCTGAAGATATAGTCAGGTTACTTTATAAAAAAAAAAACAGTACTATATGTACCTTAAACTAGAAAATAAATTAAGTTTGACCGGAAGACAATCTAAGCCTCTTTCCCTTTAAAGGTTGTGGATGAGGCTGAGGCTTATCTCAGTAGTTAACTACCTACAGGTCATCAGTTGAATACAAAAGTACAAAAAACATTTTGGATTTTCATGTAATTAATTTTTTTTAGGATTTTTGCCAATAATTCTATCTGAATTGTTATTCAGGAATATTTTAATATTCATTTTAATTTTAAATGTACATGTTAGAATAAACTAATTTCCTGCTCATTATCACAGAATTGGATAACCAATTACCTTTTTTTTTAATAGATTAACTTAAAAGTGAATTAAAAATTGAAAATATGCATGATTCATAAAAGACAGCATATTTGGTTTCTTCAGTTTTTACTTTGCTGTACACATACAAGGCTTCATATTTGCAAATATTTGTCAATCTTAACCTTGGATGTTTTATTTTGATCAGATCTCTTTTTGATTTTGGTAGGAAATGTAAAAAGCAATGTTTTTCTTTCTCTGAAAACTATAATAAAAGAGAAAAAAGAGGAGAGGCAAAGTATGGCTGAACCTGAGAGTAATGGATGATTTCTCTTTCCATTAGGTATAAAGCTTTTCCTCCTACATATAAAGCACCAGCATAAACAAAGTGCAGTCAGTTCAAACCCTGCAGCCTTAATGTAACATCATGCATCCTAATCAGTATATGTAACTGCATCTCTATGCCTGTTTTATCCATCTCCATTTGAAACAACTGTCAAAAGCTTACTTTACATTTTTTGTGTCTGCTTGAATAAGTGTTTAAAACTGGAGATGTCCATCCCCCTCTGCTAAATACACACAGGGTGAAGCTCTTTGGATGAATTTGCATGCACAGCAGGTGAGCAAGATTACTGCTTTAATTTAATATTAAGAAGAATGCAGTCAAAAGTTTACTAATTTCAGCTATGAGCTCCCCTTTTGATAATCATAATTAATTTTCTGACTTCACACTGAAACTGTCCTTTATGAATCAAGTTGGGATCAGTGCTGCACCTAGAAAACAGAGTGGTTGAAATGTTTGAACCTTGTTTAATATGTGTAAATAAAAATGAAATGACATAAAAAATACTTTAAAAAAATAAATAAAATAATACTACATATCAAAACAAAATGTAGTACACAGAAATCCCAATGTAAAACTCCATGAGAACAGAAAGCACAGAGATGACTGGGCTGTTACAACAGAGTGAAAAAAGAGGAGCAAAGATGAAACAAGAGAAAACCAGTAGCTGATCTGTATCACTGTGACATGATGCTTCCCACTTTGCTCCTCCACCACACAGCTTCTACACAAAAAAAACTAGAAAAAAAGAGAGTGCTTTTCTCTTGTAACACCACTGACCCTCATTAAGTATTGTTCACCAGCCTACTCCAGTCTTTCAGCCTGGATGGTTCTGTTTAAAAAGAAAAAGACCATCATGTACCCAATGCAGCCTTGACAGGTTGCACTAAAAATCCAAAGAAAATATGGCAATATGACTTCAACAATTTTCTGATTGAGTGTACTGTAAGGGGAAGGCCAAAGGGCGGAGAATGTAAACAATTGTCAACACATTTGGACAGAGTATTTATTCATTATGTTTGAATGTCTTAGTCTTTCCATTTTTCACATATTAAAACTGACTTTCAAAGACATATTTCTAGCATCAACAATCAGCCAGTAAAGTACATAAACTTTTGTTTCTTTCAAATTACATTTTGCCATGTAAAAATATATGGGTGAATCATCTTCTCTGAATTCCACTGGAATTAAGGTTTAAAGATTTCTCATTTACTATTGGAAACAAATTTCTTGGTGAAATAGATAGAATTTTAAACCTAAATCTACCAGATGTATGATTCATTTTATTTAGTTTTTAATCTTGTTAACTTCCTGCTGGTATACCCAAATTTCCCCACAATAAATTATATGTCTATTGATTTAGCAGTATTTCAGGGTGTTATTTAAATAGCTCATATGTGCTCAATTACTTTCTAATTAGCAGCACTCACTGAAATGAAGTCATTAGAAAATATATGAAAGAGAAATGAATGAATTACAAGCTCATAAAAACTAAATATAAATGTAAAACAGAAGTGCAATAATGTCGTTAAAAATCTGACGCTTCAACTGGATAGAGACAAAGCGTTTTCCTGTGGCTGTTGTTAACATGAACACTACATTCATTTCCATGATTCACGATAATGGGCATCATCATGAGACTATAAATTACACAACAATATTAGTAACAAGGGTTATTTGAGTATATAAATGCATAACAATGATGGATACAGGAAGGTATTTGTCTATACTGTCGGTATCATTTATTTTGTCTCTCCATGGTTTTAATGTGACCATTTAAAAGTTGAAAGTGAAAACATGAGATTCTTTCATGGCTGTATGATTTGGAAAATGCGAATGGAAGAAGATTTGCATTTAAATGAGGCTGTAAAGGATGTGGCATTTTCAAAGTGAAGAGCAGAGTGTTACATTTGAAAATGTGGAGAAATATTTTTTTTTCTTTTGTTTATGAAATCCCTGAGACCACTGGTTGGTGTAAAAATAATAAACAGAGTGGTTTTCCTTATTGTGGGTATTTTGCATCAATATCAGTATGAACCATATAACTAGTGTGGTTCATCTCGCATTACTCTCGACTCCCTCCTAGTTTTAAATGCAAACTATTCTCCAACTATTTATATCTGCCCCCTTGTTCACTCTTCATCTTTTTGGCTAAGATCACAATTAATGTATTTTTCATACCTGGTTAAAAAAAAAAAAATCCTAAATAAAATATTTAAGCCACCCATAACATAACCCATTCAATACTAAATATATTTGGCACCATAATAATTAATAGTCAGAACATTTAGCAATAATATTAAAGAATATTAAGATGTTGGTATTTTGTGCCACAAATAATGATCAGATTAGGTTGTTGTTTGGTAAAAGAAAAAACAACAAAAAAAGTTTCTTTTGTGCTTTTGAGTTACTTCTGACTGATTTGGTTTCTGTTTTTTTCTTGTGAAAGGTGACTTTCACTTTTAAATACTTCTCTGCTATGTTAAGCTGGAGTCCCTCATAAGTAGAAACTAAACAGGTTATTTGTCCAAATAATGTCCCACTGTTCCCTCATAAACAATAATACTCACTTAGATATTGTATGAAGTGAATGTATGGGGAACTGTGTGGCATAGACATTGTGGTTATTCTGAATAAAGTTAAATTTAGAATGACTCGTATACAAATTCGATAAAAATTAAAGGACAAATTTCTTCAAATGTAATATTTTTTGGAAATACATCCCAACACTCTGAACCTAAAGACGTTTCTCCTTGAAGCCTTTTGGTGTGCTTTATGGATACATATTTCTATTATTGCTAAAGGTAATAAAGGCCCAATATGTAGTGTTACGGCTACTCTGGCGTCTTAACAAGCCTCCAAATTTTCTCTTCGCCAGAGTAGTCCTAAGGAGGAGGTCTCTGACTCGTCAAATCCAAAAAGCACTCGCGGAGATGGCTTCTTGTCGAAAGATATCAAAACTTTTAATCAAAAATAATCTCCGAGTTGACTTATAATAAGTAAAGTTTATTTGACGGTAAAGAAAACCATTCCACTCCTCACTCCTCTATCAAACAACCAGAACTTCCCAGCTGCTGCCTGCCTGCCAATTATAGAAGTAGGCTGACTGACGAGGAGGAGGGCCCCAGCACAAAACAAACAAACAACAATAAATCCACCACTCATCTGCAACATCAACAAAAACAAATTCATCCAACCCTTTACAGGCTCCAACATCCCGGCCCTTAATTGTTAGCCTTAGCAAATAACAATTACAAAAATAATATTCACAGGAGCCTAGTATCTAGCAAAAACATTACATAAATTTAATTATAGTCATTTTGTCTGTCAATGCTATCTAGAGCCTTTCAACATTCCTATTGCTTAGAACAGTCCATAGTAATTTTAAAAAGTCTTATTTCATTCTGCTGCCTCCATTAAAAGACAGAGTTTATCAATTGGTCGCTGGATAACATTGGCTTTGGTTTTAACCAAAACACTTCTAACAAATCCTTTGGCATCCGGAAAAGTCTTCATAATACGACCCATTGTCCATGCACTCCTTGGTGCCAAGTTATCCACAATAACAACCAGATCTCCAGGGCTGAAGTTCCTCCTTTTGGTGTTCCACTTGTTTCGTTCTTGCATGAGTGGGAGATACTCCCTTATCCAACGTCTCCAGAAAAGATCTGCAAGATACTGCGCTTGTCTCCATCTTCTTCTTGAATATTGATCCGTTTTTTCAAAGACTCCTGGTGGTATGGTTGCCTTTCCTTTCAGCTGGAGTAAATGGTTGGGTGTTAGAGGTTCCAAGTCATAGGGGTCATTTGACACAGAAGTAATTGGCCTGTCATTTAGAATGGCTTCCACTTCACATAGTGCTGTTGACAGGGTTTCATCGTCCAGTGTTTGTTCCTTTAGAACAGATGTGAGGGTCTTTTTGATTAGACGTATTAGTCTTTCCCAGACTCCACCGTAGTGAGCCCCAAAAGGAGGGTTAAAAATCCATTTTATTCCCTCTATTAAAAGAGTCTTTTGGATTTTTTGATGATTCAGCTCTCTTAATGCTTCTTGTAGTTCCTTTTGTGCTCCCACAAAGTTTGTTCCACAGTCTGTTCTGATGCTCATCACTGATCCTCTTCTGCAGATGAATCTGCGTATAGCATTTATGCATGAGTCTGTGGTTAAGAAATTTGCCATCTCCAGGTGGACAGCTCGACTCACCAGACAGGTGAATATGACTCCCCATCGTTTCACCTGACCTCGTCCCCTTTTTACTTCAATAGGACCAAAGTAATCAATGCCAACATGGCTAAAAGGAGGTAGGTCAGGATTTAAACGGTCCTCAGGAAGGTCTGACATTTTCTGTTCACCAGGTTTTGCCTGCATGCGTCTACAGAATACACAGCTCTTGATAATTTTTCTGGCTAAAGAGTTTGCATGAGGGAGCCAAAATTTCTGCCTTAACTTGGACAGCATGTGGCTCCTTCCTGAATGTCCAACTTGGTGATGAATTTGTTGCAAGATGAGGTAGGATATTTGAGAACCTTTAGGTAAAATGATTGGGTTTTTCTGGTGAATTGGCATTGCGCTTTTGTTTATCCTGCCACCAACTCTCAAAATGCCGCAATCAAGCATTGGATCCAGTTTGAGGATGGTACTTCTTGAACTGAGAGGTTTGCCTTGTTCCAAATAAGTAAATTCACAGTGAAAGTAGCGTTTTTGTTCAAAACAAATTATAGCTTTCTCTGCATTCTGCATGTCCTCCACTGACAGGTTTTGGGTCTCATGCTGATTTTTCAACTTCTTCCTCATTCCTGAAGACATGTGCGTTTGGCTTTTTCTTTGCTGGCTTAGCAGTAGAAGATGTCTTTTCACCTTTAATATCCAGGCTACAGACTTCTGAAGTCTGTTCCATGATGAATGATACTCGATTAGCCTGCATATTGGATTTTGATCCTCCACTATCACACTGTTAACTGTGATCTCCTTTCTCACCTCAGGATCATTTGCTGGTATTTCTTCCAGACCTTCTGTGTGGCTCGGCCATGTTCTTTTTTCTCTGCTGAGATATTCAGGACCGGTCAGCCATTTTGATCTTAGGAAAGCTTCCACATGAAGCCCTCTTGATGCGTCGTCGGCTGGGTTGACTTTTGAACTTACGTATTTCCACTGGCTGGTGTGGGAAAGGTCATGGATTACTGCAATCCTGTTGGATACAAAAGTGTGAAATCTTTTAGTTTGATTGTGAATATATTTCAACACAGATGTACTATCTGTCCAGAAAGTTGAATCTGTAAGTGGTAATTGCAGCTCTTTCTTTAGCATTCGATCCACCTTTGCAGCCAATGTTGCTGCTGTAAGTTCCAGTCTAGGTATGGTCATCTGCTTTAGAGGTGCCACTCTAGCTTTTCCAAATATGAAGCAGATATGGATTTGACCTTGGTGATTTGATAATCTAAGGTAGCTTACTGTACCATAGCCTGACTCACTTGCATCACAAAAATGATGCAGTTCAGCAGTTTCCATGTGATTGAAATTTTCAGGCTTTATGCATCTTGCAACTTGAAAGTCTTGTAGCAGATTTAACTCCTTGAGCCATCTTTGCCAGGGCTCTGCAAATTTCTGGGGAATGACATGATCCCATCCATACTTGGATCTGCAGAGTTCCTGGAGTAATTGTCTGGCTTTAAAGACAAAAGGAGAAAGAAATCCTAACGGGTCATATACTGAACTCACTGTGGAGAGTATACCTCTTCTGGTAACAGGTCGACTCCTGATGGCTACTTTAAAACTGAAGCTATCACTGAGAGTATCCCAGTGGAGTCCAAGTGCAGACTCAACTGTTATTTGTTCTTTCAGCTTTTCTTTGTCCAGATCTAGTTCCTTAAATGCTCCAGCTCTGTGATGTTCAGGGATGCTTGCCAGCACTTCCTGGCTGTTGCTGACCCATTTTGTTAATGTGAAACCTCCCTCACTGCATATTCTGGTGAGATCGGTGACAAGCTTTATTGCCTGGTTTACTGTTGCCACTGATCGGAGACAATCGTCCACATAAAAGTTACTTTTAATGGTTTTAATAACTTCATCAGAATAGTGCTTCTGGTTGTCAGTAGCAGTTTGATGCAGAGCAAAGTTAGCAATGCTTGGGGATGATACAGAGCCAAAGAGGTGAACTTTCATCCGGTAAACCTCAAGAGGTTTGTTAATGTTCCCTTCTGGCCACCACAGAAACCTGAGGAAGTCTCTGTCCTTTTCATCCACATAAACTTGATAAAACATTGCCTCAATATCTGCCATTACTGCAATTGGTTCTTGGCGAAACCTTAACAGTACCCCAATAAGGGTGTTTGTTAAATCGGGACCTTGGAGCAGCTCCTTGTTCAGAGAAGTTCCTTGGTATGAGGATGTACAATCAAACACCACCCTCAGTTTGCGCTTTCGCTTATGGTAAACACCATGATGCGGAATGTACCAGACATGTCCATCCTCCCTGCAAAGCTGCTCTAATGGAACCTTTTCTGCATAGCCCTTTTTCAAAATGTCCTCCATGAAGGATGTGTATTCTTCTGCATACAACATATCCTTCTTAAACCTTTTCATAAGGTGCAGTGTGCGTTCCTTAACCACTTTATAGTTATCAGGCATAACTTTGTCTTTATTTCTGAAAGGAAGTGGTAGGTGATAGTGTCCATCTTTAATATACAATGAGCCAGAAGCAATCTCCATAAAACACTTATCCTCAACAGACATCTCAATTTTCTCCTCATACAAGTTCTCAGAGAAATCCTGGTTATATTGTCTGATGAGTAAATCCTTCAAATCAGTAACCGAAATTCTGTTACTTGACACTGCAATAGGCCCAAAATATTCTGTGGTACTATCAACACCAAGTGGTCCAGTTACCACCCATCCAAGCACTGTTTCCATTGCATACGGTCCGTTATCATGACTGTTTATTATTTTCCATGGCTCTAATGCTCGAGGAACATCAGTTCCAATGAGTAGTTCAATGTCTGCCTCAATTTTCTTTAAATGGACACCCTTGAGATGAGGCCACATCTCCAGATCAGCTTGTGTGATTATGTTTTCTTTTGAGACAGGTATTTTATCTTGTGTGTAAACCTTTGGCAGGTCCAAGTATGTGCAGCCCTCCAAGTCTCCCACCTCTAGTCCTCTAACCTCATAGGTTCCTGCAGGCTTTTCCTGTCCCATTGTTCGCAGAAGTATCTCAGTTTTACGTCCTTTCAAACTTAGTCGGTTCATCAATCTTTCAGTACAAAATGTTGCCGTGCTGCCCGGGTCAAGGAAAGCATAGGTCTGAATATATTTGTCCCCTTTTGCCACCTTAACTCGGACGGGAACAATTGAAAGTGCACATTCTCTCCCGGCCCTGGTTGCATCACCTGCTGAAACAAGAGCACTGCTTATGGGAGTTACTTCAGTCTCAGTTTGACTGTCCTGCTTTACAACTTTTGCACTTTTAATATGAAGTACTGTTGGATGTCTCATTTGACAAACTTGACACGTTAGTCTCCTCTTACAATTTTTGCTTAAATGACCTTTTAGTAGGCAACCAAAGCAATATCCATGACTTCTCAAAAATTCAACTTTAGTATCATGTGACTCTGTTTTAAAACGCGAACAGTCAGTTAAGTTGTGTTTTCCCTCACAAAATCCACAGTGATGGATGATGGGACTGGGTATCGTTTCAGGAGGTGGTGGAGGCAAAACTGATTGCTTTATAGCACATCCTGTTTTCTCTGTAGCTATTGATGTTGCAAAGCTGCTGTTTTTACCTCTTATTGATTTTAGCTCACCTTTGCCTCTTGGGAATGTTTGTTTGATTGTTGTTTGGTCTTGAAGGTCTCCAAACAAAGGATCCAAAAGCATATTAGCATAGTTTTCCACAAACTCGACAAGATGTTTAAATCTGACTCTCCTGCCAGTTCTCTGTTGTATTTCATAAGCTGTGGTTCGCCATCTTTCTCGCAGTTTATAAGGTAGTTTGGATGCTAGCAGCCTTAAATTTGATGGAATTTCAAGTTCCTCTAAGTACTGTAAGTCCTGCATTGCATTACAACATCCTCTCAAATACATTGCATATGTATACAGCATTTTTCCATCCTCAGCTTTAATCGCTGTCCAGTTCAAGGCTTTATCCAAATAAGCTGCAGAAACTTTCATTTCATTTCCGAAGTGCTGCTTTAATAGTTGTTTAGCTTCTCTGTAGCCTTTACTTCCTTCTGCTTGTAAACAACTGCGAACCAACTCCCTTGGCAAACCAGATGTAAATTGTTCTAGATAATATAGTCTGTCTTTATCATTTTTAGTCCTGTCTTCAATTAATTGTTCAAATGCATGAACAAAGGAATGGTATTCTAATGGGTTACCATCAAACACAGAAATATTTCTCGGAGGTAACAAAGACAGGTTTTGCTGGCTGACAATGAGTTCTGCTATGTCATTTTGTCTTCGAATAACAACATTCAAATTTTCATTATCAGCAGTAACCACCACATTTTGATAATCTTGTACAGTTTGAGATGCATTATGATTGAAAGTTGCAGCTTCAGTTTCACTTTCAGTGAGATTCCCACCTTGAGGCCCATTCTCTGCTGTGCCCAAACTCCTAGGAGAAGACCTGCATCTCTCAATAATAGTCTGTTGGAGTGGAGTTTTTGGTATAGCACCTAGCTGCATGAATTCCACCTTGCCCTCTCTCGAATCTAGTTCTTGATGAGAGCTATAATATTCATTCATGCCGTCACCTAAAGATGGTTTCTGATCCACCTCATCACTTTGCAAAGTCTTTATTTTAGCAGTTGATGCTGCAAGATCAGCTTCTAGCTCAATTTGCTCCATTCTCAACTTCAATTTCGCTTCCTCTATTTGCAAATCATGTTTCTCTTTCAAGGCAGCCACTCGTGCCAATGCAGCAGCCTGTTCTGCTTTGGCCTTTTTTAACTCTACAGAGACTGAGGAAGATCTGGATCTTGATGATCTAGTAGAAGAGGATTTTGATTTCTGTGATACATTAGATATGCTGTCAAATGGTCTGATTGTTGATTGTACAATGTCTTTTTTCCAGATTTCAACATCTTTCAAAAAATAATTTAAGTTAGTTATTCGAGGCTCAAACCAGTCATTGTAATCATTGTCCTTTTCTTCCTCTGATAAGAGCTCTTGAACCAACTTATGAGCATTATTAAACTCATCCACAGCTTCTTTAAATGCTTGCACTGAATCATTGACGGCATCAACATTTCCTGCATCCGTCATCAAAGCCTTTATTTCATTGATTTTTCTGGTGCAGGCTCCCAATCTGCCTCTGCGCGAAAAGAAGCGCCTTTAACCTGTCCTCATACGTAGGTGCAGTTTCCGGTTCAGACATTGTTAATGATCACACAGATCCCTTCTCTTTCAAATAAGTTCATCAATAAGCATTCTTCTTTGCCACAGTCCGTTTCCAAAATCATAAACTTCGCTTTCTGTACTCATCGATATTTTCTTTGTAGCGCAGCGGCGCTTCCATTCATAAACTCGATCAGCTGATTTTACTCACGGCCCGCTGACAGCTTTCTTTGTTCGTCTGAGAGCGATCGGCTGGTGATAGGCTGGATCCTCCAACTTTGAGCTTTTCTTTTCAAGTCATCAGTGGGTTTTCTTTACTTGTTACGGCTACTCTGGCGTCTTAACAAGCCTCCAAATTTTCTCTTCGCCAGAGTAGTCCTAAGGAGGAGGTCTCTGACTCGTCAAATCCAAAAAGCACTCGCGGAGATGGCTTCTTGTCGAAAGATATCAAAACTTTTAATCAAAAATAATCTCCGAGTTGACTTATAATAAGTAAAGTTTATTTGACGGTAAAGAAAACCATTCCACTCCTCACTCCTCTATCAAACAACCAGAACTTCCCAGCTGCTGCCTGCCTGCCAATTATAGAAGTAGGCTGACTGACGAGGAGGAGGGCCCCAGCACAAAACAAACAAACAACAATAAATCCACCACTCATCTGCAACATCAACAAAAACAAATTCATCCAACCCTTTACAGGCTCCAACATGTAGTCTAAATGTCTACACTCGCAAGAAAGCAGCTGTCTACGTCATCATTGTCCACACACAATGCATTTGTCAAGCATTTTTGGATATAAAGTACCTCTGGTTTGGCTCCATGTCACCTGTTTAAATAAAACTGTTATGTGTGCAAATTTGGTGGAGTATACAGTATTTACAGTAAGTCTACCAATGCTTTATATATATATATATATATAAAATTTCAGTAATGGATAATTCTCAGTAAATGTTTTTAACACACACATAGTCTTCACATTTCTATTGATATTCAAGGTGTCAACCCAGTTTATGAATTACTGAGGAGGTGGTGCTATATGAGTATAGCAGTGGAAAACCTGAAGGATGATTATTCTAATCTCTTCACCACACTTCATTTACCCTGTTAATTAACTCTTAATCTCAAGACAGAGAGGACTTCAGAACCCAATGCAACTTTTTCAATGGTTGCTTCAAAGACTGTCAGCTGAATTAATATTTCTTTTTATACATCCTCAGAGAATAATGTACACTTTACACGTTGTGTGAGATATAACCCTCCATGAGTGAAAATTTCCTTTGATTTATTTGCACAGGGTTTTGTTAAATTAAAACTGGTAAATTAATAAAATGAAAATAAATTGTTAGTAATTATTGAAAGTATAATCAGCTAGTTACATTTACAAGTGTAATCATCAAAAAGTTTAAATTAGAACAGTAGACCTAGGCAGGCCATACCCTCCCTTTATACTTAAGTTTATTTGTTCATTCCATCCTTTTATCAAGAGACTAGTTGAATGCTAAATTAATGATTCCTTTAAATTTGTAAGATTTATTTGAAGACAGAAATGAAAAGTGAACATTTGAATTTTAACCAGTCTCAATAGAGCTCAAAGAAAAGGAAGAATCGGGGTAGCGTCCATAGAGAAGAACCAGGAAGAGATGGAGAAGGACTTGAGGTAAAGATGATATGCAAAAAGACGAACCGGATCAACTTGATCAACTGAAGTATATGCAAAATAATTAGCCTTGTTATAAAATGTGAAGTGATGCTGAAATGCTCAACTCACAGACCTTCCTAAGCAAAATAAATCTTTAAAAACACAAGGTGTAAAGGAACTACATTTACTGATGTTTTTACTGTAGAAATCAGGCTATTAAAATAAGTGACCTAAGTGAGGAGAATCAAGGGTTATACATAGTGGATGATATTTCAGCTTGAGTTTTTCTCTTTATATACAGCTAATTTTTACTACTCACCCAAATCTTTGCCGATCTCACTGCAGCAACAAATCTGAAATGCATTTTCTTTCCAACTTGACATGTACATTGTAATAAATACATACATTTTGCACAATTGTTAGGCCAGCTTTATTTTTTAGGATTATTGTTGATTATTCATCAATTACAGTGCTTTTGATCAATTCAAAATGTTATTAAGACATATAACAAAGTAAAAGTCAGGTTGTGTCTTTCTTAGGAGAATATCTGTATGTGCACAGTTATTGACACTAGTACTGTGCAGGACTGCATCTGTTTTTTTTTCTCAACATGATTCTTGTGACCTTGTTGACTATTTGCTAGAATACCTTTGATAATTCTGTGATCACACCATCATATCGTAGCAGTTCCAACAGTGCTGTTCCCCTCTGAGAAATCTTCAGTCAGCCAAAAACGGATCTATTAAATCAGTTTTTGGCCCATTCTGACTAAATAAAAGAAGTTTCCTATTAATTATGCATAACATGGTATAGGGCAGGGGTGTCAAACGTATGGCCCATGGGCTGGAACTGGCCCGCTGAATGATTTAGTCCAGCCCGGTGGATAAATGCATTATCATTATTCAACAATGCCTGGCTACTGATGGTGCGCCGTCAATGATTGGGAAAAAAAGATAGGTGTTCTGACAAAGTTCAGAGAGAAAGTGCAAGCTGCAAATAAAGGGGGTGAGTTTTGGACATTTCATTGTATTTTGCATCAGGAGGCATTATGCTGCAAGTAGTTAAAATGGATCACGTCATGGAGGTGGGTGTCCGAACTGTTAATTTCATCCGAGCCAGAGCTCTCTATCATCGTCAGTTTGACAGCCTTCTCGGTGAATGCAATGATGACAATGATCACTAACCCTACCTAACATTTCCCATGAAGCCAGACAATTTGTTCAAATTGATTCCCAGATGTGGAAAATTGATTTTAAATCGTTTATTAATTTTTATCTCTCTGATGTATTATGTCATGCAGGACCGTGTTTTTAAGTTCTAAAAACTGTGGATAAATGTTTTGCAACATTGTACACTCACAGTGATCAGTTTTTATGCATAATGCACTTAAATAAATGTTTAACTGAGTAGAAGTATTGTTGAAATTGCATACTTTTCTTAAAAACTCTGAGGTTTTTCATAATATATTTTGTAAAAGTGAAATTCGTTTAATATAAAAATCAACAACAAGCCCACTTTTATTAGTTCTATTTAATCTTGCAATGAGTTTACTTGTGTGGCCCCCTTGAGATCAAATTAAGCTGTACGCGGCCCCTAAACCAAAATGAGTTTGACACCCCTGGTATAGGGCATTGACCTATGCAGGCCATACCCTCCCTCATCACTTGCTATGCTTAAATCCCTTAAGTACTCAAGTTTATCCAGGTAGACCCAAGGAAGCATGCCTAAAATGCTGAGATAATCAAAATACACACTTGCCTAATAATTGTGAACACAGCGCATTTTAATTTGTAAAAGAGCTATTTCGAACATGTAGCAAGATGTGTTGTAAATTTTGCTCTTAGGTGTATATATAAAACATTCTGCATTTACACACAATCAAGAAATGGATTTAGCTCAAAAAGGAGTGGGAAGAAGACAAACTTATTTACTCCCACTCTCTATTCACACATAAATTGTGTGGTTGACACTGTTATTTATGATTTGGCAATTTGTCATTTTGTACGTTTTATAGCACTAAAGACAATTGCATGCAGTTTCCAATATCATGTAATATGTAATATACATGATAATATACATGTAATATATGTAATAATGTAATACATGTAATATATGTAATAATATTAATTAATAATAATAAGAAGAAGTGCTTTCAGACAGGAAGGAGTTCTGAGGATGAATCCAACCTGTTAGCTTTTCCCGACAGTTACCTGCATGGACGTTACTGCTTTTCTGTGAAAGGCATCTGCAACCTGTTCAAACTGCTGGGTCCCAAATTTCAGCACCCCACCAAACAGAGTCATGACTTCACAGTTACACAAATGACTGACTCTGAGCTCAACCTCAGACTTACAAAGCACAAACTCTTTTTCACAAAATATTCCTCCCTAGTACTTTTTCTTGGCAATATATTTAGAGTATTGAATTGTGTTGAGTGAGTAGAGTATTGGTAAATATATTAAGCAATTTGTTCAACAAAAAAAATATGTTCAGAAGAAAAAAAATCATGCTAAATAATTAGACAGATGTGTAATTTATCATTTGTCTAATTAAGCTAAATTGAGATAAACCACTCACTAAAACAAATTAGGCACATTTTAGAATAATACAGCAGCTTCATCTAATTACTGCGATGGTACTGTGTATTTCTTAAGCAGAACTGTTACAAGAAGACCAAACAAAAACAAAGCTTAGTGACAAGAGGTCTTCACCTTCCTCCATATGTTTCTCTCAAGAAGCAGACTAGACGCTCATTTTAATCACTGAATTCAATTAATCCTAATTCACTGGAGAACACATTTAGAAAATAGCTTTTATTCAGATCCCTCAAGAATGAAGGATCTGATGCAAGCTACATAGACCCACATAGCATTCTGGGGTTAAAAATCAAGTGCTTCATTTACATTTGTAGCAGTGGAAGGTCTATATATCAGCCGAAGCGAACAGGGTATGGCACCAAAGTGATTTAATTGACAGCTAGTCACATTTGTTGATTGACTTGGGATTACCTCACGGTAAACAATAGTATAGTTTAATTGTGGACTGCAGTCATGCTGTCTGTTGCCAGAGAGATGCACAGTACAGAGAGTAGTTCAGTTTTGGAGCGAAATGAGCGTTATTTAGCAGCTTTGTAAGCAGCTCATCTCTCTGAAGAATGGACAACAAACTAAAGTGACATAATGTACCTATATTTATATGTAATTATTATAACTGATTATAATAGTGAAATAGTCAGCTTAGCTGTGTATTTATCACTAACGTTTGTATGGTGATAAAGTTTAGTCCAGCAATGACTTTCTAGAAGACCAAATGAGATACCTGGGTTTATTTAAGTCCATCAGAACCAGATCCTCAAGGTTCCCCATTACTGAGTGTCACTGCAAACATTCTGCAGAGTTGACAACAGCTGCTGTGAGCTCACAGCCCTTTCTCAATAGTGAGGAACAGACTGTATAACGGAGAAGCCACCTGGAGTAGAACCAAACTGCACATTAACCATTTAGAATGTGACTTTCCAGTGGAAAAGCCTTTATTGTATCACTGTTCTAAGAAAAATAGCAATTTTAGATATTTATGTCCTTTGTCCATCTGCCTATATATATAAAAAGGCTTTCTTCTTTAAAGTTCTTGAAAATCCTCTCTCTTTTTCCATCTCAACAAAAAATAATCTCAGAACCTCATTTTGAGCACTTTGCTGGTGTATTTTTTCTGGTACTTGAGGCATCGAATTTGCTCATGAGATTTAAAATAACATGAAATGTGCCTTGTTTTGAGAGGTTTCAGTTTCATCATAGTCTGATTGAAAACATTTTAAGTGGCTGCCAAAAGCCACTCAAAATATTGAGCAATTCTGCCTTTTAATTATTTCTTAAAATTTCACACCATTCTGAGTATAGATATGTTTTTCAGAGCAATGTTTTTGCACTTACTCTGTGCTATCAAGACATTCACATTATGACTGCAAAGGTGGGTAGTAGCTGGTTATGTTTTTTCTTTCAGTTTGGTAACTCTTGATAGAAAATGGATCTTTAAGAGTAGTTTTACTGCACCACATTTTTTAAATTTTACCTGAGTAATATTATGGATAAGTATTGCTACTCTTACTCGAGTAAAATTTTGGGTTACTCTACCCACCACAGGTAATTCCAGTGAATGAAGAACAAACACATTGTGAGTAAAAATGCACCAGAGACACACATACCAACTGTTTAAGTTACAGTAAAACTTCTTGTCCAAACTTTGTTGTGTAATGATATTTCCAGCTGAGCCTGCTGTGCCACATGGAGATCAAGTGAATGTACTGGTCACTTCAAAACATGTTAAAAACCTGGGGTGGAATGAAATGGGTGGCTCTGGTCCCAGTGTAAACTGATAACAAAATCAAAAATAAAACCATTAAAAGACCAAACCAAGTCAAAGTCTAAAATTCAAGCAACGAAAGTATAAAATAGCACAGCAGTGAGAATTTTTGTATAGGTACAGAGATAAATATCAATTGTGAAATGTCAAAGACATACACTGAATGATGAATTTCTCATTCAGTGATGTCTTTCGCGCTGAATTGCAAGTATTTCAAAGTACATAATATGTTGGAGTAGATAATTCCCACAAGACCGGACTGGAAGTAAATTAACCTTGGCATATGCCAAACATTGTTAGTTAGCGTCAGCAGAGTGGTAAATGGACTTTTTATCTAACATAATTACATTAATAACCATGTATGCAACTTTTCAGATAAAATAATCATGTTTTTTATTGACATGATTCCAATTTAACCATTTGATTTATTAATACAAAATAAACAATGACAAACAGTAAAGCATGCAAGAAAATGATGGGTAATTATACTCAGATTAGCATAAATTTTCTAAGAAACTCATGTTCCCATGTTAAAAATTAAGAGGTTAATTTTGTAGCTATTTCTTTTTTTTTTTTTTTTTTTTGCCATAGTCCAGCAACATTTTCCTCTTGTTCCTTTGGCTCACCTACTGCACAAGCTTGTGTTGCATGTCCACGGCAATTTATTTGGCTCATTGGTTTTACTGATGTAACTGAAAGTGCTTAGCTCTTGTTCATTGTCATCTTAAATGCACTGAAAAGCTACTTCATTCAGTATGGGCTGTATAAGTCCTTGAAATACAGTGAGGCATTTCTGACCTTGGAGCAATCTGAAAATACAGATGAGATGGAATATTTTTACATAAGTGCAACTGTCTCAACAATTTCATTCCAACTGTTAAGACAGACATGCAGCTTCTATAGATATATTTATTGTTGTACAAATAAGGCAGTTAAAAGACACTATGGAATTAAAAAAATAAATAAATTAAACTATGCAATCCTCACAAAGTCTGACTTTTACAGCTGTGCTGACTAAGCATGAAACAGAACAAAGAAATAACCAAGTTATCAAAAGGGAAATGACAAAAATAAATAAATAAATAAAACAAGCAAAGAGCAATTATAAAAATGAACAGGAATAAATTGGGGTCTTGCATCTAGGTATAGTGTAGAGAAATAGAGTCTTTATTGGGGTACAATGCAATTTTTTTTTTTTACAGGGACAATCAGATGTGCCAGATGTGTAAAAGCATCAGTTGAAAAAAAAAAAATCTAAAATTTCCTTTAAAGTATACTAACTGTGGACATAATTCTTGTTGTAACAAGGAACAGAAAGACATTGTCTTGGTTTCCAGTGAGGATAGAAATCTTCTTTTGGAAAAAAAAAACAGTATTTAAATATTCAGACTTGTATGATAGAAATCTAGAACCATTTGAGCCTTACGATGGTCACTCTAGTTTTCAGAAATTTTAGCAATGCAGACAGCTGTTTGTAAATGTTAGAATTTTTAGTTTACTGTGTTTGAAGTTAAAATGATTTTGTTGTGTAATTTAGCAGCAGAGTAAACAATCGGAATTTGAATGTGAAACTTTGTGTCCTGAGCTGCCATCTGTCTTGGCCAGGGAACTCCCTCGAGATTTAAATATCACACATAGATCTCTTGATTAAATAAGGCCTGAAAAAAAGCATCTGTGAGTTAGACAGGTTTGACTGAAATTTATGTTAGTGTTACAAACTAACCAAAGTTGGACGGAATTTTTTCTCCAGATGGCTCGCGCAGATGTTAGGGTGACGAGTTGACAGATGCTTCTTTGATATATGACATCTTGCCATAAAAAGCACCTGCATTGTAGTGTTTTGAACTGACAGTTGAAATTATTTGCTGGCATGAAACTGGCAGTGTAGTTTTGTTGTTTTGCAGTTTTTGTGAAGTTTCGGTTGAAATTCTAGCCTGAATGTTGACCTTATGGAATCAAGAATGTGAATTAAAACCCTGGGATGTTCCTGTTTTTTATCACTCAGACTCTTCAGAGGTTTGTTTCACTATGTTACGAAAAGTAGGAATTTTAAGTAAGATCATGAATCTTTCCTTTCTGTTGTTAGTGCATCAGTGTCATTACCCAGTGGAAATGACATTTCCTTAAACTTTTTTCTTAATTAACATACAGAAAATATGGGTACAAAAGATAGGAGCATACTGCAGATAGGTCATCTGCAATATAATTTATTGCAGATAGATTATATTGCAATAGATTATATCTTTGATATAATCTATTGCAGATGATCTATCTCATTTGTGATAAAAAAAAAAAGTTTGTTTTATGGAGCTATGAGTTTCCATCAATTCAAATTTACTCTGTGAACAAACTGAAGTCAAACACAAAGTTTAACATTTTAAAACTGCTGAAACTGCTAGTTGAAACATCTATTTTTTAATGATTTCATTTATCATATATATATATATATATATATATATATATATATATATATATATATATATATATATATATATATATATATATATATATATATATGACCTATATATATATATGGTTATATATACAAAGTTATTTACTGAATTAAATTGAATGCCCACTGGTGTAAAGCTTAATACTGAATTAAATTGAATGCCCACTGGTGTAAAGCTTAATCAGAAACTTGCATCAACACTGTCACACCTCTAACGAGGGTCAAGAGAGCAAGTCGGCTTTTATCTGTGAATTAAGGAGAAGATCAGAAGAGAGGAAGACTAATATAAAACTTTGGTTTTCTTTTCACCCTAACAAAAGAGAAGAACTTTGACCATATGAAGATTACTGTAAATGATTCAAACATATTTATGTTTTAATATTAAAAGTTATACTTTTCTGCAAATTAATTTTGCATCTGGGGAAAATTGCTCAGCTGAATGTTTCTAGGCCTCAAAAGTTTGAGAATGCACCAAGAGTACCTTTCTTCAATCCCCCTTCTTATTGCCCTCACCTAACAATTTGAACTCGATATATGTTTTCCTTTTTCCTATAATGAGAAAGTGAAGACTTTCAGTGATGTCTTTCGCTGAACAAAAAGTTCTACAAAACACAAAACTGTTCAAACAAATAACTCAAATTTTATAAGCCCAAGTATGTTTAAATAACTTCATATTAACTCTACTTTTAGCCACAATGTGAACAAGAGCCATGGAAATGTTTACTTGGCACGGCAGGGATCTCAGGTTATTTTACTCAAATCTTATCAAAACTCGATTAAAGCAACTGCATATGAAGTTAGGCTTTCATTTGGCAGAAGATGAAAGAATGATAAATGACTTTACCGACAATAAAAATATAAATAGAATCTCAGTCCACAGAGCACCCATATGATTATCCACGCTGTTGTTACTACACAGATATTTTGTCATTAGTCAAGATGTAATGAGGTTAGATAACATTCTGAACCGAGGCAATGCACCTATATCAGGATAAGCTTGGGGTCGGTGTTAATTTCCCAATTAAATTATTCATAATATTTACATTTTTGGAGATGTATTGTAATGTGATCTACACATATCAGACCAAGGTTGTTGGAGGGCATCATGGAATTGGGCATTTCAAGGTAAAAGATCAGAATTGAATTTTAATTCCAGTCTGCCCTGCCAACCTGAAATTTGTTTGCTCATGCACACACTTGCATATACATATACATAAACATAAATCCACCCACCCAAATGCATATTCATGCCAATTACAAAATTGTGGAAAGTTAAACCACATCACAAAAATACAAATCCCTATTTTATTGTTGGGTTCTTTTTACTTGGATGCCAGATGCAGTCTTCTTTTAATAACATCTGTCAGCCAATTGGGATTCAATCTTTAGACATCCCCTTATTCAGATAACAACCAACATATTTGCAACCAGCTCCACCATATGGCATGCCTCAGGAAGAACAGGTACAAAAGCTAATAAAAAACAAATAAGAAAAACAAGACTCTACTGCAGCAGAAAAAGTAATAATGCAAAAGCTATATAAATAGTGAACAACACCCGTTGTGATTGAAAAGTAGAACTATTCTTACAGTTATGATGGATTCAAGATTGAAGTCAAGGAATGTGGTGGAAGCTCTGGAACCAATCCTTCAACTGTATCTGGTAAGCCGTGACTGAGTGTGACATCTCAATTTCTGCAGCAGGCTTCGCAGTGGCAGTGTCCATAAGAACCTCACTGATCCTGATTCTGTGTCCTGTCTCTGTGCAATCCTGCACCCACAACAGCAGTCAGTGACTCAGACTCTTTAATATTGCTCGTCAAGTTTGATATGAAATTGCTTGTATATAAGGACTTCAGAGGATGGAGTTATGGAAAATTCCCAGCTATCAAATAAGAAATGTTACACTTCAGTCCATACAATTTGATTAATTGTTTTCAGAAATTCTATTGCCTTCTTTTTCTGACTCTCACTTATGAGTGAGAGTCAGAAAAAACTAAGTTAGCAGGACAGGTTCATTAGTTATTGCAGTAGTTATAATTTATTTTGTGCCATTAAATGCAGTTGAGACCAAAGGTTTACACTACATAAAAATACACTGAAACAATTTTTCCACACTGTCCGATGTAAAATCCAAATTTGCCATTTTTGGTTTATTAGGATTCTGTGCCATAGCAAAACCATAAAGGAAGGATCGTAAAAAAACAAAAACAAAACATGTCTGATTTAGGTTCTGTTTTGCAAACTCTTACCAAATGATTACTTTATAATCATTTGATTACTTCAACGATTACTTCATAATCATTTTATTATTTCATAATCATTTGGTAATGATCACACAGCAGTTACTGTTTTTTGTCTTGTTGAACAACAACACAGCCAATGCTGAAGTATTTTTTCTACTTTTTAGCTGTGCAGCATATTTTCAGCAGTCTGTCTTAAGACACCTTACAAAGTTATATAAAAACACATGTCATGCGTAGTTAAATATTCATTTCTAAGATTTCACTCAAAGCTTTAGATTAATATTCTGGCTGTTTATTTATTTTTTAGTAGGATCAATGATCCAAGATGTGAGCACACGCACACGAGGATGATTGACAGTGCTAAGAAGCTTTTCCTAGCTCTAATTGGTTGTTCACAGAGTAATGTATTTGTTTAGATGATAACGGGTCCAAAGGCAGAAGGTAGAGGAGGATTTTTTTCAATGTCAATGTCAAATTTATTTATTTATCACTTTTAAAAACAGGTTTAAAAACACACCAAAGTGCTGTACAAAAATAATATTAGAATAAGTTGATGAAAAGAGAAAGAGAAATAATATTTTTACAGATTATCTCATACTGAACTGTCACAGCAGGACAGATACAGCAAATGTGTAAAAAAAAGTTATTTTTTTATAAATGTTTCATACTGCTGCTTTAACTTACTGGATAAAAAGATGTATGCATGGTCACATTTCATCCTAATAGGTAAAGTCAAAACCTCTCCCATTATTATTTGAAGGACAAAAACAATTTCATTTGTATGTATGTAATAAACATTCTAGCTAAGTGTTACACTCATTTAGGTAATACCTAAAAAATATTGCAAGCACATAACAAATATTGATTTTGTGTTATTAAAGTAGCCTCAATCACAGTGTGAGCTCAAAATCTAGTGAACAGCTTGAGGAAATTATATTTGACTTCAATCTTGATGAAAAAGTACTTAAATTAATGTCCCATCTTATTGTCAGTTGCCTCATTTGCTTTTTTTCTTTAATATGGATGGGCATACTAACTGGCATGCTTCTGTCAAAAGTTAATGAACTGTCAGCCAAGGAGGAGGGCATTACAATTTGGAGCTGATGGTGGATGCTCATAATAATTTGTCAAATAACTGTCAATGAAATTAATAGAGAAAACCATAAACAATATATAAACTGAAAGAAACACCTGACCTGAAACTTTTTGGGAAAACTGATTTATGTGCTTTCATCACTCAATATTAATTTATTACTGTCAAGGTTTTGGAATGTTTCCATTTCATCAGAACATATTAAATGTCATTTGAAAGTCAGATTTTATAATTAAATCAGATCGTTCATATGCATATCAAGATCTGTGGAGTCTGTTAGAATATTAGCTGTCATCCAATTGACAGTATTAAAAGTAGATTTTTAATCTAGCAATGCATGAGGGTGGAATAATGAACTCAATTTGTCTGACAATGCCCATGCAGCTTATTTTGCTCCACTATAATGTAGTATGAAATGCTAAAATGATTTACATACTTTTGTGAACTCTAAGTGTAAAAACAATAGCAGAGAAATTGGTTAGTTTCTAGAACCATATACAATGAGCTTCAAAACGTTAACACCAGCCGGACTCCATTATCAGCATTTTACTTGCCAAGCATCAAACAATTACATTTGTGGTGATATAATTTGGATAGAGCTTAATGATCTTTCCTCACTATTTGCATAAATGTTAGACTATGGTGCAGAATATTAACAAGAGTAAAGAAGCACCAAGTGGATTCTTCCGATCTCTCAAAACAAAACAAATCAACAGGTTGCATGTTGATTGTCTGTTTTAGCTTCCTCAGTGTCTTTTGAGACATTCTATTTAGAGATGAGTGCAAACAGATGGGAAGACAAAGACACAGCAATCATTTATACCATCAGCGAAGAGGCAAATACTCCTCACAAGGCCTTGTTACTTCACCTTGACAAATAGATGTAGCCTCAATCACAGTGTGAAAGTCAGGAATGACATTGGGGGATGAGAATGGGCTCATTGTCTTCAAAATCACCCACGACACACTGATCAGAAAATCAGCCACACGCTGCAGAGTTTAATTCCAGGCTTGAATCAGTCTTGATAAAGGAGTAATGTTCAATAGAATAACGCGGAAACAGATTATTTTAGGTGTTTTGGAGAGGGACAAGTAAGTATGAAAAAAGTACAAAACATATGAAGCTTAGGATTTTATAATACCGTTGAACACAAATGCAGGAAAAGTGTCACAAAATTAGTTTCATTGTTAATTCATCATTTGGTCAGAATTTAACGCTATATAACTATTCATGTTTAAAATGAATACTTGTGTCAGTGTGGATTGTTGTCTAAAACAACTGCAGAATCATTAATTTATAAATTAAATGCATTATAAATTTACTTTCCAAAAAAGATATGTTTCTCTCTTGTTACCATTGCAACAGTTTGCAGTGATCCTATTGCAAATTTAAAATTTCAGGAAAATGTAGAAAGTGAGAAAAAAAAAAAAGTTGACTCATTTCATTTCTTCTTTTGTTTGGGGTAAGATAATCCTCTTACCTGAATAAAAAAAAAATGCATCTGCTTAAGAAAATAAAATGTTTTAAGTCATCACAAGCACTGAAAACTTGAATTTAAAATAATAATTTGTCCAGGTAAAGAAGTGAATGTCTTAATGAAGTTACTGTATTTTATGTTTTAGCTATCTGAGCAGGGAAAATAGACAAAGCATCCATTTCACAACTCATATACGAGTTGTGAAATATGAGTGGTGATTCCTTAGCGGGAATCTGGTGCCAAATGATGGAAAACAAAAAGGATATAATGTGGAACTAATCAACTGCTTCATTAAAGGGAGAAAAAAACTAATTTTGTCTCAAAAATAATAATTTTTATTTACCCAGTAAATGATTGTATATTTCAACATACTCCATACACATCCCTGATGTGGCTTTAGATGTGGATGCAAATTTTGTTGCAGCTGTTATTCAGTTGATATTAAAAATCTACAAAAGTTAAAGTGATATTGAAAATCTGTATATTTAGTTGTCCTCATTAAGCTTGATTTACAGTGGAAGCCCAACTAGCACAACATAATAAGTCCAATTATTTGACAGTCAGATTTGTCTCAGACAAAGTCATTTCCATGCCAAGATTTCGAACTCTACATGTGATACATCATAGAGTATTTTGAAGGAGTGACAGGCAAACACACCTTTCCAAATAAACATATCAAGCATGACAAGAGCCCTAATGTTTTTCCCCTCTAAAGTACACTCCAAGATAATCACACACCATTATCAAGGAAGATTGCTTTAAGTATCTTAACTGAAAAGGGTTACAATCCAAAAATCAGCCCACTACAGTGACTCTGGAGTTATCAAGGCAGGAACGTTTGTGTCAAGAAAGATTTGGGCTTTTAAAATAACTGTTGTACCACCACAACACCAAAGTGACATTTTCAATAGTAAATTAGGCCAGAAAATAAAAAGAATCATGATTTTAACATTGGATTAGTTGAAGCATTAAATATAAAGATGAGACTTTATAGTACAAAAACATAATAAAAATAAAAATAAAAAGCTGCCTCTTGGTCATCAAAGACTAAGAGGCAGCTTTTTACCTTGTATTTCTGTTGCCGCCAAAGCAGGGAGCCGGTTAAAGCAGCTCTCACTTAATTTGAAGAGATGTTTTTTTCTTTAAAAATATTAATTTTGAAGTCCCATGTATTTCTATTACAACTGTATTTTTTTCTGTATTCACACAATGGAGCTGAGTGTTTTGTCAGGAATTTACCCACAGTGTGACAATGAAGGTTATTTTTATTCATACAAATGACAGAGTGATGAAAACCCAAACAAAAAAGATAGGAAAGAAGAAAAACAGGCATATATTGGAATTGATATCACAAAATGTACCAATGTTACCATTGCAAGAATTTCTAAAGTCATGTAGAAAATGTTGCATTCAAGTTTTAGTTTTATGTCTACGGAGCATTTTAATGGACATGATAAAACTAAAAATGTATGAGATGATGAAAATAAGCCTATATGCCACCATCTTTTTTTAATAAAATATTTAGTAGTTTCAATAATCTAATTTCCCAAATACACTTACCCTGGATACACCTGGATTTAACAGAGCAAACAGCTAAGAGGCTCCAATTGAAGAATCACAGCACGGCTGATTCTCTTTCACTGGCAACAAGCCATTTAACCTCTACTGGAGCAAATAGTAGCTTCTAATTTTTTGACAACTTTGTCCAAAGACATCTGGGTTTGAGAAAAAAGGCAACTAAAATTAATGGCATGCAATGAGGCAGAGAAAACATCAAAAGAGATGGCACAGACTATAAGAACTAGATCAACATCATCCAACGCATTATTAAAAAGTGGAAGGAGAGTGAAGAGCCATCATCAGGGATGTGAACATTTGATGTAATCAGTCCATCCATTTTCTATAACAAGGTAGGGGTGCAGGGGAGCTCCAGCAGTCAGTGGACAAGATACAGTAGACCTTGGACAGGTTACCAGCTTATCACAGGTCCACAAACCTGTGATAAGTTTCAGTTATTACAAGTCCACATATGACTCACAATTAACCTAGCAGTGATATTTCTGAACTTTGGGAGGAATTGGAGTACCTGGAGAGAATCCATGAATGTCCAGGGAAAACATAAAAACTCCATGCAGAAAGACCCCAGGTTGGGATTTGAACCCAGGACCCTCTTGCTGCCATGCAACAGCACTACCAATTACACCACTCTGCAACCATTTATTGAAATCAAATCAAAGAAAACAAACAACATTAGTGAAAGAAAGAATTTTTTTCCCACTCACAATGCAAAGATAATCTGTGAGGCTCAACTGGTGAAAAAGGCTTGCATTAGCCTGAATACTGGACTCTAGAGCAATAGAAGGTCTAATGAGTCCAGATTTACCCTCTTCCAGAGTGATGGGTGCATCAAGCTAAGAAGAGAGGCAGATGAAGGGATGCACCCATCATGCCCAGTGCCTATTTTCCAAACTTCAGGGCAGCACTGTGATCTAGAGTTGCTGCAGTTGGTCAGGTTTAGGTTTAACTTTAGAATAAGGAATGCCGACAAGCAAAAAAAAAAAAAAAAAAAAGATATCAACAAAGAAGCTCATAAAAATGCTGTGTGAGTAAATTGTTAATTTAAATGATTTGTTAAATTGATATATATATATATATATATATATATATATATATATATATATATATATATATAAATGAAGTATAGAATCTGTCAGAACCAAAACATTTAGTTGGAGAATATAATAGAAGAAAAGAAAGTAGTTATTTCACCAATATATATCATGCATGGAATTACATAGGAGGAGAGTCAATATTTATTAATCCATAAATATTGATTGATCAAAAAGCAAAATTCTACTCTGTATGCAAACATGCTCAGTGTAACGAAAACATTGCTTTAATCATTTGACCTTTAACACAATGTACAACAGCTCAAAATGTGCTGCATATCTTTAAATCTATTTGTATAGCTGTTGCTATATTTTTAACAAAGCACAGGACAGTTTTAGGAACCACAGCTCTGAACATTTTGGTCATTCTTTTTAAAAGGACTATTTCTTGTTTCTGAAAAACCAGGTCTCTTTCCCTGTGGGAGACATCAAGGCAGCCTTTTCACCTGCACCAGCTCAGAATCAACTTGTGTTGTCAGTCAGATCCACGCAGGCTACAGCAGCAACTCATGCTGAGAACACACACACCTCTTTCATCTCACATTCACCCCTCTTGACATTTGCTATCTTCACCTCACTTCTGAAGTGATAGTTTTCATCTTGTTCTTTCTCTCTTCCATTCAATCTTTTCTCTTAAAGAAACAATTCACATTTCCACAAGGACCTCATTTTTTCCCCCTTTCTGTTCCTTTGAGAATTTTTACCTCCATGCCCAATTTAACACTTTTCCCTTGTAGTCATAAGTTGTTTTATATTCATCAGTGTCTTTTCTTTCAGTGACAAAACTCATAGATTCAGTTCAATTCAAAAATATTTTGTCCTAAAGTGAAATTAAATGCAGGCATAACTCATATCATCCAAGTATGTAAAGAAAAAGAAAAAGAGTCATTGTGGATGGTGATGCTGTGGGCAAAGAAGATCTCCAATAGTGATCAATCCTGAATCAGAAGAGGTCTTCCACTGACTATTGTTTCTGTATGATAGTCACATGACTGTCATGGCAGCTTAATCTGCCATAACAGATTAAGCTATCATCTTCAGCAGAGATGATATTCCACAGTAACATGTCATGGATGAAAATCAGCACATTGGAGTCGGGTATTATGATTCTGGCCCATTATGCTTGATGAATCGGATGGTTTGAACATCCTCCTGTTGAACGTCCGCTCTGCTCTTTGATACCGCTCTTTATAAATGGAGCCTCCTCTTCATCCCATCTAGATTTTCAGGTCATAATTCTGGTTTTACTTGAGTTTTTGAAATGCTAATCAGCTATTTCTAGCTGTAAAAAAACCAAACATAAAAACACAACTAATACCCCTTTATTATGGTAATGGTAAGGAAAAAAGTAAGTGCCAAAATCCTTTCAACAGCACAGCATCCAAAACCAAAGAGGAATAACTGTTCAAATATGTAATGCCTCAACAAAAAAGAAAACAAATCTACAAAAATAACAAAAAAGAAAAATTTCAATTGAGCTACTCCAGCATGCTGCTACAATGAACGAAGCAATTTTTAAATTGATCTAAATCTAGATCAATTAGGAGTGTACCACCTAACAGAACAGTAAAGCAGACATACTTCACAGTTTCAACAGTTCAGATACCACAAATTTCTAATGAACAAAAATATTGATGCTACATAAATTATACGTTAAATTTTGATTAGAACTGATCCAAGATTATTCATACTGTCAAAGAACTCAACCTCGGAGAACTTTAGTTAATTGTTTGGAAGATTCCTTCACCACGGTTGGTTCGCTTTCCTTAAACTCCTGCCATTTCTACTTTTCACCTCTGCAAATGATAATTTCCATAATTTTACTTGACATTATTCAAATACTGTCATAAATATTTATGCCGAGTTCTAGGAGAGAAAACAGAAAGATACGTGTTGCAGAGGCAAGCAGAGGCTTTCTGTTTCCTCATTCCTGGTAATGGAAATTATTCAGTTCAACATTTGAATAAAAATTATTTGCTGAAAGTCAGAAAGCCAAAGTAAAAGTTCTAGATAAACGACATAAGTGAGTTATAATAGTCATATCCTAAGGTTATCAGCTGACATGAACAATCCTCAAATCTGGGTTTTCTAAAATCACTTCTAAATGTACTTTTTGCAATAAATTATATAGATATTAAATCAGACATTTGTCAGGAAGGGTTCAATTGTAAATCTTCTCAAACTTCGTACCGTTCAAGTTATTGTAATCCTAAACCAAATTCTTACTTGAAAAAACCAAAATATAGAAAGCACAATGAACAAAAAATAATCATGTGCCTTAAAACTAAAAAAGAATAATTAAGTTGCAGTCTAAAAAACAATTACATTTCAATAGTGAGCCCATAATAAACCGTTTCAGTTGTGATACAATATAAATATTACATGTAAATGTTCATCAAGGTCACACTTTTTACATTAGAAAAAGTTTTGATCCATTTTTCCTAAATAAATCAAAGTTTATAAGAATACTGAGGGGGAAAAAATATCGTGAAAATAAAACTGCAGATGAATGGTCTATTTCCTAAATGAGTAACGCAACAGTAAAGCAATTAAAGGAGAGTACATAATGATAATATTCATTTGAGAGACTAACAGTTTAGTTGTGTCAGCATTTTTACTAATATCTGTCCTCATGAAGACATTCAAATAATCTCTGTACCTTCTGTGGCACTGTCTCTAAGATGAACCATATTCTTTTCGGTTCTATCAGGACAGAACAGCAAAGTGGATAACATGGATCACAGAACTTTTGTCCATGTGGAAATAATCCTCATGTCCAAAAGGCAAGGAGCATTTTTTACTGAGTTTCACAGTTTAACTGGTTCTTCTTAAAGTATGGAATGATTGATTTAACAGGGAAATTGTGTTACTCTGAATTCAAAAATGCTTTTTTCATGGTTCTTTCAAGTGCTTTTATATTGATGGTTCTGTTGCTAGTGTCTCTCAGTAAGGAGACAGAAACTAATGGAAAATGAGAAAACTGCTGGTGGCTGTAATTGCAAAAGGTTTGAATTTTTTGGTCAATTTACTCTTCTTAAAAATTCACTGTCATGCTGAGATGAGAAGAGATTTTAGGGGACACAAGAAATGTAACTCATATTCCTTGTCCACTAAGCTAGATTTTACCTCAATGAAAGTGTGTTGATGTTTGTTTTTTTCTTTCCTGTGATTTAACAAGATTGAAAAGAAATATTTAGCATGATCAAAATGATGAATAACATAAGAGTGTTATGATTGTCAGTAATGGTTGCTTTGTAAGACCATTTTGTTGAAGACAGGAATACAAGGGTGTTAAGGGCAGAATTTTAACAGGCTGTGCCAGTTTGTGGTTCAGGAGGAGGGTGACAAGCTGTCTGAATGAAAAACAAAAGGAGAGTAGTAGTTAAACCAAAAAAAGGGGGTGAAGAATAATGCAGAGAAAATTTATGAAAAGGGGAAAAAAAGGCACAAGAGGAATATTCTGGTCATCATTTAATTTTCTGTTCGCAACATGTTTAACTACATCATAGTAAAAGATTGTGAATAACTGAACATCACCTGCTGAGTGGAAAGTGGAACAGATATTAAAATAACCCCAGGGATGAACGTCAGAGAGGAAGAATAACCAACTGGCCCATTGTTGAGGATGAAAACAATTTTGGATCTGTTGGATTTTGAACTCGATTTCACAATGCATTCAGTAGGATTGCTAATACCTAGAAATCCTACTGAATGAATCCATGTACTGGGGTTGGATTGGATCATACTGAGACAGAACTTTGATGTAAAAAAAAAATCGTGGTCAGGATCCATTTAATTATTTTTTTCTGTCTGCAATAAATTGGAAGCATAACTAAAACAAAAAGACCTAAACTCTCAGTATAAGGACAGGATCAGAATAATAGTGTGCTTTTTCCTGCAAAAGCTTTGTAATACAAACAACACAAAATTAATTTAAAGAAATGTGGACCTTCCTGGCCAGATGCTTTGATGCGATGTAAAACTTCTAATCTCGTATCTAAACATTTAATGTGGGCCTTCTAATTGGTCACCTGAATAACACTTAATTTACCCTTCAGCAAATATCATGAAATACTTATGCCTGTAACGCACATCAGGCTCCAAAGGGTTCAGATTATTTAAATAGTAAATTGGTCGAGTGGTCCATCTCTGATGGGTGAACTCATAGGATTCTTCTAAACATACAAAAATATTCTGCAGCAGACACAAATATTTTAACACAATCCAAAATGCTCAACACAACCACTGATTTGCTACAACACAGTGGCGTATGTCAACAGTCCACATTGTAACTTCATCTGCTTTGGATACGAGTGACAGAAGAGAATGATTTTATCAATGTGTTATTTCCGTTCTCTCTGGTGGCTTTGCTTTTAAAGGGATTAATACAACACACACAAATCAATGCTTCTATGTGTCTTACTTGTAGGCAACCTGCCAACTCAATATTAGGACAGTCTCTAAGGACTGTCCTAATATTGTCCTTAGTGACTGTCACTAATTTTACTGTCACTAAGGATGACAGTAATCACGAGATGATCTTCTCGATAGATATATATATACATATATAGACATAAAGAGAGACATAAAGAGACATAAACGTAAAGAGAGACAAAGACAGAGAAAAAAAGAGCTAGATAGATGTACTTAACATGCCACTTCTCTTGTAGGACATACCGCTCATTGTTCAAGCAGCCTTAATCCCGGTGGCACTTTTTTCTGTTGTACCTGAGAAACTGATTTACTGCTTCACAGAGTTTTCACTTTGAGAAAATGAACTGAAGGAAATCTATTAAAAGTCTGACCCTCTGAGGTCAACAAACAAGTCCGGTCTCCCTTTGTCTACCTGCTCTCCTGCAACAAATGTTTTTTTTGCACAAACTTAAAAAAAAAAACAAAAAAACAAAGACAACCAAATGCTTAAATGGACATAATTTATCTAACAACTCCAAGGGAGTTTAGAGAGCTACAGCATATAGTAGTGTAAATTTGATAATTTACACTACATATACCATCATCATCATCTTCATCATTTCTTTTTTTGATTGAAGCACCAAACCGAACCGTAACTTCAAACTCGACTGGTACCCAACCATTATTACACCAGGGAGCAATCTCAAGGTGCAGTGTGGGTATGTGTTATTCAAAACTGTTTCAGGGGACACCACGCAATTCTACTTCAGCTTGTCACAACCTATAGAATGTGTCAGCTAACCATCCACAGTCAAACAACACGGAGAATGAAACTACCGGTACTAAAGTCTGTTGTGTTGTGGTATAGATTTATTTAAATTTCCAACCAAATAACCTAATAATACTAGGTTGATGAAATGGTTCTTTAAATTGTTCTTTGCCTGAAACAACTTTGTAACATCAATACAACAGTTAACACTGTTTTAAGTTTAGATTTTTAGCACAATAATTTAGCCCACCAATTTTGTTTCAATTTGTTCCATCTGCAAGTAGCATGTTTTCAAGCCAACACAAACTGAGCTGAGATTGCAAAAGAGATTAAATGATGGCAATATTTTAAAATTTGGTCTACCAGAGCAATATTTATTTAAGTTTATTTTTAAAGAGAATTAGTAAAGCTAAAAAAAAAGCAATCAGAGGTTAAAGAAGGTTGCCCAGATGGACTGACTGATTAAAATAATATTCAAAGTGTCAAGTGCAGTTCTGTGGAAAGATTTCTCATCTTCTCTGAAATACAACAGTTAATGGATACAATTCAGGAATCAAATGTAGCCCTCTGGACCTCTGATATGGAAATTTGGATGACTGAGCTAAAATGAGGAAAAAGGAGGAACAAGGAAGCAATGATGGCAGAGAACCTTTTTCTATGCTAGAATGAAAACTTATTTTGTCAATGCATAATTTTATAGTGAATGTCAAAGAGATTTTGAAGTTACATTTAGATTTTTTTTTGTTTTGCTTTTTAACACATAATGGATTATGACAAGGTTTTGTCAGGCATGTATTAATAATAGTGGCTTATATATGTGCCACTAAACAGCCAATCTGAGGGCCTGAGGAAGTATTCTAAGTTTTAAAGGGAAATTCAAAAAATATCTCTTTGTCAGCGGTTTTAATTACGACTTATTTTTTTTTTAGAGGTGTAAATGTATTCAATTTTGACTTTTCTGCAATGTATTTTTTAAAGGCATTTTTAATTGATTATTTTATGTTTCTTCTCATTTCTCCCTTTTATTAGTTCTATTTGTCTTCAGTATTTTCTGTTTGCATGACTTATTTTGTTAAAGGTACTTTTAACTTTACAAGTCTCATGTTCTAATTTAATGAACATGACTATGTGTCTGTAAGTGCTTGTCCAATGTCTCACTATGAGTGTTTGTTTTCATGCATTTGTTTTCATGCATCATTCATCAGAATGTCGACTGGTGAATGATGCTCATTTGTTTTGTTTATTTTACCTTTTGCTTCCTCTGATTACTGTAATGGAGTTTGAGCTATAACTTTAACTGTAAAAAAGAAAACAAAACAAACAAAAAAAACTGAATGATAACCACAGCTTTTTATTTCATCTCTACAGAGTTGTCATTCTTCTGGAAACACATAAATTACTTAATGATACTTTTGTACATACATTTTTCACCCACCTCTTCCTCTCCCAGAGATATATAAATCTGGACCCACATATGCATGCAAAAGTCAGTCAAGCTTATTATACAAAGATACAGCAGGGTTAGTTCTGAGCTGTGTGTCAGCTGACATTTTCTGTTCCACAGGGCCAATGGCCTGTGACAGACATTCTTACAGAAAACACACTTTGAATAGGAAAGTAGTTTCTGTTTTCCCTTACTGAAGGCACACTGAAGGAGTGTTGCACATTTACATATGAATGATGAAAGACTTCCCCATGTCTAATTTTAAAGAATGCACCTGCCCCACTTTTAATTTACTCTGTGCCTCTGCTGTGCCACCCAATAAAAAATGTTTCAAGACCCATCTATGCTATTAAGAACCTAGATTTCTTCATGGCAGATAACATATTTGAGGCACAAAAGTAACAAAATAGCATTCTGTATTCCAGTCATGTTGATAATGAAGCTCCTTATTGCTGATCTACAGAGCTCTGTTGCTTTCTCCTTATTATTCCTGTAACAGTTCAACATCATTTCCAATACTTTGTATATGTGGAAAAAACACATCGCCAACTTCAATATTGTATTTTCTCCCTTTCAACATTAACATATTTCAGATGGAGCTGACATGGGACAGCAAATTGCTCTCTGGAGATCTGTGACTTGATTTTTAGGTATTTCGTAGCATTATTTTAACTTGGGCAACATTAATCTTAGATCAGTTTTACAACAGAAGCACTGCTATAAAATCTATATTTAGCATTAAACAAGGTAACCCAGAAATGAATGAAGAAAAATCAATCATGAACCAGAACTGGAGTGAGCAATGTGAATATTACTGGATAAAATCAAATAGAAGAAAAACAAAAAACAAAAAACATAACATGTAGTGATGTCAGCAGAATTCACAACAGTGATCACGAAGACAAACCATAACCAATATATTCATAAAGTCTTTCTCCTCCACATGTCTGATGTTATAAAATTCAACATAAAATCACAGCAATGAATCCAGTGATCATTAAATTTTGCTACTTTTGCAAGTGATTTAAGAGTAGTGTTTGTTCAGTTCACACAAATTACTGAGCAAACACCCATTGACAGGAAAAACATTTAAAATAAGTATATATTTAATTGATAACTAGCTGTTAAAACTATGTTTATGCTGTTACACACCATTTGTTATAGAAACTGTAAAACCCATGTCAGAAATCCATGTAAGGTTTTTAACTTCCTTATCTGATAAAGCAATAAGTAATTTGAGGAGTATGATTCAGACAGAGGATGCAAAAACGCTGAATGTACTCAACTGGCCTGTCTGTTCCTCTTCATAATGGATGTTGCAGTCATATACTAAAGATAAACAGGAATCATCATTCTACATGACAGCAGCAACCTGTGATGATGAGCTGAGTGGCCCGATGGAAAAGTGCTACACCCCTAACACAGGGAGAAAGTAGTAGTTTGTAATCCCAGTGCACTGTGATCACAGCAACATCATATTCATCATCACATCCAGACATACAGAGACACAGGAGGAAACATAAAATTAATGCCTTGTCAAAAAAATGCTTCCATCACATTGCTGACAACATATCTGAAGGTATTTACTTTCAAAATAACTCTGTCTTTGCTTCTTTTTTTTAGACAGAGTCAATATGTGTGATTTTATCCCCACAGATGTCTCCCAACACCAGAACACACTACATCCCGGCTTTACTTGGTTTCACTAAGTTCCAAGCAAATGTTCTGCTCTTACAACGAACTGAGAGACTTGGATAACAGTTACACAGTTACCTCTGTTTCCTTTAAACATCATCTGTACTGTACTTTTGAATCTAATATTATCCACATCACCTCCCTGACAGTCTCCACATGTATGTCAACACCTTGTGCACTGAAAAGTCACTATTGATAATGAATCAAATGTCAACAATATATATATATATATATATATATATATATATATATATATATATATATATATATATATATATATATATATATATATATATATATATATATATATATATATATATATATATATATATATATATATATATATATATATATATATATATATATATATATATTATATATATATATATATATATATATATATATATATATATATTAGTCATACCATCCAATCTGTTGCCACGGATATAAAATCTACTTCACCTAGAACTTCAGAGTGATTGATAGGTACTTTTCCTATATACCTAAATAAAGAATCACAGACAACGTATATGAATTTTATGACAAAGCTTTTGCAAAAGGAGAAGTCTCCGAAGCAGCTTCTCCAAGCTGCTTACAAAGAGAGTTCTGATTTCCTTTTACGCGAGCTCCTGTTTTATTGTCAAAGAAAAACAGTCAAAACAGTCAAAGGGGCAGAGGTCGTAAAAAGAACAGAGGTTGTAAACGTGTAGCCTAATCAACATGTAACCTAATCAACTAGAAAACTACTCAACTGCTCACATGAAGATAAACAGACATCCTGACCTCCACGTCAGAAAATACACATAAGGAAAGAGAACACTTTAATTAGACTGAATTTCACCTAAAGTCAAAACAAAATGATAATTCCGAAAATTCTCTAACAGTGATCAGTACTTATATTGATCAAACACCTCTTCATGTTGTTAAATATTATTACATTTTATTGCACAGGTAAACATATTTCTATTAGCCAAATGAGAATTTTTGAATGTCACTATTCTGCTCTCTTTGTTTGTGTCTAACAATTACTAAATTCGCATTAAACACCTCCATCACATTAAGTTAAATGGCAGAACAGTCACAATTAGCATTATCTCAGCCTTCAAACAAAAAATCTAATGCTAAAACATTTTTCCTTTTTCTGATATTTGGTCAGTTTAAATTCCATATAAGCAATTAACATTGGCAAAGAAACACAAAAATGACAACAGAAATACTCAATGCTGAACAGAAAAAGCAGCTCACAAAAGTGCAACCAGTCACTGCAACAACAAAATATAAATAAAACAAAACTTGCAGGGGAAACATGTAATGCAGTAAAGCATTGTGGTCTATAGAGCTTTGTCACAGACAAGGTAGAAAAAAACACTAGCAAAAAAACAGTTGGAACAAAAGGGACTGTGGTGAAAATGTCATTGGAAAGATTTGGCACATTATGAATAAAAATAAGAGACAAAGGAGGTTCCAAAGCGATAAGTAGCTTAAATTCTCTATTCAGTGACAATGGGAAATTATTTCATTTCAGAACTACAGCAGTTAACCTCAATTTTCCTCAGTGAAAGCAATGTGACTGAGCAGTAAACATGTACAAGACCTTTACATACATAGTTAACTACTGAAAACCTACAAACATTCATCAACCATCAAGTGTTTTACATAAGACTAAAATAAATTACCAAATACATTTCCTGCTGTTGAAATTATTTTTACATAAAATTTAGTAGACTGTAGAGAGATAACCATCTTTGCTCAAACTATATTGAATATAGTACGGTAGTCTTACATAAAACAAATGAAAGAAGGATGAAAGCATACTCAAATACTTTCATTTTATTTGATAGAATCATCAATATTCAAAGTGTGACTAAATAAGACTGTTACAAAAAACTAGCAATTGTTTCTCTTTTATTAGAATCAGTATCTATTACAATTTTGAATATATATATGTATATATATATATATATATATATATATATATATATATATATATATATATATATATATATATATATATGTATATATATAAGTCATTCCTTCCATTCTACAGCTGTGTTTTGCGCACACAGCAATAGAGGAAATTGTTTATCTTTACCAACAACAAAACTGTTAAGACAGAAACAAGTAAAGGCTGCATGAAATCCCTTTAGGCAATGTGATAGAAAACGTAATGCTACATATGCTACGGATTATCAGGAACAGACCAAAATTTGTTTTGTTACGGAGTGGAACACTTTATGGTCACTGGTCAAAATTTTAATAATTTTTTATCCTGGCATCCAGGATTGGTACTAGTATGCATCAAGTTATTTTCCAGAAATTTCCAAGGAATCAAAATGTTGCAAAAGACAATATTTGCAATAACTTATTTTATGTCTGATGTTAACATATTCTCCACTAAGAGAATCAATCTGCTAGAAAAAAGTATGGAAGTATAATTTATTTTAACTTACTTTTAAAAGTTCTCCAAAGAAATCAGGTTCAACCATCACAGATAAAACAGCACCCTGAGAAGCAGAGATAACCAACTGTACTAAACTGCATCTGTAACCTGTCAGTCTGTCTTCATCCTTCAACGTAGATACATCTGCCTTAGAGAGGCTTGATAGATCACAGGCAGATTGTTTCTGTGCTCAGCTCAAGGCATTTAATCTCACACCTTCCACCATCCATGCCATCACTTAGC
This sequence comes from Gambusia affinis, assembly GCF_019740435.1. Classification (NCBI taxonomy): domain Eukaryota; kingdom Metazoa; phylum Chordata; class Actinopteri; order Cyprinodontiformes; family Poeciliidae; genus Gambusia; species Gambusia affinis. The sequence goes on from NC_057873.1 coordinate 12,294,174, forward strand.
TCTTTGTCACTGTCACTAAGCATTTATTCAAAGACCAAAGCCCTTATTTGTATTTTCGCTTCAGGATGTTTATTGCTCTAATATGATTAAGCAGATAACTCATAATATTCTTATGGATTTATTAACAAAGGATGGCTATTAAGCCATAGCAAAAGTCCATATGTTGTCTGCAGGAAGATTTTGAGATGAATAGTCAATCATTTATTTTCTACTTAATCCGAGGTCAAATAAAGGCACCCCTCGTTTATACTACATTTTAATGTAAATAATGGATTGTCATTATTTTTCCTGTCCTGACGAAGTTTCATATTTAATCCTTGGCAATATTTCACATTTGGCTTTAAAACTGAGATATGGTGCCAAGTGTAGTCAAGTAATGTGCTGACTGTAATATCTTGTTTAGTGTCATTAATCAGTTAACCTTGTTCACACGTAGAGGTCTGCACTGTTATTGTTGATGTTCTATCATCTTATGGCAGATTATGCCAAAAGACAAATGTTAAAGTTTTTTTGGTTGTTTGCTGCCATATCTCTCGTGGGGATACAACAGATGCAGTTGCTTCGAGAACAAAGCACAAAACCTCTTTTATGCTTTGTATGTTTTGGCATCATCACTACCCCACTTTTTAAGAGACCAAATTAGTGCATTTTCTTCAGTGATATCTATAAGCAGTCAGCAAATATTACAAGTGAACAGCTGAATAAAACTGTTTTTTTTGTTTTTTGTTTAACAGTGATTTTAACTGCAGCATAGTATATCAATTTGATGTACAATAACATGTAGCAGACAAGAAATATTTGTAATGTTTCACAAACTAATCTCAGAATGATAATTAGTGCTGATTAGTCCTGTGTCTCAAAGCTGTTGCACTTGTGATAATGTCCTTTTGTAAATTTATGCTGCAGCACCCTGTCACTGAAAGAGTTTCCCAGCACCAATCCACTCTTGTTCATGTCCTTGTGCTGGAGTCACGGCAGCTTTGAAGCATTCTTCTGTCTAAGAGCCTCCAGTGACCAAGGCAGAGCTGGCCTTCCTGATCTGTTTTTAAATTCTCTAACTCTCACCATCTTAGATGCTGCTCCCCTGCTTGGTCTCTTATAAAGTAACTGATGCCAAAGCAGATTCATAGAAGGTAATCAGGAATATCACTTAACTGTTGCCTTGAGAATTGAATGGTCAAAGCATTTTGTTAGCTTTTTACAGGGCAGCTACTCTGCTTATCTGAAGCATTAACGTGTCTTCCAGGTTCCAGGTGTTCCTTTTCAGAACAATACAATTTAACCATAGAACATTACTCTAATTTGCTCTGATTGTACAGGATTTAACGTTTGTTAATAACACAATAAGAATTTTCTCTATGGGCTAGCATTGTGTGAAAAGATTGTCTATTAAGTCTTCCCTTATATGACCAAAGAAAGATATTTTCAGATCATTTTATTTTTATTCCTGATAACCTTTCTTGAAATAGATTTGTTTCCCTCTCTTGCATTTTAAACAAGCCAAATTAGTGAGAATAATACAGTATGGTGCACACAGTAAAAATTTATGACAACTTTGTGTTCACTTTATGAAGAAATCTGAAAAACTTTTTGATTAAAATAAAAAAAGCAATTAAACTAAGTTCCCTGCTTCTGCCTATGTGCAGTTATCATTCTCTGACTCGTCACTGTCATCTGTATCTGGTAAATGTGTGACCATGACAATCTGAAGAGGAGAATTGAAGCTTAACATCAGAAGCCTTTTAACTTTATTAAACTGTCACATCAAACATTTTTCATATAGCCAGCAGACCTCAAGGGATATAGCATTGTAGTTGGAAGCCTGAGAGGTTGTACTGAGTATTTAACAGATCCCATAACCTCTGCAGGGTTCACCTTGTCCCTCTTTTTCTGTCATATAATCTATCCTTTGGGGCCTGTTAGGAATTATTGCTGGAAGAAGAGAAATTTATGACAGATCACTTATTAGCAATAATTTATGACTTCATTAGGTAGTTTATTAGGTTTTTTTCAATTACCATGTTAGTTGTTAAATTACAGTGAACAATATATGAAGGGATAAAGAAAAGAGGAAGGAAATAAGATTTTGAACTTTTGTAAGATTTCCTTCTATTGTTGAACTTTGTAGGCACAAAAAAGAAGTCACATCTCAGAATTTCTAAAGGATTTCTGTATCTAGTAATTTCACTCTGTATTGGATATTTTACTTTTCCTTCTGTGTGAAGAGATGAAGAATTTTATTTCAAAAAGAATTTCTTAACCACTTCCAACCCAGATCCACAGACATCTATGGGGTTTTTTTATATGCAAGAAGATTGTCAGAAATAACATCAGCTTTATAAAACAAATTATTAAACACAGGGTATGTGTTGATGTGAAATTAATAGAGCACATTTTCTGAAACTTCAGAGCATTTCCTCTGTAGTTTCCCTAGATATGATTCAAAATATAAATTTTTATTTTTTTTATATTAAAAGTGGAATTTTTCCCAACCTTTTCATTTGCTTGTGTTTAAAGTTTTTTCTGGCACATGACCATATTATGGTAGCATCTTGTGAGTCAGTAAGTTACATTCTTTGAGTACAATACTTATTATTTATGAAACAAAAGAAATTCTTTGTAGAACAAAGCAATAATTTGAATACAATGATTGTTTTTTTCTGAGATCAAACCCTTTTGAATCATTCAATCAATACTTAATTTAAACTACTTTGCTGGGTTTTTTTTCAATAATGGGTTTAAGGCACATCTCAATCAAGAAGTTTGTTTTAACAGAGTTTATGTTTGTTATTGAGAAGAATCAAAATTCAAAATTTTGTGATTGATTATGTTTTCTTTAAATTGAACACTGAAGTTAACATAGTGTTCCCCAAATGTCTGAAAGGAAAAAATACACAATTATTGGAGGAGAAAAAATAAACTCAGTGCTTTCCATGAAATTTTACTTGCCTTGGAGTGCATGGAGATAAAGAACATTAACATAAGTGAAGGATAAATTTATTAAACCTTCTTGTCTTTTACAACGGACTTTTCTAAGCATTTTGTCAACATTGCTTAAAAAGAAACACAAATTCCAGACTCACAGCATCACTCAGTAGTACTAAGATATCAGTGGTCAGTGGTTATGTCAGTCATGTCCGAGTTTCTGATTTGTTTTGGCAGTCTGCTGGTCAGTGAAATTATTAAAATTGTGAGTATGCAACTGTCTATGATAAACAGTACATGTGGATGTTTACTTTTCTAGATAACTGAAATGATGAACATCAACAAGTGAAAACATGCAAAAATTCTCAAATTCAACTTAACAGGCATTTTCTTTGTTGTTTTTTTTACACCACCTTGTTATGAATGAGCACAGTCTTAAATTTGCTTGATGGCCAAAATTTAAAAAGTCACAGCTGTGCATTGAAAAAAATCTGTCTGGTTTCCATGAATAATGGCAAGCTGCTACAGAAGTGGTGCCAGCATTTATCCTTAGTTTGGACCTGAAACACAGAAGCATCAATCTAAAAATTAGGCCTGCACAGCCTGAATTACAATCCTGGAGTTTATGATTTGAGCTGTCACCAGGACAACAAAACCCCATAGCTGCAGTTCAAAACATAAACCAACCATGTGGCTGTCACCACATGGTAGGTGAGACAACAGAAGCAAGCGGCAACATGTCAGTATCACAGTAGTGAAGTGCAGGAAAGAGTGGTGAGACTGCCTTCTATTCAGATAAGGGTGGTGATGGAAACTGTATCAGAAGCCAAAACTATATATACTGCAAATATATCACGCACAAAGCCTTATTGGAAAACAGAAATCATCTTACCTGCATTTGAAGGTGGAGATAAGGCCAATCAGGAAATAGCATCCCAGCAAAAAGGAGAAACAAAGAGGAAAAAGTCAAATGCAATCATACACAAAACATTTACCATCTTCAGCTGTAATGTGCATTTAAATTAGGTACACAGGAGGAGTTTGTAAAACACGCTAACGCATATTTTGCCAGATTGTCATAATGGGTTATTTGTGTGTAAACTTCAGAGTTGAGACATTAATTTATTACATTTGGAATAAGGCTGTAACATAACACAATGTGGAATAAGTGCAGCACTGTAAATATTTTCGTCATGTACTGTACTTCCATAGTTTACATTTTCTAGGACAAAAGTATATAAAGTATATAAACACATAGGTAACATTTGTCTCTTTTTGCATGATTTATAATCCACATTGAGAAAATACTTTATTCCAAATATGATGAAATGATAAGAGTTGCACCATAATCAAATATTGTTTAGCCTACATTTCTAAACAAAAAAAGATACAGTATTCAATGATCAACGTCTTATGCTTCAACATTTATAAATGTGTGAATTTGTTAGTTTTTAAAAATTTTAAACACCGATAAGCATTTTTTTTGTGTGTGTTTGTTTCAAAGGGTAAAATAGTATTTTATCAAATTTTTCTTCCACAGCAACAAACTATCTCAGTGCCAATGGGTTGACGTACATATGCTTCAAAAGCAAGGTTTCATTTCACCTGTTCTTTTTTTTTTTATAGGAATAAGTGACATGATGTTACTTGCCATTTGCAGATTTTACATGCAGCAGTCACCTAACGCTAGAATTACCAGAGAAGGGTCATTTGACATTTCTACCATTGGAGCCCAGAGGAGGTCGGAATCCCTGGTAATGCTAGTGCTAAGGAAGTGAACTACAATTTCAAATCTAATCCTGGCAGTATGTATGTGGTCGATGTTTCATGAATCCGTCTCAGGAGAAGATGACAATTTGTCCAGATTATGTATATTATTCTTTTCTCTTGTCCAAGTCATAAAAAAGAACAATTTGTTTCAGTATGAACCTGAGCGATTGTCAGTAGTGAATGATTGATGGTGTGAGTAATATCAGAGATGTTCCTGAGCTGTCAAGACTTTACAATCCTGAGCCCGGGTTTTACAATAAGCACTAGAAATGAAAATCCTTCTGTATGAGATTTCGGCTGCACACTGTTACAGACTAATAATAGTTATACGTTCAATCTCTCTCTGAATTGATAATGCATTCTTTTCACTTAAATGTAATAGCAAAGCCATCCCCCTGGATTTTTTTTCTCTATTTTACATCATTGTAAATGCAGAGGTCCCAGTATGATACCTTGAAATGGCACACTGGGCCATGTTCAATCGAAGACCAATATATCTGCCATGCTGACAATAACCAGAGGTAGAATTTCAAATTTATCATAACATAAAAAGATTAAAAGAAAAAGCTGACAATATGCTGTGGAACAGCTATTGAGAGATTGAACTAAAGCAAGTACTTAACTCATCCATGTCAAAAAGGTCAGATGTCTAAAAATCCAGGGATCTCTACATGTAAAGCGTGTGTTCCACTAACTGCATCCAGCTTTTCAGTTCATCTTTTTTCTGCTTTTCAGCAAGACTGTTCTGTGCGTAAAGCAACCATTACACACAAACGGCTGTTTGTAATGGGGGCATTATGTAAGATTTTTGAGTTTTATGTTTTGTTATAATGCCATTCACTCAACAAAACAGACGTGCAGTTTTTTTCCCGAAGAGTTTTTGCGGTGTTAGTGGCTTGTATTTTTGTGATAGTAGGCAGACAGGAAAGCGGGTGAGGAAAGGGGGTAAGACATGCGGCAAAGATCGTCGGGACCGGGAGTCGAACCCGCGACGTCTGCGTCAAGGACTAAGGCCTCCAAATGTGGGGCGTGCTAATGCGTGCTGACCCCCTGCGCCACCATAGCACCCCCCAGACGCACCTGCAGTTTTGCCTTGACTCTTTCATGCATGTTCAAATATTTGAAAGGGTCTACTGTACAAATAGCCCAGCAAGAAACCAATATAATTTTAACATTTTTACTTCCAACAGACAAGTAAAGAAAGAATGTCTTCATTCATTTCTTGGTACTTTTGTCTTGCTTTTCAATTTGCTTTTTTGTGACTTTCTGTCACACCTAGAGCCCAACAAGTGTTATTATTTGTTCAAAAGAGCAAAAAGGCAAATATCTGTGTTAGTATCAGTTCTTACAAGTGAATGGAATTTGTACCGCTATAAATTAGATTATAATCTTAGAATAATAAACTGTTTCTATCTGTTTTATATTAACAGAAATCATCAATCTCCAAAAATGCAAGCTGATAGATTATTGATGTTCTTCATTGAACAGTAAGACAGACATTCTTATCATCTCCCTTAATGAATATCCTCATTACCAAAGCATCCATTAACCATCAACAAAATGTTTCAAGTCCATGTAGTTATTAATATGAAAATTTCTCATCTCACTATATCTTTGGAACAAAAACTAATGTTTAGTTGATGTATATAAAAACTCAAGGATATTAACATTGTGAGAGTGTGCATTTAGCAAATATAGTATGGTGTAAATGTTCCTTATAGAACAACACATAGAAAACCCTGAGAGAAGAAGCAGTTTTATCAAACACTGACCCCAGTGTTTCCTTTGTGCTCTGCTCTGCCTCCAACAATAGCTGCTGTTTCCCAATTTAAAATATTGATAGTAATGGGTAAGAAGGCCATCAATTTTACCTATAAATTAATCTAAATAGAAGATTAACCGTAGCTCAGAAAGTGAATAACTCCTCAAAAGTCTCATTGTATGCTATGAAGTGTAATTGTAAATGAAGGTCTTGCTATAAAACAAACACTTCTGAAGGATATTTGATTCAAATTTAATTCTATCATGTAGGTAGAGAGTGTGGGTTGAGCCTTTGGAGCATTTTCCAACCACCCACAATGTGTTAACCATCATTAACAATCACACAAGAGGCATTAAAAACAGAGTGAATGACACTTTGTGGACTGTGTCCCTTATCTAAAATTATTGGAAATGCTTATATATGAACTTGTACGGCTGTACAAAACTGAAAATAAACAAATAAAGTAGTTAAATGTGTTGGTTAAGAAGCAGGTTGCAATATATGTTCAGTTTTATGTATGGTTATGAAATAACACCAAAATTAACCAAGCTGTGTGCCAAGAGGCCTGGGAGTTCTGTTAAACTTAAATCAGATGATGTATTTCAGATGAGCCCTGCCATTTTTGCTGCTAGGTTGTGCTGGCAGTAACAGTACTTTGATGGTGATTTGTTATGTTAATTAAACTACTGAATTTCCAGAGTAAGATGTGAACAACTGTGTTTGTTTGTATAGTGAAGTAGGAACCCACCAGGTTTGAGTACTACCACTGAACCCCTACTGTAATGAGATTAATACTTGTCTGCTTTTAGGTTAATGAGCAGCTGTACTAAGAAGTACCAGGCTGAGAACTGACAGCTTACAGAGCCATTCAATAAATTAGAATATTATTGAAAAGTTTGTGTATTTCAGAAAATCAATTCACTAAGTGACTAAGTTTATATAAAGGAGTGATGCCAGACTGTTATTTACAGCTAATGAAAACAATAATTTATGATTAGAAAATATATCAGACTAATACAGATTTTTAGAATTATTGAATAGGACTGCAGATTGCTCTTATAGAATTATATTCTTAAATCAATGATAATACAGTCAAATTTTATTGCGACTATGTCTTCAAAGTATTTATCTACCGACCTATTGAATAATCTATTATACAGATTCCATGTTGTAAATTCATTGCTTTACAATACTAGTGATAATAATGGTCACTAACAATTGTTTTTCTCAGATTACTGCCTCTGTTCTAATGTGACAGCCTGTTCATGTTAAATCCTGACTTCTTTACAGTGCCATCCAGGATAATGTCTAACCCTTTAAATCATTAGTCTCAAACTCCAGTCTTTGAGGGCTGCAGTCCTGCAACTTTTAGAAGTGCCTATGCTGTACCACACCTGAATAGAATAATTAGGTCATTAGCAAGGCTCTGGAGAACTTATCTACACAAGGACGAGGTAATTAAGTCATTTCATTCCAGTGTTTTGTACCTGTGGCACATCTTAAAAACTGCAGGACAGTGGCCCTCGAGGACTGCAGTTTGAATTGAGTCAAAAATTGAATTGAATTGAGTAAATTGAGTCATTAATAATGTCTTTCCTTCAAAAACTTTGTCACTGCAGAGAAAAAAATAAAGTGTATTCAACTTGATGATTACACCATGTGAATTATCTGGTCACCTTGTGGAATATTAATTGAAAATGAAATGCAATTAAATGTAATTTTTAGCATTTTAAAAAATTATGAGTATTTTTTTGGGGTATTGTTGATCAAAATGATGGAGGACAATGAAGAGTCCTCTATGGACATTTCTGTCCTCTCCTGAGGTTTGTTCATACCTGTGTGTGTCCCCTAGCCTTATCTGGTATGAACTGTTGCTGTGAAAGAGAAGTCAGGAATATTTGTCTCATAAAAAGGCCTTAATTTAAACTATAATATCAAGAAAAACTGAGGCACTTAATGCGGCCAGACAAATGAAATTCTGACAGTAAAAGACAAAGTGAAGTGTGGCCTGCTGTGTAAGAAGTCTGGTCTACATCCTTAAGTTGATTGCACATTGGAAACGCATGCTGTGCTAGCTGATTAAACTCAAGCATCTAGTAATGCAAAAAATTCAACAAAAACATCTGATTGTTTTTCAATCATAGTCTAATGTGTAGGGAAAAACAATTGGTTTGACATAAATATTAAACACAAACAGTTGGGATGAAGTGAAAGGATCAATGACCTACATTACAAAACATGATATACCAATATTCTTTCATCACATGCAGAGTCTGTAAAACCTGAGCTTCACTGTCGGTACATCAGACAAACCATTAATTTAGAACTGTGGTAAATCTGATTGAAGCTGTATGTGCACTGTAACAGAACATAGATTAGAAAAAAAACAGAAAAGCTGTCTCATTACATAGCAAAACAGGTGAATGCTTGACACCAGAAACTAAATTAAAAAGCAGAGAATGTGTTTGTATTCTTATTGTTGAACAAATCTGTCCTCAGCTTGTATGACTAGGTTTGCTCATACCTCTAAGCTAAGCATATCAATGCTGGTTCAGAGTCTGTATGTTCTCTGCCTCCATTTCATCCATTTGTTCTGTACTGATCATTTTTCTAGACCACAAAAGTCCTGGGTCACTTTAGAATGATCTAGAATAAAGTTCACATAACGGTGACATCAATCAATAAATGCAAACCAACTGAATCTGCCAAGCATGTGTTCAATGTGTTCGTAAGTACCATTCACAAGTCAAACACAACCCAAGTACATATTTAGACTTAAATAGTCAGTAAGAAATACTAAATCAGCAGCAATTAAATCTGGTCAAAATTAAGACGATTTGCTTCAGCATTCCTGAAATGACATTTCTCTAACATAAATGATATATTTTAACTGGTTCAGAGAAAAACTAACTTGAACCTCCTGAAGATCTGTGTGCCGTAACAAACTGATAAAAAATACAATGAGCTCAAAGAAAGCAACAGCCAAATATAAAGAAACTAACAATTGTACTATGGGGAAATGGTAGGTTGTTCTGTTTGAGTTTACCTCCATTCACCCATCCATCCATAGATACATACATACATGGCAACAGTAATAACATTTAAATAAAATGTTAAAATAATACATATGATCAAATGATATAAAGTTAGACCTGCTGTGAGATTGGCATCATTATTTGAAAAAAAAAAAAAAAGATAGATATTTTTACAATAAAACAAAGATCAGGTGCTAGGTAGACATAATCCAGTGTCATTAGAATCTTAAGGCTGAATTTGTTACCCATAATCAGCTCGTTTAGATTTACAGCTTAGAGTGTGAAATACACAAGACAAACAAAAACATAAAGAGTCTTTATGGCAGCTGAAACTCTAGCCTTTTTCCCAATGTGCATATCTGAGCCATGTTCTACACTTTTCCAATCTAAATTGTAAAGATAAAAATAAGTGATCGATTCCTGTGCAGCACATTGCAGCAATTGAACAAGAGTCTTGGTTTAAACAAAACAGAGAAAATCTCTTCAGATTTAGTCTCCTGGACTCTCTTTTGTCTTTTTGCAACTCCTTAATTCAAACACTGCTTCACCACTTAGTCAGTCACATTTCCTGTTTGACCAGATACACTTAAAATCAACAGAACGTCATTAATTCTTTTCGACATGTAATTACAAAGGTAGGCAGGAGAAAGAATACAAATGCTAATTTCCTTTTCCTATTGCCACCTTGTCTCCTGGCTCACACAGGTTTCATTCATTTCTGTTTCTGTGGCACTTCTTTTTCATCTTCGAACACTCATGAATCACACCCACCAGGAAAACACTACACTTTCTTTCAGTCTCCTGGACAACGTGGAACCAGTGCCAAAAGGAAGTCCTTTGGGTCAAAAGTGACTGATCCAAAATTTGATTTGTACATGAGATGTAAAGTGGAGAAGATACAGTATTCAAAAACACAATTTATTTCTACACACTAGAGCTTGAAGAAGGTGTAGTCATCAGCTCACCGTTTAACCCTCCGACTCTGTCAAAGCAGTCAGCTGCACCATAAGCCTCCAGTGCCGCTTCCCTCTCTGTCACACTCTGCTACTGTACACAGAGGCTGCTGTCAGCTCATCTCCTGCTCTCATTTATCCAGACTGAATACAGTGCAGTGAAGTCTGGTTTTCAGAAAAGACAGACACTCTCTATGCCTTTGGAGTTCCAGTCAGCATCAAACAGAGAGACAGATTTAAACTGCAAGTGTTGATTCATCTCTACATTGTTTAAAAAAATAAATAAATAAAAAATAATAATAATAATAATAATAAAAAATCTGGTTAGTAGGAGAGTGAATAAAATGATGACTTGCCTTGAAGTCAAGGGAGGAATTTGATCTCAGTTATCCAAGTTTTTGGTATCCAGAAGTCCAGTGCACTCTTTAAAAGGTAAGTCAGAGCATTCCTAACAGGCAATTTCTGATACAGGCAACATAGGCAATTGAATTCTCCAACATATTCAATACATTGTTTGTTGAAAAAGAGTTATAGTTTATATGCTTAAAAAAAACAAGCAAAAAAAAAACTGGTGTACTTTCCTGAAAGGTGTTTGCTGCACTGATACAGTTAGCTCCTGTCTATCACTATGTATGGAAATTGACAGTAGTTCTATTCTCATCATTTGAGATTTCAATGAGCTGATACAGAGTGACTGTAGCAAAATTTTGATCAGGTTGTGCAATCAGCTTAAATCAGCTTTTCTGCCAATGATGGATGAATTGTCATGACAAATTCATCCATCATTGGCAGTAGAAATGTTTTCTCCTGCCTGACTTAGATGATTCAGCATGCTGAAATTGTGTATTTCCATTCATTTATACTTTCTGTTGTATTTACCTTTAGTAGTTTTTTCTTTGCATTTGCATACGTTTCTTTTATCTCAGTGAGCAACAAATCTTTAAATCTTTCTGCTCATCTGACTGTCAACCAGGTCAACTAAGAATTTATTGGTGTCTTGTTAAGCTTGAGGTTAGTTATAATTAAATCTGTAATCAAGTTTAGTCTTTTCTCTGTTTTCATGCAATATCTAAAGATGTATTCTTATTCTACAGAAATACTGTCAGAAGAACATTAAGTTGTAAAATGATAGAAACTTTTACACTATCACACCAATGTTCATTTTATCAACTCTGCCTCACCTCACAGCTGTTACTGTCATGAGTGACTCAGTCCCTTTTTGCAGCACAAAATCCCACCTGCTGCATATGCTTGCAAAAGCTTTCTATTTTTCTTGATGTGTGTTTCCAAACACAGATGAAATCTGAAATGATTCTGAGGGAAGCCAATGAGGTCTGTTTCTCTAAATTATTCCCTGAAACACTGAAAGGGGACGGCTGCTCTCTCAGGGAGGCCGATACAAAACAAACACTGGCTGAATCACAGGTGCAAATATCAATAGACACTTGCAAAGATATGTATATTTAGTCCCGTATATATGAGAAAACAGCTAGATAGAAGTGAGACAGGATGAATGAACCTATAGCTGGTAATTTTACTGAAAGGTGATCACTTTTGATTTAGCAAACAAACCCTACTCATTCTGAATAGTGATATTGTTCATTAAGTGACTTTATATAACATACACTCACTTTTCAAAATGCGTCAGTATTAATTGATACTTTGATTTTACATTTTTCTAAACTCTACTAGAAATTAAATAACAATGGTACAGTTTCTTACAAATCAGCAATAAATAATAATAAAAAAAAAAGCTAGAAATGATAAGTAGAACTAAAAAAAATCAAGAAATTATGTGTGTATCTTAGCTTAGCTTTAGGAAAGAGCACGCCTCTGCATCCTTGTTGATATTCTGGGCTCGAATTTGGCAACAAGCTGCTATTTTTTACTTCATCATGACTAAGGGATATTAATAAGATTTAAATTTAGCTATAAAGGGCACACAAATTCCAACCAAACTTTAAAGTATGTACATACATTGTACTTTTCTGCTCACTGTTTAAATACATGAAGAACCATGTTTTTTTTTTTTTGTATTCTTTTTTTTGGAAAAAAGATCCCTTTGCTAATTTAATAGCGTTAACAACTGACATCTCTTTTTTCAGCAAATCTTAAATGTGAAAAGCACAGAGCAAAAGTAACATGTGGGCAGTCTGTGGAAGATGGTGGAGTTTAGATGCTTCCATGCAGTGACGTGCGGTCAGGGGAGGCAGGTGAGGCAGTGCCTCACCAGCCATCATGGAAAGAAAGAAAATATATAATCATAAAGTAATTTAAATTGTTATATTCATCCGGTGGTTTGTACTAAAAAATATTTATTTTTCATGTAGCTTCACCAATTTCGATTTTTATTTGTTCAAAATCGCTGAATTTTCTTATTTTCCCATTCAAATGCTTGGAAGCGATGCCGGTGAGGCAGCAGCGAGCTCTGCCTCACCTTGGATTGCGCAACCCCTGGCTCTGCGCTGGCTGCTAAGCGGAGAGAGCATGTTGCTGTACGGCGTCAATAAAATGGTTTAAACTAATTTAATATGTGAACTTATTTCCTATAATTTAGCTTATGTATATAATGTACAGTGCTTTTTGTCACCAACTGTGTTTGTGTAACGTGTTTCGTGTAATGAGCGATTATAAACGGCAGAGAACAGGTTCGAGGTGAGGCAGGCAGTTCTCTTGCCTCATGGCAGGGGGCGCTCAAGATCCCAGACGTTCGTCTTGTTCACTCCTCAACTGCCAAGTAAGTGACAGCGAGCTAGGCTAAACGATTCGGGAAGCAAGTCAAGTGCAGCGATAGATTATAATAGAGATAGTGATTTTTTAGGTAAGGTAAGACAGTGATAACATTTATTTTGTTATGTTTTTTAAGGAAATGTGTGTTTTGTGAGCTACAGTTTGTATGTGTAAGGATGCAGAAGTGAAACATAACCTGTAAACTGCTGGTCAATCTATGCATCTATTTGCAAATCTGATTCTGATGACGTCAGTGCCTCACCAGCTACGAACCTCACCGCACGTCACTGCTTCCATGTATATGTTTGTCTGTCTGTTAACCTCTCAGAGTCCCCATAAAGCCTCCCATGACAGCGTGGCCAGAGCAACACAGCTGGCCTGACCTTTATGATCACAGCAGCAGACCCTGTCAACACCCAGGCACAGTGATGACAGAGAGAAAGTTGGGGAGAGCACATGACTGCATTGTTTTTTTTGGGGGGGGGTTCTGTCTCCATTAGGAGTCTAATTAAAGTTGAATTTGGTGCAGAGTGCTGCCATGTAATTCAGGTGGAAAACACCAGAAATTATTAACATGTCAGCTGACAAGAGAGAGGTCAGAAAAGATAATAGAATAAGGAAACATCAGCCGTAGTACAGGAAAAGAAAAACACACTGAAAACCTCCAAATTTCTTTTGGTGGCTTGACTTATGAATTATGTCTGCTGATGACATTTAGCATGGAGACCAAGAATGTATTTAATATGTTATCTGTTACTGAACTGGAAGTACAAAATTAAAATCCATAAACCATTTATTGTAAACTTTACATAAAACCTGATTTGTAAATCACCAATATTCTTTTGGATAATCTCAGTGAGTCTAGTGAGATCTACAATCATGTGGCATACTCCACTATCAAACTGTGATGAACTGAATTTGAGAGTTGTGAAAAAAGAAAAAAAAAAAAAAAAAGACTGATCTGAGATTGATTCTGTGTTCCAAGATATGTCATTCTGGAGATACTACAAAATCTTGAACAGAGATTTAGAAAAAAAAAAAAAAAAAAGAAACCTTCTGCTCAAATCAACTGGTCTTCAAGCTGTGGGGGGGAGGAGGGAGGTTTTCACAGTGGAATTTCTCTGCAGGAGATCTGCCTGCTTTCAGACATGCAACCCCGTGGAGCATCCCCATACCAAAAAGGGGACGAATCTGCCCTGTATTCGCAAAAGGAATTTGGGAAATTTCAATCTGTGGAGTTTCACACAGACTCCAGTTTAATTTCATAGTTCAGTGTGATGAACTATTATTTGATTTTGGGGCATTTAAACAGAGACATTTCAATGGGCTCTAGGGATAGAGCTCATTTAAGCTGAATAAAACAGTGGGTGTAGTCATTAATTCCCGTTTGTAGCCACCAGATTCATCAACATTCATTTGATTCCATGCTGGGATTGAACAGTTTACACACATTTTTATAAATCTGGCATTTAATTTGTCTACAAATCATTACTGCGCCCAAATTTTTACCAGTTTTTGATAAATGAGGGCAAATTATTTTTGTGGAGGAGGAGTTTAGTGTGCCTTGGAGAGTAGACTTTCCAGCAGTCGTAATTTTATGATTCACTCAGTGTTGTGCTTCACAGGTGAAGAAAAATTTATCCTGAAGTATAATTTATTTATGATGTATAATAAATTTCAATAAATTGATGAACGTACTCAATTACATTCAATAACAAGATTTTTGTTTCACTTCTATCTTATATGGTATGTAACATTAACAATTTTTACCATCATTTACCAATTTACAATTTATTTTTTACCCTCATTCCACCAAATCAGCATGTACCAAGTTAAAGTAAATAAATGAATAACAGCATCTCTAAGGAAAAAACAAACAAACAAACAAAAAAACTATAAAAACAATGTCACAGAGATGTTAATGGGGTCTCTGAAATCCTGATTCAGAAGAGAAACAAAAACAAAAAAATAATCAGTGAATGAATGTCCATCCATCTTACATGTTTATTTCTAGTGGGGCATCAAGGGTTGCTGGTTCCTATCTCCAGTGGTCAATGGGTGAGAGGAGGGGTACACTAAAGATAGGTTGCCAGTCCAAGACAGGGCAACACGGAGACAGACAACCATGCATGAAAACACTCAACAACAGAGAATTTGTAGAGACACGTTTTTGGACTGTGAGAGGAAGTTGGGTATAACTCACACATGAACAGGGAGAACATTCAAACTCCATCCAGAAAGACCCTGGGCCGGGATTTGAACCCAGGACCGTTTTGCTGCAAGGCAACAGTGCTACCAACAGCACCACTGTGCAACCCATGAATGAATGTATGTGTGAATAAATAAATCTGAATGAACACTGATAAAGTGCTATACAAGTACAGGGCATTTATCATTTACATCCCTCTGCATACACACATTTGACCATAAAATCTCAATGTAAATGGATGGTAAGGTATATTTAAGTGAGCCAGCTGATAAATGTTATGTCTTTGACAATTTTAGCGACTTCTAATTTCCAAGATGAGTTTTTCATTGACTTACCATACCAAGAACCCAGTCATCATATGTAGTGCCTGCCTAGAGGCACTATATATGCTTGCATAATGCCAGGATGAGGGTGTCATGTTTTGATCATGTCATGTCACTAAATGTGTCATGTACATGTTGGAGTCACATGTGACTTCCACATTAATAGCCAAAAAATAGTGGAGATCCCTGAATACACACTCCTTCATAATCCTCCCATTTACAAGGTCTTCCTGCAGTGTCAATGCATCCATTGTACAGCATCACACGAGTGCTGCCACAGTATTTATATGTAGTAATCAGTCTGATTTTGACACACTGTCACATTTAATGTGTTAATTTGTGGTATACATTACCTTGGTGATCATCCATGGAGAGGAACGTGTTGCTTAGAAAACTTGAAGGGCCTTTTTTATTCCTTTGTATGGTTATTGTTCACCAGCAGAAGCGTAAATCACACTTTTGTTTTGAAAACCTACGACAAAATCAATCTGTGATTAAACTTACCGTAGCTACAGGAGTGAAAATGTCTGAAAGGACTCATGATGCAGTGTCACTTCAATTTCCCACCTTACCATCTGCATTGTCTGTTTTCCGTCTCCAATATGAGCGCATATGTATGGGTCAGAGTTTGAATGAAAGACCGCTCCCATCAAGATTTTTTTTCATAGATTGCAGTCTCTGCGTGAAAAGTCTACAAGTTCCAGGCCGTTTTGTAAGCATGCCATGTTTATAAATGCGATCTGTGTCTGTTGTGCAGTTTTGAACAAGTGCTCCGAACTGAATTGGTTCATATCTTCATCAACTCAACATCCTTGCACGAAGTCTGGTATTTATTGCAAAGGAGATACAAATATAATTTATTTCTCTTAATTCCAAAGTTGCGCAGCTCTATCAAAGAAGATAAAACCATTTTTGTACGTGTACTGATAGGACAATTAAGGAGTTGTATTAGACAGCTGAAAAATCTAGAGATGCACTCAAATTATGAAAAAAACAATGGTTTTAAGATCTATACATAGCAACCTGTGAATGCTGTGTGTTTCCAATCTTCTCATGAATATCAGAATGTCTACAATTATTTTAGAACGAACATGTATCCTCTTTGGAAATATTCAGCATCTTGATCTACACCAGCTCTGAGGATATTGGATAAGAGATGTAATCATTCCAACAAAATTATAGATAATGTTTACTTGTTTGTGACAGAGTTATCACTTAATCACATATGCCCCATTTCCTTACTACAGAGCAGTCAGATTACCTCATTAGTTCTTTGAGGTTTTGTGATTATGGGAACGAGGAGTCATAGCAATATTATGGAGACAGAATTTGTTGATGACTCATCTTTGTGTTTTCTATTTTTGTAAATTCTGAAACAAGCCAATCACTTGTTAATATTACAGAGTTTAATTTGTCCTGATTACTGAGACAACTCCTTTAGAGAGTAGACGTTCATGTTCCCCTGATGAACAATGAGATATCAGGCTATGGGAGCTTTTTGTCAAGGTTAGGGAGTGAAAGCTTAGCCAACATAAGCAAATAAAGTACTTTTCATTTCTCATTGCAGACATACAGTGAATATTGGAGTTTCACATGACTAATAAATGTTATAATACAGCTCCTTCATTTAATTACAATTTAAAATTAAGTGGCAAATAATATTATACAGCAGAAAATAACTGCTGTATAATGTTTATAGGGAAAATATTGAAATACTATTAAGCAGATTAATCACAGTATTGCCTCTGTGTCTATCCCATTAGAAAACAATCACATTTTCCTTTCGAGTTGACTCTTGCAATCACTACTTCCTGGTGACATATTATTGAAAAAGCAGACAGCACAGGGAAACATAGAAAAAAGAGCACAGATATACACACATACATTTTCTATCAGAGCTGCATCATCCCCTTTACATCCTGATGTCATCTTTCACCAAAACTGGTAGCAATCTTCTAAAGTCCATGTAACATTTCATGTGACCTTTGTTTGCCATCATAGTCTGTTGTTATTGTCATCAGAACAATGTCATAAAACAGAGAAATCACCCAAATTTAATATTTACCTCCATGCATTTTCCATCAAATACTTCATATAGCTTTCAGAGAATGGACGGTCATTGTTTGTCCCCTCAATCTGAGTATCTGGTCTTAGAGAACAGAACTCTGTAACGATTCTGGGAAGAGTTATACCAGATTATACAGTTGGTAAGAAAAATATTGTGCATGCTTTTGACATTAAACATATTCTTAACATTTCTAATGAAATTTGCCCCACATGTCAAAAACAGCCCAAGTAATCAACACACACACAACAAAAAATTCTAACAAAAGTAATCTATAAATTACAGAAAGTAGACATAAAATAAAGAAACTAGTTATAGTCTCTCGATATTTAGGACATATTCTTGTTGATATGTGCAAAGTATATCCACTGGTTTAATATTTACTTCCACTAAAATGCCTCTTTTTAATAAAGTATTACACTAGGGTAAAACTGATAAAAGCAAATTTATCTTCACAGAAAAGTCCACAGAAGTTACAGCTGCATTAGTAGCACATTTGAATGTTCTAATAAGCAGCTGATCTGGTTGTGGAAAGTCTAACAATGTGCCATAAATCAGGTATAGCCAGGTACCTGTCAACATACATACCTAGAAGTGCATAAAGAAGTGTGCACTTCTTTATTTAGAGGCATAAATAAAGAAGTACACACTTAATAGAACATAAGCGTAATTGTCACAGGATGATTCTCATTATGAAGAGACATTTGTTTAAAAACTGAGTGGATGACACAGCATCTCTATCACTGCTAAATGTTGATACATGGTTGATCATCTAATGTCCTTGAAAGATGTCAGCGTATGCCTTGATCTTTATTCACATGGGACTGCAATAATAATAATAAAAAGTCTGGAGCTGCTGGGTGGAAGAAATATATTGTGAAAGTCCCATCAATCTATTTACAGAGAAACTGTTTTCTAGATTGATACATGGACACTCAGCTAACTGGGATCCAAAATTTAGCCTCAGGACATTCTGGCCATTCTTCGCTTGTTCAAATTTTCAGGCTAAGTTAATTTTTCAAAACTCCCATTGTGCATCTTTAAGCAAAGCAAAAGATTCACTCAAATGTCTCACGGGAAGTTCACCCCCTTCTAACTCTGAAAAGGAAATTAAATTCTTGTGACATTATCATGTTTACATGTACTTAAAGACATAATGTTGAACTTTGAACAAAATATAAATACATATGTAATTATTCAGATATTTTGTGCCCCCCTTGCAGTACCTCAATGACCTCCCCATGACTTTGCAACCCCAATGTTGAAGATTTCTGGCAAAGAGCAATTACTGTTTGACCTTTGATGGGAGAGCAGTTAGTTAACTGATTTACAAGATTATCAATATGCTGCAGGTAAACATCAATGGATTTCCAATGCAAATGGTGAGAGAGCAATATGAAAATGTCATCTGCACTTTTGCATTGCTCTGTCACACGAGCTGTTTACATAAATTAGCAGTATCTCAATATATTCCTGGAGCATCCGTAACCCACAGAATCTCATCTCTGCATCTCAGACTTTGATATTAACAAAATATAGCATAGCACTGCAGAGCAAAACTATATTGAAAAATGACCATAGATTTTCAGCAAGAGTCTTGAATCAGTGATGTGGACTTGAAAGGACTAAGAATCTAATACAAGTTTTGGTAAGTTTTCCTTTTTTAAATGACCTATTTTTAGTGTGTTTAAGGGTAATCAAGCCCCATTTAAGCACTGCCAGAGAGCAGAAAATAGTGACTATGTTTACTTTTCTGTTTTTATTTTCAACATGTATTACCTTTTTGTATTTTATTTTTGCAATATGGATTTTTTTCATGTAAAAATGGCAGCCACCATTTTGTTTTGTCTTTGTTATGTAGCTTTGCAAAACAACTTGATTTTGATTTATGTTACTTTCATTTTTGCGAAATGGACTAAAATTATATTTTTTGTGGCATGGCCTAAGGGCCAGGGTTTTATTCTCCTCAGCAAACACCTAAGTTTTCAGATTTGAATCTCAGAGAGCTGAGTGGCGAACCTATTAATTGAAACTGATCCCTAGAGCCCATGTCAGGACAAAGTATTTGTCCATCTTTACTGTAAACTTACTGCTTCACTAATAATGAGGCAGGAATTGAGATTTCTGCTGGGCTGACAAACGTTTAAAGGCAATGTATGCGTCAACACCTCACCTGATGGATATGTGAAACATTTGCTGAGCTATAGCACATTACAAACACTATTCTATATTTTGATATTGTTGTAACAGCATAGTTAATAAAAAGAGTCTTTGATGATTTGAGAAACGGAATTCGGTGAATTGCATAATTACATCGATTCCCTGTGCCTTCGTGGGTTCTCTCCGGCTCCCTCCCACAGTCCAAAAACATGACTGTTAGGTTAATTCAGTGGTTCCCAAAGTGTGGCGCACGCCCCCTAGGGGGAGCGCAGTGCCATTGCAGCGGGGGCGCGGAAACCAGTATGGATGAATGAAAAAAGAAAACAGTTACACAAAAGTGTTTCACTGTAAAGATGGTTTGTATTGTGTTTTGTTGCAACCTGAAGTGTGAAATAAACTTCAGTGGAGTTTGAAAACAAAATATGTGTATAGGTTTATGTCTGGTTGAACGATGTGTGTGCCCAGTTAATTATTTTTTCTTTTTTGGGGGTGAGGGGGGATATTGTAATCCATAGGGGGCCCAGAAAATCTTTGGGAACCACCGTTTTCAAACTAAAAGAGTTTTATGATAGAAAAATCTCAGGATAATGAAAATAAATCAAACTATTTTATAGTCAGTTTTGAATTTTAGACAGGTTGAGCTGTACCCTGCTTAAGCTCTGATTTATTAAATTAGAAGTCCACCAAGACCAAAACAATTCCTTGGGACAACTGAGAAACAGTTTCATTCAGACTCTAAACAACAGATCAGCAGGACGATTAAACACCGGAAAGTAGAGACAAGCACGATTCATAACCTGTTTGCTGTAGCAGTTACCATGACTGCACCACTTGACAAGTGGTGCAGTCATTAAGTTTATAAATTGGACTAGGTCCCCTGCAGTATGTCTCAAACTCCATCTTTCATATCTGCTGGCATGTCTGCAGAAGCCCCCACCCTCCAATAATTAATGTGTTTTACACACTAAAAGTAACAAAAGTTAGAACTGCTGGAGCAAAACATAATTGCGGAAACTGTGACGAATTTTAAACTGCGATAATAATGTAATGTGAAGATATTTGTAACTTTGACATGAAGGAATCTCCAAAGAAACTGAAACCATGTAATAATGCTCAAAATTGTTGACTGTCAATATTCAGTACTTTATGTATACCTATATAACCTATACACAATAAGGTAAGGAACTAGATCAACACTTTAACTTTTGAGAGAAGGTCAGAATTAAACACTACTGAAGAAAATATATATTTACATCTAACATAATTTCAACAGTGACAAAATATGGACTTTTTAAAACAGGATTAATATATAGAGAGGGTCTGAAGCTGAACCCAGCTCAGTATTGACCTTTCACCTTTCACATCTGATTTGATTTTCTTAAACTGTTAGAATAGAGGAGAATTAATATGTTGTAAATTATGAACATATTGGAGTGCCTCTCTTGGGCCCTAATGCAATGTTCTTGTTATCTAATTTTGCTATCTAGTCTTGTATTACACTCTTTGCAAGCACATTATGTTAATATGTTCTGGTTTTCTACAGATAAAATATATATCTCCAACATAAAGGATGGGATGTGCGTCAAAAGGGAAGTGAGTTCTGCAGGTTGGAGCTTTGATATGCAAACAGGATAGAAGGAAAAGATGGGGAACAAGATCAAACCCCAAGCAGCAGTGCTCTTCTCAAACTGCTGCAGGCATAAGAGATATTGTCAACAGACATCATGCCGCTACATCTCTTTGTATCTTTACATCATTGGTTTAAAAAATGTCATGAGTCTGATATTAGTTGCACTGATTAAACCTGAAATATTAAAGAAAATCTGGATTTTTATGCAGCATAGTGCAAGGTCCTCTGCTCCTTGACATCTCACCATACTCTGGAGGGTTTTCTGACAGCTCTTTTAAATTTGTTAGACATCTGCGATTAGTTGTCAAATTACTTTTTTTCAGTTGAAGCTTTCAACCACAATGAAGTCCAAACTTTTTTTCTGATAATAATGAGACTTGATCTGGATCTTCGAGAGGGCAAAGTAACCAAGAAGAAAAGGAAGGAAGTCACATACAACTAAAACCATTAAAAGAGTCAAAGGGTTATATTTTTTTCTCATAAAACCTAAACTGAGTTTGTTTTGTTGAGGACACTGAGACCTGTCACCCACACAGCTGGAGAGCAGACATTTCATGAAGTCATAATGAAAGATTACACACCTTTCACATGTTCACTGTTCAAGGTAGTCTGACATCCCGAAAAACATAATTTCATCTTGCTCCACATCAGTCTTTCCATCCAATATGAGAAACTTCTCACCACCACCTTTCCGTCCAGTTTTTTTCTCTCTTAGAATACCACTCAAGATAGACATCAGCCTCTTTCTTACCCTCGAACAATTTTTCTACTTATTAAAAAAAGAACAAAATCAAAACAACAACAAAAAAAACTAAACAAAATCTTCACTACAAAAGACATCACCTGTTTCTACCTTTACACCTCATGTCATCTTTAAATTAGCACAAGGTGACTTTTTAAACATTAGTAACAGCCTGTGGAAGTCCTGAGTTTAACAACTGGAACACATCATGGCCACTTGGGCTGAAGCTGCTTTTAACAAATCTCTGGAGGTCAGAACATGTTGCTCTCTGTCTTTTGTGGCTATTAGTAGCCTCACTACTGGCTAAAAGCTGTTAATGTCAGACATTTGGAACAATAAAGTGATTATCACCCACCCAATATATACATCTTGGAATCAGTCATTTGTTTCCCATGACGTAAGTGTATATTGTGTTATCACTAGCATGTTTTATTTGTTTACTCTTATCTGCTTGCTTTGCTTGCGATCAACAATGCTGATTGTAACAGAGAAAAAGACTGAAAATAGAGAAAAGACATGTGACATTTCACTGTGTACAAAAGTAAAAAGAAATGCCGCCATGGTATTAGACCAAGATTTATCATTCACTTCTTATTTATTTATTTTTTTAAGTTACTTTGACTCAAGACTTGTATTTTTCACTACATTTTCTAAATATATACCCCTTGGCGGATGTTTTTCTCACCTTAGGCATAAAATTAATTTATTGTTAGAATGTTTTATATGATAAAAGCAAAGATAAATGGGTTGGAAGTATCCATATTTAATTCTGGGTCAATTAAATATGACCCAGAACTGTTTTGGGTCATGTTTAATTGATTTAGGATTATAACCCAGAATGAGTATAAATTTTGCAGTCAGAGCAGTTGAAGTTGACACAAAGTAAAAATACACACAAGTTTCAAACAGTTTCTCTAAAGCAGGGGTGTCAAACTCCAGTCCTCAAGGGCCGCTGTCCTGCAGTTTTTAGATGTGCCACAGGTACAAAACACTGGAATGAAATGGCTTAGTTACCTTCTTCATGCATAAATCAGTTCTCCAGAGCCTTGTAATGATTTTATTATTTTATTCAGGTCTGGTTCAGCAGAGACACATCTAAAAGTTGCAGGACAGTGACCCTCCAGGACTGGAGTTTGACACTAGTGCTCTAAAGGAACGGCACAAGACTTCCAATGCCACTAATAAATTGTAACATAATTATGGTTCTGATCGTCATTGTTAACTTGGAAATGATGTTGTATGCTGATGAATCAGTGGAAAGTGTTAAGTGACTACAGTGGGTCTTATGGTTTTTCAAAAAAAAAAACAAGAAAAAAAAACACACATTTGGTATTTAACAAGTTCATGTATTTCATTATATTCAACTCGTATATCTAGTAGAAAAATAGACTATTTGCACATTTTTATACAATTGCTCAAAACACTTTATTGGAATAAATTAAGTTCATATTCATGTTGAATCTTTCCACTAAAATACAACCAAATTGAAAAACTAACATTGAAGTCCTATATTATCGGAGGAGGATATTTTGAGAGTACCAATTCACTGATAGCTGGAGTTTTGTTCCACTTTGAAGGACTAGGAAAGGATGTCAGACTGTGTGTGATCGCCTCATGTGAGACCAATTGACAGCAGCTCTGGCCTGTGGCACTCAGACGATGGTGTGGGAAGGAGGACGGCTGTCTAACTTTAGATAAGCTGAGGGGCAAACAAGTGGAACATGAGAGTATGTGACCAACAACTGGTCACAAAGGAGACCCTCATCATGCCTCTGGCTGAAGAGAACAAACTGTTTTTATTAAAGTGGAAAGTTCACATTGTGCAAAGAGGTGGCCTTAATTCAAACTGAGGGGTGTAGAGTATGTATAAGTGCATTTGCATAAACCTTCTTTGGGTTTCGAGGTCGCCTACAAACCTAACTCAGTTACATTAGTTCTGTCAGGAGGAATGGGCCAGAATTGCAGCAGGTTATTGTTAAAAGTTGTTTGAACAAAGTCATACAATTTAAAAGACACTTATCTCAGATGACTAAATGTGTGTAAACTTTTGAATTTGAAGAAGTTGGCAAAAACCAAAAGCCCTCTAAAAATGTTCCTAAAACAAGCAAGGTTTAGTTTGATGTAACTTCAGACAGTGAGAAACGATCTCTTTTCAGAGTTCATATAAATATTTGTTAATATAAAAAAAAATACTCAAAAAGGTGCTCACTAGTACTTCATATTTCAAAAAATGAAGCTGACAAAAGAACAGAAAAAAATTCCACTTCTCTTTCAAGGTAATAGATAAAAAAAAATAAAAAATTGGTTCAAAAAGTGATGCTGACATTTCTGTAATGTTGTTTGACAGCACTGATTTGTCACCTCAAGTTTTCACCATGTACTTCCTCGAAGAGTGTTTCTACCACACTCTCTTTCAGGCTTGATGTTTGTCAGCAGGTGTTATTGAGGTATGATTTATTTTAGCAATTGTCTGAATTTTTCTGAAGCTCTTTTTTTAAATAGTTATTTCGGCAAACCTAGTAGTAGGTCAGTATTCAAATGAATGGGAAAGCTAAGATCATTGCACAAATGAAGAGGAAATAAAGAATTTTGTATTTTTTTTCATATATCTGAAATAAACAAATTAAGAAGTACACAGTCAGTTAATTCAAATCTGTTTTCTTTTTCAGCATATATAAAGATTAGTTGTAATGTTTTAAACAGCTATATTAGCACAGTGACAAAACCTGCTGGAGAAGAAAAGACATATGCCCAAAATGAAAGAAATTATTCCAAATTTGCTATCTGTTGTATCTAGGTTCTTATATACCATTTGAAACAAAATGTTTGTCATATCAGACTTAGCTTACATGTGTAGATTACAAATCTTCACCTAAAAGACCACGTTTAAGGTACAATTAATTTAAGATTTTTGTCATATTCTGTTATATCGACATGTGTCTTTCAGCAGAGTGACAGGTAGGGTACAGTATCTCTTAACTTCATGCTCAAAGCCTAGGTCCCATAAGGAGAAGTGCTGTTTTTGGCTTAACAATTTGAGACTCAAATATAAATAGAGATTAGGTTAAATTCAGGGCTAGTATGGTTTAACATAGGAGTCGGGATCAGGATGTATAAATTAATGAAAAATAATTTAATTTCCATTAAATCAATGCAAAATCCCTGTGAAGATAGGACAAAATACTGAGTGTGTGTGTACACACATTATAAGTGTGTTTGTGTCAAAAACCAAAAAGGCACTGGCTTTTAAATGTTAAAAAGGATTAGTAAACTATCACAACAGAGCATTCCTGAGTGGGCAGATTACAGACTCTCTCTAGTCCACGGCTCAGCATCCCACTGCGTCTTCACACATGGTCAAACCAAGCTGTAATGCAGATCATTTCACTTCACAGGTTCTCTGATTAACATATCCTCATTCTCAAGTCATCAAATACTAACACTCAGAGGTCTCCTGTGTTCATTCTTAATGCAGAATATACAAACATCCCACACACAAGACAGCAGGCCAAAAATCTGACTATTTTCCATTTGTCTTCTGTAGTTTAAACAGGCTGGATTTAAACTGTAGAACCTAACTTTATCCTTTAGACAATATGCACAGTTGCTGTTCTGTTACATTAACAGAAGAAACTGGAGTATTTGAATCTGACTAAAATATTTCCAGCACACTCCATGTACTGACAGGGGCCAAAATATGTTAATTTATGGGACACATAACCTGCCTCCTTCTTGAGGAGTACGACAGTTGCATAATTGGTTGAACAGATGAATGTGGCATCAAGTTCCCAGGGATGAACCAGAATGGTGTAGTTCCACAATTACCTTCATAATATCTTGGTTGATTTCTGTTTTTCTTTCCAGTCGTGTTAAACATGAGAACATTGTGTTCCAGGTATGGACTTAAAATCATTCTGTATGCACTCTTGATTTTGAATAAATTTATAAATTAATCTTTGACATTTTCTTTCTCTCATTATTGTGACATTTAGCAAATAGAAATAATTTATCTAATTCTAACTGATCTAAAATAAGAGTCACTTGGTATTATTTTTCTTCAGACAGTGAGAAAAAATTGTTTGTGTCTTTTTATTTGGTGTATGTAAATATTTGGTTTCAACTATAATAAGACAAGGTGAAGCTGTTATGAGTTTGTAGGAAGGTTTTCACATTCCCTTTGCAGTTCTGTCTGAAACATCTTTTTAGGAAGGAAAATGGTATAAAGAAAACTACTGATTTTTAAAGAAATGTGGAAACATGTATATGACAATTAAAAACTCTGTTTATCTTTAAGCTTTCTGTGACCTTGTGTTTTTCTCTGTCAAGACGAATGCTAAAATCTTTTTATTGTATTTACCAACAGAGCTGAAAGTTATCACAACAAACCAATCAATTTTGTCACTGTAAAGTGTATCCCTAAGCAGAGTCTTATTTTTATGGGATATGCTGTGCCATGCCATTTTTAAACTTTGCTTCTGCCTTTGCCTGTCATTGTATCTTACCTTTTGCCTTTTGTCTTCAAACTAAGACATGCTACTCTTTGTTGTTTGCCATGGCTAAAAGTTTCCTATTCCCATAGATTGGTGATGGTTGGGGAGTGATTTTGTGTTGCTTCCTCTCTGCCAGCTGTGCAGTCTTGGGTAGAATAGTTGTGTGTGATCATGTGTGTGTGTATTTGTGCGGGTGTCTAATCTTAGCAGTAAATAATGTTATGTTGCTCTATCCTGGCTTACTGCCTGGTGTCTCTGCCTTAACCTTATTGCAGGTCACATCCAGTCCTGAAACCTCTGCTGGCCCTGGCAGCATGACACATGACATTACAAGCACAGACCCTAACACCACGTGGTCGCTGGTAAGTGAACGGACCAGTAACTGTGTGTAACATTAATTTAAGTTCACTACAAGGAAGTTCACTTGATAAAAAGCTAGTAAAGAAATACAGTGAAATGAATCTGAAACTTAATCTTAATGTTAATCTTAGGTCAGTGACAAACATTGTGTCCAGTGTTAAAAAGTATATTTTGGAAGAGAACTGAAATATTCAATAATGGAATAAATCCCTGTGCTTCAATCAGAATTACATAGGCATGTGGGTCAGGGAATATGATTTATTTTATTTTTTTTCCATCTTAGAATAGTGTTACTAAACAACACCCAATGCACATATGTGTTATTCTAGTAGTGTAATTTGCTCTATTGCATATCAACCTTTTTATTTATTGGCTAAGAAAACATAGTACCATAAGGAAATAATAATTTCATATTGGCTTCCGATGGATTTACTGCTAATGCATGCATACACAATGGAATCACCAGAACAGTCTGGCACAAATTTCTTTGGATACGTTGGAAAGTTCCCCCACATTAGAACTGCAACTACCTCACACTACAAAACCCTATATGAGAATAAGTGCTACAAAATCATAGTAACTGCAACTCAAATATCTTAGCATTGACCCAATACTATTACATAATATCATGCAAAGCTGTACATATGATTTAGTAACCCATATGGCCTGGAACCCTCAAACCAGGAGGGAAACTTAAGCTATTTTTCTGTTTATATATCAGCTAACAATTATATGACCACTTGGGTGCATTCATAAAGCATTTCAATTTAATCTTCAGTCAGTTTATCCTTCAACATAAAAAGAAAACGAGTCAGCTATATCACAGAGAAGTATAACGATAATGTATCCAGGTCATAATGCAGTAGAGCACTGATGTCCAATCCACTGATAGTGCACCCTGATTCTGAATGGGAGCTCATCAAAAGTATTACACATACTTCAAAGAGATCACTGCACTCAATGCACCACAAAATCACCTTCCTGTCACAAGATCTTCATTGTACACGTTTCTCAAAATAGCAGCAAACATGGATAGACAGAAAACTGTGACAGCAGTCTAAAATTAATTTACCAATGTGTTGAGTTCCAAACTCAAGACAAGAATGTAAAAATAATATATGTTTAAATTTACTAAAATTTAAATAAAGAAAAGCATAAAACAGGAATATAATACATATACAACCAAGTGTAATTCAGGACAATAAACTCATCAGCTAATTTACATCATGATGGGTTTGAGTTTTGAGTAATGGTTTGTTCATTCTTCTTTGGAGTCCAAAGGCTGGGACCTGAGATTATCCATATTTTTCGCCCTCAATGATTTGCTTTTAAATTTACCTGTGCAGGGTTTTGTTGTTTTATTTTTCCTTTACAATTTACTGCTTGCAAAATAAAAAAAATATTGCTTACAAAAGATAAACATGAGACATATACGACTAGTGCTCAACTTACGCTAAAAGCCTCCACATCTTTTTATCTCAAAAACGTCTTGCATTGCTCTTTTTGTTTTCTAGAGAGTGATGTGTTTCTGAACCAAATTACCATACAAATAACTGCCACAGCATATCAGGTCTCTGAGAGACCTAAGAGAGTCTCTTTAGGCAGCATCACTTAAGCCCGTTTCTCTACATTTTATTAGAAACCCGTTCTTCATCTGCATTTGACCCTATGTCCTGCTTGTTCGTGTTACTATTGCAGACGTCCAGCCAGTTTTAACAGACTACTAATGTAAAAACTCCAAAAATGGATGCAGAGTTTGAAGAAAGTGGAAAGTGCAATAATAGACTGAATAGAATGGGCACAAAGTTAAACAATGTGAACAATTTCATTTTTGTATCTGATAAAATAACATTGCTATCCTGTTTTATAAAACATATGCATATATTCACCAGTAACAACCAAAAAATAAGATGGATGTATTCCCAACTAATTCAAACTGTTAGGCCTTCTGTATATGCTGTGTACATCTTTTTTTCTTGCTTGCATCTTTAAAAAACACATATGTGGTGCTGAATCACCTCTGTGTAGCCTCTGTGAATAACCAAGCAGAGGCTAAAGAAATATAACGTTTAATTTCTGGGCTGACAAGGACTTTAATAAAGTTGTGATGAGAGATTCTGTTTCACACCGATTAAATAATCCACCTAAAAAACCATTCACAAGAAAGAAGATCTACAGTAGTAAGCGGATGAGAAAGATTTATCCATAGACATGGCGCTCTTTTCAGTAAAGAATGAGATGAATACAAAGTAGATTATGAACATTTTAAGTCCTAAAATCCAACATTATATCACTTCCATTAGTAAGTACTTACACAAGAAGGAGTTTTATTAAATCAAAACCTGCACAACTCTCCTATTTTCCACAATAATACACACACTTAACGGTCTTTTTCATAAGTAGATAGCAGTCCCAGTGCTGCATTCCTCCTTTATGCTCACATCTGATATGAGAAGCCTCCAATAAGTCTCCTTCTTTTCTGTTTACAGGCAACCACATAACATCTGAAAGTGTGCTATTAAAACTTATCAACCTCATCCCCTGCAGCAGAAGTCAAATCCCATTTCTTAATTGTAAGGAAGAACCTGTATAAGTATTCAACAAATGAGGGTAATGTTGGTTCATGCAAAATGTAACTTTCTCTGTAGGTGAGAAAGTTAAATTCACCAAGGCAGTATTCAAGAAATGACAGAATGCATTTATACAAGGTAACACATTCAGTTAAATCAAATTCAAATAAAAGTATACTTGACTAATCTAAGGGGAACAAAATTATGACACTCAATGTAGTAGATGTGGGGTGAGAATCAAAACTGTATCAACTACAAATGTGCACACAAAGGAATACTTGATTCTCCTACCCAGATAATAAAGTTTACCTAGTTTAACTCAGAAATATCTGTAGGTTTTAGAGACTCTGGATAAAAGGAGTTTGTTACTATTTGTATTTGCATTCAAATAAGTCAAAATTTGAAGCAGAATATGTAACCATTATGAAACTCTACCAATTATTGTAACCAGCACATTGTTTTTCCCATAAATAACAAAATGCATCATTTCATTAGCTGATAAAGAATAGAGTTAGCCATAAATATATAAAAATCTGACATGTTGGTATCTGTATATACTCAGGAACTGAGTTCAGTTTTCTGCAACCTTCCATGTCAAGAAGTTTGAAGCTTCCTGTCAAAGTTGACATTTTTCTCCAACAAGCCGAGCTGATCTTTGGGTTTCATGGGAGTTTTAACATTCCCCTTAATCTTTGCTTTTGAATATTTTGAGGTGGCTGGAAGCACATTTGATCTATGCAATGTGCTGTGTCAAAGATTGATTCGGTTATTGGAGTTTATCATTCCAAAAAGACTAATGTTAATATTATTGACTCTGAAATAGTGGTCAGCTCAGAAAGAACTCTTTGTGATGGTTGAAATCATGCAACCATGAATAGATCAGATTAATAGCTCAATGTTTTGCTAAACAAATATTGTTGCTAAACGACAACATTTACACTGATAAAGATTTAAGCAGTAAAATAAAATAAGAATGAAAATTATCTAAAATAAGAGAGACTCTGGATTGTACTTTTTTGGCAAATAGATAAAACACACCAGTGCTGAATAATATATTCCCTATCATAAAAACATAAGCTGTGCTCCTAAAAGTCTGGGAGGAAGCAGAAACAAATGTGCAAACATAGAACAGAAAAAAAAAAACAAAAAAAAAACAAACTAAGTTGTTTCCTTGGAATTATGGATTATTGTGTAAAAATAATAACATTTTGCCAAAAGAATTTTGAACCTCAGCAAACTTTGGTCATTTCATTGTAACACACTAGTATATTAGATGTTTAAGTATTTTCAACAAACAGTTGTTACACGTCAACATTATGTATTGTGTTTTATTCTACTTTTCATACTACAACAGTCACAAATCTTTTGTGTATCCTAATATTGCTAGTATTTCTGTACAGAGCTGAGCTTTCATCTTGCAACTTTTCTGCAGAAACTGCAGAAACAGCTTTTTGACCAACTATCAAAGTCAACTGAGAATAAAGGTCATTTGCCTGTCAACAGAGTACACATTAACTGAGTGTACTAATACAATTAGTTAACATGCTACTTTCGTTTAATAAGGTGAATAATGCAGGTGTAAAGAAAAGCACCTTGAACCATCAAACCACATTATTGATCCTCACCATGTAGGAGAAAACACATTTTCTACAGATGGTCCAAAATAGTATTTTGTTTGTTTGTTTTTAGATATTTGTGGTTTTGTTCTTTTATAACAGCTTTCTAGCAAAAATTTAGCATGTCTAGCTTGTAATAATTGTCCTTCACACTGCCATCTAACAAGCATTTCATTTCTAGTTAGTACAGTGGTTGTGGAATGATTTTGCCTTACAAGGACTCTGAAAAGTAAAGGTGAGTGCCAGTTTTCTACGTAGTGGTCAACAGCTTGAAAGAAAATCAGTGGAAAACAAGTGTGCACATGATATAAGTTTCCAATACTTGAGACAAGACCTCATGTTCTATGACCATAAAATGGGTGACATGACAAATCAATCAAACAGCTGCAGCTGATCCAGAATGCTGCTGCTCATGTTCTCACTAAAACCAGGAAGATAGAGCACATAACACCAGTTTTAAAGTCTCTCCACTGGCTCCCTGTCGCTCAAAGAATAGACTTTAAAATACTGTTGTTAGTTTATAAATCACTGAATGGTTTAGCACCACAATATATTAAAGATTTGCTGCTGTTGTATCAACCTTCCAGACCTCTCAGGTCTTCTGGTTCTGGTCTGCTCTGCATCCCCAGAACCAGAACCAAACGAGGAGAAGCGGCATTTAGCATCTATGCACCGAAAATCTGGAACAAACTTCCAGAAAACTGTAAAACAGCTGAAACACTGACTTCCTTTAAATCTCAACTAAAAACCCACTTGTTTAGAGTTGTATTCGAAACGTAATCAATTGCAAATTTATTGACGGAATCTGACTTGATGTTGTGTTTTTATTGTTGATTCTATGTTGCATTGTATTTTTGTGTTTGATTTGATGTAAAGCACTTTGAAATGCCTTGCTGCTGAAATGTGCTATACAAATAAAGTTTGATTTGATTTGATTTTGAAAGAAGAATCTGTGAATACTATGTATTTATATCATATTTAAGTAGCAAAGGAAACAAAAAATTAATAAATAAAAAATAAAACACAAGATCTCAAGTGTTCTGCTAATTTGACGTGTGGTTTAGTTAATTGTGTAACTGTGTGAACTGATTCATAAGAGTTGTAATTCAATCACAATTAAAAATACATCAAAAAACAGGAAGAAAATAAATATTTTTATCCTCAAAGTCTAGACAGTTTTTTTTTCAATACTCAGGAGAACCAGCAAGCTGTCTACACAGAAACAGAGCACAGTAGACTCTTTAGAAAGAGAGCTACACTGTGTCTGTCTGTGAAACTGCACAGTTTGTGCCTGTGTATTTGCTTTGAGTGTCAAAGCTTCTGTCACTATAAGCAGACACATTCAGTAAGCATACACTCCTCCAACAGAATGTGAGATAAAAAAACATAATGTGCTAAGTCTCTGACACAAGCAGACCTAACTCCGCCAATGCCGTCATCTGACGTGTACTTTTGATCAGTTCTTATAAAGAACAAGGCTACTCAGATGAATCACGTGTGTAGAAAAGTTGTTAGTATTCCAGATACATCAGTTTTGCCCAAATCACTAGCGCAGACATGTTACATGAAATGAATGAGGAGACAAATAGGAATCACTGAAACTTATAGTCTAGGTTCCAGAGACCAACAATGGTGTCAATCTTAAAAGGTCACTGGGCAAAAGGGAGGACACTACCTGGACAGTTTGCCAAAACAAGAGACACACAACAGAACCAATAATAAACCAGTTATGTGCAGTGAGATTTATGACTGGTGAGGCACCAACTCCTCCAGGGTCAGTTTTACAAATCCAAAATCCAATAGAAAAGCTTATGTTTAAATTTTGACTATAATCGATTAAAGCTTTCAATTATGCTTACTCAGAACATTGCAATCGCAAAAATAAAAGAATATTTAGCAAAGTCAGTTTTTGTTTTTTTTCAAATAACGTTTACTTGAAAAGCTATAACATTTTTGTCACTAACTTACATTGGTAACCTTGCATTGCTTTTGAAATTAAAACAATCATTTACATACAACTTTAAAATACAAGCATTTCTCTACACACAGATTTTGTAAATACACTAATCTGAATAAAAATTTTGAATACTATACTTTGATCAAATTCAAGAACACACCTAAAATGCCTGATGATTTTTACAGATTAACTTAATTACAAGTTCTTTTTCACCTACCAACAACTTTCAAATGCAGCTATAATCTCTGTATTTTAAGTTTCTTTTAGACAGTTTAACATAAGGACATAATATTTTTCACCCATTCAGAGCAGAAACATACTGCACACGTACACTGTGGGTGGATGAGTTGCTGAGCTGTGAAAGATGAAGACTGCTGAAGTACAGCAAGGAAGAAAAAGAAAAATCACCCAGTGAACCTCAGATGTAATGAATCAGAATGACAGATCAAATCCACACCCATTGCTCTCTCATCATTTTAGATGAAGCACATCACCAACCAGAACGGTTTACCGAGTTCAGTGTAGGGAATGGGCACTGTGATCCAGCACAGTAGCCAATTTTCAAAAGCTACCATTCTTCTAAGAATATTTACTTGCTGGCATTGCTAATGAGCTATCAAAATAGCTGTTTCAAGAATTACAGTTTTGTATTATGTATAAATTTTAACTCTTTCAAATGTGTGATCTATTGTTTTGCAGTCTTTTTCCTGTCGTTGCTATATTGAAACAACTAATAATCAGAGATCAATTCAAACAGTGATTCTTTTAGCTACACTCAAATTCTAAATAAATAGTGCTTATTTTCAAATGAAATACAAAGGACAATGGTCCTTCTTTTCAATAAAATCCTACCATCCACCCCTCCATTATCTAATCTATTAGAGCGGGGTACAATTTACATACATCACCTCCCCATTGTTACAATCATGTTATGAATATAAAGAAAGATAAGAACATTTCAACTTTTCTATTCTCTATTTTCATTTCAAATTGCCCATTGCTCTCTATTCTTTTCTCTTCACCAAGTTTTGTCCATCTCTCTTATTAGCTCTACCTCCCAGTAGGATGCAGTAAACCATCCAGGCTACCTGCCAGCATCAGACCGAGGTTACAGTGAGTCCAGAATATTTGGTCAGAGTGGGCTTTTTTTCCAGGTAATGTGTTCCAGAGGGAGACATAATTCATCCAACTCCCCGAGAAGAGTCAGATTATCTCTATTTAGAAGTGAGGAAGGCTGTGAAATTAAAGGATGCAAATTAATGAAGAAAAGAGCCTCTTTAGAATGTTATTTACAATAATCTGTCTTTGAGTTATGGTTAAATCTTCAAACTGTATTTTTACCGACACCCATACGTTTATTTTCTGATATTTTCTCCTGAAAAACATATTTTGAGTGTTGCTTAATTCTGTCATGCATGTTTGAGAAATCCTTGAGTCCCAAGTGGCAGCCATTCAATGTCAATTTAGCAACGATAAGGCAAAATTTAACAGTTTGTGAAAAGATTAAGAACTTTAGCTATGAAGACAATGTATGATGTCCAACAATGTTAAGGTGGTGCATATTTACCCAGGACTGCATAATGATATTTTGTGAATTTTAATAGCCAAGTCACATAGTCAAAACATTAGTGTAAAAGCTGACTTGTAGGTCAGTAAAAATGTGTATTCATATACAAGTGAAAAAAGTATATACACACAAATAAACAATAAGGGGTTAAAGTCTTTGCCAAGTTCAAATGCTGGATTTCATGGTTTGTACAGAATTTGACCTAACAGAAAAACCCCTCAGTTAATCCTCTGAGGATTAACTGAATTCTCTGCACACTTGTTATAGTTTTCACATCCAAATCTCCTCTCAAACCATGTCCTTCCAAAAGATTACACCATAGACCTGTCTTTTAAAAACACATATCTGCTGTAAACTACTCTGTATGAAAGCTGTCAAAATAAAATACTACCTCATTCTCTTCGCTTTGCCTGTAGAATCCCATCCATGTGTAAAACTCCATTTTAGTGTTTTTGTCAAGATGTAAGTGAGCAGGTCTTAGTGGCATTTTTCTCATTTTTATTCAAAAATTATATTGTTCGCTGCGAGTACATTTTTGGTGTTGCATTACTAACTACAGTTCCAAAAAAAGAAATAAGATTAGATTAGATTGTGGTTTTCTGTAGAACGTGTACATGCTTCTACTCAACTCCAAACAATTCAAATAGACCCTTCAGAACGCTCCCCACTCTGCCATAATGGATGTTAAAACAACCTAGATGTTCAGTCGTCAGCTCCAAAAACAGAGAAGGATGCAAACTAAACTTGTCATTTTATTTTATAACTTTTGATGAGGAAAGATTCAGCAGCAATGGATATCAACCATCAATCATAATGACTGGCAGCCCGTGGTATAATCCCAGATTTGCAGCGAACACTTTTAACAAGGCAAGATGATTAACGTTCATATGTTAATCATCTTGAATGATGCAATCAAATATTGCATTATGGAGAAGGTACATGTCAAACAATTAGTAATCTTGGAGAAAATGCCCCACCATCATGCAACATATATGGTTGTGTCTTTTATATGTTTTTAAGGCTGCTCCGGTGTAAAGTTACGAATGAGGATTAGGGCCACCGAAAAGAAAAAAGAATTCTGACTTTAAAGTCAGAATTCTTTATTATTTTTTTTTTTTTCGGTGGCCATAATCCTCTTCCATGTAAAGGGGAATGCTTTTTTGACATAGTGATATAAATCTTGTGATGTGAATTCAGGCAAAGTCAGGAATTTGATTGACACATCAGAAAAAAAGAAGCTCGGGTTGGTTGTAAATAAGGCATCTTCGAGCCCTGACCAAGTGTGTTGCGTTCGCAAATTAACTTGACTCGTACAATTAGAACCCAAGGCTAAACTGGCAAAAACATCTTGGGAAGACAATTTCAGATGCTCTGTTCAATACTCCCACCCCTCATTTCCAACATCTGTCATGGCCTAGCATGATTAAGTGATGTAGTTACAAAGGATCAATATCCTTTAACAGTACAACTGACACTAAAAACTCTATGCGACACAGTCAAGTGAATGACAGGTGGCTGGAAAGCAGAGGAGGAAAGTAAAGCATAAATTATTGTTGTCCAGCTATAAGTCAGAAAATTTTACAATATATTAGCACTTTAGGGGTTTGTGGAGAACAGTATTATACTATTATATTGTCGCTGAGCTATCCATCAATCGTCTCTACCCGCTTAATTCTTAAAGAGTATCAGGCAGGGTGGTGCCTTTCTCCAGCGGTCAGTATAAATCAGAACAGGTATAATGGAAATTATACTTTGATTTTAAAGTCATGGTGCTGTACAGCTGTGGTACACTATGTACAAAAAGGAGCAGCAGATGTTGGAACTGGTAAAACTGAACAGTGGTGATGAAAAGTGGGGATTCAGAAACTAAATACAACACATAAAGCCTGAAGCCGTCTTTAATGCAGAATCGATGTCACAAATTTTGTTTTACCTGTATTTTATGGTCCATAGGTAATGTCCAAGAAGTAGCATGTCAAAAACAGACGGATAGAAATTGGGACAAATCATTAGAAAAAAAAAACAAAAACATATGAAACAAACCTCATCAAAGCTGAAATAGAGAGGAAGATTTTCATAAACACAGTAATAACTTGTATGTACAATATATTCTTTCAGCCAAAACTTGGCTTTATTTTTGTGATCCATATGCAATTAACATGTTTGTAAGTCAAGTAAAATGATTGTACTAAAGGAATGCAACACAAGTTATTAGTTTTTATTGTTTGAAATGAAACTAAAGACCAGACTTGACACAGAGAAAATTACTGTATTCATGTTTTCTGGTGTCCTACAACAAACATCGGAAAGTAACAAACAGCCAATTCACTGGTACTTGATTCAAATGTAAGAAAGCCATGGCAGCTTGTAGAAAATGTACACAGCATGTCTAAATGAAATGATCACTTTACGCTGTTTTTAGAGTGTGTGTTGAGACGTTAGCTGTTGAGACAAAAGCAGCTGTATGGAAAAAGCAGAAAACAAGAGATTGTAATGTGCTACTGATGTTTCACACAGTGAGGATTACAAAGGTTTTAGATCATAAATATCATGTTCATACATAACATAAAAGTTGTCAGTTCCTCTCGTTGGTTCTTTTTCTCTCTTTTTTTTTGCTGGATAGTCATTTGATTTCCCACTGTACGCAAACTGCACTCTCTGCTGTGAAGAGCCCTAACCAATAACATTTGATTACAGAATCCGCCAGATGATTGACTTTCATTCAGCTTACATTAAACTTTTCAGATCATTAAAGTGTGTGACTGTAAATCCATCACTACCACAGGAGTTTGTCATTTTGCATCATCACGGCAAGTGTCAGAATTGACCGCCATTGACATTGCTCTAATGTCACATGATAGGTTTCCACAGCTCATTACTGAAACTGTGATTAATGTAGAATCATAAACAAATGGTTCATTTTAGTGTTTAGACAAAAACACCAAAGCTACATCATCATTACTTTTGGTTCGAGGGGAATTAAATGGAGGAAAATTGTG
The DNA here is from genome assembly GCF_019740435.1 of Gambusia affinis. NCBI lineage: Eukaryota > Metazoa > Chordata > Actinopteri > Cyprinodontiformes > Poeciliidae > Gambusia > Gambusia affinis. The sequence goes on from NC_057873.1 coordinate 12,332,037, forward strand.
AAAATGAGCCTATCCATCAGCTGACTCCACAATTTAATGACGTAATTGCTGGATCTAAACACCGTCTCAATAACATTTTCCCTGCAGATCAATCAGCTGCTCACTATTCTGATCAATCAAATACAAGATATAAATAAATCCCTACTTTCTGGAAATAAATTTAATGAGTCATATGCAAACTGAATAATTTATTGAAACAAGGATTTGCAGAGAAGAGTGAATAACTTTAGCATTACTGTCTAAAATAACAACAGCATTGTGTCCGTATGATATGGAGCAGAGAATATGCATTACATCTGAACAGCAATATCCAAGATATGCATGTACGCCAACTTAGAAAGGATTATGTGCTTATATGAAAAAAAATTAAAAAAATAAAACAATACAGAATTCATGAGAAAAATAAGCAAATACTTAAAATGGAACTCTGAAAATGCTTATACACACTCCTTAAGAAGCAACATGCTGCATGCTTTTTCTCCTGTAGAAAGAATAAAAAGCCGCAAGCTTGCCAAACCTTTGGGCTTGGTTTTGGTGAATCTAACAGCTTCTTGGAAGTAAATATGGTAACAAATAGTACTGTAAAATTTTATTATACTCACAAGAAAACCTAAGTCTGGGCATTCTGACAATATTTCTCCAGACACCCATCATTTTAAAAATCATGACAGATGTCAGCAAACAGTAGACTTGAAATTAAATTTACACTGAAGCCAGCAGTTCATCAGCTGATCAAAGGTTTAAGACCACATGCTGAAACAGGCTAAAGTTTGTATGTCTGACATTACTTTCCAAACTAAAATTAAGCTAATCTTTGTCTGCTGATCTATCTTTTTTTCTTTTTTTAAGATTAGTTTCCATCTGTGAAGCATCTTGCCACAAGAACATACGACACCAGTGAACTGAGTTAATATGTGCTGCCCATCTGTTTCTGTAACCCTGCTCTAGTTTATATTTCACACTGAGAATAGAATTATATTTTCATTTCTAAAGTGAAGCTAAGGTTAGATTGGATCTGTACAGCAGCACTTTAAAAACTTCACCATGCTGTCAGGGTCCAGAACAACTGTGTGCTAAATGTTGGGATCCACTTGAAACTTATTTTATATTGGAGTTAAATAGTCAAAGCCATCTTTCTCATGATATTTTAGTAGATACAGTGTCTAAGAATATTAAAATAATAGCAATTTCTGCTTAGTCTTCAGTGTTAGACAAAGTACCTTTCCTTATTGCAAGGTTCAAGGTAAAATCATACTCATATATTAGCCAATTATTAGCCAACAAGTTAAGTTAGAAATAATTTCAGTATCACATGTATTTAGAAAGAAAACAAAGAGCATATGCAGATACCACAAAAAATCTGGTCAAGGTTCAAATAATGTAAATCTGTGTCAACAGGTGCATCACTACTCCTGTCCTCAAAATAAACCTTCACTATTAAATTCATTAGAAAGTGCAATTTTAGAAATCCTAGGTGAAAAATAAATTTTTGCTCAGCACAAAAAAGAAAGGCTAGGTTGAAAGTAATAAAACATGCAGTCTTGTCAGACTTTGATAGAAACCAGCCTGTTTTGCAGAAAATTCGACCAAAAAAAAAAAAAAAGACAGCAATGTTTTACAAAGAGCTCTGCAATTTGCTGAAAATTGCTGCTCTCTTTTACTGCAGAAAAGGATTCACGCCCACCAATACTCAGTAGAAATGGATGGTTGAACTGCCCTACATCTCCTTGCTTCACCTGTGTTATTGAGGATGGATCTCTTAAAGTTCAAGGATGTCAAACTCACTCAAGCAAATCGCTGACTTCACTGCTCTTGTTTAAAACTACACCCAGATATTGTCTTGTACAAATATGTAACATTATATGGCCCAGATAAATAATGTATGCAGATGAATATTGGGTAATGGCTGAAACAATCTCAAAGAATTGTTACTGTTGTTTAACTAGTTAACAGCATGCAAGTTTAAAAAAGTAAAGAGACAGACCAAGTGCATTCGCAACAAAATGGTAAATTTAGTTTTAATACAAATATGCCTAGCATCATTTTGGTGTTAGGCCAAATCCATCTTCGGTCTTAACTGTCATCCCTTCTGACATTACTTCAAATTTTTGGGAGTCTAATCACAATTACTACTATAAAGGAGGGATTCTTACATGCATGGAGCTATAAGCACTAACTAGAATCTGAAGTATATAGAGGCATAATACTAGCCACCAACCGAACATCAATTTGTCCTTACAGGCAGATGGCAAGCTAAGCGTGTGTCTGCTATAGCATTTTAGAACAAGCTTCATAGTAAGTAATTCCTTTAGTGTCCGTCTGGTCGTGATTGTTGCTGTCATCCAAAACATACAAGGCAGTTTTGTCAAGTAAAAGAGAGAAAAATTATTTAAGTACAGGCTGGAGGGACAAACACAACAAAGCACAGCCTGAAACAAAGATGATTGATCTGGGAAAATCATACCACCCCCAAGTGCTCGGAAACATGTAAGCTCCGAAAAAAGAAGTAAGGAAGACCTAGAAAATTACAGACATTTACCCATCATAATAATAGGGAGAAATAAGTAGCTTCAGAAACAAATGGGGAAATAGTTCAAAACTGAAGACAGAAGCAAATGAGATGGACACACAAGATCCAAAACAATATAAATAGTTATTACATAATTCTATAATCTTTGACTAGTCTTTAAAATCTAATTTGATGGGTTACCCAGTTTCTCAGAGGAGAAAAAAAAAACTTTTCAAAAGCAGTGTTTTTCTCATGCAGTCTTGCAATCTGTGAAACATGTGTATAAATTCAGAAAGGAGTGAACAGAGGATAATATGTGAGGAGCATTGAACTGAGAAGTCCTGTTATACAAAGGTACAGCTTTCTTATGGAACATTAATCATTTGCAATAACACCACAGGTTCCAGGTGGGTCAGCCATATAAAATTCACCTATTAACCTTAAACAAAACAGCCTTTATTTGAAACCTTTCCATTATGACCTTTCAAAAGTTACAAAACAGAACAGCAGAAACAGTGGCAGTGCTTTCAAAAGCTTCATACATTAAACTATCTAGCTTCTTGGCCACACATCCCCTATATCAAATACAGTCACTGGGCAGTGATTGTACAGTCAACACAAAAAAGAAATAAAAGTCAAGCTAAAGCCAAACCAGCACACATTACCAGGAAATGTAATGAATAACCTAAGAAGTGAGCTTAATCAATATGACAAGCAACAGCTCCACAGAAAGATGGATTTCCACCATTGTCACTTATTGTAACTTTAATAATATCCTGAATTAAAGTTTTATTTAAAAAGCTCCACGCCATTACAGTTCCACACACCTGTCACAGTGCAGAGATTTTCTCTAGACGCAGAATGTCCTGAACCAATATATAATATATAGATGCCCACCGCTGGTCTGAAGTCATAGAATTTACATCTTAACAATGTCCTGCTTCACCCTGCTTCACAATCCACCAAACTCATATCTGTATATATGTAAACTCATATATATATAATGTTTCATATATCATACATTAGATGTGTCGTATATCATAGATCTGTTAATGAAACATAAATCGTAATACTTATGTTTTTGTTTTATATTTCTTCCTCTAAAGAACAAACCCACAGCACTAAGCATAGCAAACAGATTGTAACAACAGAATGAGAAAAAAAATAATCTACAGCCCAATCTTCCCACATGTATTGACTGCATTTCAAGGTTTGTGGTTTTGTGTTTTGTTGAGAGGAGAACAGCTGGGACTAACAAAGAAAATGATCTAAAGATTTCAAACTGAATGGCTGAGACTCCTGAGGAAAGTAAATTACAAGCAGCTGATCTTTGTTAGTCAGCCATGATACTCACGCTTCCACAAAAGCGCACAATATTTGTGGACACAATTCAACTATAGAGCATGGCAATATTAACATTTTGAATAGTATAGATGGGTTTTTTTAAACATATTGTTTAAGCTTTTCATGGCTCTATCAATTTACTTGTACATGTCCATGTCTTATATTAGAAGTGTTCAATTTTAAATGTATGCGTGCGTGTGTGTGTGTGTGTGTGTGTAAAATGTTGGGACATGCAACAAATGAATTGTAAAACAATTTGCTGAACAGTGACAGTATTATCATAGCTTAGGCAAGAAGGTAGGTGAAAGGGCTGTTGGTATCAAGTTCTTAACTCTTCTCTATTCTTATGCTATTATATACATAAATTTTACAATAATCCTCTGTAGGATTATGAATATTATGCATAACATCAAAAATCAGATCACAGAGAGTCTCTGAAACCTGAAGTTTTTAAGAATAGCAAAATTATTTAATAAATCCTACCAACCTTGAACACAAGCTTTGCAAAACTCTCCCTTTCTCATCAAAATTATGCATTATGCTAGAACTCAAGCCTAGCAAACATATTTCTGTTTTGAAGTAAAGTCTGAAGAACTTCCAACATTTCTCATGCTTAATCAACTACATTTCTGAAACATGTCCAAGGAAACTGTAACAGTAAGAACAAGAGAAAATGCATGAGTCTCATGTCAGATGTGTGCTAGTTGGTAATCCTGCTTATTTTTACATTTGACATCCACATAGTTTGACAATGCCTACAGGAAGCTCCTGTGATTTATATACAGCAGATTTTCTCTGAAATCGCTCCTATACTTTTGTTTTATATCAATTTATTTGTTTTATGTTTACTAGCTACAAGGTACAAACCACATGCACTTAATGAGATATAAGGGTCAGGAGTAAGACATCAAAATTATCTATTCAGGGTAAGAAATTCTTGTAAGAGACTCCCTTTAATACTTTCACTCTATGTTGTAAATATCCCTATAAGATAAGCCATTTGAGTCCCACTAGTGGAATATTTAAAAGCTCTCATGGCAGAAAATGTACATAGCAAAATAAAAGCTCTCATGGCAGAAAATGTACATAGCAAAATAAGAGTAGCAGAAATAACAAGCCAGTGTAAAAAACAAAACAAAAACAACATACAAGCTAAACTGGAAGTATAAAAACAAAAGTATCAATATCACAATATACAAAAATCATGTTTAAATCTTACAATAAGACTACGTTTAAGTTTGTGTTGTTGATACAGTTCTTCTAAAGCTTTTTGTTTACCTCTAAAGTTACTGTTCTATTAGTCTGCTATTTCTTAACTGGGAGGGCATATACTATACTCACTCAGCCACATTTCTTATTACTCTGTAAACATCAAAACATGGATGCCTATTTTGGAACTAGTACCTGCCCATTATGATTGCAAAATGCAAAAAAAAAAAAAAAAAAAAATCCTCCAAGTTGTGATTGAGCTCATAATTGAAGCCAATAAAAGAAGTTGTGGAGTGAATCATTTAACAATAGCTGATAAGTTGTGACCGAGTGTTACATCTCAAGTGTCTGTCTGGTTTCACGGTTTGAGATGTCACAAAACTCTGCCTGAGCCTGTTTTTGTGCTGACCCACTGCCTCTCTGTAATACCTCTCCACAATGGTGTGACGATGCTCTTTGTCTATGATGTAGCTCAGGTAGATTCTATCTAAAGCTCAATATATTTAACATGCTAAAGACAGACGAGCTGTTAGACTAAAAAAGACATTGCAGCCTTTAAAATATTAAGACATATTTGCGTCTCCACATTAAAATATGTGCTTTTAAAATAAATTATTGCTCTAGTTCAATCATGGTAGTAGCATCACACTTACTCTGGTCTCTTGGTAACAAAGGATAATCAAATCCACTATTTCATAAAAAAAATAAAAAAATAAATCATGCAGCAATTGATGCTTAAGTTTTTGGGGGGGGTTTTCCACGGCAGCTAGACACAAAAGGTTGCCATTGTGACCTGGGAAGAGTCCTGTTTATGCTGAACTGGATGGTGATCATTCTGTTCAGTGATTTCACTTGTTGCGTGTATGTGTGTGTTTTTTGCTCTGCTGATTTTTGAGCAGGCTAGTGTAGTTTCCAGACACTGGAGCATATCCCTACCATCTTTGTGACTCTGACTAAAGCCAGGAACTTTGAATATAGAATCAGGCATTAAGTGTGAGATAATTGTTCCCAAAGAGTTTCCAGAGGTAACAGCCTAACACACTCACAGCTTCTGTGTGTAGATGAGTTACTGCTCTGTGGAGGATTAGGAGGACTGTGAAAGTGGAAGCAGAAATAAGTCACTGAATTCCAGAGTGACAGATCAAAGATAGACTCTTCATCTTGTGTCTGCATGGCTCTACCAGCCATATGACACTTCACCAGAAAGCACAGTGACTGTAGGCATTCATAAAGGGTTTCACATATAGGGTGCTTATCAGTCATTATTCAGACAGATTAGTAAGAAATTAGTAAAAGCAAGAGAAAGTGTTTAAAAAGAACATACAAATCAACATCACTCACCATATTACCCAGTTAAAAAGTTAACTGATGCGAATGAAGACTGAACAAATCTCTCAATGCTTTAAAATTCAGGAGAGGTAGTGAGCTCTATTCAAGTTTAATTAAAAGAAGATGTGTGGGCAGAGAAGGAGAGAAATAAAAAAAAAGGAATAGTGCACTGAGATAGTTTCTCATTAAAAGTCAGAAAGTCACATTTAATTTCATAACAGAATTATGATTAATTATATCAAGTTTCCCTGTTACCGAACCAATTAGTTAAATGTTTTATTTAAAACATTGAAGTCCAGAAAGCTCAGAAGCAGAGCAACTGTTTTTGTTTCTCCATTTGTAGTTTCCCGGTATTCTCTGCTGTGTTGTTTTCACTTCCTAATTTCCATTTCTTCTCTTTCTAAGTTTAGTAGTCTCCTTTTGTCCTAGTATTTTAGTCAATCCCTTGTTGTGTTTTCTTTCATAATGGTTCCATTTTTGGTTTACCATAGATTCCCTATCACTGTCCAGTTTTAAGGGAATCCTTTTTTCAGTGGGAGAAATGAAAGCAGCTCAAGGATTTGACTCTCAGTGTTTCTAGGTATTGAGGAACAACCAACTCTAAATGACAGGACTGCTAGACTATAAGAGATGGTACTTTTAAATTTCATTTTTGGTGTGTGTATATAAATGTATTTCATTTAAAGCAGTTAAGCAATAAGCAAAATACTTATTCCTTGTATGTCTTTCTCCAAGTGACCCCACTAGTCCGATGCATACTATCTACCACAAAGGAAAGAAAAAAATAAAAGTCTCCAAGATGTCTTTTTCAAAGTGAAGGGAGATTGAAACTTAAAAGATAGAATGACTGTGTAGAAGTGAAACACACACCTCTGAGGAGCTGGCCAAAAACATACCCATATTAAACCCACTGGTGGCTTGCATTCATTGAGCCTTACACAAAGACTAGAATGTTTCTCATGAAAAATTGTGATAAACAGCATTCAGAGAACAACTATAAAACACTCCTTTGGAGCTTTGGGAGAGTAAAAACCACTTTTACTTAGCAACTTGTCAAAAACTGAGAAATCACTCTTAGCTGAAAGCCTCCATTTCCTCTTATTTACCATGCAATAGCAGGTGGTCCTCTGTGTGAGAATGCAAGAGCATCCTCACACATATTTGGTCTGATTTTTTGACTATTAAACACTATGGGAAGCCTGAACTATCCGTTAACAGGCTGTATTTGTGTTGGCTGAACTTTTAGATGCCTCAAAAAACAAAATCAAACATTTCTATTAAACAGTTTGGAGACTAAGAACAAAAGTCTTTAGCAAAGTACCGCCATATCCCAGCATGCAAACAAACACAGTAAGAGATGTGTTTTTATTCAGTAGGAGGCAGATCAGAGGATTTACACAAACACATGGACGGTGTCCCCATGATTAACAGTCAATGCTCCCTTCAGCCTGTTGGGATGGCGTAGCATGACATATCTCCTGCTGTTTGCATTAAGTCATAATTTGTGTGTTTTTCTGAGCAGTGCAAGTCCATCTGCCCTTGTTTTCAGTTCCTATTTTTTGTCCTAACCTCTTTAAAATTTTAACCTCCATCCCTGTTCTGTTGTTTCATCTTGCAAGTAAAAATGATCTATTTCTTAACATTGCTTTAAAAATTGTACTTTCATCTAATTAAAATTGTACACATTTCAGAGACATGCTGTTATACATTTGTGGTGTCCAACCTGCCTCTTTTTGGTGTCAGTGGGTGAACTACAACTATTTGTTTGTGGACTCAATACAGTTCATACAAAGTCAACAAAAGACAAAAAACTTCACTTGATGTAGGTGGTACTAACAATTCAGTTTCTTTTAATGATTTTACTCTCTTTTGAAGTACACACCATTACCATTTTAATAAATGATTAAACTATAAGTTCTCAATAATAGTTAAAGAAGGGATTTAAATGAGCAGTTGCTAAACGAAAACTGGTGAAATGATAAAGAGGAGAAGAAAGTATACTAAATATAAAAAGACAAAATAATCCTATTCATTCAAGCAGCAACGAAATATAATAGACTACATGTCCATATGAAAGAACTAATCATTTATAAGTTGGCTTGGGAATATGGGAAAAAGTTTTGGTGGGTAAAAGCTATAATGGTGACCAGTTCTGTAGAATTGTAAACTCATCACACTCAGAGATAAAGTTCTCTGACAATTAACACAAATTTGTCAGACTGAAAATGTGTGTCTACCTATGTATTCAGCAGCAAATGAGCACCATGTTAGCTAACATGCTGCTACTGAGAATCAATGAATATTGTGCAATCCATCTTGACTTTGAGATGTAGTGGTAATGGTAGGTGCCCATCATTAACTCTCTGATTACAAACTTTCACTGAAATAAATAGAAAAAGCCATAAACAACTTTCAGAAAAACTGATAACACTTTGAAAATTTATGGAAATGTTCTTTGAATCATTTCTGGCTTATGATTTCAGATTGAGAGATAAATATTAAAATAAAATAAACTTTTAAAATAAATATGAACTCTGTCTCATATAAAAGAGAGATAAATAAAATAAGAATCTGTTTATCAGGCAGAGGTTTTTTAGTGTGCAAATGATCATAACTGCATAAGGTGAACAAATTATGATGGCATGTCATCATAGCAGTGCTGAACCGCAGGTACTTTCAGTCTCTCAGATCAAAACAAATCACCAGGCAGAGTGACAAAGCTCTTTTTCACTTGAACTCCTGTCCTTCAAAAAGTTCCATGTGGAGGTTTGAGTGAATATGAAAGGGCTTGCTATGGAACGAGAGGAAGACAAAAAGTACTTTGCAGTCATTTTCACCATCAGCCATCAGACAAACACTCCTCACAAGGCCTCACGTCCTCACTCTGACAAAGTGTTTGAACCCTGTTAAGCCCGAATAGAAACACTGAACAATTCAAAGTAGAAAATTACCTTGTGGAATGAGAATGGGCTCATTCACATGACTAAACTACCCACACATAAAACTGACAAAATCAGTCACACTGCGAAATTTTTGATTAGGCTCCTGTCCATTTATGTAAAAATATTTATTATCTTTTCAACATTATTCTGCTTTTGTTCTGTTTGATGAGTCCATGTAGAAGTGTAGACCGACCCACCATGGACAAAAGTTCTTGTGGGAATATTACTCACAGTAATGATGCTTGCTGCACTGCTCTGCTCATTTATAAGTTGCATTCATTTTATTGATACATGAAGTATGTAACAGAGGTGGCAACTTACAAGAGAAAGAAAATAAAGCAAGGAAAGTGTTTTGAACACAGAGTAGATGTAGTCTTACCATGGCTGTTGAATGGACAAAGATATTCCCTTGCAGAGCTCCAACAAAACTCATTTTATGGCATTTCTTTCTTTTATAAAACATCCTCAAAGAGTGAAAAGATTATCAATCAAAAGTGCTGTTGGAATAAAAAACAAAACAGTTTTAGATGTCTTTGTGCAGTTAAGCATAACTGTTCACAACTCTCCTGGAAGATTTATTTTGGTACATTATACAATTTCTATCCTTGGGTGACAGCAACAGACTGTGGTTCCTCCTAGCTGTGACTTCTGTGAAATTAATTAGGATTTTCAAAGGATAGTTTTCCTGCAGGTTATTAAGAAGTTTCCCACAACTATTTTACATATTGAGGCATCCACACATCATAATACAACAAAGTGAGTGGGCGATTTTCATCGAGAGTGTTAAAGATTTACTGTGAACCAGGTCTTAAAATTCAAAATTCCATGTAGATTACGAATGAAAATAGGAATCAATCTCACACTACCTTAAATCACAGCTGTATTTCATTTCTGACTGGCAAATCCTTGAAAGTATGGGATGTGCCTCTTTTCTCAGATATTTAAGTATTCTTATTGACTATGACACCTTAAATCTGTGAGTAATCACATAGCAGTCATTGTCTTCATGGGTGAAGAGGCATTGTGATATTCTGGTTGAGATAATAAATGAAGGTGGAGAGTAATAGTGAAGGGAATAGTGCATCTTGTTATTGTCTTTTCCAAGCAGGGAGGCAACTCTGCCTTCTCAACATATTAAAATCTTCTTACCTATTTCTCTTCTACTTTAGATGTCATGTTTCATTTGGTTTTCACCTTCGAGAAGCGTGTTTTCTTCAGATCCCCAGCATTTTCTACATTGGCTCATGAAAGTGTCAGAGCTTGAATATCTATTCTTTCTACCCTTTCTCTTACTTTTTCTGCCTTAATATTTACTCTTCACAGTTTGTCTACAACTTAGACGGATCTACAGATCCGTCTAAGGAAATACACACCGACTGAAATGAGAATGTAACCAAAATCATTATGGTTAGATGAAAAAAAAAGTTATAAAATAAGTCTTAATTTCTTGTTAAAGTACAGCCCTCAACTAATCATTTCACATTAAATATTTTTATAACAAAATTTCAATCTATTTTTATTTCCAATTGTCTAGCTCATTGACCAATAGGAATTACTATATCACTTTAGTAATATACATCCCACTCAACATATAGACAAAAAAAATGGTCTTGTACGTTTTTATCAGTAGGTCCAAGTATCTCTGCAAGCTTCTGTCTGCATCTGATGATCCTTAGTACAAAAGTGTTAAAGGAATATCTTATGAACTGTGAAATTGATGCTTTGTCATTTTCCCGCTCGGTGGGCTAAAACATTACATAAAGGGACTAACTTACTGAACTCTGTTCAGATCTCTGAAACCCAGCTTCCTTTCTGTGCTTCTGTCATTATGCAGACTTTAGCAGAACTAAATTATATGCTTATCTCTGCCCATTCTGCTGGAGATACAGATCAGCAGCCATGATGGGATTATACTGACTGTGTTCAACAGACTTTTCTGGCTTGTATTTTGTACGGTAAGTCACCAAAACTCTCACTTTATGTGTCTCTAGAATTAATGTACCACATATATAAGTTGAAACTGCAGCACAATAGACTGATAAGGTGTTACTGTATGAAATTATGTATATATATATATCCATCCATGTAGAGGAGGTGGCTGCACAGACAGCACAGACATTGGGATGTCATTCGGACTAGAGAAGTGTGGTCGGATGGTTACAAAGAGAGGGAAGGTCATCCGCACAGAAGGGATCTCACTCCCAGAAGGAACAATAGCAGACATAGAGGAAGGTTACAAATACCTGGGAATATCACAAGCAAATGGCAACCTTGATGAGATCACAAGAAAAAGAGCCACAACCAAATACCTCCAACGAATAAGACAAGTCCTGAGAAGCCAGCTCAATGGCAAGAACAAGATCCGTGCAATAAACAGCTATGCCCTACCAGTGATCAGATACCCTGCAGGAATAATTAGCTGGCCAAAGGAGGAAATACAGGCCACAGATGTTAAGACCCAGAAACTACTAACAATGTATGGAGGGTTCCACCCCAAATCCAGCACCCTGAGACTCTACACGAACCGCAAAGAAGGAGGCAGAGGACTAGTGAGCGTGAGAACCACTGTCCAAGACGAGACATCCAAGATCCATAGATACATCAGGGACAAAGCCTCAACAGACAATGTGCTCAGTGAATGTCTCAAACAATGGGGAACAGAAGCTGAGGTGCCGGAGGAACCATCATGGGAGGACAAGCCCCTGCATGGGATGTACCACCGGCAAATAACCGAAGTGGCTGACATCAGAAAATCCTACCAATGGCTGGAAAAAGCTGGACTGAAGGACAGCACAGAGGCCCTCATCATGGCCGCCCAGGAACAGGCCCTAAACACCAGAGCAATTGAGGCCCAGATCTACCACACCAGACAAGACCCAAGGTGTAGGTTGTGCAAGGAGGCCCCTGAGACAGTCCAACACATAACAGCAGGGTGCAAGGTACTGGCAGGGAAAGAATACATGGAACGACACAACCAAGTAGCAGGCATAGTGTACAGAAACATCTGTGCAGAATATGGACTGGAACCCCCAAGATCAAAGTGGGAAACACCCCGGAAGGTAGTGGAGAATGACCGAGCTAAGATCCTGTGGGACTTCCAGATCCAGACAGACAAAATGGTGAGGGCGAACCAACCAGACATAGTCGTGGTGGATAAACAACAGAGGAAAGCCGTTGTGGTGGATGTGGCAATACCAAGTGACTGCAACATCAGGAAAAAGGAGCATGAGAAACTAGAGAAATACCAGGGCCTAAGGGAGGAACTGGAGAGGGCCTGAAAGGTGAAGACCACAGTGGTGCCTGTGGTCATCGGGACCCTCGGGGCAGTCACCCCCAAACTGGAACAGTGGCTACAACAGATCCCAGGAACAACATCAGACATCTCAGTCCAGAAATGTGCAGTCCTAGGCACAGCCAAGATACTGCGCAGAACCCTCAAGCTCCCAGGCCTCTGGTAGAGGACCCGAGCTAAGAGGAAGAAGAATCACCACCCGCGGTGGGTGAGAAGGGAATTGAATATATATATATATTTTTTTTTTTTATTTAGAGTCGCTTGACCTACCTAATGCAACACAACTGGACAGGGGATGAGTTCTTGAAATGCAAAAACAGTGGGGAAAATGTCAGCTCTTTCAAAAAAACAGAACATAAATGAAAAAAAGCAGGTGATCAGTTTGGCTTACTTCTGTACCTTTGACTGAAAAAGGTTTAGTTTATAACATGACAGTGACATATGTGAAAATAGAAAATAGATACTTCAGGTTTATCTGTGTTGGTTATGTATACCTGAGGATATAGGGCCCAGAGCTATTGCCCCTCTTCATATCCCATTCACAATCCCCTTTTCCTTGCAGATTTCTTTTAAACTCTGCTTTGCTTCCACTCTCATTCTCTTCAATCACACTTTATCACCCTTTCTCACACCATTGTCTCTATCTCCTCTTCCCTCTGGCATCCTTTTATCAGGTCTAAGCCACATTTCCACCTCACTTCTTATTCAAAGGGATCATTTTCTCTTCAGATGTAGAGCTTTTGTAGTATGAAAGCACTTGTTCAAAATCAATTTCCACTACAATCTGTTATTTTCTCCTTTTATTCTCCATTCTATCAAGCTCTTTTTCCTTCTCAACTCATTGTTTTCCAATTACTGATAAGAAGTGGTAGATTTTGCTTCTTTATCAGCTTTGAGATTGAATGAAAGCAGAGATTTTGGTAATAAACATGGCCGTACTTGGTTCAGTTGCTGCCTTAATAACTCATTATGAAAAAGGCATTCAGTTATAGGTGCAACAGCAAGGTGAACGACTGATTTGTGTTCAAGAGACAGTGTGTTGATTATTTTATATAAGCTGTTTTTTAAATGTTTTCTTTTTTGTCTGTTTCCAAAATACCAATTAGGCATTAAGCTAACCAGTCAAAAATGTGAAAAAAAGTTTTCCTTGTTTTTTTTTGTGTGATACTGCTCAGAGAAACATGATCTCCAAAACTAATTTGCAGAAAAAAAAGCTTTAATAAAGATTTTTGATTGCTCTAATGAATCACTCATTAACACTTCAACTACTTATACAACCACTACCACCTTAAACTACTTTCACTTCTCAGCTCACAGCTCATTTGTCTTGTTGCTCCTCAACCATTTTAGCAATTAGAGAGCAAAACAATAACATCAACAAAGCAGCTAATCACATATATTTTATGAGCATATGAGCTTCTTAATGACTACTTGGTCTAAAAGAAAAAAAAAAAACTACTACAAAGATTTATGAGAGACGATCACTTATAATTGGAGAGAGAGGATTGCTCAATTGTTTTCTTTTATGGATATTATGGACCATATGTTATTGTGTTCATACTTATTTTCTCTTTTGCATTGTAACAGTCATAATGGTCAACTTAAAGGACTTGATTTCAGCTGCTTTAAGGTGCAACTCCCATAAGTGATCACAAGCTTTCGCTTTGTTCTGACTGAAAATCTGGTTTACTCACAAGCTTGATAGACCTTTGTTGAACATTACAGTTCAACAAAGGTTACAGTTCAGTGAGAAAGTATGGAAGGGAAAATAGATGTGCTTATAATATAAACTGATATTGATCATTATTACAATAGCAACTTTATAACTAGTATTAATGTTTCTAGTAATCAACTATTTTTAGACACAAGGATGTTTTATTGAACCAAAGCTCTGAGCATTTTGGTCATTCACTTTACAAGTTTATTTCTTCTTCCTGGAGCATCAGGTCTTTGTCCCTGTGGGAGACATCAAGGCAGCCTTTTGACCTGCACAAGCTCAGAATCAACTTGTTTTGTCAGTCAGATCCACACAGGGTACAGCAGTGACAGACGCTGAGAACACACACATCCCTCTCCTCTCAGACATCTCCCTCTTGAGATTTGCCATCTTCACCTCACTCCCTCTGTGATTGTCTTCATCTTGTTTTTCTTGTCCATGCAGACTTCTTTCTTTGAAAGCAACTCTCATTTCCACAACCCCCTCATCTTGTTCTCTTTTTTTACGTTCTTATGACATTTCCACTTCTGTGCCTCACCACTGGTTTCATCTGTTTGTTTGTTTTTTTGTTTGTTTTTTTGTCATTGTTTTAAATGCACCAGTCTACTTTGTTTAAGTAGCAACATTAAGAGATTAGATTGTAACATCACTTTGATAAAACATAATTATATGTAACTACTTTAATGACCACAAACGATAGGAAAAAGTCTTAATGCAACAGTTCTGCTATATGTAGGAGTGATACAGTGAATCCCTACCTATTTGTGGTCTGGTAATCACTGACTAACCTATTTGCAGATTTTTCTGTGCAACTTAACTCTTAAGTGTTTCTAGCTATTTTTTTCTATTTGCTTCAGGCATTTCATGACTGATCTGACTACACCTTTGCGAAAAAGTACCGACTCAGACCTGCTTGCTTTGTATTGATATTATATGTTTTTGTTGCTCCTCTCACTAAGGAGGAGCAAACTAACTATGATATTAACAAATTCAGAGCCAAATAACGGCAAGAGATTTGAATATTTTGATCGAATTAAATATTCATGATCCAGCCAAGACGAGACAGGATTTTGGCTCATCTACAGAACATGCTGAGTAAAGCTAAAAAAAATGCACATTTTTATGATGCATTGACTTGCATTTAAACAGAAAATTAACAAAACTCAGGATCCACAATCAACTTTTCTTCCTTTTTATTCACATGAATGACTTTTATAATAAAATATCATATTTAGTGTTGATTGAGTGTTTTATTCCTGCCACTCCAGAAAATGTTCAAAGCAGTCATTTCTCAAGTACAAGTAGATTACATCTTAAATGGAAACTATGAAGAAAAATGCAATATAATGGTTGCGCAGACATATGTGGCAAACATTCATAAGGAAAAAAATAAGAAGGGGGGGTGGAGGGGAACTAAACAAAATCAGTCCTCCTAACTGGTTTGATATCAAATGATGCTTGTGATTTTTGTTGCTGTCTGTCAGCCAGCAATGAATGTTAAGCCACCTGAAGCCAAAATAAAGCTCTAATTGATGCCCAAAAGCTTTATTACCTCTGGGCTGGAGATGGTGAGTCTGCAGCCCAGACTCACTGTTGCTGTTGCTGTTGGATGTAAAACATCCAACAGCAACGTTTAACCTCAACAGGCCAGAAAGATAACGCTACTGTTCCAATTTCAGCTAACAAGGCTCATGTTTTATTTATTTAGAGACAAAAATTATGTTTCCTCTAGCTATTCACAAACTGATTTCCTCCATCTTAAAAAGTGATAAATTTTGCATCAATCTAAGTTCATTTTTCAACAGGTTTTCAGCATTTTCTTTATTCGACTATAAAATCTAATAAACATGCATAGTGGAAAATCCAGGAGTTCAGGTCTGGGGTCTGCATGATGTCTGCAGATTTTTAATGTTCGCTGTGGCTACTCAAGCACTTTGGCCTCCAAATTCTGTTTTTGTTTTATTTTGTTACTGCTCATTGAACAAAATAGTAGAAATAAGTTGAGTATAAATATATTTTATATATGGTGGTGTTATGTAATTATGCTTAAATTGGAGGCTGATATTAAGTGTTTCTATTGGACGTACTTTTCAGACTGTTTTAATTGTCTAAATAAATGATACATTTTAAGTATCCTTTTGTCAATCTAAATACAATAATATTTACAAACTCAATGTCAAGTTTTTAATTTATTTTCAAATTAGACTTAATTAAAATTTAATGATTAATATAAGCAGTGCTTAACCAGAATGATCCAAACACATTGCACAACATCCATCAAGTCTATATACTTCCATCTAGCCTTTAAATCACTCTAATTATGGTGTTCATCTGGAAGACTTTAGCAAAATAGATTAAATCAACAAAATATTGATCATCTGGGTTCCTGGCAGGCTTTGACTTCTGTGCAGAGATTATAAAAGGCTTTGCTTTAAATATTTTTGTGAGAGAGACGTTGAGACAAAGGCATTCCATAGGGTTCAGTGATTAACTTTGCTGAGGTTCATAAAATTCTGCTGCCAACGTCACAATCGATCATTGGTCTAGAAAAAAAAAAAAAAAAAAAAAAAAAAAAAACTTATGGAAAGATTAAAGAACTCAGTGAATTAGGTGTAAACTTCTTTTTCTAAAAAATGAAAAATGCAACTTGTATGTACCGGTATGCATGTACAAATCATTGCTATAAATATGTTGTGTATATCAGGATCAACACAATGTTCCTTTGTTGATTTCACATAAGCTCGATATTTTAACTACAATATCTAACCACAAGACATAAAGAACTCAAACCCAGATCTATGTACAACCACTGGCCAAGTTTCAATCAACGTTTTTGGTACTTGCATTAAACTTGGATGATGAAACGGCAAAATTCAAAATAATTTTCTCAATTTTATGAAAAAAAAATAAATAAAATTTGGTTTTATGCTTACTTATGATGGTTTTTGGGTTTTCCAAAAAGGAGCTGATGTGAAAAGGGGAAGAAGGAAACACAGTTACCAAATAGGTTCTGACATAATAAACTTTCCCATCCACTTAGTTGATTGGAAACTGAGTTACATGACTTAGAAAGTCATATAATGAGAAATTTCAATGTCTTTACCTCCAGCTTAGAGAGAAGAACTCTCTCTATTTTTCTGAAATAGAAAAATAGAGAGGATATAATCTTTTTGTAGTTATGGTCTTTTGTGATATTATTATTCTTGTTGATGTTTACTTACAAATAGATGAGAAATTAACACAGTATCACTTAGTACTGAAATTGAATGGATTTAAGTGGTGAAGATCTTACTGGTTAAAATGAATCACTTTCAGTTTTGACTTTAATTCTGAAAGGAAACTGAGAAAATAGATGCTTAGATTGCTGGATGTAGAAAGCGTTTGCATCTGATTATTCTGAGCAATTTGATTAAAGAATAGAGAATGATACTTTCATTGTTACTTCTGATTGTGAAAACAGTGTTGGCATCAACTTTACAAAATAAACAAGTAGTGCTGGAACACAGACCAAATGAGAAAACAAACGCTAGAAGCCAAAAGCTGTGACTAGTCCAAAGTCTGTACACTTCAGAAAGCAAAAATAAAACCTATTATTTTAAAAAAGACTTATGTACTGCAAGGCCTCTGAATATATGAATATTATTTTATAAAAAAAATAACATTCAAAATCATTTAAATAAAAGAAAAGAATAACTACATAGATAAGGAAAAGTAATTTTTAACAAAAAGCACAAAAACAGTTGTAAGGATAAAATCAGATTTTGCAAGAATGTCATTACCTCAAGTGACCTTGTGAACTGTGTGAAAGCTTTGACCCTCTGACAGTTAAAGATAAAAACACAGACTGCTTAAGGTTAGAATGAATCTTTAAAATATATTGCGAATCTCATCAGATTTTATATTTCTCCTTCACAAAAAATTGTTTAAATTACTAAATTAAACAAGCATCAATGTAGCTGCTTTGGCAATAATCAGTAATGCAGGCTAAACAACCAAACAAGGGCAAACATAAGACATTATTATAAGGAAAGTGCTCTTTGAAAACACTACATATCTGAAATGAATTTACATTTTAAGCGAAAAACAAGAAAGCAAGAATGCAAATAGAGGTTAAAGTGAGGGGCTCAAATTGTGACTGATTAAAATAATATTCAGAGTGTCAGATGTACTTCTATGGGGAGATTTCTTATTCAAAGTGTCCTATCATGTGATTTAGAAGCCTGATTGTCTTCCGGACTTCCAAAGTAGTTTTAGGTGACAAACAAACTGGAAACAGGGTTTTCTGGTGTATCCATGTATAGATCAATATGTGCTTGAGTGCATAAATATGATACGAATGCCAGAATGGTTTAGCCTATAAGCTTGGATGATTTCTGTGCCATCTTAAGCTGGTTTCATGAGATTTTTTGCTGCTTTGGTCAAAATGTTTGGTCCTCAGAGATAAGAACTAGCTGTGGACTGTGATCACTCAGCATAATAGACGCACCGACTGCTGAGTTAGAGATCTCAAGACTGACGACGACTTAGGACAAGTGTCAAATGGTTTCGGATCTGCTGCTGTAATCGATCACTGTTTTTTTTTTGTCCTCTTCTGCCCTGCTATGAATTCATTTCTCCCTCTTTTCTGTCACTGAAAGAGATATATTCCAAAAGTTAAACAGCTTTTCAACAATGACCAACTGCTTTGATGTCTTTCAGTCCGGTTTCAGAGCTCACTGCAGGACTAAGCCTGCCTTTGCAAAATTTACAATTCTCTATGTGTAAGATACTTTCTCATCAGAGTGGACAGAAGTCACTTGCTGGATATCCCAACGTTCAATCCTGGGGAGCCTCTTACTTAATATCTACATGCTCCCTTGCCTCAGATTATAACATGCAAGAACATTAAACATCATAGCTTTACAGCCATCACACTATAGCTGGAAAGCACTGATCAGAGCCAAAATCTGGATGTGGTGATCAGGGGTGTCTGCAGTATATTATATAATGTTTGCTGCTTGTTTCTTTAATGGATATTCTGTTTTGTTGTTGTTGGTGGTGTTTTTGTTTTGTTGTTTTTTGTTTTTTTTTTTTTACCTGTGAAGCACTTTGAACAGCCTTGTTGCTGAAATGTGTTATACAAAAATTGTACTTGACTTTTCAGCATCCAATGTTGCTGATAATAAGCATGTCAATACCTGTAACTTGCTCACACCTTGTTGACGGACTTATACGTCTGTGGAGACATTCATTTAGCACATTCATGGCTGGAATTAGGCATCAGTGGCATAGATCATGAATATACCTAAGTAAGATGCATGTAAAACCGCTTATGAAATATTTTCAGTCTGAATTTGTTAGATAATGTTTACCTGGAAAAGGCAGAATCATATTTCAAATCTAGATTTATTATAAAGTGCGGTTTGTTTAATCTATGCAATCATTTCAAGTGGAAAGCATAACTTTTTAATCTTTTTGATGATAAACACACTAGTTTTTTTTTTGCTCCTTCATAAGCCTGGTAGTTTCTGTCAAACTTCCATCTTCTTTGAGGCCAATAAATACATTTAAAAAGAAGAAAACACAAGATTCCTTATGGTGTCTCTACATGTGCATGTTGTAAATGCATTTTCTGCTTCAATATAGGTTGAGACAAGCATTGAACAAAATTAATGGTGGTGGAAAAAGAATAAAATTAAATCCAGCTAATTACTTATTTATTTATTCAGTTTCTATTACATAGATATAAGAGAGTCCCAAAAAAACTAAAGTTGACCATTAATACATTACTCACTGATATATGCGCTTTATATATTTTTTGTTTAACAACAAAAACTTAAGTTGGTCAGCTCCTATAAGAAATTTTACTCATATGAGAGTTGCCATTGTTCTCACAAATTGGTTTTAATACCAGTTAGAATACCCATACCCATTCCCTCATCCCTCATCGACAGACTATACATTGACTTGGACACATAATAATACAAATTAAGTAAAACTTGATATACAGTGACACACCAGTGTAATCCTGAGCTGTTTGCCAGCTGGCATTTTCTGTTCTAAGTGGTCAATTGTATGCGACAGGCATTAGTGGACAACGCAGTTTGAATAAATAAGTAGCAAGTTTCTTCTTCCCTGACACTCAAGGTTATACCGACTTTTTACATTTGAAAAAGGAAGGATAAACAGGAGCAGGAAAGTTATAAGTTAGAAAACTCAATATACCATAACTCCAGCAATAAGTTAAGTGGTATAATTCAACAGTACAGATGATATGGACACATATGTTATGTGTAAGTGTCTGCATAAAACAATCTCTGTTTGTTCCCCTGCATTTGAAATTACACCACTCAAAAATATCTAAATTACTTTTAAAAAAAGTGAGTGAAAAACCTGGTTGCAGATGTGACAAGCACAGGTAGCTTAGTTTAATTTAAAACATCTGGACTTATAATTAAACATTTAATGTGGCTTCAAACTAGCTTAGCTGTGATTCTGATACATGGAGGATGCCATTAAAAGTTAAAAGAAAAAAAAGGAAGAAGTATCACAAGCCCCATTCTCAACAACTCTGTTAGCCTGGATATCATTAAAAAAGGTGATAGCACCCTATCGGTCTTGAAACCAACAGAACTATTATAAAAGAGGACAGACAGAAAAGGTGCTTCAACTCTTTTGGAGCTCGTCACCCAAGACACTTCAAAACCTGAAGCAGACAAAGCTGGGTTACAGGCAGGCGTCCACACTGACAGCATGTCGCCTATCATATTTTTAATAACATGGATGGCTAATTTAAAGTTAGCTTGAGTATATTTTTAGGACATCAGCCTATTGTTTTTGTTACATATGCCTTACTCAGGCTCAGGCAGAGGTGCAATAGCCTATTTTTAGCATTATAAAACTATAAATACAACTGTTTAGTTTGGTCTATGACTTATTTTTTATTTCAAGTTTTCATTGCTGGTTGAAATAACTTGACTAGTTTTACATTTAGTTAATTATTAAAGAATTGAAAAGGTTAATTAAAATTATGGTTTCTACAAGATTTCATGCACCACCCAGTATGAATGCTGAAAGTGAACAATCATAGAGACAAAGCAAAGATTTATTCATACTCTGCTTACTACAGCCGCTGAGAACTGAATTACTCATCCATCCATACCTTTTCTTTCCTTAATCTCATTTAATCCTTCTCAATTATGGTGGGAGGCTGGTGCCCATCCCCAGTGACCAAGGGGTAAGAGGCACAAAACACCCAGACTAGGTTACCAGTCCCATGGGCTAGTTTAAAGCTAATGAGACTAAAAGGAAAATATCAATCCTCTCTGCACACACAGGTAATACCCATGATATCTGGTGCAATAAAAAGCACTCAAATAATGTTGAATGCATTAATGAGTTTTAAAAAAAATCTATTTTTGTCGGTTTAACAAGAGAGGGGTTGTTGGAGTTTTGCCCGGAGGAATTATCTGTGAAGTCAGTGGGGCAGAATTCGGAGTTTCTGCAGCTTACTGGATTTGAAGTGGTGTTTATCGCTGTCGATAAGTTTTCTTCCCACAAAGAGAATATAGCTGGATGCTAATGTTTTTGTAACTGAGTTACACTGATGTTGGTACTTCAAAGTCCTGCTGCACTAATGTTGTTGATCTACATTCCTGCTTGTAACCACTAATGTTACATGCTTAGTGGTAATCAGATGTGAGAAACTTGTGACATGGTCATAAACAAAATGATTGTTTTATTATGTAGTAATATAATCTCCTTGCATAGAATTGACAGTAATCTATTACTTTTTTTGCAATTATAATCCCTTGCTTTACTTGTTACTTGGAAAAAAAAGAAACTGAACTGATTACCATAGCACATTATTTATAACAAGTTACTGCCCATCACTAGTGACAAATATACCAAATAATAGGAAATGTGACAGAAACTTTCTCATACCATTGTACATTCTGTAGCCCTCTCTTCTAAAGTCCTCTTTCGAAAGATTTGATAGCTTCAGATTGTTTTTATGATCAGTTTAAGATACTTATTCTCACAACCAGCAACTACGGTTGCCATCACTCTGATCTACTTTACTTTCAATAACGATCTGTATTGATCGCTCTGTCTTTTTCAGTCATTGTATCCTTGGAGCAAGACATTTGGGGTGATCAGTGGTGGCAGTTCGGTTGGAGCTTCACTTCTGTCAGTCTTTTCCAAGGCTGCTGTGGAAACAATGTAGCTTACCACCATCTGAGTGTGAATTTGTATACAGATGGGTGACTGATAGTAGTACAAAGTTCTTTGACTTGCTAAAGTGTTTTACAAATGCAAGTTAGTTACCATTTATCATTTGAAGCTTTTAACAACTTACTGTGTGATGTATGCCAAGTGGCTTGCATCCATGTTTTCTTTTCCTGAGAGGCAATTTCAATCTTAAGAAGAGCATAAGTGCCACTGAGTAAAAGTGCCACACAAAACAATTTTTATCAGAGCACTCAAGCATTTCTTTTTTGTAAAAGAGTGCGGTTATTATGTCTTTTCTTTCAAATAAACAAACCTTTTATAATCCTCTATGTTTTTGTATATTAAAAAATGTAACAAGTTTAGCAAGTCTCTTTACACCAGGCATTAAGGTATGTGATTTTATTGAGGAAGTAACCTCCAAAACAATAAAAAAAAAAACACACTAATTCATGATATTTTTGGTTGGAAATATTCACCACAGACTCGCATCAAGATCACTGTGAGACTAAAGACGAAACACACTCATGCATTAATTTTACAAAAACACAACTTGTAAATTGGTAATCGACCTAATTAGAATGTCTAAATACATGTGTTTTTAAGTTTTACATTGCACTACAGTGACAACTGTCAGACTGTCTCTGCATATTGATATGAAGTTAATTATATGATATGAAGAAATTATACCTAATTTAAACAATTGAAACCTCATATTTTTTATGTTATATTTTTCTATTGGAAGTTATGCTGATCATTATTAAGTCTGACATTTGCAACCACAGATTGTCTGTGATAACGCTCTTTCTTGAGTTAGGAGGCAGTAGCCTGTCATGGAAGGAACTTTCCAGCACCAGCACACTGTCATGCATGATAGCTTTTCTTGCTTTGTTTCATCTCTAATGACCTGCACTGACTGAGCGGAAGCATTCCAAACAGAGCTAGCCTTCAGGTTTACAAAGCCTCCCTCTTTCAGTAGTCAAGATGCTACTGTGCCAGCGGGTTACTTCATGAAAAGCAGAAGATGCCAGACAGATTTAAAGATATTCATGAATGCCCTCTATACCTCAGAAGACGTGATACTACATAGCAGATAAGCCAACAATACAGATCTGTTGTCTCTTAGAGAAAGTAATCCTAATTTTGATTCTCTTCTCCATTCTGAGGTGACAGATCAGAGCTTCAGTTCATTCGGGCAGGGCAGCTGTGAGCAACCGCTATGGCTCCAGGTAATGATAACAATTTCCAATAGTTTGACATTGGTGAGATTAGAATGTATTCACTGTTGAAAAATCAACTCCACTTGATTTCTATTTATGGAAAACAGAAACACTACAAAGCTCTCTTAAAGTTTCTCTTCAGTCATTTTAAACTTGAAATTAGATTTAAATTTTAATGTTCTTGAGATAACAGACCAAAGATATATTATTCAGCTATGTATGTCAAGGAAGGCGATCAAGTAAATGTTTCTAGTCCTTCTTTGGCACATAACCTGCAGTCTGGTAAACTTATGTTTTAAATAAATTAGCATTTATTTTCTATAACAATTTGTATACATTTAATTTTTGAATGTTACTGTTACAGAAAAAAAAAACATAATTCATTCACCATTTAGTTGTAATTTAGGCAAGATGTCATAGGTCAGTTGGTAAATTTCTTGTCTTAACAATTATGCAATTTTATAGTATTTTTAACATGGCCTTCATCAGTTTATTTGTATTTATTAATTTCTTCCTTGATCTATGTGCTTACATAAACCTTAGTTTAATTCAGAATAATAAAGCTGCTCCTATTCCCTAGCTGCTGGGAAACAAAAGTAAAAAATGAAGACAAAAAAAATTTTCTCATCAAAAATACAGATATTTTCGAATTCTGCTAGCAAAATCATCACATCAATCAATCTCAAATGACAATATCTCGTCATTTGAGATGTGATATACTAATAATATTTCTTGTTGAGTTGACTGCTATCATACAAGGCAGTTACCGTCAAGATGGCTTTGCCTGATGAAGTTGTAATAAAGGATGCCCCAGCTTCTCTTAAATCATTTTTGTTTGACAGTATTTTGGGTTTCCAGTAAGAACAATAAATGGCAACAGAGAGATAGACAAAACAAAAACAATATGTAAGCAGAGAAAGTTGTTCAGACGCTGAAGGAGCAGCAAAACATCACCATAACAACTGTCAACAAGTCATCAGTTGTGATTATGATGACAGTCACATCACTATCACAGTGCATGGTACTGACAGCAGCTGGGAAATGGTAAATGTACTGCTGAAGCACAGTTAGCACAGTGATAAAAAGCATTCATAAAAACAAAGACAAACAAAGACAAAAAAATATATACTAAATTGAGATCTTTTAGAAGAATACATTTGATCTTTGAATTTTTCTTAAAAGTAAAATCTTGTTTCATCTCGTTCTTGTAAATTCAATACTGTGTCTTGTTTTTTTTGAGTGTTGTATAACACTGCATCCCTATCCCTTACATAAATCAAAAGCTTGGTTACAAACTTGGCTAAACAAGCTTGTATGTCTGAGAGTAAAGTTGGAATAAACAGAGCTCCACCCCTTGGCTTGTCTCTGTTGCAAAACCCCAGCTGCTCTCTTTCCCTATGCTGGTGGCATTCTGCAAGTGACTGCTGTGCAACTGACAAAATGGTTGCAGAGTTAATACTTTAGAATTAGAGTGATCTCCAGGTTTTGATAGATATGATGTGATCCTTCAGTTTATGTTGCAACACTTAAAATGAGAGCAGATGCACTCATTGTCAATATAGTTTTTTTTTGTTTTTTTTAAAAAGCGACAGTTTCATGAAAGCAGTTCTGAATGAACTGCATCTTGTCCTGTTCAAAGACTCAATCTGAACTACACAGATGGCAATGCCTTTGCTGACAGTACCCAACAGCAACAATTTAACATTGTGAACCATTATTAAAGCTCTTGAATATTCAATAGCTCCATTGTTCTATTCAGGGAAGCCACTCCAAGAACAGAATTATACCTCCTGTCCTCTACATGGAGCAGTAGAGGACAGCGAGATTCAGAATATGTTAGAATCCATCAGGACTGTCTAGTTTAGTTGTTTTTTTCTTCTGAGAGTCTAACATTTGTTTTCTGTATGCCACAATTCTGTAAGATTGTGGCACTGAAGGACAAATAATCTTTTATTGTCCTTTCAGCCCTTCTGTCAGGAAAAGCTGACTTATGGATACTGAACTCCAAATAATATGTCCAACTTCTGCATAAAGCGTTAGAAGAAGCTTTGATTGTGCAGCATAAAATCCTGCTACATTCAAAGACAAAAAGCTTTTTTGCTTTCAAGGGATCTTAGTGTGAATGCCACAGAAATTAGTTTTAAATGTGAAATAAACATTTGACTGAAGATGTTACTATTTAGTAATAATGAAGTGTAGAAGATGCATGGTGATGTCCATGATATTAAAATGTGTTCCAGATTTTTCTGTTTATGTTCCATTAATATTTTAAGTAGTTCTGCATACAGAATGTAGCCTGACAGCAAACATAACTCAAACAACAAAGGGTGAAAAACTACATTTGTCTGCCTACAGATGAATAAAATTATTATTATTTCAACAGATCCATTTCAACAACAGGTGTAAAATTAGCATCATGAGCAAGTCACAGCTAAAGGTAGCTTAAATAATAAAAAGAATGCCAAACAAATGTTTGTTAAATGAAAAAGTAATTGAGCTAAAAGATTAATGTCTTTTCAGAAAATTAACAATTCTGCCCCATCCCATCAAAATTATAATTAGTGGCTGATATGACTGTTTTTACCAAAAGACATATCCTTTTATTAAAATTTATTTGTGTCCTAAAATATGATAATTTTTGTTTTCCTAAAGAGGTCATTTAACTTGATAAGTACCGGTATAAAAAGGTCAATCCTTTAGTTGATCCTTATTGCAGAAGGAAACAAACTCTTTATGAAATGGCATCTGACAGGCCGTCACCCAGCAACTACAGTGAACCTCTTCTGGGTACCATGACATTTACTGGTGGACATGTGTAAAGAAAAAAAAACCCTCAAAAAGTAAGGAACAATAAGGAAAGATGGGAAAAAAAGTAGTGTTAGCATTTTGTTTTACCTTCACCATGATGGCAATGTACAATAAAAGTTTTAAAAGTACAACATGCCTGACCACTTAACAAATACATTCTGTGGGGTTTTGCCAGTCCCTAATTTCATTGAATAAAAACTAAACAGCAATCCACAGAAACAACCACCCAGCGCTGAGAATGTGCATCAATAGAGAAATGAACTTACATGCTTACATGGGAATCTACTATCACTACGTACAAGACTGAATATAAATGTCATGCATTAGTTAGCATTTTAACACTAGCCTTTTCCTTAAGACCACATAGCAAACTTGTCTGAGATAAAAGTCTCAAACAATCCATACTTAACACTTTGTTAATTGAGGTTTTTTTCCCTTTCATCGCATTTCACTACTTTTCCTTAACTGTCAGACAAGCAGAAGCCTGATTTGTTTCCCCATTCATTGTCCTGTCGGCTCATTGCAGACTTGTGTGCTTGTTCACATCTACATCCTTTGTCAATTCTTTTGTGATCAAGACCATCCAAAGGCATGTTGGTCATGTCTAACTTTTTCCTGGCTTGTTGGTTAATAACATCGTTCTAACCACAAATTGGGTAACAATTACCCAATTAACCCTATAACTTAGGGTTAATGTTACCCCTAATTATATTACCAGCTTACTATTGCAAGTAAATTGTATTAAAGATTTGCAAATATATTACGATTAAATCCATGAACATATTTCAGAGTGAGTTTTACTGGGATTACGAATGATTTCAGCAAGTTCAAACATAAATTATTAGTTTAACTCAACAGAACAAATATTTGCTTTTATACACAAGCTTGTTATGTATGAGCACACTGTTGGGCAGGATTAAGTTTTCTGCTTGACCATAATTTAAAAAGCCACAGCAGAGTGGAAAAAAAAATAAAAAATCTGACTGTTTTCCATGAATAATCGCAAGCTGCTTCTAAAGTGATGCCAAAATCGATCGTGATGCTGGAACATCCATTGTACCAGAACTACAGAACCTTGAAATCAGAAAGTAATGTCTGCACAGCCTAAATCACAGTGTTTGAGTTTATGTTATGAGCTATTCGATCACCAAGACAACTGAATCTCATGACTGCAATTCATCACATAAACGCAAACCAGCCATATGGCTGTCACCACATGGCATGAGAAAACACAAGCTTGCAGAGACTAGTCAGAGTTAAAACAGTCTGATATGAGAAGAGTGTGAAGGATTTAGTTTCTTATACCACTGAAGTAAATATGACTGGATGCAACTGGGCCAACGTCACAAAACACAGACTGCACATAGAAAACCCTCGAGCCCCCACAAAGCTCAGTCTGCAGCATATCATTCTACATTTGATGAACCACAGGTGGAGGCAAAATGCATTCCTTTTAAATGAATATAATATCCTTAAAATATTACATTGAGTATTACATGCTCAATGGAAGCAAAAAATTGTGGACTTCTGTCATGATTCTTTACTTCTTGAATCAAATTGAAGCATTATTTCTTTGTTGTTGTTTTTTTTCATTTTGTTTTTTATCCATAAGAATTAAACTGAAATGAATCGTGTTAAACAAGTCGAATTTAACAACAGAGAAGCTCATAAAATGGCCACAATACATTCAACAGCTATCCCCTTTTATTGCTGGTGCAATACTTCTGAAATTGTGTTTGAGTTGAAAGACAACCTTTTCTTTTCCTGAAAGAGAAGACACTTTATTGGCTATATAGTATTTTGCTAGGGCAGCTTACATTGAACAGGATGGCACATTTAACTGTGCAACTTAGCAGTTTAATTAGCTAATGAAATATAGTTACAACAGCCATTGTTAAAATGTATTCAGAAGCCCATGTTAATTTCAAACTATACTGTTCAACATTACATAAATTGACTATTCTGTCTCGCATAACAGTTAAGGTATGCTTCACTAAAAACAGATAAGCCACATTCTGGTATGATCTTGACAATGTACTGGAGATCTGGCAGGAACTTTTTCTTCTCGAGACGTTTTCTGATCTTTTGTCTGAATAAATCAAAATTGAACATGATCTGTCTCAGGAGGGGATTGAGCTCTTGTTGGGAAAAGATTAGAGTGAAGGTGTTCACTGACTGTTAGAAGTGTAAAGTATTTAAGACCATAAACTAGAATCATACAATTAAGAGTTGAAATCCAATTCTTGTTGCACCATCTTCCAGACAGAGTTACACAGCACAGACAAACTGCCAGCTTTAAACCAATTTCACTTGGACTCTGATTGAATGGATTATTCTTTATTTTTCCATTCATGTAATCACACATGATTCCCATGATTTTTTTTTTCTCTCATTTTTCTGCATCAGTATGAAACCGCCTTTGAACTCTCCAGAACTCCCAACTGGACAGCACAACACAGCCTGCTGGGCCCAGTTCAGAGGCAGACCAAGAGCTCTGCCAAGCTGACATTAACAAGAGGCAGCCTTTCAAATTCATCACAACCTAAAATTGGAGGAGAGACAGCTGGACTGACCGAAGCTCCCTCTGCCCTCCAGCCAAACAGCTCATGAAGATAGGGGTGGTGGTAAGATGGAAAAAAAAGTAAACAGTTTGCTCATACATGTGTTTGGTGAATAGACAGATATGTATCCAAATTATATACTACATGTGTATACGACATAAGTCAATGGCCTTGTGAGCAAATTATCACGTTAACTAGACTGGAAACATGTCTGGAGTGTGTCCTGCACTCATGCAGAAGCTTTCAACCCTGCAGATTTAGTGGACAATGAATTACAACAATGAATGGATTGAAGGATGGATGGATAAAAGGATAGATGGATGTTCTGAGAAAAAGCCTAAGAATTCTAATCTAGTAGTTGGTCAGTGTGCTTTTATGGACAAAAACAGAAATTAAATGCCCAAAGTAGTTTTTCATAACTATTAAATTATATTAAATGTAAGGTAATTTTATTTATGGTATATAGCACATTTTCAGCAACAAGGCAATTCAAAGTGTTTTACATGAATTAAAAGGAATTACAAAGAAGCAAAAGAAAAAGAAAAATAATCTATTAATGATGATCTAAAGTAATCATTAACTAGATACTCATGTTCATTCTAGATAAGTATAGGTAAGTATCCTGTAGTCTAATTCCTTTTCTGGGTTGGAAGAATAAGAGTCTAAAAAGTAGTTGTAAAGGTTGTAAAGATTTCAAGTCCATTTGTTGAAACATTTCTTAGAACATGTAAACTAAAAGTGCTGTGCCTTTTACTTCTAAAGTCTTCGTAAGCCTCTAATTAACTGAGCTTGATAGTCAGGTAGCACCTGAAATATTGTGTTTCCTTATGGGACACCATACTCCCTCCCTCCTCCTCTAATATTTCTGAGCCCAAATCAGCCAAAAATCTGCCAACACATCAGGAAAACTGGGGACCTCCTCAAGATTGGTTCAGTTTTAAGAAAAATTTGTAATTTGTAAATATCTAAACTATTTTCACATTTATCTCTGAAAATACATAAATACTGTGGATTTTACAAAAGTGCATCTTGCATCTTTGTATGGTTGAATGTAGAGGAAGGCACTGTGGTGTGCTGATGCTTTTCTGAAGAAATCGATATAAAAGTGTTGAAATGTGTTTGTAAAATTACATTTGAGAGTTAAAGAGTGAGTATTTTAAGATCAGTTTTCCTTTTTAGAAATTAATATACAGAAGGGCTGCATGTGTGGTGACAGATGACTATTTTCTTAGTATAAATTCAGACATTGTAAAGTAATTTGTAAACTCCACTATTCAAAGTGAGTTGCAGGATAATGGTCTAGAAAACAATTATTTATAATGCAAGTGTTTATAAATTAATATAACATCATCACACAGTTTTACTGTGCGTTTTCTTCTACAATTTGTGTGTGGAACTAGAGGCCATAATTTCATCATATTTAACTTATTATTTTTAAGTTTTTTGTTAATTTGCCATATTCCAGCCTTCAAACTAGTTCCCAAAGTTCATATTGAAGTCAGTTTCCCTATTGCACACACAAGAGGACGAAAAGAAAGGACATTTTAGTTAATGTCACGAGAATGGACTGGAAGATCATTCAGAGGAAGAAACTATTACCCAAAACCTCCATAGAAAACAAGATCACAGATTGCACAACCACAGTAGGAGAACGGTTTTCATTTTCCAAGACGTGCTGTCTTAAAAAACTAAAATGAAAGTGTTTGCCCATATTGACCATTGTTGCAAGGATGAAACCTTCAAGTCTGAGAACACCATCTCAGCTGTGAAGTATGGGGCTAGCAGCAGGTTGTGTGGGTGTTTTGCTGCAGGACAAACTGGTGCACTTCTCAAAACAGATGGCGTCACGAGGAAAAGACATTATGTGGAAATATTGAACCAACATCCAAAGACATCAGGCAGTATTAAATTACACAAAAATACTCCCAGTCTATGAAGTCAGACTTCTTGTTTATTTTATATTCTAGGTGCTTCCATCATTTTTTTTTTTATGTAAGGGAAAGGCACAGATCGGTATTCAACAATTGAAATTTTAGAATTGATGTGCAGGTTGTTTCCAGTGAACACTATAGTACCAGATGCAAGAACATAATATAATATAGAGAAAAGGTTTACTGTCACTCATTTAAGAAAGTAAAATGGATTCTAATCCCACATGTACTGTTGATTGGCTGAGGAAGACTAAAGTAGTCATTGTAATGCAAACAGAGGGAGTCTTGGGCAGATGTTCACACACAGGCAGTGAACCACAGTGAGGACACACAAACACAGCAGACGAAACAAGAGTAGAACCTACAGCTGCGGATTGCGGAATAAGGCAAAGAGAATGATCTAGTAAAGAGAGGATCCAAAATGCTTTTACACATTAAACATATTTTTTACACTAGTTACTTTCCTTGGTAATTAGTTACTTTTATATAGCAATTCAGTTACCAACTTAGTTGAAAAGTAACTATACTATACTCCAATAACTATAAATAATTACTTTTTCAAACTAACATACCCAACACACTGTTAATCAAAGACAAATCCAACAAATAGGGTACAAATGTCACATTCCCCATGTAAAGCCACTCCTGTATCAGAAACGACGTGAGAAGCATCTTACTTGGGCTTAGGGACAAAAATGGGGCTTTCAGTTTTCTTGTTGCAATTCAGCACATCAATTAGATATATGTATCAAAATTGTTGGAGACTTTTACTGAATTTACCCTCTGTACAACAATAAAGGCTATTTCCAGACTTATTCTTTGTTCTTTTGGAAACAGTATAAATATGAATAGTTTTTATTATGGTCATTTCTAAGGAAATATTAGGAGTTTTATGTAATTTCATCAGTGGAGCTAATAATCCTAACCTTAATAGAAAAACCATGTAGGAGAGAACAGCTATGCTCCTTTGGCCTATTATGTTTCATTGATCTTCAGCTATGGCCGAGATTATCTGTCACAACCCACTCTTACAGGCTTTGAATCCCAGTTTCAATCTTGAGGTTTAGAATCCATGATTGATATTGATTAGTTTGGAATGGCTCTCTTGTTGATTCTGAAACAGCCATCATTACACTAAGAAACACATTACTTACACCCAATTGTAAGGAAAATGAACAAAGAAAGATAATTATACATATATCAGCCGAGTTCAAGTGAAGAGTAACCCTGTTTGCTTTCATTAGTGACCAGTAATTGAATACATTTTTTGACAAGTTTTCAAATGATTCCATGTCTTGGGGTGAAACAGGATATTCTGAGGTCCTTAAAGCCTAATACACAAGCACAGATTTAAACAAAAAAGGCATCTAAAGTGGTATTGAATCAAAGAACTATCAAAAGTATTATTTAATGAATCTTTACTAGGTTGCTTATAAACCTTGAGAATTACTAAATTCAAAGTTTTATCTAATAATAAAATCATGTCTATTATAGGCAGGTAGTAACTGGGAGAAGAGGTGAAACCGTTTATGTAAATTACAGATTTTCTGCAAGGAAAAAAAATACAAAGTGCATGTTAGTCTGTCACTGACTTTATTCCATGACAAGCATTGATGCATGAAATTAACATTAGAACTGAAGTGACAGCCAAGTGCTAATCTTGCAGCTTTAATTTGAACTGTCTGCAGTTTATCCAGATTGTTTTTTTCTTTAAGCACCCAACCAAGCAGCTGAACAGTATTCAAGTATACAAAGGACTAAAGACTGTAGTATTCATTTTCCTATTTGGACAGACATAGTATGAGCATTACAGCAAATTATACCAATGTTTCTACTCATTTTAATTATGATCTGATTAATTTGTGTAGATCACAAAAGAATATTCATGTTTCATCACTCCCAGCAGCTTGGTCTCTTTCACTTGTTGAAGTGATTGTCTTTCTAAAGAAATATGTAGTCTTTGTGTTTATCTTACAGAATATTTAGACCCTAATACCACTCATTTCGTTTTTGAAACATTCAGTTTTTACCTATTATCTGTCACCCATTGATAAATGGACAGTCACTTTTGTTGCTGCACCATATTTTCTTGATCTATGCCATAGATCAAGAAAATGGCATAGATCATTTTCTATGCATACCATGTATGCATAACCATGTATGCATAACCATACGTGGTTATGCATAACCATGTATGGTTATGCATAATTT
This sequence comes from Gambusia affinis, assembly GCF_019740435.1. Taxonomy (NCBI): domain Eukaryota; kingdom Metazoa; phylum Chordata; class Actinopteri; order Cyprinodontiformes; family Poeciliidae; genus Gambusia; species Gambusia affinis. Next base: position 12,365,318 of record NC_057873.1, read on the forward strand.
TTATTAACTAACTTTTTATTAGGGAGTTGGCAGATCTGATCAGATAATGCTATACTTGACTCATTTCCTTTGTGAACCAGTGGTAGCATTTAATCAATGGCTGAACGCCAATGGCTTTAGTGGGAACTAGGGAGAGATTGGAACGACTGGAACAGACCAGCATTCCACAGAAGAATAAGTGAGAGGGGACATCACTGCCGGTATTAACCTTTGAAGGGCATAAACAAAACTCTGCACTATAAAAACACTAAATATTTTTGGTCTAGTTTCTAATGCAAATGCCTTAACACACTCAAAAGAAACTTGTTTTAAGTCAATAATCCCTTAATATTGGTGGAAAAGTACTACCGGTAGTTAGAAGTGAAATAATCTGCCAGAAGACTGAAGCAAACTGATAGGTGCTGTCCATGACATGATGCTATTTTCTAACTTTCAAAGCGTTAATGTATACGTAGTATTGTCTATGATGATAAAAAAAAAAAATAATAAAAAAAAAAAACACAAAACATTCTACTCAATGCTTCAGGGTCAGATATATTTTTTATTGATGGAAGCAACCACAGTAAAGTGGGGTCACAGTGCATGAGCTGTACTTGACCCAGAGTCCATGACCCTTTGTTTGGACATCAAGTTTTTATTGTAGCTGAACTGAGGCTCAGAGGCTTCCAGCTTAAAAAATACAGACCGAAAGTGAAACCAGAAATCTTCCACTTGGTCAGCATTTTGTCTGTTGCTTAGTAGCAGGTCATATTGCTATATTTCAGTTGTGAACCCTGTTTATTTGTTTATCAATTCTGAGGTGTAGCTCCTTTATTGGCAGTATTAGTGCAAAACGTATGAAGACTTAAAAACAGCAGAATGAATGATGAAAAAATGCTCCAATGCTCAGTGCAGGCCTGAGCTTGGATACGTTGATACTTTTAATCATCAAAGTATATTATGAATAGAAATGCACTGATCAAAGACTTCAAGTCAATTTCTAATCTTGATTGTATAAGTTTTGACCGGCTAACACCGCCTTTAGCTTATTCAATGTTTCCTATAATAAAACCAGAATTCCCTGCTCTAATTTTTGTTTTTTTTCATATTTACATCCTTTTCACATATTGTAGGGATGAGTGTTTTCACCCTTTGACTAAATGTGATAATGAAATATGTCTCTAACATACCTATGTTTTATATATCAACATTACATAGATATCTCTTCAGTTTTTTTTCCTAATAATTAATATTTTTTTGAGAAAAAAGGGTTTTACTTTTGCATGATGCTCTTAACAGGAACTACTCTGTATGGACTGTAGACTGCTGTATACAATCACTATTTGCAAACACACCAACAAGCAGATGGAGAAACATCATAAAATTTCCTGTACAAAAACATTTTAAAAAATATTTTACTCAAGGAACAGCAAGGCAGATTAAAATGTGGGGGAGCGTGAGGGCATCTTTACACACATATTTGCAACATTTTCATAGATGAAATGAAGTTCTGTTTGCATGAAGGATTGTGGTGTGCACATAGAGAAAGATAGGCGTATGGGCAAACACTCAGAAAATTGTCCTTGCTTGAATCTACCTATTTTCATTCCTCTTTTTCTCCAGAGGTTAACTCCACTTCTTTAGAATATTGTACATGCTTTCCCACTCTCACTGAAGATTGCAATGCTCTCTGTGACAGTTTGTGATCCTACCCCAAAGATATTTTTTACACAAACCTCAGTTGCTTTCATGTAGGTGGAGAGAGTTATTTGAACATTTAGAGGGTCCTATATTCACCAACTTTGCATTAACTCCACTCAACAATTAAGCAGAGGCAGCAATATTTATGTTGTCTGTCCTAATTAACATTACTCATAACAAAGGGGAAAGGGTGAGAATGATCACAAACTGACAACTAACAAAATGCAGTAAACCGGTAGAAGTGTTGTTGGCTCATAGAATGTGCATAAAGTCCCTGTAGGTGTAGAGTAAATGGAACAAGCAGGGCAGAAAGATCAGATGAATGAGACAAAAAGACTTAAAATCAAGTTATTAGAGAAATTAAAACATCTTTTCTTTTGCTAATTCTGATATCAGTGGACATTTATAAGATGAGAGGGTTATTTCAAGTGATGCTGGTAGGTTGTGCTGACAGTAAATAGGGTTGGATATGCCTATTTGACAGTGGTGTCCAACTATGTAAGTATCACTTTCGTGAATTAAATTGTGAGCGTGTGTGTAGGGGTGTGTGTTTGCATGCAACGATTAGAAGTCATACACTTCAGAAATAGATAATACCATTGAACTTGGGGTATAACAACTAATTATTTTCTGCTTGAAAACCTGTGTATGAGTGAGCAGCAGCACCAGAAGTAAACAGGTTAAGTGTCAGGCAAGGAAGTGACAGCTTGTATCAGCATTGTAGTATGGTTTCAAATGTCACAGTCAGGTATTATGTTGTTGGTGTCCTCATGAGAGAATGTAGGAAAGAAATGACGACGGCTTGGAAAAAGAAGCTGACAGATGAAACTCAGATAGAAGACAGACAGCTTATTTAGAAAGCTGTCTTACAAGAAACCACTGAGAGTGCCAGTTCCCTGAGGTCTAATTTAATGTGCCAGGAGCCATGGACCACCCTAACAAGCTGTTTTCAGTCACACTGAACTGTATAAGACTTACTGGTATATAACTCATGTTTACAATTTTTTTCAGTTTCAGTCATTTTAAACAGCTTAATGACTCATTAACAACATATAATCCCTAGATGTTATAGGGATATGTTACACTGATATGCTCGGAAGGGTTCCTGTAGCTCAGTGGGTAGTTGTCTTGCAATTGTAATGTTGTAGGTTCAGTTCCAGTTTCTTCCTGTTAAATGTTGATTTCCCTTTCCATTTTTTACTTTTTACTTTTTACTTTCCTTTTTTTTTTTAACAATTTAAGACAGACAGTATGTGTTGTCCTATAGTTCAGAGGGAAAAACACAAAAAACAGGCCACCAGTTGAAATGTGGATGGCGAACCATTCGTAACATCAGGTTGCATAGTTACATGGATACTTTCTGAATGATTCAACATGCCGTTTCAAAAATGCTTCTAGAAGTAAAATGTCTTTTTGAACATGCAAGAACAAAGCCTATGCATGTTATTTTCACCACAGAGACTTGATTCTCAACAAAGGAGATGTCGGTTCAGTAGTAATTGTCAGAGAAGATAAGAGAGAGAAGGCATAGCTGAAAGGTATAGAAATAATAAGAAACAACAGTTGCAGCGGTGTGACTTGAGTGCTGGCAAGATGCCATTATATCCTTTCTTCCTCCCAGATCCCCCACTCACCCACTTGCAGGTGCTTCTCTAACAACCAGAGCCACACTGTGAAGCAGATGTTAGACACATACTGAAACATACGGCAGATGAGAAAGCACAGGTAACCTTTTACTGTTATATTGATCTTGAAAGTGTGTTCATTTTAGTGGAATATGATCATCCGTAATGATTCACAGCAAGATTTCTTATGGAAATGTATTCACCCATGACCATACCAATACTCATTTGATTGCTTTAAAATATTTAGATGTTTAAACTTGAAGCTCTAATAAGGTCTCAATCAATTTTATAAATTTCCCAAACTAGTAAGACTTTACAGAAAAACAGGACAATAGAGCTCAGTCTCCTCAGGAAGGCTATAGTAGTGAACGTAAGACAGCTCCTAAGTTATTCCTGGCTTAAGTCCAGCTTACTTATTATGCTGAACTGAGTTGTTAATGTGTGAAAGAAGCAAATAACTCACACAAACAGAGATTTCTCAGTCCTTGGAGGAATTTTTAGGAGCATCATGTACTGATGTGTTCACCACAGGAGAAATGAAACTGACAGGAACTAATTTTCTCTTAAAATCAGAAAAGGCCTGAAAGAAGAGAGTCAAGCACTTTTTGCGCTTTCCCTTAAACTGCTGTTGTGGGAGGTTTGGCTATGGGTAAGTCTTGCACAGGCATTCCAAATTTGTTACATTAAATTCTAACCAATTAATTTTAAGAAGCCATGAGGTGTACCAGAAGTAATTTCAGATAATTAATTGGGTCCTTAAACTATAGGCTGCATATCCATGATGAACACAGTTACTGTTAGAACTTGCTGGAACATCCTCTACTGGAATGAGTAGAAACTGTCATAAATCCTTCTCGTTTGCGTAGTCTCTCTGAGTTAAGAGTTGAAAGTAAAAGGCAAAAAAAAAATACCTGACAACCTGGCAAGACTTTAGGAAAGCATATTTGATTTTTAACATTTATGTGACAATCCTCAATAGAACAAGGTGTTGCAGAAAAGTGATGGAGAGAAGATCATCACTGAGTTCTTTCCATCTTGACATCATGTCAAAAACTAAATACAAAACACAACCTCCAAAAACTATAAGACTGCAAAAACGTGGTTTTCAACATACCAAATCTGCATTGCAAAACATAAAAATCAATTATTGTCCCACAGTGCAACAAGTGTAACAGCAGTATCAAGATGAATAGGATCACACAAAAGGGTATTGACTGATGTAATTTTCTTTCTCATGATGCTCGGCAAAGTAAATGTATATTTGGATATGTGAATGTGTGTTCCCTAGAAAGCTTCATCAAACTGCATAACAGCTTCGATTTGCAGAGATCAGACACTCTTCTCAGATATAGGACTGCAAATCATATTCTTTAGCTGGCACACACCATAAAACATCACGCACAGATGTTTATGTTTTGTTTTTGATGAGAGCAGCATTTTCTTCTTAACAGGATTATCTGATTGAAAGAAGGCTTAACAGAAACCCCCCCCCCCAAAAAAAAAAACAAATGTGTGTATTTGGTATTTAAACATCTAAACAGGACCATCATTGGTAATCCTGTGATCCCATAACACCATCTCACCCCTACTTTGTATGGTTTTCCAGTACAAAAAAAAAAAAAAAAACAACAATCAAATGTATTTTTCCAGAAGTAAATAAAAGTGCTTTTTTGGTTGGTTTTGTTCTTTTACTGAAGGGACCTTTTCAGGAAACAGGCTTATTTTCTGGGCTATTTTTTCTCACTTCTGTGTTATCACAGTAAGTACTGGCTGTGATGATAAATAATTTGTGTATTATTTATACACAAATTATTGTGTATAAATTATTTATACACCAATATACCCAAATAAGGGTCTATTTGTAGAAATATACCCATATATTTCCCTCTATATGTTTTTAGAAATAGACCCAAAATACAGCTCCGTTATTGGAAATACAACATTTGGGATGGATTCTGAACTAAAGGCGGAGATTTGTAGCTGGAGGGTCCTATCTCGTGTACAAGAGATCTGTTTGGTGTGTCATAGGTAGATAAAAAGGTTACATGAAGTTTCAAAGGGAAAAAAAAAGACATTCAAGAACCAATAGTTTTTTACCCAGCAGGCATTGTTTTTTACATGGTTTTGCTTGATTGCAGTATTAAAAGGTTTGATCATTTAATGTTCTTGACAAGTAACAATAACAAGTAGTACTTAACATGTCATATATTGTATGTACATAATATTGTTTCATTTAATCTGGATATTTGAGTGAGTTAGCATCTTCTTTATATGTAAGAGAGAAAACTATACTTGAGAAGGGAACAGCACCTCGTGTCTCATCTCTTAAACACCAACCAAGAGGGGAGTTCACAAATCAGCTTTGCATAAGTACTTGGCTAGCAATTACTTTTCACTAGTCTGCATCCAAAGGATCAATGTTAACCAAATGTGCAACGTAATGCTGAGTGGAAAGAGTCCCTGAAACCTCCATCCCTTAAATGTTTCCAAGAACAAATTTCTTGATCCTCAGAAGGAGAACTTCAATCACCTCATTTGAGCCCAAACCTCCAAAAATTGGCAAAATAATTTTTTCAAAAATTCTCACAGGTCTTCTGGCTCACACAGTTTTCATTCATGTTTCATGTGGCATTTCTCAAATGCAAGATCTTCATTAATCACATCCACCTGGACCACACTCCACATTTATGGACTCCCTACTAATGTGAGATATGTACCAAAAAGAGTCTTTTGAGTCAAAATTGACTGAGCAAAGCTGATTTATTCACAACTCTAAATAAAACTGTAAAACCTTTGATATTAAACTGAAATTTTAGTTCTACACAGTAAACCCAAAGCTTATGCCGTTACCACTGTTTTAACTCATCTCTAAAGGGAAGCAGTCAGCTTCCCTTTGTCACACTGTGCTGTAAAGACAGACTGTCATCAACTCATCTCCACTTATCAGCAACTCCACTTAGACTACTACACAGGGTGAAGTCTGGGCCTTCAGAGTGACGGCTAGATTCTTCTCTGCCTTATCAGGTATTTTCAGGGAAGAAAGAGACTCCATTTACCTTCTGAACTCCAGTCTCAGGGAAAGATGCACACTTAAGCATCTTCTGTAGAGGTCAGGTCAGCTAACAACAAAGTGCTACAATGATTCCTTGACTTGAAATCCAAATAGAAAAATGTTTCCAATGAACCAAGCTGTGTGCATCCAGAAATAACACATGGAGTCTGATTGTCATTTAGAAAAAGTCTGCACTCTTCCACATGGAGAGTTATCTTTAGCTGTAAGTTTCCAGAACAGAGGGCGCTGCTGGAGAAGCCAAGAAGGGAAACTTGAGAAAAGCACGTGGCTCGATCATTGCTTTGTCTGACTGGAGAGTTCCCCAGCTGAATGAAAATCTCTTTGTGTTTTCATATTTGTGCTTAGCTAACCTACCTGTACAGTATTCACTGACTAAAGTTGAACTGAGGAATTGGAAGAAATGGCTAATTGAAGATATAGGGAACAAGAAAGCAGAAAATAAATACCAAGATAGATAAAAAATAATAATAATAATAAAATAAACAAAGTCCCAAAGATTATGACAGTAAAATGCTGCACTTAGTCTTGTTAATCTATGAAAAAATACAGTAAACCTAGAAGATAATATAAAAGCCCCAAGAATGTCACAGGAACCTTGAGGTGTTTGCACTCTGCTGCTAATGATTTCTGGAGCTCCAGTTTCTGCCTTGCTGTGCTATTGGTCTCTGTCCTGAATAAAGAGTTCTTCTGTCTATTTATGGTGACTTCATCCCAGTGGCTCCCATCACAGCAGACCTACAGCATAACTTCTACATCTCTGCAGAGATCACATGATTTATGCCTTTTTATACCCTCATTAAACTTTAGCAGCAACACTGTATCTCCAGGCTCAGATCTACTTCAATTGTTTTGGACTCACCAGGCCTCTGCTTTAAGAAGCCTGGAGCTCTAACTTCATAAACTCCCTGCTTGCTCTGATATGATAGGAAGTAAATTAAGGCAATTTAGGAGGTAAATTACACATGTCTTACACAATACATTTGTAAGGTACATATGTAAAGTGCTTTACCTCCAATAGAAGGTAAATTATGTAGTTAATACCACACAACCACATGATCACAATTGTGATTATATATAATCTTCATCTGAGATACAAAATCAAACCTGGATTAAATGTTGCAGGACAGGAGATAAATACCCCGTCAAAGAAGATGGGTCGAGCAGTCCTCCATAAGATGTCCCAAGCTTGAAATAATATTTTATACCTAATCCTACTTTACAAGTATTCACTTTGTCATGTAATTATGTCTTGTAATTTGTCATGCTAGTAATATTATCCTTTTGGTTTATGGGGACCAAATGTTCTAGCGTACACAGCAGGTTTTATTGCTTTGGGAAGGGAACAATGTGAAACTGTAAACCAGGTTTAATTTTTAAAAAAAAAGCCAATTTTGGGCTTTTAGTAGAACACAAAATATAAAATAGAATTTTGAATGTTATTAGCTGGATTCGCTCTTGAGAATTCCAGAGAGAATTCTTTGCATATCACTCATTTTATTGGTCATTCTGACTCAGTGTCTTTCTACAGGGACTGAACAAGATCTGGAGTTTCAGACTGAAACCACATCACTGTCTGTGTCAGTCTTGTATCTCACCTTTGGGGCAGATTACACTTCTCTGCTTCCCCACTGCTCACATTCTGGGCTCTCCTGCTGCGACAGGCTGCTCCTTGTCCTTGGCCACGCCTGAAGGCTTTTAATGGCAGTCAGTTTGGTGAGTACTGAATATCTTATGCCAGCTGAATACCCTCTAGCAATGTGAAACTGTATTGTATGTGAATGTGTTTCTGTAGCTTTGTAGCTAGTAGCAACTTTGAGAGAAGCCCAATATCCTTTGCCAAACACAAAAAAGGCAAAAATCTACAAAACATTTAGATTAAAATAAAATGGAAAGGAAAAAGCCTTTATTTTCCTATTCCAATGCACCAGCAGCAAAGTAACAGGGAAAATAGAAGCATGCAGATTCACACAAAGGTAAAAGTATAAAAACAAAAGACAAAAGTAAAGGCAAATGTACAACATCTGAAAAAAATATACTGTACAGCTGTTTACATCAGAGTAATAAGACTAACATAAAACATCTTATTACTCTAAGACTGTAATAGGCTATTCTTACCACATATAAATGTCCATGTATATTTATCCATTTAAATAAAAAAAGAAACTGCAAATAATAAAAGGGATGTAAACACCTAATGAGTTTGTTAGAAGCAGTGGTTTTTAAAAAGGCCAACAGCTGCTGGGAGGAAGGTCCAGCAGCAATGTTCCTTTGTGCACCTAGGATGCAGTAATCTGCCACTGAAGGAACTCTCCATTTCTGCAAAATCTTTATGCATGTGTTGGGAGACATCGTCCAACAGTGATGTTATTTTTGCCATAGTTCATCTCCCGTCACCTACACTTGGTTGAGGAGGCATCATAGGACAAAATGGATCTGCTTGTGAGTGTATCTAACCGCTTTCTCTCAGCTGTAGATAACCTGCAGCTGTTTCAGCAAACTGCACCATAGAACGGGACCATTTCCCCCACAGAATTAAATAAGTTCTTCAGGAGTGCCTGCTGCAGGTAGAGTGTGGTCTGACCCTTCTTATGAAGAGCTTCATTGTTATGATTGCATTCCAGCTTATTGCTCAGGTGAACACCGAGGTACTTATAAGTCTACTCAATGTCCAGTCTCTTAACATTTGCTAATGTCTGTGTGGTCACATCAAATTCTCTTCATTTAGGTTCTAATGAACCATGCTTCATGTGTAAAAAATGCTAACAAAGAAAAGGAGTACTGCATATAACATTATGGGTATTAGAGCCCCATGTGGAGGAGTTCAAGTATCTCGGGATCTTGTTTACGAATGAGGGAAGAAAGAGGCAGGAGATGGACAGGCGGAATGGTGCAGCGTCTGCCATCAAGCGGGCCCTGTACTGTTCCATTGTGGTGAAGAGAGAGCTGAGCCAAAAAGTGAAGCTCTCAATTTACAGGTCGATCAACGTTCCCACCCTCCTCTATGAGATCACAGATACAAGTGGCCGAAAAGGGTTTTCTCCGTAGGGTGTCTGGGCTCTCCCTTAGAGTTAGTGTGAGAAGCTCAGTCATCCGGGAGGTAGTCACAGTAGAGCCGCTGCTCCTTCACATAGAGAGGAGCCAGTTGAGATGGCTGGGGCATCTGGTCAGGATGCCTCCTGGACGCCTCCCTGGTGAGGTGTTCCAGGCATGTCCCACTGGGAGGAGGCCCCTGGGAAGACCCAGGACACACTATGTCTCACGTCTGGCCTGGGAACGCCTTGGGATTCCCCCGGAGGAGCTGGAAGAAGTGGCTGGGGAGAGGGAAGTCTGGGCCTCCCTTCTGAAGCTGCTACCCTGCGACCCGACCCCGGATAAGCGGAAGAAGATGCATGGAGGGATGGATGTATGGTATTGGAGGAAGTTCAGAAGGTTATTGGAGATGCTTTTATTCTGTTAGGTGTTTAAAATATGCCCATGAATCACTGTGGCAAATGAATCATCCTTTTGAATGATGACAACACAGGTGGAGAAAAGTCATTATTGGAACTGAGGGTGAGCTTATAGAAAGTTGGACAGTCTATTTACTAAACCAAAATGAGAAAAGTCACTGATTGTAATGACACTGTACATTGTGAAATATGTCACATTGTAAGAAACTATATGACAAACAGAAAAATTGCATGATAATATTGGGAGTACACTGCATCAGCTTATCCTAAATGTATTTGTTCTTTTCATATTCGCCAGATTATCTTTAAATTTATGGCGTTGAAGGTTATATGTCAATTAAATCTTTGGTTGTGTTTGTGTTGATGAGGTTGAAAATTTATCTGAGTTATTAAAGTGTGTCTGCTGATCATCTGTCTTTGGTTTTGTCTGTAACAAATGTCTCTCTTTATCAACATCATGCAATCCAACAATAGGATGAGGTTAGAATGCACATTGTGTCTTATGCTGCTGTGCTTGTATGTATTCAAGAGGAGCAGCTGAATATTTCAAGATGTGAAATATGCTACACAAAAATATACAAAATATAATTGAAAATTAATTTTAAAATTCATGCCACTACATTTTGACAAAAAAACAAACAAAAAACATGGTTCCTAACAGGACATTTTAATATTAGCATGAGCATTTTGTCAACTATCAAACACTGTTGTAAATCAGAAAATTGCCAAAACACAACCTGCAACTTGCCTTCAACCTGTAACTTCCCTTGTTGGTAATAACAGAATACTGTCTTGAGAAAGTCTCTGAATGCAGTATGCACATTAAGCATACTTTGTGTACTATATAGACATGTCACAAAATGATTTGCAATCAAAAGAAAATATAATTATGTTCTTCAGAAATTTAAGCATGTAGTAAATGGAACGGCTGCAGTGAACACAGTCAATTTAACCTTACTGTAAGGATAATTTGTAATTTCAGCTGACAGACACATGTAGTTGGTTCAATCAGGAATTTCTTACCTCAGAAAAGTCAAAAAAAGAAGCAAGACAACCTGCTTATAACAATGTAATCATAATATATATATATATATATATATATATATATATATATATATATATATATATATATATATATATATATATATATATATATATATATATATATACATCACTATTCAATACTGGCACTGATGTTCTAACTAATAATCACAAAATATTTAAATATATCAAAAGTGTATTATGGCTCAAGTATTGTTCTCATGCTTTCAGATTTTTAGATAAGCAAACAAATCTTTCTGCTTTTCCTGCAGTTTCACCCTAAAGCCAAGTACTTCGTGTGCTCCATGAGAGAGAACTGTAAAATGTTAACTGAAATCCTGTGCAATAAATATATTAGAGCAACACCCCACCGAGAAAATAGTATTCATTTATACATTTCCAACCACCAAAGAGCAACATCTATCTACCTATCCAATCTGTAGTCATCCATTGTATACTCGATTAATCATGTTGAGGGTTTGTGGGACACACTCTATGGATCTTAAACAGTACATGGGCGTAAAGAGGAAAATACTCAGGAACAGTATTCCAGTGCATTCCAGAGGTAAATGAGACAATAATTCACTCACACCTATGGGCAATTAAAAAACTTCTGTTTAACCTACTATGTTTGCTTTTGTTTGACTGTGGGGGGAGATGAACTATCCATTGAGAACCAACAAATGCCCATGGAAAACAAGGCCCATTTAGATAAAAAAAAAAAAAAAAACAAGCTTAAGATCTTCTTGTTGAAAGACAGTAGGTGTAATATCTGCACTGTTGTACCACCTCTAAAATGAAAAAAATTATGTACATTTCATGATTTGTATATCAAACCAAGAGTGTAAAAATCACAATGTTCTACCTTGGCTTATCTTAGTTTTGGCATTATGTCACCACCTTCTTTTACTTCCCTATGCCACCCCCCATCTCTGTATTGCAGGAATAACTGGTCATTATGGCATGACAGAAAAATGAGTGCCAAATGAGTGCCCCCAAGTGGTCAAAAATAATCTTTGAAGTAGTTTGAATGTCTGTCCATCTCCAAGTATCCAGCCTACTGACTTAAGTTTATCTTCAGGGGAAACAGACCTTGAGATAAGATAAATTATTCAGACATGTTAAGTAGCACATTTGTCCATTCTGTAAAAATTATGCATGTTTGTTTTATATCTGAGGTCTTTGAGATATGATGGTCATACTGCAGAGTTTTTTCACTATATCCAAAAATATACTTTGTATTCTAGCTGGATATCAAATTATAAATTATTTTATTTTTCTTTCATTAGCTTTATACTGAATGAAAAAAATGCATAAGTTTAGCCAATTAAAGTAGATAATGTCCAGGTTCGGTAGACTATATATATATATATATATATATATATATATATATATATATATATATATATATATATATATATTTGAAATCTAAATGAAAGAGAAGTGTACTTTTGCTTTGTTATTTTGTCCTTGTGTTTTACTGCTGTGGTCTAATCTAAATAATGTTCAATTTGCCATGATCGGTTTAGCTTTTATTCAAATGCCTAATAACGGGTGTGATATTTATTTTGTTTGTGCTGCAGTTGTAATTGCAATTAATGTATAGTAGATGATATGACAGTCCTGCAAAGTCATTTGTCACAGCACTGGAACCTTGGCTACTTAAACATCTCAGACATGCCAACATAATATAGACCACTTAGAAAAACAATTTGGACTGAAAATAAATTAAATGAGGACTTAGAATCCAACAATCTGTGCCTACATGAGTATGTGTTCAGAACACATGTTCATTGATTGTCTCTAAATTTCTCATTAAGTGTGGAAGTAAACTACTTGATTGAGACAGAACCTATTATAGACAAATGGCACCTTCAAGCTGAGAAAACCAATTTTCCAGGGTGCAACAAATAGGAAGTCCCTGAGAAGAGAATAATGAAAAATACAAAAAATAGCATCCTTTTTCTTGTCTGGTGAACCTTAAAGCAACTTCTGACCATTTTTAATTAACTTTAGGCAACAGTTTAGTGAATTATTTCTGAAAAAAAGGAAGCTTTGAGGAACTCAGGCAGAATAGATTGAAAGAACAAAAAAACGGACAAGCCAAAAGGCAAACAAACGTTTTTGTTACCAATTGTACATAAAATAATAAAAAAATATGTATCTTCAGTTTCAGTTCATAAAACGGACAGTACTGAATCATTGCATAATGTCCCATCAACTCCTGTTTATTTATTTTTTTTTTTTTTTTAAGTTTTTCAATGAATGAATGACATTTTTAAAAAACAAGAGATCCATTCACAATTGCAAATTTACTGTGAACCAAATTTACCATGAACCGTTGGGAATCAGCAATACCAGTGACGTGCGGTGAGGTTCATAGCTGGTGAGGCACTGACGTCATCAGAATCAGATTTGCAAATAGATGCATAGATTGACAGCAGTTTACAGGTTATGTTTCACTTCTGCATCCTTACACATACAAACTGTAGCTCACAAAACACACATATTATCTCCTGCTTCGATTGAAAGTCCACTTGAGAAAACTTTTTTAGTGTTGTAATGTAGTCATCCATGTCGAAAGTCGGGATAAGCGAGAGGAAAAAAATCACTATCTCTATTATAATCTATCGCTGCACTTGACTTGCTTCCCGAATCGTTTAGCCTAGCTCGCTGTCACTTACTCGGCAGTTGAGGAGTGAACAAGACGAACGTCTGGGATCTTGAGCACCCCCTGCCATGAGGCAAGAGAACTGCCTGCCTCACCTCGAACCTGTTCTCTGCCGTTTATAATCGCTCATTACACGAAACACGTTACACAAACACAATTGGTGACAAAAAGCACTGTACATTATATACATAAGCTAAATTATTGGAAATAAGTTCACATATTAAATTTGTTTAAACCATTTTATTGACGCCGTACAGCAACATGCTCTCTCCGCTTAGCAGCCAGCGCAGAGCCAGGGGTTGCGCAATCCAAGGTGAGGCAGAGCTCGCTGCTGCCTCACCGGCATCGCTTCCAAGCATTTGAATGGGAAAATAAGAAAATTCAGCGATTTTGAACAAATAAAAATCGAAATTGGTGAAGCTACATGAAAAATAAATATTTTTTAGTACAAACCACCGGATGAATATAACAATTTAAATTACTTTATGATTATATATTTTCTTTCTTTCCATGACGGCTGGTGAGGCACTGCCTCACCTGCCTCCCCTGACCGCACGTCACTGAGCAATACATAAATAAACTTAATTGGATTGAATTATGCTTGGTTTTAATAAGCCAGTAATCTACATCAGTATCATTAAACTCGATGTGGCTAAAAGCCACAGAGAATGTCAGACATTTTACTTTCATTTTGGACTCAAGAATATAGAGTTTTTCAACAAAAAAGGACATAGGAAAACCTTTTTCAGTCAGTCACATTACTTTTTTTAAAACTTGTGAAGTGAATCATTGGTCACAAACACAACTACAAAATTGTGATAGCAAATTATTTTGCCATCTTCCAAACTCTATACAGGACAGACTCTTTGTCTTTACTAAGTTGTTTTTTTTTTAATTATTATTATTATTATTATTCTGGCAGCCTGCAGCTTATTGATGGTCCAAGGTTGTCAGCTTGGTGTTCAACTACAGCAGAGCTGAAATTGAAAACTCACAGTCTTGGTTCACCATTGGAGAATAAGGGATGTCAAAAGTGTCCCAAAGGATCCATTGTAGCCTGATGCAATATTAATTTTAAATCACATAATTAAAACTTCTATCTTCTAACCAAGCAATATGCAACTTATTTTATGACAAGAGAAAATAAAGCTCAAATATGTTGAGCTGTTAATTTTACTTTTAAAACTGTTCCGAGCAATATTCAAGCTTGAAAAGTGAACGGTGACAAATTAATCATGATCTAAATATATATATGACTTGTCCTTAAGCTAAAACCTTGACAGCTGAAAGATGTTGGACTGCTTGAAGCCCAGCATTTACAGAGCAAGATCTGACAAGTACACCTGAATATACAAACCAAAACACCCGACTGAATATGAATGTGCTCCTCACCTCAGCAGTAAAAAATGCATAATGATCTCAGAAATCTGAAACCATGCTTTCATGCTGTTCTGTGTATGCTGACTTCCTGTCAGCCAAAGTGTTGCCCATGAAAAATGCAGCAGCTAGAAAAGCATTGGGGGGTCAAAGGTTTGTGTTGGAATGGGGAACTGAGCAGATGGTTGTCTGATTGTGTTGTGAGGTGGACATACAGTTAGAAGACAACTGGGACATTTGAAATCTAGGAGCAATGTCAGTGAAAGGAGTAAGCCTGCAATGTCTGATCTGTAAGGAGTGTATCCTTTTCGCTGGATAACAGTATGCTACCATTTACTGTAGTTTTTTAACATGACTATGGCACATCTTCTGAGGAATCTCAGTTCATTCTTCTTTGTTACAGTTTTTATCTTGTTCTTTCTTCAGATTCCCTTTGACAATTTATCTGTCTTTTCCTTGTCCAATCTCCCCAAAGCTCCATCTCTCACCATCTCCTTATCAAATCAATGTTTATTCAAGAAGACCACTTAGTCTAGCTGCCAAGCTATTCTATTTTAATAAAAGTTTATGTTCCAATCAATTCCAACATTGTCCTCATATTTTATGCATGTTTGTTTCCTTTCATCCACTTCTTTCAAGTCTCCCGACTTATTGTCTGTCTGATAAGGAAAATAGATTCACCTCCCCAGAGAAAATGAAAGCAAGAGTGTGAAATATGATTAATATTTGCCCATAAACAACCAGGCTCTTAACAGTGAGATGCTTAAGACAAAAATGTTGAGTACATTTGATTTGCCCATAAGAAGAGGTAATTTTATTAATTTCGAAAAATATAGTACATGACTGTTGTTATATTTCAATGCAAAACTAACAGATGTTATAATTTCTGTGCAAATCTCAATTACGTTGTTCTATTTTCACATTTTGGAAAACATAGTCTTATTAACTATAAAGAAAGGAAAATATTTCTGATTACAGGACTTGCATGATTAGTTATGAAGTGACTAGTCCTGGTAAATTCCAGTTAAATTTGTGTTTGTGTATTTGCATGAAAAACAAAGATAATACTAGGATTCCTTCTTAATTTAAAACTAAAAAGTTTTCTTCATCCTCCACATAAAGATGAAACTAGATTCTCTTTTTAAAACTTTAAGTATGCTGAAAAGACCAGTCTTGTGCTTTGAAAAATGTACTTATTAGGACTACTTGAAATTTTATCATGCTCTTTGGGTGTTTGGACTTCTCTAATGAGAAAAAGGAATTTTACAGAGTGCTGTAATGAAGACTCTCTGGCAAAATGATCAGTTGAAGAAAACCAAGGCCACACTGACAAAACTGCTGACATGATTATAACCAAGAATTACAACCTCCTGAAGAAATATTAGTCTTCTGCAGAAATTTATTCCTTGGATGACTACAGTATATCTGACCAATCACACCAGTCTGTTCAACAGTTTAATCACTATAGCATCAATAAGAAATTTGAGAATCCTGAGGTCTATCGTACAAAGCCGATTCTACATACCCAGGCTATTTTTGTCATTTTCATAATCATACATCTATTCTGACTGCTTGCTGAGCTTTGTTTGTGTAGTGTGTTGGGTTGCATGTATATAGCTGAACATCTTGACAAAGAAGATTAGAGTGAATATTAAAGTGAAGTGCAATGTTACATGTAAGTGAGACACAAACCATATATGTGGTTGGAGTCATCTTTCCACTAATTACACAACAGGGACTGGACGCCTTCCTTTTTTTATGGTTTCGTCTTTTGGAAGACCAAAAGAGTTTTAGCCTCCCAAATACAGATGGGCATGAATGTGATAGAAATGTAAAAAGGATCTCATCTGTTTTGGGCAGAATCAATCAGAAGGAAAAAAAAAAAGCTTTAATTGAGTTTGTATTTTAATTTTTCACTTAGAATAGAGAATGGAAAGCAGACATACTCTAAAAATGGTCTTCATGAAAACATCCATTCTGATAAAAACGAGCTACAGGCAGGCCATGCTTAATAATCTTATGTATGATGAGCTTGGCACTAGAGAATGTAAGTATTTTTTTGTCTTCTGACAATGGTTCTATTCAACTATAGATATCCAAACAGATTCTCTGCGTCTCTATGTGTTGGAATGTCTAACAGCTAAAAGAAGATTGGAAAAAAAAAATAATTTGTAAGATGTTGAACAGAGAGACGACATTCAACCCATTTGGTGTTTCAGAGGAATCTTAAGGCAAACAAAAAATGTCAGTGGTTTTCTGTAGGACTAATGTGTGCAGAGTGAGATGTCTTATTAACTCATTTACTGGAAGGAGAAAAGTCAACAGGGACAAAAAATCTCTCCCAGCAGTATAGCACAATTACTGTTTGACCTTTAAAGAAGCTTGACATGATGTGAGTGCAAATCAGTTCAAGATCTACAAGATGATCAATGGGATGGGATTAAGCATTATCCGATTTTTAATGCAGATATTGAGGTGAGTATTATAAATGTCATCCACTTTATTGCATTGTTCTGTCATAGCTCAGACTGCCTACATGAATTAGCAGCACCTCAGGACATCTAGGAACAGATTGGCCTCACAGAAACGAACCCTGGCAGCATGTCTGTTCCAATAATTATTATTCATACTGCCACACCAAATAGACAGACTGAACCTTTTTTTATAGATATATACTAGTGAGAGACAAGACTAGTAACCTGAAACAGAAATAGACCTGAATTCATAAACATGAACAGAAATAGATTTTGCCAGTATGTTGTTATAGGAAGTAACTGTGATGATGCTTCACAGAAAATAAGAGTCAACAAAGTGAAGCTCTGTGTAATGGGAGTTAGGAAAGGGTTGCTACCCTAATGGTTATTCATTCTGTATGTAAGACCATCTGAAAAGTTTTTTGTTGGTTAAAAACCAAAATCCCATTTAAAAACAGTGGTTGTTTTTATATTGCTGTTAGAGGGCTTTTTTAAAAAATAGGAAGTTCCAAATAAGTCACTTTTGTTACTGAACCAATAATGTGCTCATTCTATTTAGATGTACATAAATCTAAACTGTTTAATTAATAAATTGCCATATTTCTTCAAATAAATTCAGTAAATTTATCAAAAATAAATCCAAAAATAAAATTATATTTTAGGATTCATTTATGTTGAGACTGATTTTTACTGCTTTAATGACGCAGATGGAGCCTTTGAAACAGCATAATCCACTACCATGGGGATGTAATATTAGCAGAGATTGATTCTTCTGCCTCAGAGCAGAAAGAGAAGAGGAACTATACACTCAGGACTGAGTAGGATATTAAAGAAAACACCAGATTAATGGCTTCACCTCCCTTTTAGATACCAAGTGGTATTCCCAGTCACGAGTAGTTAGAACATTTCTATAATAATTGGTTTCTTGCCTCACTATGCGAGATCAGTTTCCAACAGTGAGGCCAAAAGAGATTTACAATCTTCTTTAGGACATTAGTTATTCTGTAAATATCATGATGATATTACTTAAACACTGCAGTTTAATGACTTTCTAAATCAAACCTGTTTTAAGGAAAGCACATTTTTCCTTTATTTATTGTTTTATGTCAATGTACAAATACAGAAAGAGTTTTATCATTTCCTTCTTATTCCAGTTCCCACTGATCCATCAATACATTCCAACAACAGAAGTTGCACTTACACTTTCACAGTTCTAGTTTCTTATCTATAGGTAAGGTGAGATTCTAGATTTGAAAATTAATATGCTCTTGACTTGCTTGCGTAAATTCTATGTATGTTAGTTTGTAAGGGCAGCTAGACAACAGGCTTTTAGCAAGGCCAGCAGCTGTTGACTCACCCTGTCACTGAGGCAGAACATCATCAATGCTCTGTTGTTGATCCCATTTATCACTTTCACTAAGTGAGAAGTCTCACAAAACGTGTTTCATAAATCTGCTATGACCATTGCACTCACTCACTGTCTCATTCAATACATTTGCTACTACAGAAAAATTCATGAAAGTTTTCTTGTTTAATGTAGAGATGTGTGGTGGACAAAAAAATAATCTCAAATGCATTTCACATGACTTTTTCAATGAAAGTCATGCTTTAGTAAGATCTAGAAAAATTACTAGTTTTGCTGGCCCTTTACATGCCAAAAGGATAAAAAAATATATATTTATGTGGAGCCATGATTTACTATACTTACACTCACAGGCGCCAGGGGGAAAGTTATGACAATTCTAAGGGCCCCTGACCAACAGGGGGCCCTCCACAATTTATTTATGTTTTGTTCATAGAGATTAAAAAAATAAATAAATAAAAGAATTGGGGCCCTGTCAATTACAAAATTAATCATATTGTGTTTTCCAAGATTGCTTTTAGCAGTAATAATTTTATGTTACCACTCCCAGACCAAAAAAACGCATACATATTTGCCCTGAACAGCCCCTTGGATCTGCACGAAATGGTTCGTTCCTGCTTGGCGCACTTGATGTTCAGCAGCAGCCAGTGGAAGACAGGAACGACTGTAGCAGTTACTATGCTGCTAAGAAAAATGATAAAATCAGGTTTCCATAAAACAAAAAAAAAAAAAAAAAAAAAGAGAGGGAGAGAGAGAAAAAGGTCAGGGTGTTGATTTGTAACCCAATTTTTCTCTGAGAGGTGGGTAGACTGACTGAGATTATCAACCATTTAGCATAATTAGCTTAGCTACAGACTGCTGTTTACTTCCTTTTCACTAGCATTTAATGAATTAAGAAAAGGACATTACCATCGTATTGATATATTTAACCTGTCCATTGTACCTTTACCACACTTAACAGATGAGTCAGTCAGCAACAGCTCTAACCCACGTCCCTCCTGTCCTGCCCTCTCCTAAGTGAAGTTAAAGCTGCAGTATGTCACTTTTATACAAATTTTTTTTTTCCCACATATTTGTTAAAACTGCCATTATGTTGTGACAACATGGTATGAGAGATAATCTGGGAAAAAATCTATTTCCTCTGCCTTCTCCCAGTGCTAGAAACAACCAGTCAGTGGCAGGAGAGTGATGTAAATCACAGTCTCATGTGGCTGCTCATTCTCCCTCCCCTTGCTCTGTGCTATGCTGCAGCTAGCATAGCCTGTTGTGAATGCTCAGTCTAGTTAGCATAGCTACCAATGATGGCAGATAAAGGGTTTCCTGTAATAATATGTTGTTTTCCACCATTAGCACATTTTGCAGTGAGTGAATGAGCTTGATTGACAACACTAAGACCTTCCTACTGGATCTGATTGGTTGTTTTTGGTCAGAACGGTGCATTACTTTAGCCAGTAGTAGTAGTTCAGGGAGGAGGAGGAGGAAATTGATCTTTTCACAGATCATCTGTCTCATAAACTGTCACGACATCATGACAGCTTTAGCAAATATGGAGAAAACATATGTTTTTATTAAAGTTATATACTACAGCTTGAAAACAAATGCAACTACATAGTATTTTTTGAGAAGTCTGGATTGCTTTGTGTATTTTGCACATTGTCTATCACTGTTGTACATGGGGAGAGACATTTCAGTAAGCTAAAACTAATTTAAAAAATTTAAACAACATATTTGCATACTGTCTGCGGACTGTTGGATGTTAAATTCATGAGCAGTAAATATTGTGCTAGTATCAGTATTGAACCAAAGAAAGAAAGTTGCAAGCCTGTAAAATTGTGATGCTTTTTATGGGTCAAATAGACTCAAAAAAAATTGTCACAGAAGCTGCACAGGGGGATCCACATCTATTTTTTTTTGTCAGGGGGCCCAAGATTCTTGGTGGTGCTGCTGCTTACACCGTATTTATTTTCATATTTTAACACTGTTAAATCTATACCTCAAGCACTCCAACTAAAACCAATGTCTTCCACTTTTAATTTGCATTTAGAGAGAACTGTTAACATCATAGCTTTTTCTGTCACCAAGTCCTTCTCTCCACTGAACTACATAATGAGGGTCAGGGACAAAATAGGAAACTAAATAGTGTCATCTTGGGATAACCTGATAACATTATTGGCTCAATTTATCCTTCATGGACCAATCAGAGTAATTAAAATAAATTGGTCTAAATGTCATACAATGGACATCGGGTGCAAACGTTAGTTAGCAACATTCTTCATGTGTCACTGGACAGGAATTTTTGCATTCCTGATTATTATTGAACTAAATTTTAAATCTAGTGTGAATAGGATGGCTTTTCAATTTAACTAATTTAAATTCAGCTAATTTATATAGCACCATTTCACAAAAAATGTCATCTCAATTGTTTTAATCGAATCTAAGATCAGATTTTTATTCTTTTTAAAAGCTTTTAGTAAGATTTGGTCAACTCAGGCTTATTTAATTAAATCACTGAGCAAAAAACATGTAGTTAGAAAACTTTAATGAACAATGGTTTGCTTCTCTGTCTCAGAAAATCTGCCAGAGATAATTCTAGGTGAAGAATAAAAGCAGCCATGATGGTTCAGGTAAGTACTAGTGGATATGTTAATGATGGACTGAAGCAAAATATCTCATTTAGAATTGTCTGTCAGCCAAAGGGTTCTACTGATGAATCAGGGTCGGTTGTGTGAGTGGAGGAGGTGAATAATGTTTTTGTGGATTAGAAGGCTGTATTAGCTCTGGGGGTTTGGTTGGAAGTCAAACAGGCAGGTAGAGAGGAGCTTAGAACCGACGGTGGAAAAACTCGATACAGGTAAGGAGGGGAAATCAATGAGGCAGGAAAGCTGCACTGGTCCATTTGCATGCTCCAAATAAACATGCAATCACTACACTTGGTTTCCTTTTATGCTGCAATGTCATAATATTGTAGTTCAACTGTATAATCTCAAACACAGCTGAACTGAGGAAAAATCAAAGAGGCAGGGAAGCTGTGTAATGTTTTTTTTTTTGTTTGTTTTTTTTCGTATTCTGTATACAGATTAACTGACCAGATATGCAAGAAAACAAGAAATACATTTAGTCAAGTTTGGTGATGCAGATACATGTCTAACCCATGTTCACAGAGAATGTGTTCAAGAGGCTCCTTTGACAAAAACAGGCTAAAAGTAATTTCTAGATTATCATAGATTAGCTTTAAAGGATATTTATTTTTTTCATCTTAAAGCATTTGGAGGTGACCTATCTTTTTTAAAAATTTTCACACAACTCACTTTTCTCTGTGCTCCTGCCAATAATACAGCCAAAGTCACTCTGAACTCACCATCCTTTTCAAATGACAGTTGAGGTTAAGCTAAACTCCTTTTAAACACCAATTAATACAGATGTAGACCTGCAATAAAGGATGTTTGCAGGAGGACGATGTCATGCCTGCCATAGTGCAAGTGCTTATGTGGTCTATATATCGACAGATAAAGCTGCAAAATTAACCGCATAACCAACAATTGTAAAATAAATACTTATGGCACCACTCTTCATGGTGGCAATAATATTGGTTATATTATATAGTTTCAATATTAGGTTTTTAGTTCACTGCATTTATAGCAAATCAGAGAACTAGAAAAAAATACTTTCATCATCACAATACTAATTTGTTATTTCAAAAAGATGAAAAATAATATAATTGCATTAATGTGGCATCAAGTTTTTAAAGAGGTAATATGATTTTGCTAGGCACATAGAGCCATTTTATAGCACAATCAAGTAACAGTTACCTTCAGTTGTTATAAAAAATGTTGTATATATCAAGCATAACTTAAAAAAAATATGATTTTGAAATTTAAAAAGTTCCTACTCTGACAATCCACCTTCAACACATCATCATAACAATGCCTCTCATTATATCATTTACATTCATTCATAAGAGGATGGACTGAAAAGTGTTGATGGAAAATGTTTATGTAACTTGGGTACCATGTCATGTCTACAGAACTCCCCAAAAGTGTAATGAACCCCAGAGCTGTGATTAATTACCATTTTTGGAGCTAAAGAGGGAAAAATTAACACCCGACTCATTTAAAGACATCTGCTGTTTTAACAATGATTTTTAACACCTTATAAGCATCATAAGTGTGTTTTAACTCAGAGTCAGAGTTAATTTGTCAAAAAATGGCACTTTCGAAGAGATGGATTTTTAATCAAAGAAAGTTTCTCAATGAGCGAACAGAGCAGTTGATAAAATTTTCAGCAAATACCAAAATGTTTGATAAATGCAAACGTTTTTATCAAGAGTGATCACAGTACGATTATGGACGAGGTAAACTAGGATTAGCCTCACAAAGATTCATGTGTTACAGAAATCACTTTTTGGTTCTGGGTTTTGTCCCCAAGCTTCTTATGTTACTCACAACTTGGTTTAACTTTGATAATTTAATATAAATGGCTCTTCTTAAATACATTTTGAGAGTAAGAATGATTCAGCAGTGCTCCTTTTAAACTTTTGAAACAAAAGACAATGCACAGTTAGGACTGGGTATAGGACACTAAACTGAATATCTTGAAATGTACAGTGGGTTGCATTAAACCTGCATATTGTTTAATTAAATCTAATTTGTCAGATAAGACAGAAGTGGAAATTCAAGAAAAGATTTCATACTATCACACCACATTTCAGATAGTACTCTTCACAGACTCCTTATTATATGGTACACAACCTGCTCAAATGTAAAATGTAATAAATCTTTGATTCCAGCAAGCAAATTGATGGCCAGCTTTTAAAGCTTCATTTCTAGAGACGTTATTAGATTGTCCACAATTTCAGTTTTCCATCAAGCTAACAGTGGTCTTGTTAATGATCTGTACCCAAAGATGTGACCAGAATAAAGTGGCTGATTTAATTGTGCATACACAAGTAAGGAGAAAGTATACCAGAATGTCAGAGAACAAAGCTGTCTCAGAATTGCACAAAAAACAAAGTTTTCAGTGCCTGCACAAATCTTCTGATGGGTTTTATTGTTCTAGATAAATGACAAGAACCGTAAGTACAGTATTTAAAATATCCTGGTGACCTACGCATAAATTCTAGTGTTTAAACTGAAAAATGTTCTTGTTTAAATATTTAGATAATGAATGTATTTATATGCCAGTCATTTCTAGCAATCTTTATTTCACTCTCTGCTTCCATCAGAATTCAGTTGTATAATTACCACAAGTACAAAGGTGGAGCCAGAAAATGCCCTCCAGCTTTTGTCACATTTCAACATGAATATTTATGGAGGCATTTGAATAATGTGATTCTGTAAAACAAAACATAAATTAGAGAAAATAACAGCTGAGAGCAGGAAGGTAAAGAATGTCAACAAGGGAAGGATTTTTTTTCTCTTACTGGATCTTAAATAAAACTGACACTGCACTGCATGTACTCAGTGAAGATTTTAGTCAGCATGCTGACACACTCAACACTTCACAAAATCAATATGATTATCTCAAACAGCTTTTTAAATTGTGTTTTAAATTGCTTAAAATAGTAATGCAAAGTCAATTTTCCACATATGTTTACTTCATGCATACGAGGTGATGAGGACCAAATAGTCAGCTTAGTGGAAAACATTTAAGAAATGTTAAGAGAATAAACTTTGCTTCTCTTAAATCTGTTAGGTGTATACTTTTGACTTTTACTGTATACTCTTTTCTCTGTATTTCCTTACAGTTGACCAAAACTCTCACAAATTTGTTGTTCCACTCAGTGGGGACAAGCTACACAGCTGTAGTTGTCACAGAAGACTTGGTCTTCAGAATTTTAGTAAATATCCCAAAATGGTTCTGAATATGATTGCTAAACAAATACACACACACTCCTGTACTAAATACATACAAGCTTCCTTCCATCTAGCTAGCATAAGGGTCTACAATCTTTACAATCCAAAAAAACATTTTACCCTTAGTGAGGCTAAAAGAACCCAGTTTAGAGAACCCAGTTTAGATCTGCACATATTACATGAACTTTAGAAAAAAAAACAACTTCTCATTTATGATGAATATCTACTGTATGAAACTTGTCATTTCTGATGAGTTGACATTTTATTTATATTCTTTGGTTTTACAATAACTTAAAAACCAACAATTGCAAACAAAAGATGGATATGTTGTCTTCTAGGACGTCAGTATTTGCAGAAGATATTTTTAAAAAGTACATGGTTTCTAAGTAATGACAGGAAAAATATCATGGTTTTGCAAATGGAAAGCTGTAATTATGTTATTGTGTTCACATTCAAAATTGTTGGATTTTTATTTTTTATCATCTTAGCCTGAGCCGCTCCAGGGCTGCAGGTTGCAGACTCCTGAGCTAGCATTTTTCTCTCCTCTGTTTCGACTGATTGTCTCCATGATTTGTAACTCAATCAGACATCAGACTGCTTTTAATTCACTACCAGCGCCAGCAGTTTGTCTGAAATGTGACCTGCAGAATATTTCAAGCCAAGATTATACTGACAATGTAGCCAACTTCAGTCTATAAAAGACACCTCATCAGATTCATTGTGCTCACATAAATTTCTGAAGGGGCTCAAATCGTATTTCTGGTTCTTATGCAAAGAGAGTGACTTGGAACCCAAAAACGAGAGGACCTGAATGGAGATAAGCAGTTTTGTCAAGAAGAATGGTCAGAGTTGGTGGAGATGTAAAGGCAAGATCATATTCAAGTAATATTTACTAAATACAGTTACGGTATGAGAGTTTAGTAATTTTCATTTAAAAACTTTATATATATAAAAACACACATTTCTGTTTGTGGTTACAGTGTCCTAAAATGTGAAGTAGTTGAAGAGATACGAGTACTTTAGTAGGGTGATGTAACTGTATGGTTCCACATAGTTGTAAAGGATCCATAAAGTACTTCCAACATCACCAGGAACCAATTTGTCTGTGGAAACTGAAGACATAGGACAGTCTCTAATAGAAACTTTATCCATAGACAATTAATCATTTACAGTGCAGAAACTCAGAGTTCAGATCACTTTGTGCCCTCATCAGAGTGAAAGGTCAAATTAATTTAACAGAGTTCATTCTACTCCTATCCTAACCATGAACACAAACTGCCAAGATCCTGACCTTCAGGTGTCTTGATTTATAATTAATGTCCACCCCACAGTGTTTCTCTCCCTGCTAAACCTTGGAGAAGTTAGACTCTTCATTAACTGTTTGACTTTAATTTAAGAAAAGGTTGTCTAAGAAGTTAAGGTTCAGAGTTTTACTTTAAGATGCAAGCTGTGGTTCTGCGTGTTAACAGAAAATGCTCATGGTAAATTACATGGCGAGCAGAATTACTAGAGGTGTAACAAAACAAGTTTAAAAATTTGTTTTAATTGTCATTATACCGATACTCAAGACAGTTTCCATTTTACTAGCTAAAAACAGCTTTCATAACATTTTACGAAATAAAATAAAAGATCAAAATTAACAAATAACACACATATACAATTGTCACTTGATGGATAGTGACTGTTGAGCCTCTCTTCAATTTTAAAACGATCCTGTATTTGTAGAGGGTAAACTTGCATGCCTTATTGGAAGGCTGTGCCAAAAAAACACTTGTATGAGTATATGATGATTGATACGCTAGCTATCTGGTAAACATTGTCATGTCATATCTGGTGTACTACAGTAAAATAGCAACATGAGAGCAACTGCAGTCGGGGGGAAAAAAAAAGAAAAAAAAAAGAGAGGATAAGAGTAATCCTCAAAAACATCTATGTGCATAACAACAAATTGTAGTTATATTCCCTACAATTTAACAAAAATGAAACCAAAACAGCAAATTAATCTTCCAAAAGACCAAAGTCTGTTACCTGGCAACCTTGGACTGAGAGTAATGTGGTATATTTGCTCTCTCAATGTGTGATGCTGTGATATAGAAAACATGAGACTATAATATCACTTTAAACCAAATGAAAATTCTTTTAACATGCTCTATTTACCATTATGAATTTTATCAAATTACAAAATTTATTTACATATGGATTTTAAATCTTTATACCATATCATTTTTTTTCAAATTAGTGCTTTATCTCAAATACCTTGTCCCTTTTTCTCAGCTATCAAAAATAAAAATACATCAATTTGCTTTTAACTATTTTAAAAGCTTTTATAACTTTTATTCTGCACAAATAAAATATACTTTAATATTTAATAAGCATTTTAGCTTTTAACTATATCCATTGTTTTCACAGAACAACAATATTTTATCTTACACTAAAAAAACAAAAAACAAAACTGAAAAAGGTGTAATGCTTCCTAGCTGTCTTTCTTTACTAAGCTTCAGCCACTATTTACTCACCACATACCCTAACAATAAGTTTTCTCTGGCTTTTCGAATAACTCAAATAAATGTTCATTTTAAAAACAAAGAGACAAAAATAATGTCTTTATGTGAGAACTGTTTCAAAAAGTGCAAAATAGAATAAGTACAAAGGGAATTCAGCAGTCCTTCAGCCGTTTCTCACTTAGTTTCACATGTGCAGAAGATCATGTGCATGTACAACAAAAATAGTAATTTACTTTGGTATCCTCTGCAGGAATACAAGACTGATGGCTTAAAAAATGTAATTAGATTATTTCCATCCTAACAAAGGCTGATGGATTGTGACGAATGCCAAGCTGTCTGTGGTGAGTCTGGCTGAAGGCAAATTAAGTTCAGAAAGTCTAAGATCATTCTTGAGATGAGATAAGAAAGCCAGGAGATGATGCAGTCTCAACAGATGAATGTTTAATGTCTGCAGGTAGTAAATAGTAAAAGAACAAATATTATTTATGGGTTTAACATTCAACATGCTGCTGAAAAAAGTTTCCAAGTTCAAAGAGAAAAGGCGATGATAGTTTATCTTCAAAGTGAAGATTGAATTATTCTTTGTGTAGAAGCTTTGTCTCTTAGCAAAGAAAACACAATCTTATGCAAGAGGTATAGCCAGTTAAATGCCACCAACTACAACACCTCCAACAAAATTATTCTAAAGTTAATTTGCCATGTCAGCAATTTATTAACTTTAGAAAGTCAGTTCACCTACACAAGCAGTCATAACTGTATTAATCTTGTGTTTCACTGTACCATGTTGAGCTGCTATTCATGTGTACATGTGGTATCCTGCTAATTTAACAAAATTGTTGCTATAATCCAAATATCTTTCTTCAAGGCAGCTACAAGACCAAATTATGGCGTTCTTTACTCATCATTCCCAATGTCTTCCTCTATCTATAGTCCTAAATTTGAAAATCGTAATTGTATGTAAATCACTTTTTGTTTACAAGTATATTTTTTTTAAGTTCTGAAAGTATTACTGAAATATACTCTCTCAAAAATATTTCTCACAGACTTTTTGAGGGTCAAACATGTGACTAGTCTTAGTCTGGGCCAATTAAGTTGTCACTGATTTTTGACTGTTCTCACTGTTTCACATGAAAAACAGTAATGCAACGAGGAGTGTTGACTAGAAAGAAGTAAGCAGTTCATGCTGCAAAAATTTTCTTTTTTCTTTAATTTTGTATGAAATGGTTCACCTCTGTAGACTTTCGCAGTCTCGTTACCTAGTTTAAAATATCTTTTATTACACAGATATTCGTCACATTTTCACATTATTCCAGTATAGTCTGGTTACCTATACTCAGATGTGCATAGGTTATGTGATGTGCACTGAAAGGTAAGGGAGATGAGACCTTACATATGTAGAGAAGATGGGTCAAAAATATGAGAAACTCAGCAATGCTCTTTTCATACCCATAGGAAAACTGCTGGAGGCACATGTGGAGACATAATCAATACATACCATGCAGTCACATCCCCTTTGTTTAAAGAAATATCAACTGAGTTTGACATCATACTCGACACTACACCTAAAATAATGAAAGTGTTAGAAAAAAAAAAAATAATCTGGGTTTTCCTAGTGGCAGAATTGATGTCTTTTGTTGTTCAAAATTTAACATTATCACACCTTGGAGGGATCTCTGAAAGTCTTTCTTTTTTTATTTGATAATAACATGACACTATATTCATCACAATTATTTTTAAGTTAAGATATGTAACCACAGTTCACTCTCAACACTCTTTTTTAAAGTTAATCACGTTACTATGAATTAATAAATAATAGTTGAATGCATGAGAACAGTAGCTGTCTCATCACATAATGGTATTGATGAAAAATATGAGACCACATCATTTTTTTAATTTTAACACTGTTTTTTCCTACTTTAAATTTGTGATTTCCAAAGTTGGGATTGGTGCTCTATCTTGTGGTTGATTATTAATACTTGACCTTAAGAGAGTCTCCCAGTAGTGAAGTGTATCATTAATATTGTCAAACCTCACTGGAAATTAGTCATTGTGATTCACTACCTGTATTCCACAGATAATCATATAGAAACAATTGGACTAGAAGCAAAAGAAAAAAAGAAATATTTCACAAAAAAATTAAAAACAGTGGCTCCAAATATCAAAGCCTCAAATGAAGTCTGATTAACTTTTTCATTAAGGTTCTTTAAGGCTCAGAAACATTGAAACCAGATCCAGCAATTTGACTTTAAAACAGTAAAAGTAGTGAATTTGCATTTTTTTACACTGTGTTGGTTTCATTGATAAATATTGCTTTCAGTGAACTCAAAACCTTTCATATACATAATTCTTGGCTAAATAGTTTTTTTGTTTGTTTGTTTGTTGTTAAATCACTTTTCTGAGGTGACTGGTGTTTAGTTTAACCCTCCGTTTTGATCAGACTATCAGAACTACTGGCAGCCAGAAGTATTTTGTCTCCACAATGCGAGTAATCCAAACACAGAAAAGTACAGACAGAAACTCCAAATCCCTGTTAGAGGACAAAGGACAAGCTGATGAATCCCAAGGAAAATTAAACTTACAGAGCAAAGCCTTTAAATTGCTCTCTCATTTTGTTGGATTGATTTCTCAAACAAATGAGAGAACCAACTGAGTTTGATTCTACTTTTAATTTTTTTGCACTAATGCCATTTGTTTTCATCTGACAATGACAATATGCAATATGCAACAGCGAAAGGATGACTTCTGTTTTCATGCACCAGATAGCTTTTTGGAGAGGACCAAAAAGGAAAGATTTTTACTGTTTATATAATAGACAGCCCTTTTTTAAGCAACAACAAAAGTAAAGATTTAGACGTTGGCTTTATGACTTGTTCAAACTCTTTTGAATAAACTTCACAATTTATAACACTATTTAACAGCCTTTTACATACTTTGGAAATGACTGGTTTTACCATTACAGGCCTTAGTTTCTATAAGGTTCTTGGATTATCTTGCTGTCTGACCAAACAAATGAGTGGTCAGAAGAATTCAAAAGAGAGGTGAGCAACTACTTTCTCTTGTGTAGAATTCTGTAGTGGTATCTAAAGATTGTTCCTGTTTTCAAGAGCCTCTATTGATCCTCAGATTCTTAACACAGTGAAAACAATTTTCTGTTTAATAGCTCCTCCAAGAAGTCCTTGAAGTTCAGCACTGTGTTTCTTTCTCAGGAATACACACAAATTGCCATTTTTTGCTTGAAACCAACTTTCCATTTTCAAATATGGCAAAGAGGAGAGAAAATAAAGGTAGAATCAAGACCCATTTAAGAGATTATGGATTTTTTCTTGATCACTGGTAGGTACTACATCAGATGTTAGATTAGATTAGATGCTTTAGATCAGACAGGCTAACCAAAATTATGTAGAACTACTACATGCCAGAATAAATAGACATGGACAAAAAAGTAATCTTTTTAACCTTTTGAAAATTCAGACGAATCAATCAATCAATCAATCAATCAAATTTTATTTGTATAGAACCTTTCAGCAACAAGGCATTTCAAAGTGCTTTACGTCATAAAAACACAAAATACAAAGTCATTTTGTGTAAATACATACAGCTCCTTTGCAGTTACTTTAATTTCCCTTTAAGATAAATGACTTGGATCATATAGTATCTTTTTATGTTCTTTTTTGAGTTATGATTTTCCCACTCAGAGCCTCTCAGCTCATGATGGCACAGCACCAGCTTTACTGTGGATGCTGCCAACCTCTTATGAGCTTCAGCCTTCACCTTAACAAGGTCTTCAGAGGTGTCTTTTTATAGAGTGCATGTAAATATCTGGCTGCTACTGTGCTTTATTACATCACTAGCTGTAAAAAAAACTTGGAACAGTATCAATATTACTACATCTGGATAGTATTCACGGTGCTTCACCTTTTCTATAATTTTCTGTTACAGCCTTATTCCAAATTGCATTAAACTAATAATTCCTCAAAATTCAACATGTCTCGCATCCAATTTGATGGAGCTTGAGAAGAACTATTAAGAAGAATGGGTGAAAATGGCCTAAAGACAGGTGTGCTAAGCTTGAGGCATCACATTCAAAAAGACTTGGGTTTGTGATTGATTAATCATACTTTGTTTCCATGTCAATGATCATCCTCCAGCATTGTAGTTTCAGTTATTTTATGCCAGACTTTGTTCTCATCACTGTTGTCTCTTCAGTCAGCGAGAATGCAATGAAACTCAGGGTTCTCAAAAATAATGTTACAATCCCTATTTTTCATAAGTGATATTTTGTTTGGCTGAAATAAAAAAATATCCATATATGTACACAATTATCTATCGTTGGCATAGCAACATTGAAGTACTGTGCAAAGCAATGGCCCCTATATATAATCCACTACTGAATTAAGATGTATCCCTGCTCTGGTACACTGCATTCAAATGATTGTGCCTCATCAGTACAGAATGTAGCAACTGAGAAATATCTGCAGGACAGTGGACCCAAAGGACCAGGTTTTGTGACCACTGGTTTAAAAGTCATGTTTCCAATCTAGTAAAATCCTTCATCCATTCATTTTAAAGAAAGCATCAACAAAAGCAGAAAAGCAAGAAAAACATTTTTATTCAGTTCTTTTCCAGGATATCTGCATACATGCACTACAGGAGCACTCAGTGCTCATGCAGCTATACAGAGCTACAAGCTGCACAAAAGAGGTATTACAGCCTGTGCTCGCAACTTACAAATCCCTAATACATTTCTTTTATATGTATGGGTTTCAAAGCCCATAAACTGCACTAGAAAGGGAACTACAGTACGTTTTATTATTGGTCATTTTTTTTCTATTTCATGGTCCACTGTGTTAAGGCATAGCCAAGTGCAAGCTACAGCCAGAAGTGTTCTCAGTCACTCATTTTTTTTATGTTCATCATAGAAGAGTAGCCTCATGATAATCAGGTACTATCAAAAATTTTTAATTGGCAAACTTACCGCTGCAGCTGCTCTCTAATCTAGGGATACTCCTTAAAGGGCCTGTGTGTTAGTTCCTGTGTTATCTTTCTCTATCTTCTTTGAGTTATTACCTTTACATTCCATTCCTGCTCTGTTCTGTAATAAAAAGACTTGTTCTGATGCAGAGAGTCAGAACACATGGTAAACACTTTGGAGAAGTGGTTTGCTGTGTCTTCTCCTTCTGCAGAAGCTTGGTTGAAAACTCATAAACGTTGTCTGTGGTTCTCTTTTTATATAGGTTTAGAAAATACCTATCACTTACCATGTCAAAAAAAGCAAAATCTGTAAAACTAAGAAGGACAAACAATCTTAAGGTAGAGACATGACCAGGCCAAAAAGAGGCAAATGATTGAAACCTACGCTGAATCTTCCTGAGAGATTTCAACTACACAGAAGGAGCCTAGCCTGTTCATTATGGTGAAATGGGATGTTAATTAGGTGATGCCCTGTAAAGGCAATTATATGAAGAGCTAAAAAAAAGAAAAAGAAAAAAAAAACTGCCGCACCTTTACAGTTTTTTCAGAAATTATTACCTGAGGCAGTTTGGTAGGATATTTTTTGTCTACTCTCCCAAGAGCCTATGCTAATTTTGGTGACTTAGTAAATCACCCAATAGCTTAATGGTAGTGTTAACACAAAACAAACTATTAAATTTGTAATATTTAAAAAACCCAACGACTTTTATTTTTTCTACTTTTTTAACAATAGGCCTGGAGAAAGTGTATTTCTTGAGTGTTGAACAGATGCAAAGCACAACTTAATTGTCCAAGAGGTAATAAAGTTGCATGCAGGCTAAAGAAGAGTATGTAGTTGTTTGCCTGGCCAAATGTCAATTTGTTCTTTTAACTGATGGTTTTAATATTGAGGTTCCTGCTGGTGTACCTCCAAGCAAGGCACTCATCCAAATGACTTCTGCAAACATCCATCTGTGTAGATTAATAACCTCATTCTTATTCACGCTGTGAAGAACAGCCTCGGGTTAAAACATTTTTAGAGAAAACAGGGAAAAGAAAACAATCATGAGAGACACAAAGCAACACTGAAATGACCACATGAACACAGCAGTGCAAGCAAAGCACTATCAAACTGAAGGTCAGCATATCAAAAACACTTGAAACGTATCTCTTGCATTATGTTCTCATCCCCCAGCAAATCATCTGAATACAACAGCCATTTTTCTATTCGGAAATGACTTTTGGTTCCTACAAACAGGATCCAAATGAGAGGCGAAGATGGATGAAAAAGTGCAGGTTCCAAACAGTATACATATTATAGATATTTATCTTAAATTAAAAGAATTAAATTTCACACCAATAATTGACAAATCATAAACTGATATCTCAGAGACAGGAAATACCTATGGCGTACATCTATTAATGAAATCAAAAAATAAAACCACAAATAATTGTATTATGGCTAGACAATGAGTTCAAGACCTTAGGGGGTAATTTACCATTAAAATTTAAGGTCACATTGTAGGTAAAATAGAATATTTATTAATTGACATTTGGGTGAAAATTTCCAGATAGAAACAATGTGTCATTTATTAAAAAATGGTCTATGCTCTGATGTAAGTGTAAGCTCACTATAAAGTCTGTTATGGTAATTATCTTTCCTCCTTACTAATCTCACCACTAAAGTCCAATTTCACACTCTTTACTTAATTCAAAGCAGAGGAATGTTGCTAAATATGTGTTGTTTATTCAGCTAAACCAGGAATTATTCATACCCTGGCAGACTGAGAAGCAAAATCAATTTTATGATCCAATAAGGCTTTTTTTCCTCATTGGAAATGACACATCTCTCATACAACAAAACTGTGTAAACATTCTGTAAAGTTTCAAAATTAATCCATTTTATTTACATTCCAGTTAAAAACTGCATTTAGAAAAAAATACCTCTTTCAATAATGAATAGAAAATGTGTTTTGGCATTGCAGATATCTGACCCTTACCAGATCTGAAGGTTTCTTTGCCATCATCATACACTGTAGGTTTCTCTACAGATTATCTAGCAGATTCAAATTGTGACTCAGACTGAACCCCTCAAAATTGTTAAAGGGGTAGTATTATTTAAAATTGCATTTTTCAGCCTTTTATCATTATGTTATGTCATGTCATTAAAACAAACAAGCAAAAAACTAAACTGAAGTGTTGCTGTGATTCAGTTATTGTCCCTCAGCGTCCCTGCCCCTACGCCTTCCCCGCTCAGCTCCATCAGACTAGCAGCAGCACCAATTAACAAACACCTGATGGAACTCTACCTCTGCTGAGTTTACCATCCAAACTACTTCTCTGTTCTAACCTCCCCAGAATAGAAAGAGTGGGAGCTTCTTAAAGAGACGAAGGCCCAATTTCAAGGCATCAAATTGCAAAGTAAAATTTCTTTTGACTCTTGTTTGTTTTATACAGCATTTTTGTACCTGAAGGTTCCCAAAAATACACAATACTGTCTCTTTAATTTTAATACTGTCTCTTTAATTTTATTTTACAGAAAACATACTTTGAGTTTCCACATGTGCGCACACCCTACTGACTTTGCTTTTTAATCAGTATATAATCAAAACAAGGTCTGTCTGACAAATAACCAGATGGTAAATGTGTCAGCAAGATAATAGAAACTGTCCTTGATAATAAGTAGTTCGTCTATGACAGCATGACAAGGAGGTATTCAGCTGCTGTTCTGCTGTTAAACATCTGGCAGACAGGAAACTGCAGTGATGCATGAATAATAAAAATAAAAATAAAAAAAACACCTCCAAACTTCAATCAGACCATAATCACCTTCTCACAAGAAGAACTGAACAGGACGTTGAGCTATTACTCTGTTGTGGTAAACCAATTATGGTGTTGTTGGCCATTAGTAACACAAAACTGCCAATGTTTGTTTTGGAATGCAATGTCAGGTGGAAGACCTCCTTTATTTATCTTGTCAGACAACTAGCTATCTGTACATTTTCCAACTATCAGTTTACCCAAGACACCATTTTTTCTTTTAACAATCATTGAAACTTGGCAATCGATGTTTCCATGGCTGTGATAGATGCATTGTAATCACAGTTAAAAAACAAAAAAAACAAAAACAAAGACAAAAACAAATCTACCAGATTTTTAATTTTAAAAAGTATAAAAACACAACTTGGCAAATAACATAAACCTGCCAAAGTTTTCTGGGAATCTTTAATTCACTGACAAAATAGACGCAGGATATTTCCCACATTGAAGTCCTAAAAATAAAGCCAGACAGTGTTTTTTAGGGGAGGTGGTTGTGTAGATGATGGTTTGAGAAGGAGAGAGGGCAGCTGTCTAACTTTGGATAACCTGAAATGAAACTGAGGAGCAATGTGAGAGGATGTGACTAAGGACTGCTCACTGAGGACACCCATCATCATCCATCTGGCTGAGGAGAACAAACTCTGTCTTTACACAGGTGTAAAGTTCATGTCAGGATGTCACCTAAATTTAAACTAAGAGCTGCAAGGTATTGACCTGCATAAAGTACATTGCCTTGTGTTCCAGAGCTTTAAAAATAGCATTCAGTGTTAAACTGAAGTATTTTGAATCTTTGATAATAAGCTACTGTAAGATTACTAAATATAATAAATAATAAAAAGTTGTAATTTCTTGTATTATAAGGAGGCAGATGATCTGATGAATGTACCATCTGTAACAGGAACAGGAAAGTGTGAGTGTCATGTCACACGTTGTGCTTGCTCCTCCAAAAAAGAAAACTCTATTAAAAGTATTAAAAACACTGACATATTTAGTCTTTACCAAACGGCGTACAAACATCAGATACCTTCGGACTGTCTTGTTGCTCTTTTTGGTGTTTCTGACTCCTGCTCTGCTCTGCCCCTGCCTGTTCGAGAGGCTCTCGCCTTTGGGATGGTCGTGGCTAAACGTGTCATTCTTACAGAGTGGAAGTCTGCCTCACCTCCCTCCTTTAAATTCTGGCTGAACAACATGGCTTCTTATTTACATCTTGAAAAAATACGCTACACTCTCAATAATAATGTACACAGATATGTTGGGACGTGGGGGCCATTCCTTGAACTTTTGAGTAATACCACTGGACACGGGTAGTGACTGACTAGCGTCTGCTCTGTGGCCCTGCTACCTCCTTGCCTGTAGGTTGGCCTCTCGGTTGGTACACAAGTAACTTAATACACCCTGATGCACTCATTTCCAGCAGTATGCGGAGGAGCTGAATATTTTATTTAGTTATCTTACTTGTTTTAGTTGTACATATTAACCTTCCCTTTTTCTTTCTTTCTTTCTGTTTCCCCCCCATCTATCTTTTTTGCTGTTCTATCTTCTAGCCTTAATAACTTGGGCCGGGTTGGGTCAGGGTATCACTGTTTTTGTTGTTTATTTTCTGGTTACATAAATGATAGTTGGACAGTCGTATTCTGGAATTTATCTGTGACTGCAATCTTGTTTGGATTCATTCACTGATGATGACAATGTAGAAGATCCCAATGCCAGCGTCAACCGACGCCAATTGGTCATCGCAGTCTGATCGATGTTCCGGATATTGTATTTTGATAACTGTCCTGCAGTTTTGTTAATTTGTCGAAAACAATAAATATATTAAACAAAAAAATGTATTAAAAACACAACTTGGCAAATAATATAAATCTAGCCCCACTTTTAATAAAATGAATACTTCTATTGAATGTGGTAATATACATCTAATTTTGTACAAAGGCCCCATATTGGATTTTAATCTGTCATGCTGAAAAAAAATCATAGGCACTGCATCCTATGGTTCAGGCTGCACTAAAGTAAGTAGGTGTAAAATAATCAAGTTTTCATATTTACAGAGTGAAGACTCGCATAAACAGTCTCCCTATGTATTGTCATATAATAGTTCCAGGAAGGCAGTAGGCCTTTAAAAGGGTTAAACTGAAAGAAAACCACACATACATACACACACATTTTAAGGCAATGTCTTTAACATGACAGCTTCACACTGAAGCGCAGGGAAGCTCCAGGACTCTGTTTGTACGAATCAGATCACATCTTTCTAACTCTGCCTTTGACAGTTTAAATTCCTTTGTTGGCTCATATTCTGTCTGACTTAACAGACATCTGCAGCTGTAGCACATGCAGCAAGACAAGCCACATCAGAGCCAAGCAGTCAATGTTGAAACAGAGAGGGGTTTGACAAAAATACAGAAATTTATGAACATTTATCATACGAGCAAAAAGCGTCTCAAGCCTTGAAGACGGAAGAAAATAAAAAATAGACCTGTTTTCACTTTTAAAATTAGGATGTGAATGATAGAAACGGAAGTCAAATTCCTTATTTGTACCCACAAACTTGGCAAATAAAGTCGATTGTTCACATTACACTACAAAATTTAAAGTCAAATGAGGGAGCATATTGGATTAAGCACAGCTATGAAACAGAAAAAAACAAAAAACACTTGCATCACAGATCACTTCCGCAAAATATAAAAAGCACTTCATTAAGTCTAATATCTAGAAAGATGACGACAGATAAAATAAAAGTTAATAAAAATCTTCAACTTCTGTCAGGTTTGATCAAGAGAGCCTTTGTTGTCAAATTTTAATCTAATCTACAGGAACATCTTCCTCTGCTGCATACAAAAGTGAACATTATGAGCTCATAGCTTATAAAGAAGGTACTCAGTAAATGTATCCCATAATAAAAAAAATGTAGTTAGACAGAGGTGACTTATAAAGAAGTTTTATAAGTTGTGTAGAGATGTGTTATGGAGAGGCACTCACTCCATAGCTATGATCAAATCCAACAAGTATCTTTTATGGTTCTTTTACTATTTCCGAAAGGCAAATATTTGGCCTCACAGACCTGTGTTATTGGTCTGTGATTGACAATCCATTTGAATGTTTGAAGGGATTTACTGTGCTGACACGCAATTTAAAAAAGGTCCTTTGCAGAGAATGCAATAAACGTTACCAAACCATTAAAAGCTTTCTCACCAGATTGATTTCACTGAGATGTAGATAATGTTATTTCATTTCTCCACTGATTGCATTGTTGCACTTAGCTCATCCCAGTGGTCCTCTAATGCAAAGATTGACATGCTTTGGCTCAAAATTCAATTCATAAAGCAGCTAACAGAGCGCCCGATGCAACCCTAAGCAGTCACCTTAGCAGTCTAGACCTCCCTTTTCTCATTTGTTCCTCCTCTGAATTTAAACGCTTAAATTGAGATACAGTATTACAGTTCCTCACCCATTCATCCATCCAGAAAATATTCACATTTCAAACAAAAAGGTCTCTACACCCTGAAGCCTTCAGCTACGAAATAATTGCTGTAAAACAAGATTACTTCTTGAGTGAAGTTTACACTGGGTTACGTAGTGTATAAAACTGATTGCAATGCTTTCAGCGCCCAGTAATAAACAAATTACTTATTACAATAAGCTACAATTACTATACATTTAAAATAAAAAATTAAATAAAAAAAAAAAAAAACATTTTTCTTGTGGTTACAATGTCCTAAAATGTGAATTAGTTGAAGAGATACAAGTACTGTAGTTCTCTCTCTCTCTCTCTCTCTGTCTCTCTGTCTCTCATTAATATTAATTAGAGAACACACTACAAAATCATGCAATGTGTTGGACAAAACAAACTGTATTGTTCAAATGTTTCACATGTAGCTGTACTTTGAGTCTTCACCAACAGAGACACTCTTCATATTTGATTGTAAAGTCCTTCCCTGAATGTCAAACATCATGTGGAACTCAACTGATTCTTTTTGTCTGTCTGAATTGTTTTTATTAACTGCAAATGATAGAGTGCCATTATTAAATATCAGTAGTGATAAATGAAATAATTTCTTTGTCTTTCCATGTATTCAACAAATGTAATCTGTATAAAATATATTTTATTAATGTGTATTATTACATATGACTATAACAAAGAAAATTACAAGTATTTTCACCTTTCTATAAAGATTAACTGGTGTCTGTCAGAAATAACTATGGACATATTAGGTGCCTGCTGAAAACTGACTTAAAATACAAAGTGTATCTTTAAACAAAAAACTCATGTAGAGTGCCATTTACTTAATTGTTAAAGTAACATACTAGAATATAATCAATTTGTTAAACACAGTTGAAAATCTTATAGGCTCCATGGCAAACTCCCTGATTATTTTTTTTAAGACAATGTTGCCTTTATTTTGATAACGCAAATATGGCTAAAAAGTC
The DNA here is from genome assembly GCF_019740435.1 of Gambusia affinis. NCBI lineage: Eukaryota > Metazoa > Chordata > Actinopteri > Cyprinodontiformes > Poeciliidae > Gambusia > Gambusia affinis. Next base: position 12,404,625 of record NC_057873.1, read on the forward strand.
AAGATACAGAATTTCACAGTCAATAAGCGGCAATGAATGCCTACACAAAAGCACCATTAACAGATGTCTATGAAGATTTTAGAATTGAAATATTAGAATACTGCGACAGACTGGCAACCTGTCCAGGTGTACACCGCCTCTCACCCGGGTATGACCAAAATGTCTCGCTGGAGATATGCACCAGGGTGCAAGAAAATGGATGGATGGATATTGGAATACTTTATTTCAAGGCTTCAGTCTAAGATCACTGTTAAGCTGGGTATTCTCCTACACTAGGGGTGTCAAACTCCAGTCCTCAAGGGCCGGTGTCCTGGAACTTTTAGATTTGCCTCTGCTGTATCACACCAGAATGGAATAATTAGGTCATTAGCAAGGCTCTGGAGAACTGATCTACACAAGGAGGAGGTAATACAACCATTTCATTCCAGTCTTTTGTACCTGTGGCACAACTAAAAACTGCAGGACAGTGCCCCTTGAGGACTGGAGTTTGACACCTATGACCTACACCATGGAAGGCAGTATTTTCAGCACAGTTTGTAACGCTTAGATTGGCTCTATCAATTTTTATTACCATTCTAATGTGATTTACTAGCAGTGTGTTCTCTGTTCTTTCACTTTTTGAGAAGCTGTGTGAAAAATACAGTGCCTGGTTTTTATTGTGAACCTCTCCCACTGTCTTTTTCTGTCACAGAGCTTACCCTTTGGACATATTCTGGCATTTTTTCCCTCGCAAATTTGACAGGCAACTTTAAGCCAGTAGCCTTGTGAGATTTCGCTTGTAGGTTGTTTTTCAGCTGAGCCAGCTGGGCAATCCTGGACAGAATTTGTGGTGTGTGCTCATACAGGTATCAAACCTTGGCAGGGTAATCATATTGTGTTTCTTTCTTTTGGCTTCTGGCCTGGCGTTACTGAACTTCATTATCAGTCACATCCAATTGTGAAACCGCGGCTGACATTGGCAGTATGACAAATGACACTTAAAAAAAAAGCTTCAGAGAGTGAACTGCAAGTAAATGTTTTTCATACATGTAGCTGCTGAACATTTGCTCACAACTCATTGCAGTGATGCAGGAACTTTGCAGAGTCAAACTCAAACAACTACGGATTCTCAAAAAAGTCTGATCTGGTCATTCTGTACTTGACCTATTTTGAGTGAATATTGATTTGGACAATCAAATCATCAGAGGCTCATTCCGAAAAGGTTGACCTGTGGGTAATGCACAACCACATAAACATCAGATTACAAATGTAGCAATTCCTAAAAGTTAAACAAGCGACAAAAACAGAACTAATTACCTCTGTTCGTAAAACGTGGCAATATTTATAACTAGGGTGACCAGACGTCTTCTTTTTCCCGGACATGTCCTACTTTTCAGACCTAAAAAAATGTCCGGGGGGAATTTCAAAATCGTCCGGGATTTTGGTGAACTGCCTCAAAACACATTACATAGTGTTACCTCCCCCCGTTGGCGCATGTTTGTCTGCCGATTCTTATTATCTTATTATACGATTTCTTATTTCTCATTAAGAAATTATATTTAATCCCCCCAAGCTCATTTTGAAATGAGTTTGGGGGAACATCCTGAAATCCTGTCCAAAATACTGTTATAAACAATATTTTACAACAAGGAAAAATTAAGTCCAGTGATAGGTCTGTGTAAACTAAATGTGAATATATATATATATATATATATATATATATATATATATATATATATATATATATATATATATCGTAATTTCCGGACTATAGAGCGCACCTGATTATAAGCCGCACCCCCTACATTTTTAAAGGAAACACATTCTGTACATACATAAGCCCTACATTGAAACATGAGATATTTACAAAGAAAGACGGTACACAGAAAGTGTTTTTAAAGTTTTAATAATATGCTGTAGCTTTTCTTTCTGAACAGCAGCAATATAGCAAAACAACACTAACAGGGTTGGTTTAAAAAAAAACGGATAATAATATGCCTTAGCTTTTCGTTCTGAACAGCAGCAATATAGCAAAACAACACTAACAGGGCTGGTTTAAATAACATACGGTTAAAAGTCACGGAGAGGCGTCATCCTCTTCCTCCTGTGCACTGAAACCATGGAAGTATTCTTCCTCAGTGTCTGTTTCCTTCTTTATCGGCCATCTCTATTGCTTTTAACTTGAAAGCTGCATCATATGCATTTCTTCTTGCATTCTCCATGATGAGGGTCTGTTCAAGCTAATTTTATTCATGCACAAAGCACAACGTTACATTAGTCTTCCTCTACAGATATATTCCAGCTGTCTCACGCTTACCTTTTCTGCTCCAGCGCCCCTACTGGCCGTTAGAAAAAAATTCATAAATAAGCCGCATCGTTGTATAAGCCGCAGGGTCGAAAGCCTGAGACAAAAGTCGCGGTTTATAGTCTGGAAATTACGGTATATATATATACATATTATACCCCCACCCCTGAAAAATCCTTGCCCCCCTATTGGCACCCCATACACATTTTTTCTAGATCTGCCAAGTAGATCTAGAAAAATAGAGAAGACTTTTTTTCTCCACGCATGGAGAAGAAGAGCTGTAAGTGCCTATCTTACCCATTTTTGCCAGCCATCACAACACTGGGCATATTAGAAGCCTTTTCCGTCTTTGTCTTTCAGCAGTCATTTTAAAATTGGTGTTCTGTTAAGCTAAAACAAACAAACAGACTTTGAAGTAAAATCAGTGAGCTGATAAAATCCATAGGTGGAGTAAATAATCCTGAAACCATCTAGGTAAGGGCTTAGCAAGTTTGACAGGTTGAGCTATTTTAAAGAATCTCTCATTGCTTGTGTCTCTGTGTTTTCTGTCTGTGCTGTGATTATCACCTCTGAGCTAAATGCATCTAACCTTCATGTACTTACAAGCACCTGGCTATTAAGCTTCTCAGATGGAGCTCTTGGCCTTATGCCCAGTCTCTTTATATTTTTGCAAAAGTGGAAACTTGCCACAAGTACAAACATATCGGACTGAAGATCTAAGGGTCACAATGTGCAACTCCTGCAATAGCCATCAAAGGTGGAGTGCACAATTTGCTCCTTCTCAAACTCTTGTTAAAGCTGGAATCAATGAATTTAGAATGTGGAAGAAAACAAATGAATAAATAAAGGATACTTTCATGGATGCTTAATTTGATCTGTGGTAGTTTTTTTCTCAGTTGCTTGGTGCATTTCTCAAAACAATTCTTACAAACAGCAAAATACCATGCAAAATCTTTCTCAAAATTCTTAGTTTATTTTTCAAAAGTAAATAGTTGTGTAAATGAACATGGGATATATTGATGTAAGCTATGGCTAAACCTTTGATAATTTACATTTACCTATTTTAAGCTATTTTTTGACATTGTGTAGGAATGAAGTGCTGCAGGAATTGCATTGCAGTCTTCCTAGATTTCTTCACGTTATTGTCTGTTATGCCACAAACCCCTGTCCACATCACAATAACTATCCTCTCTGGCGATGCAGTATGGAAAGAATTAACAGTACAGGGCTTATCCAGGTACTGTTAAATGTGGTAATCTATGTCAAATGATATTTGGCTGATGTTTTTGAGTTTCAGAAAATAACTCAGAAAAGTTATTTTATACATAAACATCTTATGTATAAAATAAAATGCATCTGATCTAGAAGACAGTATAAAAGAAACCACTGCAAAACCAATTCTGTTTATTCTATATGAAGTTTGACTTTTAGAAAGCATAAAAAAAAAATTTAAAAAAAGATTATCAGCTTTAGCAAAAAGAAAACAGACTAAATCTAAAGACCCAATGCCTCTGGGTCATTAAGACTTTCTACTGGTGTGGAAAAAAATAAATAATTAAAATTATGAACACTTTTGGTCACTAAACGTATAGTCATACCTTTTTATTTAAAAAGTACCTACTCACAATGCAGTCTTAATAAATCAAGTTTGCCGTTTCTCACAAGAAAAGGTATGGATGCTGCTGCTGCTCTGTGGGATGTGAGCAGACTCACTAATCAGACTCCTTCTTCTCTCCTTGCAGGCTTGAAGCCAGCAAACAGCTGGAATTGGTATATCCGACTTAGCGCCAGCCACAGGAGTCCCAGCAGATCTCTTAGATGTGAGAAAAGCCCTAACAAGTGTGTGCAATGTAGTTCCATGTAAATTTTGACCATCACAGGTAGAGATATGTAGATTTGAGAATAATGTTAAATGTACTGAGTAGAATCAGCAGCATGCTTTAGTTTTCAAGATCTGACACAATGACATACAATTAAGATAGTGACTGATGTTTTCAAACCTTTTTCTGTTGATTGTGATTATTTTCCAATAAAACCCAATAACATGAAATATAAGAGTAGAAATTGTTTAATGTAGAATATGTTTAATACATGTTCAGATATTTTTTTAACTTAAAGTTCTCCTTAGAGTTTTTTTTCTTTCATTCCTATATATAATAGTGTGCGAGAGATTGTGTCAGTGACATTCATTAACTTAAAACACTTTGGAGAACGGCACTTTACGAAATTCGGCCCATTTACTTGTATTAGTTTGCTGGCAGAAAAGCCACTTTCAATATGGCGGACGCTATAGCATATGGCAACAACAGGCCGATTGGAAGTCATTAAGCAATAACTATCAAGCGATAACTTCCGATTCAAAAGCATTGACATCCAATCAGCAATTTCTCAGGTCTCCAACTGGGACATAGCCTTCACATTTTGTTAATGTTGTAGTGTTTTCGTAAGTTGTAATTGTGCTTTCTTAATGTTGTGTTTTTGAATATGTAATTGTGCTTTCTTAATGTTGTGTTTTTGAATATGTAATTGTGCTTTCTTAATGTTGTGTTTTTGAATATGTAATTGTGCTTTCTTAATGTTGTGTTTTTGAATATGTAATTGTGCTTTCTTAATGTTGTGTTTTTGAATATGTAATTGTGCTTTCTTAATGTTGTGTTTTTGAATATGTAATTGTGCTTTCTTAATGTTGTGTTTTTGAATTTGTAATTGTGCTATTTTTTGGAATTTGTTGAAGTAGTTTGCACCTCAGGGCCACCTTAGCTATTGTTTAAAAGCTTAATTAAAAATCACAAGATTTTTTTCATGGAAAAAAAAAAATCATGAGATTGGTGGTCATAGTCAGAAACCAAGACATTTTTTAAATTCATATCATCATGCAGCCCGGAGCTTCCTGCCTGCTCTGAGATTTCTCACAGCACAGGACTGAGGTGATCTCGAAGAAAAAAAGAGAATATTCCCCTTAATCTTCTTTGCTCTCTGATTATTTTTTAAAGCTCTTGCATCACATTTGATCTGGAAGACTGATTTGGATAGATTACACTCTAGTTGCCCTGTAGTGCATATTTAACAGAGGCATGAAGGAAATAGACACAACTGGGAGAACTTGATCATTTCAAACAAGATCAGTGGGAATATTAGTGAATCTGAATTAGTTGTCAGCTCAGAGGGAGCCTGTATGATGTCTGAACACACTAATCCAGATAGACCACATGGGAAAGAAAGACTGCCAGCAAATAATTATACTTCGACTTCATTTAAAGGCATAAGGGAATTTGAAAATATATGCATATCATATGCATCACATATCAAAAACAAGTATATAAAGGCCGTAAAAAATAAGGCTAATAATCCAAAACTAAACATACCCAAAACTGTCTGACTCTCCTCTCATCAGAAATAAAATGTTTGCATTTCCAAACACTGGGTTTTATTGAGAGAGGAAGTTCATACATGAAAATTTAATACTAAGGGGTTTACAAGGAGGTTAACCTTTTGACACTCAATGTACCATTCAACTATTCTCAAATTTAACCTTTTTTATACTCATTTTTCACTGTCAAACTGCTGCTTGTTCCTTGAAAACAGGCAAATAACTGTTACCTAGGGATAAGCAAATGGGTATGAAACTAAAGAAAAAGCAAAACTTTTGTAAAGGAGATAGAATGAGGCAAATGGATGCTTCAGAAGTCAATTAGTGATCTACGTAGCTGAGAATTACATAAGCAGATGCAGTGTTGCAATTATTTATGCACTTTTAATAGGAATTTTACCTCTTTCCATATTCAACAAAGATTTTACAACCTTGTAGTCTATTATAATTATTAAGGGAACCTTGATCCAGGAAAAAAGATTATTTTATGAGAAAGCTGAAATATAATAATATTTGTAATATTTGGTACTTGTATGTACCTTATATACATTTACAGCTGAAAATTAATCTTTAAGCTGTGAAAGATGAATTTTGCATTATTCTGAATCATTTTATTAGCAAGGTATTAGAACAGTTTACTGTATTTAGTGTATAGTATACCCAACTAAAATGACTGCAACAATATTTTTTTAGTGTTTCCTTGTAATATCTTAAGGATAAAACTAAAACTTGAGCTGTTTGAAGAACCCGAGTTTAATTTCTACACTGTGGATAAATTCAAAAGCTTCACTAAGTTTCAAAGCTGCTCTCTGAGGCAATTTTCTAGCAGCAATTTATATTCAGGACAGACAGGAAGCTCTACATGAGATGAATGAAACAGGAGACAAGTGGGCGAGAATAAAAGACAAAAATATAGAGAGAGCTGCAAGGTTATAGTAAGCAGGGATGGAGAAGATATCTGAACTCTTTGAAACACTAATATTGTCATAAATAATTTGTTGGTAAGATAATCATACCTCAGTGCTGAATGAAATGTTCTGATGGGAGATAAAGGGAAAATCTTCACTTATTGCTGATACCAAACTGCATGCTTCTAATTGCATGCTGTCCTTCACTTATCTTTCCTGAAGCATTCCTCCTGGTTTCTATCCTTATCCTCTGACACACACTTCACACATTTTCCTTCCACCCATCACAGTTTGGCACATCATCCAGGCGGTCTGCCAGAATCTAAACAAGGTTACACCAAGTAAACCGTGCTTGGTCTGGGTGTGCTCTTCCGGTTTGAGACATTAGGAACAAATTTCAAGTATCTTACAGGAGTCAGATCAGCTTTTTTAGAATAATTTCTGATTAAACAAAATTTGTGAGATCAGAGGTTGGAAAGGAAAGCAAAAACTGATCAGACTGAAAAGAGTATCAGATAAAACAATAGAATGTATGACTTTAGTGGGCTCTATAAGAGTTCTCTTAAAAATCTTACAGTACTGCCATTGTCAAAGCACCTTGGAATTTCTTACAATTTTATCATATTCTCAAGGGTGATAAATTAAAATAGAGAGGTTATCTTGCATAAAACTTGTAACAGGATCTTGTGTAGCATCCTTACCAAAATTGAATTTCTCTCACAGAGCTTTGCTAGGTTTCTGTCAGCATGAATGTTTTTTTCTAAAACTGGACTGTTTTTTAAATATTTCTGCCCAGCGTCCACACGGAAACTGGGGCTCAAAATGTTTGTTTGAAACAGGTTCTATTGTGAAAATTTCACCCTCGAGTATTTGTGTGGACAATGAAACCACCCATCTTCTGGTTTATGTCAATATTTAAAATGAATCAGTTTCCAAAAGCCTGACAGGTGTCATCTGCCTCATAGCAGAGGCATGACACCTGCCTCTGCTAATATTATGGACTATTCACATTTATTTAAGTAATCTGAACAGATTCCGGTTACAAATCCCTTTTTCAATTTCCCTACTGTGGGACAATAAAGTGTATTCTATTCAATGCTATTGAAGAAATGCTGAAGTCCACATTCAAATACACAAGGTTCGCATGTGGACAATTATTTTGTCCCATGCTGTCATTAAATATCATGTAGAAATAAGCCGTAAACAAAGTACATTACTGTAAAAGCAGAAGACAAAAGGCAACGACAGTTCTTGCTATTTTGTACTGGTGTAGAACAAATGGAGGTGAAGACCACTATCTTTAAAAATAAAAGAAAATTATGTAAAGATCCAAGATCTTCAAGTAAATTACATTCCTAAACTGTCACTAATACAGTAAGATCAATTGTATTTTACCTGCATTTCAAGATCCGCAGGTGAAGGTTCAGGATGAAGAAGGCCAGAAGACGGCAACAGCAAAGCCATTAGGGAGAAATAAATAGTAGATGTAATTAGAAATACACATATTGATCAAGTCAACTAAAAAAATAAAATAAAATACATTTAAAAAATAAATCAGTTATACATAGTACGAAAGACATCTAATTTAATTTATGTGCCAACAATTTTCAAGTATACAGAATAAAAGAACTGTTCAAAGATTGTGAAAAAGCTTCTTAATAAAACAATTTATTTTTTAGGCCCAACTGAAATAACTGTTTTTTGAAAGATAAAGCATGAAAACTGACTTGGTTCAGGAATACACAATTGCATAGGTGATGGTGTTTTTCTATTGGCAGCAAAATGGGACATGTAAAGAAAATTCACTGAAAATATGTATTCTGACATCAGACATGAAATAAGGTACTTTTTTTTTTTTTCCTATATGTAAGTTTTGGTTTGAATCAGTATTGCACCATTGCAATACAGATGCACTTGGTATGTTCTACTTGGTCTAGCTGTGTTCACAGCAGTGGTTAAATTAAAGCAAGAACTACCCATTAAAGTAACAATAACCCTCTACAATGGACCACAATGTAAAGAAGAGGCAGTAAAGCCTGGTGTTTATGGAGTCGCTAAGTGTGAGCCATTATGTTACTTCGGTATTTGTAATGACCTGTAATGAAATAGTACTTTAAAAGGAATGTCATTACTTTCCATGGGTAGACTACAGAGAAAAAGAAACATTTTAATAAATGACTTGTGGAAAAGTCAAAGGAGTCAAGAGGGGTTGAGTAAAGTCTGATCTCGTAACTGAGGTACAGCTCCATAAATACAGATTTTGTCACTCTGGTTTGTTAAAATTGTTCATCTTATGATGGAAAAAAGACATAAGATGAACAATTATGTCATCTTTCTCTTAGATATATTTGCTATATCTAACAAATATGTATATCTGTTCTCAGAACCTCAATAAATCTCAAAATTCTGACTAGGTAATTTCCTTGCATTGCTGTCATAAACAATTCTACTGCAGCTCTGACTGTATGTTGAAAGCAACCTCTGCTTCAGTCAAACTAAAAAGTTGTTTGTTTTTTTTTTCTGTGAATGCTCTGTTTTTAGAACCATCCAACTTCTGATGAACTCCGATCAGCTGCCCAGAACAAGGTGTTGGCACCAATTAGAATAATGTGCAATGTGCTTGTTCTATGCTTTGCTTTGTACAGAGGGTCTGGGCTTAGCTATTGAGAAACAATTGCTTCTGGAAGGTGCGAACTCTGTTGACATTTAAAATTTTACCCGGCCACTAACTTTTGCCATGAATGCGGCAGTTTAATGCAACAAAGTTGATCAGAAATCACCTGTGCTCTGCACAACTATTCTCCACTGCAAAGAGAGAAGTGCCAAGCTGAACGATATGGTTATTGATGTCAATTCAAAATTTGAAAGCATGACTAACACAAATAGAACTGCTTTGATTATCGCCTCCGCTGCCATTCCTTAATGTACAGGCAGTCTAAGAAAAACTGACGTCATCCTTCAAAACTGTTTTGTTCATGGATTGGCCCAGTAGAAATTCTAGGGAATCCAAGTAAAAGGGAAAAAGCCCAAAAGCACCATTCTTTTTTTTAAATGTTTTTTAAACTATTTTTATTTGCAATAGGGACAATTCAAAGCATAGTTACTTTCCTTTTTTAAGGAGATATGTAATATTACTTTGATTCAATAATAAAGGGGGGATCCTCCTTCTCTACTGTCCCTCTTGAAAAATTCCACAAGATACAATTCAAATACCCATAAACAGGATTTTGTAGTATAAATGATAGTTTGGGGCTGCACAGTGGTACAGTTGGTAGAGCTGTTGCCTTGCAGCAAGAAGGTCCTGGGTTCGATTCCCGGCCCGGGGTCTTTCTGCATGGAGTTTGCATGTTCTCCCTATTCATGCGTAGGTTCTCTCCGGGTTCTCCGGCTTCCTCCCACAGTCCAAAAACATGACTGTCAGGTTAATTGGCCTCTCTAAATTCTCCCTAGGTGTGAGTGTGTGTGTGGGGGTGTGTGTGTGTGTGTGTATGCGTGTGTGTCCTGTATGTCTCTGTATTGCCCTGCGACAAACTGGCGACCTGTCCAGGGTGAACCCCGCCTCTTGCTCAGAACGTAGCTGGAGATGGGCAACAGCAACCCTCCCGACCCCATTAGGGACAAGGGTAAACATAAAATGGATGGATAGATGGAGGGATGATAGTTTGCAGTTCTGCAAGATGTCATGAAACCAGAGAGAATGTTTTATCTCCTAAGCAGCTCCACAAACAAAACAAGCAGCTAGTCAGCTCTGATATCAAATGTACATTGTATTTCAGCCATGAGAGCCAAAAACAAAGATCAGCAGCCAATTGTCTGGATAACTAAGTATACATACACACAACCCTGGTCATACGTAAACAGCACCTCAGACTAAATAAATTGTACAGCACTTTTGGTTTTCCCTATTAAAATACTGATCTATGATCCAGGCTTATGATGCAACATCTAGAGAAGAAAAAGTATCCTTAAAAATATTCCAAAGAGGGAGGAAATGCATCAATGTGAATGCTGCTTTTCTCTCTGAATCACACTTATATTGGTTACTTATAATAAACCATCTATATTATCTGTGCAATCTTGCTCCTTTAATTTACTTTTTTAAAACATGCAACTTTTTACGGTTGCAGTCAAAACAGGTGAACCATTATCCACATGTAAGCTTTACTTAAAACATTCAACTTTATTTAAAACATGAAACTTATGAACGGCATAATTTAGAAATGGAAAGTAATCCGTAGTTGAAAGATGTGGCAGAAGTAGAAAATTTGAAAGATTGCAATAATAAATTGAGCTTTATGTATTTTCAGAGATTTTTTTCCAAGTGATGGAAACGGGGTGTCTTTCTTCTCTTGTTCCCCATTTACTTTGGTTTTTTATATCCACATATTTTTGCAGCAGAATTAAATCCATCATGCTGCAGGACATTAAATAAATTAGGAGCATTGAGGAAAATGATATTTCTTACAATGGTTGTAATTTACACCAAACTTTTTCATCTTCTTCTGCCTCCGACCATTTAAATGCTGCTGTCAAATCCTGCTTCCCATTTACCCTCTCTATGCTTCTTTCTCACTCAGTTTTAGGGAGATAGCTGATTAGGTAAAAATACTTTGACTCATTTTCTGTAGTTTTTCACCAGAGAGAAAATCTGTGATTTTAAGTTTTTTAGAACTCACACATGCAAACCTCAACATCCCTGTTTTGTTTCCAAGACTCCTCTAATCAGTCATATTTCTCACCTTGGCAAGTTTGTAGGTGTATGAATACAGTTTATGTGTTTTTATTTTAAAAGATAAATATAGGCTTTTTATTTACACAGAAAACAGTCGAATATGTTTTCTGTGCTGCTGTATATCCGAGATGAGACTTAAGTAATTTTTAAACCTAATAAAGACCTGTTTTTATGAAAGACACTTGAGTGGGTACTTCCTTTTTAAAAGAGATGGATATTATTTCCTGTAGAGCAACAATCTGAGGCTTTCTGAACTGTGAACTAGTGTGAAAACAATAATAAATGTAAAGATTTATTTCAAAGTGCACTTACTCTCATTTTAGCATTATTCAAAACAAATTTTATTGAATAATGCCACATAAAGGCACCAGATTTGTGCAAGCATTGTAAAATTACTCATTCCATTTATTTAGCACAGGAATGCCATATGACAGCACAACGACTTAGCCGATAATAAGGCTATAGTTTTAATCAGACTCTGTCATAACCTGAGCTGAAAGCTAATTCTATCATTGTCAGTTTTGTGTGGTCAGCAGTGTTAATGTATTGTCAGGGGATGCATTAGAGCCTTGGTTGGACCCGTTTTGCTGTGAGATTACATCGCATTAATACAGATGCTGGAAATTAATTTATTATGTTAATTTAGCTACTGTATTCCCACAGCTAGAGTGTAAATGAGGCAGAATGCTGTGATATAATGTGTACAAGTATGCGTGAACTCAGTTTGCAGCTTGAATCATAAGGAGAACTACTATATCGCTCAGCATGTTGTCAGCAGGTAAATGTCAGCCTGTGTATCAGCTACCATGATTTTCATCAGCGTTTGTGGACTGAGAGCTTATCTCTATGAAGATGCTACTTTGATACCCTGATAACTCCTACTGCAGATCAAAGTGTTTAACGGTAAACAGAGAACAGCACAGGCACACCTGTCATTCAGCTGATATTGGAAGTTCTCACTTCATTACAGTGTGTGACTCAATAAATCCATTACAGTGGCACAACACCATCAGAGAAATGCGCTATGATACATCTTGTTGGCAAATAGCAGACTTGACCGCCATTGACATTGCTCTAATGTCACACCAAAGATTTCCGTGTCACAGTATACAAAATGTGATTAATGTAACTTCACAAACAAATGCGTTGTTGTGGTGTTTGGTTCAGACAAACACAGCATGATCTCTAATTACTTGGTGCATTAAGGGGAACAAAAGTGGGAAAAGAACTATGAAAATGTAACTCATCAGTCAGTATAGTCAACAATATAATTACCATGCACAATCTAAATAAGGTCTTTATGCCACAGTGGCTTCTCTATTGATCAGTCAGCTGCCTCTTATTAAGAATGATCAACATGGTGTCCAATAATTAGATCTAAATAAATGCTTTTCCCTTGTGTAGAAAATGTAATAGATAACTGTCACAAGAAATTTACATTTTATTGCAAAACGACTAACCTGAAGCTTGTGTTTTGGTTCCTGTTTTTCACTGACTCAAATACCTGAGTTGACCAATATGTCTATTTTATTTATTTTTTTTAAGATTTCTGTTTGCAATTAAATAAAAAGCAGGTCACCAATACAAAATGTCTTACGCAAGACCACAATAAAGTAACAATTTTTGAAAAATAAATAAATACTGTACAGGCATTAAATATAGTAAACACCTTAAAAGAAATTTGTAACTAAAGAGGGTAATTTAAAGAAATGCACATGTACACAATGTGCATGTATATTTGTCCATAAGAAACAGGCTTCATTAGAAGAAAAAAAAAACAAAAAAAAAGAAACTGTGGAAACAGAAATATTCAGATACCAGCAGGAATGTTACATGGAATGGGAAAAACTGTGCAAAAAACAGCAGGGGTGTAAACATCTATTGAATTTATTTGGAGCAGTGATGATTATAAAATCTTACAGCTGCTGGGAGAATAGATCTGTGATAATGCTATAAGAATACTAGGCCCAACTGAAGATGTACTTCCTGTGGCTGGTAAAGAAATTCAACCTGCCAGAGACAATGATGGTACACTTCAACAATTCTATCATCAAAACCATCCTCAACTCCTCCATCACAGTCTGATATGCTGCTGCACCTGCAAAAGACAAGAGCAGGCTGCAATGCATCATCTGCTCTCCCATGAAGGTTACTGGTTGCAATCTGCTCTTCTGCAGGACTTTGTCTACTGGACACAGAGGTTGGAGCCAATTCTTCTAACTCCAGACATGGACTCTGAGCCCCTCACTTCCAGCAGGAGGCTGCAGTCCATCAAGAGCAGAACCTCATGCCACTAGATTACTTTCATCTTCCCTGCAATTGGCCTCATCAACAAGGTATATCCACATGTGATCCTCCTTCTGATTGCCTTCCTCCAATTAGAGACTAGAAAAGGGAGGGTGGAATATTTGTTTTTACTTCAACTATTAAGCTTTACATTTTTTTAAATTTGAAAGTAATGTAAAACTATTCCATCAAATTGCATTAATACTTTATTTTCTCTTTATACTTCTTTTGTCTACTGTATTTTTATGTCTCCAACAGACAACAAAACAAATTAATTTGTGAGAATTTATGTGGCAATAAATTTATTTCTGATTCTTGAATGTAAAAATATGCAGCGATATGTTATAAATCCATTTTAGGGAGATCACATAAAAAAACATGTAGAAAACATGTTGTTTTGCTAAGAATGACACATCGCGTACGTTTTGTGAAATCGTGGAGACTGGTGCCAAAAGAGACTATTCAAAACAATTATTTTTAAGTAATTCTCGATTCTAGTGTTTCCACAAGCTTTGAAGAAACAAATACTTTTGTAAATCCAACAATGAACATAAAATGTAATGTAACATCCCATTCTCATCTCCTGTCATACCTACAAGAGACATATGATTTAAAACGTTGGTATTACTCCAGGTATTTTCCTGATCAAATGTGTGAAACCATTATTTTTAAATCTCACTACGGCAAGACTATTAAATTTTAATGAGTTCCATAAAAATTGTTATCCGATAAAGCAATATACCAGTTTTCCCATTGACATGATAGGAATTTGCTTTGATTAGTTAGTGAGAAGATAATGAGCACAAATCTATGATGTTATGACAAATGCATCTAAAACACCACCAGGAGAGTGAGAGGAAGTGGAGTGTTTATTCTTCAGCACCAATGATAAACACATTTCTCTTGGACTTATTCAACCATTAAATCCTCTGCTGCCAAAGCAAACACATCGATGTTTGCATGATTCTGTGTTCAGTGACTCCTGGCTCCAAATCATCAGAAGATGTCAAAGTCACTGAGGCGCAACTTTTACACTTTTTTATGCGTTACAACTTGGGATTGAGAAAGGAAGATGAGATCATCTTTTTTGTCCTCTTTGGGATAGAAAATCTAATACACTTGACTGAACATGATACTGTAGAGGGCTTCTTGCCACTCCACTGTAAACAACACAACCTCCCACAAAGCCTCCCAGGTTGAGTTTCTGTGCTGTGTTTAAAGCTGGAACACATGACCATAAGAGGCCCTAAAACAATTACATTGGCTGATTACATTATTATGTCACAGGGAGAGCAGAAATGTCTGTTAACTCACTGGTTATGTATCGTTTAATCTATGATTTTATAATGTATAATGTAAAATGGCAATTTGGTATTTGTGTTGTAACTCTTCTTTGAACAACAAAATAAATCTCAAACACTGAACTAGGCTACAATGCCATAGTGATGAACTCTGATTGTGTTAACACTAACCTAAGAAGTTTAGTTTGATTAACAAGACTCTTTAGCCAATCATAATTCAAATGACTGCATACAAAAGAACTGCTTTATTTAAATGGATCTAAACTAATATGATCTGCAAGTATGAATCATGTAAAGACAATAAGACATACAGAAGTTCCTTTGTGTTCATATTCTGATGCTAATGACTCTTGAAATCCCAGTTTCTGCTTTGCTCAATTGTTGTTCCAAATAAAGAACTCTTCTGTCTATTTGTGATGAGTCCATCCCAGTGGTCTTAATCACAGAAGACCCACAGCTGATTAACTTCAAGTCAAGTGAGAGTATTTGATTGTTGTCTGTTTTATTGCTACTATGCAAATATTTTCTGCTGCAATGCAGTTGTGTTTAGCTGGCATGAAAAAAACTTCAGAGACCTGTGATAATTTCTTGGCAAAAACAAACAAAAACTTAACTTTTTTCTTTAGGTCTGTTGTAGTTAAAGTGAGCAATGTCTCTAGACCAGAACTAAATTTCATTACAAATTGAGGAAAGTTAAAGGTAAAACCAGATAAAAGAAAAAAAAATGCGTTATAAAAAACTGTTCTGTTTATAACAACCATTCTTATGGAAAACAAATGGAACAATAGGCTTAAACCATTCAATTACGTCTGTGGATCAAAAAATAAATCTTTACTTTGATTGATTCTTCAGGTGGCATTTCTACAGTAATGCATACCGTTTGAGAGAAGAATATCTGTGAGAATGGCACTCATCCATTTCCAACTTATTCATGCCATGATGGAATTATTTGTTTTGTTTTTATTACAAGCATGGATGGCCGTGAAATCCATAAAGTAGATTACAACATACTTTACCTTTATAGAAATCTCAAGGTTCTACAATCAATAAAACATTTAAAATAACAGGCACCTTAAATTACAGATTTAACATTAATATTTAAAACAACATATTGTTTAAAAGGAGATTCTGAAAAACATTGCATAAAAAGAAAGCTTTTCAGGTCTATTTTAAAGCATGTCACAATCTGTGGAGCCCTCTGAGCATTTCCACATTCAAAAAGACCCAGTCACCTACTGGTGAAAGTCCTGGGTATAGGAAGAAGGTTCGCCTTTGAAGAAGGGAGAGTTTATGAGGGACACTGAAGACTGAGGAGATCTTTTACACAAGATTACACATTACCGTGGAGACAATTAAGAGTGAGCTGGTAGATTTAGATGACTCTAGCAGAGAGGCAGGAAGCCAGTGAGTGTCATCAGCATAGCAATGAAATGAGACCCCATAGCTGCTGATAATGCACCTAAATGGTGCCATCTGTAAATTAAAAAGAAGAGGTCTCAGAGCTGATCCTTTGGGTACACCACAGGAGACAACGTGGGTCAATGATCTGGCATACCTAATGGACACAGATTTAGATCTGTCCATCAGGTACGATTGGAAAGATTCCAGGGCAGTGCCAGTGAGCCCGGTAAAACAGAAAACTCCTATGACTTTGCAATCAGAAAGATAACTAACACTTAAATATTTTGTGATGACTGGCAAGGAAACCAGTAAATATACATAAGTAAAACAAGCCACCTATTTAAAAAAAAATAATAATAATTTTTACATCTCCTTTGTTTCCATTTCATGACAACATCATGAAATAGTGTAGGAATTAAATAACTTAAATGTAAGGCATACTTATTTCGAAAATTAACCTTGGTGTATGCACCATGTATCAACAGGCTTTAGTGGTATACAGATCACATTGGCTGTATGGTACATTAGAGGGAAATTTGTCATGATATCTACAAGAACTTACAGAATGGCAATTAGTAAAACAAATATCATAGAATATTTTGAAAACTGATTTTATAAGTACACAAATTTCTATTCAACAAAAACGCTTTGTTACTGTGTTGTTTAAAGTAACTACCTGATGCGTAATTCCAGTGAGGGTCCCACTATTCAAAGATAATGTCAAGTTCCTCTCTCTTCCATGTAGACTGACAGGGGATTAAACTGACACACAAAGCACAAAGGAAAGAATGCTCTGCATATCAAAGGGGAAAATAAATCCTCCACAATTAAGCTGAACACTAAACTCACATGATTGAACACCCACAATAATTTTCAAAACTGAAAAAATAAAAAGCATAGAAATGGGAACTTTTAATGCATAAATAGACAGAATCTGACAGAACTGAAATTACGCTAATCTTTCATTATCAAAGTAAATATGATAATGGGGTCACAGTCAGACCTGCTGTGTCAAGTGAGTCCTCTGCTTTACAGAACCTGTTATGATGGTGAAAAGGCAACTTCTCAATCATTTTATGAACATGTTTAGAGATAGTCCAGCACATAACAGCAGGGTGCAAGATGCTGGCAAGGAAAGCGTACATAGAATGACATAACCAAGTGGCAAGCACAGTGTACAGGAGCATCTGTGCAGAATATGGACTGGAAGCCCCAAGATCAAAGTGGGAAACACCCCCAAAGGTGGTGAAGAATGACCGAGCTAAGATCCTGTGGGACTTCCAGATCCAGACAGACAAAATGGTGAGGGCGAACCAAGTGGACATTGTCGTAGTGGATAAACAGCAGAGGAAAGCCATTGTGGTGGATGTAGCAATGCCAAGTGACTGCAACATCAGGAAAAAGGAGCATGAGAAACTGGAGAAATACCAGGACCTCAGAGAGGAACTGGAAAAGGCCTGGAAGGTGAAGATCACAGTGGTGCCTGTGACAACGGGGCCCTCGGGGCAGTCACCCCCAAACTGGAGCAGTGGCTAAAACAGATCCCAGGAACAACATCAGACTTCTCAGTCCAGAAATGTGCAGTTCTAGGCACAGCCAAGATACTGCGCAGAACCGTCAAGCTCCCAGGCCTCTGATAGAGGACCCGAACTCAGAGGATGAGAGAGAGAAGACCACCCACAGAGGGTGAGAAGGGAATTTTCCATCCATCCATCCATCCATCCATACGCACACACACACTCACTCAATGGAAGTACTTTAACCTGGTCTATACCATATACCTCATCTACGAAATATATATACATTCCTAATCTACATAGAACTGTTTTACTCAGTAATGATATTGCCATAAATTATGGATATAGTTGAAAACACTACAGTGACCTCATCTTGATTTTGAACTGAAATTATAGTTTGTCGTAACTTTATATGGAGGTGCATTGGGTGGGGTTTACTGACCTAGATCAGGTCATTAATAATCTTTCATTCTGTTCCTGGAGGGCTGCCACCATAGTAACAGCTTAGGTGCCTTTAGTGGCTGCATTTTAAGAGATTCACACTTCATTCCAGAACAATGCACCAGAAAAGCTTCAGAAAAATGCTTATTTTAAAATTAGAAAAAAAGATTTAACATTGGCTCATCAATTTTTGTTTTAGCACAGTTCTCTTCTTCTTTTGGAAGCCAAACATTTCTTTGGAAAATTGAACTTAGAAACACTGCAATAAATCTCTAACAAAGGGATATGCAATTTATACAACCTTTGGAGAAAGAAAATTTTGGTTTCCTGCTTTGCAGTAAAAATGGACTGATGCCCTCACTCCCCATTAGAAACGGATGGCTGAACTGCCCTACGTCTCTTTGCTTCACCTGTTTTACTGAGGCTGGATTCTTCACAGTTAAAGCATTCCAGAGTCACGCAAGCAAATACTTTACATCACTTTCCTTGAGTAGGATGACAGGAAAAAAAAGCTGCCTTTGTATCTCTATATTTCTCATCTCTTCACCATTATAATTTCATAGGCACAAAGATGTTTCACGCCATGTGGGCTTCCTCCATCTAGTTGATCAAACATGCCTCATCAGTTTGAACAGATGGCTTTCTCACTTCATCACAAGGTGAACAGGAAAACAGAAAGACATAAAGCTGAATAAAGTAAGTGGCCAAACTGCTTCATAAATCAACCAGCAATTTGGTAGATATCCACCTTGTCATTTACCCAACCATCCAGCAACCATCCATTATGTAGCTCATCTTGAACAAAGAAAACATTCTTAGAAGAAAGCCAAAGCTAAATCTGGCCAACTGATTTTCTTTCTTGAGCTCAGATCATACTTACCATTTGCCTAGGGGTGCTGTATTATTTTTTTTTTCTTATTGCCTGTAATTTGAAACGATCTGCATGGATTCTTTTTTCTTTTCTTTTATTTTTATTGAAGCGTGTTGAAGTAATTATGTTCGGGAGAATGCCTACAATTTTATTTTTCATAGATTAAGTTTTATTTATAAACAATTCCATAAAGTCATTACTGCTGAGAGCTGGGGGAATGGAACGCTTGACAGAGCTATGACTCTGTGAAAGTTTGGAAACACTATAAAAAAAGAAACCTTCAGTAAAAATGTAGCTTTTACATAAATTTGAGTAATATTTGTAGATATACTGATGTAATTCTGTCCACAAAATATAAGCCCAACATGAATTATTTTTACTAGACTTTTGAAACGTAACATTTGGAAAGCTATACTTGTCCTGTCGCTTAAGTATATTTCATCAATAAATAATATTACAAAATGTGGTGTTGGTAGATTTACCTGTAAAAATATTATTCAGAATAAATCAAAGAATCATCAATAGCACTGATATAACTTATTCATTTGAATAATTTTATTGCACTGATAATTTAAATAATTGACTAGTGCAGATATAAATATTTTATAATTCATCATATCTCTGGTGAAAAACATAATAACCAAATACTTTTTCATGTTTTGATTAATACGTAGTCATTTTTAGATATAATGATGTGCCATGAATTGCCAAATCAACTAAACCTATTTTTAAAAGAGATGTCTCTATGCCAAAAATATTGATTTAAAAACAAGCTTCCAATTGTTTTCATATTTTATGTCAAATTTTATTTTATCAAATAGTGTTGAAGTAAAATGAAGCATTTTGCAATCTTTTTTGTTGTGTAATAATTCACATTCATCTTCATTTTCTTAAGTCTGACTTGTTTTCATTAATATCCAGAATTACATCAGGTATAATACATGAACAATCTCAATCTTTGTTCTGTTCTTCCTTTCTCTTATAAATTACTTATTCACTGCATGTCTATGAGCATATAATTCAGAGACTACCCATCAAAAGTGGCTGATTAAATTGATCAATTACCCCATTTCATGATTAAAAAGTTAAAGAAATCTCACAATTTAATTAAACATGAGTATGTGTTAGTTCTACAAACTCACTGGGAAGTCCTTGGACTCAAATGATGCATTTTTGCAACTTCACTAACAGGGACGACACTGTATCAACGTTTCATTTTTTCAAAACTAAAAGAATGTCAATATTTCTTGATGAAAAAAATTCATTAAAAAAATTTGTGCCAGTTGGACGAAATATTTGTATTAATCAATGTTCTGTAACAATTTACATGCAGAAACAACTGGTTCTAAATGAGGATAGTACCAGTCCTCCAGTTTTAAACATATTCATATTCAGTGAGTTAGACTATGCATTCCAATGCATGCATATAATTTGTCTTAATAAAAGTACCTTTTGAAAATAATATACTGGGCAGAATATTCACCTCTTAAATGTTGTATAGTCAATAGCTGCAAGCATAAAATCATTAACAGAACTAAAGTCTTGAGAGGCAAGGTCTGTGTGTTACTAACCGAAATAAAATGTTTCTAGTGAACAGAGTTCCTGAAATGAATGAACTTTCAATATTCTTTTTTATTGAATATGACTATAGATCAAATGTTTTGTCAAAACAGTAGCAGATGTTTGCTCATGATCTGGCAGTTGTGTCAAGGAGTTCAATCTTTGTCTTATCAGTGTAGAGAATTTTATTTCACACGGTCTGAGAGTCCTTCAGGTGCCTTTTAGCAAACTCCAGAAATTTATGGATGATAATGTTCCTCATAGAGAAATCCTCTGTAAGGTTATATTTCATTGTAAAAATGGCTGCCACTTTCTACTTCATTACAAAGTCCTATCATTAATAAAGCAGAAAGCTATCCTGACCTTTAAAGCAGCAAACATTTTACTACACCTTTTGATTTATTAGATAAAGATTTTAAAAAAATATTAACCAGCACAAACATCTGACTTATCCATCAAAGAATGGGTCTACGTATGTGTGTGTGGGGAGATTTCTGTTATTTCCATTTTAAAAAAACCAAAAAAAAACACATTTAGTCTAAACAAAGCATGTACTCACATTGTTAATGTAGCAAAAATAAAAATAATAATAAAAATCACAAGCAATATTTAGTCAGTTTATGTTACTTGTAAGGTCTTTAGAAGCATTAATACCATAAATCTGAAAAGTTATTTTTATACATGAATACCTCTAAACATATAGATTTTATGTTGTTTGGCTCCAAGGCATTTGTCCTTCGTGATAGAAATGTTCTGTTTTTGCTCTGCTGCAGACAACCAAGATGTTTCCTGAAGCTTGTGACAGAACCAAATGGAGCAGTTGTACAGGTGTGCTAGGAGCACTGTCTTATGATTATATTTTAATTCAGGTGTGTGGAAGGGATGTATCTAAATGTTCCAGGTTTGTGGATCTCAATGACTGGACTTAAGCACCCTGGACTTAAAAAATGTTCCATAAATATGAATATATAGATCACTAGAGCAAAAAAAAAGAAGCAATCATAAAAAAATAAGTAAAATAGATTAATCTTGATAAGCCCCATCACAGTAAGTTAAACTTTTTTCTCTTTTATAAAAGTTCTATTTTATTTTATGTGGCTACAGAATAATGCTTTAGTCGCCTCATGCAAAGTTGCCTCATGCTATTATACAACTCTGTGTTGCATGCCCTTGCAAATATATCTGACTCATTAAGTTCAATGAAGTAACTAAAATGCTTGGCTTCTTTTTCATTGTCACTCTAAAGTGACTACCTTCTTAATTTAACTGAGGAAATAAAGGTGCTTGAAAGTTTGTGAGCTGTTTCTACCACTGGAACAGTCTGAAATTACAGAGCTAAAGCTTTTTTTTCCCCCCATTCTTTAGGATGGGGAGACCAAAACCTCCAAACTGACTCAAAAGTAAATATAAACTTTGTGCCATGAAGGATTCAGATTTCTAAAAGTTTGCAATAGTATAAAGCAGCGTGTGTTAGGTTGTGCGTAATGTGCAGAAGTTCTATGGCCAAATTCATTTTAGCTGGCTACTGGAGAGTCAATGCCAAAACTTCTGTGGCAATTAAGACTGCCACTGAACAGTCTTCATTGCAACTGATGTCCTAAACAGTTCAGATCTTCACATATTTGTTTATAGAAACTGTTACTATTGAGTAGCTAAACCTGCTATACATCAGAAAAAGTGTTCTATTCTTGATGTACACAAAAATATATGAATCATAAGACATGCTATTGTAATGTAATGTAATTTTATTTCTATAGCACATTTTCAGCAACAAGGCAATTCAAAGTGCTTCACATGAATTAAAAGGAAATACAAACAATAACTACGTTACAATGGCACTCAATTTTTAGGTTTAGAATCTCTCAAGTATAACAAATTAGTTTTATTTTACTACTTTCAATTGATTATGATTAATTGCTATTTACTGTGTGTTTGGAAATGTAAATTGAATACAGTCTAGGGATGTATTCCACAAACAGCTCATTTGCCATTGGGAAACTGCATACTTGCTTGGTTTGAAAAGAGGATTTGCAATACTTGGCTAGAAATTATGATCTACAGCCGTTATGGAGCTGATAATGTTCTGTAAGGAAGGTTTTGAAGTTAGCACACCTAAGTATGAAGATTTACAGACACATTGAGTTAAATCTATCAATTTAACCATAAAAATGTATGTATACAAGTTGTCCCTTATGTTACTCACATCTAATAAAAGCCTAACAAAATCATAAAATTAACTTGGGGAAACTTGCAGTAAAATTGTGCAGCTCACAATGCCATGACATTAATTGCATTTGAAGAGATTTTTTTTTCAAAGCGACTATGTTGTCTTCATTACTTTCCACGTGAATATTAGGGTGTAACACTTTGTCTTATCACAAGACAAATCATGATTTCTAAAGCA